>NC_086080.1:2530546-3795820 GCF_948474715.1 Cydia amplana | reverse complement strand
AAAATCTGGTTTTTTTTCCGAGTTCCTCGCCTTAATGGCAGTCAGATGGTGATGGCTCAATCAACGTCGATTGACAATCTAATCATATAAACTGAATTCCTAAGGGACGGAGTTATGCGACTTATGTACTTGTAGCTCCGTCCTTTAGCAATTCAGTTTAGCTCCTAAACAGAATCACAATATGACATCATGGTAAGGCCCCTGATCGAATTTATTGTCAATCGCAATTAAGAGATTTGGAATTTTTGACTAAACCCCATTGACTGACGCCATTTAATCGTAATGTACCCAGACATGTCTCATCTACTATTGACAATCGCAATTCATCAACTCGAGGAGGTATTACGTACATTTTCTAGTTTTCAAACGGTTAGGAATTTGCTACTTTCAACTACCCGTGATTGCATTACTATGTAGTAAGTAGCGAGTCAACTTGTCACAATCTCTTTGACCCACGGCCATAAGTGTAAATCAATAGTTAATTACAATATCAATTACTTCCAGTTGTAGCTGTCAGGGTGTGGGACCACTTTTCATAGAGGTCGTGATTTAATCAACTGTTATTTATTATGTGAGGAATTAATTTAGATAAGTTAGTCATGTAATCTCGAGTTTATTAATATCACAAGGAAAAAGGATAAAGCCAGGGTAGCCAATAACTGAGGGGTACCCAAGTGATCTTCAACCTTGAGGTCGTGTTAGAGGTAGATTTCAATGTTAGGGGTACAGTCAGAACTCAGTTACAATCTCTAAATTTGGAGATTATCCTATAAAGTGTCATTCAATAGAACTTGGTAACTATGTAAACAACATACTAAATTGACACCGAATGTCAATTTACTAGTAAATTTTGTTTAAATAGTTAGTAAGTTCTATTGAATGACACTATAAGTTTATAGAGAGTTTGGATCCCGGCTCGTACATGAAAATACATGGAAATGTCCGTACATGGAAAGTTATCTAGGGTGGCAGATACTTTTGGCGCCTTGTTTCATCTGCGATAACTATTTTACTTACCTACATCAAATGCAGTCATGGGTAGTGTAGGTTAGCAAATTCCTTACCGTTATGCACCCCGCATCAACTATATACATATACTTGGAAGGAAAAATGGAGCAGTTTGTCTTTAAATTTAATACTCCAATCCCTCGTCATTAGATAAACTAATCATATTTTAGATTGCTTTGGAACCTAAGTATATAGAAGACAGTAACAAAGCAAGACAATTTCTTACATGTGCCAGTCTTTGAGCAATTGTACAGTTGCATATTCAGCGAGCGGCCATTACGGTACTAATTGATGGACGGTCTTCAGACAGGGGGGGTAGGGGGTAGTTCAATAGGCGTCGGTAAGGCGTGTAGTGTGAATGTTTGTTTTAAGGTCTAGGCCGAGAAAACATTTTAATGGCTCGCTTCTCATATTAAAATTATGTTCAGTTACAATTTAATGTTATTCCCATCATTCCCATATGTATCTAAATGCATCGTAATTCCAATTGGTTGTAAGACATAGATGCGAAAAAGAAACGCATAAACATATAATCAAGTTTTCCAAAAGCTGAATAGACAAAAAAACTATTTAATCTTCGAACCTGCTCACAAAATTGTACGACAATCGGTTGAGAAATGTGACCGCGAAAATCGAAGATCGCAAATTGCGGGCATTTTTCTCTGTCACTCTTTACGCCTTTATTGGAGTAAAAGAGAAAGATTCCCGCAATTTTCGAATTTCGGTTTTCGCGTTTTAGCCCCTCTGTAGAGAACAACCGGACATACGAAAGCATTTTTGCCCAAGCTGAAATAGAGACCTTCGCTAACTCTGGGTTAATTAATTATCCCTGTATTTTGACCGTAGTCGAGTAATTACTAAACACCCATGTCACGACTCATTAGTGCACTTGCACTAGTTTTTCCCGCAAGTTTGATGCAGCCGTATGCAGATGCAGTATGAATAATGCAAGGAGCATATCGAGAGCGTGGGTTTCTAGCCTTATGCACTTATCTAGCCGCTAATTACTACTTGGACTTGGATGTTGTACTAAATTAGAGCATTTACGAAAAATATTTTACCCAGCTGCTTTTGTTTACTGAGTACCTACGTTCTATGCCGATGTATGTCATTTTTACTCAGTAACCCTAAGCCCGTACCACGAGTCACTGACAGTGTCAAAACTGACATATACGCTATCGAGAACGTAATTTACTTTCTATACATCTCGTTTGCACTTATATGCGAGTACGAGCGAGATGTATTGAAAGTAAATTACGTTCTCGATGGCGTTTATGTCAGTGCCAAACTGATGGTAGCCGTACAGAGCCCGTACCAGAGTCACTGACAGTGTCAAAACTGACATTTACGCTATCGAGAACGTAATTTACTTTCTATACATCTCGTTTGCACTAATATGCGAGTACGAGCGAGATGTATAGAAAGTAAATTACGTTCTCGACGGCGTTTATGTCAGTGACAAACTGATGGTAGCCGAATAGCGAGCTCTTTCGAAAATATGCGTCCATAAAATTGATATGTTTTTGTGTTTTCCATGACATTACCATCACTCAACTTGTAGTTACAAAATTGGAACAGACATTTAGACTTTTTTAGAAATACCTACCTACCAATTAGTGCTCTGTCTTAAATTAACACAAAACACGGAAAGTGCGCAATGCCGGCGCGCGAACCTTATCGGAATGCACGTAGGTTGATATTGGGCTGAAGTTGCGCGCGTCAGGCGTCTTATAGGTACCTACTTATACCAGTCAATATTTGTGCCACTGTTGGACACATGACTACTCACAGCTGATCGACTTTAACCCATTCAGCTCTTAATCAGAGGACACGTTGTCGTTTTGCCTCTACGAAGCATTTCCGCTACATTCCGGAAAACCCATGTTATCTGTTACTAGCTTGTTGCTTTACTTGTTATGTTGCTGCATGTTAGCGCTGCGACCGTAGCTCAACCGTGAATTAAATTTCCTCGCATGCCTAAATTCAAATCTTCTAATTCTCAAAATCTTTATGATGAAATCCTTATTAAAATGTATCCAAATCGTTAACTATTATATTGACCACAGAAAATAAGCCAGTTTTCTGAAAATTTAGGTACAGGTATGAACAAAAACTCCTCCATTTTGGTTACAAAGACAGAACGAAATGAATTTTGACCCCTTTAAAAACCCTGGCAAGTTAGCGAAAGTCGGTCTATCATTTCACACGAAAACAATACAAATACTACAGATAGCCACAGCCAAACACGCTAACAGGGAATTCATTAACAGAGCTGCCTAATAACTCCCCCCTGCGGTCAGCAGAGGGGGGGGGGTGTAACAAACAGCACCCTGTAATGTGGACTGTTGAATTGCAAAAATCTCATTATCCTCTAACTGTCGTTTATAGAAGTAATTAACTACTGGGCATATGGGAGCGATGGAGTCGTCGATACATATTTAGATATATTTTTTTTATCTATAAGTCTAAATCCTGACCCTGAGATACCGTCATTAATGAGATTGTATCACAAACAATAAAAGAGGGTTTTTAATAATAGAAAAAAAAATGTTTTTAGACACGTGTCCGTATTTACAAGACAGAGTCTTAACAAAGTGTCCGTATTTAAAGAAAATAGGTAACATTCTCATATTTCATTTCATAAATGGTTTTAGGTAGTATACCTACATGCAAACTGTATACATACTGTAGTCTCGTACTTAAAATAGCTTCTGGATATGGATAGATAAACAGATAGGTCTCGACTTAATAGTCTTAATACAGTCGGTGCTCTAACAAAAGTATCAACTTTTTAAGTTGGGGCAATAACTGTCCTTTTTTCCTTTTTCTGTCCAATTTTCTCAGGTGGGTAAATGTACTGAAGCTTATTTATCAGCCATACCTCGCAACCGAGCCAGCAAATCTGTAGCAGTTGTACGTCAGGGTTATCAGTTATCACTACTACGTATTACAGTATAAACTAAAGTACAAAAAATATTGTTTCTTTGTTTTCAAACACACCAATATTTTCAAGCAATGAAAATTCCATGTTAATATTTGAAAGAATTACGAAAAAAACGTAATTTTATAAACAAAAAATAACAGAAACAGTGAAACGCATCTAATATTGACATTGACCTGTTTATTTATTTTATTTGACAGTAAATTAAACCGGGTTACATCGGAAGAGGGTCAACAAGCTTCTCGATCAATTTTACTAATCTTAGGTACATACAATAAAGTTAAAGCAAAATGGTTCATCATAATCGCCAACCCTGACACAAAACTGTCATATGCTACGGTTTTGCTTTATTACGTTATATTACGAATATTTTATTACGTTGCGACTCCACAGTTTTCCTTGTGCACCAGTAATTGTGTTTCGTTATAACGAGTTTTTTGGCCCGCGGACAGGAGGACCGCGCTTGCTTCTCATTTTAATGCATATCTGTGTACCTAATTTTGCTTCCATGTCCGTTCAGATATCAATACAATAATATATAGGTACTGATTTATTATCTGTGCGTGTGCCAGCCATTTTTGCTTGTCTACTGTAACGCCATAAAGTAGGGTTATGATTTTAGTAGTCTAGGTACATACTTATGTAGGTGTCTTAGTGTTGTGAATAACGCTCATTTCGATGCTTAAGAGCCAACAGGAGTGGTCATTTCTCCATACAAACGTACTCGACTGTTTCCTCCGTGGGTTTTGAAGCTAGAGCAATGATTTTTTCAACACAGATTAATATTGCCAATATCTGTGTCGGACCGTTTTGCTTTTTTTGATATTTTTGTTTTTTAAGGCGCTAGAGCCCTTCAAAAATGGCCTAATTGACTATGCCGCAATGCGAGGCGTGCTATTCAAAACTGACATCAATTAGTCAAAAAAGCAAAACGGTCCGACACAGATAATGTCATAATCATTTAGATTTCCAAATTTGGTTACGATTGGTTAAGTTTTGGAGGAGGAAACAGTCGAGTACGAAACCTCGATTTTTGATATTTTTACGCAGGATTTTTCGCCTTGTCCTTATCGCACTAGTGTTAGGAGCCGCTTCCGTTAGCGAGACGGGTATATTTACCTAAAATATTTAAATCTTAGCTCCTGTTGGCTCTTAAAGACTCGAAACCTTAAGACTCTCGATGCTTAACGCCTCATAGGCGGCAAAGACGATTTCTTACATCCATACGCGTAAAATGAATAAATACCAATTCTCAAATATAGTCGAGTCTTGAGGGCTCGAGTCTTTAAGCCTAAAAATAAGCGTTATTCACAACACTGAGGTATCTAAAGTCTATTTTTTTATTCCGTAGACTGAAATGACAGTTAATAGTATGAACATGAAATGTCATTTCATACTATTAACTGTCATTTCAGTCTACCGAATAAAAAAATAGACTTTAGATCGATATAATGTACCTACATATTTATCTTAGAGCATTTAGTAAGTAACGTTCTGGAGACGCCTTGTCTGTCATTGTCTGTACAATAAATTATATATATAATAAGGAAGCGCTGGTGGCCTAGCGGTAAGAGCGTGCGACTTGCAATCCGGAGGTCGCGGGTTCGAACCCCGGCTCGTACCAATGAGTTTTTCGGAACTTATGTACGAAATATCATTTGATATTTACCAGTCGCTTTTCGGTGAAGGAAAACATCGTGAGGAAACCGGACTAATCCCAATACGGGCCTAGTTTACCCTCTGGGTTGGAAGGTCAGATGGCAGTCGCTTTCGTAAAACTAGTGCCCACGCCAATTACTGGGATTAGTTGCCAAGCGGACCCCAGGCTCCCATGAGCCGTGGCAAAATGCCGGGACAACGCGAGGAAGATGATGATGAATAAGGAAACTCCAGGTCTTAACTTAAAAATATTTTTGTAATTATTGTTTGTAAACGACCGTTTGTTTCTTAAATAAATAAATTAAAAAAAACTGCCGATTTTTGCGGGGGAGGGGCACGTCAAATGTATGGCTATTTGTACGTAACGTACTTTATGATCTAAAATTAAAAAAACTTTTTTAAACCATATTATTATATATATTTCAATCAAAAGTAAGATCAACAACATCATCCACCGACATCTGTTCCACTTCACTTGCCATCCTACTCTCGATCGAATCATCCTTCGAATTCGAACCCCCATCTTTTATCTCACTCTCTCTCGCTTCATTTGTATCTGTGTTCTCTGTTTTATCATTTTTATCTTCAGTAGGTATGGTATCTTTAGGTTTAGATGATGGTGTAGTGAGTTCGGTGATGGTTATGGTTTTTCGACGTTTTTCTTTGAGTAGGGGATTTGATGGTTGAATTTTGTTTAAGTGTGCTTTCTGTAACAAATGTGATTTAATTAAGAAAAAAACAACATAATATTAAGTATTGTAAATTTTTAAATTGGACATTCATTTTATATTTTTAGGGTTCCGTACCTCAAAAGGAAAAAACTGAACCCTTATAGGATCACTCGTGCGTCTGTCTGACCATTCCCCCCCTTTATCTCCGAAACTACGGTTTACAATTTTGAAAAAATACACTATAGTTCTTTACCTATAGATGACAGGAAAACCTATTAGAAATGTGCAGTCAAGCGTGAGTCGAACTTAATGTACGGAACCCTTGGAACGCGAGTCCGACTCGTACTTGGCAGGTTTTTTTTCTTTATAGGCCTAGCCGACTATAGTTCGTTTTTTTAGCATTAGAAAGAACTTGAAAGAAGGTAAGCGATTTTGACAAGTCTTTTAATTGAAAAACACTTTTTAAAAATCAATAACTATTACTTATGAAAGCAGAAGACTATAAAAGATCGTATTAGATTCATAATTATTGTTACACATTTACCGTAACTTATTTTTAAAATGTGTTTTTCAATTAAAAGACACATCAAGATTGTTTACCTTATTTCTAATGCTAAAAAAAACGAAGTATAGGTGTATCTCTATCTAGGTGGTTGGTGTAAAGGGGCCTACTGTTGATCAGTCCGCCGATCAGCCTGTCAGTCATGAATCTAGTATAACTGGATTGGGCATGAGTGGTGGGGATAACTGACAGAACGGGATAGTCTTATGTATCTTTCAGTAGGAGTAGCAGCGAAAGCGCTATTATTGTTTGTCCTTGTCACAGTCTCACATTTTTCTTTATTCCCCACCATAAATTAGTATGGATGATTGGTCAAATCTATTTGTTGCCCACCATAACAAACAAATTCGACCAATCATAGCGTCGCATGATTGGTCGAATTTATATGTTTTGTCCCTCACGGAGGCACGCGTAGACCGCTTCTATAGGATGCTACCTTCTATGCTGTCAGTTAAACGCAAAAGGTGACAGCTCCAAACAACTGACAGGCCGATATCGTCCGGCGGACTGCGGGCTCAGCACGGTTCCATTTTTATCGACTATCACTATGCCCGTCACTTTCGCACTTACATACTTGTTAGAACGTGACAGGCATGGTGATAAACGATAAAAATGCTACCGTGCTACTAGGGCTGATCATCAGTGGGGCCCCTTTATGGTATTTATTTAACCAACCGAACTGATCGAAAAAAAAACACGACCTCATTGATTTAAGGCTTTTTAGTAAGGTCTCAAGAAGTACCTAATTAATAGATATACAAAGGAAGAAAGCACAGTCAGCGACAAAAGTGTTAAAAAAAACAGGGTTTGAAACACACACACATTATCGTGATTTTTATGCCTGTTAATTACCGATTTGATAATAACCTAAAATATAAAAAACGCCCCAATCATTATTTTTTACTATCAAATAATTCAAAGAAAATAAATATAGGTATAGCATCATCCATATACCTGGGATAATTATCCTGGGATATGTAGCGGATAATTATCAAAGACTATAATTATCTGGATAATTACGAACCCTAAAAAAAACAGACTGTAGTTTACACATAACGGTAATAAGTACTGATAGGTAGGTACTAAAAGTGGAATAAACAGGGAATAATTAAATTCTAGAAACAAACAAAACCTAAAATACATTCGTCAAAGCACTGTACAAGCATGTCAACCATACACATAAACAGCAAAACGCTTTCAAACTAATGTTAGAAATATTCTGTCATACAAAATGTATGCATAAATCACACAATCGTATTCATTAGCCTTGCTCAACCATTCAGAATTTCAGATGGCATTTACATTAAAATTGGCGTTAAAATAACTCGTTACCAATCCACCTGACGGAATGGAAGCCATAAATAAAATATATTTGAACGTCAGTTACATTAATGCGGTTAAAATCTTTCACAAATTCATATGTCACTCACACGCTAATTTTCTAAATTAATCCTTAGTCAATTGGAATACAGTTGAGGTTACGAGCGTCGTTGAAGGATAGATACGAGGTTGTGACAGTTATAGGCCAGAGTTCGGTTTGATTCTATGATTGCAAATGAAGCACTTATTTGAAAGTTTTACATTTTTAAAGTTCGAACGATGTAGCTAATTATATTCTTTTTCTACTCCAGCACTTAAATGTGTCAATTAAATGACTGACAGTGATATCTAAAGCAATGTCATTTGAATGCTTTGTCTATAGGCTCATAAGATGACTGCTAGCAGTCATCTTATGAGTATAATACAACTGCTTTATTTTTTTTAAAGATACAAGATACAAGTTCCGATCATCTTGATTGAAAGAGGTATGTTTTCATTTACAATAATAACTCTTTTTTTTTTAAATAATAACTCAATTTTTTTTAAATAATAACTCTTTTTTTTTAATAATAACTCTTTTTTTTTAATAATAACTCTTTTTTTTTAATAATAACTCTTTTTTTTTAATAATAACTTTTTTTTTTTTTTTTTTTTTTTTTTTTTTTTTTTTTTTTTTTTTTTTTTGCTGCAGCTGTCATAGAAAAAGTAATGTATGCAACAGCTCATAATTGGTTCTTAAAATTCTCGGGTCTTTTTTTACAAAACTCGACTACGTCTCGTTTTGTAACTTCGACCCTTGAATTTTAAGAACCCTTATTATATCACTGTTGCATAAACTACTATTGAAGTGCCTTTCAATAAGTCAGTTTTAATTATAGTATTTTATGCAACCGTTGTTTAAGAGGGGTCAAAAAAGGCGAGTGGCGTGAGTAACAATTTGAGGCGAAGCCGAAAATTGTTAATAAAGACGCCACGAGTATTTTTTGACTCAGTTAAACAACGTTGCATACAATACTTTTTCTACGACCAAGCACTTACTTTGAAATGCAATGAAATAATAATAAAAATGGATGATGATGATTGTTTAATTTCCTAATATGATAGGTTGTTCAGTGCGTGGGATTCTTAAGGGGAACGAAAATTTTATTATTTTTGCGCTACGATGCACGGTTTAGGAGATACAGCCCTATAAATATATTTTTTGGTTTATTTTTTATTTTTTTTATTAGGGGTTTCTTACAGAGGAATGGACATTTTATTATTTTTGCGCTACGACGCACGGTTTAGGAGATACAACCCATAAACATTTTTCTTTATTTTTTTTATTTTTTTTTGTTTTTCGTGGTTTATAAATATTACTTAGGAATTTCAAAGGGGAACGAAAATTTGATTATTTTTGCGCTACGACGCACGGTTTAAGAGATACAGCATTATAAAGTTTTTTTTTTGTTTTTTTTTAATTTTTTTTTGTTATTTTTTTTTTAATATTAATTAGGGGTTTCTTACAGAGGAATGAACATTTTATTATTTTTGCGCTACGACGCACGGTTTAGGAGATACAACCCATAAACATTTTTCTTTCTTTTTTTTAATTTTTTTTAGTTTTTTGTGTTTTTTAAATATTACTTACGGGTTTCAAAGGGGAACGAAAATTTGATTATTTTTGCGCTACGACGCACGGTTTAGGAGATACAGCCCTATAAAGACGAAAACTGATGATGATGATGATGATGATGATGATGATTAACCAAAACATGTCTATGGTTCACTCATCTGTCAGAAATGACAATTAAAATTAGGTTGGCAACAATGTATTCCATACAATATTTTTTAAGTGGTGATTACACGAAGTATCGTAAAAGTGCCAAAAAGATACTGCGTGTATGCACAAATACTTTTTTGGGGAATAGACTAAAGACTTGTCTTGACAACTATAAGAGAGGGGTTTAAAGGTGTGTGCACGACCCTTTAAATGACAAATAAAAGTACGGGAGTAGAAAAAGTTGTTTTCTGTGGTTTGTGAAATTTTCATATAGTAAAATATAAATGGAAAAAGTTAGGAAAAACATACCAATGACGCATTTCTTCTGACCAGAAGTTTCACATCCTCAGAATTAATAGTGTTCCGTTTGGCATGTCTGAAATTTTAACATAGGTATAGTATATGTATACTTATAAAAATAATTATATTAATTTTAGTATTGCAATAATGTCACAGTCAATGCAGTGCATGAGTGCAGGAAATCAAGGTATATGCTGCATACATATAGTCTGTCAAGCTGGATATGTGGAGTGTAAAGCAAACTAAAATATTGGTATCCCTAGGAAACGAACAAAAAGCAGCAATGTATAATCAAACAAAGATGAAATGTAAACAAAACAGTTCCACAGATAAGATACAAATGACACGCGATTTTCGAACAATTCAAACGTAGTGTTGCTAACCCGCGATTTTTCAAATTTGCCGCCTTTTTCTACTGACAAGATTTGCTTGACCAAGTATACATTATTTTTGTATTAATTATAACTTGTAATTTTGTATTTACCATGTACTTGTGCTTTGGGTAATTGTTATGTAAGCTTTTACGTGAAATAAACAAAATTGAAATTGACTGCTTATAGTTTGGCCCAGGACCGCCTCATTCTAAACATAGACAAGAGAGAATCATACCATCTCTTACACTATTACTAAGTAGCACCCAAAAGAAATATAAGTATAGTTTTCCTGGTTCTTACTGTCTGACAAGTTTGCCACAGACTATAAATTATAACCCTTCCTCTTGAATTTGTTCTAGCTAGGTAGGTAAAAAATCAAAATCTCATTAAGATTTATGTACTTTGCAAAGGCTTCCAAATCCGTCCCATATATTTTCAGTTTTTTGTAAACTAGTTCTGCTACTATCTCCATGGCGGGCTTGGTCATGTCCATGCCAAGTAGATGTATGGCCTCTGTGCATATCCCTCTGACATCGCGGTGGAGTGATGCTCGGACTTTCTGTAAACATATTTAATAAAAACATATCGCTGCTATACTTACTCAACCTCGTATCTGCAACACTCATTTGATGACAAAAACACCCGTATTCCGAATTAAAGAAAAGCGACATTTCCATCAAATGATTGTTGCAGATATGAGGTTGAGTAAGTATAGCGACAATATGTAGCCAGCCCTTCCGCAGGGCAAAGACTTGGGGGACCTTCCATAAGTGGGTTTTTTTTCTCTATTGTTATTTAGTTATTAAGTCGTTTTATTTTAATGTTAGTTTAGTTTTAAACTGTCATTCAATAGAACTTGCTAACTATGTAAACAAACCGACATACTAAATTGACACTGAATGTCAAATTACTAGTAACTTTTGTTTACAAAGTTTGCAAGGTCTATTGAATGACACTTTATAAACCTTAGTTTTAATATTAGTTAATAAATAAAAACATTGTAAATGAATAAAGATAATGACAATAAGTTTGGTAATTTGGTTATGGTACCAGAGCAGTCTTCTTCTTCCTATCGTTTGTCCTGGCTTATAGCCTGGGGTCTGCTTGGCAACTAATCCAGAGAATTGGCGTAGGAAGAGGCACTACTTTGTACGAAAGCGCCTCCCATCTGACCTTTTAACCCAAAGTGGCAACTAGGCCGTATTTGGATTAGTCCTGTTTTCTCACGATGTTTAAACCTTCACCGAAAAGCGACTGGTAAATATCAAATGATATATCGTGCATAAGTTCCGAAAAACTCATTAGTGCGTGCCAGGGTGAACCTGTGACCTCCGGATTGAACCTGCGACCTCCAGATTGAAAGGCGAATGCTCTTACCAAGTACCAACGCTAGTTCTACCAGAGCCCTCTGTTAAAAATTAGAAGAATTTTTCCGCTGTTTTTTGCAGCCTCTTTAACTCATACGAAATTTTCACAGGTGGCATTGTAATCCATTTACAGTACAGTGTTTTAGTAGTAATGTTCCGATAAATAATTTAACACATTAAAGGGTCAGTTGCATCACTTGCACCAAACTGTTATTCATGGTTAAAGAGTTCGCTAAATTGTATTGTATGGAAAGTTTCATAAGTAAAACGCCGCGGCGCGCTAGGTGACGTACGACGGTCTGTCTGTGAAGTGCGGATGGTATAACTTGCAATTAGTGATCTGTTTAAGTTAAATACGTCATTATTTATTTAATATAAGTTCATTGCTATAATTTTATTAAAATATTTATACCCATCTACAATTTTAATACTGGAGTTTAAAATTACCTGTGAAGGTGACAAATTTTCGAATGCAGTCATCTCTATTCGCTTATATTCTCTGAGTAACTAGTTTTATATTAAAATTCAATAATAGCAGGAATTCTACAGGAATACATTAAATTATGAATTATTTTAACTTTGAGCAAAACGAAAACAAAACAAACGTTGTAAAATTCAATTTTGACATAAGGATGTGACAGTGACACTTCTATGCAGTGACACGTGCACTATTGACGTTACGTTTTGTTATTGCTTATTGATATTTTCTTGACAGCGTATTGTTATTACTGCTGACTTTTTTCTGTCACTCTAAAAAAAATGTAGGCGCGAAGGGATATCGTCCCATCGAGGGCATGGCATGAGTGGTGGGGATAACTGACAGAACGGGATAGTCTTATGTATCTTTCACTAGGAGTAGCAGAGAAAGCGCTATTATTGTTTGTCTTTGTCACAGTCTCATATTTTTTTATTCCCCACCGTAGTTTATGGTGGGAGGCTAATCTTTACTTTATGGACCGTCGATTTGGAGGGAGTGTTGGGTATGGGGGGGTAGAGGGTGCAAAGGCCTACCCCCCAGTCCAACCCCCATGGCGCGGAACCCCATGGTTATGGAGATATCCATGGTTAAAGTTTGTATGAAATTACTATGAAATAAAGGAGTAATGTCATAGCAGATGTCGAAAGGTGCCGTTTTGTGTTCATTTATATTACCTTTTATACCACACCACCATCCTCAAGGTCACCAAAATCTCAAGGTCACGAAATTTATGGTCACCAAAATCTCAAGGTCACCAAATTTTTTATCCCCAGAATCTCAAGGTCACCAGAATCTCAAGGTCGCCGAAATCTTTGGTCACCAGAATCTCAAGGTCACTAAAAACCGAATCAGAGCACCCCACTATCCACGTGGGCTTGTCTGTCCTACCCCTAGAGAGCAATTCCAAAAACGGAGGCGCGGAGGGAGGGCAGCCCTCGTCCGCCGTGACGGAGCGCGGGAACGAGCGAGGCGAGCGGCTGAGGCTGGTCGCCGAAGGCGACCAGTAAGCCGAAGCTGCGGAGCCGAGTGCAGTGAGCGTGCTTTGTCACGCGAGGGCGGAAGGGCTGCTCTTCCGCAGCGCCGGAGCTACCCCCAGATCCAACAGCTTCACCGCTGAGGTCGAAGGCTCGCCTTCGGGCGAAGCGCGCCCCCCCTCACCCCTCACCCCCTCCCCCTTCAAATTTTGCTGTAATCCCTTATTTCATAGTAATTCCATACAAACTTTAACCATGGATATCTCCATAACCATGGGGTTCCGCGCCATGGGGGTTGGACTGGGGGGTAGCCCTATCCCCCCCTCCCCCCTCCCCCCCTCCCCACCCCAAAAATCGACGGTCCATAAAGTAAAGATTAACCCGGTCACATTATCATGCTTAGTAACAGCATCCTACAATCTATATCAATTAAAATCTGAGTAGAAAAAGCATTTACAGTAAATAATAACTCGGGTAAAAAAATTAACCTATAAATATTTCCTGATAAATTAACCGACCAAATTACGTACGCATATTGACAGTAAGCCGTCACCCTTTTAATAACGTGTATTCAATTTAGTCGCATCGCTATTATTCGAGGGATACCAGCCCGTGATGCATACAATTACCCCAAAATTCGGGTATTTTGTATTTTAATAACATTTTTATAAATAATTTTGCTGAACTGGACATATACGAACAATAAAATTGAACTGTGTTTAAATTAGAATGTAAATTATATTAACGTTATAGGGGGTTTTGCCACGACTCAGAGAATCTAATTCTATGATATGCTGCAGGCACTAATTCTTAATTTTGCAATAAGAGTGACAGATTACAAAATGAATATTTCGTTTATTACCTCCAGATTTCCACAAGATGCAGGCACGCGTGCTAAATGGATTTTAGCAACCGGAAGGAGAAACTGGGCACTGACGCAAAACTGCCGGATATGCTCAAAGCATATTACGAAAACCTACCTTTTCTATTTCTTCCTGTGGCACACAGTATGCTAATATGTATAATGAATCGCTTAATCATATAGACATTTTTGTTCATAGTTTGTCCGTTTTCAAGAACAAAGTTCGGCATATTTTGTTTACTAGTAATTGAAAAATTGTTTCAAGTAAATATTTTGCATTGTTTTCTTACTTTATTTGCGTGTTGTACTCACAACTATACCTACTGGTAATTTATAATTAAGTAACCTATTTACTTTTCATTGTAATAGTCAACTTAGTAACGTATGAAACTTTAGGCCTATTTTTAGTAATTTTTGTAAAACTTATTTGTAAAAGGCTGTTTGTTTTCTACATAAATAAAAAAAAAATTGGCCCATTGATATTTTATTTATCGCTGCGTCTTACGTAGGCGAACTACTCGCGAACGTGATTAAAATTACCCCAATATTTGATAATATTGGGGTAATTTTTACCTATATGGTATCCCCGGGTTTGTGACGTCATCTATGTCTATCCCTTACGGGGGCACGCGGTAGGCCACATCTAGTCCCATAGAAACTCTGAATTTCGCGCCTTTTTCTACTGACAAGATCTGCTTGGCCGTCTATATATGTATATTAGGGACAATGGCGAACTTCTAAAAAAGTCGTTATTTTGTGTGATGATGGAAAACCTAGTAGGTACTCGTAGAATTCGTAGAAGGGGTACAAATGTGTGAAAAAAGAAAAACAACATTTTTATTTACAGTTTACTGAGCTTTCTGTAGATACATGTATAACATCCCACATTGTTAATCATTTTAGTATGTAGCGCGCTAAGCTAAACAAACCAACTTACGGTAGTTAACCACTACATAGTATAAAACAAAGTCGCTTCCCGCTGTCTGTCTGTCCCTATGTATGATTAGATCTTTAAAACTACGCAACGGATTTTGATGCGGTTTTTTTTAATAGGGCGATTCAAGAGGAAGGTTTATGTAACATTTGTAAACCCGTGCGAAGCCGGGGCGGGTCGCTAGTAATAAAAATTAAATTAAATGTTTCACATCCAATAGCTTTGTTTTTCTAGCTTTCTAAATTCTTTTCCAAGGCTATCTGTAATCGTTGTACTGCCAATATGGGGCTTTATCTATGAAAAGGGACCTTATTGTCGATGGCGCTTATGCCGCACAGTGTCGCGCGGCATTGTATTTATATCGGAGCATCGTTAATAGTGTCGTCAGCGCCATTGACATATCGCGGTCCCTTTTCATAGATAACGTCACATATGTAGTTTATAGAATCACTTTTATTTTCCTTAAATATAAACTAAGCATCACAATGAACGAAAATACATTTATTATTAAGTTGTTTAGCTAGCGCGCTACATACTAAAATCGGTTTTGTAAACGTAAATCAAAACAGTAAAATTAAATCACTATTAATTATGTTGTGCATATTATGTTTGATGATAAGAATGACTAAAGATACGACTATTATATTATAACTAATAAACAGTACTGAGTTACAAAAAAAGAAGTCTTATCTGAAGACGTAGGTACTTTTAGAACTATTAACAGCTAAAGTAAGGCCACTCAGCACAAAGAATATCGTACATGCACCCGTCATTTCCTTTCTCTATCGCACGCGCATAATGATATTGCTGTCCCGCCGATGATGCCGCGGTCAATGCCCCTGCGCGAGCGGGACAACAATATAATTATGCACGTGCGATAGAGATAGAAAATGGCGAGTCAGTGTACGAAATTCTTGTTGCTTAGCATCCTTGCTTTAGTTATAAAGTTCCAGTGAGAGCGAGAGGTCATCTCTGCTAGAGTGAGATGTAATATATAGGTAAATAATAATACATACGACTGTATTGTACTTTTTAGCAGGGATGTTGCGGATGCCGATTTTTAGACATATGCGGATTTTTAAAGGCTCACGGATGCGGATGTCAAGATAGGTACATAAATAACGTCAAATATTACATTTTAGTAATTTATATTTGAAAAAAAAAAAGGCCAAGTGCGAGTCGGACTCGCGTTCCAATGGTTCCGTACATTAAGTCCCATTCACGCTTGACTGCTCATTTCTAATAGGTTTATTGGGCTAATGACTAAATTACCTAGTAGTCTAGCACTTACGCCGATGCTAAAACGTTCCTGTACCGACCTGTTCCACATCCGCATCCGCATTAAACTCCGCATTGATTTTATGCGGATGCGGATATTCGCAACATCCCTGCTTTTTAGTCATTCTCGGGGCGTAAAATACATATTTTAGCTTATTACATACTTATTATTGTCAGGAAACTTAGAAGAAACGAAGGAAATTATTACATTAGTAAATGCGCCGTTTTACATAGTACAAAAATCAATTCAAACATCGCTACATAGAATTTCATAGTCAAACAATAACAATTCATTTTGAGTGTCTCAAGTTACTTATTATGAAAGCATTATTATACTCTTTTTATATCCCAAATTATTTGTATAAATATTGTAGTCGCCATCATATATTGGAGTGGGCAAGGTGTTCACAATATCTGAACAAGCGCTCTAACGCCTTGACAATAGAGGCGTGCTCAGATATTTGTGAGCACCTTGGCCGCTCCGATATATCTGATGGCGACTACAGTCGAGTTCACAAACATCTTTACAAGCCTTTATAGTCAGTGTCATAGATTTTGGAACATTGCCTTGTATAAGTAGATATTTATGAACACGACTGTACTAAAATGACAGATCAACAAGACAAATTGGGTTGGTATAATTGTCATTTTAACGTTTTACAATCCAGTTATCACAAATTGTAAGGCGCCATCTACTTTAGCTGTCACGTTTAAGGATTTTTAAGGTTCAACAATAATTTTTAGACACTCAAAATCCTACCCTTGCGTTTCGTTCCGGTCTCACAAAAATATATAACTCTATCGGTTGAAAACAAATTTAACCGACCAATAGTATACTCTATTTGAGTGCAATACGGTCTACTTTTGATCAGTTAACTACTTCGACGATACTTTACATCTACACTTAACCGACTTTAACCTTTTGACCGCCAAAGACGTCAACTGATGCGCGCGGTACATACCAATATCAACCTTCGTGCATTCCGACAAGGTTCACAATGGCGTGGCGTTCAAAGGGTTATTAAAAGTCAGTTACGTCATGATTCTCACACTGATGATGTTGCACGCCGCTCCGGTGTGGGAGCGAGACAACGCTATGCGCGTATACGAGTGAATCAACTTTTTAGTTTCACACCTTACAAGCTTCACTACATAGTATAAAACAAAGTCGCTGTCTGTCCCTATGTATGCTTAGATCTTTAAAACTACGCAACGGATTTTGATGCGTTTTTTTTAATAGATAGTGATTCAAGAGGAAGGTTTATGTATAATTTGTAAACCCGTGCGAAGCCGGGGCGGGTCGCTAGTTAAAATTAATCATGACAGGGACAGAATGACACAAAGTTGATCCACCCATATAGCGATGTTCCGTTCGCACACCGCAGCGGCGTGCGGGCAGGGTTCGAAATTATCCAGATAATTATCCCAGATATGGATGGTGCCATATTTATTTTCTTTGAATTCTTTGATAGTAAAAAATAATTACTAATTTTAAATTTTAGGTTATTATCAAATCGATAATTATCAGGCATAAAAATCACGATAATTATCAAGATAACTATCAATGATAATTATCATTTCGAACCACGCATGCGGTATACTCTTTGATAATTATCCCAGATATGGATAGTGCCATATTTATTTTCTTTGAATTCTTTGATAGTAAAAAATAATTACTAATTTTAAATTTTAGGTTATTATCAAATCGATAATTATCAGGCATAAAAATCACGATAATTATCAAGATAACTATCATTGATAATTATCATTTCGAACCACGCATGCGGTATACTCTTTGATAATTATCCCAGATATGGATGGTGCCATATTTATTTTCTTTGAATTCTTTGATAGTAAAAAATAATTACTTATTTTAAATTTTAGATTATTATCAAATCGATAATTATCAGGCATATAAATCACGATAATTATCAAGATAACTATCATTGATAATTATCATTTCGAACCACGCATGCGGTATACTCTTTGATAATTATCCCAGATATGGATGGTGCCATATTAATTTTCTTTGAATTCTTTGATAGTAAAAAATAATTACTAATTTTAAATTTTAGGTTATTATCAAATCGATAATTATCAGGCATAAAAATCACGATAATTATCAAGATAACTATCATTGATAATTATCATTTCGAACCACGCATGCGGTATACTCTTTGATAATTATCCCAGATATGGATGGTGCCATATTTATTTTCTTTGAATTCTTTGATAGTAAAAAATAATTACTTATTTTAAATTTTAGATTATTATCAAATCGATAATTATCAGGCATATAAATCACGATAATTATCAAGATAACTATCATTGATAATTATCATTTCGAACCACGCATGCGGTATACTCTTTGATAATTATCCCAGATATGGATGGTGCCATATTAATTTTCTTTGAATTCTTTGAAGGTAAAAAATAATTACTAGTTTTAAATTGTAGGTTATTATCAAATCGATAATTATCAGGCATAAAAATCACGATAATTATCAAGATAACTATCATTGATAATTATCATTTCGAACCATGCATGCTCCGCATACAATGTGAGTGGGTTGATGGTATTGTCTATACTTTCTTGACGATTTGTACCACGTCTTCGTCGGCCAGTATGTGCTCGATGCCGACCTTTTGCGGCTGATGTTTCACTGATGAACCCCATACTAGGGCGCTGGAATAACATAAGTTATTATTAGTTTCAAATAATACAATACATAGATATTATTTATTGCACACTTCACACAATTTACAATAGGTATACCTACCTATGCACAAAATCAAATAAAGACAATAATATAAGTTTTTGGAAAAAAAATCATTTTTGGTACAAGCTTTTATCGCTGACTGTACTTTTCTTACGACAGACAACTAATACTCATCGAGACAATTCTAAAAACCCCTAACATAATAAGGTTGCGTTGTTTCATCACAGAGTTCCTATGGCCACCTTCTGTTTCCATCATCAGATCAGCTCGATGGTACCATAATATTGCATTGTCACCCGACTTACATGTGTATGCAAAATTTCAGCTCAATCGGAAACCGGGAAGTGGATCAAATTTAACTTGCAAGATTTGATTACAGACCGACAAACAGACAACGGTCAGGTGAAAGTAAATAAAAGCTTGTAATAAATTCATAAAATTGCAGAGGGCCTACCGCGAACCACGTTCGACGTGTTGCCTCCCTGTCACACTTACGTACGAACTTACAAGTGCGACAGGGAGGCAACACGTCGAACGTGGTTCGCGGTAGGCCCTCTGACTGTTTAGGCAAAGATAATTATGTATAGAGGCGGATTATCAAAGCTTCGCTCGAAAAGATGGCGCCATACCTTTGGCCTATGTTCGAGTAGATGATCTACACTACTTTTTGTTATTTAACAAATTTAACACATATATCAGTGAAAGAATAAGGATCAAAGTCAAATGGCGTTCTAAAAGTTTTAATCATGTGTCAAAAGATGGCAGTAAATTTACTGTGGCTACAAAGATTACTTTGAGTTTAGGTCATTCGTTAAGTTCAGGAACAAAAATATAATGTAAGTCAGTTAAGTACCTATATAGTGATTAAAAACTATACAGCAGGCAGAGAGCACAGTTAAAAAAAACGTTCAAACGGGATGCTGACACGACCCAAAAGTACTTTCTTTGGTAATACATACCTTCTTATCACTACGATAAGGTGCAAAATAGATGTAACCAAATTGTACTTACTATTTGAATTCCTTCACGATGGATCTATGCAGCTTGTTGCAGAAGTCTTCCACGGACGTTCTGTCGGCGTGCAGGACCACGGGCGAGTTGTAATCCGGCAGCTGGCCTTTGGGCTTGGTGTATATCCTGATAAGTAGGTAATCATAATTGTTAAGCTTACAAAATAAGAAGTGATTCAAAAACTTAGTCATGAGCATTCGGCCGGATTCAGATTCGCAAAGCTACATTGTTCCGTGAACGGGAAAGACATAGGTATATAATTATTAAATTTTCTGTTTGCCCAAAGGTTGACTGGTGGAGAATGCTATTTGGGGTGAAGTCTATCTGTTGTACGTTAAGTTATTTGTTTTGTGCTATAAAGATACGAGAACAAATGTAATAATAAATTGCAGATTATAATTTTACTGTTAAATATGTAATCTTTAGCGTTTAGACGTTAATGCATAGTGATGTATATATGCATCAAGTCTTTTTCGGAAAAAATATATGTTTTTTTAAATACTATGATTTTTTTCTTTATTTTTCCCTCAATCTATACAACATGACACATCTATTTCAATTTATTAAAAAGTTATACAAAAAATCATGCATTTAAGGGTTAACACATTCAGTGGAGGAAACCCGACTATCGGGTATTTTATGATTTCGTTCCCAGGCCGGACGACCCGATAGTCGGGATCGTGGTACTACACCTTTATATGAAGAAATTTTTATGGTATGGCCTGGCGCGGATGTCTTGTTTGGCTGGGTGGCAATGAATGTGTTAAAAACAAATATAAATGATCACACACAGAAATTCCCATAGGAAACAAGATTTAAACCAAAAAAATCGGCATCATAGGCCGAGTACCAACTTCACCACTTTCATCTATTGGGAAGACTAATTTTAGCTTCAATTTCAAATGTTTACAATCAATAATTTTCCTATGAAATATCACTTTTACCCCCCACTCAGGTTAGGTGAAGTGAACTAGACCACCCAGAAAAAAACCGGCCAAGTGCGAGTCGGACTCGCGTTCCAAGGGTACCTATTAAGTCTGACTCACGCTTGACTGTACATTTCTAATAGGTTTTCCTGTCATCTATAGGTAAAGAACTATTATGTGTATTTTTTTTTAAATTTTAGACAGTAGTTTCGGAGAGAGAGGGAATGGTCGGACAGACAGACGCATCAGTGATCCTATAAGGGTTCCGTTCCGTTCGTTTACGGAACCTTAAAAAAAATCTAATACTAGGCTAACCTGATGATGAAGCGCTGGTGGCCTAGCGGTTAGAGCGTGCGACTTGCAATCCGGAGGTCGCGGGTTCAAACCCCGGCTCGTACCAATGAGTTTTTCGGAACTTATGTACGAAATATCATTTGATATTTACCAGTCGCTTTTCGGTGAAGGAAAACATCGTGAGGAAACCGGACTAATCCCAATAAGGTCTAGTTTACCCTCTGGGTTGGAAGGTCAGATGGCAGTCGCTTTCGTAAAAACTAGTGCCTACGCCAATTCCTGGGATTAGTTGCCAAGATAAGATAAGATAAAAGATAAAAGATAGTTTATTCAAGTAGGCATAATTACAATGCGCTTATGAACGTCAAATAAAGCTAGGTAGACCGGCTCCAACCCTACACCTCTGCCCCGAGAAGATTTAAATCCCCCCTCAATTGGAGGAGGGTATCCCAATATGGGGCCGGCAACAAACTCGGCGGGACACATCTTTTCAAAAATAATTACATCTTATAATTAACATGCATTACGAGAAAATAAGGGAAAAAATACAATTTAAATTACTATAGAATTCATGCAATTATACACATAAGGTGTAATAGAAATTTGATTTAGAAAATATACATATGTACATGGAATCATACAAAATCGTAGCTCTTTCAGAAAACATATCAAATTCTTACAAAAGGAAAAGAAAATAAAGTTATTAAAAGAAATGGGAAAACATATTATATAAATCTGATTGATTATTATTAATTACCAACATATAATATTTGATGTGCTTTCCTGCTTACCTGAGCTGTGTCACCTATAACTCTATACATAATACAATGTTTTTAATAAGCGGACCCCAGGCTCCCATGAGCCGTGGCCAAAAATGCCGGGACAACGCGAGGAAGTTCTTCTAGGCTAACCTGATGAGTTTGAGGTATTCCCACATCTTCTCGAGTAAGTCATCGAAATTCCACCGGTGGTGGGCCGATATAGGCACACAGTGGGGGATTTTATAGATCACGTCCAACTCTTCTATGCTGATTTGATCTGGAAATAAAAGTAGTTTTTGGCAAAAATTACATTTTTTGGTACAAGCTTTTATCGCTGACTGTACTTTTCTTACGACAGACCAGGGATGCTGCGGATGCAGATTTTTTGACATCCGCGGACGCGGATGCGGATATTTAAAGGCTCACATCCGCGGATGCGGATGTCAAGATTAGGTACTTAGAAAACGCCAAATATTCGATTTTCAGTATTTTTTTATTGAAAAAAAACGAAACGTTTAGTATTTGAGCAAGAATATAGGTGCGTTATATTTAATAAACAGTAACTTCGCCGACTTCTCTGGATCTAGACGATTTCGTTATAGGTAATGACGAAATTAAGTACCTAGTAGTGTTGAGTCGCTCACTCGTGAGGCACCTCATTTGTACCACTCATTTTGTTAATTTGTCGCAGTACTTCGTACCGAAAAAATGTCTTACTTCACTCCTCTATTCATTTTACTTGATTCTAAAATTATCTTTCTCCTAAAAGTTCTATTCTTAACCTCCAGAATTGCACTCCAATTAAATGTTACTATTTATTTATTTATAAAGGAAGTGATGAATACATAAATATGTATATACATTAAATATTTTTGTCGCCGTTGGAATTAATGGAATAGTCGACGCTGAAAATATGCTAGTACCTCACCTCATTTGAAGTAAGACATTGTAACACCTCGTTTTAGAAAATGAGGTACTCATACAAACTCATTTTAAATTGATGTCCTACCCATCACTAGTACCTAGCACTTGCGCCGCCGCTAAGACGTTCCTGTACCGACTTGTTCGACATCCGCATCCGCATAAGTTCCGCATCGATTTTATGCGGATGCGGATGCAGATGCGGATGTTGAAAATAATGCGGATGCGGATGCGGATGTTCGCAACATCCCTGCGACAGACAACTAATACTCATCGAGACAATTCTAAAAACTCCTAACACAATTAGGTTGCGTTGTTTCATCACAGAGTTCCTATGGCCACCTCCTGTCTCCATCATCAGATCAGTTCGATAGTACCATATTATTGTATTGTCATCAGAACTACATACAGCTGCCAATTTTCATGACGCTGCGATCCTTGGAAGATGGTTAAATTAGTTACCTTAGATTCCATTACATAGTTACTTACATACAGGTCGACCTAATAAAAGCTTGTTCAAAATAGTAAGCATCGGCACATTGGCTGTCGATTTGCGGAAAATGATCAGAAGCACTAACTAGTAAGCATTGTTTAGAATAACACAGACTCCGCTTTGTTGAATTTGCGAGGCTGGCAAAGTCACTACTTTGGCGTTCCCATTACAAATCATCTGAAAATAGTGAGGTCGACAATGACTTCCATGTTTGTTAGACAATCTCTTGACTATTATTTGTCCAATATTCATAAAACACAGCAGAAACGTACAGATAACTACAATTTTTAAGTTCTAACGGTAGATTGGCTTATATACTGGTATAGTAACTTTAGTATCAGAACGTTACCGCTTCGGCCGTTGCCGTTGTATACTGATGGTCTGGACCAATATTTGAAATATTCTTATGGTACTAACCAATCTTAATCTATGAAAAGGGACCATATTGTCGATGGCGCTTACGCCGCACAGCGTCGCGCGGCATTGTATTTATATCGGAGCATTGTTAATAATGGCGTAAGCGCCATCGACAATAAGGTCCCTTTTCATAGATAACGTCACATATGGTGATGTAGACTCACCGATCTTATTCAGCAGGTAGATGCAAGGCACATATATCCTATTGCCTTCAATTGCATCAATGAAATCGTCGCTGGTTGCATCGTAGCGGAGAGTTATGTCAGCATTGTGGATCTTGTACTCCGAGAGGATGGTCTTCACTGCTTCTATGTCTAGCTCCGATTGTGGACACTGAAACAATAGTGTTTGTGGTTAAAAACCCACAGATTATAAATAGTTCCAACTCAGGAACTGTGTAGTCTCAGGTTTGTTTTTCGGATTTGGCATATTTATATCTGGATGGGTGTTTAGCAAAAATGTGTCAACCCACATTAATTTCGCAATAAAATGTCAACATTAAGAGTCAAGATTCTTATTGCAAAATTATTGGTATTTTTAACACGTCATGTGTCACGCATTAAACTTCGCTCGTTTATTCTCATAGATCTGTTTAAAAAGTTTCAAATTCGTAAAAATATACTTATACATACCGGCGTTATGTTTTTTATTTATATCACGTCAGTACCAAACAAGCTTATAACCTGGCTGATGGTAAGCGAACACCGTAGGCTACGTACGGTTGCAAATGCAAGAGTGTCGCATGTGAGTAACCCGCACTTTAAAAAGCTGTACAATAAATAAATAAATAAATAAATAAATATTATAGGACATTATTACACAAATTGACTAAGCCCCACGGTAAGCTCAAGAAAGCTTGTGTTGTGGGTACTCAGACAATGATATATATAATATACAAATACTTAAATACATAGAAAACAACCATGACTCAGGAACAAATATCTGTGCTCATCACACAAATAAATGCCCTTACTGGGATTCGAACCCAGGACCGCGGCTTCACAGGCAGGGTCACTACCCACTAGGCCAGACCGGTCGGTCGAATAAACTGTAACTATTCAAAGAATCTCATACTATAGTTAAATATTAAATTGAATACCAAATTATATATCTATCAATCTATTAAGCCCTTTTGTTCTGAGTTAGAGTATGTCTCTAAGCTCAGTGTGCCGCTTGGCAAAGGCCTCCTCTAGCTCTTTCCATTGGGGTCTGTTGTGGGCCACTCTTCTCCATTTCGGGCCCGCTGTAAGATTGAGTTCATCCTCCCATCTTGTTCGAGGTTTCCTCTGGCCCCAATAGGCTACATGACTAATTTTTTTTTATGGTATCAATCGATCGGGTTTGTTTTTAGGATCAAATGTCTATATGGGACCCATTGCATTAAAGTAACACAAAAGTCAGAAATTGTAGTCAAAGTCCGACAGTCGCACTTCACTCGCGAAACGCCCTATACAAAACGGCCAGAGGCCGTGACGTCATCGCCCACGTTGTATTCTGGACAAAACAAGAAAATTGCGTTTTTGTCGGTGAAATATTGCGTTTATGTATATAGTTGCTATACAATATTTTTTTTGGTGAAATGTAAGGAATCGAATGGTACCCTTACTTTTATCGTTTTTGGAAGTTAAAAAAAAACTTAAATTTTGAAACTTTCAGGTCCTGTATTTTTGTAATTTTTCAATATTTTATTTTAATATCCACATTATTGTGATAAATTGCTCGTTTGTTATCTATTTTACTAGATTTTGTTATAAAATTCAACATGTGTCAACATCCCTATTATATATACCTATTGTTTAAGACTACACAAATGTGTTTGGACAGATGAGACGACGCCACAGCCCATATCTTTAGAAAAAACTTACCGTAGTATTCAAATTGATCCCTCCTTTATCTTTCTTCCTAAAGTATATATTCGGTGGCTGTTTGTTCAGCCGCAGCCCGAAGCCTTCCAGCTCGTGTTCCAGCAGTTTCTTGTGCTGCAACGGCTTCAGCACGTCCAGCACTATGAACACGAGGCTGCAGGTGCGGGCGACCGCGATGACCTGGCGACCTCGACCCTTGCCGTCCTTCGCGCCTTCGATGATACCGGGGAGATCGAGCAGCTGGAATGAAAATGAGGTTATTTGTAGAGATGCACCGGATATCCGGTTACTATCCGGTATCCGGCCGTTATTTTAGTATCCGGCCGGATACCGGATAGTGACCTATTATCCGGCCGGATACCGGATAGTGACCTATTATCCGGCCGGATACCGGATAGTGACCTGATATCCGGCCGGATACCGGATAGTAAAATTAACACATTTTGGGGTAAAAAATGGAATCTAAAAAACAGTCACGGTCATAATGCTAACGACACAGTAGATAGAAATGAATACGTAACCAATGTCACACAATACACTTATTTGTTTACACAAAAATACGCGCGCGCACTTGTAACTATAAACGAACTTACTACGTAATGACATGATAAAACTCGTTACGATCCTATAAATGTGTCCGCGCGAACGTTCACTACGAATTCTACGAAACAGGTCGAAACCTGCACGACGCGCACTTGCAAAACTCAAAATCTAGGTATAGTTCCGCCGGCCGAATATCCGGCGGCCGGATACCGGATATTCGGCCAGTGTCCAGGCTGGATATCCGGTATCCGGTATCCGGCCAAACATCTATCCGTTGCATCTCTAGTTATTTGTAAATGTCAGACACTTGGCAAGGAACAGTGTGGAAGAATCACCACCAGGCTCACCAGAGCCCGTACCATGAGTCACTGACAGTGTCAAAACTGACATTTACGCTATCGAGAATGTAATTTACATCTCGTTTGCACTAATATACAAGTACGAGCAAGATATATAAAAAGTTTATGTCAGTGCCAAACTGATGGTAGCCGTACAGGTTAGCCCTGAATCTGTCCACGCTAAACAAAGGCAGAAACCTCCATGACTATGACTCTTCTTCTTCCTCGAATTATCACGGCTATTATATTGCCACCGCGCAAGGGAGCCTGAGGTCCGCTTGACAACGAATCCCAAGAATAGGCAAGACATAGGGACTAGTTTTTACGAAAGCAACCATCCAACCCAGAGGGGAAAATAGGCCTTATTAGGATTAGTCCAGTTTCCTCACGATGTTTTGCTATCAACTTCCTTCATGACTTGATTTATACTTCGTTTTTGGCTGTATCGTACCTGTATCTTAGCCCCCTTGTATTTAATACAGCCGGGCACAGTAGTGAGTGTGGTGAACTCGTACGCTGCCACCTCAGAGTACACTCCGGCAAGGTTGGACAGCAATGTAGACTTGCCCACTGATGGGAAGCCCACAAATCCGATACGCGCGTCACCAGTTTTAGCGACGTCGAAACCTGGAATTTGGGAGATATATTAGTAAATTAAATATTACCTTTGTACACATTTATGGCGTTTTTCATACACAGCTGCTAAATTAATCAGTTGATGATCGTCGTTTGTCCTTATCTGTCGATAACTAGGTACATAACAGCATAAGCCATAGAGAGGGACAATCAACGATCAACAGCTGACGTTTATGAATATGATGGTTATTGTATTCTCTTTGTTATGTACTAGTTTTGTGCAATAAAGTTTTTTGATATTACTATGCAAGTTTGCAGATGGCCCGGTTTATTCATTCAGCTGTCTAAACAAATATTTCATAGATACCGCTTCTGCTTTTATTGTTTTTCTACTTCTCATAATTTATACACAAAACCTTACCTTCACCGGTAGCACCGCCGCCACCCTTGGGAGTGATCAGTTCACGTCTCAATTTAGCGAGACGGGCCTTGAGCAATCCCAAATGCAACGCAGTGGCTTTATTTTTTTGCGTTCGAGCCATCTGAAATACATCACACAGTTTAGCTTTCCACACTAGTTTAAATTATTTCACCGTTCGTCACTAGATTTTAACTCCGAATAGTCGAATAAAGACTGAAATCGCAACGGTTAATTCACAATAATTGCAGAAATACGCAAATTTAACTCATAACCTCTGTTACCAACCTCGGACTCTATAGCCGCAATTTTCTCCAATATCGTACTCATTTTTGTAGTTTCTGCTTAAACTTTAGGGCTACTTAATACAAAAATATAAATTAAATTAATTGGTTCCTTAGGAAAAGGTAACAAATTAAAATAAAAGGAAAGCGTGACAATCTTCGTGGACGGCACGTAAACCTTTCCAGAAAATTTGAAAGAACCAGCAGTATTGCCAGTGTAAATAAAATTTCCCGCTTTTATAAACTGTCAAAATAATATTATACAATAAATTTCGTTGTATAATAAATCGTTTTACATAAAGCCAATTAATAAATTATAGTTAATATATTTTAATTTAATGAAATACATTAATTATACAAAAAGCTTGTCCAGCTATTTTGGCGCCATCTGTAGTTTTATGCTTTAACTACTGCAATGTGAATGAGAGTACCGAGCTATACTTGCTAAAAGGCAGGCTAGGTGGCGCTGTTAAAAAAAGCTGACTAGTTACATCAACCACCCACAAGATGGCGTGAAATGCAATGTAAATAAATAAATCAAACCACGTGGAAAGTTCTCCGCAGGTTTGCGCAGGGAACTAACAGAAGGAAAGGAACAGTGGGAAAATCGTGTGCAGAGCCGAGACCGCTATGCCTCAGTGCTACCTTGAGCGTCGGAACGAAACGGTCTGGCGCGCGTTCGCCCCGTTTTCGAATCTTCGGTCAAGTTTCGTATGTGTAATTAATAACTAAATCAGTTTTGTTCGCTGTGACTTGGTAATAGTGTTTGAAATAGTGATCAGTATGGATGATTGGAAGTTTAAAAAAGTTTAGCTTGTATTAATGACTCAGATGTTGTGTGTTTAATGCTTAGGTTGGTATTAATATTTAAGTATGTAGGTACCCTTTAAATAGGTAAACGTGATTTTAATTTTTGATGTAGTGCCGACTTGCTAAGTCTTTCTTAGTTAGTGATTTTTGCTTCGAGTTTGACAGCCGAAGTAGATGTAGCTGTCCTCTTATGAACCCACCTGTGAATACAAAAAAAAAGTTTTTTTTTACCGGGGTGGTAATTTTTACCGTACCACCAATCCTTAAGGGTGCAATATAGATTGCGCCCTTAAGGATTAGTGAAGAGAATATCTTCTTCATGAGCTGTACGAACACGAAAGAGCCGTTGAGATTCGTGTTCAATTGACACTTTTAATGTTAACTATTAATCAAAGTTTTATTTATAAATTTTCTAGAAAAAATATTAAGAATTCAAATTGTAAAATTGTAAAATCGCATCTGGGCCAGTCCACCGTTAAATCCGACCGCATGCATTGTACAATGCACATACATGTACTTACATACAATGTACATACTGGACTGTGGTAGGAATTTTCGGGTTTACCTCGTATAGATTACAATGGTTCAGGCGGAGTATGTCACTTTCTTAGGACGTCACATTCTATGGTCTTCTGTAGGTTCAGAGCACTTCCTCTGCTTAACCGAGCTAAATCATGTGAATCTATTTCATTCCACCAGCCCAAGCCGAAAATTTCACCTGATTTAATACCATCAGAATCGAGAATAAATAGGACTAATGCTCTACTATAGATTTCCCGATTGAATGTTCAATGTTCAATTCCTACGTCCAGTCCCCGTATGTTCAATTCCCCAAATGTATTATAAAAAATATATTTGAGATTCTTACAATGAGCTCTTTCATTTGATATGTACTACGATACAGTTTGAAAAACTTTATTTTTTAATTTTCTCATTTACCCCCCAAAAATTAAAATTCATTTATTTAAGTTACACGTCCATCTTTCGTTCACAAGCTTATATAAGATGTGTGCCAAATTTCAACTTAATTGGTCCAGTAGTTTCGGAGAAAATAGGCTGTGACAGACGGACAGCCAGACGCACGACACGAGTGATCCTATAAGGGTTCCGTTTTTTCCTTTTGAGGTATGGAACCCTAAAAAAGGGTATAAAGCGCTGGTAGCTTAGCGGTAAGAGAGTGCGACTTTCAAGCCGGTGGTTGCGGGTTTAAACCCCGGCTCGTACCAATGAGTTTTTCGGAATTCATGTACGATATAGGTATCGTTTGATATTTACTAGTCGCTTTTCGGTAAAGAAAACATCGTGAGGAAACCAGACTAATGTCAAAAAGGCCTAGTTTCCCGTCTTGGTGGTCAGATGGCAGTCGCTTTCGTAAAAAAACTAGTGCCTACGTCAATATTCTTAATCGACTCAAATATATTCTCCATTAGTCTAATTTCGCCGAACGTCTAATCCCTGTATGTCCAACTCCTCAAACGTCCAAAATACTTGTACGTCCAATTCCTCAATTCGGGTACGATTCAGGTCAGGGTGGTTTATTTTAGTTTCTTTTAATCTTGTTTATTTTGATTTTTGACAAATTAATGTATTGTGCTGTATTTATTTGTTGGTTTATAGGTACCTATTTATGTTATTTATTCCTCAAATGTTCCAGTTAGTGCATAATTTAGTCACTTTGTAGTCCTATGATAACTTTAATGACATTAAAACTCATGAAAAGAGCTTATTCTACAAAAAACTGTGTCGGTATAAAGCAGGTCCTTAAAACTGAAAAGCAGAGTCTCTAGCCTGTCAGAGCTTCTGGCTAATTAAGCCGGAGTTTTAGCCCATTGCTTTAAAAACTTTGCGGTTTCGCCATTACTTTTGTGAGCCGTAATTACTTCGTTATTTATGAAAATTCGCCTGCAACCTGCATTTTTTATTTATTTTGATAATAATATAAATAGAAAATTGTAGGAAGGTATTAAGTAGACCGTTAAACTGTTTATACGACAACGGTTTCACTCACTTGAATTTTTAGTCGCTATTGGCGACATGTTTCGGGCCCTTCGTGGGGTCCATCCTCAGGCTCGAGTGCTCGCGGCGACCGCCCGTTAAAACTGCCAATTAATTAAATATTAAAATAGTTTATTTTTCAAGTATTAAATATATTTAATATGCCTTACAATGCGCTTACGACTGTCAAATAAAGCTATACCGTTTTTTTAGATCTTCCAGTACGTACGTTCGTTCTTTAAGTACGTACTAAAATTCTAGTTTGTGTGTAAATACTTGAGTAATAAGTAATAATAATAACAACCTATTTACTTATTGCCTTAGGAGCTAGTGGACGACCTTCTTTCTCCATAAAAGTACATAGTCCCCATTTTCCTCTGTCGAAAACATTGTTGTTATTTTTACGCAATTTAAGTAAGTATTAATAATCATTTATTTACAAACAAGATATATACAGTGGTATTACTAAAAGAAATTAAAAACCGGCCAAGTGCGAGTCGGACTCGCGCACGGAGGGTTCCGCACCATCAACAAAAAATAGAGCAAAACAAGCAAAAAAACAAGCAAAAAAACGGTCACCCATCCAAGTACTGACCCCGCCCGACGTTGCTTAACTTCGGTCAAAAATCACGTTTGTTGTATGGGAGCCCCACTTAAACGGGGGGGGGGGGGGGGGGGGGTGTTTGTTGTTATAGCGGCAACAGAAATACCTACATCTTTAAAAATTTCAACTGTCTAGCTATCACGGTTCGTGAGATACAGCCTGGTGACAGACGGACGGACGGACGGACGGACAGCGGAGTCTTAGTAATAGGGTCCCGTTTTTACCCGTTGGGTACGGATCCCTAAAAACTAGCTTAAATCTAAAATAGGCCCTTGAGGCATTGTATTGTACCAATGATGCTGGCGACATTTCCTCGCTGTATCGCAATGCTAATAGGTTGTGCGAGGTAGCCGCCAGCTCTTCGGTCACCAGTTACGTCAACCAGACGCTTCGTAATTTAATGTACAGTCAGCAGCAGAAGTTGCTAAGCGGGCGAGGTGTTCACAATTATCTTGACACGCTCTTATTCCCTTAACAATAAAGTCGCGTCAAGATCATTTTGAACACCTCGCCAGCTTAGCAAGTTCTGCTGCTGACTGTAAGTTCATAGATAGGTACGTTTACTACATCTATTGTATGCACCGTCGTTAGACTTTTTTGAGCTTCCAATAATTTGTTTTTCGCTCGTAACTCTTAGGTGTACCTAAGTTTTTGGCAAAATTTTATTTTTGGTACAAGCTTTTATCGTTGACTGTACTTTTCTTACGACAGACAACTAATACTCATCGAGACAATTCTAAAAACCCCTAACACAAATAGGTTGCGTTGTTAATTCATCACCGAGTTCCTATGGCCAACTCCTATCTCCATCATCAGATCAGTTCGACAGTACCATATTATTGTATTGTCTTCAGAACTACATACAGCTGCCAATTTTCATGACGCTACGATCCTTGGAAGATGGTTAAATTAGTTACCTTAGATTCCATTACATAGTTATATACAGGTCGACCTAATAAAAGCTTGTTAAAAATGTCCTTTCTTCTTAATGACCAGACCCGTGTTATTTCCACCCATATGGGCTAAAACACCCAACTTCATGCAAACAAGTGGTTAAAGCTTATATCTGGGGCAATAAAGGGGTCCTGCGTATAGTAGTTGCGGTGTTTAATCCATTAGGAGCGGCATTCACATAGCAAAAATAGGGTATTTGACAATTTTTTTATGTATGGTATTATTTATAGTTGATCAGGTTTCTTTTGAGGATCAAATGTCTGTATGGGACCCATTGTGTTAAAGCAATACAAAAGTCACAAATGATGGTCAAAGTCCCGCACCCGCACTTTACTGACGAAACGCTTCATAGAAAATGGCAATACCTACCTACATCGCGACGTCACCATGTAATGTTAGAAGTTTCAATGTACTTATGGGAAACAAGGTAATTGCGATTTTGTCGGATGAAATATTGTGTTTATGTATATGGTTGCTATACAATATTTTTTTCAATAAAATGTAAGTCGAATGGTACGTGTCAAATAGGTACCCTATTCTGAACTGTTATTGATTTTGATAGTTATATAACATTAGTAACATTACTTTGTGGGTATCGTAGCAAAAAAACAAAAAAAAGCGTGAGCTATACGTATCTATTCTTTGAGAGTAATCTACCTAATATACTCGTATCATATATGTAACAGTTTTGAATGATTCCCGGTTAGTTTCACTAGACTTATATCGACCGGGATATGAACCGTGATTACCTATTGTATTGTTTTCGAGCTCCCGATATTACGGTTCATATCCCGGTCGATATAAGTCTCGTATCATATAAATTGTTATGAATATCAAAAGAGATACAGTTTTAGAAATCAGAATGCCGCTCTAGGTGTTGGTTATAGCCGATTTGGCGCTAGCGGTCGCAACATCGCTAAAATGTGATGTTAGCACGCATAGGTTTTATGAGATTGTAACACATGTCCTGATTTACCCAACTTGGAGAAGAGGTAGTAATAATTTTTAGCGTGTATGTAATTTTTGTGCTGATTTTAAGGTATTTGGTGTTTCAAGTTTATTTATCGAACGAGCGAGCGAAGCGAAGCGAAGTTCTTACATTCGACTTTGAACACGCGGCTGGCTAGCGGCACGTCTCGGCATTTCGATGTTTTTAAGCTGAACTGTCAGAAGATAGTTTGATACTCAATAACTTAAGTAAATTTGTTCTAATTTAAATGAAATTGGGTAAACGTGTAGTCGAGGGCATTATATTTTAGTCATTAAATTATGAGCAGGCCCGATCAAGAGGTTATTGAGCTAGAAGAGCTTAGAAGGCCAAAAAGCTGTTTGTGAGAGGTCTTGCTATTCTGGTCATTTTTTTGCAAGAAACATGGTCGAGTTTAGTATCAAATGAAAGTGCTCGACTTACACTTTTATAATATCGTTTTTAAATTTACCATTTTGATATAATTAGCAAGATAAAAATAAATTAGAATAAACATAACATATGTATTTGACATTTGACAGGAAATATTTCGGCTTAGCACAGATACAGTTTATTTTAATCTCTATGGTGGTGACTTAAATCCAGGGGAGGGACAGCCGTATACGAAGCCCTTTATTCGAAAAAATAGCGCCATCTATATTACTTAACGCTAAACTTGTAAATGGCGCTTCAAAATTGATGCAAAAAAGCAAATCTTGTCAGTAGAAAAAGGCGCGAAACTCAAATTTTCTATGCGACCATATCCCTTCGCGTCTACATTTTTTCTACTGACAAGATCTGCTTGGCCAACTATATTATACATACTACTCTTTGCTTAAATCAATCAGTTAAGGGCTCCACAGACCTTGCAATAAATCCACGCGATCTTTGATCCATTGCCGCCTATAGAGCGACATAAAATAGTTGAAATTAAATAAAATGGAACTCAAAAATGTCCATAGTAAATTGTTGCCATGTATAAGCATTTTACGTCAGTTACGTAGAAAGTGGCGTCCTCATTTATTTTCTATTATTTTATGTCGCACTATACGAGTACATACCTAAGTAGGTGCAACAAAGTCAATCGCTATATAATTTTTGGTTAACCGCGAGTTCTCAGTTCGGGGCGAACTACTAGTTTAGTAAGAGTTTCGATATGTGCCAAAAATACAGCTTTTATTTACTGACACACACAGACAGTCTACACACACATATAAAGGCGAAACTATAAAGGTTCTTCGTTGACCACGTTACCCTAAAAACTATTAGAAAACACAACATCCATCTATAAACGGAAATAGCCTTGCAATACCCCTGTCAACGTTTTCCACGCATCATTTACGCGACCTCGCCTCGTACCCTCATATTGGACCCAATAGTACAACCATCCTTTTCTGTTTAACGTAAAAAGAGCAAGACCGTCCGCACCGTCCGGTCCGAATTGGACCGACATGTACGTCACGGATCAAAATGGACTGAAATGAAAGTAAAATACAAATAGTTGCTATCTCATTCCACTCAATTTCCTCATCTGGTGATATTTTTGAGCGCTTTTCCTTTAAGAAACCAGTTTAAACATGGCCTTGAGAGCAGTGAAAGTTACGTTTAACCAAATGTCAGGCTATACTGGTTGTTTAACAGCTATGGACAATTCGGACCCTATGAAAGCCCTGTTTGAATTAGTAAGAGCCCATTTTAAGTAGTATCCCGAAATATTTGGCCTAATGGGATTTAAATGTTAGTTTGGATCAACGTTAGAAGTTTGAATGTATAGTGTCAAGCACGTTTTGTGTATTTGGCACCTTTACTAAAGTTTTATTGGCGGATTTGAGACTGTTAAGGTGTGTCTATACCAGCGCGCTTTTTATTATTTAAACTATAGCGACCCGTCCTGGCTTCGCACGGGTTAAAAAAATATACATAAACCTTCCTCTTGAATCACTCTATCTATTTAAACAACCCCGCATCAAAATCCGTTGCGCAGTTTTAAAGATCTAAGCATACATAGGGATAGACAGATAGCGGGAAGCGACTTTGTTTTATACTATGTATGTACCTAGTGATAGTAGTGATAAAATATTCAACTTAAAGGGGTATTCAGAATTAGATAGAGCAAAACGATAGGTAGGTAACGATACGATTGGTAAGTACAAGCTTTTATCGCTGACTGTACTTTTTTCCTCAGCAACTATTACTCATCGAGACAATTCTTACTACCCCAAATACATACAATTATAATAGTTTGCGTTGTTTTATCACATAATTCCTATGGCCGCCTCCTGTCTCCATCATCAGATCAGCTCTCATCGAAAAATCGTAATGACCTAAATACGTACATATACCTAATAGTAGGTTCTCATAAAATGTACTACATATTGTGAGATTGAAATGTTCGAATAACAAATTGAGTTTTGAGACAGTTGTACCTTGGATCAAGAACCTTCCTTTTTCAAAACCCTTGTAAAGATAATTCATCAACCTCCTCTTACATTGTTGTATGTGAACATCCTCCAGAATTCGCGGCCATTTTTTTATCGCCCGTGCACCCACCGCCAGATCATTTATTACCGCTCTGATTCCGGCTGACACAGACCTGACTGGCGGTCACCCTATTTCACGTTTAAGGCTTCGTCACACAGGCGCGTTTTCCGGGCGGGGCGTGAGCGGGGCGCTCCGCTTTTACATATAAAACGCTCACGCCCCGCCCGGAAAACTCGCCTGTGTGACGGAACCTTTAGGCGGTCTTCACATTGGATGATATGAGATTGGATCCGCACGTCACTCCGGTCAATTTTTTTCGCCATTTCGGGGTTGGTCCCATAGTCATCATCATCATATCAGCCCTTTATCGCCCACTGCTGAGCATAGGCCCTTCTTCTAGTACGCCACTTGTCCCGATCCTGAGCTAATCTCATCCAGAGGTGACCAGCAATCTTCCGGCTGTCGTCCACCCAACGAGCCAACGGACGCCAGGCGTTTCTTTCATCCGAAAGCGGCCACCATTCTGTTAACATTATAATCCACCAGATCCACCTGCCATCACTCTGCCTAGCAATATGTCCCGCCCAACCGGCCTAACTCTATTTTAGTTTGGTAATGATGCAATCCACGTCTTGCACCTTGGTCCTATAGTAGTAGATCCTTAGTAGGCATGACCTACGGAGTCCGGTGTGCGAACGGGGCATCTCTTGTTTTTCCAACCATTTATTAGTCATGTTTAGCGAGGCAAATGTAGGGTCATACTGAGGATCTTGTTATGGTACAAGGCTGTTCCACACATTTGGCTGATCAATGTCTATGTTTTCTATGGGAGAGTCATAATTTTGTACCGATGTCGGGACTGGTTTTAGAGCAAAAGTTTAAAGTTGCTTAGTAGGTAGAGTGGGACCAAGCTAATTTTGCATGACATTTGCAATGACAAAGTGTAACAATGTCATCGTTAACGTCAAATTTCTATTGAAAATACGAATATTACGTTTATTGTAACAGTAGTAACACTATCACTTTGTTTTATGCTAGTCGGTGCAAAGTTGCACTACTTATATTATATTACTTACCTCGTAAAGTTTAGCTAAAGGTTGAAAAATACCTCATATACGTGTATAGTGCTGTCAAAAATACGTGTATATAGTGCTGTCTAGCTCGCACACCGGAGCGGCGTGCGGCGTGCGTACCTACTGCGTACAGCTTCAGTGTGAAAACCGCGTTACGGATTTTTTGTCGCGACGTCGCTTACGGAAGACAATTAAATGGGTAGGGACTTTTAGTTCTGGTTTAGTCTTAGGCCGGCTTAGATGTTAGGGAAGTTGTGTTTTGATGGAGTAGGTTTGTTTGTTGGTTGATTATTGGTTTGATTATTGGTTTGATTGTTGGTTGGTTATTGGTTTGTTAGGTGGTTGGTTTGGTTGGTTTGTTGATTGGTTAGGGAAGTTGTGTTTTGATGGAGTTGGTTTGTTTGAACTGTATGGCTATCACCAGGCCCCTATTTCACCACGGCGACAGGTGCGACATTTCGACAAATGTCACTATTGCTGACGTCACAGGCGTCCATGGGCTACGGTTACCACTTACCATCGGGCGGGCCGTATTCCTGTTTGCCACCATCATTGTATTATTTAAAAAAACTTTATAATATCGGCAAAAAACAGGTATTTCTCTTTCGAAGTTTATGGTGATGATGATGACAATTGTCACATGATTTAATAGAACTTTCGGTAATTCTTGACAGAAAATGAGTTCTGTGTCGGAATTTCGTGACAATTGTCGTGTTTCTTGTGACAATTGTCATTAACTTCGCAAAATAAGTACTTATTTATTGGCGATATAATGGAGATTTTTTAAAATTAATATGTTGGTGGCAAACAAGCACACCACCCGTCCGATGGTAAGCGGTTACCGTAGCCTATGGAGGCCTGTGACGTCAGTAACAGTGATGTCGACAATTGTCGCACCTGTCACCGTGGTGAAATAGGGGCCTCATTGACACTGATATATTCGCTAGCGTGAGCGTAAACTTACTATCTATGCATATCGCTCATACTGGCATATTGGTGCGAGCGAGATATGAAAGAAAGTTACGCAGACATAAGCGAATATGTCAGTTTGACACTGATAAGTAAGGCAGTCGTGGTAAGACTACTTATGGGAGTTGTGGGTAATATACCTAAGTAATTATTTTCATTTCGTTTCACACATGCTTGTAAAAGACATCTGATGTGACCTTTACAAGTATGGAAATTGAAGCGTGGGATTCTACGTAGGCATAAAGGAACTATTTTTATAGATGAGTTGCTGAAAGCCCTATTGTTTTTGAAAGAAATCTAACGACACCCCACGCCATGGTAAAATATATAGGTACACTCCCTTGTAGTCTGTTCGGAAAGAGAAGAGTCGTGGAATGTATTGGGCCCTATACATTCCACGACTCTTCTCTTTTTACAGATACAGATATTTTATTGGTAAACAAAACATATACTTTTACATTTAAATTGCGCACTTTAGCATCATACCTATAGTAGGTAAGCGCTATATTTCTTCCCACTTTTTGTGTTGGCGAACTACATGCCACATTTTTTTTTCAATTTTTATCGCCTATGCCAAGTTTTATTTCGATTGCTATCGAATAAAGCTAAAGGTGTGGATGGAAAGACGGACGGAAATGGCGATATTTTAAGGGTTCCCTACTTGTTACGGAGACCTAAAAAATATACCTAAGCTTCCTCTTTCCATTAGAATGCTAAAAGGGCCACTTAGGTATGTAACTCCAGGTTTAGGACACATTTATTTGACATTTATCTTTTATTGTCAGTATGCTAGGGTCGTATTTCTATTCCCTTTATCGCAATCGATTATGGCCCCTTTTTAACCTTTTTAGGTTCCTGAAAAGAGGTGATATGTAGATTTATTGAGAGTGTATATTGAATTGATACAAGGTTTTACGTGACGAAGTTTGTGATGATACGTTTTTTGAGGTGTTTTGGGCTTTTTTGTACACAATACACAGACAGTGAGAGAAAAATGTATACCTAAAGAGCGCAAGGACAGGTAAATTTTACAAGCTTCTATTTTACTTGCAATGTTTGTTTATAATATGATTAAAATAAAATTAGTGCCTACGTCAATGCAAATTGACCAGTTTTTTTTTGCTGATGATAAATCATTACTTTTTAAGGTTGATCGGAAATCTACCGATTACAGTGTAATTGACAGCACACTTGTTGATGTACTTAACTGGTTTACTATTATTCTTCCCTGAAATAAATTTTACATGCCTTCCCCAAAACCTTACCCAAGTAATCTACATCAGTGGTTTCCAAAGTTGACTGAGCTCCGACCCGCCTAACCAAGACTGCCAAATTCGGGACCCACCCTTGGCCCTCTTAAAAACGGGGCATAAAATATTCACGGTAACGCTCAAAGGCCCTATAGTAGTTTCAGGGCTCACTTGCTTGAATATTCGCTTGCGACCCACCAATGGGTCACATGTAGTTTGGGAAATGCTGATCTACCTACATCAGCCATTCTCAAAGTGTGTTCCGCGGAACCCTAGGGTTCCGCGACACCCCTGCAGGGGTTCCGCAAGAATTTAGAATAATTTAGAATAATAACATAAGCATAATTATTATGCTTATTAATAAAAAAATACACTTCTAAAAACTATTGTTTTATTGTAGGGTTCCATCAAGTATTTCGCTTTCCAAAAGGGTTCCGTCAAAAAAAAGATTGAGAACCGCTGACCTACATAATTACCGTTCTAGAAGATAATTATATTGTCTAGATAAGTGAACTTAGTGCATCTACAATATCTACATACTTAAGGACCTTAAGGTCAATGTGGCTAATTCCGTCATAGGGACTATTCCGTCCACGAGCGTATAAATCCTTGATTCTCAATCGTAGGAAATAACCCATCTGCTTTTGATTGCTGGAACTAAAAGCAATCGCTACTTTGTCGATGAAACTAGAGTTAGACCAAAAAATGTTTGCAACCATTTTGATAGCATACGCATTGCTAGTGTTATTATAGGTCATAAATTCCATACAAGATTGATGTTTAAAAGAACACTAGTTTGCATTGCGTGTGCTATCAAAACCGTTGCAGACTTTTCTTGGTCTAACTTTATCAATTTTGTTCGAGAAAAACTCTAGTAGACGGAATAGTCCCTATGCCGGAATTATCCAAATTGACGTTATTCTTTTTTACAGGAACCAACCAGTGAATAAGATGGCATCACACATGGAACGTTTTTAAACGCCAACCATGTCGGAAGCGTCGCTCGACGGGCGCTCGCGCAGCCTCGCGCGGCGCGCGACGTCCGCCTGCGCGCGCGCCGCGTGCTCGCAGCTGGGGCTGGTGGCGCTGGTGACGCTGTACGTGGTGCTGGGCGCGTTGCTGTTTGAGTACCTGGAATCCGGCCCGGAGGTGCAGCCGCGGTCCGCTATACAGCGGTCGAGGGAGGAGTGCTTGAAGGAGCTTTGGGCTATCACAGGTCAGTTCTAGATAAGATAAGATAAGATCTTTAAGAGGAAAGGCCAGCTTTGAGCCTGGAGATTTGAAAATTTCAGGTGAATATCTCCGTCACTTTGACAGGGGTTATTAAAATTAGTGCGACAAAGACAACTGCAACTTAGGCGAAAAATCTTGCGTAAACATCAAAAACAGACGTTTCGTACTCTTTCCTCCTCCAAAACTTGAAGGATGACTTATACGCTAGACCAAGCTGTGCCCGGGCCGTAGTGTCCGACATCATTTTCTATGACGACTGATCGGTGCTGTCAATTTTGAAATGGTAATGAAATGATCTGTGTCGGACTGTTTTGCTTTTTGGGCTAATTGGTATCCGTTTTGAATACTGACAATTAATATCGATACAAAATAAACATGGCCCCTAAAGGAAACCTGCATGCCCTCAAAAAGGACAAAGTAACATTCGGAACGGAACTTTGCATAAAATATAAGGAACCAATAACTTAAGTAGTTCATCTCGATCCCCCATATCCCTAATTTCCCCTGAGTCACAACTACAAAGGAATTCCTTCATTCAGTTGATTCAAATAAAAGTTGCGTCGTGTCCAGTAAGGTACATTAGTCGAAATAAAAGTTCAACGAATGTGACTCTTTTGGAGAAAAGACAGAAGGGCATCGAGAGATAAGTGCAGTAGCTGGTAGATAAGAAACTTCTTAGTAAATATTTAGTACTGTCAGGATCAATAGTAGCACCTAAAGTATCAGCCACTCTGGAATACTTTTCCAAATAGAGATATAATATCTCTACAGTTCCCGTTCAGTTCAGTTTTACTACACAGGACACGACACATATCATAGACTTGTCTTCTTCTTCCTCGCGTTATCCCGGCATTCCGGTCCACTTGACAACTAACCCCAAGAATTGACGTAGGCTCTAGTTTTTACGAAAGCGACTGCTATCTGACCTTCCAACCCAGAGGGGAAACTAGGCCTTATTGGGATTAGTCCGGTTTCCTCACGAGGTTTTCCTTCACCGACAAGCAAACTGGTAAATATCAAATGATATTTCGTACATAAGTGTCCGAAAAACTCATTGGTACGAGCCGAGGTTTGAACCCGCGACCTCCGGATGGAAAGTCGCACGCTCTTACCGCTAGGCCACCAGCGCATTTTCATAAACATAATCATATCATAAACCTTGTATGATGCGTTAAAACCGCAAATTGCTTGTTTCATTTAGTCTTAACTGAGAAATGTTATTTGATTTGACCTCATTTCTTATCAGTCGAGATCCTTTTTATTACAAATGAAATGTCAATTGCAAACAGTTTGTTCAAATGCCGCAATGGCGGTCGTAACATGCGGTTCCAGAACACATCATTAAGAGCTTATTATAATAAATAATAATATGTTTGTAGATAAAGCAGTGTAAATATGTAACTACATATATTTATGCTTAACTTTAATAAGCAAAGTAAATATCTGGATATTAATTACAATCGCGTGTACTGTTGACAAATGGCTAGTCGACCTTTAAATATCGCAATAAAAAAATAAAATAAAATGTTTAGCTAGTCCATTTTAATTCTTAAGCCAATTACACAAGATTGAATTTTGAGCGCATTTGACTTATGCTGTTCAGTCGTGATAAAGCGATATATTAAAAAATATTTAGACGAGCAAATGCCGCCGTTAACATTTAAATTAGGAAGGAAAAATCTTGATAACGCTCAAATATTAAAATGTTATTACAGCGTTGGTGACGTCCAATTTGTAAAGGGCATGATACGCGGGGAAATTTTTTGACAGCAAATTATACGAGAGATCGTTACGTGAAAATTGGAAAGTAGGTAATACCACCACAAATAACGAAATTTTTTTAACATTGTAGGTACTTTTTTTATTGTTGTGCTTTTCCTTAATTTGTAGTAGCCGTTGATTGAGAAAAAAAAAATAACATTTTTTCCATTGTATGTCATTTTGATGTTATGTAAAATTGTACGTGATTTGACCCTCGCTGTAATTATTATTTTTATAACAAACATTTATTGTAATTGCTTCATATCTGGAGGCACGGCAGTGCCCCCGCCAAGTCGAGCAAAACAAAGAGGCACGGCCGTACCATCCTTTTCTCGAAGCGATTCAGGCCATTTTCGACGTCCTGTAATTTTGTGCTGGCTGAAGCTAGAACCTTGAATTTTCAGTGACATATAGGGCTTAACATGTTTTAGATATATGCTCAAAAACATTAAATCTGAACTTGTAGTTTAAGAGTTATTGTACGTCAAAGTTCCTTAGTTTCGACACTGACACACTTATTCACTCACCTACGATCATCATAATTCTAAGGCACTTCTAGCATACCCACAAGCTTCAAATTTTAAACATAAGTAGTTTTCAGCTTATCAAGCCATAGAAAACCTAAAAATATTACAATATCAGTCACGTATTAAAGATCTAAGAACTGCATAAGTAAGTTTGTAAGCCCATATAAATATATGCTATTACAAAGTTACTGTTGCAGTTCCTACAAATAGTAGGTAAAGTAAAGGTACACTACGATGTACGATGTGAGTATGAATAAAGATGTGTTTAGTTATGATATGTGTATACATAGTATGGGTATGAGTACCCGAAAAGGACTGTCTACAAAAAGAGATGAGATCCCATCAAAAATATTACATGTATAAAGGTGCAAATCTCGCAACTACAAAAAAGTTTTGAGATGTAATGTGAAACCAAGTCGGTTATTTTAATCAGTGCCAGGGGGTGTTAAAACCGTATTATCAATAAGATATCTTTAATTTGTACAGTCGACTCTCGTTAATTCGAAACTCGAAGGACTTTTAAAATATTACGAATTATTGAGAGTTTGAAATATCAAATGGTTCGAAATTTTTGAGAGAAAAAATAAGAAGGTTCGAATTATTGAGTAGGTAGGTGTGACGTATCCCTTGTATTACAAGGTGATAAATAAAACTCAGTTGCTCAGTCATGTGCTTTGCGACCCGTCCGCACGCCATGACAGTTGACAACAGAATGTCGACTTGCAGGTAGTTCGCATTGCACTTTTATTGTGTAAACGTCACATCTCTTCCTTTTTATAATGTTTTATTTATTTTACTTATCTACTTATTTTACTTATTTTAATTAAGATTCTAATTCAGACATACTACTACAGGTTTGGAAACGACGTTAACCTCAGACCCGAGAAGAACCGGCGAAAGGAACTCGGCGAGGTGTGGATGTATTACATTCATTTTACAACAGTTCAACGATAAACATTTTCAACAATACCAAACCTTGGAATATTTACAACTATTTCTAATATCTCTCTCAGTTGCTTAATGGTTAGCTGAAAGAGATCTCTTAAAGGGATAAGTCCACCTTTGTACACATTTATTGTATACTCTTATTGTTAAGTACTTGTTTAGCGCAATAAAGTGTTTTACTACTATTATTATTTTACTTTTACAATATCCTCCTTCTCCTTTTTGCAGTTTTGATAATAACTTGGAGGTTTACTCGTACTCATTTATTGATAATATTCTTAAAATACCATATATAATATTTTATCTTACGAGTATTAACCTTAATTGCTACATATTTTCTTTTGAAGCTTACACATTTCTAGGTATTTTCATTAGCATACAAGCTACATACATGTTTCACATTAATACCTATTTAGTGAGTTTACAACACAGACAAGACATCCTCTAGACTGAGCATAGTAGCGCTACCCTCTCTGACACAAATATACGGTACTTTTACTCCATCTTCGAGTCAAAGTGTCTTTGTGTGACGTCCGTGTCTTTGAACGGACCAATCATGGCACCCCAGTATTTTTGGCAGCATCGGTTTCATGAAGTAATTGCTCTTAACTCCATCTAGAGGATTCCCAGTCTATGGTTTACAATAAAATTCTAACCTACAGGTCGCTTGCCAATAACATCTTGAACCTGTACATTATTTATTGGGAACAACTGATTGCCTCAGTTTTACTTGGCTTGTTTGATATTTACAGTATACCTATATGTATAGATAGAATGCAATTTATAATATTCATAAATGGTCCAATGTTAAGTAGGTAGGAATGCCACACTGTTTGTTACAGCACAAACCACAACAAACTGTTTAGTTTTTACTTGTGTACAGGTATGTTATTTAAGCAACAATGATCTAGTTCTGGGCATATAAATAGATTTATATTACTCATATATAATGATAATGATGTACCTACATATTATTATAATTGACCGTTATTATTATAAATTGCGTTGGATAAATTATCATATCATCGTTCTATAACCTTTTAAGTGGCATATGTCATATTTGAGTTGTTGGAATTTCGATTTTATTTCAATTAATCGAATTTCAGATCTAAATGACTTCAATTGTCCGGAAACCGGTTCCTGCCACTTTAAGAGGTAATTATGGTCGCAATACTTGGAATACAATATAGACATCAATTATATTCAAATATGGTATCTCGACTCTAACGTTAATCTAGCAACTTAATGTTACTTATGCAACGAATAATAAAATTTATGCTATGAAGACAACATTAATACCTGCTTACTAATTGTAAGCTGATTTTATCCTTGACTAGTAAACGGTCACATTAATATTATTATTTTTATAGACATTTTGCTTCCATTAGGTTCAATTAAGTACTTACAGATATATTATAGAGCAAATCAAGCACCAGTGTATGTTCATTTTCATATCTTGATGGTGGCATATATTGTTTAACTCTAATTATGTATATTTTACAAGGAACCAATGGAATTTCATTACCATGAACACGGTTTCACCAAGTCCATTGTTCGAAAATTTATTTTTATTATATTTCGTTCATACTTGGTACTTAGTACCTATATGATAATTAAACAACGACTTATGTAAATAACTCTTTGATAATATATATGTACTCTTGAAAATATAGAGAGACTCGATCTGCAACCTCAATTTACAAGGTTTGTTTGATTTTGTTAGTCTCAACCTCAACTAGGCAAACTGTAATTTGGTGCAATCAAGATCACGTCTGGTCCTTACATTTTTTATACGTACACAGTATAAATTTCCCACTAACGTGCCTTTTTATTACACTTAATTAAAACTCATCTCTATCTGGGTACTTGTCCGATATTGACGCCATCGCTTGGCCGTCCGTCTTACGGACTTGATTACTATGTTCGTATGTGTATGTTTCCACTATTAGGAACAAGTCATATATTGATATTGATTTTTATATTTATTGAAATCAAATTTTACAGCATTACAGCTAACACCAATGCACTGTAAAATTAGGTAGTAAAATTAAGTAAGTAATAATAAAGTGATTAATAAGCTACCTATTGCATGTTTGATTCGCAAAAACGTAAAGATCTTTATGAAGTTTACGACTTTGGTCGGCAATATAAAGTAGCGCAGTGGGAGTGCAAGGTTTCACGCATCGCCACTGATTGGTACTTTGTTTTATTTTTCAGCATTTACTTTAGATACCTACACGGTGTGTGGTATTGTGACAGACCCAGCGTCTACATATTAACCTTTAATTAACCTTTGATCTAATTGTTAATTTATAGAATTATGTGTTCTTTTGGCACTAAAATTAAGTAGTTGATTGGATTTAGGTAATTTATTTAATTTTTGGACTTTTATTTAGTCGGCCCGTCGACTTTTATCGGTACTCATTTAGTCCTAGTGCCTTTTGCATTTTGAATTGGCCTTTGCAGACACATTTATCACATGCCGGCACATTTTATCTTTTAGAGGAAGGCGGCGCCATTATCGCAATCCTGTCTACCTGTTTGTTATGTTTGCCCAAAAGTATTTCAGTTGCCTCCTAACATTTTATCAAATTTCTTCCCATAATCACTTGTTTATTGTAACTGAAACCCCTAGATTCAACATTTTCCTTTAAATCCGCAGAGGCTCAATTTTCAACGATTTGGTCAATAAGATCGTTTTCCTTTCCGCATTGAAGTATATTAGAATCATTAGGAATATATTAGATTAGAAATTTTCAAAGTCCAGTTCTTGTTGCATCAGTCGAGTCATGAATCGTTCATACCAACTTGCGAAAAGTATTCGTCTAATTTGTCGACAGCAAAAACGTCCATTACGCTAGCTTTTGAACCGTGCGTACTTGGAAGAGTGCTCACAGCTAGCAGGCACACTCCGTACACTCAGGCACATTCTGAAGCGGACAATTAAGACATCATTGTAATAGGTACTATCCGTAAGTAAGCACGAAACATGTGCGTTAGGTAAGTACCTTCTAACTACCGAGTTTCTATACTTAAGAAATTATCGAAGTAACCTAATGTGTAACAAACAGAACAGGTATAGACATATAGGATTGGACCCCAAGACATACATAAAAGTTCAACGAGTCTTTGTGACAATAACCCGAGTTTCACTCCTTAGCGTTAATTATAGTCACATACCTGTCACCATGAGGTCGGTGTGACACGCCCCTAGGTCTATTTAATGTTAAGTTTTAATTAGTATTTAAGTATTCATTGTAGATTTAAGTTTAATAGTATAATTTCATTGTAACATATGGAAACTATTTCTGGAAATAAATAATTTCATTGCATTTTTAATTTTGAAGAACTTATCATTTGCACTACATGGGCCGATATCTCATGCAGCACTCGCGGAGTTTTCACTCCAATGGTATTTCCTTATTCGGACTTAGGTTCCACTCACGGAGTCTTTACTCCAATTGTATTTATTTATACGGAACTCGTATCTTGCATGACCTCTATACATTAATACGTTCGTCTTTTCAGTCTCTGAAACTCGACTTTGCTAGTTTTCATATTCACAGGCAAGGTTGTGTCAATGTGTAGTTAGTTATTTTAAATACACCATAGTCGGTATCAGCAACCCTGCCCCACCACCATAACCGCGGTACTTGCATTTGAAAACTCGTTTAAATAAGGAATCTTATTTAAGGAGGACAAGGTAAGCATTTCATGAGTTTCCAAATGCAATCGATCACCGCGCAATCATTGCTGGCGCGGCAGAATTATTAAGCCTAACCATACCTTCCCAAGGCCCACGGTCCTATCAGCTGTAGTAGGTACTTTCTAAGCTCGGTGAAATATATATTTTTTTTTAATAATTGTTTTCAACAAAATTTTGTCTACTGCACACATGTACGACTCTAGACTCTTCAGACTCTCAAGACTCTCAAGACTCTTAGACCTTTTAGACTTTTGACTCTTTAGATTATATAGACTCTTTAGACTATTTAAACTCTTACAATCTTTAGTTTAGACTCTATCTTTGACTCTGTAGTCTCCTTAGACTCTTTAGACTATTCAGACTATTTAGGCCATTTAGACCATTTAGACTATTTAGACCATTTAGACTATTTAGACCATTTAGACTATTTAGACCATTTAGACTATTTAGACCATTTGGACCATTTAGCCTATTAAGACAATTTAGCTTCTTTACTCTTTAGACTGTTTAGACTCTTTAATCTCTTTAGACTCTTTATACGCTTTAGACTCTTTAGACTCTTTAGGTTCTTTAGACTAGGCTTATTTTTTTTTCCTTTATATATTATGTGATGTGGTAAGCAGTATGGGTCACATGGTAGCAAAATTATTTTCACTTTGGGCGTTAACACTTGAATCCCTCACTACGCTCAGTATTCCATTTTAGAATCCCTCGCTTCGTTCAGGATTCAATATTCGTCATCGCCGTAATCATGACATTTTGCTCCTTAGTGACACAAACTAATGTTTAATTGAAGCAGAGTTGCATCTGTTTAGCTTCGTTCCATTTTAAACAAAACAGAATCAACCCTGAATCCTACATTATAGATTCAGATTTCAATAGCCAAGACTTTTCCTTGTATGGCTGCCCCAGGAGGGTGAGTGCAATATTAACACAACAACATTGACAACCGTAAAGGTATTCCCTTTTTGGAGAATACTCGTATTAAGCTTAAGCTTTACGACAAATTTCACCAACAGTATCAGTTTGTTTACTTATTTTTTCATTTTGCATTATAGAAACAAGATCCAGATAATATTACGCTGATTTGGTTAAATAATTTAAATGCATCTCTAAGTAGCACACGTAAGCTAAGTAGCAGATGTTGTATAGCAGCTGATCTGTTGATTTTTATTGAGTCAGACGCTAAATAAAGCCTACACTTATTATAGTTTTATACGCTTCCTTAAATTCACAGTCGCTATAAAAGTTTTATTTCTATTTTATATTAACTTATTTTACCGTATTTGGCTTAATTTCGGTCCACCGACACGTTTTTGGAAAGGTAAAAGCATTAAATAGTATTTAAACTGAATGAGACGTTGAAATGTGCCCTATAGTAATACTATTAGCGTAAAAATAGTTCTTTTCTCGACCATAATATAGTTTAAATACCAGAAGTGTACCTTATAAAGATGTTTATGTGCTCAGAGCTATAAATTAAGTCCACCATGGGTCAATCATACCTGTGCTATTTTGGGTCATTCGTCTCCCTCCCTTTGATTGAAAAAAGAAAATTTCAAACTGATAACTTTTTGTCGGTTACTTAGCAACTACATCGGTTTTTTTTTCGTTTTCTTACGTTCTTTATCCTCGTCGCCATTGTGACGTATCCCTTGTATTACAAGGTGATAAATAAAACTCAGTTGCTCAGTCATGTGCTTTGCGACCCGTCCGCACGCCATGACAGTTGACAACAGAATGTCGACTTGCAGGTAGTTCGCATTGCACTTTTATTGTGTAAACGTCACAGTAGGTAATAATCAAATACTGATTAACTGCTAATTTTTTTTTTTACTTCAATGCACATTGGTGAGACTGATCTGAAAATTCTTTTGCAATATCACTTGTCTTCCCACCTACCTCCACTTTTTCGATTAACTCCTTCTTTTCAGCAATCGTCAAGCATCTATACTTTTTAGGACTCGTAACTAAGACTAACTTTTAATATGTACACATAACCAACGAAAGAGTGGAACGACGAACTTGAACTTGTCTCAAAATGTGCGGTCTATTACCTATTATTATCCTTATGTCATTATGCAGCCGTGCGATGGCCATGAATTGCCGATGTTAATGAACACTCTATAATTAAAATAGGTTCTCGAAACTTTTCGTAATCAAAACACGTCGGTATTAATTTAATTCCTTACACAAATAAACATTCGCTGTTTTCGCGAAAATATCGCGGTGTCCGATGTTGTTTTCGTATTTTAATTAATACCGTCATAGAGAAAAAAATACATAGAGTGCTCACTCCATACATCAGTTTTAGTCATTGAGGTATATACAAGAGACGACATCTCGAACAAAATGTTTCCGCACCTCAGAGAAGTGCATGCACTTCTTTGCTTTTAGTACGTCACCGACCACTGACGAGATGCCACACGTGTACAGAAAATTAAAAAAAAATTAAAAAATGCCTTCGTGCGTGTTAAAAAGTTGCAACAATAGCACAAGAAAATATAATAAAAGGGATGGAATAACATTTCACCGGTAAGCAATGGAATAACTGTTGATTTACTATTATTTAGTTTTCAAGTAAATGTTTGGTCGTAGAAAAAGTATTGTATGCAACGTTGTTTAACTGAGTCAAAAAATACTCGTGGCGTCTTTATTAACAATTTTCGGCTTCATGCACTTCTCTGAGGTGCGGAAACATTTTGTTCGAGATGTCGTCTCTTGTATATACCTCAATGGTTTTAGTACCAAAAAGATTATTAGCATCTAGCATCGAGTAGCGGAACTATCAGTACTGCTACATCTATTGTCAAGTAGCAGTACTGATAGTTCCGCTACTCGATGCTAAATGTAGACACTGAAATTAATAGTCTGAACTGATGTATGGAGTAGTGAGCACTCTTGTCTTTATTTCTCTATGGTTTTAGTACCAAAAAGACTATTAGCATCTAGCATCAAGTAGCGGAACTATCAGTACGATGTAGCACCGACCGGAAAGTCTTATGCTGTTAAGACTTTCCGGTCGGTGCTACATCTATTGTCAAGTAGCAGTACTGATATAGTTCCGCTACTCAATGCTAGATGTAGACACTGAAATTAATAGTCTGAACTGATGTATGGAGTGAGCACTCTTGTCTTACTATATTTCTCTATGATACCGTGTAAGTGATAAATGTTCACTGGAAACAGTTGTAACGTCATTATAAATTGTGACAGAAATAACGAATAGGTACACTGAATATTTGCTGTAGGTTCGTTTCGTTTAAAGTTTAAATCTATCGTTCGTGGTTCAAATTTGGTTCATCATCTTCCTCGCGTTGTCCCGGCATTTTGCCACGGCTCATGGGAGCCTGGGGTCCGCGTGGCAACTAATCCCAGGAATTGGCGTAGGCACTAGTTTTTACGAAAGCGACTGCCATCTGCCCTTCCAACCCAGAGGGTAAACTAGGCCTTGTTGGGATTAGTCCGGTTTCCTCACGATGTTTTCCTTCACCGAAAAGCGACTAGTGAATATCAAATTATATTTTGTAACAAACTGAAATAGATGTCATTTATTAAAGAAAAAGTGACGAAGCCCTCCAGTGGTGAAGGCCGGATATATTTTGTAAGTACACAAGTTCCGAAAAACTCATTGGTACGAGCCGGGGTTCGAACCTCGCTTGCTCGGGTATCAATCAATATTAGCACGAGGGGTTAAATAACAACTTGGCTCCCGCCCCCTTGTAAAACAGATAACTATCTATCTATCTAATCTATCTATCTATCTAATACCTTTAAACGAGCAATTCTTGCATATTTATTTATTTATATATACATATATTTCGGGGATCTCGGAAACGGCTCTAACGATTTCGATGAAATTTGGTATATGGGGGTTTTCGGGGGCGAAAAATCGATCTAGCTAGGTCTTATCTCTGGGAAAACGCTAATTTTTGAGATTTTATATGTTTTCCGAGCAAAGCTCGGTCTCCCAGATATTAATATTAAAACTCCACAAATCTTTATAATGATTCATAAAAATTACGACATTATGCAAATTATACCCATACACATCACACTCGGAAACCATTCACAAAATCAGACCTGCTATCATGGTCGCATTTTTATCACCTGGCATGCTATGCGTCACTTTCGCACTTACATATTTGTTAGAACGTGACAGCCATGGTGACAAATGATAAAGAGCCGGCCATCTTAGCTCTACAGCTTAGGAGAGATACAAAATTCCCATTAATTAGATTTCATAGAAATCGAAAACAATAGACGTTTAATGTTACTAATCGTTGTCTTGAATGCTTTTGCGTTCGAAATTAATTACGAAGGTGTACATTTTAAAATGTCATAGCCTCCTAAGGCCCAACGAAAAATTGAGTATGTAGTCAGTACGGCCCGTAGTCCTACCAGTAGTACTATTGTTTTATACTCATTCAGACCCAAGTACTTAAACGATTTTTTTTAATGTTATTGTACTTATACAGCACCTTGTACAGCATTTGATTTTTTTAATTACGAACTTGATAAAGGGCTCACAGACAAAACAAAACAGTCCTTTAGAAGTTCGTACACGCCAATTTCGATAAGCGCAAATTTTGAAATGGGTTTTCTATTAAGTCCTACTGGTAGGACCGTGGTACGCTATGACAACACAATTATTGTAAGAGCTGGGTCTGAATAAGAAAGTTAATAAGTACTATGGGTAGGACCTTGGGCCTTAGGAGGATAGAAATGTTCTTGACTTGACATTTCAGAATTTGTAAAATGTCAAGTATTAGGTAATGTTAATCTTCAATTTTATGCACGAAGCACGAAGCGATAATTAGGTAAATTTGTGTGTTACATGTACCTACAGTAGAACTTGGTTAATGGTAAGGTGATGCTGGCTTCCAAGCTTAGCTAATAAGATATTGGAATTTATAAGTTTAATATCAGAAAATAATTATTTTAAAAAGTCTTTTACAGCTTCCCGAAAGGACTCTAAAAAGGAAATGACGATATCAATGAAAATACTAAGAACAAAAAAATTAAAACTCCTGATGAAATTAAACAAGGTCATCTTGTGCCTTAAAACCTATTTTATCGGCCAAAACGTTTTGCAGATAAAGGGGAACATTCTTCAGTACCTACCTATACAATCCACAAACAAGTACCTAGGTACATTGTCAATATACTTATAATATATGTACATACAGTTTTCATTCCGTCGGGCGCAAAAAATAAACAAACAAATATCCAGGTCAAAACCGTGATTGGTCGTATCCTCTATCCTCTAGCCACCCAGACGTCAAAGCTTGCCAATGAAAATTCAACTTTGACTTGTCAAAAATAAGATTCAAATCAGAATGGAACAGAAGACCTTTTTATAGGTCTTTGGGCGGCTAGAGGCTATACAATTACACATGACATGTTATGAAAAAACGGGAGAGCGAAAACGAATTTAAAAGCATTTTCTGAGAACGCGATAACTCGCTTTAATATTCACGTCGTGCGGGATACCCGCGTTATATGGGGCATTATCTATGAAAAGGGACCTTATTGGCGATGGCGCTTAGCTTACGCCGCACAGCGTCGTGCGGCATTGTATTTATATTGGAGCATCGTTAAATAATGGCGTAACCGCCATCGACAATAAGGTCCCTTTTCATAGATAACGCCACATATGTCGAGTGTACTCTATTATACCGTAGTATAAAGGATGAAAGTAGTATCTTTAAAGCCCACTGATAGGCATTTTCACTTAAAAGTGTACCATTTATTTTTTTCGAAAATCGGTCAACTTTTGTGTTATTTCTACTCGGAATCACGAGGACTAGGTATCGTTTTAAAAAGAAAAAAATGTGCCCAAAAAAATTGACAGTTTTGTAACGCATTTTCACATACATTTTGTATGGACCGTTACAAAACTGAGACCCAAAATTTGTATGTTGCACTGGGGTCCTTTCTATTTTATGTCTCATTCAATAGTGAAGCGCTGGTGGCCTAGCGGTAAGAGCGTGCGACTTGCAATCCGGAGGTCGCGGGTTCGAACCCCGGCTCGTACCAATGAGTTTTTCGGAACTTATGTACGAAATATCATTTGATATTTACCAGTCGCTTTTCGGTGAAGGAAAACATCGTGAGGAAACCGGACTAATCCCAATACGGGCCTAGTTTACCCTCTGGGTTGGAAGGTCAGATGGCAGTCGCTTTCGTAAAAACTAGTGCCCATGCCAATTACTGGGATTAGTTGCCAAGCGGACCCCAGGCTCCCATGAGCCGTGGCAAAATGCCGGGACAACGCGAGGAAGAAGATTCAATAGTGATTCGAATGACTCGTGATTCTGAGTCTAAATAACCCAAAAGTTGATGGTTTTTCGAAAAAAAGTAAACGGTACCATGATGATGACGCATATTAGAAAATAAGTTACGTAGACGTTAGCGTATATGTCAGTTTTTGACACTGTCAGTAACTCGTGGTAAACCCTTACTAATACATCAAATTGTAGGTACTTATTACGAGAAATATGTGATCGCTTGCTGCATGACAAGCGCAAAGTTCCTGATTATGGATCATAAATTCATATTACACAGTCATGTTGTCAAATATAAAATTCTAGGTAAACATACCAGCTAACCTTGGAACTAGAGTTGGGAAGAAATCGAGTCTTATACGAGTTCAAATTAGACAAATATGACTTCGTTATAAGACTCGATTTACAAAATTAAAGAGTTTTAGACGTGCCTGTTTTTGACTCCTTTATGGAGCGTATTTTAAAGCGACTTTTATTGCGTAGTGCTGTAATGTTCTTTTTTTTGTCATTTTTACAAATGTAATTCACACAAATGTGTTTGTTACAATGAGACAGAATAACAGATGTTTAGATATCATAGTACTCTTTATTGCACATCTAAAAAATTAAATTATTACAGAAAAACACAAGCGACCAAAGACAGACACATACAACAGGCGGTCTTATCGCTAAAAAGCGATCTCTTCCAGACAGATAAAAAGGTTACAGAGTTTTATGGATAAAGTCCTTAAGATATAATGCATGCATAACTTACTAACAATTATGTGTGATTTTCTTCTCATTTAAGTGAAGTTTTGATATATCTTCTTGAGAAATAAAGATTATTAAACCTGAAGATAGGAAAAAGCGCTGGTGGCCTAGCGGTAAGAACGTGCGACTTGCAATCCGGAGGTCGCGGGTTCGAACCCCGGCTCGGACCAATGAGTTTTTTGGAACTTATGTACGAAATATCATTTGATATTTACCAGTCGCTTTTCGGTGAAGGAAAACATCGTGAGGAAACCGCACTAATCCCAATACGGGCCTAGTTTACCCTCTGGGTTGGAAGGTCAGATGGCAGTCGCTTTCGTAAAAACTAGTGCCCACGCCAATTACTGGGATTAGTTGCCAAGCGGACCCCAGGCTCCCATGAGCCGTGGCAAAAATGCCGGGACAACGCGAGGAAGATGAAACCTGAAGATAGGACTCAAAAGACTCGAGTCTTTACCAACACTATTTGAGCCTTTTTTTTCACGCAGTTTCATAAAAAATGTATTGACATCCTGGCGTAAGCATCAATTACTTAAGGATGCAGGAAGCACAAAGAAAAATGTCGACGAATTTACATTATGAAGGCGCAAACTTGGTTAAATTTTGGGAGAAAATATGGTTTAGCGACACCTGTTCCAATATTACCAGGTACTGGAATTAATAGATATAAAAACAAATACATAGATAAAGATTCATAATTTAAACAGGCGGCCTAGCCAAGGTGACAATCGCTATCGCTTCGCCATCGAATCGCTTTGTGTCTCTCTATCACTCTTCCATATTAGTATGACAGTGACAGTTGCGTTTCGATCGCTACGGAGCGTAAGCGATTGGTATGTTGTCTACGGGGCCTGTACAGCAAGAAATGGAAATATACTTGGTCAAGCAAATCTTGTCAGTAGATAAAGGCGGCAAATTTGAATCGCGGGTCAGCAACACTAGTTGTTATAGCGGCAACAGAAATACATCGTCTGAGAAAATTTCAACTGTCTAGCTATCACGGTTCATGAGATACAGTCTGGTGATAGGCAGACAGACAGACGGACAGTGGAGTCTTAGTAATAGGATCCCGTGGAACCGTAAAAAAGTGGAAACTAGTCGTCAAATGAATTTTCCTCTAACTTTCTTTCGTCAAAAATCACGCACATTGTTGAGCTGACCTCATCTCATTTCTCTAAACCATTTAGTAAACTCTAGATAATAATTCGTCCGTGCCACAAATTGTGGTGGCCAATCCAAAAATAGGAAAAAGTAAAAAAAGGTTCGCCCATAAATCGTTCTTTATGAAATTTCACAGTATATCGTGAAAGGGTGTCCAGGGGCCTTATTCGACATGCCAATTTTGACGTCGCATGTTGAAGTTCATTTGAATCTGAACTATCGTGGGTTGTCGAATAGGTAAAGATCATTATCTGTCAGTGAATCTCATGTAAACAAATCATTTCATCGCTAGACTTGATTGTCTATTGGTATGGCCGCCATGTTTGGATTTATGACATTTAAAAGGGGATTCTATGGCATAGAGTAAACTGCATTTCTATTTTCTATAGTTTTTTGATTCCTCTACTCGACGCAAGATGGAGTTAACAGTCAAATTTTGATCTTGGCGTTATAAAAATAAACCGCAAGAACATGACATGCAGTTGCATTGGTGTAGATCTATCATGAAAACGAATATATGACAATTGTCCAGAATTAAAAAAAACTTGACAATAAACATACAGCAATACATATACCACTAAATGTCAAAAAGAAAACAGATTTATTATAATTACTAGGTAACAAATTATATATAAAGTTTAAATTTTAAACCAATCGTCGTGGTTCTTAGCAATGAACTTCTTGTAACTTGTGCGAAAAATATCATTTGATATTACACCAATTACTTTATGGTGAAGTAAAATATCATGAGTCATGAGGAAGACGGAGTAGCCACAATAAGCTATATTTTTGTCCTCTGGGTTAGATGGCAGTGAAACAGGGAGAGATAGTGAAGAATGCGGCAAAATAAGCATTTATTGTGTTGTTAGTAGTTAGTAGACTAGTTTTTTTTTTTCTAAAAATGAAAATTGACGCAACGGCGAGCTCATAGCCCCCTATGAGCCAGTCTGTTAGGTGCAGGCTTAAGGGCTAATCCCGGGGGAAGCGGAGCGTCTGCGACTAGCTGGTTGCATCTGCATATCAACCTCTTACTTTTACCTCAGGTCCTTTGATTAATAAATTAAGGTAAAATTCGTAAGAACTAGTGCCTGTGCCATATTCTAAATTGGACGCTATGCCTAATTAGTTGATATAAATTAAATAATAAAATAATTATTTATTTAATTAAATTTATAACAACGCAACGTGGGGTTATTCATGTTGATATTTAATGGCTTATATAAGACAGCGGTCATATATTGCCTCAGAAATTTGGATTTTGTCAGTTTGAATGAACAGCAAACTGGAGACATTCAGATTAATTTTAAACTTATTATTTTAGGTGTTCGTAAGAAATAAGGTATTGAACATTGACGGAAAATCGCGAAAACCCGGCCAGGTGCGTCGGACCACGCAAAATGGAGGAGGATTCCATACACTTACTTCTTCTACCATGTATCCATATGCCAAAATAGCAACAAAAAAGCCGAACAAAAATACCGTTTCTTCGCAGCACTAGATTTCAGTCCTTTTTTTAGAAAAGTAATATGTTTAGGTACATAATTTTTGTTATAATGTGAATATGTAAGTAATTTTTGTTATAATGTGAAACTTATATGTTGTGTTACGAGACTTACGAGTAGCTAACTTTAAACTTTAACAGCCTAACAGATCCCAATAAGGCCTAGTTTACCCTCTGGGTTGGAAGGTCAGATGGCAGTTGCTTTCGGAAAAACTAGTGCCTACGCCAATTCTTGGGATTAATTGTCAAGCGAACCATAGGTTCTCATGATCCGTGGCAAAATCGGGATAACGCGAGGAAGAATAACTTTGTCACAATAAAGAATATTTGGCCAAATATAAATCCGTATTTTATTACTCTTATTTGACCTACCTACTCGTATTGAGTCGTATTTTGCCGCCTAGTAGCCTCGAATTGGTTGTTGTATGTGGCTTTCCATAAATTAAGGGTCCTTATGCTTCAATAAGGACGTTTTCATCTGAAGTTGCAATAGAAATTGGAAAGCCACATTTTTACAAGCTTTTAGTTAGTTTCATCTGTCCCGGTTCCAATCAAATCATGCAAATTAAATTTGACCCACTTCCCGGGTGTTCAATGAAGCTGAAAATTTACATAAGTACATAATATGTAATATGGGCATAGAAGGTAGCATCCTATAGAAGTGGTCTACGCGTGCCTCCGTGAGGGACAAAACATACGCAATGCGACGCTATGATAGGTAGAATTTATTTGTTATGGTGGGCAACAAATAAATTCGACCAATCATCCATGCTAATTTACGGTGAGGAATAAAAAAAAATGTGAGACTGTGACAAGGACAAACAATAATAGCGCTTTCGCTGCTACTCCTACTGAAAGATACATAAGTCTATCCCGTTCTGTCAGTTATCCCCACCACTCATGCCCAATCCAGTTTAATACTAGATTCATGAATATGGGTGACAATACAATATTTTTATGGTACCATCGAGCTGATCTGATGGTGATGATACTACAGACTACTGTCTTTTAAGTCTTTTTAACTTTGTGATAAAACAACGCAACTTAATTGTATTTGAAAATATTTAAAGAAAAATACAGTCAGAAATTCGAAATTTTGTTATCTAACCTCTCAATCACTCTTGCATATTCGAGCGATAAAGAGGCAAATAGCTGAGTTTCGATTTTCGCAATTCCCGGTAGGCCCCTTTGTAAACAAACCGCCTTGATGTATCAATGTCAAATTTTTAATTGTCTGTGAAAACTTGTCAAAAAAAAGTTTAAAGAAAAGGCAAAGAGTAGTATAATATATATAGCGCTGGCGGTACACCGAGAAATTCAGTAAAATGCTGCAAATGATGTTAAAGGTATGAAAATCGGTACGAACATTTGAAACAATTTGACCTGAAGCACCAACAAATAAAAAAAACGAGAGGAGTTATGACGTCATCTTTTTTTTTATGGAATTTAAAAAAATATTGTACCTATCGTGTGTGGTATTAAACGAAAGGGCTTTCTGAGCCGATTCCAAAAATATATCACATCATTACATTTCAGTATATTTTTTTAAATAATACAATAAATAATTTTCAAAACATACCAAGTTTGGGTTTCTCCAGATACAATACCGTTAAAAAATGTTTTGTAAAATATACCTCAAATTTTATACTTAATATCCTCATATCTAATCCTAATAAAGCAATTTTGAAATTATTTACATTTAGGTTTTTTTTTTTTTAATTTTTCAGTTTTACAAAGTGTGATTATGAATCTCTCAATTAAATATTTAAAAAGAAAGCATAAAATTAATATATAACGTTTTTTTCAGAAAGTCGCTTATATCTCGGAATCTATAAGTCGTAGTAAAAATTGTCTATGTAAGAATTAAGAAAGAATTAACTGAAAAAACTCACCTTTAACGCCCCCCCTCTCCCGAGTTCTCCACCCCCACTCATTAGAACTTTTTCTTACTTAAAGCTTAGATATTACCAAAGGAACATGCAGTAGTATTTTATGCAACCGTTGTTTAAGAGAGGTCAAAAAAGGCGAGTGGCGTGAGTAAGTAAATTTAATAAAGACGCCACGAGTATTTTTTGAAAGTTAAACAACGTTGCATACAATACTTTTTCTACGACCAAGCGCTTACTTTGAAATGCAATGAAATAATAATAAAAATGGATGATGATGATTGTTTCATGTCCTAATGTGATAGGTCGTTCAGTGGGTGGGACTTTTAAGGGGAACGAAAATTTTATTACTTTTGCGCTACGACGCACGGTTTAGGAGATACAGCCCTGTAAAGATGAAAAAAAAATCGTACCAGTAACCAAAACATGTCTATGGTTCACTCGTCTGTCAGAAATGACAATTAAAATTAGGTTGGCAACAATGTATTCCATACAATATTTTTTAAGTGGTGATTACACGAAGTATCGTAAAAGTGCCAAAAAGATACTGCTAACTATAAGATAAGAACTATAGGGGGTTTAAAGGTGTGTGCACGACCCTTTAAATGACAAATAAAAGTACGGGAGTAGAAAAACCAAGTTTCAATACTCTTATTTTACCCGAATGACATTATTACTCGTATTTATTCATTCGGACATTATATTCGGCAGGGCTATTATTACACTTTGTAAAATTGAAAAATTAAAAAAAAAATTAAATGTAAATAATTTCAAAATTGCTTTATTAGGGTTAGATATGAGGATATTACGGATAATTTGAGGTATATTTTACAAAAAAAAATTAACGGTATTGTATCTGGAGAAGCCCAAACTTGGTATGTTTTGAAAACTATTTTTATTATAATTTAAACAAAATGACTGAAATGTAACGATATGATATATTTTTAGCATTGGCTCAGAAAGCCCTTTCGTTGAATACCACACACGATAGGTTTCTAATTTTTTTTTTTCATACAAAAGAAACATGACGTCATAACTCCTCTCGTTTTTTTTTATTTGTTGGCGCTTCGGGTCAAATTGTTTCAAATGTCCTAAAGATCAATCGTACCGATTTTCAGACCTTTAACACCATTTGCAGCATTTTACTGATTTTCGCGGTGTACCGCCAGCGCTAGAAGTCGGCAGCAAAGAGTAGTGTAATATATAGGACAGTCGGCAGTCAACGTTTGTTCCTAATAAATATAACATTGATGAATAAAGACGGTTTCCTTCCGCGAAACCAATTTCGTTATGTTCCCCTTTGGATGGTTCTTGTTTGAGTTATAATAATGTCATTGTATGGAGGACTCAACCTTTCCGTTGCATTTTTAAAGTGTTTTTATATCGACATGACACTGGCTAAATGCCAAAAAAAAACCGCTGTCATAGTAACGAAAATAATAAACACGTCAATCGAAATAAACAACGTAATATACAAGAAAAATTGGAAAAATAGTATATGATAAATATGTAAAACATCATTAATTATCGAATTAAAATTACATACAACATTGTGTTACATCTTGAAAAAAAAAATGATTATCTTGGAAAGAAGAGTAAATATACATAGGTGAACACAATGGTGAACAAAGGTATAGTAAAATAGGTAGGTAAATAATTCAGGGTTTGCTTGTCTGGTCCACGCATGCTGTACCTACCACGACCACGGCACGGCCGTCTCCTGCTAACTTTTCGCTATAATATTAAAATCATAGGTATTAGACCTATGATTTTACTATTATAGCGAACAAATATTTCATGTTCATGATCTCGAATTTAAGACTTTAGCTTAGATTTATGGCGTGCGGCCTAGCGCGCGTTGCCTCTATGAGGAGCTGTCAAAGCGCTTTATATCTGTATGCTTCTGATGATGCGGATCAGCATTGTTATCCAGCGGGGCAAGCGGTCAGCCTGCAGCCTTTCTGGGCACCCTACCGCACTTGGTAGGTCACTACCACGATTTAGGGCAAATAATTTATTTATAAGTTTTTAATAATATATATCTTATACCTTTAAACGAGCAATTCTTGTATATTTATTTATTTATTTATATGTATATATATTTCGGGGATCTCGGGAACGACTCTAACGATTTAGATGAAATTTGCTATATGGGGGTTTTCGGGGGCGCAAAATCGATCTAGCTAGGTTTTATATCTGGGAAAACGCGCATTTTTGAGTTTTTATATGTTTTCGAGCAAAGCTGGGAAGACATTAAGTTTTTAATTTAAGTGTTTTTATCATGTTTCATATTTAAACTTACAGATGTGGACCACCAGCGTGGTTTTCTTATTTCCTGTTACCAACCTGAAACACCATACCTACTTGAATATCAGAAAATAATCTATAGTGAAGAAAATTAAATAAAGTTTAATGCTTAAAAACTTTAATGTTTTATTAAAATTAAACGAAAAAAAATGTGTAAACTGAAATATAGCTGGTCAACCAAATCTTGTCAGTCAAAAAAGGCGCGAAATTCAAATTTTCTATGGGACGATATCCCTTCGCGCCTACAACTACATTTTTCAAATTTGCTGCCTTTTTCTACTGTCAAGTTCTGGTTGACCAAGTATAGATCTAATTTTTTTATTTGTAGTTGAATAACATATATGTATTTAATTTCCTTTAATTAAAAATCATCATCATATTAAACAATAGGTACTTTTAGGTCTTGGTAAGTAATATAGCCAAATACAGTAGGTCTTATGACTATATTACTTACCAGTATTTGGCTACATTACTTACCAAGACCGGAGCCTGACCTGTCAGTCACCAACTATTTTGATGCTCTTTGTAGGTAGCATCAAAATAGTTGGTGACACAAAGTTACCAAGTTACTAAGGTAGGTACCTATATAGTAGGTAGTAGTAGTGCAATATTTAGTCAAAATATTTTGACTAATTTAGATTATTTTTATGCCAAAAAGGTAATACAAGCTATAGCTGGTCAAGCAGATCTTGTCAGTAGAAAAGGCGGCAAATTTGAAAAATGTAGGCGCGAAGGGATATCGTCCCATAGAAAATTTGAATTTCGCGCCTTTTTTACTGTCAAGATCTGCTTGACCAGCTATATTCATGTTCCACTTAGAAATAAAATACGGACTTTTCTGAATATATGGTTTACGAAATGTGTTAAGGTACAACTTGTGGTTTGTTAACGTGGATTAGAAATAGGCAGCTTGAGTTGAGAGAGGTGATGAGTAAATTCTTTAATTTTTTTTACAATTTTGAGCGTTTATAAGAGAATGTGTGGAGCAAGCATTATTTGACGTGTAGGTGTGGGTTCAACAAAAAGATCGCTGGTCAATAAGGCATTCTTGCTGTTAAAATTCAATTATTAATAGCCTTTATCGACCATCAGCAATGTAGTCCCGTTTTGATTGATGGAAATTGTCACGTAAGTTCCACTACTCGCCGCCGCATCGCCTACAGCGCATTCGTTGGTCTATCGCTCACAAGATGTCATTAATTCATGTAAACTTACGTACTGAAAAAAAAAAGTTTTACTCTTTGCTATAAATTACCCTTTCGCACGTCAAAAACTCCAAGATGGTGCCGAAGGTCATAGAGAACCAAGTCTACCTTTGGAATCATTACTTGTCAAAATTTGACATTAGCAATCCACAGTTAGGTGACAACCAAACCAAACCATTATAAACCTTAAAGTAATAATAAAACAAAGTTGTTTTTTGTTAAATTATTGTTTGTACCAAATGAACTTCAGCACTTGATGAACTTCAAATGAACTTCAGCAGTTGAATTTCAAATGACGCGAAATCTGACAGTTGTACATGTCGAATAAGGGCCCAGGAAATATGAAGGAATTAAATTGCCGAAAACACTTACAATTTCATCTTTGAGAAGGGTGCGGAGAATTTTCACCAGCGCGACAGTTTTATACACGCGATATAAAATTATTATCTGACGCAAGTGCAAGAACATTGCATGTTTAAAAAAACTGCTTATCATATCATATAATATCATTTATTCAGTAATAGTCATGCATTGTCATTTATAAATATACAATTCACTTAATGAGCTAAGGATAATATAGAATTAAATAGCCTCATGCTTAGCCTCATGTCTGTGTATAATATAGACCCTGCCCGATTTTTTTTTATTAGTCATCGAGGCATTTTTTCCAGGACTTTCATGTTTTTTAACCACCACACACATATGAAAAGGTAGACCTTTTTGTGGAATGCCCCTTCTTCTGTACACTAACTCCAAAATAAATATGTAGTGTTCGTCATTAAATCAATTGAAAAAAAAAACTAGTACGCTAATTCTCGGGATTAGTTGCCAAGCGGACCCCAAGCTCCCATGAGCCGTGGCAAAATGCCGGGACAACGCAAGGGAGATGATGATTATTAAATCAGTTGAACAGAGGTAAAATTTCTGTAACATGAAACCGTCTCAATAACGTCTGCCCTTTATAGGTACCTATATTAGAATTAGCGTATCGCCGGTCTGTTTCCTAATTCGTCAATTTTGCTGATTCAACAGTTTAATGATTAGACTGTTTCTTAATTCGCCAATTTCCTTTTTTGCCAGTTTCACTAAATTGTCAGAGCCCCTATTAAGCCAGTTTCTTGAGTCGCAAACTTCCTTATTCCTCAATTATCTTAAGTTGTCAGTTTTGCTATTTCGTCATTTTCCTAATCCGTTACTTTCCTTGTTCATCTGATAGTTTAGTTTGTCAGTTTTCCCATCTCGTCATGTTTATGATTTGCTACTTTTTTGGGGTTCCGTAGTAAACTAGGAACCCAGCTGTTTTTAAGGCGATCTTAAGGCGATACAAGACATATTTTTGTACTCAGCTAAAAGTCACGAAATGTATGTTTAATATTTTTAAACCACATTGCCGTATTCTTTTTAAAAAAACATAGTCATGTCTTATTTTACACTAAAACTGATGGAATAATAAATAAATATTAAATAGCCTTGGTCTCTTGCTACTTGCCACACGACCCTGAAATCACCTTGTATATTTGATACACCGAAACACGACTATAAGACCCTGGCAACTAGTGAAACTGGCGAATATAGAAACCGATTATCTAGGGGAAATGACCATTTGACCAAACTGACGAATAATTAAATTAGCACATAAGGAAACTAGCAAATTTACGAAACTGAAGCCTAGCAAAACTGGCGAAAGAGTAAACTGAAGGTTTAGGAAAATGACCCACTAGCGAAATTGTCAACCTAGTGAAAATGACCAGAAGGTAAACTGTTGAATCAACAAAATTGACGAATTAGGAAACTGACCGGCGATACGCTAATTCCTATATTAAACAGAACACTCGAAAATCCATGTAATCCGAGCTGCCGGTTCCTCTCATTTACTCCAAATTTATGTATCGCGACAATTTCCCTTAACTCGATAACCATTGCCGTCCCCGTTCAGAGTTGCAGAAAAGTTTGACTGGAAAGAGGGTCAATGGATCGGCAGAATGTTTGTTCTTCGCAATAATAATTTGTCGAAAAAGGTTGCTATTTCCATCTTTTACTGAGTTGTTTCTGGCGATCCAGTATAAGATGAGGTCTCATAAAAGTGGTCGCTCTCAATGGACGATGGGTCATTATACTCATTATTTTAATTTTGTAACAATAAAATTAAAATGTGACATGGAAGGGACTAGGAAAAGGTCATGAACTCTTCGAGTAACACATACAGATTTTGATTATTAAGGACTTTCATGAAAACAGCCAAATCTTGCCAAATCAACTATCAACAGTCTGGCCCTGTAGAGTTTGCGGAAAGAGAGGCGTCGTAGAATGTTTTGGACCCCATACATTTCACGACTCTTCTCTTTCCGCACAGACTCTACTCATCACTTTTACAGATACTTCAGCGATAAAATGTAAAGGCCGACCTACCTTTTCATATTTGGGCTGATTATTTTTTTCGATTTTTTTTCGTGACTTTATCGCAAAGTTTGGTGGATAGATCTTTCTATTCTGTACAAAATGAGCGCAACCTCGCCGTATGTCTAAAAAGTCTTCGTCTGAGTTACGAAAACGTATGGTGTTTTCGTAACCCAACGGAAAATTAAATAATATTTTCTGGACAAGTTTTGATTTCTTAAATATTTATTCCGCCTTGCTGGGCTCTACCAGGAGCTCTTCCAACCTGCCAAATATTATCCAAATCTAACGAAAAAAAAAAATACGACTACAAAATTAAAATCGGCCAATTTTTAAAGGCGATTGGCCGTAAAGCAATGCGAACACTAAAGTTAAGAGCCGAAGGTTTCCATGTCAATGCCGATTTATTAAATATCTCGTAAATCTTTTTATCCCTGTCGGCAGTTACTCTTTGTTTGCTGGTATAATATTTGAACTTTAACTTGCTAACTCCATCCATTTGTTGGGTTTCCCGACGGTGGTGACTTCATTTTGAAGTTGGGTTGGATTTCTTAAGTTGAAATGGGATTAACCAAAAGGATTATTCTCAAGGTTCTCGAAATTCCGAGAATAAATTGCAGATAACAGTTTTGAAAGATTCACGATTAGTTTCACTAGACTTATATCTACCGGGATATGAATATCGGGAGCTCGAAACCAATAATATAAAGGTAATCACGGCGGTTCATATCCCGGTCGATATAAGTCTAGTGAAATAGCAGATTACAGGTTGTTTCAAAACACTTTTATTTAGCTTCACTGCGTATACTTTTTGGTATGCTATTGTTTCAAAATTATAAATACATTTAATCTACAAACTATTAATTTACCTCGATATTGAACCTTGTGTTTCACGTATAAAGGTTTATATTTCGAATAACTTCCCAACTAACATTAGGCGCTAAATATAAGAGGTAAAAGAGATCTATATAACCGTTCGATCGCTCCTTTGGTTCTATTGATGTTCTAAAAATAGGAGTTATAGCCGGCTATAACCCCGTAATATCCCCGAATTGGGCACAAATTTTAACACCTGAGGTTGCAAAATAGCGCTACAAAGGGGTTACAGGTTGAAATAAGAGGTAGCAGAGCGCTATAGTAGTGGTATGATAGAATTGATGAAGTACTTAGGAGTTAAAGGGGTGCCATATAAATGACTATTACCTATTTGAGTAGTAGTATGGGTATATATAGATGATACTTTCAGCTTTAGATGCTATATTGGCATTTCTGGTCAACATTTGTAACACTCAAGAAGGTAAATGTACATTATTTTCCTTCGTCACTATCTTCTTTGGGTGTAGATGTTTACATTTTTGTATTAATGTTCGTAAGCTTACCTTGTGACAGCTTGAAGTGAAATCTAATGGCGGATAAATAAAAGGAAATATTATTATAGTGCATTGGTACCAGCGCTATCTGCAGATTTATGACGGCGAAATTAATTACACTGTCAATTACTATATGTATTATTAACAAAATTTTAAAGGGCCTCTGATCCTTGGTATATTTATCAAAATGTAATAGTTCTTTAATTCTGGTCCATCGTATTTAATTTTCGAAAAATTTTACATTATCCGTGAACTCCGTTTGAATACTAACATTAGATCAATATTGAGTAAAGCTATGCATTTTTATTCAGTATTTATGTTCTAATTTATAGTTTTTGATTTGCTCATTGATTCATCAGCCATTTTAACATGGCGCTATAGGCTTAGCTTGTAAGTTGGTCTCTAATAACAGTATAAGATATATTATGGTACTGGATAACGCTCGTCTGCGACCACATGATCTATAATAGCGACTAATAACTTCTCTATTCTACTGTAAGTGATACAAGGGAGTTAAGTAACTTTAGCGATACAAGGAGCTATAAGAGACTTTTTATCGCCTGTTTAGAACCTTAAGTGTAAATAACTCATACAGATTCTAAGGTTATAAAATTCACTTTGAGCTATAACACTAGCTGCTTAGCATGCATTATAGCGGTTAAAATAGTTATTGTGGCTCTTAAAACTATAGCTAAACCTCTTAAACACTTTTATATCACCTCAGCCTGTAGGCTAAGACTATGCAGCTATTGTACCGCCGTTCTATGTCTTAAGGTTATAAAATAGGTGCTAAGTGTCGCCTAATTGTTTGTTGGGTTGCGTATCAAGTTTTGATAATAACTCCGTTCCTTGGCGAATAAAAATGTCAACTTAGTTACGAAATTTCGTGACTTTTCGTATCTTTTACCAATGAATGAAGCCATTTGTGACTTTCTGTCTGGAATTGCTAACAGTTGGCATAACTATTATCCAATCGTCTAAATAATACCTAAGGAGATAATGAGAAAGAGCTTTTATAATAATAACAGTTGACATTTACAAGTTGACCTAAAAATAGATTGTCAATTTTTTTTTATTGTTTTTTATTTGATTTTTGATTTTTTGATCTTTTACAAAATGGCATTAAAATTAAAACTAATATCAAATAACTAAAATAAAACGTATTGTTTTTAAAATAATCTCCTTTAGCTTTGACAGACAAAAGCAAACTCTAAAAAGACGTATTTTTGAGCCACTCTGTAATGCGAGCACAATCGTATTTAAAGTTGTGTCTATTTTCACAATTGAATGGAATCTAAAAGGATTCAGTATACAACCAAGCAAACAATAAACAAAGGAAATCGCGACATTTTTCTAAGACGTACAAGCCGAACAGCTAAAGGGTACAAGTATGAAGTTAAAGCAAATAGTCGAGAATCGAGTTTTAAGTTGATTTCCCAGCAAAGATATGCTAAGCTATGACGCTAAGTCTATATATGTGTTACTGTAAAAAAACATTTTTTAGAGAAAACGCGATTTCCCTAATTGAAACGCGTTTTCACTAGTTAAAACTAGTTTTCGCCTCGGTGAAAACTACCTTGTAAAGTACCTCGGTGAAAACTAGTTTTGACTAATTGACACAAAAGTGCATACCCTTTCCATTTCTAAAGTTCCCCGTAGGTACACTTTTGCGGCTGTGCAGTGGCGGATTTGCAGTCTTAGCCGCTCTACGCCCCAATTATCGCCGCAGTAAGCACTAGCCGCCCTTTTCTCAGCACCCTTCGTATAGACTGCCGCCCCTAATATCTGGCCGCTCTAGGCTCGGGCCTACTGGGTCTTAGGGCAAATCCGCTACTGCAGCTGTGTGTACTGTACAGTCACGCTCCGTGATTGTTACGCCATATAGGGCTCTAGCTAAATTGGACCTTCCATAGCGTAAGTAAGTTATTTAGCTAGGACCCTAAATGGCGGAACAATCCCGTGTGGTGACTGTACATATCTCTCACGCTTTGCTAGAAGAATATCGTGAGAGTCAGGATGGCGGGTGTATGTAAACAAAAATAAACAAAAAGCATACCATATTTTAGTACCTAATTTGTACTATTTGGTACCTCATATAAAAAAATTAGTACCTCACGGTATTTAAAGTTATCAGCAAAAAACGTTACACCCGCCAACCTGACAGTCAGAATGGCGGGTGTATTTTATTACGCTATGATCCCGCGATTATTGATAAATTCTATAAAAGCCAAATTTTAGTACCTTTTTAGTACTTTCATATTCAATTATAAATTGAGCCATTTTATTTGTGGTTTCCGAGTTATACTCATTTTACATTTTGCATTGCTATTAAAAAAATTCAGGCGCTTTAATTTTTCACCGTATTGATATCGTTTTTAAGAAAAAACGCTACGCTACAACTATTTTTATTACGCCAGGATTTAGTACCTTTCATGATTAATCTGTTACCCTTTCACGGGTAATCTGTTAGGTTCAATTAACTATGAAAATTACGTCTTACAAATGGCCAGGCGCCATGTCAAAGGATTCTTCCTAAGAAGAAATTCCGCTCTTCGTTGTGCATGTAATTGTGTACATAATACCTACTCTTAAGTAGGTACATGGTGATTAATCAAATAAGAAGAGTGGAGATCGAGGGGGGAGGCCTTTGCCCAGCAGTGGGACACTGTAATTGTATAGGCTTATAATAATAAAAATAATAGGCCCATCTAGTGCGCGGCAAGTCCCCACCTGCCTCGATAACTTGTGAACACATTGTTATGGCAGGTGTCCGTACGTCTTTGTAATAACCCAGTCTCATAGTCCACCCAAACTTCAATCCATAGATCGGTATACTGTTCTCTTTTTCTACAATAGTCCCAATGCCTCTGTCTATTGTTGCACCTGTGAACGGGTTCCAGCAGGCGTTCTATATGACATAAAAGCTCTCCAAGGGGCCTCTACGTGTTGGATCTGTGTCCCCACGCAAGCCTATCAAAAAACCGGGATTATAGGCCCGTGATATCCAAGGAGATACAAAAATAATAATATTTATAATAATACACTAACTATCCGTCCTGAGCAATTTCTATTTCGTTAATGTCTGCCCTATTATTGGGCACATTAATGTGCAATTGTTTTACAAGGGGCAAAGTTGTTGTTTAATATCCTCGTGCTAATATTGATACACGAGTAAGTGAAAGTTTCAAAAATAGAACCATGAGCGTAGCGCGTGGTTCTAAAGTACAGGAATCTTGAAAGTTGCGAGGGTTTCAACTACAACGCATGAGGCTTAAAAAAACTTTGCTACCAAATGAAACACAATTTCTTTCCACACCAACGCGAGGAAAATACTTAAACAATTTGAAATCAAATTAAATAAACGAATGCTGTAATTATTAGTGGCTTTTGTTCACTAAGTATTATACATTAATTAAATTTACAGAAATAGGCATGCACGTCATGCTCGGCGTTTTGGCACTTTTATATGCAATTATGATTATGGTAAGTCAGGATTATGATAATCATATTGATCATATGACCAGTCGATAGAGTCTGTGCAGAAGAGTCGTGGAATGTAAGGCATATTTATACGAGTATAAATATTTTTTTCATTTTTATTTTCAAGGCAGCCCATACATTTCACGACTCTTCTCTTTCCGCACAGACTCTATTAATCTTTACAAGAAATTATAATTTTCACACTCGACTTAAAATAATAATTATTGTTGAACTTTTTTAAGGATGCACATGTTTAGCGGTATTTTTTTAACACCATTTCATGATAAAAACAAAGGTGTGTTACTAGTAGATTGTTAACCAAGGGATGAAAGGCACTCATTTCTGCCGAGGTAGTTTGGTGCTCGAACGCAGTGAGAGCGCCAATAGTCCGAGGCTGATATGATGCCTTTCACTCGAGTTAAACACTCTACTTTTCATTTCGAATACGAGGAAAGTAAAATACGTGTTTTATTAATACGTAGTGCAGAAACGTATCATCAACACCTTTTAGAACAACATTCTATCAGAGCATAAGAAATATATTTCCATCCATTTTGATCCTGATTTCGGTTTTAAGTTTCGTTATTTAGATTTACTTATTTCCATCCGCTCTAAAGGAAAATTAAAGACACAAAAGGCACTAATAGGGTTCAGTAATGAAATTTATAATGGTACATTACGAAAATCTTGCACAAACACGGCTTGCACGTTTTTATTTAGATAAAATAACGACATTTGAAAAAGTAGTCGATATAAAACAGTCAAACACCGATAGGTTATTAATCTAATATCTATACTTAATATACCTCCCTGGCAACGGAAATGCACTTATTTTTTGGCCCACCTGTATACCTAGCTAGTGTGAATCATTAAGTTGACGAAGAAGAAAGTTTGTCAAGGAAATGCTTGCGCAGCATAGGTACGGTTGAATGTGAATTTGGTCTGCGCTTACCTGATAGAGAGTGGGAGAACGTTCCAAAGTCTGATAGCCTATGCCTGTACATGTACCTACATACTATGCCTTAAACAGTTTTTTGAAAAAAAAAAACACTATAGCCTAGTTCGGACTATATTAGTCGAGTGGCGAGTATTTTAGTTGACTAAAATCGGTCAGCTAAACTAAAATCGTTCGCACTACAGATGAGGCCACAATGAAGAGCGGAATTTCTTAGGAAGAATCCTTTGACATGGCGCCTGGCCATTTGTAAGACGTAATTTTCATAGTTAATTGAACCTAACAGATTAACCGTGAAAGGGTAACAGATTAATCATGAAAGGTACTAAATCCTGGCGTAATAAAAATAGTTGTAGCGTAGCGTTTTTTCTTAAAAACGATATCGATACGGTGAAAAATTAAAGCGCCTGAATTTTTTTAATAGCAATGCAAAGTGTAAAATGAGTATAACTCGGAAACCACAAATAAAATGGCTCAATTTATAATTGAATATGAAAGTACTAAAAAGGTACTAAAATTTGGCTTTTATAGAATTTATCAATAATCGCGGGATCATAGCGTAATAAAATACACCCGCCATTCTGACTGTCAGGTTGGCGGGTGTAACGTTTTTTGCTGATAACTTTAAATACCGTGAGGTACTAATTTTTTTATATGAGGTACCAAATAGTACAAATTAGGTACTAAAATATGGTATGCTTTTTGTTTAATTTTATTTACATACACCCGCCATTCTGACTCTCACAGAATATCTTATACGCAGTGGACATGCAACCTAAACATTTTTCTTTTGTTATCTCTTGTCTCGTACATTCGTGCAAGGCTAGAGAAAACTCCATGCATAAAACAGGAGGCTGGATTTACTGTCGTATGACCTTTATGGGGAATGTATGGTGCGGTGGACTAGTTTGGATACAGGGTGGCCCAGAAATAAAATACGTTAACATATATTTTTTGGGAATGTTTTTCTTACTCACACTTACAAAACGTTATAAAAATAAAATTACAGTAAGTTAACACTAAAACATAACGTATTATCACACATACGATACATAAACGCAAACGTTTGTTAAAATTATCAACAATCATCATCATCTTCCTCGCGTTCTCCCGGCATTTTGCCACGGCTCATGGGAGCCTGGGGTCCGTTTGGCAACTAATCCCAGTAATTGGCGTGGGCACTAGTTTTACGAAAGCGACTGCCATCTGACCTTCCAACCCAGAGGGTAAACTAGGCCCGTATTGGGATTAGTCGGGTTTCCTCACGATGTTTTCCTTTACCGAAAAGTGACTGGTAAATATCAAATGATATTTCGTACATAAGTCCCGAAAAACTCATTGGTACGAGCCGGGGTTCGAACCCGCGACCTCCGGATTGCAAGTCGCACGCTCTAACCGCTAGGCCACCAGCGCTTCACGTTTGTTAAAATTATCAACAATATGTCGCAGTAAAAAAAAATGTTTCAGTAGTTATTAATCTTGAAACAAGGTTCGTTAGGTTCGTGTAAAATACCTATAAATTGATATTAACCTTTTCGTCGCCATTGACTTGATATAAAGTCAGTAGGTACATTTCGTGCTCCACACACGTCACGGCTTGATATGTTATAAGGGTTGTCTACGTGCAAGTTTTGACATGGCGTTGATGACACCTCATTACTTCATTGACGTGACGGCGTAAAGGTTAAAATTCCGAATCCGCTTTTATGTATACCCACTATATAACATGCAATACATAGCCAAAGGTGCGATAATAGGGTTGGACCTTTAGGCGGGACCCGTAGGTCTAATTTAATCTGCCATTTCGTTTAGACGTGCTGCTCTGGTGTAGGTTACCAGACGACATGGATTTTTCCTCACTGCCGAACTTTTCAGAAAAGTTCTGATAAAGCTAAGAAGCTGATATTAGTCATGATAACTTTTGACAACATAGCTTTATATTCAACCACAGAATAAATAATAGTACTAAGTACAGAAGACTCACTCTCTAACAAAACGCGTCTGTTACGATCAGCACAGATATGGCCGCTAGGTGGCGACAGCGCCACGCGCGGCTTATGGCTTTCCCCAAAATTGGGGCCGAACGGATGTACTTTTAGCTACCTGTAGCAAAGCGACGAAATCGCGGAGTGAGACACGCCTGATTCAACAATATAATACGGATATAATACGAATTTCCACTAGTTGTAATCGATCAAAATCGTAAATAAACACCATGTAGATAAAACCAAACAATCACGAAGTCTTATAAGTAAGGAAATAATCATTATTTTCATGTAGGTATTTAATTAACGTTAAATAGTCAATACTTACGATGAAGCTAAATTGCAATATGAAAAAAGTAAAACGTTAATAGCAACTGATGTAATTACAAGTTTTATTTGTTGTTCTTGTTTGCAGAATTCACAAAAGCAATTGTGAATTCGTAAATAATATGCAAAATATTTCCTCAGGGCAGCAAAGCACTTTTTAAACAAAAACCTTGGAAAACATCTGAAGTACGGACAATACCGCCTATCTCGCCGAGTGGCTGCCGCTGACAGTTTTAATTAATTAATGCCTTTCGATAAAATACGCCTTAAATACGTAGTTTATACCGATAATGGTGACGAAGGTTAAGAGGTAATATTGAATTTTATTCGGGTCAAAATGGCGGCGGAAATTAAACTTGACATACCCCTCCGAATAACTTTCACTATAGATTTGATTGTTAAAGTTTCACTATAGTAGCAATAACAAAATAATAACCTAAGCTATTTCCTTAACAACTGGCCGGAAGAAGCGCTGAATCGGGAGTCATGGAGAACCAGGGGAGAGGCTTTTGCCCAGCAGTGGGACACACAAATAGGCTAAGAAAAAAAAGTTATTTGTAGACGTCGCAATCGATTAAAATTTAATTGAGGTGCGACGCCTTGCGATGTATCTGTCGGTACCTATACATTTCGTCTCTCTCACAATGTAGGTACTAGACACAGAGCGATATCTATTTTGGTATCGTTGCGTGTGTGGTGCTTAGCGATACTCGCAGATATCTGTTGGTATCTGCCGATATCGGTCGATATATTATCGCTCCGTCTGTGACGAGTTTAAGGCATCACTTCCCAAACGCTCCTGCATTATCCGAATTACGTCACTACCAGCTTTCGTCATGTTTTGTTTAAATTAAACGAAAAGCTTTCCATGTTTAGCTAGCTATGTTTAGCTACCTCGATAATCTTCTTAGAGGATTACAGGTTTTGTCACATTTATATTTTAAACTCGAGACCGTTTCTGTTTTAAGCTTAGAATATATTTAAAAGTGGATAAATTACTGCCTTGATTGAGACTTGAACTCTAGGCCTCTGGACCGATACTCCAGCGCTCTGCCAACTGAGCCACCAAAACCTCATCCATAGCCAGCGAATCTTTCCACTATCTACCGTAAGAGCGTTACACTTCTTAAAGGGCTACCGGAGTTCCAAGTCATATTGAAAACTCACCAGTCCAGTTCCTGTTTTTACAATTTGATATGTTTTCCATCTAATTTTGATACGAATTTGCTTACGCTGATTGGTGCTGACGACATGAAATCAGAGGGTCTACCGCGAAACACGAAAATCTGAATTTCGTTACTGCCTCTCTATTATATATGTTAGCCCTGCCACACACTTGTCGAGTGGGAAGTAGCGAGGAAAGTATCAGAGATATATAGCATGATTCAAATCTCAAGATACGGCAAAAATTAGCCAAAAATACGACATGGATCGGATATGTCAGTGTCAATAGTGACGTCTTCAAACAAAAAGGTCACTTTTGACACTGACATATCCGATCCATGTCGTATTTTTAACGTCACTCGTACGTCATGCTCCTCGTCCCTCGGCCCTCTGATAACACAACTTCAGGTCGTGTCAGAATGAAATGAAAAGCGTGTCAAATTGTGAAAACAGAATCGGCCTCCTGTCTTGTTTTATTTCTCGTACATTTTAAGTTATCCGGGACTGTCGAGGACAGGCGCCCTTCGGCCTTTATTATGTTGTTTAAATGTCGTACAAACAGTAACACTTTTAACTGTTCATCGGTGCACCTTATGCCTTTTGTAATAAGGTTTACGAACTGTCGGTTATATAACAGTGTGGGCGATGGTACTGTCAGTTAACAGTGTGGGCGATGGTACCTACGCCAGTCTCTCCGCTGTTTTATAATTTTCAAATAGTGGATTGTAATCTTAATTATTTAGGGTGAAAAGACACTGTTGTAATCTGCATAGTAATCTAGCGTATTGTAGTTTACTGGCGTATCAGAAAAGTTTAGTTTTTCCGTAAGGTGAAAAAAAATTGGTCAAACGTGACCAGTAAAACTGTAGTGAAATAAAATAAAATAATTTATTTTAGCTTTAGTAACAAACATTTAAAGTGTTTTTCACAACCTATCTATTCTTCAATTTAATTTTTTACACCTATTTTATTGGCCGGTCGAAGTATTTTACAGATGGCGCCAGCATTTTTTACCCGCCAATCCAAGAATAGTGTAATTTTTTTTCCTTTTTTTTATGGCCTGCATGGCCCTTTAATGCAAATCTCATAACCTATGCTGCAGCTGGCACCGTCTGCCATGGCACATTTCACAGTTGCCAATCCCAATTATTTCTATAGGACAGTAAGTACTAGAACGTACATAATTGTATTAATTGATAGGTAGGTACTATATATGTAGGAAATAAGATTTCAACTTAATACTCGCTTAACACCGTACGTGCATGAATCACGAACAATAATAACCGTCAAATCCCTTCGCCAGCGGTCCCGTCCCGGATATTTTCAGGTAATTCCAATAAACCACCTGAAATTAACAACTGAAAACTGACGCTCCAGCGGGCTGGATTTTCTGTTTATTATCATCGGGACTTTCAACGCATTTGGTGGATATATAATAATCCCACCAAAGCGGCGCACACCTCTCGACACCCCTGAGCCGCTCACACCCTTGTTGCCCCTGGTATTCTTTACGACGGCAGCTTCAGGGGCCCATCTAGTCAGCGGCGAGTCACCACCTGCTTCGATAACGTGTTTATAATCCCACCAAAAACATTTCATTGCATGTAAATTGTTGCCAAGACTAGGCTCATAAATTTTTTACACTAAAAAGTTATCAGACCCCATAGTAGGTACCAAGACTTTTACTCTGTAAGTCCTAACTTTATAAGTTCTAAGTGTATAAACTTTCACCAAAGATATATTACGTAAACTAAGCGTTGTCCAGCGGGCGCTAGAGAGAAAACTAGTGGGGATCACATTGAGAGACCAGTTTGAAGTGGGAATGGGCTGGTCATATGGCACGAAAGACCGACTCGTGGAGTAAAAGAATACTCGAGTGGCGACCATGGGGGGAAGAACGTCCTCCAAGTAGACCCAATATGCGTTGGGAAGACGACATCAAAAGGGCTGCGGGGATGAGATGGCTCCAGGTTGCACAGAACCGGGACGAATGGCGAAGAATGAAGGAGGCCTACACCCGAAGGGTAGAAAAGGGCTAAAGAGAGAGAAGAGAGAAGTGTATAAAGCCAACATCTTGGTCAACTTGGCCGTTTCATTGCCGTCATATAGACCTATTTTATCCACTATTATTTTTATTTTCAACTTCTAACTAAGGCTTGCAATATACACCCTGTTCCTAATTTAATTAAACTGTTTTCGAGTAAAATAGCTGTGACATACGGGACACACAGATGGACGGACATAGCGAAACTAAAACGGTTCCTAGTTGATTAGGGAACCCTAGAAATGACGCACGTCAATGCATCTGAAAATTAGCATTAAACGATCCTTTCCTGAGGTCAAGCGTAAAAAGCAAGTTTAAACAACTTTCGGGAAGTTTCTTCAAATCGAAACATCCAAAGTTTCGTAAAGGTTAGGTTCACCCAATTTCGGTATCCAATCACGGGGCTGTTCTATATTTGAACTTAACCTTAAATTAACCTTTAATTTCTGAACGGCAGACTCTCCTGTCGGTTGGAGTTTGAATTTTCTTAACACTTGGTTTTCGATGTTGATTGACGGGAGAAAAAGTTGGGAGTTTTTCTACGAACTGTTTAATTATACACGATATTTTTAAGTAATGTTCAAGACATAACAGGAGTAGGTACCTTTAGATCGATATGATAATCAAATAAAGAACATGTACATTGTAGGTACATGAGTGAGACAGTAGATTGAGTTACTCGTTAGACTCCCGGAGGGTTTCAAGCTCGCATTCATAAGAAACAAAACATATTACGAGAATTTAGATCTAGAAACAAGAAAAAATAATCGGAATACCTTCATTTTGGTTCGTGATTCTAAAGACACAGAATCTTTCCCTCTCTGTGGGTGTAAAATCATCACAAATCACTCGCATGAAAAACCAACTTTGCTTTTTTTTTCTTAGCCCGTTATAGTGACCCACTGCTGGGCAAAGGCCTCTCCCCTTGATCTCCACAACTCCCGTAGTGCTTTTCCGGCCAGTTACTGGTGAAGGTGTGGAAGCCGTCCCGCCATCTGTCTGGCGACAGACAGAGAAAAAATATATTAAAGGAAAATTCTTTGAAAATCAATACGAACAAAATTCTTTATTTCACTTATTCTGTCTGTCAGGGTCGCAGAGATATTTTCCGACAAGGGTCACGGTTACGTAGGTTACAGGATTTGTAAAATTAAACCTTCCCGTCCCTTTGAACGATACGATTCCATGTAGGATACATTTTCAAGGGCGTGGAATTTCGGATTGGAACGCGTGAATTTGATATTTTCTAAGATTTACTGGTTGTATTAGATATTATGTGTTAAGGTCAACCGAGGTCAATGCGTATCTTGTGGTAAATACGTCATTTGAAGATATCTTCGAAACGCAACATGTTATAACTATTATAGCCGTCTGCATTAAAAGTTCAGTGACCACTTTTCAAACAGAGAGGGTTGCAATAGTTCTAATACGTTCCGTTTAGAAGAAATCTTTAAAGGACGCATTTACCTCAAGTGACGCATTTACCTACCTCGGTTTACCTTTTGTTTAGTCATAAGGTAGGTAGCGTTAGGATTCAGAGGAGGTATTTAGACTACTCCAGCATTGTGTAGCTCCTACCCTAGGGTAGATAGGGTAAATATTATTCAAACGTAATATTGCTTATTGTACAAGTAATTTGAACGAAACCGTCGGTCAGCTTCATATTATTTATTATTACCCAGAAATTTAATATGGAAGCGCAATTTTATTTATTTGTTTAAACGGGTGTGGAGGCTGTCACGAAAGGTGTGGGCTAGACAAATGGCTGGGCAGGTGTAAACACGTTTTTATAACGAACATATACTGCAGTTGGAAAGTCCTATTAATCAGTGAAACTGCCACGATGTCCGAGTGAGATTCGCTTTTTATGTTTTCTTGTACAAACATATGCTTGTATTTATAGTGTGTGGATAATAGTAGTTGTTAACCAAGGGATGGAAGGCACCCATTTCTGAAATATATATTTTTTACTAGACTATTTGAGTGTCCCACTGCTGGGCAAAGGCCTCTCCCCTTGATTTCCACGACTCCCGATTTGGGTTCCTCCGGCCAGTTGTTCAGGAAGCTGTCCAAGGTCATCCCGCCAGCTCCGTTTGGGTCTGCCCCGTCCACGTTCCTCTACCGGCATCCACTTGGTGGCTAAGCTAGACCATTTGAGCCTAGCGGTTTTCTCGCTACGGTTTTAGAGCGCAGCGTGAAAAAATGTAATATATTAAAAATATATATTCGAATAAAGCCATTGTTATTGGCATTCTATGACTTGAACTGACCAATTCAGAATTTAATTGCCTTTTGTATCGGACTTTGTGAAAATTTAATTTAGTGTAGCTATTCTAGCGTTCACTGGAAAATTAAAAAAGTTTTGAATGTTAGGTTTTTTGGGTAGCCAGACCAGCAGATTCCTAAATTCCATTTGTCGAGGCTATAATTATGTATAACTAACGACCCGCTCCGGCTTCGCACGGGTTAACAAATTATACATAAACCTTCCTCTAGAATCACTATATCTATTGAAAATAACCGCATCAAAATCTGTTGCGTAGTTTTAAAGATTTAAGCATACATACAGACAGACAAACAGACAGCGGGAAGCGACTTTGTTTTTTACTACTTATGTAGTGATTTTCATCATTCGACGCGGCATTTAGTATGCCTTGGACTTATGCCTCCTTCAAACCCGTCCAAGAATTTTTGACCTGTGTGAGACTTTTACCTACCAGAAAGGTAAAAATGTAGATTCTATTTAATTAATATCGTCGTTTTTAAATAACAACAAGGATATAATAATCAAGACCTTTCCATAAAACATGCAATAAGAAGTGTAAAGAAATCGCGGACTTCTGAAACTCCAAGTACAATGCTTTGAAATATTTTTAAAAACTCAGCAACTTTGGAACCTTGAATAAATCCGAATAATTTGGAAAACTTTTAATTGGAAGATATTCTAGCGGGTTTTTCTTGAACTTGGCCTTAAGCTCGAACTTTGAAGGCTTAATGATTTGGCTAATAAGAGCATGTATTGTACCTACTTCACTTTGTAATGTATTATTGTTGAAATTATAAATATTTAAAACAAAAGTTGAAAACTTTTTAACAAAGAAAAAACAGATAAGAAAAGAGACTTCTTAAATATTGAAGAAAAATCTTAAAATTAGAATAAATTCAAAAGTGGAATAATTACTGCCTTGGGTGAGACTTGAACTCACGGCCTGTGAATCGATACTCCAGCGTTCCGCCACTGAAACACCATAATACCTCATCCATAACCAGCGTACCTACCACTTTAAATTTTATCCTAAGCTTAATAGCAACGTTCGCAGACGTTTCTCTGATGATGGATGAGACTCTTAAAATTACGTGCGCTTTCTATTTATTATATTTGTAGTAGATGCCAATTTTATAAGGCGTGCCGATGTAGTTAGATCTGAAAAAATAAGTTGATTTTCATTATCCTCAGAGTACATTTTTCCAGATATTATCTACCCAATATAATTTTATTTATTGCCTATTTTTTTAAAGTCTTTCCGTTTCTTCCGACACTTCAGTCACTCCCATCAGTCGCTGCAATCCAATCCCATCTCTTTTTTGGTCTTCCTCTGCCCCTAACCTGCGGTGTCCAATCGGTAGCCAATTTGGCCCATCGACTTGTACATTTAGCAGACGTATTCAGCCCATTCCCACTTGAGATTAGCAACCTTAATACCCACATCTACAAAATTAAACATATACAATATACATGTTTAAATTGCGAACACGTATATTAACGGATATCGTTACTCACGTAATACAAGCAACGACTAATGGTCTGAAGCACTTTGCTCCAGAAAAATCACTTCAAACAAACAAGTCGCATTAGACGGAATGTCTTTTACGTATAAAATCTCTTTGTAGCAATAGCAAAAGGATTATTCGGAGCCGGATAAGATCATTTTAAAATGAACTGTGTGGTTAAGGATTAGGGTGGTTTTTGGAATGGGCTGGGTAATTGTGTCGGGAGGATGTCTCGTTCCTCTGAGTCTGCGTGTGTAATGGTTTTAAGACGCGCTTCTTCAAACTTGGGGACAATGTGTTTTGTATTTGGCGGAATTGTTATAGTTTCGCCTTGTTTGCATGAAGAGGTTTCAATAAGGAAACCGTAAAAACTAATGCAGTTGACGATATACCCAGTCACGATTGCAGGACAGCGTTAGATATTCTACATTTAAGTTTAGATTGGCACTTGCTATTATCGATTGTCATCTTAGCTAGGCCCCAGGTGTCCTTTTCTGATAGTGGACGTTACAATAAATTATTATTTTTGTGAAAATTTTTACTCTGTAAATTGTGCGTAAGTACCTACTGTGATGATTCTTTAGTTTTCATGATTTCGCGGCTATGTAAAAACTTGATAGTTGATGATATGAAGAAATAGCGAAAAACCATGTAAAATTATGTTTGGATTGACATTAATGAGTAAACAGAATGTTGAAATTTGAAATTTTAATTAAAAACGCTTTTACCGACAATTGTTTTGAATCTTCATGACAACACGTCGTATAATACAGATAAATGTGTACATTTCGAATCCATTCAGACCTCACCGTAAAATAAAAACCGCGAAGGTAAAACGCCTATTGTGCCCGGTCCGAGGCGGGTTTTAAATAAAATATGGCTGAATTATGACATAACACCGAGGCTTGGGAGGCAAATTGTCGAGGCTAAATCAGGTGACATTTCGTTTTGCTTATAATTATATACGTAACTGAATTTCTATCCAACTTTGATTATTTTCTTCCTTCCTTTTGGTTAGAACATAAATGTTATTCTTATACGTAGGTACCTAATTAGATGTGTAACTTAAACTTTTTTGACTAGGAACCTGATTCAGATTACGATCTTATTACGATTTTGACCTTATTTTGATACGCCATTGAAAATCCCTCACGCTGATTGGTGCATGCGAAATGAAGTGAATATCGTGCATGAGATGTGCGCCAATTACCAAGACTATCACCAAAGTCGTATGCTACCAGTTCAAATCCATTCAAAAATGTTAAATAAAAAATGATGATGATGATGATGCATTCCTGTTATCCCTCATTAGGGACAGACTCGACACTCGCAGAAGAATTCTTCATTTCACTGATTTAAACTTTCACGATTTTTACACATTATTAAATTGTACAACGGGACTTAATCGCGTATCTAAGTTTTAAGATTTACCTCCGACGTTTCGAGAACGGCATTGTCCCCGTGGTCTCGGAGAAGACTGGCTAAGTTGACATCAGCATCTTCTAACCGCGCGAGTTTTTCTTAAAACTTAGATACGCGATTAAGTCCCGTTGTAAAATTAAATAATTCTCCATTTGTCGCGATCTTGAGCGACTACTTCCAGCTCTTTCCAGCCGAGTCCAGTTGAGCCAGCCTCCTCAACTGATCGCCTCCATGTAGTACGAGGTCTCCCCGACCGTCTACTGCCAGCCGACTGCCAGCTGGCTGCTGCCAGATGGCAGCCCGGCCTAATATTCTTCTTTCCATCATGTTACCCCCTGCCAATGTTGGCATCAATCTGAACTAAATCAATCCGGATTGATCAATCGAATTGACGCGTCAATCCGAATTGATCAATTAGAATTGATTCAATTCTGATTGACGCGTCAATTAGATTGAATCAATTGGAATTAACGCATCAATCCTCAATTCGGATTAAATCAATTCTCAATCTAGATTAACCATTAACCATCTTGTTATCAGCAGGGTGGCGTAATGCAGGTAGTAAAGTAAGTACGCGGCTAAAGTGTAGAATCTAAGGGGGCCCCTGCTGGGGTGCAGGTCTCGAGTCTTTTCCTTCCACTGACTTCCGGTCCTGGGCAGCTTGGGTAGCCTCCCTACCCCATCTCCCAGCTTTTGCTCCACAGAACGGCGAAGTAGGCCTAAAAAATAATTAAAAAAATCTTAGTGATGATTATTCACTGTTGAAATAACAATGATTGAGCAATGAGGGTTTTGTTAGGAAAATTAAGAAGTGGATTTATTAGATTTCCCCTAAAAACGCCGTAAAAACGTTTATTAATGGAGTATTTTATATCACCCCGCCGAACAAGTCTTCTCGCTTTTTTAAAGCATTGTCCTTTCATGTATTGTTTCGTTTTTAAATAAAAACAAAAGGAAAATTTTGCGGGCGTAGAACTGCGGAATTTATTTTCACATTTAAATGGCCAGATAATTGAAAAAAATAATTTTCATCCACCATTGAGTAAAATTGTGATGGTGTTATAATAAAATTTGATAAAATATTTGTTCGTTTGTAAAATTCAAAGCCCTCTAAAACCTTCAAGAATACACGAAGTAACCTATAAGGTGCTTTTACATTTTTTTTCTACTCCCGTACCTACTTTTATTTGTCATTTAAAGGGTCGTGCACACACCTTTAAAACCCTACCTTATAGTTGTCAAGACAAGTCTTTAGTCTATTCCCCAAAAAAGAATTTGTGCATACACGCAGTATCTTTTTGGCGATTTTACGATACTTCGTGTAATGACCACTTAAAAAATATTGAATGAAATACAGTGTTGCCAACCTTATTTTAAATGTCATCTGTAATAATAAGACATGTTTTTTTTAAATTTCATTCATTCATTCTTTTCCCGCCCGTACCCTCCATTTTTGCTACTTCTTAAAATAAAAATATTTGTTAAATTTATAATTTTATTTCAAAGTAAGAGCTTGGTTGTAGAAAAAGTATTGTATGCAACATTGTTTAACTGAGTCAAAAAATACTCGTGGCGTCTTTATTAACAATTTTCGGCTTCGCCTCTAATTGTTACTCACGCCACTCACCTTTTTTGACCTCTCTTAAACATCGGTTGCATAAAATACTATAAACACCTTTAGAATAAAAAATAAATAATACTTAATGTAAATACAGACAACATAATTTTTAAGAAAAAAAAAACCGCCTTCCATGAGGGACACCCCTGTGAAAGAATAGTTATTTGTTTTAAATTTTGGGGGAAAATTTGTTGTTTAACCCTCGTGCTTTGAAACCCTCGTAAAGCTCAAGATTCCATTTTTCGAACCGCTTGTGGTTCAATTTTGGAATCTTTCGCTTGCTCGGGTATCAATATTAGGTTCAGGTCCAGATAAAAGCCCGGATCCAGGTCCAGGTCTTGGCCCAGGTACGGCTCCGGGTTTGAGTCTAGGTCCGGGTCCGAACCGGGCCGGGTCCGAGGCCGGGCCCTAGTCCGGATCCGGGTCCGGGTCTCCCAGTCCAAGTCGAAATCAAAATCGCCAAACGTGTACTATGCGTCGTTGAAGAGTTCTGTTCTGATCATTATCAGCAGTTCCACTGCATCAAATGCGACAGTTTTTAATGAAAATGCTTGATTTTTGATGAAAATACAAAAATCTCTATACGCATGCCTTTAAGATTTGAGAAGTTCCCTCGATTCCTCATAGATCCCATCATCAGAATTCGAGCTTGACAAAAATGTGGCTTAAAAACTTAACTTACTTAACAAACATAACGAAGAGGACAAATCGCCAAACGTGTACTATGCGTCGTTGAAGAGTTCTGTTCTGATCATCATCAGCAGTTCCACTGCATCAAAATGCGACAGTTTTTAATGAAAATGCTTGATTTGTTGATAAAAACACAAAAATCACTATATGTATGCCTTTAAGATTTGAGGAGTTCCCTCGATTCCTCATGGATTCCATCATCAGAACTGAGTTTTGACAAAAACGGGACCAATCTGTATGCATATACGTACAATCAAAAAAAGAATTTTCAAAATCGGTCCAGTAATGACGGAGATATGGAGTAACAAACATAAAAAAAAAAAAAAAAAAAAATTAAAAAAAAACATACAACCGAATTGATAACCTCATCCTTTTAGATTTGGAAGTCGGTTAAAAAGCAGAAAAATACGAAATGGACCCAACTTAGAGCTATTAGAACATGCGCTAGTGAGCAAAAATAAATATTCAATAAAGAAAATAAATAATAGGTAATAAAGAATCACACAATGGCACATGGAGAAAGCAAATGCAAAACAATGAAATAAATTTAATTTTAATTGAATAATTTATTGTAGAAACTTATTTATTTATTTAAACTTTATTATCTTCGTACTTAAGTTTATTTCTTACTTTTTATAGAAACTTGTAGAAACTAAAATGTAAATAAAAACTACCTACTAAAACCCGTCCCGGGCTGCCCCCGACGCAAGGGTGCCCATCACGCTTGTTGCGTTGCCGCATTGGATTGCGATGTACAGCCTAATAAAGAAAATAATGAATAAATAAAGCTTAATACTTAATTGAATACGGTTCAAAATCGGTGTTTCGTTACTTTCCATAACTCCAAGTTACAAGCATCAGCATAATCAGACTGCAAGGTAGCGAAACAGGACGTAAAGAGAATCAAAGGACTTCTTCATAACGAAACTTAGTTAAAACTTGGGATGCGATTTAAATACTTATACTCCAATCAAAACAGAGCTTCTTTTGGAACAAATCAAATTATTTTATTAAATATTTTGATTTGTGTTTTTTTTTATTTAAATCTTTTTATTTATATATATACTAGTATATATAAATTATAAACTGAAATAGATGTCATATATAAAAGAAAAAGTGACAAAGCCCTCCAATGGTGAAGGCCGGATTCGAACCGGCGTTTTTAGCAATCGGGCAACGCCTTGAACCCCTTGGCCACCGCGCTACGCCAGCGCCACCACTCCTCCACCACTGCCTTCACCACTGGAGGGCTTCGTCACTTTTTCTTTAATATATGACATCTATTTCAGTTTAGAGCTTTTTTTGTTATTTTTTGGATTTTTAAGGCTGCTTCCTAACCGGTACCTGTAACACTGTGGGGTGGTGTACAGCGTTCTGTTTGTAAAATCCATTATGCTTGTCACATTTTGAGCAAAACAACTACAGGTACGTTTGTAAAGAATTGATTTAATAATTACGATGAGGTAGGACAATTTTATACTAAAAACAATATAACTGCATGTGCTAGAAAAAAAAATGGTTGTCTGTAAAGTCGGTTTACGGACGATAACTTTGCGTGATAACGTCATAAGAAAACATTGATGAAAAATTGCATACTTTTATACGTTACCATGGGGGTCCACAACGTTACCATGGAGATCTGTCCACAACGTGACACTTTTTCGTGCATGCTACCGGTGTTCATCGATTATAAATCGTTCGTTATCACGTGAAAACATTCTTCATTGATTGGCCTAATAATGTTTTTAATTTAAACATCGCACTGGCCAGCATTATGCATTGAATTTAATTTCGGATAATTTAAATTGTATTCGCGTCGTAACTTTAGAATTTTTTCTGGAACTTCTGAAATGGAATTTTTCGCCTTCGAGTAGGAGTTAACATAAATTTTATAAACAATGTGGAATATTCTGTTATGGAGGAACAATTTACAAACGCATTTATAGGTATACTAATTATTAACATGTACTTTTGACTTTAGGTGACTTTTATTTTTTACACGTTTGTTGCGTGGTGGCCTAAAAATACGTTGACAAAACATTTTTAGGAACATTTTTCTTACTTACGCGAATCAAAATGTCATTAAGAATATTTTTTTTACTGAAACAAAACACATTATCTTCCTTTAAGTAGAGTCCAGACGAGACAATATTTCGCCAATCTGATGAAAATGTCCGATTGAATCAGGCCGTGCGGACGCAAACGCCAATTTGATTCCGCGATTAAATCAGCAGGTGCGGACACAAAAATGCCAATTTTCGAAGTTAGTATCTATGGAACGCAAATTGATGATTAAATTTTTGTACGTGTGGACGCTAGATGAGATTGGCGCCAATTATTTTCCTGATCAAATCGGTCGATCGATATGCCCTCTACTTTAGCTTTAATACGCAAACGCAAAAGTTTGTAAACTTATAAAATGAAGCAAAACAAATATTATGTAGGATTTGTTATGACTTAATTTTCAAACGATTGCTGTACATAAATATAGTAAGTATTATTATTTTTAACTTTATCGATATAAAATTGTACAAATGGCGGACTTAATGCCTTAAGGCATTCCCTACCAGTTTCAAAATAATCAAATTTTCTAAAGACCAGTGACCCCTGGACCATTTAGGTACTTACTTATTTATTCACTATCAAAACTATTTTTATAGACCTACCTAACTAGACCTATGTCTATATTGTACAATTTATACCTTAAAAAGCGTATATTGTAAATGTAACAGCCCCGCCATAAAAAGTTAACTTTATACAAGGCTGTCCATGCTTGTAGAAAATAACTTTTTTATACTTAAAAGTCATAATTTCAATGCAAATTTCACCCAACCTGCATGAACCTCACCTAAATCGTTAGGAAACTGACGGACAACAAATCACGCATCTCATTACGCCGCCATTTTGTTTATTATTAGTGGGACTAAATCACGAATATGGTCCATTTATTTTGTGTGAAATTATGATAATAAAGCCATTATATGCAACCTCATCGCATGACTGGGGCATATTTACAGGGGTATAAAAAGCAGTGGAGAATACCGATGCCGTTGAAAGCGTTTAGGCTTAATAGTTAGTACCTATGTATAATGACGTCACAGTTTAGCGACTAATATTGGTAATTATTTGTATATTTTCTTTTGACTTTTTATATAAAATCATGTTAGGTACTGCTAGTATCGTTCTAACGTTTGAGTCTGAATTTGAAGAACTATATTTCATAACTCGTTTTTATAAGCCAGCGCTTAAAAAACTTCAGCCTTGTAAGTCTCGAGTCGAGTCTTTTATTCAGTCTTTTTTAAGCGCAACTAAAAAAGGCTCGAGTCTCCGAACAAAATTTCAGTCAACAATTTTATAAGTAAGTACCTAGGTTTTTATACATAAAACCGTAAAGAAAATAGGCCTCCTCCTCCCGAAAGTTAAAAACGATTCAAGTAACTACTTCTTAATTAATAAAAGAGTCTGAAAAGAGAGAGAAAGTAAAACTGAGCCGAGTCTTAAAGAAGAGGACTCAAAGGACTCGAGCTTTTGCCAACACTAGTTACTTACTTCTAAGGATTTTTTTTTTGATTTGCAAAGATGAAGTCGAAATAATTCGGTGATATAGAACTGTTTCACAAAATATGTCATAAATAATATAGGTATCGTTAGAAAACCGAAACACAGCAAAGCCCAGTTTTTCTTCTAGGTTGGAAGATCCAAAGGCCGGCCTTTAGTAGGGGGTAATACTGAAAGGCCAGATTCAGGTCGAGATCCGATCCGATCCGATCAGAAAAAATCGACTAGTCTACAATCGGCAAAAATTGCCTATTATGCTTATGCCTATTCTTGGCTCAAGTATGGTATTATCCTTTGGGGAAATAGCACAGACGTAAACGACTTATTTTTGCTCCAGAAGAAATGCATACGCATCCTCGCGAATATTAGGATCCCAGAGAGCTCTAGACCATATTTCATCAAGTACGAAATTCTAACCCTAACTTCGATGTATATTTTCGAAATTTGTAAGTTCGTAAGAAAACATTCGGACCTATTTACACAGTTAGTAGACCAGCCCCGAAGCTTCGAAACAAGGTTTAAACACGATTTAGCACTGCCGTCAACTTCTAAATTAAAACTTCATAGTACAAGTCCAAACGTCATGGCAGTTAAAATATATAATCACCTTAAAGATGACATCAAAGCTCAAACATATGACAAAAAATTTAATAAAATGTTGAAAGACTTTCTAATAAATAAATGTTACTATGACTTAAAGGACTTTTTCGATGACAATGTTACAGACACCTTCTATGCTTAGTTATAAATACTTACCTAAATTATAAATAAAGATTGAATTTTATTATAATTAATATTGTACATTAATTAATTTATGTTAATATGTATATTTATTAGTGATCTCGTGTATAATTACAAGAACTGTTTCATAACTTGTTTTTTAGATACAATGTAATAATTTTGCTACATACAATACAAAAAATACTATAATAATATGTCATTAGTTAGAAGTAAGCTATGATGCTGTGCCCTTACAGGGTCCATGTGAGACATTGTACATTTATTCTGACATCTATACTGTACCATGGTTGCAATAAAGAATTATGAATTATGAATTATGAATCCAGAGGCCGTGAGTTCAAGTCTCACCCAAGACAGTAATTTTTCCACTTTTAAATTTATTCTAAGCTTCCGAGTAAAACTGTTCGAATAATTATAAGATAATAATGTGCTATTATTTACGACTCTTAAATGCGTAGCTATATTATAGTATTTCAAAAACTGGTGTTTTGTACTAATTTTTGTTCCAAATCTTACTTCTTCTACATTTGTGTTTCCAACAAAGTGTGTCGTTTTCATTGTACCTCCCTATAAGTGTATAATGTTGTATGGATTTATGAATTGTCCTGTCTCCGGGATCACGAAACATGAACTAATGCTAATGCATGCATACATTAGCTTTAATGGTCACTCTCGTTTAATTACTGTGTATGGTGCCTATCAGCATGTCTATTAAGCTGATTATAGGTCTATGGCAGTTGCTAATAGGTTTGTGATGGAGAGTTATTTCTGAAGGGGTAAGGATTAAACGGGTTATTTAATATGCTTTGATATTCTGCACTGTATCTATAAATTTCTTCTCCAGCCGGGCTAGCACATGATTGGAGCGACAGTATCTCGCGGCGAGATAGACTACCCATCCCTCTTTTATTAAAATAGAAAAAGACGGGCAGTCTATTTCGCCACGAGATACTGTCGCGCCAATCATGTGCTAGGGGCGCAGCACTTCTATTTGTCGACTACTGGGAGACGCTCGCGCTTGTTGGTGTGCGTGAGATACACTGTCATCTGCGAGTCGTATCAATCGTCGTCAAGGTCGTAACATATTGAGATCATAAAGCTATAACATATTATTAGTGTTGGTAGAAACTCGAGTCTTTTAAGTCTAAATTTGAAGAAGTCGACTCGTTTTTACGAGATGCTTAAGAAATCCGAGTCTTTTAAGTCCCAACCCGAGTCTTTATTGAGTATTTTTAAGGCAACTCAAAATAATTCGAGTCTCCGAATAAAGACACAATTTTATAGGCTTTATCTAATAACAGTAAAGAAAATAGGTACAAATGTACGATTTCTGTATTTTACACATCAATTTTGTATAAAGACAATTGCAATTTTTTTTTTTTTTTGTAAATAAATACGTTAAAAGAGTAACCTGAAAAGGATCCAAGTCTACATAATACTCTGGTTCAAGTGGAAAATAGCTCAAGTTTTGACGAATATTTAGAGTCTGAAAAACTGAGTCGAGTCTTAAAGCTGAGGACTCCGATGACTCGAGTCTTAACACTCTTAACCAATCAATACTAGTGTCAACGTCGTATCATAATGAGATCAAAGCTATATTATTAAATCAGAATCGGCCTCCAGTAGCCAATGATTACAGAGATCTGCTGGATTATCCTCCGGGTATTTACTATCAGCAACTATTGTAATAATAAGGGTCGGTTTGTTCAATAACTGTTATTATTTAACGGTTGTGTATCGAGCCCAGTTAGTGACCGATTTTGTAGTCGAAATAGATGCCGTCAAACGGGGTGGGAAACTTTAGGGTTACATGATAGTTTTAAAACTGCCACAAAACTACCATTCATTTATTATTTCCTGAAACTGTTGTGTGACTTATTAAATATCTAATAAGAACTGTTTCTTTTGTATTGTTACAGGTAAAATCCCGCATTTTTTCAAGTGAGGAACATTATTAGGACATGGTTTGAATTCGTCTAGAAAAAAGGGTAAGTTTTTGAACTATAACGTGCTATAATTAACTAAGTATTTTTAATGGATGTACCTACCTAATTCAAATATTATATGGGATTATGGACATTGGACTGGTCTAAGAACACTTTAGACTCTTTAGAGTATAAAAAATGGGGACAACAAAAACGTTTAGAACCGTACCTACCCAACTATAATATATATATAGTCCAGTGCTACCTAAAACTAAGGTCCACAATTTCAAGACGTAATTATGATATGACTAACGCAAAATTATAATTATACACGTTTTAATCAAGATATATTATTATACAATTGACGCGTAAAGTGTCATTCTATGGAACTTGCTAACTATGTAAACAAAAGTCACTAGTAAATTCATATTTTTTGACACTTCAATATGGCAGTTTGTTAACATAGGTAGTTATAGCAAGTTCCATAGAATGATACTTTAGTCTGATCCGCTACTTTTAATGCTGAACACACAACATAAATTGCGATACAATCTTAAGAAAAAGAGATGATGATAGTCGGTATTTTGGCTTCATTTTCCAACAGGTCTGAATTGGCTTCTAAGCTCGAATATTCTGAGATAAGTACGTATCTAATCTTCTTGTACGTACAAGTAATGTGAGATGATACTGTTCCCTCGGCTTGTTGTATCCCGAATTAGCTAACTTGAGCTCAATTACTTTTGTTATGTTTAACGTATGTTTTAGTATCACAGATGCTGAAATAATGAGTATAATAAATATAAACAGGTAAATTTACGAGTGTGGAGTTTGTGTGTGGTGTGAAATTACAAGATATAATTAAGGAACAGTGTGATAAGGGAAAAGTGTGGACTGAACGAAGATGTAGTGACAAAAATTGAGAAAGGTATGTTGAGATGGTTGGGACACGTGGAAATAATGAGAGAAAATAGGCTAACAAAGAGAGCGTATAAGGGAGAAATAGACGAGGGAGTTGGAAGGGGTAGACCTCGGCGGACTTTCTCCGATCAGAATGGAGAAATCCTGAAGAAAGGCCAGGTCAAGAGCACCCTACCGGCGAGCGTGTATGAGGAATGTTATGAAAGTAACGGAAGCGAAAGAGGTATGTCCAATTTTTGTCTCTGTTTGGCCTGAGGAAACCAAAAATGTATCCTATATGTTACACCATTTTAGCAAGTTTTACTTAATGGCTGTACCGATCATTGAGCTTAGGGACTAATGGACCAACGGAGAGACAGACGGACATAGCACTACTAATCTATAAAGGTTCCTCACTATGGATCCCTAATAAAAATCAATATATCGCTCTTAGGAATAAAGCCAAAGTGAAATTTCATTAAAATGTCTTCATATTATAACAGAAAATAATCTATTGTGTATTATCTCCATAAGGCTTTTACTGAAACGTATAACATTTTTAATGTATGTCAAACAACGCTTCAATGGAATAACTCTTTTGAAAACGACATCAAAGATGGTATGAAAATGTCAAATGGCATTCGCGATGCAAATCAAAGCGTTTTAACTCGAGTTCGGAAAGGAAGGTTATGTTAAAATGTCTTGAACCTACTCGCGATCCTACCTATTGCGGACATCAAAACTCGAAAAATATCTTACTAGAGTCTGTGCGGAAAGAGAAGAGACCCTAGTGGATTGTATTGGGCCCCATATTACATTCCACGACTCTTCTCTTTCTGTACAGACTCTGCTAGTAATCATAATTTTGACAATTCGTATAGTTGAGTTTTCTAACTATGCATAAAACTATTTCGTTTTAGTTCTGGTGTATTACCTATTGGATCACTGGTGGATCTTTTACAAAAAAAAACGCGTCTTAATAATAGAGTCTGTGCGGAAAGAGAAGAGTCGTGTAATGTATGGGGACCAATACATTCCCCGACTCTTCTCTTTCCGAACAGACTCTAGCCAATTAACCCAAGGAAATTCACAGTGACAACAACAATACTAACGCTGCTGCTGCAGTCAACACCAGAATGTAACCTTTAGTTTAATTCATTAAAGTTACTTGTACCTACTTACTTAATGTGCTGTACATAGCTTAAATCTATTACACAGTAAATTACAATTACAATTACTTCTTACCAGGGATGTTGCGAACATCCGCATCCGCATCCGCAACCGCGGAACTTCCGCATTATTTTCAACATCCGCATCTGCATCCGCATCCGCATAAAATCGATGCGGAGCTTAAGCGGATGCGGATGTCGAACAAGTCGGTATAGGAACGTCTTAGCGGCTGCGTAAGTGCTAGGTAATTTCGTCATTACCTGTAACGAAATAGTCTAGATCCAGAAAAGTCGGCCAAGTTACTGTTTATAAATATAACGCACCTATATTTTTGATCAATTACTAAACGTTTCGTTTTTTTTAATAAAAAAATGTAATATTTGACGTTTTTTAAGCACCTAATCTTGACATCCGCATCCGCGGATGCGAGCCTTTAAATATCCGCATCCGCGTCCGCGGATGTCAAAAAATCTGCATCCGCAACATCCCTGCTTCTTACTAACAAAAGTTTTTCTTAAATAAACTTATATAATACGTCATAAATACTTAAATAATACGTCAAATTATAAAAATAAAACATACAGAATGTACGGCTCGTTCCGGGTTCTGTTATAATTCGGTTTAGAGCTGGCTTCATAATCCCCCTTCTGTTTTGTTTCCTGACTAGGCCTGCCATTGTTACACTGAAAGGACCGCTGTTTTATAGGTTTTATTTAGCATAATGCTTACTTTGGACAGTTTGAATTTGAATCGAGTTTGTAACTATGCGCAATAGTTTTTATGCCCATCCGACCTTCAAGAGGAAAAACTATTCACGTTTCTTATATTTGTTTCGCTTAAGGTGACAGTCCATTTCCAACCGCAGCTGCACTACTGTTCATTTTAATATGGAAATTGACAGTAACAGCGACGCGTTCAGTACCAGTAGTGCAGCTGCGGTCAGGAATGGAATGTTACCCTTATATATACGGTTGTATTTGTGAGTGATTCAGATGAACAATATTAAAAACTGCTTAATTAACAACTACCTACTTCTCATGCCTTACTTTTCTTAACAACTACATCATTCTCAAAAAATTACACGCCAATTGATAGTGCCATAAATTATATACAAGTTTAAATAACCCACAATAATCAGTTTTTTAAACAAAGTAAATTGCGAAACCGCTAACAAAGCTAGTTTTCAAACCCATTAAATTATATCGTCAAAAATCTGCTTCCGCATTCACGTCAATCCCAGGCGTCTGTTATTCTAAAGTTCCATTTTATACTCCAATTTTGCATGCGTGAAATATAACAAAAGCCGCCATTTTTTAAAATAAAATCTCCTCCAAATAGGGGTGTCGTTATTGCCGAGCAGAGGCGAGTCGAAGTTTTAGAGAGACTCAGCGAAAGCGCTCTGAGTAAAGAGTTACTCGTAAACCACTTTTGTTAATGTTGTGTGTTGAGTTAGGACTCACAATGATCCACTTTGGTCAAACAAAACTGTGCTCACGTCTTTCCTGTAGACATATCCAAAATTTTAGGTTATTTTTCATATGTAACCCTTATCCACATGAAAAGGTACTCCTTTTATTTGGATAAGTATGATAACATTATTAGGGTCTGTGCGGAAAGAGAAGAGTCGTAGAATGTATGGGCTCCCCTACATTTCACGACTTTTCTCTTTCCGCACAGACTCTACCTATATTATAGAGACAGCCCACAAGCTGATAGTTAGCTATTTATTGTCCACGGGTGAGAAAACTGTACAGTTCTGACTAACACACAAGTTTTGTCTCCAAAATATTAAATGTGTATTTTAAAAACTGAAAATTTAGCCTAACAAACATTTTGCTAGCGGATTATTATGCGTTGACGCATCGCTGATACGGATCTAAGGCCCGAGATACACTTGAAAGTTTTAGCTATTTGTTAGAATGAGTTAACAATATTCATCTCTCATTCTCTAGTAGGTATAGCTGTGTACTTACGTAAGTAAAACTTAGTGTAAGGCCTGAGTGAACGCTCGAGTTGGGCGTGCAGCGGGGCGGGGCATGCGGCGTGCATGTTAAACAAATGCAAGCATATACGAGCGGCCTTAGTGTACGCTGCTCAAATCACTTGTAAGCCCGACGCCACGCTGCACGCCCCGCCGAACGCTCCGCCTTGAGCGTCCACTCAGGCCACACTTACAAGTGTGTCTTGGGCCTATGGGTCACGATATACCGGGTAACTTATGAGTTCGACGCCAGCGCTCATTTTCATGATGCTTTCGCAAAGAGAATACTTTTCCAGGTGGAAGTCATTAAGGTGTTCTGAACGGCAGCAATTAAGAGAGACAAAGCAAGAGAATAATACTTCATACTTTAAACAGAGATGGAGGTATATAAATTTCGGTATGTATTATTTTATAATAGGCCTTAAAAGCTTGTAAGTTAATTAAGGTACATGTCTTTGATATTTCATTAGGTACTTAATTTGGGTAAACGTGAAATGTTGTTGTAGATGTAGAAAGGCTTCTGAAGCCCCATATCAAAGTGCGGAAATCGAACATTTGCGTACCTAATATGTTATAATACAATATACCTAATTAATTATAATATCGAGCCTGGGAGACTTAATTGCCTCGTGGGCAAAATATAACCTCTCATAATTCGTTAATAAAACGTTAGGTAATATTAGTATTTTTTTATTCATAGTCTATCTAAGTGTCCCACTGCTGGGCAAAGGCAAAGGGAGAGCCCCTTGATTTCCAGACTCCCGATTTGGTGTTTCTTCCGGCCATTAGTTTTTTTTTAATACATAATTATTACTAGTGTGCTCTCAAATTAGAAGCTTTACTGAGGCTTACGTGTAGATAATAATTATACAAAGTTTCCTTTTTTTGGTATGAAAAAATAGTCTTATAACATTTCGATACTAAATTAAAAATAGTAGTTAAAGTATTATATTACCTCGACCGACATGATACTAAACGTCTAAATTGAAAATTTAATATAATTCCAGACAGATCAATTTTACTTCTCAACAGATCTACTATGTAAATGATATATTAAATAATCATTAAAATCTATGTTAATAATTTGCTAACATTTCTCTTGGGAATTTGTAGAATTACATTCGTATAAATTATTCTGAGAAATTTTGGATGCTATAATGAATTTGAGCTTTGTAAATCTTTATTCGTCTTAGGACAGTAATGGTTTAACTTATTGTAATATTTACGTACTTTTACGTACGTACGTTACGTACGAACTAAAGCTTTGAAAGCAATATAATGTGACATTAGGATGTGGAAATATATATTTAAGTTCTTCAGCAGCAGACCTCCACGATTTCACGAAACTTAGGTTTTCATATGACAAAATACTATCTTTGCGAGACCTGACCATGACTTCACCTGCACCAATACACTTACAATATAATAAATTATGAAAATCTTGGAATTTTAAATAAATCCGAGTAGGTGCCTTGGGATAAATCCGGAAGCGGGATAATATGAAAATGGCAAATATCTACTAAACTAGAAACACTTCATACTTTAGCGACACTTACGCCACTGCAACGCTTACATGGCATCTTACGTACCTACTGTTGCTACAGTAGAAAGTGTTTCTAGTTTAGTAGATATTTGCCATTTTCAAAATTACCCCGCCTTCGGATTTAGCCCAATGCACCTAACAAATTATAGCAAGGGTGTCACAAATGTCACAATTTATATTATTTCTAACGCAACAAACAGTTTGACAGAGAATCTAAATGCTAATAAGACAGCGAGCCCCGGATGTTCCTTTACCACGAAATATTCTCCTGTCTTCTGACGGCCAGTCCTAAAGTCGGTCGTGCGCAGGTAAACTGGGGGCCTTTCTCTTTTACTCACATTAAGACGTAATTAGAGTGACAGAGAAAAATGCATGCAATTGACGAACTTCGATTTTCGCGGTTATAGCCCTGAGGGGTAATGGGTAATGTTACCCTTTTGTCATATCATTCTAATAAGATATATTTACATGTAATATATGCAATAATCATACAGACATTCTACCCGGCCGTAAATACGAAAAAAAAATCCTGTTTTATTTTTATTTCAAACAATTATTATTATTTTTATCTGCAAGCAAAAGGAGGAGCGCCCTTATCTAGAGAGATGTGTCGAGTGGCACTTGTGCTAATTATTCATTACGCAACTATTTAAGTTTGTAGGTAACATGAAATAATGCATTATTGATCCATACTTTATTGATTTTATTTCAAAATGCCAGCCAGTGAAATCGTAACTATCGGGCAAAACAACTAAGTAGGTACTCTACAAATACAAAAAATGTGAGTATATAGATTTAGAGCCACTGGGTGAAATCTCTTTTATGATTGGCGAAAGTGTGTCATGAATACTAGTGGTTCTAACTATAAGTTATTACATTTTCTCTATAGTTGCAAGGATTGACCTTATAAATTGTAATGAAAAATAACTAGTAAAGCGCATTTCAAAAATCTTATAGAACGGGCTCTAAGCAGAGCGCGCGGAGGGCCCTTATCTAGCGAGTTGTGTCGAGAGGCACTTATGCTATTTCGTCGCAACTATTTAAGTCTATAGCTAACGGAAAACAATTTACTATTAATCTTCACTTTTTAGATATTATTTCAAAAGGTTCTATGAATTGTAACAGGTAAAACGCATTTCAAAAATATCATAGAACGAGCTCTAAGCAGAGCGCGCGGCGGGCCCTTATCTAGCGAGTTGTGTCGAGAGGCACTTTGCTATTTCTGCGCAACTATTTAAGTCTATAGCCAACGAAAAACAACGTACTATTAATCTACACATTTTAGATATTATTTCAAAAGGTTCTATGAATTGTAACAGGTAAAACGCATTTCAAAAATATCATAGAACGAGCTCTAAGCAGAGCGCGCGGAGGGCCCTTATAGCGAGTTGTGTCGAGAGGCACTTATGTTACTTCTACGCGTCTATTTAAGTCTATAGCTAAGGGAACACAATTTACTATTAATCTACACTTTTTAGATATTATTTCAAAAGGTTTTGAACGAAATATAACTAGTAAAGCGCATTTCAAAAATATCATACTTAGAACGGGCTCTAAGCAGAGCGCGCGGAGGGCCCTTATAGCGAGTTGTGTCGAGAGGCACTAATGTTACTTCTACGCGTCTATTTAAGTCTATAGCTAACGAAACACAATTTACTATTAATCTACATTTTTTAGATATTATTTCAAAAGGTTTTGAACGAAATATAACTACTAAAGCGAATTTCAAAAATATCATAGAACGGGCTCTAAGCAGAGCGCGCGGAGGGCCCTTATCTAGCGAGTTGTGTCGAGAGGCACTTATGCTATTTCCACGCGACCGGTCAAGGCTGCAGCTAACGGGAAACGAAATGTATCGTAGTTTTATTATCTCTGTGTTTTATTTTGCTTTATGCAATCTTATTGGTCTGATAATTTTATAGCTCGAATTTCAACAATGTGTACCTACCAAATATGAGTCCCGAGCAGGCTGAACTGACTCCTACTGAATTAAGTACCTAGTTGTTTTGTTATATATCTTCAATATTTTTTTTTATGATTAATCTATAAAACTCCCGTGAGACTCGTTGCCGGCTCGACCAGTGAAGGTGATGCTCCGTAAAGAAGATCCTCAGTTTTTTCAACTTAATAATACGTGAGTAACCCGTTGAAAATAATTTTCATATTTTAGTCTCTCTTACGCATGAAACAAGTTTGAAATACCTTAATCTACAGATACCTAAATAAAGCTACAGATACCTACATACTTAAATAATAATCCAATTGACGAAAAATGTAATCTATCCATTAGTGATACGATGTTTACTCCATTACCCGGGTACACGTGTACCCTTCTGAGAGGCATTAAATATTTCACGGGCTAAATCAGATTCCGGCGATGTCATCCCGTTGTCAAATCACTAATTGCTTGGAGACCCACACAGTTAGGTACTGACGTCACTAAGGTAAGATTTTAATTTATGTATGTACCTAGTTTTTTTTCTAATGTATAGTTGAAAAGATTTATTCATATTTATTTATTATATATACAGGGTGCTTCCTGTAACAGGAGCAATAAATTAAACCGTAGGCTGTACTCCTCAAACTGACCAACATTTGTTCAGCAACTTTTCAAAATAACTCATGTTTTGATTTTTATTACACTTTAAAGTTTATTCGAAGACGCAATGTATTGCAAATTTTGTTATGTTTAAAGCGTGACAAGCAACGTCAAACACACTGATGTCAGCGTACATTGATTTATAATTTTTAAAAGTTGCTGAACAAATGTTGGTCAGTTTGAGGAGTACAGCCTTTGGTTTAATTTATTGCTCCTGTTACAGGAAGCACCCTGTATATAACTAGTTCGTTTTTTTAGATAAGTAGGTATATATGGGTCATTTACTTTTATTAATTTGGAAAATTTTGTTCTTCTTCTCAGAATCACGGGTTCTTTTAATCCTAATAGGAGAAAAGTGTCTCAAGAGTTTTATTTCGATTCCGTTACTTTTTTTATACAAAAATCTTTTAGAGTTAGACCAAGAAAAGTCTGCAACGATTTTGATAGCTACGCAGTGCCAGTGTTATTTTAAACGTCAAACTTCTATGAAATGACGTGCTTTATAAAAATAAAATAAATAAAAAATAATTAAAAAATTAAAAATAAAACCAAAATAAAATAACTTAATATAATATATTTTTTAAAAAAAGGGAACCGCCTTCAAAAAACCAACCCACTGAAAAGTACAAAATAATTTTTATATGGCACCCCTTTACGTGTCCAGTCCCTATCCCACGGCGTAAAGCAATTTTTTGCCAAAAAGTAATTAATACCTAATAATAAGAAAATTAATAATCATCCGGGTAATTACTTAGTTTTTGAAGTCGGTGCCAAACCAAAATTTTTGAGAACCGATATTTTAGACAAAGAAGAACGCTGTACTTACTTGCATTATAAAGACATACTTAGTTTACTCATTAATTTAGTTCTTGTAGGAGTTGTAGGTACTACGTACTCGGCTTGTTTTTCTGATTGGTAGTAAAGACTGTTTTTGTTGGTTTGGCACCGCCTTCAAAAACTAAGTAATTACCCGGATGATTATTAATTTTCTTATTATTAGGTATTAATTACTTTTTGGCAAAAAATTGCTTTACGCCGTGGGATAGGGACTGGACACGTAAAGGGGTGCCATATAAAAATTATTTTGTACTTTTCAGTGGGTTGGTTTTTTGAAGGCAGTTCCCTTTTTTTTAAAAAGATATTATATTAAGTTATTTTATTTTGGTTTTATTTTTAATTTTTTAATTATTTTTTATTTATTTTATTTTATTTTTTGCTTTTTAGTGATGCTAGTTTTTAGTGGTAGATACTTCATTTATTTTAGGTTTTGGGCTAAAATACTAGTTTGTTAGGCTTTCCATTTAGTATACTAATGTTGGTGATGGCCTAACTCGATGATAATCGCGACACAACATAATATGACGTTTTGGTGCTAAACGATTTGTATGTATATTGCTCCCACTTCCACTCCCATTCCCAGTCCCAGTCCGAGTCCGACTCCCACTCCCACTATTTTATCTAAATCGGTTTTAGCAACATAAATTTGTTGGTAGGTATACCGATAGCATGGCCACCTACCGGGTCCAATTGGTTTTTCAAACCATCCATGTACTGTACACTAAAACCTTCTCCAGAATGTAACAAACACTTTTCTGAAAACCGCATCAAAATCGGTTCAGCCAAACGCGAGATAATCACGAACAAACATACACACATACATATGGGTCAAAATGAGAACGTCCTTTTTTTAAAGACAGAAAAAAGTTCATCGACCCACCTAGTGGAACTCCGCAACATAGGGACACGACGACAAGTCGGTTAACCAAAACAAAGTGTGCCTATGTTGCACCAAACCTAAGTTCCACTAGGTACAGCAAGGGTTCAGCATCAGCTCTATCTTGGGTACTGCTCTCCCAAGTGCTCATCAAGATGTGACGGATGGCCAAAATAGCGTGGGCCTATGTTGCACCAAACTTGAGTTCCACTAGGTACAGCCAGGGTGGTTTGGTGCATCAGCTCTATCTTGGGTACTGCTCTCCCAAGTGCTCATCAAGATGTGACGGATGGCCAAAATAGCGTTGGCCTATGTTGCACCAAACCTGAGTTCCACTAGGTACAGCCAGGGTTCAGCATCAGCTCTATCTTGGGTACTGCTCTCCCAAGTGCTCATCAAGATGAGACGGATGACCAAAACAGCGTGGGCCTATGTTGCACCAAACCTGAGTTCCACTAGGTACATCCCGAGTTCCACTAGGTACATCCAGGGTTCAGCATCAGCTCTATCTTGGGTACTGCTCTCCCAAGTGCTCATCAAGGCGTGTCGGATGACCAAAACAGCGTGAGCCTATGTTGCACCAAACCTGAGTTCCACTAGGTACAGCCAGGGTTCAGCATCAGCACAGATCTATGTATACTAAAACCTTCTCCAGAATGTAAGAAACACTTTTCTGAAAACCGCATCAAAATCGGTTCAGCCAAACGCGAGATAATCGCGAACAAATATACATACATACATACATACATACATACGGGTCAAACTGAGAACCTCCTTTTTTTTGAAGGCGGTTAAAAACACTTGCACTGCGTAAGTATGCAATCAAAATCGTTGCAGACTTTTCTTTGTCTATCTCTAAATGGCTTAATTTTGTTAAATACATAGTACTTTTACGCTAAGTATACATAGTAATACAGTTTCAGTCCTCTCAAAAGGCTAACTCACCTGAAATCGTAACATCTTACAATTTAGCCTAAAAGCCGGCTTGGAAACTTGGCAGCTAAACGCTACCTACGTGCTCAGAGCGTGGCCTCTATTTTGTGGTGGCAAAGACTATGATATAATAAAGACTACCTATCCCCCCTTATTATTAAACGTCTGCTAAGTTAATCAGCTGATGATCGTCGTTTGTCCCTCTCTATGGCATAACGACAGATAGGGACAAGCGACTTGCTTATCCCTTACAGAGATCTCTTCCAGTTAACCTTTGAGCAATTGAGGGAGGAGAATTGGAGACGGATTGGGATTTATTCGTTTGATAATTATGATTGGGGCTTATTTTTCCTTTAACTCAATAATTTGCAGAATCGTTTGCAGACGTATATGCTTGATAAAAAAAAATATAGTCATTTCCAGTTTTGAAATTTCTTGTCTCTGGTAATAGTAAAAGTTAAATAACGTGCTAACTCTCCTCTAACTGCACAAATGGGGTTGTAGATGGTCTTTAGTCTCTATGGAGTGAGTAGTCACAGTTAGGTAGGTACCTAGGCTTAGACCCTGTCTTTTTACGGTTCCGTACCGTAAATACGGGACCCTATTATTAAGACACCACTATCCGTCTGTCTGTCCATCTGTCTGTCTGTAACCAGGCTGTATCTCATGAACCGAGATAGTTAGACAGTTTACATTTTCACAGATGATGTATTTCTGTTGCCGCTATAACAACAAATACTAAAAAGTACGGAAACCTCGGTGGGCGAGTCCGGCTCTCACATTTAGAGTAGGTTCTTTAGGTAATTTTAAATTTATACTGCTTCTGTATTAAGTACCCAGTAAGGAAACTATTGTTACATAGGTACTAATGTTTTGGTGTTTTATTGTGAATTTCATAATTTAAAAATTATTTAATCTTAATACCACTCCAATTAGCTGACCAAGGGCGGGTTTAAATTCAGCAAGCTGTACCCGCACCTTTTTCATTACTTACACAATTTGTTGCACAATGTTTAGATAAATACTTACCTCTACTTACTTCATATACCTAAGATGGACTAATTACCTACCTAACCCTTATATTATACCTACCTAAGAACTGATGTAAAAAGTAATGAAATAAATGCATTTGTATTTGTATTTTTGTATTTGTATTTGTAATTTTATGTTAATTCTATACAGAGTTAACCTATCGGTTAGATCCCAAAATCTTATATACTTTCACAAAACAAAGATTTGTTTACTTAAAAAATGATTTATGGACGTAATATTCCATCACAGACTAATATTGAACAATACATTATGGATTCATGGTATCCTCGATATGTAAAAGCAATATTACGTACAAAATGTCTCAAAATGGTCTAGCGATAAACAACACCATTTTTTAAGACGTTCAATCAAACCGTCACACAAAACAAACTACAACATAATAAAAAACCCGCCTAGTAGAATAAAGGCTTAAGTTACATTACACAAAGTAAAACTACCACCTTTTTAGGGTTCCGTAGCCAAATGGCAAAAAACGGAACCCTTATAGATTCGTCATGTCTGTCTGTCTGTCTGTCTGTCCGTCTGTCCGCCGTATGTCACAGTCACTTTTCTCCGAAACTATAAGAACTATACTGTTGAAACTTGGTAAGTAGATGTATTCTGTGAACCGCATTAAGATTTTCACACAAAAATAGAAAAAAAAACAATAAATTTTTGGGGTTCCCCATACTTAGAACTGAAACTCAAAAATTTTTTTTTCATCAGACCCATACGTGTGGGTTATCTATGGATAGGTCTTTAAAAATGATATTGAGGTTTCTAATATCATTTTTTTCTAAACTGAATAGTTTGCGCGAGAGACACTTCCAAAGTGGTAAAATGTGTCCCCCCCCCCTGTAACTTCTAAAATAACAGAATGATAAAACTAAAAAAAATATATGATGTACATTACCATGTAAACTTCCACCGAAAATTGGTTTGAACGAGATCTAGTAAGTAGTTTTTTTTTAATACGTCATAAATCGCCTAAATACGGAACCCTTCATGGGCGAGTCCGACTCGCACTTGGCCGCTTTTTTACTAAAAACAGCCGGCGTTATGAGCTAGGGGTGCCAACATCGATCACCGTTGCAATCTGTTCCCTAATACTTGCAAAACGTCCGAGTGGAATAAATCACAGCCTTTCCAGAAATCCGGCTATTATTATTTATCATCCAAATTCCAAGATTGATGTGTCTGAGACAAGCGGATAAGAGAGCTTTCACACCACAGAACATATTAAAGAGGTTAGAATGGCTATCGCGCGCAGTTAGTATCGGAACCGGTGTCGCCGCTCGTTCCTCTCCACATTTACTAACACTCGCGCAACGGTAGTAAAAACTTGTTTTTTTTTCTTTTTTTTTTGACATGATTTACGCTGTTTGGCCTCGCCTGGGGCCAGTTACAGCTTGAGGTGTGAGTGGGATCAGTGTCGCGGCCTGAAAGGCCAAGTACGAAAATTAGAGAGAAAGGAAAGGATGGAAGAGTAACAGATGAAAGAAAGTAGAATAGAGGTGAGAAGTTTACAATTTGTAGCAGAAACTATGACGCTATATAAACTTGAATCGTTGTTGTATGAGGAGATGAGTTTATTAAACAATAGTAGAGGGCCCTACGTTCTAGGGCGGAAGGCCCTGTGTGGCATTGATTGTTTTATGTCTTACGACGGTTTTCTTCGTTTACTTTGTTTTTCGGTCAGCGCGGGCGAGTAGCATGCGAGCGTTTGCTCAAAACCGGCGGCGACACGTACCCTGCTCGCATCGCCATTCTAACTTGTTCTGTGTTTCACACTATACGATACTACACATGCACATGATTATACGAAGCACATGATTTGTAAAAAACCGGCCAAGTGCGAGTCGGACTCGCGTTCCAAGGGTACATTAAGGCCGACTCACGCTTGACTGCACATTTCTAATAGGTTTTCCTGTCATCTATAGGTAAAGAACTAATTTGTGTATTTATTCAAAGTTTTTCGATATTCCCAGTATAGACCCAGTAGTCGGAGATGAAGGGGGGGAGGAATGGTCGGATAGAAAGACAGACAGCACGATTGATCCTATAAGGGTTCCATTTTTTTCCTTTTGAGGCACGGAGCCTTAAAAATTTATAATATATAAATTGGCTTGTGTTGCAGATACTGAGAGACTTTTACCATAGTCCTACAAATAAATCAGCAGGTATATTAAGTTGGCTTAGAACCAGCATCCAGTGGTATACTGCCGCATCCTAAAAGAGCGTAACTACATAGCAAAATTGGTTTGAAATACCGTTCTATTTCCGCGATAGAAAGGATACTGTGACCCGGTTCTAAAATGGCGTAATTCCTACAGAGTCTATTGGCTTATAAGCCGTTTTAATGACAGGATAGAATGGTATTTGCCCATCGCGTTACCTGTTGGCTTTCGATGTCTATTGGCAAATAAATACAATGTATTCAGATACGATTTTCATTTTGTTTGTACTGGTATTTGTTTTAGAATTTTTTATTTGTTTCAGTTTAGCAATGTTTTGTGTAAAGCGAGCGCTTTTTACAAAAACAATGTTTTGAATTGATGCCCGCTTTATATTACAATCGAACTAGGACAAAAGCTGATATATTGTGAACATTACTAAAATTTGGTTTATATGTTAATAAACGGTCCCATTTTAAAAGGGGGCTAATACAAAATTGTAGCCTGTAGGTATATAGAATTTTACACGTTTTTATCTTATTAACTGACCAATTATAGACCTTATTCCAAAGACTTAGGGATTGGGGTTGGTCACTGAACTGTGCTATAACTATAGCTGGTCAACCAAATCTTGTCAGTAAAAAAAGGCGCGAAATTCAAATTTTCTATGGGACGATATCCCTTCGCGCCTACATTTTTCAAATTTGCCGCCTTTTTCTACTGTCAAGATCTGGTTGACCAAGTATACGTCATTATTTTCTTAGTTTATGTTTATTACTTGTGAACTAAAATGTAAGCTAAAATATGTCCTTTATTACTGAATAAAGATATTTGTATTTGTATTTTTGTCTTTGTCTAGATTTGAGAACCTCGAAAAACGAACCATCCAAAAATCCTGAAATAAATCGACTTATTATCAGGCATCGGAGTTTTTATCGCATGGTAAGACTAATAGCAAGCTATGGAGTCGACATTTGCCATAAATGTAAACTCTTATTCATACTCATACTCATTTACATATTTCATTTATCTTAAAATGCCTTTAGAGCGGTCGGTCGTGTATATTATCTTAGTCGAATTATATATAAAAATATTTTTCTATTACATTATGAATTCATAACTTCAATTATTTTAACATACAACTACTTATACAAACTACATCGCTGCGAAAGACCTAATGTCATGTAGGTACTGACCGCTGATAAAATTGATTAGTATTTGTCATGTGTCAATCACTGGTGATTGCAAACGTAGTAGTTATTTATATCTGTAAGTGGTAAATACGTTGTGGAATATTCCATAATTAATTATTATGCCTAACCCAGAAATAGCTGCAATTTTGGCATGGATAGAGCCATACAACGATTTACAATATGACTATGAAAAATCTGCTATAGCGTGCTTGAGTTGTGAAGTACAACTCACCCAATTAAAACATACATTTATTTTAAAACATATCTGTGTCATATCATCATTAAACTCATATACGTAGTAACTATTTAGTAATCGAGAACAGATTACTAAATAGTTACTACATATTAAATAAAATTAATCATGAGTATGAGTATGAATAAGAGTTTACATTTATGGCAAATGTCGACTCCATAGCTTGCTATTAGTCTTACCATGCGATAAAAACTCCGATGCCTGCTTATTATTCCTCGTAAACAATTCTTTACCAACGTGTTCATGAAGAGACACTAGGGAAATATACGAGTAAATATCGTCTCACTTACAAATATAATAAATACCAATTGTTTTTAGTCTTATTTTTATAACGGTATTTTTGACCTGTAGATCTAACCTTTATTAAATTTACCAATGAACTTGTTGAAAGTGAATTTATCATACTTTCTATAACAAACGTAACTTATCCTCAATTCCTCACCCTCCACTCATACTTCATTCCGAAACACTTTAACTGTAAGAACCTCAGGACCTTATTCATATTTAATGTAATTTTTTCACGGATAAGTTCTACTGAGCACCCTCTAGACCTTCGTATGAATTATTATTCGGAAAAGAAAGTATATTATTCAACTAGGGCCAAAAGTGACGACTAACTTCCCCAGGGAGTTCAAAAGGAAATTACATTAAAATTCTACCATTGCTCGTGTAATGTACAGCCAAGTGTAAAAATGTGGGTGAGTCCAATAAAGTGTCTAGTGAGTACTAATAGTATCTTATTAAATTTCAAATTGACCCTTGACCCATATGGTGGAAAGATTTGCTGGCTATGGATGAGGTCTTGGTGGCTCAGATGGCAGAGCGCTGGAGTATCGATCCAGAGGCCGTGAGTTCAAGCCTCACCTAAGACAATAATTTTTCCACTTTTAAATTTATTCTAAGCTTGATAGCATCGATCGCAGACGTTTCTGCTTGTTAAAAATTAAAAATAGTATCTTATTTCTTCAAAATAGGGTGAAACAATAAAGACTATGAAAACTCTTAATTACACTGTGTTTCCTACTTTTTGCTCTTGAACAATATCCGCAGGGATAGTATTGCTTCATTTTAATTTAAAAGTTGAAACGAGTTATCACGGCCGCATAAAGTTTATATTAGTTTAGAGTTGGTAAACTGCATCTTGATTCTCATTGTCTTGTGGTAAAGAATAGACTTTGAAATGATTCTGTAACTTTGGTTCAAGTTTCTTCGGAAGTGGCTGAAATTTGTGACAAAACAAACTGTTTGATACAATTTATATTCAAGAGTTTTTTTCAGTTAAGGGTGTCGCGTCTGTGTTTACCAGCAAGAACAAAATGGATAGTTGCTTAGTTATACAACTCTAAGAACAAATTAAAAATACTTTCTATAAAAATATTTTAATTTGTGTTATTTCGGTTTTTAGTTATACAAGAAATCTAAGCCTAAGAAATCTTTAAATGAGTAGGTAAATATGATAAGGATGCTTTATAAAAAATATTCATGCAAGTTTCTGAAATATTCTTATAATTATTGCCTAGTTACATTGTTAACCTGAGTTGTCCTAAAACCGATAGATTCTATTATTTGCTCAAAAATCCTCTTAAATATTTTTCAGAACCTTGATATAAGTAAGTAAATAAAACCTCGACTGCAAGCACAATCATTAAAATACAACATTGCTTTGCAATCAAAAAACTTAACAAAGCAACAGAACAAAACACTGAAGGGTCAACTAACAACGCAAAACAATAACAACACACGACAGCAAAACATCCAGTTACAATGATAGAATTAGCCCTGCTTCACTGTAGCCAACAATGTGAAAAGTGTCACCAGTTCTGTCCGAAGCACTCTCAAGACCTGACCTTGTGCTTATTCTGGAATTCTAAAACCTAACCTAACCTTACCTTGACACGGCCTTGGTTTCACTAATTGGACTTTACGAATTTGGAAGAATTCCATTTGGACTAGCAATTTCTCGCTGATTTGATTTGATTGACGTTATCGTTAATGATTGATAATTTAGGTACGTTGTTAAACATAATACCAGCTTATGAGAGAGCATAGTTGACCAAATAACAGCCATATTAAAACTTTAAGATACGTCAAATATTAGATATCTAGTAGACATCACCAAAATATGTCAGTGTCAAACAAGTGTCAAAACTGACGTTTCTTCAAACAAAAACGTCACTTTTGACACTTGTTTGACGTGTCTGGTGATGTCTAATAGATATCTAGTTCAAAATACGAATCAGGCCCTAAGTAGAATGCCGTATTTGTGAATTCCTTTCGTAGCGATATTGAGACAAATGAATAGATTTTCTAGAAGAAATGACCGACCGACGACCGGTCTAGCCTAGTGGGTGGTGACCCTGCCTGTGAAGCCGATGGTCCTGGGTTCAAATCCCGGTAAGGGCATTTATTTGTGGGATGAGCACAGATATTTGTTCCTGAGTCATGGATGTTTTCTATGTATTTAAGTATTTGTGTATTACATATGTATCGATGTGTGAGTACCCCCAACACAAGCCTTCTTGAGCTTACTGTGGACTCAGTCAACTTATGTAAGTATGTCTGTATAATATTTATTTATTTAAATGAACACCCTCCAGGGGCCCGTTTCTCAAAAGCTTGTAACTTGTAATACAAGCGGATGTCACTTATTGACAGCTTTTGTTAGAAAGGGACTTCACCTTGTATTAAAAGTTACAAGATTTTGAGAAACGGGCCCCATACAGGTGCGTGAACAGTGCTGTGCATTACAACGGTGATATGTTCTGCAATTTTAAATCATACATTTGTACATATTCATTCATCTTATTGACACATACGGCTGCTTATTAAGGGTTAAGTGCTCTTCTATAAAGATTCAATCGCAATTCAATTCAAATACGAACTGAATGGGCACAGACGGTCCATGGGAGCGATGCATCATTTCACCTCTACGACCATTACGAATAGGTAATTTATCAAATCGCCGACACCGGCCATTTGAAAACTTCACCCAATAAATCTAAAATCGACTTGCAACTTCCAAACACCATATTTTCATTCTCCTTTCATTGGAAACACTACTTTAAATTAACGCAGTAAGACTGCTTTTGCGGTAACTTGTTCGCGTAAGATGTGACGTTGTTTATAAAGAATTGAAATATGAATTCATTTTCAATCGGCCGTATTGAAATTAAATAGCAATTATGATTTAGACAGCACGAATGTTGCGCGATGTAATCAAATTGAAGGTTTTGACTTTATTTAACTGTGATAATATTTGATAGTTATCGATATTGTGCTGTTTTTACAAAAATCGATGTTTGTAACTTGTTCTTTGATAAAGTAATTGTAAGAATTTAGTTTAGAATTTGGTAGTCACTATTAATAAAAATAAATCTTTCAAGGTTTTCTATCATTTCCAAGTATTCCGATTGAATTGATATTAAACGCTTAGGCTTAGTTATAATTAAAAACAAACATGTCTTACCTATTCTAATCTAACTCCAACCAAACACGATTGTTTGCCTTTATATAATAATATATTTATATCCAAACGGTCCAACCCTATCTACTTGAATTTCGTTCGACAAATATTTAGTGTTAAAATTGGGATTAGAGCAATCGTTATACATAATTGTTACTTCAGCCGGAATCGTACTTAGTCTATTTTAATTTAAGTTATAATTCTAACAAATAGATACAATATTAGGTACTGTACTATTAATACGACTACTTATTAAATATTCTCTATGTACCTATGTCTAATAGTTTTTACATTAGAGAAAACCGGTCTTTAACATCAAGGTCAAAGCACCTAAGTACAGTCAGCTGCAGAGTGAGGTGATCCCCCCTGCATCTGATTGTATGCAGGGGGGCTCACCTCTCTCTGCAGCCGACTGTACATTGTATCATTTTGACGCTTTCTCACGTGTTGAATTATTTACGTAAGCGTGACTGCTTATATCAGTCAAAGCTTGCATAAAATGTAACCCCCCCCTCACCCTCCCTTTTTCAACATGGATGCTAATTTGGTATTAACATTCCGAATTATGCCGGACCTTTTAGTATTTTTTAATTAAAATTGGCGCAACCCTCGTTTGTTGAACCGATAAGCGATTCGCATCCCACAATGGAACAAAGAAAAATGTTTCAACGTATTATCACGCTCCGCGATTTAGGGTCCTAGCTAAATTGGTTGTGCCATACTTACGCTATCGAATGTCCAATTTAGCTAGAACCCCAAATGGCGTAACGATCACGGAGCGTGACTGTACAAGTATTTGCCCGTGGTGGGAACCGAATCAGGAGCCAAAAGTGGTTAACAAAAACAAAACAATACATTTTAAGTATGAACTAATAACCGACTGCATGCCAACTGCAACGTCGGCGTGCAGTTCCCATACAAGTTGCAGTCGGGTTGCAGTCCGTCTGTATCGGCCCTTAGTTCGAATAATCGACGTTCTAAGTACTGTATGTTTTACTAATTGACATATCCCCAAAATATACACGATGGGCCAGCGCCGGCCACTCCAAGGGACGCATGTATGCGTTAGAGGGAGCAAGTGATATTGCTATCTCATTCTACCGCACGGCTGCGTCCCTTGGAGTGGCCGGCGCTGGCCCATCGTGTAGAGGAGCCATTATGTACCTTTCAGTAGGAGTAGCAGCGAAAGCGCTATTATTGTTTGTCCTTGTCACAGTCTCATTTTTTTTTATTCCCCACCATAAATTAGTATGGATTATGGTGGGCAACAAATAAATTCGACCAATCATAGCGTCGCATTGCGTATGTTTTGTCCCTCACGGAGGCACGCGTAGACCACTTCTATAGGATGCTACTTCTATATTTTTACTAATTGACATATACCCAAAATCTGACGATGATATACAGCACTGCTGTCATGCAGAATCCCAATATTAAGCGAGTAAAACGTGAGATATAGTTTGTCAAAGGACTGTCTCATTTTAAACATAGAGAGAATCATACTACATGCATATTACATCTTTGTCTTACACTAGTACTAGCACCCAAAAGAAAAAGATGAGTATAGTTTTTTTTGTTCGTATTTACTGACAATTTGGTTCCCTTATGCTGCGTGGTCCGATCGGCTTGTCCGATCAATCGGACTACGAAAATTTTTTTTCCCGTTGGCTCGATTGATCGAACTCTAAAGTTCTCGTAGCCCGATTATCGAATTATTAGGAAAATTGATTTCCTTGTAGTCCGATCGCGCGAAGTGGAGAGAAAAGACCAGAAAAGCAGACCCCACAATCAGATGGGAATAATAATGCTGAGGAGAGAGAGAGATTTCCTTGTAGTCCAAACGATCGGACCACAGGGACATTTTTTTTCCTGTCAAAGCGATTGATCGGACTATTTTTATAGAAACTGTTTTGTTAAGTCCAGCTAAAAATACATTAAGGCTATCTCATCTTAGCTCTATATTCGTAGTCCGATTGATCGGACAAGCCGATCGGACCACGCGGCGTAAGGGTTTGGTTTGACCAACTATATTCAGAAACTGGTAAATCAAACCTGTTACAAATTGTCCAAATATTTTTTAAAAAAGCTTTAATGAAAAATGGCACAGATATATTTTAGTTATTATATTTTGCTTGAAAAATAGCGTCGGGAAAAGGTACAGCGAAGCGTTTAAATGAATAGAGGTTTTAATTGGTTTCATTTCAAGTTTTCCGCCGGAACATTTCGCGATCCTGTTTTTATGATCCAAACTAGAGATGGGCCGAATATTCGGTAATTATTCGGTATTCGGCTAGTTTTCCAATGTTCGTATTCGACCAAATTATTTGTCTTGTTGCAAATCTAAAGAATGTAAGTTCCTCCAGAACTTTTTAAGTAGTCTCTTCCATCAGGTTGCGTTTTTCCAATATCATTAAAACACCATGATGAGACATGTTGAATCCAGATAATGTATGTGTGTAGTTCCTTGTCTTTTGATGACCTGTTTGTGTTTAAGGAATTAACAAGGAAGCGATTCATCTTTATTTGAAGCGTTTTCAAATGGTTATTAGAATTACAAATACGTATTAGATATCGGTTAGGTAAAAGATTTGAACCGAATATTCGGCCGCATATTCTTATTTGGCAAACTTCATATTGTCCCATCTCTAATCCAAACAAGCTCTGTCGTACATTTATTTTATTTTGTACTGCAGTTATTACTTGTCTGTGAGATGGAGCTAATTTAATTGTATGTTTGGAGGATAATAAAACATTTATAACAAACAACATTAATTTGTTGAAGTGAAAAAAAAAGGTAGAAAGGGGAAAAGCTTTAGATTTATAATTATAATGTAAGAAAGGAGGGTACATGCTCAGTTTTTTAAATGGTGAAAATTGTATAAAGAGCCAAGAAATAAATAATATTATTAAAGCTGGTCAACCAAATCTTGTCAGTAAAAAAAAGCGCGAAATTCAAATTTTCTATGGGACGATATCCCTTTGCCCCTACATTTTTCAAATTTGCCGTCTTTTTCTACTGACAAGATCTGCTTGACAATCTATAGTACTTACTGGCATTTATATAATTCTTCAATATATTATATATGTTCTTAAAAAGTTTTTGATACTTGTGTTCTAATATGTATAAATACTTACACAAAACAGGAATAACGTTATCTGAAATTGCTGTCATAAATTATGAACAAGAAAAAGAATAGAGTTTAAAATAGAACAGGGATCAGCATTAATTTTTATTTAATTTGCCTGGTAAAAATAACATTAACATCCCCAAAAGTACAATGATACAACCCTTAAACAATATCGTAATTCGACGAGACCACAGTATCACAGCGAATAAACCAACAAAACCAGACGATAATCTGCAAAATCTCAAACATTAAATAAACGAGACACTTCCACCAAAGCCGATCGTATTCGTACGGATTTGTTATTTCAATGTTCAAATCCACTCCTAATCCTAGAGAATGTAAATCTAGCACACATTTGATACGCGGATTCTTCGCGTTGGAGCTCGGCCAACTTTTGGAGCATCGTTCAGCTAAATTCACCAAAGACACTCTCAAATATTAGCTTCTATCTATTATAACTTGACCCTGATATTCGTAACTATTTTATTCCATTCTCCTAGCGTTTGTACTCCGTTTTCCTGCTTTTGTCCTTCCACTTCGCTTTATCCTGACATCGTCTTCAAGGAACCTACAGGCGTTTACATCTTTGGCGATGACATTGTGCTATTGGTCTTTCTCGTAAAGCAAAGCCACCTCAGACGGCTTTCTTGGAGCTTATCGCCCTTATCGGTGACGTCTCTTACTCCGAAGCCACCACAAATGTGTTCCCAAATTATCACATTGGATATCACTTTAATGTGGTTGGTACAAGTTGTGGTGAATAGCTTAAGCATAATGTTAGGCATCTAGTCCTATCTGACATTCACATTTGGGTCATAATAATATTTTATCTCCAATATGGCCTGTGGTTGAGTTTGAGAGGTACCTATAATCGTTTGCTAAACTGTTCTTTCGATCGTTTGGCTATTTGACTTTTTGCTCTGCCTTTTGCTTTGTGTACTTTGTATTTTTAACAGGCATTAAATGTATAAAATGAAGTTCGTATTTCAATTTGTTTTTCATCATTTAGGTATTCGATGATTCCGGACGAGGAAAATACATTTTCCCTACAACATATCGGCTCGTAAAGGCTGACTTTATTCTTCAAAAACTGATGAAAAAGTTGCATTTTATCCATGTTGGCTGGTGGAATTGACTTTTAATAAATTATTTGGACTGATAAATATAATTATGAGCTCAGTAATGTTTTCGTCTTAAATTCACGTTTCAATCATGATAATATTATTACTTATTGTCCAACTGTGCACATTTATTCAAATTGTTCCAGATTGTTCAACAGTTTTGTTGTTTATTATTGTGTAAAGTTTTGATATCTGTTGTTCTTTGAATTTGATGATACATCTACTTCAGTGCTTAGGGTCAGTTTAATGTGCTATAAACCAGACAAAATGATTTGTAAGTGGGAGGAGAAATGATTTGAACCTTGCATCTAAAATTGTCGAGTGTTAAAAATCTGCTAGAAAGTTTAATTATATTAATTAAAACACGTTTGGTCGATCAACGTCTATAAATGTCGAATATGCTTAACAAAATCCGATGTCTGTTTGACTAAAGTTGTAGCACCAAGCGTCGAAATTGGTTACGTACACTCAGACGAAGCGGCTAATTCTCAATAAAATTGAATTCAAAATTTAAGGGTCTGTCCCTTTCATGTCGCGTAAGTAATTTCTTATCAAGGGACGAATACGTGATCTCCTGAATCCAAATAGGGGTAGCTACCGGTCACCTTAATCTTTTCATTTAGGAAATACCTTCATACGGGCTTCAGGGTAAAGATAACATGGGTATTCTTCCCAATGCTTTACTATTTAATACCTAATAACCGGTATAAATCTGGCCTTCAAACCTGTTGAAAATACTCGAGATTTGAGCTCATTGTAAACTGGTTTGTTAAATGATAGGACTTATGGACCCTTACGCGGGATTAGGCGGCTAAGTTGATTTTGTCCGTTTTGAATGTCTAAGGTATTTTATTGTTTTAGGATCTGTTAGAATCGGGATGTTTGTGTATGCCAAGTTTGAAAAGCTGGGTTGTGGTTTTAATGGACTTTTCTTTGGAAAAAGGGTTTTTCTTGTTTAATCTTTTTTTATGTTATTTGCGGTATCTCTATCTACGGAATAATATTAGTATTTACACATGCTTGTTTATATACGGAATACTATAATTTACTGATGTTTTAGCGGGTATTTTCTAAAATTGATTTACGAACAAGGCCTCTCGTGCTTGTCAAAATAAGTTTTCCACTGATAAATAAATAAATAAATAAATAAATATTAATGGACATTTTTTTACACAAATTGACTAAGACCCCACGGTAAGCTCAAGAAGGCTTGTGTTGTGGGTACTCAGACAACGATAGATATAATATATAAATACTTAAATACATAGAAAACAACCATGACTCAGGAACAAATATCTGTGCTCATCACACAAATAAATGCCCTTACTGGGATTCGAACCCAGGACCGCGGCTTTACTAATGTGCCGGTTAAAACAAAAACAACGAAATAAATAGGTAATTTTATTTATGATACGATTCATATTATTTGCAGTTTAACGAGTAGACTAATTAATATCCGTTGATAGGTAATTAGTTTTTGTAACTGAAAGTGATTAATTAATTATTAGGTTATAAGTGGGTAATTGTAATCTTTTAATTAATTTAAACTAAACAACCATTTGTTAAATGTAAAATTATCAGATCCAGGTTACATCAGGCACATTTACGTAAATCGTGTAATGGTTATTGCACGCAAAATCCGTCATCGTATCTATAAATTGGGCGTACGTATGAAAAAATACAGGGTAGTTTTCTCTCTTTACTGTGTTTGATTTCGAGTTTTTTGTCTTTATTTTGGATTTGCGAAACCAATATTTATTTATCAAATTTATGTTTATAGCACCTACCTTATTCACAATAGTATATTTGTACCATACAAGCCACGTAAATACCTATATGTAACGGAACGTTTCACTTTTATATGGCAACCCCGTGGGTGCCCCCCCTGTTCGGGCCTCTTTCCCGATTTACCATGTGAGCATGTGACCAATGTATTTTTGGAAAGTGCATTTAAATAAAAGTTTATTCATGTATCGAAAGCTATGGTTTCATTAAACAATATTAATGCTTTAAAATATTGGGTTACCTTGATTTACGAGGCGGGGATTTCTCTCTCTAGAGAGAGTAGAGTGTCAACGTTTCAGTTTCCTCATTTAAGCTAATTTAAGATAAAATGCAGACTGTCAGGAGATAAAAGTATTAAGGTCCCTCAGTCAGTCAGTTTCTGAAACAGATTTGTATTAACAAAAGTTTTCTAACTCTGTAATCATTAAAAATATATTTGCTAATGTTTCAATGTGTGTTAAATATGTAATAGTTAACCTCGTAAAGTTTAATATGCACTGTAACAATGCTAAGTGTGCATTGAACCATTGGACATATTTAAACTAAATGATGTAGCTTTTATTTTCTTTCGTTGCCTTGGGAAGGCACACGAAATTCACCTCATTTTACTATACAACAAGGTTCAAATTAAATATAGATACATTTTGTGGTGGCCCCGACGAGGTTAAACAGGGAATTCAGCCCCCGGGTTCGTAGGTTGAAAATTTAAAAGTAAAAGTTACGCACAAGACAGTACAAAATAGGCTCTTGGTTATATAAAAAAAAATCTAGGAGCAATATTTTATTCATTCGTGTTCACTTCTTTGGTAGATACCTACTCACCTACGGCGTAACGTGTATTTTGTGTAACTATTTCATATATTAGTGTGAGGAAGTCAATAACCTACTCAAATCGCTATATAAATGCACCATGGTGTTATGTTCAACATGCGTGTTCCATAATTAAACACTGTGTAATAGCAGCGCCTACCCTAAAGTTCCTTGCATCGCCATAGCTATTAAATGGTTGAAGTGACAAATTCAAGATTAAATAGAAAGCTCCTTGGTCTGGAGTAACAGAAATACCTAGGTATATTGTTTTCTCGATACAAAAGACTGCTTGAACACAATTCACGTGTTTATTCCACGTACTTGTAGTGACGCCATTTGTCTTGCGATACACGTACAGGACGGTCATTCGTTCGACCCCTGTTTTATTATTTAGATAAAATAGAACCAATTTGTTTTACGTCGATCTCTTATGCTAGTATTTTACACCACTTACTTCTGTAGAAAATTACGTTAAAATACTTGTATTCTTATAACGAAATGGTCGACATTGACCCTGAAAATCTTCCTAAAGAATACTGTAAAATCTTTCTAGCTATTGTACAAAAAGAAATGTTGCTGATAGATATTCTGGAATGTTAAGCCAGCCATTTATAATTAATATTTCAATGAAATTCATTAAATTATTAAAGTAAATACCGAAAATGCGTCGTCATCTTTCTGTTGAAATACGGTTAGGTTTTTGGTTGGGCGAGTCGGTCTGAAGTTCTCTCGAATATGATAACCTAATTTCTCTTTGTAGCACTGACCGGGAAGTAAAATGTCGCATTATTAAAATGTTTAGTAATTGTTGTAATAATATTCTTTGTTTTTCAGGTAAAAAGCAGCAGGAAAATTATTCTAAGTGAATCCAACGGTCTTTAAAGTGAGTGTCATGTACCTACTTTTCTGTTTACCTACTATTTATATTGTTTAGCTCTAGCCGAGACAACACTATAAAGATTATGAAAACGATTTATAATTATGGATTTATACTGAGTACCTTCATCGCAATCGTTTTAGGATCAGTTATTGGGTGCATTGGGGTAACTTCGAAAGCGGGATAATTTTACCCCGCCTTCGATGCTATCCCAATGTACCTTTCTTAAAGCTTTTGTGTGTAGTTTTAACTATCCTGACTCAATGATTTTTATAGTTTTTATTATGTTGAGAGAATCATCGCTTGCCCCATGTAAATATTTAAGTCATATTTTAAATTTTAAGGTGACCAAAGGGGTGAGCAAAGGGATCGCACTACTTTTTGACACTACTAGCATGCTGTATATCTCTCAACTCGTACTGTTCGTAGGTAGACAAAAGGGGAGTTAGGTATTATAGTTTGCGCGATGGATTTTAAACGTTTCATACAACTCTACCTTTTTAAACAAAACAACCTTTATACCATAATTTAAATGCCAGCTTTATTTGTTACCGTTTAGGTTACACCAACAAATATTTCTCTATTTTCATTCTCAGTGTACAGCGAACACTCACTTAAAACACTTCACTTAACAATAGTTTGGAGCAAGTTAAATGAACGCGCCCGTAACTCGACAACTTCTGACTGCTTGACGTGTCCGCCATTTTGAAATTTGAAGCCGCCATTTTGACGGCGCCATTTTGACAGGCGGGTAAATTCGCGAGGATTAAAGTTGCGTATTTGATTTAGAGTTCGTCTTAGCTAACTCTGCATTAACATGACTGCGACAAAATGTGGAATTTGATTTTATTGTGGCGGTTCCTCACTCTGTCGCTAGCCAAATCAGTGAAGAGCAAGCTTAGACGGACTAGACATAATGGCACCTTTGACATGGGTGTGGATATTCTGTGACAAGGGACGATGAAAAGGGATCTCATTGTTAATGGCGATTGCTACGCGTTTTAACACATTAACTGACAGCGACCCGCTAGGTTCTCTTTCCTCTCCAAGGCGGAAAATACGTATTATCCTCGTGGCGCGTAGCTCGCACCGGGAGTTAATGTTACAATTTATAATAGTTGCTTTACTTCCCTACCTAACTTATTGGTTAGCACCTTAAACTTTCATTCAATCAAATTTAATATTATTTACAGGAGTTTCTGTCTAATTAACCTGAAATACAAGATGATTTTTAGACACATAGTAATAAAGCTAGATCTAAATTTTAAGTTGCCGTTTCACAAGATTAGCGTTAATATGATAACATTTATAAATGCCCGTCCTTATAAACCCAGAACCATAAGCTTCATAGGCAGGCAGTTAAAATTTAATTAGAAAGTGCTATCCTTTGAAGTCGATAACACACATGAAATTAGAAAAGTGCTAAACCTTTTGACGTCGATATTAAACTATGCTCTCAGCGGGAGTCAATCGTGGAAGTGCCTCAAACGGGGTCAGCACCTTGGCCGGGGAAATGGAGCGAGTGGCACTGACGACGATGGCTATGAGGCCTCTGTAGGTTTACGATTTTAAGATGAACCGCAAATTGAAAAATTGTTTGTCAATTTTAAAGAAACACGTTTGTCAACATAATATCATCAACAATATACATTAAGTATGTTGAGCACGGATATATTTGTTCCTGCGTCATTGGGGTTTTCCATGTATTTATTTAGGTAAGTATTTAAAAATATTTATAAATATTATGTATGTGATATAGGTACCTGTAATGTTGTCTAAGTACCTACAATACAAGTTTTGAGCTTACTATGGGCTTAGTCAATTTGTGTAATAATGTCAAATATCAAATATCAAATATCAACATTTATTCAGCAAATAGGCCACAAGGGCACTTTTACACGTCAATATGGAATTTACATACAGCAAAAAAAAACACATCAATAATTATAAAATACAACTAAGCCGTAAATATCAAATCAAACTAACATAGAGATGTATAAAGCCTCTAAATGTCGAATTACAAAAAACGCAATAACAATAGTATTGAAAAAAAAAACACAAAGATACAAAAACTATAATCTAAAATTATTTAGAGATGTAAATGTCTCTAAGTGTCATCATAACTAAAAGATTACAATATATAGTAGTTAATCAAATTATCCTTAGAGATGTATAGGGTCTCCAAGAGTCAAAATCCTGTATACCTAATTAAAACATTCATTAAATTAAAGAAAATGATAGTAACAATAAAATAGCATACGAGAACCGAATGAGGTGTGTCCATGTAATTATACTCAAAAATAAAGTTACTAAATATAATAGCTCGTGTTAGCTTAAATAGACCAGTCTCCACAAACAGCACCCGTTCACGAGTATGACGCGTATCTCAGCCATCGCCTCTCTCAACCTTCATTCGGGAAAGTGGCGACCCGATGTTCTAGGTATAATATTTATTTATTTATGTGGCGCTTAATATCCTCCCCAAAAATATGTCGATCTTTAGTATATTAACGAGGTTTAAAAAACCTAAAATTTGTGTGTTAACATGAATATTTGAGAAAATTTACCATTCAAGAACATAATGTACGGTTCCCCGATACATACTTCCAAAAAAGTAGCCCATATATCGGGTTCGCGTTGAGTGAAACAAATTGGGCAACAAATCCCCCCTACAGTAGGGGAGATACTATATAGTAACTAGCAACATCGGTCGAAGTCGGCCAAATTAATCGAATTAACTATTTGTTACCGACTTGCAGGTAATTTCCGTTACTGCAACGTTCGAATGAATATTTAAAAATTCCTTTGTTACGTTAAGCTGTCTTGTTGTGCTGAATAGGTATTATGGATACCTTTTTACTTCTTATCGACTACTTTTTAACCTTTTCCACGCCGTGTCAAACACAAAAGCTGTCACTCAGACGCCACATCATTGAAGTGTCAAAACTGAAGTTGAACTTTATGTATATGCACGTAGATTGATGTTGCTCTGTGGTCTGTGACCGATTAATCGGTCTTTGGCGTTGAACTTACGGTGCGGATATATCGGTCATTGGCATCCAAAAGGTTAATGTAAAAAATTACAACTCTGGAAATTTTCCAAAATTATTAACCCTTTTTAGTATTTCCGTTAAAGAAGTAATTGTTTAAAAAACCGGCCAAGTGCGAGTCGGACTCGCGCACGAAGGGTTTCGCACCATCAACAAAAAATATTTATTGATAAAATTAAATTATTAACCCCTTAAATATTTATTTTATTTTATTTTTAGTATTTTTTTGTTATAGCGGCAAGAGAGATACATCATTTGTGAAAATTTCAACTGTCTAGCTATTGCGGTTCATGAGATACAGCCCGGTTACAGACGGACGGACGGACGGACGGACAGCGAAGTCTTAGTAATAGGGTCCCGTTTTTTACCCTTTGGGTACGGAACCCTAAAAAAACATGTCTATTGGAACGAACTAGAAAATAATTATTTTGTAAATGGAGTTGCCAGTCGCTTTTGAAACAATATCACTGATTGCGACGAACATAACTCATTTACTTTGGTATTCACATTGATTTCAATCGCTTTCAGTTTTTTTAGAACTTGAAAGAGGATTTTTCGCCATAAACAGCATATGAATGTAGTTGGTAAAGTGGTTAATATAGGCATTTGTGCTTAATTCCCGCCATAAATTGACAAGCTCACGTCGGGCCTACGGCCTTGCCAGACAGATGTGATAGAAGGGTGTTTTGTAAGTATATCCCTAGTTGTACATGTAGACAGATAAAAGAATAGACGGTTACAAATTGTGTGTCACATTTTGTGTAAGGTACCTTGGTCTTGGATAGGAGACTACCATGGGCCAGCCATATTAAAACAAAGAGAAAAGAAGCAGACCTTCATTACAAGCGCCTGTACTGGGTCATAGGCCGACAATCACCTCTCACACTAACTAATAAAATGCTAGTGTATAAATGCATTATAAAACCCATATAGACATATGAGATTGAACTCTGGGGAACGGCCAGTAACTCAAACCTCGAGATTCTGCAAAGGTTTCAGAATAACCTCCTAAGGGCTGTAACATGTGCACCATGGTTTGCAAAGAATACAGAGATACATGAATACATAAAGATTCCAACAATCAAAGAGGAAGTTAACAGATATTGTGTTAAGTACAAAGAATGACTAAAAAAACATACAAACGAACTTGTAATGGACTTTGTAAACACCAATGATAATCCGAGTAGACTGAAAAGGTGGCAAATACTGCGGCTAGACCAGAGGCACTAAGTGGAACTAGAAGATAAATTCAATCAAAGTCAAGAGAGAGTATTTAATGGAATACCTCTCAAAACCCTAAAAAAAGACATAACATCTGATTATGGCTAAAACAGCCGATTGCAGATAAAATAAGAGAAAAAAAAAACATTTGTGTAAAGTTCGGAGCTCCTAAAATGCTTGAGCCTTAATTGACAAAATATAACACGATTTTTTTATGTCTACAGCTACACATAAAAAATAAAGCTCTTTTTTACTGTAACATAAAATTAAATAACAATTTTGAACAAATACGTGCGCGACCTTTACACCCTAATTATGAGTTGTTTTATGTAACGTCAACAAAGTCTGAAACAAAACCAAATAAAGGGGCTTTGGGCTTATTTCATGTTTTTTGGATTAGTTTATTTTGAGTTACTATAAAGTCCTGTTCACATACAGACATCAGCAGAAGTACACACCTGAGCGGATGGTATGTTCAAAATAATCTACACTCACTTTATAGGGTTCTGAAGTGCCAAGAACGGCACCCTTATTAGTTTTTAAGTGAGGACACTCCATACATGTTACTAAAATGAAAACGAAAGTTTCAGTAATCAACGTGTGACACAACACATAGGTTTATAAAAGATACTTTTAAAAATAATCGCATCGACAATCCAAAAAGTTCTTCTGACTTCTGAACTGGGCGTATAAAAAAATTTAATAAAAGGAAATACACATACGATAAAACAGGGGTCCCTTTGTTTCCCATAAAGTTTTAAGTCATAATATATTGTTTGTCATATTATCATAAGTCATAAAACTGAAACCGTTAACTTTTCAGGGGGTTTCGTAAGGTTATCCTATTGATAGGTTAGGTTAGGTTTATTTTTATGGTAATCCTGAAAAGTGACACGTTTCTGAACCAAATGAATTATGACTAACGAAAATGTGGGCAAGCAAACAATACATTATGACTTGTAACTAAAACGTTTTGGGAAACAATAGAGACCCGATAAACATGATTTTTTTTGTCCATAAGTTCAGTTTTTATAACAATAGGTAGATTTGTTATCAGAAACTACTCATATTTTCTAAATTATCCTAAAGCACCCCCACCTAAATTAAAACGTAATTACCCAACAACGGCGTCAGGTGCCCTCAAGAATAACTAATAAAACTTATTAAAGTTTAAAAGCAAAAGCTCTGCCACTATAAGAGCTACTTTTGCTAAAATGAACCAAAACATTTTGATCTCAGTATTGGTAATAAATATGTATAATCGGATCTCATATATTTTTTCACCGCCCCAGCACATAAAGACTCTCTTCAATTCATGTTTTAAAACCTGGCGATAAAGTTGCATTTTATCCACACAAGTGGCGAAGTAATCTGACGCAAATGTTGAGTTGTTTCTCCAAGTTGACTGAATGATAATTAGAATTTGTTTTATGATATTTTACAGTTAGTTTTTCCTCGCGTTGACATGGTGAGATATATTGTTTTGCTCGGGAGCAAAGTTTGTTTAATCCTTGTGCCTTGAAACTCTCACAACGCTTGAAATCCCACTTTTCAAACTCTTCAGGCGTATTATGGATGGCTTTATGCACATGATAAAATAACTGTCACTTTTTTAACACCGCGAGATAGAAAGTGACGGACACCGTTTTATCACGCTGTCAAGTAGACAAGAACGACCATCATATCCTTACAGCAGCGGCCTTTTTATTACCTGTTATATCATGTGTAACTTTCGCACTTACGTACTTGTTAGAACGTGACAGCCATGGTGACAAATGATAAAGATCCAGCCATATTAGCGGCATGTTTGCGGAGGCGCGGACCGACGATTTTGCTGCCATAATGCGCAAGCGGTGCGCCTCCCTGCTAGCCCGAGTTCGCTGCAGCACCAACGGGATCCTGAGCGCGTTCGCGGACCGCTGGGACTCCGCGCTGATGCGTCGATGGACGCAGCTCCATGTCTCGCGCTCCACGTAGGTAGGTTATAGGTTTTTAAGTTTTTATTTGTTAAATTTTATTTATGTTGTGCACTAACACTAATTTTAAGTATGTATCTTGTTACTAACATAATATGGTACTTGTCTTGAAATAAATGTTATTCATTCATTCATTCATTAGCCCTTCAGGATTCATCAGTGCTCTTGTAGCAATGGGAACACGCCTCCTGTTTATTTTCTCGTTCGATTTTCGCGCAGAGTGGCAAGCATCGAACCGAACTAGATTACTGTTCCTGTTAAGTTGGAGCTATAAAATTGCTTTTGAAATTCAGTTAATAGCTTCATTATAATCTTATGTAGGAACTTTGCGCTTAGATAAGGCTGGCTGTTAACGGGTAAAGGGTTGAGGCATACGGGTTAATATTCTATGAATATTGTTAGTAAGTTAAACGAGAGATGAGCACCCTGTATGGAACTTCGGTAAGAATGTCAGTTTTTGGAATGGGCCATATATATAGAGATCCTGCAACGAAAACAGTTTTTTTTTTAAATATAAATCTTTAGAATCGGACCAAGCGAAGCATGGCATTTTCAATGACAAAGTAAGACAATGTCATCATTAGTGGCAAATATTAATTAAAATAATGATGTTTATTATAAGCATAAAAATTCTCAAATCTGAAAAAGTGTAGTGTACGACTTAAAAAAAATGGCTATACGTTTTAAACATTGATAAAAATAGTTATTTTGCCTTCCTATTTTAAAAATAATAGTTTTAAGAAAAAAATCACAAGCATCTATAATTCACCCATAACTGCGAAACCACACATCGCGATGACAGCGAATAGATCTTGCGCGAGGCCAGAAATGTAAGAACAAAGAAAACTCGCCAGAAAACCGGCCATAAATCAAGGTTCGGCTACAACGCCGCCATTATATGCGCGCTATTTTCAGCATATTTCAGTTTACAGTTCGGGAGGAAAGATTTGTAAACTTGAAATATAATTTCAATTTGATTCCTCGGTGATAAATAATACATCCCAAGAAAATTTATATAGCGTACCTATACCTACCTACTGACAATTTAGACTAAAATGTTATAAAGTATACAATTTTAATAACAAAACTTCCGTGAGACACAGACATATTATATATATTAAAACCGGTCACTCACTCACGCTCGCTCGCTGTGATGACACTCCTGCTGCTGTACTCGTACGGAGTGAAACATGTCGAGCGTTTTCGACTTAAAATAAGTTAGTGACCCGTTTTTAATATGTTTAATAAGTATAAAATTGTCTAAATTCAATCTTTTTTCACAAAAGAAGTAGGTACGTCAATATATTATAAACCAAGATTTGCGATTTTTGCTCCTACTACTAGGTTACGAACAACAGGTGCTTTTTAGGGTTCCGTAGCCAAATGACAAAAAACGGAACCCTTATAGATTCGTCATGTCTGTCTGTCTGTCTGTCCGTCTGTCCGTGTATGTCACAGTCACTTTTCTCCGAGACTATAAGAACTATACTGTTGAAACTTGGTAAGTAGATGTATTCTGTGAACCGCATTAAGATTTTCATACAAAAATAGAAAAAAAACAATAAATTTTTGGGGTTCCCTATACTTAGAACTGAAACTCAACATTTTTTTTTCATCAAACCTATACGTGTGGGGTATCTATGGATAGGTCTTCAAAAATGATATTGAGGTTTCTAATATCATTTTTTTCTAAACTGAATAGTTTGCGCGAGAGACACTTCCAAAGTGGTAAAATGTGTCCTCCCCCCCTGTAACTTCTAAAATAACAGAATGATAAAACTAAAAAAAAATATATGATGTACATTACCGTGTAAACTTCCACCGAAAATTGGTTTGAACGAGATCTAGTAAGTAGTTTTTTTTTAATACGTCATAAATCGCCTAAATAAGGAACCCTTCATGGGCGAGTCCGACTCGCACTTGGCCGCTTTTTATGTTTATGATGCTCGTTGATTCCATTGTTTTTTGTGATGTGACCTACGATCTACGGTCGACACGGATAAGTGTGGCTGCGGGGTACGTGTGGCTGGCATTCACATTTACACATTGATGTGTATTTATTACGAATTCATACACTAGCTGTAAAACTTATCACTGAGCAATGTGTAAGCAGCCCTAATGTGAAGGTCAGCCACACTAACCCTGCATCCAATCTTACTGCTTTTTTAATATAACATATTATGTTTATTACAGGGCGACTGAGAATCAGAAAGAAACAAGCCAATAGAAGTCTTAAGAGTGGCCAATTACTAATGTAGTGGGCAAAATAACTATAGCATTCACCCTACGTAGTTGTTTTCAGCATTATTTTTGTATAAGACTCATTTCTGAATGTGGCCGCGGCCTCAAACTGGTGACAAATGGTGTCTTCCTCCATAGTTTTGCCATAAATATACGGCGTTCGTATTATTATCATTTTGCCTGCGTTTGAATGCCGGTTCCGTATACCCTTTATACTCGTACAATTTTCATCTCTAAACATAAAATATAAAGGACAAAAAAAGGATATTATATTTTAAGTTACTTTGTCAAGCGAAGGGTTTGACATTGTGTTTGAAAAATTGCATAATATAAAGCCGCTTATATATGTATTATATAAAACTAATACCACATTAGAGATACTTCCCAGTTTTATTTATACTTAATTTCAATTTAGTTTAACTATAGTTTGAATGTATGAGTACTTTATACTTATTTGTGTATTGTTACTTTCTAACAAACAAAAATACTACTTGATTTAAAACATTTCACAGAAATTCATTGCAATTCCTGTGACCTGCTACTGTACTTGTACTTACGTAGGGACAAATTCTGTGTTAACTATTTGATATGATTTGATCTTATTTTGATACGATCTTGAGTCATGTCAATGTCACCAGGCATCTCTCAGCACCAATAAGTGCGAGCGAGATGCCTTACGAGACGACGACTGATTGCATTTCGTCAGGACCAATCATGATTGGTGCTGCAGCGTGAACAGCTCATGCTGATTGGTGCAGCAGAGTAAGTAAGTAATAAGTATGTTAAGTATTTTTGCCTTCGATGTTATAATTACTAACTGTAGTCCATAGGTTAAATTTTTACTGTATTAGCATTACACAAACCACCAAAAAGAAATCCACATACCTTACAAGACTCTGGCGATGGCGGCAACGTGCTAGATTGTTCACGCACAGATTGATATGTTGCGACCGGGCCCGGCGTATATTTTTATGCACACACACTTAAAGTTTTATTAAAAAATCTTATCATGTTAAAATGAGTCCACTTAACACACTATTTAACTATAAATCTTAGTTTTATGCACCGAGAAAACTTTTACAATCCGACATTTATTCAACCGAAAATCAAGACTGACGTGATTGGTCGATTTGAACGCTGGTTCTTTTCGCGACTGCGCAGTGCGGCTTTGGTGTTGCCATGCCATGACACAGGCAATGGATTTCAAAATTGAGAGAATGAATAATGCTTGCACATATTCTCCCCCCGAACCAAGCTAGGTCTTGGTTAGCAACTATCCATCAAAGGCAATACACAGAGTTTTGAAACAGGCCGGAGTAAAGAACCGTTTTGAACCTTTAATTCAGCTACACGATTGATTCCGTCTTTTCCTGGCAATAATCTAATAATGCGGCCACGTTTCCACTGTAATGGTGGATAGTTATCTTCCTTTATTAAAACTAAATCATTAATTTCCGGAGATTTCGTACGTAAAGTCCATTTAGGACGCTGTTGTAGAGTATGAAGATATTCATTGCGAAAGCGAGACCAAAAATGTTGTGTCAGTTTTTGGATTTGTTGAAATTGTGACAAACGCCCTAGATTCGTTAGTTCAAATGGATATTCCGGTAGAGCTACTAGTGGTTGACCGATGATGAAATGACCAGGAGTTAAAACTTCCAAATCTGTCGGATCCGAACTGAGAGGACACAGAGGCCTTGAATTCATCACCGCTTCGACCTTAGTAAAAAATGTCGTCAAACACTCGAACGTAAGCCGTTGATCACCGAGTACACGATACATATGTGTTTTAGCCGACTTAACAGCAGCTTCAAACAATCCACCCATATTTGGACTACTGGGCGGGTTGAACAGCCATGTGATTTGGTTTTTGATTAATTCACGTTCTAACTCGCCGTGGTGATTCTTTAAGTATATGAATAACTCCTTTAAATATTTATTAGTCCCGACGTAATTTGTACCACAATCAGAGCGAATCAATGAAGGTAAACCCCTTCGAGAAACAAATCTAGTAAAAGCAGCGACAAATGCTTCGACTGAAAGTTGAGAGACTATTTCCAAATGTACCGCCTTTGTTGACAAACAAACGAAAATGCATAAATAACATTTTTGAATGCGGGCATTTCTTAAGTTACTGCTCTTCATGAGGATTGGGCCTGCAAAATCCGTCCCTACTCCTTCGAATACTCGACAACGTCGAACCCGATCCGCAGGTAAGTCTGCCATAAATGGCTGTTGGTGTCGAGGCGCAGTTTTAAAGCATGGAATGCATTTAAATGTCACGTTTTTAGTTATAAATCGCATTGATAATATCCAATAATTCCGACTTAAAATTGACGCTAAAGTGTCAGCACCTACGTGACAATATACCTTATGATAATGTTCCACTAAAAGAAATGTAAGTCTGTCTTTTCCCGGAAGTAAAATGGGATGTCGAGCCGAATAAGGAAGTTCTGAATGACAAAGACGTCCGCCAACTCGAATCAAACCTTGTCCGTCGACAAATAAGTTAAGTTTTCGTAACGAGTCCCGAATAGGTTTCCCAACAGATAAATCTTCAATATGATTATGGAAATGTTTCTTTTGAATCATCAGAAACAAACGAGACAAGACGGAACGACGTTCCGATACAGACACATTTTTGTTAATATTTTTATTACCACGACAATTATTTATAAACCGGTACAAAAGAGCCGTCACGTTGACTAATTTTTCAAACGAGCTATACCGATCGATTAAATCAAAGTCATCTAAAGCTAGACTATTAGACACACATTTCGAACGTAATCCTGGCAAGTTCTCAGGAAAATCTGGCTTGATTTGACTAGGCCAATATTCTCGAGACTGATGTAACCATTTTGGACTCCACCACAAAGGATGTTCAAGTAATTGGGAGGCTGTACAACCACGAGATGCAACATCTGCACAATTTAAATCACTATTAATGTAAAACCAAGAAATTGGTAAATTGAGCTCATTTATCTGGGAAACTCTATTGCCTTGAAACACATCCAATTTATGGGGTGAAATACTTAGCCAAGCTAAAGTTATCGTGCTATCACACCAACCGATCATTTCCGTAATAGTAAGTGAAAGCTCACATAGTGCTAAATATACGTGAGACAGTAATTTAGCCAGCAAGGTTGCGGCACTCAATTCCGCCTGTGGTATCGTCAATTTTGTTTTAAGTGGAGAAATTCTAGTTTTTGCAATAACCAGGCGAACAGTAACTTCTCCGTCACAACATTCTGATCGCAAGTATACCGCAGCTGCATAACCGACAGATGATCCATCACAAAAACCGTGCAAAGAGTATGACACTTCACTCTTTAACTTCAAACACCGAGGAATAACCAGTTTTTTTAAATTGAGTAAGTCTGAGAGAATGTTATTCCACTTGTCGACTATGTGGCAAGGTGCCGGTGAATCCCAGTCTACTCGTTTAGCTCCATCGCTTACTAACTCCTGTAATAATAATTTCACTCTGAAGACTACCGGACTAATCCATCCGAGTGGGTCAAATAATTTTGCCAACGACGAAAGAATACTGCGCCTAGTAGGCGTAACTTGCTCGTCGGGTAAATTTACTCTATAGGTAAACGTGTCCGTTGATGGATTCCACTGAATACCTAAAACCTTAATAAATCCAGTACCGTCGTCATTGTCGAAACAACGAGGAACTTCACAATGATCCGTGGGAAATCCAGCCAATAAGTGAGGTTCATTAGATGCCCATTTTCGCAATTCACAGCCCGCAGTTCGCATGATCTCGATTAGCTCCTTCATAAGCATTTCAGCTTCCTGAATGGAGTCGGCCCCTCCGTTTATATCGTCTACATATGTGTTAGCTAATAGAAGCCTAGCAGCATTCGGAAACCTCTCCTTTTCGTCCGCAGCCAGCTGGTGAAGACACCTAATCGATACGAAAGGACTCGACTTTAGCCCGTAGGTATTAGTAGTCAGTTCAAAAAATTGAACAGGCTCTGTTTCGTTCCGTCTCCAAAGAACAAGCTGATATCGTCGATCTTCAGGATGAATCCATGTCATTCGAAACATCATTTTTACATCAGTGGTAAAAACAATCAAGGGCAACCGAAAATTTAAGATTATTGTAGTTATGTCATTTTGCAATTTTTCCCCTGAATATAAACAATCATTTAGACTAACACCAGTTGTTGTTTTTGCACTTCCGTCAAAGACAACACGAATTTTCTCAGTGTCTCCAGATTTCTTAAAAATTCCATGATGAGGCAATATGAAATATTCATGACCAGAGTCAACATCAAAGTGTGAAAGTTTCATATGACCAAGTTCTATATATTCTTCCATAAATTGTTTATATTTTTCTTTAAATATCGGCTGCGATTTCATGCGCTTTTCTAAAGCTATAAACCGACGAATCGCATTTGGTTTTGAGTCGCCTAACTCCGTATGATTAGGTATTAATGGTAAACGAACAACATATTTACCATCAGTCCCTCGAGTGACAGTAGTAGCAAACAAATTCTCACAATTCACATCCATAGGATCCTTTATAGAAACCTTAGGAGGCTCCTCCGTTTTCCAAAACCGCTCGACCGTGTCAATCAAAGATACACCCGAAAAATATTCCACACTACGTGGTATCTCCCGATTAATACCACGTAATGGACCGAAAACCGCCAAATCAAATATTGTATCAATAGCATATGGACCACCCTTCCGTATAATGATTTTATTTCCTTCAATTATTTCACCGAGTATGTCACAACCGAATATAATGTCCACCCTAGACATGTGTTCAAAACCGAAATCCGAAAAATATTCATTAGATAAACCGAGCCGAGAAGCAATATACGCCGTTGGCGACCGTAAAACCACCGCATTTACCGATAAAATAACGTTTTCCTTACGTTCCGACCGAAAAGTAAGAGTAACTATATGCTTACTATTACTACCTTTGTCACCGACACCCGATAGCGAGGTAAAAGAGCAATGTTTCTTTAGCCCCAAAGTTTCAACAAAATCTCTCCGCACAACTGAAGTTTGAGAACCTAAATCTAAAAGAGCCCGAGTCTTAATAAAATCTGAATTTTTTGATAATACACTAACGATAACAGTTGGTAAAATTACATCTTCAACCAAAGCGGGCGTCGAAGAAACATTACTCGTAATTAATTGCTATTCCGCGTTGTCAATAGATGTCACTGGCGCATCAGAGCGCACGGACGCGGACGTACAAGTACAAGCACGCGTACAGTCGGCCGCGGCGGCGGTGGCGTTAGAGCTTAGTACAGTCGCATTAGTAGTTCGCTCATTTCGTACACGCCGATTATATTGTTCAACAGGGTCACGTGTGCTCATTTCCATCACACAAATTAAATAATTATGTCCAATATTCCCGCATCGTGCACAAGGAATGTATTGACTACACGTTGCCGCCGAATGATTTCCAAAACAACGAAAACAGCGATTATTATTTCGTACCCAATTTTTGCGATCAGAGGGTGAACTATTTTTAAACTTATAACAATCTGTTATAACGTGTCCCGACACAGAACAAAAAGCGCACCGCAAACTAGGAATCGAATGATCCTGGTTTGCACGTTGTTCAATTACATTTACGCTTTTTCCCGTTTTATTTCCGATTATCTCTGACGTATTGGCAGTGTCAATAAGTTGACATTCATTTTGTAGAAATTCAACTAAGTTTTCGAATGTAGGAATCTTCTTCACGCCTCCATAAATTTGTTCAAACCTAGATTTAATATCAATAGATAACTTCGTAAGACTTATATGGAGTAATATGAAGCTCCAGTGCTCTGTCGGGAAACCCAAAGCCTTAAGGGACCGTGTCGACTCAAGTAAAGGATTCAATATTTGCGTCCGTAATGCGTTTTGTTTTTTAACAGGCATTAAATTCAAAATACGCGAAATATGACTATCCGCGAGCAACCGTTTATTGTCATACCGCGACTTCAAAATTTCCAACGCTAAATCTAGCGAAGCATCTGTCATAGGCAAATGTTGAATTAATGACTTCGGTTCATTGCATAAGTTTGAAACTAAATAATGCAATTTTTCAGTTTTGGAAATATCTGTCCTTGACTTGACCAACGAGGTGTAAAGACTTATAAACCCGGACCAAGCAAATATATCGCCATCAAATTGCTGAAGATGAATTTGTGGGAGACGTGGACGTTGTGCTGCAGGCGCGGCCGCTGCGACCTCCAAGTTCGGTTTTTCCAACGACAACGCATCTAAATTATTATAGTGCATCTCAGCATCTTTATAGCGACCCTTATATTCTTTGATTTTTTCACCATCGGTTTCCACCTCGAGATTTTCAAGTAAACCCTCATACGCCACAGTCAATTTATCGAAATGAGATTCCAACTTTCGTAATCTCGCCGCTAAAATACTAGAACTAATCTCGGATTTTATCATCTGAAAGGATGATTGCAACCAGTCGCATTCCATATTAAACCGAATATCATTTGTTTTATTCTTCGCCATTTTGAAAACATACAAAATAGATACGTATTTATTTACATCAACCGCGCCGCGAATCAAAGGTCAATGACCCGGTTCGAATGACCAAAAGATGTTAAGTATTTTTGCCTTCGATGTTATAATTACTAACTGTAGTCCATAGGTTAAATTTTTACTGTATTAGCATTACACAAACCACCAAAAAGAAATCCACATACCTTACAAGACTCTGGCGATGGCGGCAACGTGCTAGATTGTTCACGCACAGATTGATATGTTGCGACCGGGCCCGGCGTATATTTTTATGCACACACACTTAAAGTTTTATTAAAAAATCTTATCATGTTAAAATGAGTCCACTTAACACACTATTTAACTATAAATCTTAGTTTTATGCACCGAGAAAACTTTTACAATCCGACATTTATTCAACCGAAAATCAAGACTGACGTGATTGGTCGATTTGAACGCTGGTTCTTTTCGCGACTGCGCAGTGCGGCTTTGGTGTTGCCATGCCATGACACAGGCAATGGATTTCAAAATTGAGAGAATGAATAATGCTTGCACAAAGTAAGTAATCTTTTATTTGTGAAGCACAGGTTATATACCTACAGATGACATGACAGTGAGTTGATACAATACTCTGTGATCTATCATATAGGTGTACAAATATTTAATCTTATAGCTAACTTATTATCTAAATAGCTTAGAACCTAGAACCAGAGCACGCTGACACAAGGAACTTAAGGTCGTATCGAAATAAGATGTAAACCAATTCAAACCATTAAACTGAATCGGCCTCACAGTCTGCATGAAAATGGCACAATTATGAAGCCATAACATGGATGCATTTTGCATATAATTAGCAGGGTCATATTATGTACTTCATAACTCGTTCCCAGCATATTTTAGGTTACAACGATATTTAGCTTGTGGACAAAATTCTACCTCTCCTGTTATTAAATTGTTGTGTTTAAATTTCATTTATTCAAAATAATGACTATATTATTCTCAAAATTTTATGAAGTGCGCATAATTGTTAGTTTTTTGGGGTTCCGTACCCAAAGGGTAAAAACGGGACCCTATTACTAAGACTCCGCTGTCCGTCCGTCCGTCCGTCTGTCACCAGGCTGTATCTCACGAACCGTGATAGCTAGACAGTTGACATTTTCACAGATGATGTATTTCTGTTGCCACTATAACAACAAATACTAAAAAAATAATTAATTAAAAATTAAAAAACACGACTGCAGTATAAAAGCGAACTGAAAAGCTAAAAATAAATTTAGTTATGTTAGTTACTCAACTTAATGAATGTAAATTAGAATATAAGTGTTCAGTCAGGGTCATAAACAGCAAATGCAAAAGTTTAGGCTCATTTAGGATCGTGACTGTACATGTATATTTTATTTTGATTGCAGTCGGGGACCTTGATGTATTAATATTTTCCCATTTAAAAGGTCCCCGACTGCAATCAAAATAAAATATACAGGTACAGTCACGATCCTAAATGAGCCTAAACTTTTGCATTTGCTGTTTATGACCCTGACTGAACACTTATATTCTAATTTACATTCATTAAGTTGAGTAACTAACATAACTAAATTTATTTTTAGCTTTTCAGTTCGCTTTTATACTGCAGTCGTGTTTTTTAATTTTTAATTAATTATTTTTATTCTGTGTTTGAAGAACTAGTAAGCATGGACGCGAGCTTGCGTGGAAACGATCCTCTCTCGGTCGCTTCGAGCCGTCGGCCCCTAATTGGAGCTTTGGCCTCCGCCTTCGCTATTAAACTGTTAACCTGTCGAATCCCACGATATGACGTCACCATAAGCGTTCTGGCTCATATATGAGCCGTGGGAGCTGACAGATTAAGAAACTTGCGGAAGTTCCAAAAAGCACGCACCTGCTTTACGCTCCGGGCCTTCGGCTCTACGCGGAACTCGGCCTTCTTAATTAAGATGCTTGGGAAAGTTGGAAGCACGCACCGAGCCTGGCTCCGGGCCTTCAGCCCGACTCGGAGCTCGGCCTTCGGCCTTTGCAATTAAAAAACTTGAGGTAGTTCCAAAGAGCACGCACCTGGCTCACGCTCCGGGCCTTACGGCCCTACGCGAAGCTCGTCCTTCGAAATTAAGATGCTTGGGGAAGTTGGAAGCGCGCACCGAGACTGGCTAAGGGCCTTTGGCCCTACGCGGAGCTCGGCCTTCGGCCTTCGCAATTAAGAAACTTGGGGAAAATACAAAAAGCACGTACCTGACTTACGCTCCGGGCCTTACGGCCCTACGCGGAGCTCGACCTTCGGAATTAAGATGCTTGGGGAAGTTATAAGCGCGCACCGAGCCTGGCTCCGGGCCTTCGGCCCTACTCGGAGCTCGGCCTTCGGCCTTCGCAATTAAGAAACTTGGGGAAGATACAAAAAGCACGCACCTGGCTTACGCTCTGGGCCTTACGGCCCTACGCGGAGCTCGGCCTTCGGCCTTCGCAATTAAGAAACTTGGGGATCTTACAAAAAGCACGCACCTGGCTTACGCTCCTTACGTTTCGGCCCTACACGGAGCTCGGCCTTCGGTGTTAAGATGCTTGGGGAAGTTGGAAGCGCGCACCGAGCCTGGCTCCGGGCCTTCGGCCCTACGCGGAGCTCGGCCTTCGGCCTTCGCAATTAAGAAACTTGGGGAACTTACAAAAAGCACGCACCTGGCTTACGCTCCGGGCCTTACGGCCCTACGCGGAGCTCGGCCTTCGGAATTGAGATGCTTGGGGAAGTTGGAAGCGCGCACTGAGCCTGGCTAAGGGCCTTCGGCCGTACACGGAGCTCAGCCTTCGGCCTTCGCAATTAAGAAACTTGGGAAGATACAAAAAGCACACACCTGCCTTACGCTCCAGTCCTTCGGCCCTGCGAGGAGCTCGGCTTTCGGCCTTTGCAATTAGAATATTTGGGGATGTTGTATACGTGCGCACCGGGTCTGTCTTACGCCCCGCCCCGGGCCTTTGGCCTTTGAAGAAATGTAGATTTTTATTAAAAAAATAGGTTATTAATGACACTTTCACACTTTTTTCTGTCAAAGTCGGTGCAGAGTTAGCTTAGACGGACTCTACAATCGTATCGATTAATAAATAGGTATAAGTTATATGTACACATTTCGATTCCATTAGCGCAATTTGGAACATAGGTATTTGGCTGCTTTTAAAACATGTGTTAAAAACTTTAAGTAGTATAATGTAATATGTACTATTATTATGTTTTTTTTTATGATCGGCGGTCAAAACCTTCCTTTTATTATCCGATTCAATAAGAATAAATGGTTTAATGGGATTTGCTTTTCTTAACATATTTTGAAAATTCTTACTTTCTCAAAATTAGACTTAAACCAACATGTTGCATATATATTATTACTCGTCTTTCAAAGCTCTACATTTTGATACCCTACTCGATAGGTTTGCAAGATATTTTTTTCTCAAGGTTGCGTAATATGGCGTATTAAGTCCGCCATATTGATTTTGTAATGACGTCACATAGCCTATGTCACCCGGGATGACGTAAGGATTCTAATGATATATCATACATCTAAATCGGTTAAGGCATTCTGAAGTTATCGTGGAATAAAGAAACTCACATAAATACATAAATATATACATACAAACATGAACGCTGAAAACAATACACTCTTTTTGTTTGGGCAGTCGTGTATCAAGTCGTGTAAAAAGTTATCGTGGAATAAAGAAACTCACATAATAAATACATAAATATATACATACAAACATGAACGCTGAAAACAATACACTCTTTTTGTTTGGGCAGTCGTGTAAAAACAGAATAAAATAAAGAATAATTTGACCGAAGTTAAGCAACGTCGGGCGGGGTCAGTACTTGGATGGGTGACCGTTTTTTTGCTTGTTTTGCTCTATTTTTTGTTGATGGTGCGGAACCCTCCGTGCGCGAGTCCAACTCGCACTTGGCCGGTTTTTTTATTAGATTCAAAGTAACCCCAGTTTAACGCTACCTACTCACTTGCTCACTGATGCGTGATCAATACAAAACAAAAAAAAAAGATTCTATATCAACGAATATTGAAATCGATGTAGGTATAATCATTCATTTTCTATTACACTCTAATTTGTCACATGGTTTAGTCCCCAAGGTAAAGGCGTAACCACGAGTCATTACAAAATTAGATTTATATACAGACAACGCCAATAACATGTATACAAGTTTCGCCTTATTACCAATAGAATAAGGTGCAAAATTTGATATATATTTTTAACGTACACCGTACGTGATCAACCGAAGGCCTCAATGCGCGTTTCGCTCAAACTGTCGTAGCGTTCAGTGACACATAAATGTCAGTTTCGCGTGTCCGGGCCACATTATACATGGGGAAAACAGTACGATCCTGTCTTCAAAGATTCACGCTTGTGGAGCTTAAGTAACTAACAATTGTAGGTATCATCATTCATATAAGGAGATAAAACAACGAACCAAAATGATCTGCCACCCTTTTATAAGAAGTATTAGGTACTAATACATTTTTTTCTGTTTATCATACTGGCAAGATGGTTGGCCACCTGATACGGCACGACAGATTCTTTTTAAACGTCCTGGAGGGCAAGATTAAGGGTAAAAGACGCAGAGGAAGGCCCAGGACCACATATCTCAGCCAAATAAAATATAGAGTTTCTGTCGTATCGTACGAGGGAGTTAAAAGGCTGGCCCAGCAGAGAGAAGAGTGGTGATTACTCCACCGACAAGAGCATAGCTCTTAAAAATATTGATGATGATGATGATACTGATATTAGGTGAGGGTCAATCGGTCGGACATTTCTACAACTGGCATTCATAAATATCGCGTTGTTCCGGAATTTTAGCATGACTGCACGCTTGGCAACCTAATCCAAATATTGGCACATGCACTAGCAAGCGTTCAAAAGTTTGCGTCAGTCCATCCACACTTTCCTTGGTTTTCCTTACCTCTTATATCCCTCCATATCTTGCCTAATACCTTTCTCGTCACATGACTTTCATCCCTCCGCATCAAATGCCCGTACAGACTGACACTATCTGACACGATCTTATTTGTAGAGCCATAAGAACTGTCACATATTTCCGCCATAGTCCGCCATTTGTACATTGTTGTATATATTTTGTGCAATAAAGTTTAAATAAATAAATAAATATTTTTGCGGCCTTCGTAGAGTAACATATTATTGCAGGTGACTGCACATATCGCGCTAGCTGTTACTTTTTCTGCTATGAGTGTATCTTTCGGGTTACTCATTGTATATTCATTCTTTAACAAATATAATTTATTATCTACTTCAATTTGCGTGAATTATTGGCGTCATGGCTTCGTTTATTTCCGATTCAAATTATTGCGAAGTGATTATTGTTGTGACTTCTGTGTACTGCGCACAGTCCGCAAATAAACGGGTACGGTCAGGGATTATAAGATTGAATCCATACATACGCCGAATTGGGGGCACTTACCCTTTTAAATCTCTGATGACACGTTTAAAGCCTGGCCTCGTGTTTGCGGATTTGATTACGTTGATTAAATATAACGGAAGCTGATGAGTCGAAATGGGTTTTATATATTTTTTTGTTTGCTTTCATATCGGGGCTAATCCGGATGAATGTCATTACTAATGAAGATTAGATTATATTTGCAACAGCTGCAGAGTCCAACCAAAACTTTTAATGGTTCATACTGTCTCGACAGAAGAAAACTCACGAAAATATAATGATCTAATATTAATTTATTTTCAGTTGCATAATAATATCTTTAAACTGTATACTATTACAACTAAAAATAAAGCAAAACACTGAAAAGCGGCAAAATTTTAGTATAAAGTATACCTATAGCTTGTTTTAGCCGAGGGATTTGGCAAGCAAAAAAAGAAGCAGGTAGGTACTTAAGGTATATTACTTTCATAGTTCTCTTTTCTTTCAGAGTTATGTTAGGGCTACTTGCACCATTCACTAACCCGAGGTTAACCAGTTAACCCGTAGTTACCATGCCTACCAGTATAATTTGACACTGGGTTAACGGTTTAACCGGTTAACACCGGGTTAGTACGTTGGTGCAAGTGGCGTTAGTAAATGAATAATGACCTTCCAAAATTCAGCTAACAAATTTATTTATACAGAATACAGTTACCTTTTTATATAATATCGGTTGTAAATCAAAACAAAGGACCTATAAAGCTGTTTAAAAGGCGTTATTCATGCAAACAAATTTACAAGGAAATTGCGCATTCGACCCTCGCTTAGTGGACATATATGTCTCTGACAACAGGAAATATAGTGGCATGTTGCGACGGATTTTTGAAGTGCCTGTGTAGAAATGGTTATAGTTTCCTTTACTTTATGTCCTGTGGTAAGAATAGTAAGTAGTCTCATCAGTCAAAAATCTCAGTATAGGTGTGGCTATTAATTAGGCCAGTCTTCAATGTTCGGATTAATCCCTGCCGCTTCTTTTCGCCATCGCCCTACGCGACAACATTACCATCTTCACCACCATATGGTTGGCAGAGCTGAGGACAGCTGTGCATTTCTGCAGAAATTTCATGTCTCGCACAGCTAAACCGTGGAATAAACTGTCGCCCGCGGTATTTCCAGACCGATACGAGCTCCAAACATTCAAGAAAAGAGCGTACTCCCACCTTAAAGGCCGGCAACGCAACCCAACCCCTCTGGTGTTGCTGTTGTCCATGGGCGGCGGTAATCGCTTACCATCAGGTGATCCGTCTGCTCATACGTTGCCTCCTATACTCGTATCATTAAAAAAACGCGTGCGAGTTAGCCGTCATTAGGTAGCGTGATTTGAGATATTAACCAGACAAACCGCAATATTAACATTACGTCTACTTAAAGGTATCGACCATTGTTAAGAGAGGTGTACCTAAAGGTGCAATTCTTGGTCCATTACTTTTCCTTTTATTTTTATTATGAACAAACAATATTAAATTTTCGCCGTAATACTAACAAAAATATTAACTGTCTAAAACGAAAATACCCCGCCTACAAAGGTTTACGATGAAAACGAAGCCAATATTTACACAGCAGCTTGGTGTATAATCGAGGTGCTATTAATGAGCTGAATGTTGTTACATGTTAGTTTGCTTGTCACGGCGGCTAAATTACTTGTTAATTTTAATGGCTTTCCAGAAAACTCGGTAATTTGTGAACTACTCCGTTGCTTAGTTACAAACATAATATTTCCTGTGATAGTAAGTATGTACCTACCTTTAGCAAAATTGTTGCTTGATGATCAAAATAGCTAACTTCTATTTTGATTTAGACTAGTATTGATTTTTATTTTTTGGTATGTTTTGTATTTTCTACAGGCTATTAACTGTATTAGTACGTATTAGATTCTTAGCGTTATTTTCTTTCACATTTTGACCTGTTCAAATGTCTAATAGAATATTTTGACCTGAAGCGTCTTTAAAATTATTTAGTAGGAAACGCGGCTTGATATCTTGTTAATTTTAATGGTTGCTCAGAGCGCTTGCTAGGTACCCAATATTTTGCTAACTTAACGATAACGATAATTATAACGTTCTTAATTAGAACTTATCTATGCCAAGAACGCGCATTAACCGAATGAAACAATAGAAGAAACCCTAAAACTGCTCAAATGTCAATTAACACAAATTAATGAAATTAACGCAGAGATACCTCCAAAGCTATCACGTAGCAGGTCCCGGGTTCCCATCGCGAAGGAGAGAATAGGGATTATGACACATCAAATATGAACAAATAATCATAATAAATTGGACACTTAAAAATATGGAACATGCGACTCCGTGATAGGTACCAGCCGGCCGCTCTATCATTCTGCAGTAAGCTGCAGATTGAACTCTCAGAGCTAAGCCAGAAACTAGCAAACTAACTATTACAAAACAGTAAACCAAATATAGTCATAATATTTGAAAGAGAATTTACGAATTACAACAAAAATACTCACATCAACACACTCGTACTGTGGGTAAATAAAATAAAGCCAACTAATCAGTTAAATACTTAAAACCCGTATTTGTTTGTGAGTGGTGGATCTGTTATATTTAGTAATCTGTGGTACAAGTTAATGACATCATCAATGAGAACTCACCACCCTACATACGATACGGGAAAGGTCTCACCCTATTAAAGTCAAATTCTTTGAGCAGTTTTGTAAATTTGAGGCTTTTGTATTCCTACTAATGAATTACAGGTTACAAAATACCAGATTGATAACGTAATAAATGGTAATAAATGTTATTACAAAATTTATACAAAAGAAGCGAAACTTCAACAAACCCATCAATTCAAAACGAATTCCGACAATATCAAATAATTCCACGGGCACTGACGATTGTATTTTGCCTCAACAAAATGTTCGACACAATCGCTATTCTGAACTTTTCGACTCAAGTCACGAGAGCTGTCAGGGCCTCAGGCGGTCTAGCATGAGTTGCGTTCTCGCGCGCGACTCCATACATCTGGCGCGACTTCAAGTATGGACTCGCTCGCGAGAACGCAAGTTGTGCTAGACCGCCAGGTCTACCGCGAAAATGGAATTCGAAAATGGTCTGTCTCTATCGCTTTTGCTTATTCGAGTGACAGAAATGCAGAAAGATCGAATGAAGAGTTTGAAGAAGTACCTGGGTACATAGCGAATCATAAGATTGGCTGGTTTAATTATACCATCTGATGCTTTTATAAGAACGGACTTGAAGATTCAGGCGCTTATTTATTGGTTCTGACCCGGAGTGAAAAACAAGATTGTGAATTTAGAAAACCAACGAATTAAGAGAAGATCTACCACTTATCTCAGGCGTCGGTTGGTAAAGAAGCTGCGCTGTGATTTTCTAGCAGAACGTACTTTGTACCTACATGTTTATTGATTGTACGAGTAGGTAGGTATCTCTCTGTGTTATGTACTTGTTTTGTGCTTATTGCACAAAAAAACAAGTGTTATTCAAAAGTTACTACTAATACAAAAGATTCCAGCGTATTTAAAAAATCCTTTTTTTTTATCAAGTCAGTGGAAGTGTTCAAAAATATAAATACTTATAACAAAATACAAATGATTCTGGTATGTTTTGGGCTGATGAAACACTGTAAAGATTACGCAAGGTAAATGTAGGTATTAGTAGCTCAATCCCTATAAACCTACATCAGATAAATCTGTATATGGCAACGCTGATAAACGCTGGTAAATTTGTATATGTATATGGCGCGCTGAGCGCTAAAATGGGTTAAGGGCTGTTTTACGGTTCTAGAAAAAAGTAGGTTTAGCTCAGTGTTTATGTATTTTGTTGACCGCGGCGTTTTGCAAACTTTAATTAGGGTAAACTCAGGTTATGAGGACTTGTTAGTGAGTAGGCAAAATACTGGAGGGTTTTGGAGAACTGGGATTTTGGGTCTAATTTTTAGCAAAATATCGGGAGTACAAGTACTTACTCCAAATATTGTAAGTAGTTTCTTGTTTTTTGCATTTTTCCTTTGCTTTACCCTAGCCTTTAGGCTTTTGAGATGCATTTATTAACACATCTATGGATAGGTACCTTATGGTTCGAAATAAACAATTTATTTATGTTGGTATATAATATTTTATTATAACTTCTAGGGTTTTTAACGGTCAAGTGAATGGGCACATATTTTTTGCAAATTTTTACTTTAATTCGGGCCCAAAACCAGATAGGAAATTATAAAAAAAAAACTATTTTGGGTAAAATCTTTAACAAGGGGTGCTAACGTACATGCTTCAAAAACACCTTTTTTCATCAGACAACAATTCGCTAATGTCTTATAACGCTACCACCGTCTTGTCCCATGCTTCATCTACAGGGTGTTTGATAAATGGGCACATGCCTGTGCTCATTTCCAAGACCGATTTGATTGATTAGTTCCAATATTGAAATTTGCAGCCGCCTGTATCATGGTTGAGGCGGCGTTTCCTATTAATTTCGGTACTAATAAGGGATAATAAGTGAGAAAGGAAATTGAAAGTCAGTGTTACTGTGAGGATACCAATATTGAAGTGTACGTTTCAGAGTATCAAGTAGTTAGTACAGTAGTAGTAGAAGAAGAAGAAGAAGAAGAAAGACATTTATTCCATAAAGCACACATACACAGGACAATAATATGAAAGAAATAAGATAAAGAGAAAATAATTAGAACAGCAAAACAAAGAAATTAGTTCATTTATTAGTATAGTTTCAGGTAAAAGATCGGGGAGCCTAGCCAAGATGACAATCGTTTGCAGAAACAAAACGGAACGCAGACATTTCCTTTACATACATTATTTACGTTTATCTTAGCGTTTCGTTGGCTAGGCCCCCGGGTATGCTCGGCTTTTATGAAGTTAATTAAATCAAATAAAATTATTCAACTCGCAACAGTTTAAATTCGAAGTTAATTAAAAGTATTATATTTAATATAATTTGCTGTAGGTTAAAAAACACGGGGTCACTGCACTTAAACAAAAACTTGGAGCGATTGCTAGAATCTATTCTATAGGTATGGGAAAAACATCAAAAGTTGAGTGTATAGGTAGATATGAACTATTTGAAAAATCCGACGGCTCTCAGTGGTCAGTGACTGTTTAAATGTACACTTATACCTAATCTTTGAGATTATAATGAAAACCTATTAGGCGATACCCAATATAACTTCCTAGTTCCCATCGCTACTCAATTATTAGTTCTCAAGTTACCTGCGAATCCAAATTAGTCTGAAGTACTAAGTTCCGTTTCACTTCTCTAGTTCAAGTGACTTATAGTGTGAGATCGAATTAAAGTTTATTTAAGTTTGTTTTCTGATTTTAACTTTGGTAACCACTTTTTGAAAGTTTATAATTAGACGTATTTCAAAGTTATTTCGTTCTTGATATAGGTAAGGTTTCTCGATTTGATTTACAACGTTTTTCAGAAAAGTTTATAATCATAACCTTATCTAAAATGATTCACATTTAAGTAACAATTTGTTACGGTTATGGACTGGTTTTGACATGGCATTGAAGATCGCTCAAGCTGATTGGTGCATGCGAAATTAAGTGAAAGTCGTGCATAAGTAATATGCGCACCAATCACCAAGACGATCGTCAAGGTCGTTATGAAAACCAGTTCAAAACTAAAATTAATTGTTAATATCTAAATCGGGTTCTGTGTCACAAAAACACAAATTATAACCTCTATCCACCTGTCACATATGTACCTAACCTAACCTACCTACGTACTAAGTATACACTTCAAGTCACCATAGTCAAATGGGTAATATTTAAATTTCCATACGTATTTTCTTGTCGTGCTTGTGATAAATGATTGGTTTAATGACATGTTTGGAATGGACTCTATAAAAAAATTCAGTTCCGTTTGTTTGGTTAAATTTGGTTTTCATTAGTCTATTTATTTGAACATCCTATGTAGTCGCTGGTGCGCTTTCAGGTGACGGACTTTATTACTCCCTAATATTTTGTATTAAAAACACTAATAGACTATAACAAAGAAAATTAAATTACAAAGAAATAAACATTAATAAGAATAAAAATATTTCATGATGTGTGATCGATGGTGCGCTTTCAGGTGACGGACTTTATTACTCCCTAATATTTTGTATTAAAAACACTAATAGACTATAACAAAGAAAATTAAATTACAAAGAAATAAACATTAATAAGAATAAAAATATTTCATGATGTGTGATCGATTTGTCTGTTAGTGCCAGATTTTTTAAGTTGGAAAACTGTTAAGTTGTTGTTAAATATTTACGGCGTTATTCATAAAAGTCTGCTAAGTTAATCAGCTGATGATCATCGTTTGTCCCTCTCTATGGCATTACGACAGATAGGGACAAACGACGATCATCAACTGATTAAGTTAGCAGCCGTTTATGTACTTATAACGCCATTAGGTTATAAGCTAAATATAAGGACTTGAATTTATACAGCCAGTTTTCACCAACGTAGTCTCGCTGTGCGCGAATTGTTCGAGATACTCTATCTACTCGGTATCAAAGTGATCTGTGCTGATGGACGGCATGTAATGTATTTGCGTAGTTATTAAGTAAATTGAGCGGAGTTGGATACTGGCTAAAGTTTGCGTTTGATTTAAATTGTTATTAGTGTGTGAGATACGGTTACTGATCAATAGGTTCAACCAAAATACTGCTTTAGAGAACCGTAGTCGAATTAGCTTCAGAACCCCTAGTGTGAATTTCATTCAATAGCGTGATGTGCGTTCGCGTTGTATATTTTTGTATATTGTTTGAACAGCGCGCCAAGCGGGGCGTTTTGGAAACTCAAAATCCCATAAAAAAGAGACTTCAGCAAACGCGAACGTCACGTCACGCTATCGAATGAAATTAAAACTAGGGTTACAGTACCTAATTAATTTGTAAAGAGATGGGGCTTCGAGAAGGTCAGGAGTTTGAATCTTGAAGCAGTGTTTTTTTTTTCCTTATCTTAAAGTATGACAAGATTCTATTTGTCCCTGAGATCGTGTCGTTACAATCAGCTTACGTATGGCAATAATGTGCGTACAGCTTACGTATGGCAGTCAAATAGTATTCATTTAGTAGCTACTAGTTAGTAGACATACCGCATACTTCGTTTCAAAAAATAAACGAAGTTTAAGCCTCTATATTTAAAATCCAAAACCACCAAACTTAATTTTCTTACCCACTTCAATCGTCTCTACTTTAGCAAGTTCACAAAGACCAAAGTTTTATTTATGTTACATCCTTTTGTGTAGTTTTTAGTGAATTGGGGGGATTAATTAATGAGGGAAGTTCGGGCTGTGGTTTTCATCAAGTTCATCGTGTTTAGGGGAAATTGATGGGGCAATTACATAATTGTTTAAAATGTTTAAAGGGTGAAGGAATTAGACGTCGAATAATTAATGCTTATCAATCTTGTCTGTAGCACAAGGCGGACACGCCATACATCAAAAATCATTTGCGTTTATATGTGTGCACGGCACGTCTGTACACGCGTCATTGTGTATGTGTGAGTAAGTCGCTTTACTGAGAGCACGCCAGAAGTCCGCCAGATTCATGTCGCGGCCAGTCGCGGGGCGAGGTAATGCGAGTCGGGGCGGGGCGGGGCGTGGCCGTTCTGTATGATAATTGATAATACTATTACTTATTCTGCGTCTGTAGGTCGGTTGCACTAATAATCAAAGGAAGTTAAGCAAATATGGCGGCGGCAGCTGTTATTTTCACTGATTTAGAGTGACGCATACGCTTAAAGACAATTGAAGCGTGTGCGAAAGAGAGAATAAACGTTTAAACTCATTTAAATATTGTTAGAATTCCCCCTTCATACTGGAGATCTTATACGCGTGATGGATTCTGTCAGAACGATCTTAATATCTCATTAACCAGGAGCAGCTGCGCCAATATCAATACATGTACAGTCACCACACGGGATTGTTACGCCATTAAGGGTTCTAGCTAAATTGGTTGATCCATACTTACGCTATGGAGTGTCCAATTTAGCTAGAACCCTACATGGCGTACAAAATCGCGGAGCGACCTACCTACATAGGAGCAAATTGTATTGCTTCTATTAATTTAATACTAGCTTTTGCCTACGATTTCGGCCGCGTAGAGGGCCTAGCTAAGATGACACTCGTACAGTCGCTATCAGATATATCGGAGCGTTCAGGGCGCTCACAAATATCTGAGCCTCTATTGTCAAGGCGTTAGAGTGCGTGTTCAGATATTGTAAACACCTTGGCCGCTCCGATATATCTGATGGCGACTGTACAATCACAAACACCAAAGAAAAAAGCGGCCAAGTGCGAGTCGGACTCGCCCATGAAGGGTTCCGTATTTAGGGATTTATGACGTATTCAAAAAAAACTACTTACTAGATCACGTTCAAACCAATTTTCGGTGGAAGTTTGCATGGTAATGTACATCATGTATTTTTTTTTAGTTTTATCATTCTCTTAGTTTTTTGAGTTTCAGTTGTAAGTATGGGGTACCCCCAAAATTTATTGTTTTTTTTCTATTTTTGTATGAGAATCTTAATGCGGTTCACAGAATACATCTACTTACCAAGTTTCAACAGTATAGTTCTTATAGTTTCGGAAAAAAGTGGCTGTGACATACGGACGGACAGACAGACGGACAGACGGACAGACAGACAGACAGACATGACGAATCCATAAGGGTTCCGTTTTTTGCCATTTGGCTACGGAACCCTAAAAATTATATTAGTAACCTCAATATCATTTTTAAGACATATCCATAGATAACCCACACGTATGGGTTTGATAATTTCACACCTACTTCGAAACAATGAACACGATTTTATCTCAGCTAAATAAGTATTCAAATGACTCAGGTAACGAACCCATCCTAAAAGGTTTGTTAAATCACTCTTAATTTGCGTATCAAATGATATTCTCGACTCCAGATTTCACTTTGACTTTTTAACAGGCAGTTTGGAGAAAAAGTAATTTTACGTAAATGGGAATGGGCCGGGCGTTATTCCAAACACTTGCCAAATACGTGTGATTCTAAGGCTTCTGTCAACCAGTATACGTGCCGTCTTGAGTTGGTTTGTATCTAGAGGTCACAGTTACATTGGTTTTTGAGACCCTTCGATATGCCAATGCTATGTAAGCAATAGTAGTTGTACCAGGTTAATGGTTTCGTCCAAATCGTATCCCGGACGATTTGACGAAATGGAGGGCCTGTGTGTCGCAATCTGGGGACTCAAGTTTTTATGTGATTCTATGGCACTTCGTGCCTTTTCTAGGATTGTGGCAATTGGAAAAAGGTCACGTTTTAATCAATTCATTAAGCTTTAAAATCAAACGCTGTACTGCAAGCTTGTTATTTATTTATATCGATCGTCTGTTGTTTTAGCAAGCTGCCATTAAAATCTACTTTTTTATGAGCCAGTAATATAAGTTGCCATCTGAATAACATTTTGTATGTTAACGAATATAAAACTGGAACCTATCTACTTTCATTTACCGATTAAAACTAAAATTTGTGCCCTTCTGTTACAGTATTTATACCGCCGCGTCGCTACACGTTTCAAGACTTTTCTGTACCTACTGTACTAATTGAAGGTACTACATCACTACATACTTAGTATAAAACAAAGTCGCTTTCCGCTGTCTGTCTGTACGTATGCTTAGATCTTTAAAACTACGCAATGGATTTTGATGCGGTTTTTTTTAAATAGATAGTGTGATCAAGAGGAAGGTTGATGTATAATTTGTTAACCCGTGCGAAGCCGAGGCGGGTCGCTAGTATTACAATAATTGTTCTAAACGTTCGCCATCTTTAGAAATTGAAATCGTTGATAGCTGTTAATAAATAGTATTAGTAATAGTAATTAATTATTATACCCCAATGTTGGGTGTCATTCATATGAAAACTCCATGTTGGGTACCAATCATCTGAAAACCCTACATTTGGTGCCAATTTTATTAAATCCCTACATTGGTTACTTACTGTAGTGTAGTTTTACGTTAAACCATCGTATAATATGTAGTTCCATGTTGGGTATCATTGTCTCAGAGCCCCACGTTGGGTGCCAATTATTCATAAGCCGATGTTAGGAGCCGTTATAGCTACAAGTCACCTAGGATTTATCTGTATCTACCTACTATAAACTACTATGAAAACTACGATAAACTATTTCTAATATTGTCTAAGGTAATGCTGGAATAATTAGAAGGACTTGTATTCTTAAAAGGCACACACACGTCGTTCACAATTGTACCTAAGTTATTTAAGTTTCATGTATACTTGTTTTGGGACAAAGTGTAAACGATTGTATAGAAAGTATCAAAGGGCACGATTTCATTGAGTTTCTTGGCAACCCTGCAGTATGAACCCTTTAAATTGCACTATAAACGTAATCCATCCAAAGCAACAAAGAAAATAGTTTTGCTTTTTTCACGAAACACTTTGAAGCCAGCTTTAACCAGCACCAGTCTTAAGTACTTATAGAATGGAAAAAGGAAGATTAGATCTTTTTATTCCCGGGTCCGAGTATTGACCCTTGAGGTATTTCGAGTAGCGATGAAGTTTGGGAGCGGTACGCATTCAAATGAAGGTAGTTAATGTTTTGCTGCCAAGTGAGGTGAAGCTTAATTGAGATAACGAATGGCTGTTAAGAGAAGTTTAATGGTGTTATTATTTTATCGCACAAGTTTACTACCTGGGGAAATAATCATGCAATGAAAATGCTTTCCAATAGCTGATATTGGGTGTCTCTTACTCAGATCCTTTATTTACATCACACATATATTATAATAATAAATTAAAAAAGATTCGACTAAAACGTAACTGTTCTTGTAGTGTTGTGTGTTTTATCCTTTTCACTTTTCTTTTAGCTCCTCATTTATTTCTAGGTCACGAGAGTCCATTTTGATGACGTCCCTTTTTAATTGCACGTAACCTTTTTCATTTATTTTATATGACTCCCACAGAATATATGCTTTAATTAATTAACATATACGTTATGTATTACATAGATACATTCACATTTTGATAGAAGTAGACACATAAACTCTAATGTCAAAATTTTAGGTTCAAAAAATTGTCTGCGTTACTTTATAGTAATATGAACTGTGTTATTTCAGTTGTCGAATTTAACGACTGAGCAATTTTAAGTTCAAAAGAAACCTAAAATGAGAGTTTTTATTCAAACGAAAAATAATTAGTTTATCCGAAACAATTTTATTTACTTTCTATTCGATCCTTTCAAAACCTTATGCAAAATTCCTTCCAGTAGGGTATCAATAGCTTTTTTATCATTTGTACCTATTGTCCGCATTGAAATCAAGATAAATGACACGCTGGATTAATGATGGCTGCCAGGGCCAGGTCTGACTAATGTTTAGAATTTGTCCGGTATTCACACGCGCCCTTAGATGTCCACCAGAATTATTGCCGGCAATAATGTTTCTTGGACTAATATTTTGGATTAATGGCTTCGGGTTGGTGCCGTCTGTGGACACTGTGGTATAGTCACGGACTTTAATTGTTAGGCCATTTATAAGTCTACCGATTAACTGAGGCAGTTGTTAATAAGTTAGTATAGTCAGCTACAGACTGCTTGATGACTTGGATGCATGAATATGTTAAGTGAGTAAAAATGAAACAGTTTTAGTTCCAAAACTCAGCTTCTTTCGACTAGAAAATGACTGTACAATTTCTTTATCAATCGCAAGTGGTAGAGCAGTGTTTTCTTAACATTGAAATATCAAAACTATCTTATACCCTAACTAAATGACTCATCAATTAAAGACCGTGCCCATACTACCTTGCCTGATGTTATTTCAAGACATACATAATTTTTAATTTCTTTTAGTAATACCACTACTGTATATATCTTGTTTGTAAATAAATGATTATTCCTCTATACATAATTAAAACAATTAGTATTTAACTTGTTTTGCTTTAATTACTAAATCGTTTTGCATGCCGAGTTACTTAATTTTGATTAAACAAATTCGTTGGAAGGAGTACGAATATACTGAGTTCTTACCTCGATTAAAAATTCTGGTCAGTCTTGAAAATCCTACAAGCATAGGACAATCAAGCATCACACATTGTTAGGTTAGAGTTAGATAAAGAAAAATTCAAAATTCCAAAACACTTTAGGCTAACGCTTTGACAATAATGAATGTAATTGTAATTATGTAAGAATTTATTTTGTTTTTCGCAAACAGATTATATGAAATTAAAAAACCTCTTTACCTTCCTTATTGATTAAAGTTTAAAATAGATGATCTTTCCCAGCTGCGCGAATACATTTCTCGAATCGCCGACCTTTTTCCGAATTGAAAGATTTAATCTTATATAATTCCACCTCAACCTATGTGGCGGAGCATTGGCAAAAAGCTAGTAGTGACTTCAAACGGACCGAACAGAATAAACTTAAACTAGTGAGCAACTTTACTGCAGATTACTTGGAGGCTCTTACGGATTTCTTTTGTAAACTTTATAAAATAAAACTTGAGGGATTTTTAAGCCGTTTTAATTCGGATAAGGAAGGGATCGGTGAAGTACTTTTAAAGTTACCAACTAAAGAATTTGTGAAGAATGTCGGGGAATAAATTAGGGGTCGTTATTTATTTTTATTATCATGATGTTTGAAGTTATAAGTTTGAAGCAGGAATCCAGTTTCTTTTACGTTTAAGCAAATATACTAAGTCAGCATTATAATAATGAAGAAAGAATTAACAAATAGAGTCAGATCAAGGTTATACTTTACATGGCATATGCAAGAAGAAAGTGTGAAAATGTCATCGTTTTATATTCTTAACTCATAATGAATAATAGGTAAGTAAATTAATAAAAAAATTCAAGATACAATTTAGAACCCTTAGGCCCACTTGCACCATTCCACTAACCTAAGGTTAACCGGTTAAACCTGGAATTACCATGGCTACCAGTACAGTTTGACACTGGGTTAACGACTTAACCACTTAACCCCGGGTTAGCGGGATGGTGCAAGTGGGCCTTAGAGTTAAAGGATACAGGAAGATGGTGGATTAAATTTTTGGATTCTGAAAATGACTTTCCACATCCAATCAATATGCTATGGTGTAGGGTGTAGGTATTAAATTTTATGTTTATCGTAGATGCTGAGTTGTAGTCACACTTTTTGATAATTAATAGACTGACCTTCATGAAAAGCGTTTTCACTTGACCACTAAAATTACCAACTCATAACCCTTCGCATTATACATTCCTCTGGCCATCCCGCCCTTTGCCACAATACGTAATGGAAATAAACGTCCACTCGACGACCGTAAAGAGTCCGACAAAATTAGGACAGGCCATGAAGACATCTGCAAATCGGGATCGTTACATAAAAAGACATCCCTGGAGAAGCAATAAAAGAAGGACCGAGATTTCTTCAGTCTTAAGGGCGGTCATTACTATGTTTTGGCGGAAAATTAAATGGATCTCATGTCATTCTATGGGTTGTTTTATGCTCGGATAGATTGAGTGAATGAAACCAAGTAGGTTTGGTTTGGTTTGGCTGTATAGTCATCGTCATAGTCATTTATTTATAATATTTTAAATAATGACTGTGATAAAAATAGATAATGGAAATGGAATCGAAATTGAATGTCAAATGGATTTTTATTATATTTTATGAACAATACCTATACTAGAATGTTATACAATACTATATTTTAAATACAACAAAATGGAATATGCAACTAAAAAAAAAATATAATTATGCATGCAAAGAAAAAAATGTAATTATGGTGGAATAAAGGCTATTTTTATTTTTTTATTTTTATTTATTTTATTTAAATACTACATGTTAATTTATTTAGGTATTATGTTCAGTTGTTATTTATAATATTCAAATTAATTACATCTATATACCTGTTTTGTCAAATAAATAACAAGTACCTATTATTTCTGTCTCTATGGAAACGTGTATTTCGGCTAACAAATCAGAGGCTAAACACAATGGCAATCCAAAACACAGATCCGCCTGTCACAGAAAGAAAACAATTAGTAACAATCACTCGAGACCTTCTGTTTTTACAGGTCTTTCCTCCAATCGTTTGTTGCTTATTTATTGACCGATAAATGTTTCGTTTCGTACAATAAAATATCTGTGGGTATACAAGAAATAAATCCTATTGACTGTATCCTACTGTTACAACCCTTAATGTTGATAGTTCAAAGTAACGCTAGTTTAGCCAATCCACGTTATTATTTTCATAGTCCTGACCGACGCAGATAGTTATTTAGGTCTCCACTGATAATCATAGTCCAAGGAATTGTAAGGATAAATCTTAATGAATGTTGTAAGAACGGTAACTAAACCGCAATCTCACACCATTCTAGCAGGATTTAGGTCTCCTCCAGATATAGTTCTAGGAATTGTTAGAACTAGTATGTAAATGATGTAACCGCTTTGGGCTTCATATTTGCATGCGTCTAGAGATATGAAGTTGGGTTGTAAACGTGCCTGTCAAATTTATTGGACTTAGGGGACTATTCGCATATATTATCTTAATAATTCATGAAGTACCCATAGTCATACTGAAAACTAACGAACATAATATTATTATCTGTATGTAAAACCCCTGAGACTAGATGAAAATATGAATATAAAATATTTTGTACCTTCTTAGGTGAAGATTTCTTCATTTAGTTTTTCATTTATGAAATACATATCATATATTTCAACTAACGATGGTAATTATAAAATATTCGAACTTAAAACATTAATTTCTCAAAGTCCAAATACCCTCAGCCCTCGAGAGTTGAAGATTACGCTGAGGTACCTTTTAATGGTTTCGTAGAGCTTTAATCATTCAATTATTTTTAATTATTTGTAGGTAGGTAGGTCAAAGTATTAAATATTGGTACGAACAAAGTGCCAAAAACATGTATAAACTTTACCTTAAATGGTGGTGTAGGCACACATATTTTTGGCACTTTGTCCGTATACCTTGACTGTACTAATGATATTAAACTGATGATTTTATTATGATGTGGATCTTGTCACTACAAAGAATATTGGAGTTTATTTCATATTATTAAATATTGTACATAAAAACTGATTGTCTGATAATGTGATAATAATATGACCGCCTGTTGTCTACATTTCTTTTTCATCTTTCTCATGTTGCTTTCTTTTGTATTTTAATTAAAAAAAAGCGGCCAAGTGCGAGTCGGACTCGCCCATGAAGGGTTCCGTATTTAGGCGATTTATGACGTATAAAAAAAAACTACTTACTAGATCTCGTTCAAACCAATTTTCGGTGGAAGTTTACATGGTAATGTACATCATATATTTTTTTTAGTTTTATCATTCTCTTATTTTAGAAGTTACAGGGGGGGGGACACACATTTTACCACTTTGGAAGTGTCTCTCGCGCAAACTATTCAGTTTAGAAAAAAATGATATTAGAAACCTCAATATCATTTTTGAAGACCTATCCATAGATACACCACACGTATGGGTTTGATGAAAAAAAATTTTTTGAGTTTCAGTTCGAAGTATGGGGAACCCCAAAAATTTATTGTTTTTTTTCTATTTTTGTGTAAAAACCTTAATGCGGTTCACAGAATACATCTACTTACCAAGTTTCAACAGTATAGTTCTTAAAGTTTCGGAGAAAAGTGGCTGTGACATACGGACGGACAGACAGACGGACAGACGGACAGACAGACAGACAGACAGACATGACGAATCTATAAGGGTTCCGTTTTTTGCCATTTGGCTACGGAACCCTAAAAAGATATTATACGAGTAGGTATTGTATCACAAATACTACCCAATTTACTTTTATTTCTTAGACATTTAAGCAGCGGTCTATTCAACGGATACCTAATGACACCTTAAAGATAAAGTCCCAAAAGCGTGAAGATCGCAGTTGATTTTATGAAATCAGGGCAACGAGAGCCATTTTACGAAAGATTCGCGTTTGCGAACATTGTAAACCAGACCACCTCCAATAAACGAAGTTTGCGAAGAAACACATTCACCATAATTATACGTTTTTAAATAGTTACCTACTAAGACACACAACCGAAAGTTGCATCATACACCAGTTTATAGTTATACACCGTTCAGCATAGAATTAAGGTTTTGTTGATATGAAATTTGTAATATGAATGACCGAGAGTCGTATTAAATTAAAAGTCGAGGGCCAATGCCTATTGATTACGGCACAGAATACAGTCATAATAGTATTTCGTGTAGAACTCTCACTGCCTATCAAAACCGATGTTTGCTAGAGGCATATCACGAGATCACGAATCATAGTGAGTCCCTCTATAACGCATGACACGTTTTCTCTCTCGTTCGTAGACTGTACTTCTATTTATGTTATATGATACTGGCTACTGATAGTCTTATACCAATGCTCTGTCTTGTATGTAAGTAATCTGTGGCCATAAAACATCCGAGTGCGAATATAGGGCAAGAAAATTAGCTTTGTAAGGAATATTACACTGTATTTCGAGAATCCTTCGAAGTTTATTATCAGCAAATTAAATTCAAGAAACTAGATAACTTGTAGCTTAATCAGGCTTGTTTTATATAACATGAGTATCGTATATTATTTTATCTACACACATGTCATTAATCCTATAATGCGTTCAGAAACTGTAGGAAATGACCAGCTTTATTACAACTAATTTTACTATGAGAATTTTCTTATTTGTGGTAGTAGGTAAAATCTGTACTTTAATGTTATTTTATTACATTACAGATTTTTTGTAACGTTAAGAGTTTAAATTTGGAACAGCAGCCAAAACTCAAGTGGGTATCATCTATTCTAGTATCCATAGATATTAAAACAGTTATCGATACGAAACGTCAATTTAGTTGATCTCATAATTTGTCATTAAAACATTCGTGTGATCCTATTAAGAAACTCACTAACGTTCGTTTCTTAAACCCACACTCTGGCTTTAAGGGCTCTCTTTATGTATCAGTCACATAAACTACTATTGTGAAACGAACGGAACCATTAGTTTCGCACATAATAAAACTAAAGATAAAAAGTGTTATTATTTTTTACGAAGAACAAGGGTTTAAACTGAGGGAAAAAATTGGATAGAACGAGTCCAAGACAAAGAAAGATGGAGTGGAATGAAGGGTTTACACTCACGAGATTGAGAAAGGTTAAGATGAAGTAGGATAGAATTTATTTAGCACCGTGAGTAGCTATAGGTACATTGAACTCGTTATAATGTCCCTCTAACTAAATGTCCTCCTTTCCTCTTCCTCCTACCCTTATTCCACGCTATGTGGGGTCGGCACAGCATGTTTTTCTCTTGCATTCTTCATTCTCCTTCACTCACTTCTTTCTTTCTCATATCCTCTTTCACACAATCCATCAATCGTTTTTTGGGTCTTCTATCCGCTCTTTGTCCATCAACATTCATCCTTAAAATTCTTTTGCCTATATGTTCCTCGAACTAAATGTATTCAGTGCATTTATTTTATTTAAGTAAGCATTAAGTAGCATTTATTTCTTCATCATCATCACAATTTTAAGAGCCTGGCTCTTGTCGCCATTCTGTTCTTCTCTCTGCCACTATTTTGAGCTCCTGATACGTCACTACGTTCATTTTATCTTTAGCTTGATCCAAAAACGCACGTCTCGGCCTTTCTCTGCCTCTTTTTTTTTCTTTTCTTCCTTCAATTATAGTCTTTATGTAAGTACTTATGTCATCTTTTTTAAATCTCAAGATATAAATTAAATACGCAGATAATAATTCATAAATTTTCATTACCAACCAAATTACTACAGATAAGAGCCATAAATCAAATTCTCTCAACCGCTATTAATCCCCAAGAGCGGTAAAGAGCACTTTTCCGCGGTTATTTTGTTTATTTCCCTGACTCTGTAACTGGATAACAAATGGGTCATTATTGCTAACATTAACGCTGGATTCGGCTGCTTGTTTATAAAGCCACATCGGAAATTATCGGGATATATGGCTAAATAACAGAGATTTTGATTATTGATTTAAATATAATCCTTAATATCAACATAAGACAAGACATAAGAGGTTAACATATTCACTGCCACCGACGCACATGTGCGTCGACCGTTATACAAGTTTGTTCCTAGGCCACGCCCCCTGCGATGCGTTAATAACAACCGCCTAAGTGGTAAGTAGATCAATAATTTTGTCCCACATCAACAATATTAGTTACCTGTATGTGTACCTATTAAACTAAACCAATTTATTGATCCATACCTTCCTTTTAATCCAAACGCCGAAGTTTAACGACCTTCATTCAAATAAAGTGTCAAAACGACGTCATCAAGTTTGGAAGGTTCCGTCAAGGTAAGTTAAGGAGACCCCTTAAACTTTTTTCATCATTTAAACTTTCATTCAATTATTCTTAAGTTCGTCCAAGGTAAATAACTGCCGTATGCAAACTTGATGAAATGTGATCCTTATTAAATGGGAATAAGGTATAAAATTTAATGAAATTTGAACGATTGACATTAAGCGTGTCAACTTTCGTTCTGAAGGTGTCGACATAATTTTGTTGAGAGGATTATAAGCTGTTCTTTTTTTTATGCCGCAGTTCTGACACGTGAAATATGTCGGTCATACGGAGGAACTTTTACAGTGGTTCCGACTGAAAAATGCGTAAATAAATGGTCAAAGAATAGTATTTTATACAATCGTGATATAATGGAGAGCTTTTCAGTTGGGCCACGAAGCTTGCTGAGTGGCCTTATTGGGTATGAGCATTGATGTAGAATAAAGAACTGGATACCCAATCAGCCGCAAAAAATGGCCCCGCAAAAGTAACGTGAAAACAGATCACGCGTTACTTTTTCGTTTAGTCTTGTTTGGAACGCTCAAATGTGAAGTTGTCAAAAATGACGAAATGTGCAGTAGAAATATGCAAAAATAACAACGATTAAAAAAGGAAAAAGGATGGAATTTATTTCTTTCGGTTAGTTCTTTTGATAGCATTACAGAATTTATGTAATCTGGTGGTCATTTCACGGTTTTGAATAAATTATTTTGTTAGTACCAAAGAATCCCTGTCAAGGAACAAAAATCCAATGAGTCGATGTGAGGTCTATATTTTTTTAAATTTTTATATAGAATTCATAAGGAATATTATTATGTTTAAATTCAAGATTTCCAAGAAAACCTATGCGACGTGCAGAGTGGACTGCTATTATAGCAAGAGATAGGGGTGATGCACTTTTTAAGCCATTCAAAACGGCACTTGTGTGTTCGGCCCATTTCCCTGTTTCTGACATATACACCACCAATAAGGGCCTACATCGACTAACTGCAAATGCTAAACCTGTCTTAAAGGTAAGTCAGTTCATTTTAAACTGCATTCTTAAATTTATTTTAATGTATAGGTCATATATAGAGTCTGGCTAACCAAAAATTGTTGACAGATATTTCGTTGTTGTATCACTAATTGTCTATGATTTTAAAAAAGAGCTAAAAGTCAGTTGTCAATTTATATCATTCATTCAAATTGTTTGCGGTTTATAAGGGGTTTATTTTAAATATTTTTTATAATTTTAATACTGAGTGAGGTCCGCAAACTATTATTTAAGCTCGTAAATCATTACGACAATGTGCGAAGTCGACGTGTAGCGTTGCATAACGAAAAACAATGCGAAAAACTGCAATGTTTACAAGTCCTACACAAATGTAAACAAATTATGAGGTTGGAGCTCTATAAATATTTTGATACTTAGCATTTAGCATATTTGGCATAGTACTTATGTAATTTTTTTGGTGATGGATTTATATTACGGTATTATCGAGCTAGGTCTTATTTACACTACAATTCATTTTTCGCCTTGTTACAATGGTATATGGTGAGAAAGTGTTAACATGTGTTTATCGTTGTGTGTACTTTACATATTGGTAGAAATTATTTGAGCTGACTTTGAGTGCACGTCAACGTATATTTAACTTATATTCTTAGGTACCTTACGTGAGCACAGAAAATCAAAAATATTTTCTAGTATCATAGATATAACTCCTACTACACAAAGTGTGACCAGCCTAAGATTTTTTGAATTTCCCGCCAAACATTTGTGTAATATTTCAGTAGCCAGACTCTAGTTTAGTTAAATACTTTAAATAAAACCGGCCAAGTGCGAGTCGGACTCGCGTTCCACGGGTTCCGTACATTAAGTCCGACTCACGCTTGACTGCACATTTCTAATAGGTTTTTCCTGTCATCTATAGGTAAAGAACTATTTTGTGTATTTTTTTCATAATTTTAGACCCAGTAGTTTCGGAGATAAGAGGGGGGGGGGGTCATTTTTTGCCTATTTTCTTGAATAACTGCTAAACTATATATCCTAAAATAACAAAAAAAAATTAGATTCTTACAATGAGCTCTTTCATTTGATATGTAACACGATATAGTTTGAAAAACTTTATTTTTTAATTTTATCATTTACCCCCCAAAAATGGCCTCCATATTTAAAATTCATTTATTTACGTTACACGTCCATCTTTGGGTCACAAACTTACATATGTGTGCCAAATTTCAACTTAATTGGTCCAATAGTTTCGGAGAAAATAGGCTGTGACAGACGGACGGACAGACAGACACACGAGTGATCCTTTAAGGGTTCCCGATAAAATTAAACCATACCAAGAACCTGTGTACGTTAGTTATAATGAGTAATAACCGCGATAGTTTAAGGAAGAATATAAATTTGTTTTATTTCTTATTTTGATTTTTCTGTAAAATTATATTAAAGTATACAAAGCGACTCCATTCGTTCATTATTTTAGTTTGACGTAAATACAATGGTCACGTTACGTTAGTGCCATCGGACTAAATTTTTTAACAGTGTTGGTACCTCTGTTTGCAAATTTGACACTTAACGCTTACGACATTAAGCTCTTTTATGTACGAAACATTTATCTTGACTCAAAATTTACGTAAGCGTTTTTATCATCAATGCAAATGATGCGAAACGTCATTGGGATCCACATTTGTTGACGTTTTTGTTCTGCTTTGTGTGTCTATTTCTTTTATATTAAGTCAGTGGGTATGAGATTGAAAAGCGATAGCGGAGCGGTACTGTGTCTACTGAAAATAACATAAATTAAAATATTTTTATAGAAAGTATTTAATTTTTTCTTAGAGTATCAAAATGGCAGCGCCATCTCTCTTTACTAGCCCGAAAATCACATGAGTTGATTCGGCTAGAAGGTCGAACCATACTGTTCTACCTTAGGGATGGTCAGGGGGCGCCACAAGCTTTCAGGAAATTGTTATATACTTGGAAATTTCGACCCATGCCACCGTGGCCGAGTGGCCGAGCGGTTCAGGCATCTGTCGCGTAAACGGAGGACGCTGGTTCGATTCCAGCCTTGGACACTGGAGGTTTAGTGGTTTTTTTCTTCGTAGATGACATTTATTTCGGGCTCATATTATCACTAGCTAACGCCAATGAGAAAAACTGCACGAATAATGTGCGAATGATGTCAAAATGAGATCAAAATCATCTATTTGTTCGAATCTGCCTCAGTGCATGTTTAGATTATTTAGGAATGCAAAGCGATTCAATGTGTGCATTAAATCATTGCGGTTGATAGCTTTCCAGACTAATGGCTTCTGAGCGGCCGATTCTGCTTTAACGATTTGATATAGTATTTAACTTATTTTGATACGACCTTGAGTCAGCGAGCCCTGCTGCACCAATCGGCGTGAGCCGCTAACGCTGATTGGTCCTCACGAAATCAGTTCAAGACCACATACCTATTGGCGCGCGTGAGATGCACCGAAAGAAATGTTTGTATAACAGTAACAAACTATTTAATTAATCACAAAAATTGGGAATTGCGAAATATGTATGACACTGGCCGACTGAACAGGTTGGTTTGGTTCTAACCAAAATCGGTTTTACGATATAAAAATTATTTGTTTATTACTTTTAAACATTTTTGAATTACTTGGTGAGTTTGGTTTTGACTAATTATTTTTTTTCAGAGTGCCTGATTACTATGACTCAAGGTCGTATCAAAACCTTACAAATTATAAACGGAATTGGCATCTGGGACTAGTAATAGTTCGTTTTGGGTTTGTTAATTAATAGTAATGGAACGTTTTATTAGGCATAGTTGCAGAGGTTATTTCGCAAATGAAATGTCACAAAGTGACACTTTTAAAATAGTAAGTTGTAAGGCAAAATAGGTAAGTAGTTCCGCAGGAAAGTAAAATGTTATTATACCTATTTCACGACTAGTCACTACACCTTACAAAACAAAGTCCCCCGCCGCGTCTGTTTGTCTGTATGTTTGCGTCAAAAACTACTGAACGGATTTTCATAAGGCTTTCATCAAGGTTTGGGAGTATAATTTGTTAATCAGTGCAAAGCCGGAGCAGGTCACTAATATAATATGCAATAATTTTTATTTGTCATGCTATTTAAATATTGCCACAGTATTATTATTTATTTATTTATTTCTGAACCTCATTAATTTCCATACAAACATCTCCATCTAAATAACTTCATTAAATAATGGTTTCCAGAATAAAAATTTCCTTGAGTGTAAGTGCAGGTACAATCGTCATCTGATATGTCAGAACGGCCGCGGTGCTCAAAAATATCTGAACACGCACTCTAAAGCCAACGGAGAATGTGGACTTCTTGTATCTGGTCACTAAGATCCAGTTAGCCGATTTTACGTAATTAAGTAATAACCCCAAAATAAGAATTATAATTCTATATGGTTATCTAATACCTTTAAACGAGCAATTCTTGTTTATTTATATATATGTAGGAGCCTAATTTGTATTTTTTCTTAATTTTGATTGTAACATCTATTAATCCGGAACGCGCCTATTAGCGTGCGACAAGGAGCGAGAGTGTGGGAAGGAGAGGGAAGATGAGAGCTATGGCGGATTGTGAACTGTAACTGAAATGGTGAAAAAATAAAGAAAAAGTGTTTCCAGTGAAAGTTTTGTTTAATTTTGGACTCCATCCTACAAATCTCGTCCGGGATTGCTCGAATGAAGTGGAAATAAGGTGTAAATACGACGATTAACGAAGAAGACGACGACGACATAACCTCAAAGACGCGTGGCCCGGCGCGAGCGGCGGCGGCGCCGGTAACGAAGCCCATTAAGAAGTCGATCACGAGAAGGAATCAAGATGACAGACGAGACAACAAAACCCATGAGCGCATTCTTCATGACCGAAGCCGTTCCAAAATTCAGCGGCGAGGATCTGACCTACAGTTCGACAAAATGGACACAAGACATCGAGGACAATGCAGAGATATTTAGCTGGACTGCACAACAGAAGTTGATTATTGCACGTAAATCTCTGACGGGTACGGCGGAGCTGTGGTTGAAAACCGAAAAAGCCTTTAAATCGTATGATGATCTCAAAGCGGCACTAGTGAAAGAGTTTCCTGATAGCATCAATTCAAAAGAAATGCACGAAACCATGAGTACGCGGAGAAAGAAACCCAGCGAAACCTGTTATCAGTATATGCTAACAATGAAAGAACTTGGGAAAAGGGCTAAGTTTCCTGACTATGTGTCCATACAGTATATCATTGACGGAATTCCAGATAGTCAAGTCAACAAAATGTGTCTATACGGAGTGACTACGTATACGGCTTTAAAAGACAAGCTGGCTATTTATGAGGCCATGAAACTAAAGATGAAACCTCGTCAAGAGTCTCGGAGTGAAGGTACGCGCACTGAAAATACAACAAAAAATAATCAACAGAGATGCTTCAAGTGTGGTGAGCCGGGGCATTTGGCTAGTGGGTGCTCGAGCGGCATTAAGTGTTTCCGGTGTAATTCCTACGGACATATTGGCGTTGATTGCAAGGCCAGCATCAGTGGAAGTAAGGATGGCGGCCTAGCAACAGCATCGACTCCGCGTAATGTTGGCAATACAGGCGGAAACAACGTGCGCGATCGGCGATCGATGTTTGCCGAAACCGAGTTCACAGAGGGCGCTGTACGTAAGAACGAATGTAAATGCTGCGCGGAACAAAACGCTCAATGGAATGAAACGTCACAGGTCAGTTCAATCATTCTATTTGACACTGACGTTTCTGACAGTGACAGTTATAAGTTGGAGAGACCCAATGTTTTTAATGTGAATGACGACGGTTCGTTTAATAAATCCACGAAGATGATTAAGATTGCTAATATTGAAGCGAAGTGTTTAATAGATACGGGCAGTGACCTTAACTTGGTTTCGTTTGATTTGTTTACAGACTTGAACAATTTGAACGTGAACATTCAGTGTTGTGAACGGGAGGAGACGACTTTGACGGGATTAGGTGGTAAGGTGCATGCAATCGGTAAGTTTACCTACAATTTAGTAATGGATGGTCATCGTTATGATTTTATTTTTTTTGTTGTACCTACGGGTACCATGTCTTATGCAGTTATTTTGGGTCAGCCTTTTATTGCCAACACAGTGATTATAATTGATGGAGGTGCAATTGCAGTGAGGCCACGGACAGGTGATATCATAGACTGGTGGTGCTTGTTTTCGACAAACGATTCTGAGAGTCCTTTAGTCCAGGAATTGAGAGCATCTTACCAACCAAATAAAATAAAAGATGCCCCTATTAAACTGAGAATAGTGTTAAAAGATGATATCCCAGTTGTGCAACGACCACGGCGATTAGCTCTTAAAGAAGAAGAAACAGTGAGATCTCAAATCGAAGAATGGTTAGATAAAGGCATTATACGACCTAGTTATTCAGAGTATGCCAGTCCTCTGGTGTTGGTGAAGAAAAAGGATGGAACTACCAGAGTTTGTGTGGATTACAGAAAAGTCAATCAAAAGATGATCAAAGATGAATATCCACTTCCAGTGATTGATGACCACATCGACAAATTGAGTAAAGCCAGGGTCTTTAGTACGCTAGACCTCAAAAATGGATTTTTTCACTTGCCAATTGAAGAGGACTCAATAAAATATACATCATTTGTGACCAGTAACCCAGAGGGCCAATATGAGTTCCTGCGTGCCCCCTTTGGTTTGTCGGTATGCCCGAAATACTTTATGAGATATATTAACATCATCTTTAGAGAGTTCATCATGGAGGGAATAGTACTGATATTTATAGATGACCTAATTGTCTTGGCTGAGGATGAAGTACAAGGATTGGAGCGTCTGAAGAAAGTGTTGAAGGTAGCAGAAGAATATGGTTTAGAAATAAATTGGAAAAAAACTCAGTTGCTGCAACGAACGGTGGAGTATTTGGGCCACATTATAACGAATGGAATGGTGAAACCTTCAAAAGATAAGACTCGCGCAGTACATGAATTCCCAGAGCCCACCAGCCTAAAAGAAGTACATAGCTTCATAGGACTCACATCATATTTTAGGAAGTTCATTCCGGACTATGCTATAGTAGCAAGGCCATTGACTGAAATTTTAAGACTGGGCGAATTTACCTTTGGAGTGGATCAGAAGCGTTCATTTGAGAAATTGAAGGCAATACTATGCAGTGACCCAGTGTTGAAGATATTCGACATCCAGTTGGAGACAGAGCTGCACACAGACGCATCAAAGTTGGGATATGCAGCAATTTTACTACAAAAAGATCCTATTGATGGGCAACTTCATCCAGTCCACTATATGAGTAGAAAAACCACTGAAGCACAAAAAAAATGCAGTAGTTATGAGTTAGAAGCCATTGCAGTGGTAGAGGGAGTAAGAAAATTCAGAAAATATTTAATAGGAATACCATTCAAGATAGTTACCGACTGTGAAGCTTTCCAGAAGACGCTGACTAAGAAGGAAGTATGTGCAAAGGTTGCCAGGTGGATCATGTTCTTGCAAGATTTCGATTTCACTATAGTACACCGGTCTGGGGAAAAAATGCCACATGTAGACTCATTAAGCAGAAACATTTGTTTTGTTAATTCAGAATTACATGCCCGTATACAGAAAGCACAAGAAGAGGACGACCATTTAAAAACCATCAGAGAAATATTGAAGGAAAGGTCGTATGAAGACTATTTTGTGGAAAATGGGGTGATTTACAAGGGCATAGAGAGAAAACTGGTGATACCAGAAATCATGGATGTGGAAATTATTCGAAGAACTCATGGAGTAGGACATTTTGGAAAAAAGAAGATCATGAGTATTTTGGAAAAGGACTATTACATAAGTAAGCTGGATAGGAAAATTGATAAAGTTTTGTCCACATGCGTACCCTGCATATTGGCCAGCCGTAAGTCAGGAAAAAAGGAAGGGCTTCTCAACCCTATAGACAAAGGAGAGACGCCTCTGGCTACTTTACATTGTGATCATCTGGGGCCCCTGGATGCTACCAAAAAGATGTACAATTATATTTTGGCGGTTATTGATGCCTTCACCAAATTTGTTTGGATATACCCAGTTAAAACATTATCAAGTAAGGAAACAGTTGAAAAACTAAAACTGCACCAGAAGGACTATGGAAACCCCTGTCGGATAGTGACCGATAGAGGTACTGCCTTTACCGGAAAGGAGTTCACCGAATACTGTGAAGAAGAGGGTATTGAGCATGTCAAAGTAACAACAGGAGTACCTCGGGGAAATGGCCAAGTGGAACGCCTTCAACGGGTCATCATATCGGTTTTGGCAAAGATGTGCATTGAAGAGCCCGGTCATTGGTACAAATATGTCAGTAAGGTACAGCGGGCAATCAATAGTACACATCAGAGATCTATTAACACATCACCCTTCGAGTTGCTGACCGGTACAACATTAAAACTCAAAGAAGAGCTCAAACTAGTGGAACTATTGGATGAAGAAAGTAGAAATGAGTTCATTGAAAATAGAGAAGAGCTGAGGCAGCAAGCTAAGGCACAACTACTAAAAATTCAGGAAGAGAACCGCAAGACCTACAATAAAAACAGAATAGCAGGGCAACCCTACAAAGAGGGTGACCTGGTAGCCATTCAACGCACGCAATTTGGCAATGCCTTAAAATTGAAACAAAAGTTCTTCGGCCCATACCGAATTATAAAAGAATTGGGAAGAGACAGGTATGAGGTGATAAAAGTGGATAATAGCTCAGAGGGACCAAAGAAGACCACAACCGCTGTGGATCACATGAAACGGTGGCCTTAGTGCAGCAGTACCAGTTAATATAGGTGTTGGCAATAAAGGGTGTAACTGTAAATTAACTGTACAGAGTTACATTTCTGTTTTATTTTCTTTTCATTTTCATAAGGTGATCAAGTACCATTGCATGCATCTATCTTGGAGTTTAATCATAATATAGCAAGTAGGTAAAAGGTCTTAGAAATAAAATGTAATAATAATAATAAAAAACAGTACTACCTGTTAGTATAATTTGTTACATGTTTCTCTTAGATTTTCTATTTGTATAAGAATCTTAATTCTATTCAAAGAAGTAATAATATTAGTATATAGTGGTGGTGGTAGATTGTAAAAAAAAAAAATGTGATTTTCTGAGACTGTTTCTGATACTCATTATATTTAAGTCACAACTGTTTTATTTGTTATAAAATGTGGTAGATAATTTAATAAGCCTTGGCTCAGGCTGTGGGCAGCCTGAATTACAGGACGGCCGATTGTAGGAGCCTAATTTGTATTTTTTCTTAATTTTGATTGTAACATCTATTAATCCGGAACGCGCCTATTAGCGTGCGACAAGGAGCGAGAGTGTGGGAAGGAGAGGGAAGATGAGAGCTATGGCGGATTGTGAACTGTAACTGAAATGGTGAAAAAATAAAGAAAAAGTGTTTCCAGTGAAAGTTTTGTTTAATTTTGGACTCCATCCTACATATATATATATTTCGGGGATCTCGGAAACGGCTCTAACGATTTCGATGAAATCTGGTATATAGGGGTTTTCGGGGGGGAAAAATCGATCTAGCTAGGTCTTATCTCTGGGAAAACGCGCATTTCCGAGTTATTATATGTTTTCCGAGCGAAGCTCGGTCACCCAGATATTATGTTGTTAAATTGTACGTGCAAGTCACGAACCGGGAGCCCACCTTTTGAACCCACGGGTGTTAAGCGGTTTCATGAGGTCACTCCGGGCATTTTGTGGGTATGATGACATTTCATCATACTGCAGCATCATTATGCTGGAATATAATGTGGGTGGATGAACTTTGTTTGTTGTTATTTTGTCCCGTCAGCTAGGCGACAATACTAGCATAGTTTATTAGAAATGTATAGGGTCATTACGCTAGTTTCCGTCCATGCTCTAGTTTTCGTCCACTTGACAAATTAGCAAATAATATATTTGATTTTCAATTTGCTACTTGCGAAAGATAATTTTTATGTAGATAGATATATTGTTTATACATTAAGAATTGCAATAAGTCCATATCAAGCGGACGAATACTAGAGCCGGACGAAAAGTGACGCACCTACCCTAATTGGTTTTCAATAACATAAAATCAGACTGAAGACTGAACCAGGCAAACCGTAACCATGGCAACGAGTAACAAGAAAAATAACGTTAATTCACTCATGTAACGATAAGGGTAACATTCCATTTCTGACCGCAGCTGCACTACTGGTACTGAACGCGTCGCTGTTACTGACAATTTCCATAGTAAAATGAACAGTAGTGCAGCTGCGGTTGCAAATGGACTGTCACCTTAAGGGCCACTTCCACCATTCACTAATCCTGGGTTAACCGGTTAAACCATGGTATAGGTTACCAGTACAATTTGACACTGGGTTTACGGTTTGACCGGTTAACCCCGGGTTAGAGCAAGTAGCCCGGTGATATAGTAATTGCGAAATAAAGTATTATAATCGCAAAAGTCCAGACTCAGGGCCTTATTAACGCTAATTAAGTCAGGCAGAAACTTCGAAAGTTAAAAACAAGACGTCGACGAAACATTATAAGTTATCAAAATATGACACCGTCCGAAACCCGAACAGCAAAAAAGGATTTTTTGTCCCTTAAATATGCGTGTTGCCAATTAAAGCTTAACAAACAGCCTCCATTTTTCTGACAAAATGGCGTCGAAGGGCCGTAATTAAGCGCCAGGTAAATTTGCACAATTATAAATTCTTTGATGTTTAGCCTTTGACCGACGCAACGGTTCAGGGTAGCGGGGGGTTGTTCGATGTGTTGATGGTTGATGAGGAAATGTGATGATGCCTGGGCACTTTGTGTTGTTTATGGTTTAACTGTGTGTTTCTACAAAACCTACCTGCCACGCACAGCTATTCACATACTAGCTGTACAGTATTAAAAAAAGAATCTTGTTAAGATTAATTTTAACCTTAGTGTAGGTACATAGTTTTTTTTAATATACGCCTAAGCCCGTACCATGAGTCACTGACAGTGTCAAAACTGACATTTACTCTATCGAGAACGTAATTTACTTTTTATACATCTCGTTTGCACAAATATGCGAGTACGAGCGAGATGTATAGAAAGTAAATTACGTTCTCGACGGCGTTTATGTCAGTGCCAAACTGATGGTAGCCGTACTAAACAATAAATAGCTAGAATAAAAGCTTAAGTATACTTATTTTAGTTTTCCAAATATACCAGACAACATTTTTATGATTCACGAAGTAAACACTCCACTTATAGAACCGATTCCATCGCAACTTCATCCTTCAGTAGCTCCGAACAAAAGCGTCAGATGTACACTAGCACCCATCGTAAACCATAGAGTAACTTATACGCACTGTATTATAGATTCGTCATGTCTGTCTGTCTGTCTGTCTGTCCGTCTGTCCGTCTGTCTGTCCGTCCGTATGTCACAGCCACTTTTCTCCGAAACTATAAGAACTATACTGTTGAAACTTGGTAAGTAGATGTATTCTGTGAACCGCATTAAGATTTTCACACAAAAATAGAAAAAAAAACAATAAATTTTTGGGGTTCCCCATACTTCGAACTGAAACTCAAAATTTTTTTTTTTCATCAAACCCATACGTGTGGGGTATCTATGGATAGGCCTTCAAAAATGATATTGAGGTTTCTAATATTTTTTTTTTCTAAACTGAATAGTTTGCGCGAGAGACACTTCCAAAGTGGTAAAATGTGTGTCCCCCCCGCCCCCCTGTAACTTCTAAAATAAGAGAATGATAAAACTAAAAAAAATATATGATGTACATTACCATGTAAACTTCCACCGAAAATTGGTTTGAACGAGATCTAGTAAGTAGTTTTTTTTTTTAATACGTCATAAATCGCCTAAATACGGAACCCTTCATGGGCGAGTCCCACTCGCACTTGGCCGCTTTTAATTTCTACAATTTCTTGTCGGACTATACCTACGCGGAATTGTTACAGGGCAGGTTCGCGGGACGGGACGGGAAAAGGATCCGACCCACAGAAACATGTCACTAAAATTAGAACTTAAAAAAAACCGGAATAATGTAAGATTTTTCACGCACGGTGCAGCGACATCTAGGGGATTGTTTGACGATTAAAATTAATTCTACTACGAGAATTGAATCTTTATACAGGGTGGTCCAAACCTTGACGTCCAAAAATTTTTTTTAGATTCCTCTAGTCGTGGGCTATCAGAATATACCCCATGTATATTAGCCGATTTTTTGTAGTTTTCGAGTTATGAATTTTTGAAGTTTTTTTTGGTGAAAATTTTGGGGGTGAAGTAATTTACTCATTAAAAAAAACTATTAGATTTTTTTTAAATGTTTCTTCTTGTAACATACTCCTTAATAAATGACGTAATTATTAAAAAAAAAATCAGCGACCTCACGTTGATACAAGTTGTAAAAAAACATGACAGAAATAATTTTTTTACGCTCAGGCATGTCAAGCTTAGATTTTGCGCTTAAATAAAAAAAAATACAAGCTGTTACAAGGACTTCTGCTGATTTTAAAAACTGATAGACCCTAAGTGTTTTACAAAAAGGTAAAAAAAAGTGACACTTAATAGTCGAAATTTGACAGAATCGGCACTCAAAGGAGCTGAGGTCTAAAGTTCCCAAATTAGTGAATCACAAAAAAATACGGTTTTATTATTCCTAACTTTAATAAAACACAGAAATGACCACGATGAGTCAATGTTGTGACATGCGATAAGCGAATCATCATTTGGGTAAGCTTAATCATTATCTTAACTGGACCCGTGTCGCGGCGGGTTGTTATCTACAAAGGGTTCATTTTTACCTGCTCCCACCCCGCCAACTACTGTCTCCATACACACTATTGTTTAATAAGTTCACCTCTTTACACACCCACACACATACACACACCCACACCCACACACACACACACACACACGCACACGCACACACACACACACACACACACACACACACACACACGTGCACGCATTAAAGTGTGTGTGTGTGTGTGTGTGTGCGTGCGTGCGTGTGTGTTCGTGCGTGCGTGTGTGCGAGCGTGCGTGTGTGCGTGCGTGTGTGTGGGTGTGTGTGTGTGTGTGTGTGCGTGTGTGTGTGTGGGTGTGGGTGTGTGTGGGTGTGTAAAGATGTGAACTTATTAAACAATAGTGTGTATGGAGACAGTAGTCGGCGGGGTGGGAGTAGGTAAAAATGAACCCTTTGTAGATAACAACCCGCCGCGACACGGGTCCAGTTAAGATAATGATTAAGCTTACCCAAATGATGATTCGCTTATAGCATGTCACAACATTGACTCATGGTGGTCATTTCTGTGTTTTATTAAAGTTAGGAATAATAAAACCGTATTTTTTTGTGATTCACTAATTTGGGAACTTTCGACCTCAGCTCCTTTGAGTGCCGATTCTGACAAATTTCGACTATTAAGTGTCACTTTTTTTTACCTTTTTCTAAAACACTTAGGGTCTATCAGTTTTTAAAATCAGCAGAAGTCCTTGTAACAGCTTGTATTTTTTTTTTATTTAAGCGCAAAATCTAAGCTTGACATGCCTGAGCGTAAAAAAATTTCTTCTGTCATGTTTTTTTACAACTTGTATCAACGTGAGGACGCTGATTTTTTTTTAAATAATTACGTCATTTATTAAGGAGTATGCTACAAGAAGAAACATTTAAAAAAAATCTAATAGTTTTTTTTATGAGTAAATTACTTCACCCCCAAAATTTTCACCAAAAAAAACTTCAAAAATTCATAACTCGAAAACTACAAAAAATCGGCTAATATACATGGGGTATATTCTGATAGCCCACTACTAGAGGAATCTAAAAGAAATTTTTGGACGTCAAGGTTTGGACCACCCTGTATAATATAGTCTGTCAAGCCGGATACTGACAAGCATTGTAAAGCAAACTAAAGTATGGTATCCCTAGGAAACGAACGAAAAGCACCAATGTACATCGAACAACGATGAAATGTAAACAAAACAGTTCCACAGATAAGATATTAATAAATAAATAAATATTATAGGACATTATTACACAAATTGACTAAGCCCCACGGTAAGCTCAAGAAGGCTTGTGTTGTGGGTACTCGGACAACGATATATATAATATACAAATACTTAAATACATAGAAAATAACCATGACTTAGGAACAAATATCTGTGCTCATCACACAAATAAATGCCCTGGGATTCGAACCCAGGACCGCGGCTTCACAGGCAGGGTCACTACCCACTAGGCCAGACCGGTCGTCATTAATGACACGCGATTTTCGAACAATTCAAACGTAGTGTTGCTAATCCGCGATTTTTCTTTGCCGTCTTTTTCTACTGACAAGATTTGCTTGACCAGGTATAATATACATTTTATATTATTTTTATAGCGTAAACTAAACCTTATTTTATAATGACGTACAGACTCTTCTTGGAAATAATTTTCTGTAACTGTTTGAGTAATGCTTGTGAACATGCAAGCACTCAAGCAGATTTGTATTTGCACTGCTCCAGAATGCTAGTGTTATTATTTATTTACTGCAGCGCGAAATATAAATACTGATTTATTAAAGCCATACAAGAAAAGAAAATCAAAATTGTTGTTATTGTAAAATATGTATAATCTTTAGTGTTAAATACGTTCGTATTCTTATCTAACTATTTATTATCTGTCATTGCAGGTAAAACCAAAGAAAAGAAGAAAAATACAGGGATATCTCCAGGTAAATTGTATATACATCTTTGGTCCTGGCGTTTCAATCCTTGAGAGCCCTCGATGATTGTCATCACAATACGTACCCGAAACACCCTTGTGGGTGGGCCACTAAATACGCTGGAGTAGCTATAATATAATACTACACTAGAAACCCGCCGGCTTCGCACGGGTTAACAAATTATACCTACATAAATCTTCCTCTTGAATATCTATTTAAAAAAAACTCATCAAAATCCGTTGCGTAGTTTTAAAGATCTAAGCATACATAGGGATAGACAGCGGGAAGCGACTTTGTTTTATACTATGCAGTGATTTTCCGTTCGGTCTTTTAGGCCCTTCTCTGACTTGAGCGAGTGCACGGAGCGGGTGAACGGGTTAACGGAAAATATTAAGAGCAACGCTAACTGCCGGCCTAGCCAAGGTTCGATATCAGTGCAACAGTGACAGTTACGTTTCGTTCGCTACAGAACGTCAGCGATTAGCACGTTGTTTACGCGGCCTGGCGTGGACGCGTGCGCGTGCACTCGCTTCTGTCTATGAAGTGTCTTAGGTTAGGATCGGAAACGGTGGCTCAGTCGGGTACACTGACTCGCGCCTTTGTCTTAAGTAACAACACGCCATTTAGTTGTATCCTTCATTTGCCGAACTGCTACCAAAAAAGTAGGTAAGGTTAAGTTAGAACTACGATCCTCAGAGAACGGAACTGCTATACTTAATACGAGTATATTTAAAAAATAATTTCATTATGAATATTTTCTCATTCCGTGGTTTTCGTGGCCGTATCCGCCTCCTGCCAAGAAAGGCTAAACGTTTCCGTGAGAGCCCCCTGGCTACTAACGTCGCTCACTTGCAGGACAATGATCAAGCATATACGACGTTTACTGTCGTTATATATTGGTGTCCTTGCGTCCCGTGCGTGCTGCTTTTATTCAGTTGACATCTTTTAGCGGGGTCCTTCACATGACGTGGCAAGTAAAGAATGACTCAGGTTAGACCGGGCCGTGTCCGGGCCGGAGCTTCCGGCGCTTACTTGACAGGTGATCACGTGATGCTTTCCATAGAAAACGAAGCTCCGGCACAGGGCGGAATCGCCATACATCGAAAATCATTTGCATTTATATGTGTGAACGGCACTTCTGTACACGCGTCATTGTGTGAGTAAGGGTCGGTTGCACCAAACTGTTCGTATCGTTAAAAGAGTTCGCTAAATTTATATGTATGGAAAGTTTCATAGTAAAGCGCTGGGGCGCGCGGGCTGACGTTGATCAGTCTGTCAAATGTGGTTGGTGCAACTGGCCCTAAGTCGCTTAGGGCTGACACTCGAGCGGCGCGCGGGGAAGGCTAAGCCGAAGCTTGCCAAGGCCGACCGAAGTGACACGACGAGCCGCCCGCTGCGTTGGATAATTCAACATTCAACCGATTTCGGCAATTAACATATTTATGTTAACTGCCAAATTGTTGAATTTGCTTTGTCTGTTTATAGTCCTGCACGTACTTGGACTTTCAACACGCCATTTTATTATATTTTTTCGTTATTGTTGATACCTATTGATTTTATATAACATAGGTACATAATTTATTAAACAATTAAAAAAAAACCGCGAATATTCCGAGCACAAGTTCTTCTTTTGTGGAAAGAGTGTAAAACTAAAAATAAAACATTTACGAGTAATATCTGTGTAGAATGTAGGTACTTACATTTAAATGTTAACTTAACATTCATAAATTCAACGAACGGGTTTTAATTCAGGAACAATAAAATCGGTAGGCGTGTAGCTCGGCGTGTAGGTATGTGACGTATAATATTATTATTTTTAAGCAAAAGTTAGCCTCATTGACTTATACATATTTCATGGTTTTAAATTGAAAAACTTGATTATTTATTTCTACAATAACACACAGTGTACACTCGGACCCGTACATAGCACAATACACCGGCACGTTCCATCATCGCGTCGCTAACCGAACTGAGCGCTCGGCAAAAGCTCGGCAATCTGCTGTCGCGGGGCGAGGTAATCCGAGTCGGGGCGGGGCGGTGCGTGTCCGTTATGTATGATAATACTATTACTTATTCTGCGGCTCCGGAAGCTCTGGTCCGGTCTAACATGAGTCATCCTTAATCTGATTGTAGTAACAGTTATTAATTTGTTCTTTTAACAAATACCTACTTATTTCATTACTGCCAATGGTTTCAATAGCGTGATTGGACAAACATTTGTGGTTTTATTTCAACTACAAATCATTGGATCGGATTATAGTTTAGTCAATAGGCTAATTGGATAGAACGAAATTAGTCATTAATCAGTCTAAGAACCCTATTTCAGCTTGTGTATTAAGGGCGGTAAACAAGAATTTCCGAACGAGAAAGAACCGATTTGGATATTCTTGGCGAAAGAATTACGAATAATTTAATAATACAACTAATTTAAATCAGTATCCAGAGTTGGCTTAAATTTGCAAGTTTCCTGGCCTACCAAGTATTAAACCAAACAAAGTTTATTTATAAGGATTGACACGCCTCACATACAAGTAACTTAGAATATGCTTAAATGCCGATAAAAAAAAGTATGGTAAGATCCAACGTAGACTAAATTTCAGTTCGCTTAACCTAACAACAAATTCATACAGTCTGCAGCAGAAGTTTCTAAGCGAGCCAGTTGTTCAAAATAATCTTGACGCGACTTTATTGTTAAGAGAATAAGAGTGTGTCAAGGTAATTTTGAACACCTCGCCCGCTCAACTTCTGCTGCTGACTGTACACACAAATATCTATGACAAATAATAAAATCTCTTTCGACAATATTTTCCAAGAGCAACGATCAATCCGTCGCATAAAAGTGTACATTTACGTCGGCACACCCTGAATAAAATATTCGACATGGATTTGAAGAATATGTACAATAAGAGACGAGAAAATTTCATAGACCGTCAATTTTTACGAATTCCTACGTACCTTGAGACTTTTGATAACACCGTAGTCCGAAAAACACACAGGTCTAATGTACACGACTGCCTGTAAAAATTCAAATCATGACGAAAATTCATAGTTACATTTTGATATCAAATTGTTATTTTGTTATTATCGAGCATACGCCGGAAAATATAATAATATTTAGAAATAACGCGCAACACCGGCGTTATTTCTAAATGTGGTTTTTGTATAAATGGCACTTATAAGATAGGTATCGATAAACTAATACTTAAATATCGGAAGTCACTAGCGTTGCCTCGTTCGTGCTAGAAAAATCCTTATGTCTACTACTGATGATACGCATTGGAATCATTTCCATACGCAAATTACGCAATTCAAAAGACGATGTCTCTATCATTGACATGTCTCTGGCAATATTATTCCGATTCGTATGCATGCTGTTGTGTACTCAAACTGTGCCATATGAGGTTCGGGACATAATAGCCTCTTCGAAAAGGAGCGTTCCTGCATACATGGAAATAGATTTTTGGCACAGTGATGACATCTGATGACAATTGGTACAATAATATATACATGGCTCTTATGTTGTGCGATAATTGTGTAATTAATAAGTGGGTCGATATTTATTTTGTTGACGATTTTTTAAATGTTCCGTACAAAAAATTGTTTACCGAACACTTAAAATGGGATCACTTCGGTCATGCAAATCGGTTTTTTCGTTAAGTTTTGATGAAATTTGATTAAGAACTGAAATATATTTAATAATAAATAATAATAATGTATTGTACGTCGGTTCCTCACTCTGCGGCTCTGACCACCGGCAGCTTGGGCCCTGCCCCGCTAGTAATTTTTTTTATAGAAAGATTTTCATCAGTTATTGTTTTAATTAAAACAGAAGTCTATATATACACCCGCACTAAACTATTTATTAAGATGTCCTAATACCTACCCATATGGTTTCCTCCCTAATCCAATCGAAATCATGCAAAATTTCACCAGGAATCTAAACTGCCTGGACGACTAAACTTACGAGCCGACAAAGTGTAACGGAATCGGATCCAATCTCCGACGAGTGTTCTCTGTGTTTGCCCATTCGAAACAGTTACCGGCTTTTTGTACAGTCGCCATCAGATATATCGGAGCGGCCAAGGTGTTCACAAAATCTGAACACGCACTCTAACGCCTTGACAATGGAGGCGTGTACAGATATTTGTGGGCACCTTGGCCGCTCCGATATACCTGATGGCGACTGTACCACGAACCTTTTGGACAAAGCCTTTATCATCGTAACAGGCGATGAGGATGGTATTTATATTTGCGTTTGATTTTGTGGGTCAGATAAATCAAACCTTGAGTCAAGTTGACGTTACGGTCTAGACATTGTCAGTAAGAATGGCGTGAAATAACATAAGTATTCATTCCTTCATTAATTAATTTTCATTAGGTAATTTTCATTAAATCATAACATTGAATTTAATTACAATCAATACATTGTCAGTACGAGCACCTAACAAGTGGCACGAGTCTGTTTTTGCATAGCTTAAAAGAATAAGTAATACTTGATACATCCAAAAGAAAGAATCTGTTTTGTCAAAGATTATTGCTTTTTAAATAGGTACCTATCATTGTATCAGGTGACGGGGACGGCATTTACTTTTGAGTTTGTTTTAAAGTAATGATATTGTCAGCGTGTTTATCAAAAGTTCATTGTTCTAAATCTAGAGGAGAAAGTTTCCCACGTTTGTGTAGAGAAGCGGTCATCCACTATCCTCTTAAACGTGTTCTTATGTAGCCAACGTACCTTGGTTCTGCAAAGAACCAGGGTAGGTAGGTACGTTGGCTTTGTACCCTTTCGGATTAAGGAGTAATGAGGATTTTGGTTTTAGTGAGGGTCAAATTATATCTTTTAATACGTTGGGCGAGTGAAGCTCATTACAATTGTGTAAGCCCTTTGGAGTGTAGAATAAATAGGTAGGTATGGACATTTTTTGACTATTCAATATGTCTCACGACAGTTTAGATTAATTTTTACAAAACCTCCAGAAACATGTCTACAAAAAAGTGATATATACCTACATAAGAAGTGATTGGCAAATACATTAAATGTATCATTACTCTTCGATTTTAGCCATCCATTCTTTTACAATTTCGAAAGACACATCTATAGTTGAAGTAGTATTTATTGAGCGTGTAGTAAACTAGAGCCGGGCGGCGCCGGCCATGCCTTTGACAAACGAAAATGGACTTGCAGACGGCATGCACTCCACTTCGCAAATATTCCATTCACATCAGCTATTGACTGTCTTTCTGCATTCTAAAGGTGTGAGCGGATGTTTATTCGAATAGTTTGGAATTGTATAGGTACTGGTAAATACCTAGATATTTTTCATTTCTCATGCTCTCTAAAGGATGACTTACGTTAAACCGGACCGTGTCCGAGCTGGAGCTTCCGGCGCTTAGTTTTCTATGGAAAGCATCACGTGATCAACTGTCATTGTCATAGAAAAGTAAGGCTGGAAGCTCCAGCCCGGACACGGCCCGGTCTAACGTGAGTCATCCTTAAGAGGTTCATTGTTGTTCTAAAAGGTGTGCAGAAAAATACGTTTCTGCACTAGTCTAGAGCATTTTACTCTCCAAGTACGTTTTTTTTTACTACAAGCAATTGAAATTTGATTCTAATTGGACTTGTTATACAATGCCCATTCTGATATTTAACTCCCTCTTCTATAAATATTGATACTTTTATCTAAATTGTTTATTGAAAGTACCCTCAAGAAACACTAATACTGAACACTAGTATTAGTGTTTAGTGGTGTATAGTATTATTTAGCCGTGTTTTTTAAACGCACGTGTATTTTACTTTCCTCGTATTCGAAATGAAAAGTAGGTACCTACCTACTTAGAGTGTTTAACTCGGGTGAAAGGCACTATTTCATTCTCGGATTATTATATTAATTAATGTGCCTGTTAAACTTTTATTGTCAATAAAAATATTGTTATATTGTTATAAACTGCCTCGACAGAAATGAGTGCCTTTCATCCCTTGGTTAACAATCTGCTATTCCTTAATTTCAATATCCAGAGAGATAAATGAGAATGGAAAACGTAGTCCGTTTGTACGTATTAGTGCAGTGGTTCCTAACCTTTTCAGTCCGGTTACCCCTATGACTAACTAAGGAACCTGATTTTACCCCTCCCCCCAATGGTAATAAAAAATAAAACGTGTACGTTTGTTGTATTGTTATATTAGGTTAGCTTTTACTGGCACAGACTTAAATATACCTAGATAAAGCAAATATCACGATTTGTATTGAAACCAAGCGTGCCGACTTCTTACCACCTACTGTGACGTCACAGCCGCAATTTAGTGATGGGAAATCCTAACCGATTCAAAGACACCGATGCCCCTCTGCCCCGCTACGATTCAACTGTCTTGCTCATACTCATAGATTTTATATCTGCGATCTCGCTCGCTCACTTCCCGCTCCCCGCGAACCACGCCAAAAATCGAATAGTACGCCGAGTAGTAGCAATGTGAGAGGACGCGCTTTTGAGCGGTTTCATTCTGTCGACGCTGGTGGATCCCTTCGCGTAGTCTCAAGTAAGTTTGTTAAAATATTAAGTATATTCGTTGATATTTTATTGAAACAGGAGAGATTAGTATAGAAGTGCAAGGTAAGAAACATAATTTTAGATAACTTATAAATCACAAATCGATTAACGTGAATGTCATCGATTTTCTGACGGACGAATGACATTTAACGGAATTATTAGATTCCTAAATAATATTTGAATTGAATTTTAAAAATATTATTCTATTATTATTCTAAAAAAAGATTGTATCTAATATTTTTTTTATATGTATAGGTATAAAATTTATACAATTTTTTTTCACCTCAGCAGCTCGAACAAGGGTACTTTGATTCTTAAAAACAGTGAGCAAAATGCGATTTTGCTCACTGAGTGAGACAAAATGACATTCAAGTGACCTTTATAGTCAAATGTCATTTCAACATGCGGGGTCTAATAAAAATTCGAAATACTTGGGTTCTATTATCTCTGTCCCTTTTACACTGTTAGCAAAAAGAAACAGACAAAAAAAAGTTAAAACGACATTCAACAGTATATTCACGGTTTATAATAGACCCCCGAAAAACTTCAGACCGCATCGTTCCAAACCACGTACGAGTATGAATTCTTAATAATTAATTAATAAAAATAAAGTTTAAGATTTCATAAAAACTGATAAAATACTATATTTTAGGTATTTTATTGTACAATTAAAATAACGAACTCAAAAAATACACAGATCATCACGCAAAATTAATTATTTTACTTTTAAGAATTTCTACCATAGTTGACAAATAGTACGTATCCGCAATTCGGACCGTATCTTACAAAGATTTTTTTGTTGTCAAAGTTGGCGATTGAAGTGTCAGTTAATGTTTGTTATTTCTATATTATTTTACTGGAATTTATTATTACGTTTTGTTTTTGTGTTCCATTGCGGTAATTAAACTTAATTGTTTGTATATCTTAAGAAAACATGAGTGCAGGTATTAAGTGATGAAGAAGGATTACATTTTTCAAGTTGTCTAATAGGTATGTTCTCACTGCGCTGAGGTGAAAAATGTTGTGTACTACACGAGATCAAAGTTATTTACATCTCGTGCGCTTTTGAGTCCCTTACTACGCTCAAGATTCTAAATTAGATTCACTCGCTACACTCGTGAATCTATTATAGAATCTTTCGCTTGCACGGGACTCAAATAAGCACTCGAAGAAATATCAAACTTTGATCACTTGTTGTACAAATAACTATTTTTGGATATAACTCACTAAGTATATATGTGCTATCTAATCCTTTGAATTATTATATTTACATATATCTAAAATTACAAATAAAAATAAAAATCATAAATTAAAAAAAAAGACAAAACGCTTCAAGTCGTTCCTGGTGCAAAGGTTCCCATGATGCTCGCAGCATTACCACGCTGGATCACCACGGACAGCCTTTGCACGAGGAACGACTCGGAGCGGGGGCCTTCCCCTTTCTGTCTGTTCAAATTCTAATTACCCTCCTTTTTTAGGGTTCCGTAGCCAAATGGCAAAAAACGGAACCCTTATAGATTCGTCATGTCTGTCTGTCTGTCTGTCCGTCTGTCTGTCCGTCCGTATGTCACAGCCACTTTTCTCCGAAACTATAAGAACTATACTGTTGAAACTTGGTAAGTAGATGTATTCTGTGAACCGCATTAAGATTTTCACACAAAAATAGAAAAAAAACAATAAATTTTTGGGGTTCCCCATACTTCGAACTGAAACTCAAAAAATTATTTTTCATCAAACCCATACGTGTGGGGTATCTATGGATAGGTCTTCAAAAATGATATTGAGGTTTCTAATATCATTTTTTTCTAAACTGAATAGTTTGCGCGAGAGACACTTCGAAAGTGGTAAAATGTGTGTCCCCCCCCCCTGTAACTTCTAAAATAAGAGAATGATAAAACTAAAAAAAATATATGATGTACATTGCTATGTAAACTTCCACCGAAAATTGGTTTGAACGAGATCTAGTAAGTAGTTTTTTTTTACACGTCATAAATCGCCTAAATACGGAACCCTTCATGGGCGAGTCCGACTCGCACTTGGCCGCTTTTTAATAATAACGATTAAATTGTTTTTTTTTTAATACTAGATAATATCATTCGTCTGTTCGAAATCGAGTAATCGATTAGAATCGATTATTGATATTGTAGAACGAACAACACTAGTCGCTAAATTTGACGGACGAATGAGAAATGGCCTGTACCACGAAGTCGAAGCGATGCGCGACAGTACCGCTGTTACAATATTCATCGACTCTTTAACACACAACGTCAGATCAAACGCACAAAGCAAACGCGCAATGTAATGTAAATATAGTTTTGTACCGTTAATCTATAGTTACTTAGGTATATTATTGGAAACACAACTTGGAATACTTAAAAAATTGTTTTAAAATGAATTTACGCATAATATCATTTTTAAATTACTTACCTGTGATAGGAAATATGTCCTTGCCCTTGGGTGCTTGCAATTTTTGGGCTGTTGCAGTTACTTATCACGCAACGAGGCATTTTTTAATTTTTTACGAATGCTGCACCAACTGACGCGCGTGGACTGTCAGTAGCGACGGTCAACCTCGACGATTCGTCGGGGTTCGGACACGCGAAGTAGATGCATTTGCGTCATCTAGGTATATTTAAGTCTGTGGGCCCTGCTTATTACCCCCGTAAAATACCAGTTTTACCCCCAGGTTAGGAACCACTGTATTAGTGTAAGGCCTGAGTGGACGCTTGAGTTGGGCGTGCAGCGGGGCGGGGCGTGCGGCGTGCATGTTAAACAAATGCAAACGTATAGTAGCGGCCTTAGTGCACGCTACTCAAATTACTTGTGAGCCCGACGCTACGGTGCACGCCCCGCCGAACGCTCCGCTTCGAGCGTCCACTCAGGCCTTACACTTAGAAGCGACCCTTCTTCCTCTAAAGCGCGTCCCTTAGGAACTACATTATGCATGGCGAAGGACCGGCCTATACAATTATCTAATTACGGTAGGTAGCCTGGGCTATAACCGCGAAAATCGAAGTTCGCTAATTGCGGGCATCTGTCTCTGTCACTCTAATTACGCTTTCATTGGAGTAAAAGAGAAAGATCCCCGCAATTTGCGAATTTCGGTTTTGGCGGTAGCCCCCCTGAAAGCGAAAATGTTTTCCTCTGAGGAAATAGAACGTGTATGTATAGGCCGGTAAAAGCTAAATTGAGGATTTTCAGTGGTACTAATTTAGATTGAATAATTTTACGGTTGAGACTCACTTGTTTTATGTCACTGCTCGTGCGACATGTTTCGGAGAGCCTAGGTCTCCTTATTCAAGCACTGACCGTGCGAGCAGCGTTCACGACGGCCGTGTATCGTGTACGTGACAATGTTAGTATGTCTCACAACAGTTTAAATTCGATTATGGGTACTAATTTATTTTACTGGTAAGGAGATATGTTGTATATATTTGCTTCGTGTGTTCCAAGTATCGTCAAATCTACCCGATAGCCGAGTTTGGCGTTTATCGAAACGTTTTTATAACGCATTTATATAGCTTATTAAGTATAGTTAGTAGTTAGTGTGGCAGAGCGCTGGAGTATCGATCCATAAGCCGTGAGTTCAAGTCTCACCCAAGACGGTAATTTTTCCCCTTTTATATTTATTCTAAGCTTATTAATTATATTCTTAACCGAAATAGAACAAGCACGGTTCATGAAACAAACCGTGAAGAAATGAACACTTTTATTCCCTATTCATATGTATTTGTTATGTATGAATCTAAATTATCTACCTATATATGTTTCCTATGAATCTAAATTAAACGTTGTTGAAATGTCACATAAGCTGATATGCCTCTTGAAATAAATTCGTCAGATATTGTTTTATTTTTTCAAAATAAAACGTTTTGCTCTTGGTCTAGGACGAATCGTAGAAATAGCGATGTCGAACGAAATGGACGCCAATTTATTTACTACAAATTACTTGATATATTGGGGAATCCTGAAGTCCATTTATATAATTATATTTTGCCCTAAAAACACTGATATAGAGAAAAAAGAGCAACTACATATATAACCAGTTTATACTCGTATACTGACTTCTTGTTCACAGGCACCCGGTTAGCTTCTATACATTTTTTTTACAATAAATTCTTCTGTCAAAAAATCATCTTTGATACCTAGGTACTAGCTTTTGTTTACTTTTGTACTTTTCTTTTAATAGTCACCCCAAGACTATTACCCAATTAGCAAATTATGTCGTAAGAAAGGCACCATATGTCCACCTCCAGTAACAAATCGGTACCTTCGGATATACCTACGATAACGTTCAATCGCGTGGTGTTCAAAAGTGACACGTATTTTATCACCTGGATAATGATGTCATCCATAATTCTCCCGTAACAATAAATTTGCGTTGTTTTATCACCTTGTTTCTATGGTCACCAAGTTATTTAGTCTGTCTAAATCGATTGTCCTTCAAAAGATACTTACCTCAATCAAATATCAGGAAATTTTGCTTCCAAGATTTGACCAACACTATTAAAATGGCAAGTTAAATACAAAATCGCAAATTATCACATATTAAGGTTTTTAGGTTAGAGTCATGAGACATTTTATTAGATTCACATTTGGATTTTGGTAGAAATTGTGAGAATTTACACGAAAACACTACGAAAAATAAAAACATTTGAACAAAATACCATAACATAAATTAGTCAATAAGGTTACCAAGTATAGTAAAATAAATATGAATGGAACATTGAAAATATTATTACACCTGTAACTACCACATAGCGTTGAAATATTGCTGCCATATGACGTCACATGTCTGGGACCGATCAATCTCAGCAGACGTATTGGGTATGCGGCGAGACAGGGGTATTTGGGGCAATCTGTTGTAATTTGCTTGGGAAATTAATCCGCAGGGATAAGTCCGACAGAAACAGGCTTCATAGTTAATGCCTGCTGGTACGAGGCTTTTATTAAGTTATTTTGTAATGTTCATAATAAATAAGGGCATGATCCTGAATAAAGATAAATATGATCATGATCAATTGGTCATTTACTCAACTTTGGACCAACCACAAAACAGCCAAATAAAATCAACTTATTCATAAAAAATACTATTTAAAAATTCATGTTGTAATACAGTAAATTTATACATTTAGCGTTTGCGTCAAATCCGGTAGGTAGTTCTGATTTTTTGCAGACTTTTTGCAGACAGACGGCGCTCGAAGTCTCAAACTTGGATTATTAATTAGGCCAACATCATAAATAAGTCTGCAAAAAATTAGAACTAATAATAAATAATAAATAAATATTTGACGCAGAAGAGCCACGAATTCGACAAATTTACTGGATTATTGTGATTAACCCAAACATATGGGCCCCGGGCATTTTTATTCGCGTTTTTTAGGGTTCCGTACCCAAAGGGTAAAAACGGGACCCTATTACTAAGACTCCGCTGTCCGTCCGTCCGTCTGTCACCAGGCTGTATCTCACGAACCGTGATAGCTAGACAGTTGACATTTTCACAGATGATGTATTTTTGTTGCCGCTATAACAACAAATACTAAAAACAGAATAAAATAAAGATTTAAGTGGGGCTCCCATACAACAAACGTGATTTTTGACCGAAGTTGCAACGTCGGGCGGGGTCAGTACTTGGATGGGTGACCGTTTTTTGCTTGTTTTTTTTTGCTTGTTTTGCTCTATTTTTTGTTGATGGTGAGTCCGACTCGCACTTGGCCGGTTTTATATAGATTCAAAGGACAAAAAATATCAGTTTGACCATCTGAATCACTTTTCAAGATAGATATGCGGTAAAATATATTTCACAAAGTAAACATACCGCAAATCCAGACTTCGGCATTCCGTTGGAAACATTATTCTTAGTTCAAACCTCCAACGTCAGTCATTAACACTCCATCGCCCAGTGCATAATGCATCGAACTCATGAAAAATGCATACTTTCATACATCCGAGCGAGTGCCTATGAAATTGCTTTGTTCATCATTTGTTTGATAAAGTTTGAAATTGTGGCGGAAATGTTGTTGTGGCAATTTTTATTAAAACATGTAGTAGGTATGTTTAGTTTCTCTTTATATTTTTCTGTTTATCTAAGTGATAGTGACTGTGTTTGCAGTGAAAAATGCATCTTTTATAAATAATGTCCTGAAATCAGCCAATAGTGCCGTGGAGTGCTCAAGTTCCTAACAATATAAATGTACGATCCTTTTGCAAAGAATTTACTCTTAAACTCGAAACTTTCGTAAAATTCACATGTCTTGTAGGTATGTAAATTTTACAAAAGATTCGAGTTTACGAAAGAACTCGAAACTTTAGTAAAATTCACATACAAGACGGAACAACTCTACTACCAATTATATTCTCTCTAAGCGCTTATTATTATTATTATTGGGGTGGTATCGGGCCTTTGAGTGTCACGTCGACCAAGTATTGATCTATTGTGACGGCCCTTTAAAGTTCATTACTAATGCCCGTTGCATCCAGAAAATTACAGATGCTTTGGGCCGTAACGTTCTGTACCTCATAGGGTTGCAATACATGCCGCCCTAAGTAGGTACTTCTTTTTGACATTAGTGGTCCACAGGAACAGAGAATGTGCATTGCAGTCTCCTCTGACTCCTGGCAGAACCTGCATGTCGCATCTTGTTTCTTGCCAATTTGAAACATGTGCTTGTTCAACTTACAGTGTCCAGTCAGTATTCTAGTCACCGCGCAAATTTTGTGCCTTTTGAGCCCCAGAAGCTCCTTAGCGATTTTGCTGTTGAACCCTTTGATTAGAGCTTTCGAGTGTACTTGTCCTTTAGCGAACTTCCACCAATCGATTGCTCTCTTTTTTTACACGACTGCCCAAAAAAAAGAGTGTATTGTTTTCAGCGTTCATGTTTGTATGTATATATGTATGTGAGTTTCTTTATTCCACGATAACTTCAGAATGCCTTAACCGATTTAGATGTATGATATATCATTAGAATCCTTACGTCATCCCGGGTGACATAGGCTATGTGACGTCATTACAAAATCAATATGGCGGACTTAATACACCATATTACGCAACCTTAAGAAAAAAATATCTTGCAAACCCATCGAGTAGGGCATCAAAATGAAGCACTTTGAAAGACGATCAATAATATATATATACAGTATGAGGGTTTAAGTCCAATTTTAAAAAAGTAAGAATTTTCAAAATATATTAAGAAAAGCTAATCTCATAAAACCAAATATTATCCTATTGTTGGGATATTAAAAGGAAGTGGTCTGACCGCTGATCATAAAAAAAATATTATACATAGGTATTATATTAATCATATTTTACTTGTTTTGAAACCAAGCCAATATGTTCTAAATTGCGCTAAGGGAATAGAAAAGTGTAAATAAGTTCTTTGTAGAGAGTCTGAGATTGTAGAGTCCGTCTTCAGATACAACTCTACACCGACGGAACAAAGTGTGAAAGTGTCATTATAACCGTATATTTTTATACGTATTTTTTATATAAAGCACGAGATACACTTGTAAGTTTTACTTACGTGAGTAGGGACAAAGCTATTTGTTAGAATGAGATAATGATATTTATCTCTCGTTCTGTAGTAGCTATAGCTGTGTCCGTACGTAGTACGTACGTAAGTAAAACTTAAGACAGATATGGGCTCTTCCTGCAACTTCCCTGAGTATTTTAATTACGAAGGCCGAGGGCCGAACTCCGCATAGGGCCGACGGTCCGAAGCGTAAGGCAGGTGCGTGCTTCCTGTAACTTCCCCAAGTATCCTAATTGCGAAGGCCGAAGGCCGAGCTTCGCGTAGGGCCGAAGGCCCGGTGCGTAAGAAATGTGCACGCTTTCTGCAGCTTCCCCAAGTATCTTAATTGCGAAGGCCGAAGGCCGAGGTTCGCGTAGGGCCGAAGGCCCAGACCGTAAGAAAGGTGCACGCTCTCTGAAGCTTCCTCAAGTTTCTTAATTACGAAAGCCGAAGGCCGAGCTTCGCGTAGGGCCAAAGGCCCGGAGCGTAAGAAAGCTGCACGCTTTCTGCATGCAGCTTCCCCAAAGTATCTTAATTGCGAAGGCCGAAGGCCGAGCTTCGCGTAGGGCTGAAGGCTCGGAGCGTAAGAAAGGTGCACGCTTTCTGCAGCTTCCCCAAATTTCTTAATTGCGAAGGCCGAAGGCCGAGCTTCGCGTAGGGCCGAAGGCCCGGGGCGTAAGAAAGGTGCACGCTTTCTGCAGCTTCCCCAAGTATCTTAATTGCGAAGGGCCGAAGGCCCGGAGCGTAAGAAAGCTGCACGCTTTCTGCAGCTTCCCCAAGTATCTTAATTTCGAAGGCCGAAGGCCGAGCTTCGCGTAGGGCCGAAGGCCTGGAGCGTAAGAAAGATGCACGCTTTCTGCAGCTTCCCCAAGTATCTTAATTGCGAAGGCCGAAGGCCGAACTTCGCGCAGAAAGGTGCACGCTTTCTGCAGCTTCCCCAAGTATCTTAATTGTGAAGGCCCAAGGCCGAGCTTCGCGTAGGGCCGAAGGCCTGGAGCGTAAGAAAGATGCACGCTTTCTGCAGCTTCCCCAAGTATCTTAATTGCGAAGGCCGAAGGCCGAACTTCGCGCAGAAATGTGCACGCTTTCTGCAGCTTCCCCAAGTATCTTAATTGCGAAGGCCGAAGGCCGAGCTTCACGTAGGGCCGAAGACCTGGAGCGTAAGAAAGATGCACGCTTTCTGCAGCTTTCCCAAGTATCTTAATTGCGAAGGCCGAAGGCCGAGCTTCGCGTAGGGCCGAAGGCCGAGCTTCGCGTAGGGCCGAAGGCCTGGAGCGTAAGAAAGGTGCATGCTTTCTTTAGCTTCCCCAAGTAACTTAATTGCGAAGGCCGAAGGCCGAGCTTCGCGTAGGGCGGGAGGCCCGAAGCGTAAGAAAGGTGCACGCATTCTGCAGCTTCCCCAAATTTCTTAATTGCGAAGGCCGAAGGCCGAGCTTCGCGTAGGGCCGAAAGCCCGGGGCGTAAGAAAGGTGCACGCATTCTGCAGCTTCCCCAAGTATCTTAATTGCGAAGGGCTAAGGCCGAGCTTCGCGTAGGGCCGAAGGCCCGGAGCGTAAGAAAGCTGCACGCTTTCTGCAGCTTCCCCAAGTATCTTAATTGCGAAGGCCGAAGGCCAAACTTCGCGTAGGGCCGAAGACCTGGAGCGTAAGAAAGATGCACGCTTTCTGCAGCTTCCCCAAGTATCTTAATTGCGAAGGTCGAAAGCCAACTAATAGGAAATAATTATGTAGTTGCAGAGATATTAAGCCTTATAGCACTTTTCAATACGTCTGGTTTTTGGGTCAGACCTAGTTAGGTTTTTAAGCACGTTTTATGCTAACATATCAAAGATCAACGTGATAAAATCTCCTTGAAGCAACTAAATTGTCTTAAATCATAAAAAATGTGTTTTTTTTAAATGGTCACTAAAATGTATAAAATAAAATAAATTAATTAAAAATTAAAAAACACGACTGCAGTTTAAAAGCGAACTGAAAAGCTAGAAATAATTTTTAGTTATGTTAGGTACTCAACTTAATGAATGTAAAATAGAATATAAGTGTTCAGTCAGGGTCATAAACAGCAATAAGAAAAGTTTAAGCCCCTTTAGGATCGTGACTGTACCTGCATATTTTATTTCGATTGCAGTCGGGGACCTTGTTATGTTGAAATTTTCCCATTCACAGGTCCCCGACTGCAATCGAAATAAAATATGCAGGTACAGTCACGATTCTAAATGGGCCTAAACTTTTCCTATTGCTGTTTATGACCCTGACTGAACACTTATATTCTATTTTACATTCATTAAGTTGAGTACCTAACATAACTAAAAATTATTTCTAGCTTTTCAGTTCGCTTTTAAACTGCAGTCGTGTTTTTTAATTTTTAATTAATTTATTTTTTAGCATTACATTAAATATATCCTAATATCAAAACGCATAACCTAATGGGCTTGGGATAACTTTATTATGCAATCAACTTAAGTAGTAATAAAAAACCGGCCAAGTGCGAGTCGGACTCGCGCACGGAGGGTTCCGCACCATCAACAAAAAATAGAGCAAAACAAGCAAAAAAACGGTCACCCATCCAAGTACTGACCTCGCCCGACGTTGCTTAACTTCGGTCAAAAATCACGTTTGTTGTATGGGAGCTCCACTTAAATCTTTATTTTATTCTGTTTCTAGTATTTGTTGTTATAGCGGCAACAGAAATACATCATCTGTGAAAATTTCAACTGTCTAGCTATCACGGTTCGTGAGATACAGCCTGGTGACAGACGGACGGACGGACGGACGGACAGCGGAAGTCTTAGTAATAGGGTCCCGTTTTTACCCTTTGGGTACGGAACCCTAAAAACGCATTAGGTATGTTCAGAAAGCATGATCATAATCTGCATAACTAATTTTGGTCATAATAACAATATTATTTTATTAAGCATAATATTTAGCGTATTAACATTAAATTGTTATGTATTATTTAATTAGGACATACGTATTAGTTTCGTTTTCGACCCACACTGGTAAAACATTAAAAAGTAAACATACTTTAATCAGGATTTTACGCACATTTTTATGGTCAGCCGTAATTTTTACGAGGTATGGAGTTCTAAAAAAACCCATCTCAAAATCTTCACTAAACTTGAACATCGGTTTTCAGGTTTTTTTACTATTTACTTCTACTGTTTTCCTCACGTTTTGTATTTTTTTCTAATCAAATACATCCCAAACCATTTTCATTACGCACCCGATGTTCTTTTTGGTAACTACTTTTTATTTTTCGCAGCAATTTTGTAGAACTTGACACAATTTCCCCCAAAATCCAAATGTGAATCCAATAAAATTTGTCATGGCTCTAACCTAAAAACCCGCCATTATCCAGCCCCCATCACGATAATTAAATCAACGATTCATAGCTGATACTTCTGGTTCATGAAAAATGCAACGCCAATTTGTGATCGTTCGCCAGCGAACGGTTTTAGATTTTAAGTCCATATCGATATTATAAAGGTAACATTCAGATGGCGGCTGCAAAACCGAGATTTGGCAAGATAATGTGTGATGACTTAGCTTAAAATTCGTCGGAATATAATACAGATTTCTGCACTCGTATTAAAGTTGCTGCCATACGCATCACGTCCCCGACAAAGTAGACCTTATCATGGAATGCGCTGGCAGTAGCGGAGACGTATTTTCCTTGATATGTTGCGTTACCTACTTACTGTGGTTGTCACATTGCTGTAGCTGTTATAATGTTCTATCCATTACTCATATCAAGGAGATTGACAGTGATATAGTCCCCGTGAAAGCTGGAGCAATAACGCTGCAACTGCAACAGCATCAGTTGCAGTCGCCATTCAAATGTAACCTTTATGCTTAGTAGATTTAATGGTTATTTGAAAGCGCTTAGAAACCTAAGACACCAACATATCTACATCAACTCAGACAGCCAGGCTGCTCTGCTGGCACTAGAATCCCTTGAGTCAAACTCAAAACTAGTCCAGAACTGTAAAACAAACCTAAATGCACTGGCTAACTCCAACAAAGTCACACTTAGATGGGTACCAGGGCACTCCGACATTAACGGAAACGAAGAAGCAGACGAACTTGCAAGAAAGGGCGCAGACACTCCCCTGGTCGGCCCAGAACCGTTCTGTGGAATCACAAAACGGGATGCATATTCTCTGCTCAGCGACTTAGAAAAAAATTAAAAAACACGACTGCAGTTTAAAAGCGAACTGAAAAGCTAGAAATAATTTTTAGTTATGTTAGGTACTCAACTTAATGAATGTAAAATAGAATATAAGTGTTCAGTCAGGGTCATAAACAGCAATAGGAAAAGTTTAGGCCCATTTAGAATCGTGACTGTACCTGCATATTTTATTTCGATTGCAGTCGGGGACCTGTGAATGGGAAAATTTCAACATAACAAGGTCCCCGACTGCAATCGAAATAAAATATGCAGGTACAGTCACGATCCTAAAGGGGCTTAAACTTTTCTTATTGCTGTTTATGACCCTGACTGAACACTTATATTCTATTTTACATTCATTAAGTTGAGTACCTAACATAACTAAAAATTATTTCTAGCTTTTCAGTTCGCTTTTAAACTGCAGTCGTGTTTTTTAATTTTTAATTAATTTATTTTATTTTATACATTTTAGTGACCATTTAAAAAAAACACATTTTTTATGATTTAAGACAATTTAGTTGCTTCAAGGAGATTTTATCACGTTGATCTTTGATATGTTAGCATAAAACGTGCTTAAAAACCTAACTAGGTCTGACCCAAAAACCAGACGTATTGAAAAGTGCTATAAGGCTTAATATCTCTGCAACTACATAATTATTTCCTATTAGTTGGCTTTCGACCTTCGCAATTAAGATACTTGGGGAAGCTGCAGAAAGCGTGCAGCTTTCTTACGCTCCGGGCCTTCGGCCCTACGCGAAGCTCGGCCTTAGCCCTTCGCAATTAAGATACTTGGGGAAGCTGCAGAATGCGTGCACCTTTCTTACGCCCCGGGCTTTCGGCCCTACGCGAAGCTCGGCCTTCGGCCTTCGCAATTAAGAAATTTGGGGAAGCTGCAGAATGCGTGCACCTTTCTTACGCTTCGGGCCTCCCGCCCTACGCGAAGCTCGGCCTTCGGCCTTCGCAATTAAGTTACTTGGGGAAGCTAAAGAAAGCATGCACCTTTCTTACGCTCCAGGCCTTCGGCCCTACGCGAAGCTCGGCCTTCGGCCCTACGCGAAGCTCGGCCTTCGGCCTTCGCAATTAAGATACTTGGGAAAGCTGCAGAAAGCGTGCATCTTTCTTACGCTCCAGGTCTTCGGCCCTACGTGAAGCTCGGCCTTCGGCCTTCGCAATTAAGATACTTGGGGAAGCTGCAGAAAGCGTGCATCTTTCTTACGCTCCAGGCCTTCGGCCCTACGCGAAGCTCGGCCTTGGGCCTTCACAATTAAGATACTTGGGGAAGCTGCAGAAAGCGTGCACCTTTCTGCGCGTAGTTCGGCCTTCGGCCTTCGCAATTAAGATACTTGGGGAAGCTGCAGAAAGCGTGCATCTTTCTTACGCTCCAGGCCTTCGGCCCTACGCGAAGCTCGGCCTTCGGCCTTCGAAATTAAGATACTTGGGGAAGCTGCAGAAAGCGTGCAGCTTTCTTACGCTCCGGGCCTTCGGCCCTTCGCAATTAAGATACTTGGGGAAGCTGCAGAAAGCGTGCACCTTTCTTACGCCCCGGGCCTTCGGCCCTACGCGAAGCTCGGCCTTCGGCCTTCGCAATTAAGAAATTTGGGGAAGCTGCAGAAAGCGTGCACCTTTCTTACGCTCCGAGCCTTCAGCCCTACGCGAAGCTCGGCCTTCGGCCTTCGCAATTAAGATACTTTGGGGAAGCTGCATGCAGAAAGCGTGCAGCTTTCTTACGCTCCGGGCCTTTGGCCCTACGCGAAGCTCGGCCTTCGGCTTTCGTAATTAAGAAACTTGAGGAAGCTTCAGAGAGCGTGCACCTTTCTTACGGTCTGGGCCTTCGGCCCTACGCGAACCTCGGCCTTCGGCCTTCGCAATTAAGATACTTGGGGAAGCTGCAGAAAGCGTGCACATTTCTTACGCACCGGGCCTTCGGCCCTACGCGAAGCTCGGCCTTCGGCCTTCGCAATTAGGATACTTGGGGAAGTTACAGGAAGCACGCACCTGCCTTACGCTTCGGACCGTCGGCCCTATGCGGAGTTCGGCCCTCGGCCTTCGTAATTAAAATACTCAGGGAAGTTGCAGGAAGAGCCCATATCTGTCTTAAGTTTTACTTACGTACGTACTACGTACGGACACAGCTATAGCTACTACAGAACGAGAGATGAATATCATTATCTCATTCTAACAAATAGCTTTGTCCCTACTCACGTAAGTAAAACTTACAAGTGTATCTCGTGCTTTATATAAAAAATACGTATAAAAATATACGGTTATAATGACACTTTCACACTTTGTTCCGTCGGTGTAGAGTTGTATCTGAAGACGGACTCTACAATCTCAGACTCTCTACAAAGAACTTATTTACACTTTTCTATTCCCTTAGCGCAATTTAGAACATATTGGCTTGGTTTCAAAACAAGTAAAATATGATTAATATAATACCTATGTATAATATTTTTTTTATGATCAGCGGTCAGACCACTTCCTTTTAATATCCCAACAATAGGATAATATTTGGTTTTATGAGATTAGCTTTTCTTAATATATTTTGAAAATTCTTACTTTTTTAAAATTGGACTTAAACCCTCATACTGTATATATATATTATTGATCGTCTTTCAAAGTGCTTCATTTTGATGCCCTACTCGATGGGTTTGCAAGATATTTTTTTCTTAAGGTTGCGTAATATGGTGTATTAAGTCCGCCATATTGATTTTGTAATGACGTCACATAGCCTATGTCACCCGGGATGACGTAAGGATTCTAATGATATATCATACATCTAAATCGGTTAAGGCATTCTGAAGTTATCGTGGAATAAAGAAACTCACATACATATATACATACAAACATGAACGCTGAAAACAATACACTCTTTTTTTTGGGCAGTCGTGTAATAAAAGAACACTATTGAACGGTGGATAATGGTAGTAGACGACATATTATTTGTAGTTTACAGATTTATCTGTGATTCAAGATAAGTATTTTAAAAACTTTATTAACTGCAAACAGAGCTAGGGACTCGTAGATATTTAAAAAGGAATTCCATTAAGGAATCGCTGACCGCCCGCTAATAGGCAGAGCGAAAAACTTCACCCATAATCATATTGAGCTGCGCGTTTAATTGATAATTCGATTAGGAAATCTTTATTTGCGCAGTTATGTGGGAATAAAGCCTTTTTGTTCAACGCTAAAGCCTACATTATTATTTAACTAAAAGAAGTTTGTTTATAGACTGCTGTGAATAAATTTAGGTTTGTGGACTCAGAAAAAAGTAAATAAAGCTTTTTGACAAGTATCTTTTAGCGTTAATCACTATTTAAAAAAGTCTTTCTACGTTCCACTGCTGGATACAGGTCTCCACTCGTGCGCTGAAAAAAAATCATCTAGCACTTTCTTAGCTAATCTTCAACAGATTTAAGAATTACTTAGCTAGAACGTTTCGGGTACCTATGTCCGCGGTGATCACGCGATGCTATAGAAAATGCATGATGTGTCGAACGCCTTGACTGGACCCGGACCGTTCTGCTGTGTCATTCCTTAGGGCCACCTAGCACTAGCGTCATTTGGGTGTCGTCGTCTGGTCAGCGCTATGGAAAATGGTGTCGCTGCGTAGTTGCGCCAACGTTGCGTCGAGCAGCAGCCATAGAGTTGACTAGGCGCCGACGCTCGGGAGACGATAGTGTGGGGTCTCTCTTAATGCGGAAATATAATGCTATGTAAATGTGGAGCTGCAGCAGTACCGATGGTGGACTGATTTAAGATCCTTTGTTTAGCAAAGACGATTTATTGCTGCGGACGTTTCGTGGGAATTCAACTAGCCGTGAACCGTCATTCCTAATAATGCTAAACAAGCAAAAAAATTAAAAAGTTTGAATATGCTTCCATCATTTGTACATTAATAAAATGATGGTTCAAACAGCGTCCATAGGAGTGCGGCACTACCGCAAATGACTATAAAGTCCAATGCGATAATTATTATGCTTCCATGCTCCTAGTAGGTAACTCGAGGTAATCTATCTAATACTTTTCAACGAGCAATTCTTGCATATTTATTTATTTATTTATATATTTATATGTATATATATTTCGGGGATCTCGGGAACGGCTCTAACGATTTCGATGAAATTTTCTATATGGGGGGGTTTTGGGGGCGAAAAATCGATCTCTGGGAAAACACGCTTTTTTGAGTTTATATATTTTTTCCGAGCAAAGCTCGGTCTCCTATTAAGTACCTACTTATGTGCCATAAATTTTATCGTCGTCTAATTTTTCCTAATCAAAACACGATACCGAATATGCTCTTAAACGGATCCCCGCTATTTTTGTTACATCTTGATTAAGTGTGTAAAAAAAACAGCGTTCTGAGCGTATTTATCAACTTTTTAACATCACAGCCTCTAAAAAGTCCAGACCTTAATTAATTGAGCAGTACTTTAATTAAAATAAGGCCAATATTAATTAAGCCCTAGGTAGCGAATATCTTTCGCTCGGCCTTTTGCTTATTAATGAGCTTCAGGTTACGCGTAAAACAATCTTGTTAAGCGTATGGACTATGTTACATGTGTTGCATGAGTGTAAGGCCTGAGTGGACGCTCGAGTTAGGCGTGCAGCGGGGCGGGGAGTGCGGCGTGCATATTAAAATAAGTTTTTGGCAAAAATTTCATTTTTGGTACAAGCTTTTATCGCTGACTGTACTTTTCTTACGACACGGTGCGAGAACTCGCATGCGAGTTTCATTCATAGAAATAAAATGTAATAGAACAACTGTCAATCTTCAAAAGTGCGACCAAAAATTAAATGCAAGTGTGTGCGTAAATTATCTATCTGAGATCAAAAATAGTGATGTCATGTTACAACATATTAATAATCTGTCGATGTTTGATTGCTTTATCGACTACTTTTTCAAATGTGTTATTTTAAACGTTAAGATTCTACGACATTATGACGTATAAAGAACACTTGCACTGCGTGTGCTATCAAAATCGTTGCAGACTTATCTTAATGTAACTCTTACTATATTGGAAAGTGAAGTTTAAAACCGCTAAACATGAGCACCTTCAAAAAGGTATAACAATCGTTATTATTTGAAGTCGGTTATAAAAGCTAATATCATAATGATGTTTTGTGAAGAAATAATTACATAGCAATTAATATACCGACAAGTTATCGATACTGTCATATGAACATTTTGTCAAGCCCTAACGTAAAGTAACAGCGTTTTTACACAAAATATTTTAAATTATAGACTAATACGATAAAATATTAGCACACAAAGGAAGAAAAACTTATAATGAACTGTATAAACCGGCTTCTTACACTTTTTACGCCGCCGTTAATTTGACAAAATATCGTTAAGAAAATTTCGCTCGGAATATCATTAATCCTATGAAATGAGTATTTGCTTGGATTATTTGGCCCTGTGACACTGAAATCCGGCACACTACAAGACACCATCTTCACTGAATTACTTTATTTAATACTTTTCGTTCTAATCCGTGTATATTTTTCAATTTGAAAATTACAGTGATACGCTCTTGGCCATCTGCGGCCGTCATCAAACTCAAAAGTAGTCACGTTTTCTCATTGGTAGTCTGACTCTTTCGCACTCATGGGATGTTCATATACGTGATGGCTTCCCTTTCGCACACTTCAGCTGTCTGTCAAGCGCGAGCGCGAAAATGAAAATGTCTGTGGTTTCATTACATTGCGTCATTTGATCGGTCGGCTGAATTGACCTCAATGGTCCGCAATGTAACTAAAATCGTATACGACTTCGCGCGCATGGCTCATTTAGACCACAGATTTAGACGGCGCGCGAACTCGTATACTTAGATAAAGTACAAAAAAACATTTTTGGAATATGTACAAAATGTCTTAGGAGGTCAAGCCATTGAAATTTAAACTAAATTATTTGGAAATATAGTTGATTTTCCTATGGTTCACGTATTAAGTAAAACAAAGAATTTTCAGTATAACCTCAACCAATCCAGGCTTTTTATTCATATCTTGCTAAAAATGGAATACTTAATGACCTTTAAAAAGGACATTGGGCAGGACGAGGTTAATATAAAATTACTAGTGATACAGCCAAGAGACTTTCTATTTTTCGATTTATATATAGGTATCTTGTAATAATTTAGTAGCGAAATTACTGGTAATACGATTCTCTCGACAGAAAATCGAGTCGAAAATACCGCATTTCGGCCCGGGCATAAAATATCTTCTTAAATATTTATTTACTCGTCTAGCTCAGAATTGGCAAAAGAATATTAAATTACGTTAGTAAATAAAATAGATCACAAGAATAATAAGACTATTTGTAGCGTATTTTCTGTATGTACTTATCGATATTATTCGACATACTTTTAATCACACGGTTTCATAATTATATTCCCTATTTAACGTTTTTTAATGATATACTAGCGACCCGCCCCGGCTTCGCACGGGTTAAAAAATTATACATAAACCTACCTCTTGAATCACTCTATAAAAAAATCGCATTAAAATCCGTTGCGTAGTTTTGAAGATCTAAGCATACATAGGGTCAGACAGACAGCGGGAAGCGACTTCAGAGAAGGGTTCTGGACATGCACATGAAACATAAAGGTTGATCTCTAATGGAATGCCACATATAGCTGGTCAACCAAATCTTGTCAGTAAAAAAAGGCGCCAAAGTCAAATTTTCTATGGGACGATATCCCTTCGCGCTACATTTTTCAAATTTGCCGCCTTTTTCTACTGTCATGATCTGGTTGACCAAGTATATAAACAGTATCAGACCATAAATCAGCAAGAACGTCGATTCTAATCTTATACAATCTGTTATAATTTTCAACTGGTTTTGATACCTTGACGATTGTCCTTGTGATTGGCGCACATCTCGCACACAACTTTCACTTCACTTCGCATAGGTACACTGACACCGACACAAGGTCGTATCAAAATAAATTCGAAGCCGTAACAAGTTCAGGCTCAAATCACTACATAAAACAAGTCCCCAGCCGCGTCTGTCTGTATGTATGTTCGCGATAAACTCAAAAACTACTTACTGATTTTTATGGGGTTCTCACCTATGAATAGAGTGATTCTTGAGGAAGGTTTAGGTGTCTAAAATGTTAAGGTCTTTTGTAGCTCATGCAAAACTTTTGCGGGTCGCTAGTGGTAATCTAAGATGTCTAAATAATTAACGGAGGTAGCCATCCCACGCTCACATGCGGTGAAGTTAGATACTTTAGACATATCCACTCAGACATCTGATAGGACCACAGACAAGACATCCTCTAGACTGAGCATAGTAACGCTACCCCCTCTGCCACAAATATACGGTAGTTTTACTCCATCTTCGAGTCAAAGTGTCTTTGTATGACGTCCGTGTCTTTGAACGGACCAATCACGGCACGGGACTCGCTCACCTCGTCCCCCGCACCCCAGTATTTTTGGCAGCATCGGTTTCATGAAATAATTGCTCTAAACTCCGTCTAGAGGATTCCTAGTCTATGGATAGGACCGATAATTGACTGCAGAATCGACGTAACACGACATTCTAACGTGTTGACGTCTAACTTTACCGCTTATCTTGTGTCCTTATCATAGTCCTTATAACTGGGGCACAGAGGAATTAACATTCAGAGTAACATCTTTACTTATACATCATATTTATAATATACACTTTATTATCTACGGTACGGTTGCGTCTACGGTATCATCACTACATAGTACCTATAAAACAAAGTCGATTCCCGCTGTCTGTCTGTCCCTATGTATGCCTAGATATTTAATACTACGCAACGGATTTTGATGCGGTTTTTTTAATAGGTAGAGTGATTCAAGAGGAAGGTTTAGTATAATTTGTTAACCCGTGCGAAGCCGGGGCGGGTCGCTAGTCCTGTATACTCGTAACTATGCTACTTACTTTAACACTAATGCTTGAGGTGTGGTGTATTTGTGAGCCGAGGGCGTCAACTCGATTGAGTGACAAGACACAACGTTTCCATCATACTTTATTACGTCTTTCATTCATTATTCTTACAATTTACATATATATATATGTACATCACACCATACCCTGTCATTCCGAGTCGAAGAGATCTTCTTGGTCAATTCATAATGTGGAATAAGTAAGAAAGTTTTTTGAATCATCAGACATTAACTTGCATGATTTCTAACTAACTTGAACACAATAAGATCTTTTAAAACTCGTACTAAAATTTACTGTTCAAAATTATTGACAGAGTATTATTGAATGAATGAACCACGTTGACCACGGACGCTGAAAGGGTTCGAAATGTTGGGATGTAGGTAGTATAAATTCAATATACGCGATATAATCCGTTTTAATCGATTTTTTTTTTCATGAGTAACTATCGCGGTAACCGAAGACAATATTATGAATGAATTCTGTTTCTCTGTGAGTTTCGTCCTCTGTGCTTGGGACACTAACTGTAATGGCCATTATCAATTTGGGTCGTTCTCGCATTTCGTGCAAATCGGTGTTTTCGGAAATTTACCAAAAATGTGGTGGCGTTTTCGAATATCTGTTAATGCAAGGTTGTAACATAGGGCCTAAAGTATATGTATCTCCAATGAACAATTCTAAAAAAGTTAGTATTTTCTTTATATGTACAATTAACACCCAATTTTTTCATTCATCTCTATATGTAACGCGTGAAGATATAACTTTGACCTACATTTTAACCTTAAGATACTACAAATAGAAAATTCGTTGTTTGTGCAATAAATGACTTATTTAGTTATGTTTTAAATCGTATAATATTAGAAGCTAGAAATAAATAATAAAAACTATACAGCCTTATAAGTGTATGGTTCAAGTAATTTCTTCATTACCGACGCGAGAAATAGATTAGCTATATTTTGCTACATAGCGAGGGTATATAGCGCCTACCGCCGATGCAACACATTGTTCGTCAGTCAGTTGGCCGCATGATCTCGTAGCGGATGCCCGTGTGCCACTGTTAGCGAAAATATATACGATCTCTCGGGTCGGGAAGGAGTGTGGTTCTCGATAGTCTTCATCGCCATCGCGTGATTTATACAGTAAGTAGCAAGTGTACATTATTATAATTATACGTAATGAAGTGTTTTAGTGTCGCCTTTCAGATGGTTTATTCTGCAAAATTAAGGTCTGATGCCAACTGATGTAGGCGACAAAAACTTCCAAAACTTCATTCATATCGGTTTCATTCACTTCTTTTCCTTCCAATTTTACTGGGGAAGGTAATGAATGACTTAAGAAGGTAATGATAATATATTCGAGGCAGTGCATTTAATGAAAAGAGGCTTAGTAATTATAAATACTACGCTGTTATAAACATTTAAAACTGTATATGATAATAGGGGAGCCTTTGTAGTCTAAGATGGTCGACCTTCACCGATATGTCTGACGGATGAAACTTACATATTATGAAAGAAAATATGTTCCTGAACATAAATAAATAGGGTTGCTTAAAGAAATATGGTCAAGACTATTTTTAATTATTTTTTGAAAAAAAATTTTTTTTTTTCAAATTTCACCGATCTGTCTGACAAACAAAATAAGTTCCAATGGAAAGTATACAACTTGTACAATATAAATCAACTAGGTTGCCTATCTTTTCCCGGTCACTATTATGTGGTTATAGGGTTGCTTGCGAAAATCCGATCACAAATAAGGGTTGCCAGGCTTTTAAATAAAATAAGAAGGGAAGACTTTTAGCGATAACTCATAAACGGCTTAACTTATCAAGTTTGCTTTAATTTTGTTTGAATGAGTTTATTAAGCACTATTTTTATGTTTTTTTTTTTTTCATATTTTTGGATCGATTTTTCAAAAGTTAGAAGGAATAACCGTTTTTTGTTCTTTCTAAATTATTATTTCCGAAATGATTCACTTTATCAAAAAATGTTAAAAGTAAAAAAGTAAAAAAGTAAATTCTTTATTTGTTCTTAATTCTTTGTTGTTTGCAAACTCCTATTTATTTTTAAAGACCTATCCAACGACACCCCACACTATAGGGTTAAAACGATAAAAATAAATTACATAGGTACAAAACGCGAATGATTTAAATATATTTTGTCTATGCTAATTTTTGAAAATTTGAAAACTACGTTTTATGTGATATGGTGCGCAGATGTTCAAACCGACTTAACAAACACTTGGGGTTGACAATCTCGACTTATAATGATGATAAGTAAATGGTAAATGTACCATCTAGCTTGAACATTATAAGTTGAGATTGTCAACCCCAAGTGTATGTTAAGTCGGTTTGATCATCTCCACAGTGCTTAAGACACATGTTTTTAATATTGTCGATTTTAATTGGTGTTAATTTTCTTGAAATACAGTTTTTTTATGTTCGATTTCATAAGTTTGTTTCATTACCGTCCACAGATAAAATTACCATCTCGGCCGATTTCATTACCAGCGCGTAGTTCATTACCAGTAGCCTTATTAAATGAAAAGTAATAAGGTTACAAAGGTGCCTTTAGCAGAAAAATGTTAATAAATGAATCCACAAATTGACGAAACCCAAAAGTTTACCATTTAAAAGAAAAATTACAAATCGAGAGAATCTCACCGATTTGCACGAAATGAGAGAATGACCCATTTACATAACTCGGCCGAGAGTTTAGGGACCGCTGATTAGTGGGCTATCGTAGCCCTAGTGACACTCAAAGTTTGCTAGTAGGTATCTATCTATATTAGTGTTGAAACCTAGAAAAACGGTAATCGTTTAGAATATCACAATTTTACCAGAGAAAAATCGTGTTTTTTGTGTCTTATTATGTGACTAACAGGCCAATTCGAACGTACACTGAAATCAAAATGATATTTGAAACATGTTATTTACTTATCGTGCGTCTCACCCGCGTACGCGTACATGTACGGTCAAGTACGAGCGAAATGCACGACAGCTAAATGACATCATTCAGATCACAATGTCAGAATGAACAGATCAGAATGATGTCATGGCTCCTCTAGACGATGGCCCACCGCTGGGCCAGCGAGAAGGCCATGCGAGATCGTTGAGAGCACGCACTATGGAATAGGCCACGTGTAGATGCGTACGCACCATCGCTGGCCCACTACCTTTGATGTTCGGCCGAAAAACCGACACCGTGGCCATCCCATCGCCATCCCGCTGCGCCGTGAGCCATCCGACACCACTCCTCTCTACACGCTGACCCATCTTAGTGGGCCAGTATGATGGCCCATCGTGTAGAGGAGCCATCAGTGCACGTTCAAATTGGCCTGATACTCTTAGCATCCAATCTCGACTTGCGTAGCAACACGTGCTACGTCGTAGCATGCGAATATCTAATAGGAAAATACATTATTGAGATATTTTTGGCTGCTCTTAATATACTCGTAGCTAAATTAATATTTTCTCACGGCATATTTAAATATCGTCTTTATATGTTCCAAAAACGTTATTAAAATGTGACGTAGGCGCCTAAGAGACTGTCTCCTAGCAGCTTTGGAGGTATAAACCAAAGAATAATCTCGTGTACAATGAAGTCGAATTTAATGCCTGCCTGTTATTTCTGAATAAAGGAGGATGTATATAGGTATGCACTTTAGGTACCTTGTTAGACACTAATCGCCTCATTCAAAATTTACTTAACAAGACCCAATTCCATTGAGTTCTCCTATTTAATGACACTTAGCTGGTCCAACCTAAATCTGAAGTAATTTAATCCTGTTTAGTGGAAACCAGAATATTTCCAGTTAACGAAGTTCAGGTTCAGGAACAAACATTTCAGTTGATATTTAGCGCTCTAGGTAGTCTAGGTCCCAAAGTTGGTCTTATCCAGCACGGCTAGCACATGATGGGCGCGACAGTCGACAGGCGAGAAAATGCCGCGACATAGAGCTCTCTCGCGAATCGGTAGCATAAGAGCCGCGCGACAACCCGCTGTCTCGCGGACAAATGTCAAAGCGACATAATTTTGTCGTTTGACAGTTCCACGCGGGATACTCTCGAAAATCGTAGCACGAGTGTACTATGGGAGACAAAATGTCCCGCGTTTGAACGTCAAAATGAGAGAAATTGTCTTCGAGGCTAGAGGGTCGCGACTAGGGTTTGCTCCCGGTACTGAATTTGGCGACAAGCGCATTTGGTCGAAGTTTTGTTGACTTTTGTTCTAAAAGAAAGATAATTTTCCATATTTTATATTTATTTCATACTACAACACTTTTTTGTTTAAGTATAATTTGAATCTTGAGTTTCATGATAATGCCATTAATATCAAAATTGTTATATTTTTTCACAATGACTTGTTTGTTCTCTTAAGTTAAACGAAAATCCGACAGAAAAAAATCTAAGCCTAAGATTGTACGATCACGACCACATCAACAAAGCAAACCTTTGGTGGCGAATTGACTGGGGGATAATTAATAGAAACATAAATAATTGATACAAAAATATTACATTGCTAATCCGGGAAACAATTACGTGCTATCAATCAGTGCTAACCCGTTATATTTACACGCGTATTTTTACATGCAATTATTGTTGACAACCTATATTATGTCGCTCCTTAGGTGTTTCCATTCATTGTGGGATATAAACAACACAATCCCGACCTGAATATTGCGATCAACCTCACTTATAATAAGTAAATGCAAAAGTAAATCTGTACCTATGTACAGTCAGCAGCAATAGTTGCTAAGCGGGCGAGGTGTTCAAAATGATCTTGACGCGACTTTATTGTTAAGAGAATAAGAGCGCGTCAAGGTAATTTTGAACACCTCGCCCGCTTAGCAACTATTGCTGCTGACTATATGTTACCTCTTGACGCTTAATCCGCCGAACCGATTTAGACGAAATTTTGTGAAACAACATTCCACAAAGAATGCAAATAATGAATCTGGCAGCTCAACTCAAACTCCACCTCACAGAAGACCACAGCCGTAATACTTACTTTGTAGTGTACGAGTTGGTACTAGCCTAATCCTTAAGTTACGATTCCCACCGACCGGCTGGAGTTGGGCCGCGCCGGAATGCTTTTTCAGTGTACCTATTTACATAATGTGTGGCAGAAGCGATAGAATCCGTCCGGAGCCATCCGATCCGCAAGCAGCCGACCGGCTTTTGGGCATACAAATGTGAAATGCGCTCCGACTCCGACGAATCGTACTTAAATCTGAGTACCTATCTCAAAAAGGTCAAAGTAAATAAAATCATTTAAAGTTTTTGGTAGTATTTATTTAAAAGTCACATTATTTGAGAAGTGTTATCAACACTCGACTGTCCTTGCACGGAGTAGGTTCCCAACTTGAGCCCTTCTATGTCCTCCGTGATGGCAGGAGGGCTGCGGTTAGCAGCAGCATGCTTAGGTGTAGAGAATACCTCCGTGTTTGATGATAGGCTTGTGCATGATTGTCATTCAATCTATCTTCGAAGCCAGCAATGCAGCGGCTAGCCAGCCATAAGGGAGATATGTCGGGGATTAGCATAAGATATTTAGTCTGTAAATAAGATTTAAAAGGAATGTAATTTTTTTGCAAAAAACAACGGAAAAGAGCTTTATGAAGATTGAATTGTGTACGTAAGTACTTACAACTTGACTTCTTCGTAAAGATGGTATTTTGTTAGCCAAAACTTTTAACAAAACGCCAATTATTCGTAAGGAGTTGTATTTTAATGATTAGGTAGGTAATCTTTAGATAATTATAATAATATATTCCAACTTGTAACGACAAAGCGAATCAAATTTTGATTGACAGTATTGACACTGACATTTTCGACTTAAAAATAATATTTGCTATTTCTTATTCTTCATACTGCGAGAAAGAGACAAAGTTATCGTGACTAGGGACGCTCCGTTTCTAAGGCTGACTATTCATTACTTATCCGATTATTATTTTACCGATTCAGTGTTGCCACGAATGAAAAGTTTGTTCCATGTATAAATGGCCACATTGGCTAAGTCGCGCGCGGGATGGCTCTCTCTCGTGGAACTCTTTTCTCGATGTGCGAACTCATGCTGCCAAAATCGAGGAATTGACAGATAGAGATAGAAATTTGTGACGGGCGACTGCCGTCTCTCGCGGCGCGAGCTATCCCGCGGGTAATCATGTGCTAGCCGTGCAGCAATACAGTTATTAGTTGCCAAGTCGCGTTGCGGCAACTTTCGAGTTGCCGGCTACTGTGTACCTAGTTGTCGATTGTTTCTGTGGTCTTTGAGTACAAAGAGTGGTCACTAAAACAGCTTTGGAACTATAGTGAACCGTACTATTAATAAAATAAGATTGATTTTTGTGTAATTACCGTTATCTTTTGATTCGTTGTCTAAGTACCCACGACACAAGCCTTATTGAGCTTACTGTGGGACTTAGTCTAATAATGATAGATTTGTGTAATAGGGCGTTTTTTGTTGTTGTCCCCTACACTTGTTTTTTTTTCAAATTTGGCATTTTTTATGTTATTTCTACTCAGAATCACGAGCTCTTTCTATCCTTAATAGGAGAAAAAGTGTCCCAAAATTTCCATACATTTTTCGATCTTTCCATTTCGCGACCGCCATACAAGTCTATGAAAAATGGTGACGGAATGGAAATAAAAACCTTAGGACACTTTTTTTCTCCTATTAGGATAGAAAGAGCTCGTGATTCTGAGTAGAAATAACATAAAAAATCCCAAATTTGAAAAAAAAGTGTAGGGGACAACAAAAAAAAAACGCCCACTAATGTCCTAAAATATTTAATTATTACAAAAAATTTAGTATCTTCAGTAAATTTAGAATAGTCAAGCCCCGTTTTTTGTAGTCTCCGCAGTTTAGGGTACTTTACTAAAACTTAAGTTCAACAAAACCTCCAACCGACTTAATCTTGCCTTAATAACGCCCTGCAAAATATTCTGCAAAAGCGTTGAATGGAGTTATTATGTTAATCCGTACAATTAAGTTATTTGCGGGCATAACGCTGTTAAAGTTAAATTACTGTGATTTAAACTTTATAAATGGTGGGCGATATATTTTGTGATATATATGGTATAACATATGGGTCGGTTGACAGGAGGTGGTTAGAGGCCGTTTATTTTGCATGCGCAAGTTAATAAACAATTATACATATATAGTTTTAGGAGTTAAATGGAAATATTCTGTGTAGAGAATGATCAGCTGATTTGGAATGAGGTATTATTTTGCTTTTTGAAATCGGACTGTTACCAGTAACTAGTAACAGTCCGTTTCTTATTTTAAATCCGAAATTTTAATTTAAAATCCTATCCACAAGTAAAGCAAAATACCTCATTCCATTTCGCACAGTATAAATTAAGCATTCTGATTTTTGTAGCATAAATTTTTTTTGTGCTTACACTTTCGGCGGGTTTAATTTAAAAATAATAACAAGGTATTTCATTTAACTTGTCGGTCATAATTATTCATATTACAAAATCAACAGAATAGGAACTATCGACTTTGAGGAAATCCTATCTATTACTAATAAATTCATCTTATTTTGGTGGTAAATATGTATCTATTGACACGTACGAGTATTAAGTTTATTTTATACAACAAAATCCAAGCGAACACATTAATTCACAAAATAACCATTAAACTACCGATTGATTTCAACCGCGCCCGTACAAGTACAAGTTGTGAATAGAATATAAAGGTATAAGTTACCTGCCACAGTTACATTTCCATTCAAACAAAACCATTCAAAAACTATGCGAGCGGCATTCAATTAGAACGCATTCGAGCGATTGGCACGTTCGCGGGGTACGTTAGGGCTTCTTCATACTGGCAATTTGTTTTTAGCAATTTTTGGAGATAATTAAAGAAAATAATAATGACGACCGGTCTGGCCTAGTGGGTAGTGACCCTGCCTGCTAAGCCGATGGTCCTGGGTTCGAATCCCGGTAAGGGCATTTATTTGTGTGATGAACACTAAATATTTGTTCCTAAGTCATGGATGTTTTCTATGTATATAAGTATGTATATCGTCGCCTAGCACCCATAGTACAAGCTTTGCTTAGTTTGGGGCTAGGTTGATCTGTGTAAGATGTCCCCCAATATTTATTTATTATTTATTTATTTAATTTACAACCGAAGTTGCCACTTAGAGAACTTAAATTCCAAAAAAGTTGCCACCGTTCTTTATTAGCAACTATTTGCTCATCGTCTTCTCGTCCCTATTGCTTCTGAGATACGATTTTTTTTTTATTTTGCCGTGAAACGAAAGGAGCACGCGGCGTTTAATATGCATTTTTGGAAAGACACAATAAGGCTTTGTTCGCACAGAACTGAGGTGGAAACAAATGTCCATTTTCCAGGACCATGCATCAAGCGCGGCGGCAAAAATGCTGCGCACAGGGCTCGGAACCGGTATTAAAATACCTGATAAAATTGTTTTATCAAAAACCGGTTAATTGATGGAATGCGAACTAAAATGGTTCCCTGTTCTTAGCGGTAATAAGATAGTTTGAGGGGATCGATATATTTAATACCGATTAAACTCCAACTCTCACTTAAACTCGTTTTATGCGTGAAAGAAATAGCATAGCAATACTTACTTTTTCTATCTGGCTTCCATATCTTCAATTTAACCGGTTAATTTCATTTCACAAAAACTAAAGACTGGCATAAACTGGTATCTAAATAGGGCAGTTCTTTAACCGGTAACCCTCAATCGGAAACGACATCCTTTTTGCTCCGGGGTAAATGAACGGAAACGGTTTCCGAGCCCTGGGTGCGTAACCACTGTAACCTGTACGGTTACCATCAGTTTGTCACTGACATAAACGCCGTCGAGAACGTAATTTATTTTCTATACATCTCGCTCGCACTCGCATATTCGTGCAAACGGGATGTATAGAAAGTAAATTACGTTCTCGACAGCGTTTATGTCAGTGAAAAACTGATGGTAACCGTACAGAGGGCCTACCCCGAAAATCGAACATTGCGGGGATCTTTCTCTTTTACTCCAATGAAGGCGTAATTAGAGTGACAGAGCAAGACGCCCGCAATTTGCGAACTTCGATTTTCGTAGTTATAGCCCAGAGCGTCGCGTCGCCAGTGTGAAAATTCCCGAGTCCTTCCATTGTTGTCACCGCGTCAACACTTTCCGTTGGGAATGAAACTGGGCCGTGGGCACAGACATAAATGAATAGATGTCGCGTGTGCGTACAGTTGACAGAATCGAGATATTCCTCGTTCAAGCAGTGTCAACACTTTCCGACGGGATTCAATGCAAAACTGGACCGTTGGCACAGATATGTATGTGAATAAACTTCGCATGCCCACTATTATTTTCTGTCGTTTTGCAAATTGTGTAGATGAATATAAAGTTATACCGGGTGCTTCCTGTAACAGGAGCAATAAATTAAACTGTAGGTAAAACTTTTGAAAATAACTCATGTTTTGATTTTTATTACACTGTTATATTATTACGTTTAAAGCGTGACAAGCAACGTCAAACACTCTGATGTCAGCGTACATTGAAGGCAATATTTATTTTGTATGAAAAAGAGGAAGTCTAAAGGATTTATAATTTTAAAAAGTTACTGAACAAATGTTGGTCAGTTTCAGGAGTACAGCCTTCAGTTTAATTTATTGCTCCTGTTACAGGAAACACCCTGTATTATAGGTACCTCAATTTGATACATTGATTTGGTGTTAAAATTCCGTTCTAAATTAAATCATGTTACTATATGTGACACTGCCAAAGAATCGCACGTACTATCGAGGGTCTGTCTCATCGGATCATTTCCTGGGTGACACTGCCAAGTTCATCACAAGTAGACAGCTGATGGTGGTGAGTTTACCTAGTATCAACGTGTTCACCATCTCCCTGGGCAAAAAAAAACAACGGGTTGCACTCCGGGAGTGCTAGCAGAAGTGAAAACTCAATGACTAGTGCAAAATGTCTGCAGCACTATGTATAATTGAGGTTAACGCCATCTAGCGTTATTTCGTCGCATTACTTGAAACCCCTAAGCACATCATTGATAGTACTCGAGTTATATTAATACCAGTTAGAGGGAAACTCACTAGATGGCATTTAAATCAATAAAGAAAAACACAATGACATTGTAACAGTTTTTCGATCAGGTCACGTGTCCGTCTTACGGTCACGAGACCGTCTTAGGGTCACGTGATCTGTCGCGAGTTTAACATTTTTCCCCACCTCAAAAAGTGCACAGCGCCGCTAAAGAAGTTTTCACTTCAATAAAAGCATTAACATTACTTTTTATTTTTTTTCATCTACTCAAAGGTTAACTGGGAGAGATCCCTCATAGGGATAAGTTCGCCTTTGTACTTCTCACTACTTATATGTTATTTTTAATATGTCTTTTTGTACAATAAAGAGTTTACTACTACTACTACTACTACGACCGGTCTCGCCTAGTGGGTAGTAACCCTGCCTGTGAAGCCGCGGTCCTGGGTTCGAATCCCGGTAAGGGCATTTATTTGTGTGATGAGCACAGATATTTGTTCCTATGTCATGGTTGTTTTCTATGTATTTAAGTATTTGTATATTATATATATCGTTGTCTGAATACCCACAACACAAGCCTTTTTGAGCTTACCGTGGGGCTTAGTCAATTTGTGTAGAAATGTCATATACTATTTATTTATTTATTTATTTACTACATTATATGAATGATGGATGTGAACGATGTTGCATAATAATTATACAGAAAGTTCTTGCGGCACTTCTTGATAATAGTATCGGGATCGGCATTGTCCTTCCACGCTGTATTGTGTCCTTGTTCACGCCGTCAACACTTTCCACAGGCAATGAATGCAAAACTAGGCTGGCACAGATATGTTTCCAGATAGATGTCGCACGTTCCCCAGGAATAATTATGATTTGCAGCGAGCGCAACTCACATAAAACACGAGTTAGCTATCAAAGTTATTGGCAGCCACATTTAATGTTTTAATGTTAACAAAAAATCCATTTATTGCGGCCTGCTGAGTTGCTAACAATATGACTCTCAGCTGACTATGTAAGTAGGTCGATCTTATGTAGTTGCCAAGAGATTCAGATAGGAATAGTCAATAAATAGTGTGAATAATAATGTCATATAATATATATGTATGTAAAAATTAATTCATTCTCTGTCGCGGCACTTCTTGTTAATAGTATGGGGACTATCGGGTTCGGTATTATTGTCCTTCCACGTTGTATTTATGGTGTCCTTCTTTTTTCTTCTTCAATTTAAAAATGCGATTAGTTTTTAAAACAATTATTTTTTCAACACATAAATATAATTAAGTAGACATGCGAGCTTATCTAGTATCTTAAGCATGATCGTTGAGTTGTCGGCACAAACAAAAAAATTGTATTTGCGTGATCTACTTACTTAGATATATCTATGGGCACTCGCTTTCCCATCACCTTTTACGAAATTCACATGAATATGACAATAACTAAGTATTTAAGTAGTTACTCGCTAAAGCTATTTATGGCCACGTTTGAGTGCGCTCGGCTGGAGTTTATACGCTTGTAGTAACTTATTTTGAGTTTAGCTGGTGAATATGTGACGAGAATTTAACGCTGTATTTATTTTGTATACAGGGTGAAATTTCAGACGTGATTATACTGAAATAAGATGACGTCATGAAGAGGGGAGGCTACATTTGAAGTTGTTAAAGTTTTAAGCTCTGAATATTCCGATTTACTGTTTGTCTCTAACATGATCATAAAATATAACTGTTGATTACTAAGACAAGTCAAATCCTGAACTTTAATTACACCCCAAGCAAACTAGAACTTGGCACCTATATTTATCTCAATTCTTTTTCCGGCGAAGTCAACAAAGAGGAATATTCTTAGGCGAATATTGAACTTGGCTCTCACATTTATGTTTTTGATGGTTACTCTTTCCAGGCTATCCGGAGGGCGACGTCCTGTTCGATTAATGTATCTCTACTGCATTCAGTACTGCTGACTGTACCTAACGCGGCATCGCGAGACATTAGGTATTTACATTTACCTACCTAATGTCTCGCGATGCCGCGTTAGGTACAGTCAGCAGCAGAACTTGCTAAGCGGGCGAGGTGTCCACAATTATCTTGTACACGCTCTTATTCTCTTATAACAATAAAGTCGCGTCAGGATCATTGTGAGCACCTAGCCTGCTTAGCAACTTCTGCTGCTGACTGTACATAATACATTCGGCTAGTAAAATAGAAACGGTAATAGGTCCTTGATATATATTTTGTGCGGGCGGGGTTGTTTTTTTTTTTTTTTATGTTAAACTGATCGGCGATTGGCTCTAGACACACCTGATGGAAAGTGAAGACAGAGCCTAAGATGGAGCTCACCGGTTCAGTAATAGCCTATTCACTCTAGCTTTAAAGAGACCGAGGTCATATTTCTCAGGGAATACGGATGACGGGAGCGCATTCCATTCCTTAGCCGTCCTTACCAAAAAAGACGAGGCAAATCGTTTTGTGCGGACAAATGGGATGTTAACCACGAACGGGTGCATTCGCTCCCCGCGCCTGGACGTCCGATGATGGAAAGGGGAAGGTGGAATCAGGTCATGCAGCTCTTGTGCGCATTCCGCATGCATTCTTGTGTGCATTGCTCTTGTGTTTTTGGCGGGATGATACCGTGTAGTATTTTCTTTCCAGTCTAGATCATAAACCTCTATTTGCCACACGAGCCTTTTACCAGTGACCTTGTACCCACGTTATCAATTCATCGAAATGGAAGGTTTTCCCAATATTTTAGAAAGGTTCTCGATAGGGTCAAGAGCAAAGAATATAATACTCACTAGGAGGTCAAGAGTTGCGGGCTGTTTGGAAGTGCTCTTTAAATATTTTGACAATCAGCGAGACACTGTTAGAGAAGGAAAAGCATTTGATTTAGCATGATGCTATAGTTAGGATAATAACTAAATTCAGTAGATTTTTATATAATTTGTAGATTTTGGTAGGTAATTTATTGGTCTTCATCAGTAGTCCCACCTTGCAAAATGTTTTCGAGATGTACGATTTAGAATAAAAAAACCCAAATCGCTATAAGTATGTCACAGAGTTCCCTAGATGTTTCCAGTCTTCAATAAATTGACAAACATACAAATAAGCAAAAAGACTATCATAAGTTCCCATTAAGTTTGTCAAACATGATTTAGTTCAAAGAAATCATAAAATAACTATCATATCATAAAAATACAACGGCAAAATTCCCACAATTCCCATTCCATCCCGAATCCAGCCTCCGTAATCTAATTTTAAATTTCCACTACACCGTACCGTTACCGGTACCGGTACCGATACCGGTATGATTACGCTGCTTTGTGCACGCTGCGGTTGTCACGCGCACCCCACGGGATTGCTCTTCAGGGGTAGTGTTGCGATTGCTTACCGAGCACGGGCGAGTCAGAGGCTTCAGAGAACCAGTTTAAGGGCCCATTTAGACGATGCGAGAACTCGTATGCGAGTTTCATTACATGGCGGGTTTTGATCGGTCGGTTGAATTGGACTTAACCAACAGTCCGCAATGTAACTAAAATCGCATGCGAGTTCGCGCGCCGTCTAAATCAGCCCTAACTCTTTTCCATACCATACCAAGTTAACATTTTGTTGATTTTTAGGGTTCCGTACCCAAAGGGTAAAACCGGGACCCTATTACTAAGACTCCTTTGTCCGTCTGACAGTCCGTCCGTCTATCTATCTGTCACCAGGCTGTATCGCGTGAACCGTGATAGCTAGACAGTTGAAATTTTCACATATGATGTATTTCTGTTGCCGCTATAACAAAAAATACTAAAAACAAAATAAAATAAATATTTAAGTTGGACTCCCATATAGTAAACGTGTTTTTTTTGCGTAACGGTACGGAACCCTTCGTGCGCGAGTCCGACTCGCTCTTGGCCTGTTTTTTTGTTGTCCTCAGACACCCCAAAGGTGCAGAGGGCCTACAAAAGCTGGCGCCACGCCTTCCTATTCAGAAACCAGAATCCTATTGTCATATTTTGGTGTTATGTTTACGGGGGAGCCCAAAATTACGTTTACATTTTTTTACTGTGGCTATTGCACTGTAAGCGTTGGGAATACCACCTCAGATCTCTGATAAAAGCAATGGCTGACACAGCCATTTATTGTAAGTACCGCCAAATAGATTATGAACTTGAATAGCTTATTAGAGCTAAAGGTGTTGTTGTCGTTTAAAGTTATGATAACTTTAAATAACGATAGGCATAACTTTGCAAAATTTTTAGAGGCGAAAAATTTTTGGCCTTTGTATGGAGGGTTGGCCGTCTTGGACGGCCTGCCCCATAGGTTTTTTTTCGCGTAAAACAATTGTTGTTTCTACTCTTTCCTAATCAGAACAATACGCCCTTAAACAGACTCCCACTACTTTTTTACACTCTGTATACAACTTATTGTATATTAACCATACTTAGCTATTATTATAAGAGTAAGAAGCGTTAATAATAATTATAAAATCGAAAATAAGCAAACTAAGGGCATAGCTGTAGTTAAATTATTTAGTTAATATCCAGAGAGGGAAATGGAGACTATGTTTTTATGGAGAAGCGGTCACGTGACGTCGTCCCCTTTCCTCTTAATACCTATCCTCGTGCCGCCCAATGTCCATTAGGATGTACACTCAGTTTCGATGGAATGTCAACCTTAAATAAAAAAAGTAGGTAAATAGAATTTCATGGGTCTCATAAATTTTCGAACAAATGAAATTGAACCTAATTGAAAATACAACAAGATTCTAAATTTTTTGCTGTTTTTTTTTTTTTTTATATGTCTATAGGGTAATGTTAAGAAGCGAGCTCGGTTTGCAACAAAAATGTGGTCGGGTCATTCTCTCATTTCGTGCAAATCGGTGAGATTCTCTCGATTTGTAATTTTTCTTTTAAATGGTAAACTTTTGGGTTTCGTCAATTTGTGGATTCATTTATTAACATTTTTCTGCTAAAGGCACCTTTGTAACCTTATTACTTTTCATTTAATAAGGCTACTGGTAATGAACTACGCGCTGGTAATGAAATCGGCCGAGATGGTAATTTTATCTGTGGACGGTAATGAAACAAACTTATGAAATCGAACATAAAAAAACTGTATTTCAAGAAAATTAACACCAATTAAAATCGACAATATTAAAAACATGTGTCTTAAGCACTGTGGAGATGATCAAACCGACTTAACATACACTTGGGGTTGACAATCTCAACTTATAATGTTCAAGCTAGATGGTACATTTACCATTTACTTATCATCATTATAAGTCGAGATTGTCAACCCCAAGTGTTTGTTAAGTCGGTTTGAACATCTGCGCACCATATCACATAAAACGTAGTTTTCAAATTTTCAAAAATTAGCATAGACAAAATATATTTAAATCATTCGCGTTTTGTACCTATGTAATTTATTTTTATCGTTTTAACCCTATAGTGTGGGGTGTCGTTGGATAGGTCTTTAAAAATAAATAGGAGTTTGCAAACAACATTTTTTCATAAAGTGAATCATTTCGGAAATAATAATTTAGAAAGAACAAAAAACGGTTATTCCTTCTAACTTTTGAAAAATCGATCCAAAAATATGAAAATAAAAATCATAAAAATAGTGCTTAATAAACTCATTCAAACAAAATTAAAGCAAACTTGATAAGTTAAGCCGTTTATGAGTTATCGCTAAAAGTCTTCCCTTCTTATTTTATTTAAAAGCCTGGCAACCCTTATTTGTGATCGGATTTTCTCAAGCAACACTATAACCACATAATAGTGACCGGGAAAAGATAGGCAACCTAGTTGATTTATATTGTACAAGTTGTATACTTTCCATTGGAACTTATTTTGTTTGTCAGACAGATCGGTGAAATTTGAAAAAAAAAAATTTTTTTTCAAAAAATAATTAAAAATAGTCTTGACCATATTTCTTTAAGCAACCCTATTTATTTATGTTCAGGAACATATTTTCTTTCATAATATGTAAGTTTCATCCGTCAGACATATCGGTGAAGGTCGACCATCTTAGACTACAAAGGCTCCCATTATCATATACAGTTTTAAATGTTTATAACAGCGTAGTATTTATAATTACTAAGCCTCTTTTCATTAAATGCACTGCCTCGAATATATTATCATTACCTTCTTAAGTCATTCATTACCTTCCCCAGTAAAATTGGAAGGAAAAGAAGTGAATGAAACCGATATGAATGAAGTTTTGGAAGTTTTTGTCGCCTACATCAGTTGGCATCAGACCTTAATTTTGCAGAATAAACCATCTGAAAGGCGACACTAAAACACTTCATTACGTATAATTATAATAATGTACACTTGCTACTTACTGTATAAATCACGCGATGGCGATGAAGACTATCGAGAACCACACTCCTTCCCGACCCGAGAGATCGTATATATTTTCGCTAACAGTGGCACACGGGCATCCGCTACGAGATCATGCGGCCAACTGACTGACGAACAATGTGTTGCATCGGCGGTAGGCGCTATATACCCTCGCTATGTAGCAAAATATAGCTAATCTATTTCTCGCGTCGGTAATGAAGAAATTACTTGAACCATACACTTATAAGGCTGTATAGTTTTTATTATTTATTTCTAGCTTCTAATATTATACGATTTAAAACATACCTAAATAAGTCATTTATTGCACAAACAACGAATTTTCTATTTGTAGTATCTTAAGGTTAAAATGTAGGTCAAAGTTATATCTTCATGCGTTACATATAGAGATGAATGAAAAAATTGGGTGTTAATTGTACATATAAAGAAAATACTAACTTTTTTAGAATTGTTCATTGGAGATACATATACTTTAGGCCCTATGTTACAACCTTGCATTAACAGATATTCGAAAACGCCACCACATTTTTGGTAAATTTCCGAAAACACCGATTTGCACGAAATGCGAGAACGACCCGGTCGCCTTTTAAAAAGCAGTTTTACCTGTACCCCTGGGAAATTGAGGTTTGCCCGGTCGACAAAATATTAACGCAAATGCAGACAGCACACAAGGTAGGTAAACAAGGTTACAGCCGTGCTGGCCGAAATGAGAAAGTTCATAATTGTTTTCTTTAGAGGTACATTGGAAATTGCTTCATAACATTCCATTTTGGATTAACCGTAATATAATTAACATGTACAATTTGAAACAAAGGGAGCGCAAGCATTTTATTTAATTCAGCTAAAATCAACTCGAAAATAGAAAAATTAATTTAGCATTTTATAAGAAATAGATTGTACGATGCACAAACGTTCGCGCAATGTACGAGTAGGATAGGTATTCTTGTTTTTTGCCCCCAAAAAATGTGACGGAGTGTAGCTTTTTGTAAGAGATAAAATTTAGTTTTTAATATTTCTCATGTAAAATATAATCTACAGCTAGCACGTGATAGCACTCGACTTTTTTATCTATTTTATAAAAGACGGAAATACAAGGGTGACAGAGTGGTCAGAAACAGGACAACGAAAATAATTTTGACCCAACTATTATGGCTTTTGGACAAGTGTAGTTTTACGGTTCAGAACAAACGACTGTCTTTAAGTTTATATTACATGAAGTTGTATCATAAAGCCTGTTAAATGCTCTAATATGTTTGCTAGCTGTTCTTGCTCGCACAAGTCTGCACATTTAACTTATGTAACACTAATAAGGTTTGCAGGAACTCATCGGAGTTGCGGGTTTCTGCGCACTCGACTGTGGACTCTGATAGTGGTTGTTGTTAAACGTTTTGCTGATGAAATAACTTGTTTTGTAGACCATGTTGAATTGTTGAAGTCCTTGTTAGGTTGAGAAGAAATGCCGTATACGGTAAGCGTTGAGAAATAAGTAGAAGTGCTTCTCATTAACACTTAAAACAAAACGGTACTACTAAAATATTTTGTATATTCTGATTTATTTAAATAATTCTTTAAAAAAGGAGATCGCCGATTTTGTTAAACCTTTTGTAATTATGTGTTTGGTGTTCCATAATTGTGCCACTAAGCCCGCGATATCTAGTAAACTATTTTTTAAATAAAATATATTGAAACGTTAAATAAGCAGTAATTAAATTGGGGTCATTCACCCCGAGTGACAACCAAATCGTCGACTATATAATTCCTTCCAAAAATATTGGTCGCAAATGCATACTATGCATAGTTTTGCTGCTAAACTTTAGTGAACCGCGTCCATTACGTTCGGGTTTTTATCTGTCGTGCCGCTATGTGGATTGTGGCATGCGGCCCGCCTCGCAAAAAAGTCGGTCCTATCACGCTAGCGGGACTTATGGTCTATGCAACGAGATTGTGAGACTGTGAGACTGTTGGGTGAGGAGTTCGCTTTTGTTGGTTAATCGTTGGGAATGATAGACGTAGACATCATTTGTTTTATCTGTCGTGCCGCTATGTGGAGGGTGGCATTAGGGTTGCCAGATCGAAAAGCGCTATTATCGGGAAAATAAATACATTTTTCGGGATTTTGGGACTTAGGCCGGGAAAAAAACATTCAAATTAAAGTAATTGTATTAAAAACAACGATATTTTACATTATTGCCACTACGTCAGCTGCTCTGTCAATTACGGCTCGACTCGCTCGCTCGACGATAGTTCGGAACATGAAATTGTTGTTTTATAACGTGAAGCTGTTTTTCGGGACAATTTTCACTTGGTCGGGAATCGGGAACACATGCTAAAAATCGGGAGAATCCCGCCAAATCCCGACCATCTGGCAACCCTAGGTGGCATGCGGGCCGCCTCGCAAAAAGGCCGGTCCTGTTATGCTAGTGGGACTTGTGGTCTAAGCAACGAGATCGCGATTCCGAAATGCTTAGCATTAAGCGATGCTGGTCTCCTTTCGGAAGAAGGCACACAGAGATTACACAAAACAATTACGTTAGCGTAGGTGCCTACTAAATGTAGGTACTTCTCTAAAAAACTTTAGTAAACCGCAGCCATTATGCTAAGGTCCAGGGTCTTGATGTATAGTATGGCAATGTGGCAACGCTTGTGGTTTTGGAATTCTTCGCTTGCTCGGGTATTAATATTAGCACGAGAGATTAAACAACAACTTTACTTGGGCCCCTTGTAAAATAAGTACCTAAATATTAAATGTTTGACTTGTTGAAACAAGTAAACAACTCTTTTCGCTCATCGCCTACACTTAAAATGCACAATGTTATCATGTTACCAAATCCAACTGAAAATAACCCAAGTCAAACTTATTTTTGATACCAGTCTTTCAATGTTAAATTGCTTTCGACTTTGCATTTAGTTTTATTCTTATTTTAAGTGACTAATATTGAAAACGAAATTGCAATAACAAGGAAAACCTTTTAGAGTACGACTCGTAACATGGGACATTGCTCTTATTTAGTGATGTGCCGTCGAAAAGTTTACGGAACTTCTCATAACTATTTTTTGTATAGGATTCGAAATTTACATTTCCAAAATGAAAATTTAATTTTTTTCCTGACATTTTGGCAACCCTAGCCGTAGTTTGTATCCACGGCCTAAGATTTGTAAGCCGCAGGCCTTACGGTTCAGTTTCAGGGCGTTACATTCTATATTACCTAAAATATTTTTTCGTACTTTTTATAGGTACCTAAATGTAAAAGTGCAGGTCAAGATTTGTACTGGATTATCAAATTTTTTATATAAACTCCACACCAACTTATATGTAGGTATCTATAGTCCGAGATCTGACAAGCATGATCGCTTGATCATGCTTGTGTAAGCATGATCGACATGGCATCTGTAGTAAAACTTGGCTTTGTTCAATATTCCAAGTCATACATACAAATTGGCTGTCTATCCGCTGCGCTTACCACACACCAAATATTATCCAGCATATGCCTGACCCGTGATAACTTGTATTAACTACGAATTTAGCGGTCAAGATATGTTGGTTTTCCAATACGCAGTTTCGTAATTAAAGCTGAACAATCTGTATTGGAACTCTCCGTACAAACTAATACGCTGAGATTTAATTAATAGCTTGCATCCTTACCGCGCTTACTAGGGCAGACAGAGAGGCTTCGATGTCGTGTGTTGGAGTTTGGAGTAGATTACCTCCGATAGATCGGTCGTTTCATACCGAGGTGGAGTGGCTGATTCAGTAATGGATGGGCGAGGAAACGAAAGGCCGTCTTGATAATATGCTGGTCACAATAAATGTTTAATAATCAAACGCACAATATAAGCACATAGGTGAAAAATGTGAAGTGCAACGGAATCAAATACAGACCTAGAGCATAGAGCACAGCTAGAGGAATGTAAAAAGGAATTTAATTCTGTTGGACTTGCCAACAGGCTCAACACAACCCAGGAGAAACACCCAGTGTGATTGCACTATTAGTCGCGCCGCCATCGCGTTATTCAAAACTATAATTCAGGAACAAAATATTTGTCATAAACACACAAGTAAACGCCCTTACTAGGATTCGAACCCGGGACCTCCTGCTTCGCAGGGTCACTATCGACTAGGTTAGGATGCAGTCATACGTCATCATCATCATCTTCGTGGCATTTTGCCACGGCTCCTGGAAGCATGGGGTCCGCTTGACAACTAATCCCAAGAATTAGCGTAGGCACTAATAGTTTTTACGAAAGCGACTGCCATAATATATCTGACCTTCCAACCCAGAGGGTAAATTAGATCTTATTGGGATTAGTCCGGTTTCCTCACGACACATCAGTCATACGTCATATTATATCCATGGAACATATCCTCCATCTAGTAGATGAGGTCTGTGTTGTGATTGGGATTAGTTTACGAGTAGGTGTTGGTTTGTTTGGGTAAAATGCTAATTTTGAGTTTCGGCCCGATTCGGATTTTGTAATAGACATCTTTTAGACATCGCCAAGATACGATAACGATATGTTTAAGATCTAACCTGTCAAATTTGACATTTCCGCGATTCTGGAGAAACTCTTGAACGATTTCCACAAGATATTACTTAGAGATCTAATTCACATCTAATAGATATCTAACACGATCTATCGTAAAAGTGACATTGGTTGCGCGAATTGCGCTGCAAAAGAGAACTAGTTGAAATCTAAACTATAACGTATCTAGAATGGATCTAGTACGTGTCGTCTCTTGTGAATATCTTGAAGTTAGAATACGGCAGTTTGTCAAGACAAGTTACGTGCTGAAAACATGTCTTAACTTTATTAACATTTGCCTTTTAGCTTTGGTTGTATTTGTATCGAAAAGATTGAAACTTTTTTATAGAACATTGAAATTACTTGCAGTGCGTTTCGCACGCTCCTATAAACAGCAACGATCGTATAGTATAATTATTATACAATACTAGCGACCCGCCCCCGCACGGGTTAACAAATTATAAAATAAACCTTCCTTTTGAATCACTCTATCTATTAAAAAAACCGCATCAAAATCCGTTGCGTAGTTTTATAGATCTAAGCATACATAGGGACAGACAGACAGCGGGAAGCGACTTTGTTTTATACTATGTAGTGATTGATTCCGCTCTTTAGTACACTATCGAATTATTTTTCCTTATTTAATATTTTATTATTATTAGATTTCCCCTAGACTTGAAACTCGTTTTTCGGTGTTTAAAACCATTATTTAACAGGTAGGTAATAGTTAATACTATTACCTACCTGTTAAATAATGGTTTTAAACACAACTAATAATACTAATGTATTACCTGTTGAATAATGGCTAATTACAACTCAAAACAAAACACACACATGTTAAAATAACTTTTGACACTTACACAGCTTTAACGGATTCCCGCGAACAATAAAAAAGGCTATTGAAATAAATTATGTAAAAATGTCTCGTAAATTTCTTTGAAAACAGTTTTCCATTCCATTTTGCTGGTAGTTAATTTCCTGTAAAGGCAATTCTTTTGTCATAGGCTTTCTCCTATTTATCGGGGCGGAAATTGTGATCAAACGCAGGATTCTTGTTTATTTTGTAAACTGTTTACTTAAGTCAAATTGTACAGTTATTTGTTACTAATAGAATTTATGTTTCGTAATTTTTTGACGGTCGTTAAGGCCTAATAGTTTACCCTCTGGGTTGGAAGGTCAGATGGATTTCGCTTTCGTAAAAACTAGTGCCTACGCCAATTTTTGGGATTAGTTACCAAGCGGACCCAAGGCTCCAATGAGCCGTGGAAAAATGCCTGAATAACGCGAGGAAGATGAAGAATTCTTTGAAGGTCGTTAGCTGATAAAATGATTTTTAATCCAGAAGTCGAAAACGTATTTTGCCACTGCGTCGATTACTAACATTTTAATAGTAATGTAATACATTCCAAGGTTATTTAATTTATTTTTTCTACTCCCATACTTTTATTTGCCATTTAAAGGGTCGTGCACAGTTACACACACCTTTAAAAGCCTACCTTATAGTTGTCAAGACAAATCTTTAGTATATTCCCCAAAAAAGAATTTGTGCATACACGCAGTATCTTTTTGGCGATTTTACGATACTTCGTGTAATGACCACTTAAAAAATATTGAATGAAATACAGTGTTGCCAACCTTATTTTAAATGTGATCTCTGACAAATAAGTGAACCATAGACATGTTTTTTTTTAATTTCATTCATTCATTCATTCTTTTCCCGCCCGTACCCTCCATTTTTGCTACTTCTTGAATTAAAAATATTTGTTAAATTTACAATTTTATTCCAAAGTAAGTGCTTGGCCGTAGAAAAAGTATTGTATGCAACGTTGTTTAACTGAGTCATAAATACTCGTGGCGTCTTTATTAACAATTTTCGGCTTCGCCTCAAATTGTTACTCACGCCACTCGCCTTTTTTGACCTCTCTTAAACAACGGTTTCATAAAATACTATTATATCAGGTACTTACTTACTTGAAGGAAACAACACATTTTAAATTTCGTCTGCCATATCGCACCTGTTTAAAATGTAAATCTTAAAATTTAATCTCACAATAGCGTGAACTGATCTAAGTCTCCAAGACCTAACGAGCATTTAACAGTCCCCAAGCAGACTGCAAATTGAATCCCTCCCCCCCTCCCCACCCGCCGTCCCCTTATAATCTCTTAAATAATAGCGTTTGAGACAATAAAGTCAGATTTGGGGTGTCATTTTGTGAAGATTGCTTGAGATGTAATATTATAGGGGTATGGTGTGACTATCGTCTGAGACTGTAGATTTTCTTACAGTATTTGTTTTGTTTTAATAACTTCTCAATTTCCTATGTCACATCAAAAATTAATTTGAGCAGCGATCGAACCGGTGCACGGTGTCCCAAGAGATCGCAAGGCAAGTCATTGCCGGATGTGGTGATTTTTTTTTTTGTATTTCCTTTGATAACAATTTTTTACATGTCACTTTTTAAATGTCAAATGGGCTCCTATGTAGGTATCGTACTCGTCTTACTAGCACTGCGATAAGCCTAATATTATTTTATGTATGACTATGCTGATGTGATTAAGTTTCATAAACCCATCGCGTTTGTGTAATGTAAACCCTTTTGTGTATGGCTGAGACTGCACCCTTGCTCAGTTTGACGGGACCCTCATTGTTCTGTGCTAAGTGATCTCCGATAATTATAGATTTAGGGATCAAGGTTAGGGCAGTTGTGTATAATTTGATAAGTGCTTATATTCATAGTATATCGTCGTGAATTAACCTCTAAGGGTAACATTCAATTTCTGACCGCAGCTGCACTACTGGTACTGAACGCGTCGCTGCTACTGTCAATTTCCATAGTAAAATGAACAGTAGTGCAGCTGCGGTTGGAAATGGACTGTCACCTTAAGCTACGACTATTTTATATTACACGGCCTTTTACGTTCATCATTCATGTTATTGTTACTTTTTCTAGGCTTTTTGTTTTCCTACCACTTATCAAAAACGAAGGATACGAGTATGTAGGTCTAACTTGTTACCTAATAAAACAACTATAGTCTGTCAAGTCATTTCCGACAGTAGAAAAAAGCGGCAATGACAACCAATGACATCACATGCCCGGTCCCGCTAGTGTTCATTCGATAGCGTGAAGTGACGTACCTACGCGTTTGGATTAATTGTCATTATGTATGCGATTTTTTAGTTTCCGAAACGTCCCGCTTGGCGTGCTCTTCAAAATCCCATACAAAAACACAAACGCGAACGATCGTCACGCTGTCGAATGAAATTTACACTAGGGGACATTTATTCTGAATATTATTTTGTGGCGCAGTAAAAACGTCCTTCGCAACCGCTGGCGACCCAACCTTTTCTACTTTGTAACGCAACATGTCGTATCTACACACGCCCCTCGTATCGTCGTATGACCTTTTGCTTCTGGGGACAGATTTAGTTCCCAATACTATTTTATTCATTTTCGAACAGGGATCGTGGACATTTTTTTCAGCCGTTAATATATATAACAGATATTTTTTATCCAGTATAGATTGCAATAAAAACGATAAATATAACGTAATAAAAGCCAATTTTTGCAGTCAGTACGTTGTAGAATGTAATGTAAGGCCAATAAAAAGTACTCTCTCTAGGAGGGTGTTGTGCCTGGGGACCGAAGTCCAGTGAGAGTTGGTTACGAGTTGTATTTATAGCAACTGACATTTGGAGTATTGCACTTTATGGTAGTGAAACGTGGACTATGACCCAGAGAGACCGAAAAAGACTGGAAGCTTTCGAAATGTGGTGTTGGAGGCGCATGGAAGGTATAAAATGGACGGAGAAGATAAGGAATGAAGAGTTATTACGAAGAGTGAAAGAGAAAGAAATGATACTGAACACAATCAACAACAGACGGGGGAAAATGATTGGACATTTGTTACGGCACGAGAACTTCTTTTAAACTCTAACTGAACATACTTAAAATTGTTTTACAGAAATATCCCCACGGAATTCAAAAGTTCATGCATATTCCTTGTATATTTTATTGGCACTAATGATTGAAAAATATAGGTATTCCTCGCAATTTATTCATATGGAAATATACCTACTTTATTGGTTTTGCACCAGTTTTAAATTGTAGGTGTGACAAATTAAACAAGCTTTTAATTAAAGTTTGTTTTTTCACTGTAACGTCGGCAGAGATGTTTATTTATTTCATATTATAGTAAAAGCAATTATATAAAATGTTATAATTTTTTTTAAACTAGGTACATAACAGTAAATTCGACAGCGTTTTATGGTAAGTTTCACTTGTCCTCGCACTTTTTAAACGTCAAACCAAATTGTACTTAGGTAATTATAAGTATAGATTTTTAGTCTACTGTTAGGTAATACCAAAATTACTCTGCCAATCTAAATGTAAAAATGTACTGCATAATCGTATTTGTCATGCTACTTCAGTCTGCCTCAGTACTTTTTGTACTGAGAATGACTGAAAGAGCATAACACATTTCCGTGAAAATAGGATGGTAAAGGATTATTTATGCACTACATCTGTACAGTCACCTGCAATAATATATTACACAACATAGGCCGCAAAAAAACCTGACACGATCTTATTTGTAGAGCCATAAGAGCGTGTCACATATTTTTGCGGCCTTCGAAGATTAACATTATTATTGCAGGTGACTGTACCTGGACAGACTTCCAGACTGAATTCTGCAAATAATTGTTTTGTAAAGTAGTTTCGACGTAGAAGTTTGTGTGGAAGACAAGTGTAATGAGTGCCAGAATATTACTGTAACAATACTAACAATCATTAAGCAGGATGAAGAAAATAAAAATATTTTTCTTGAAATGGGTTAGCCACATTTTACTTCCCCGTGGGAGTACATGGTAATTGGTAACTCAATGAGCCGCCGTCAACGTCAAAATGCTCACTTTAAACGAGCGTTCGGATATTGACACTGACGTCGCTGACGTCACTGACGTCACTAATGGCCGCATCGGAATCGAGCTCGTCTCGCTGCACGCATTAATTAATTTAATTATAAACACGGCAATACATTCCAGTTTTAATTCGATGAACCAATTATTGAATAGTTGGATGCTTTCGGACTGATGCTGTCAATGCTTATATTAAATATTATACAGAGTGCGTTCAATATAAAGGTTTTCATTACACCTAAAGGTGGTTTTGGCAAAATAAAAAAACATTTTGTATTTTCTTTTGACATGAATGTATAAAATTGTTGACATAAGATTGATTATTTTTAAGACATTTTTAATTTGTATATATTAAATAATATTATGTAAATATGAATGACGATTATAATATAAATTCATGTAGATTAGTCTAGCATACCTACTTTATAATGTAAATTCATATCATGAGAATAAATATATCTAAATCTAAATTATTCTCCTCCCGATTTCCTAACTGAGGTAAAAAAAAATCACGCACGCAAAATGGACAGGTAATATAATATAAAAGGAAATCACACCGCACATCCTTCCTAACCTCCTAAATCTGATTGACGGGATATCGCGGCGCTTGAAAAAACCAACGACACTTATCTAAATTCCGTTTGCAAAGTTCAGAGGGGCTACCGTAAAATCGAATTTCGCAAATTGCGGAAATTTTTCTCTGTCACTCTAATTACGCCTTCATTGGAGTAAAAGAGAAACATTCACGCAATTTGGAAAATTCGGTTTTCGCGGTAGCCCCTCAGCGCAACAGAGTCCCACAATTTATGCGTCGTGTTGCGTACGAGTCCGTGAACAACCGCCATTCGAAAAACGTCTTAAAAACGACCAGCGGCATTGAGGCGATCGTCATTTCCAAACCGTTGAAGTGAAATAACGAATTTGGAAAACGGTATAACAACCGTTGGAATTATCGTGCTTTCTGTCATTTTGTAAGGTTGACATTAAATAATGAATAAATTTTGTAACATGTGCGGATTGTGAAGGCTAATGCTGGCCGGAAATTTATGTCGAAATTAAGCTTCATAAAGGCGTTTTACGCGAATAATATTTTGTGACCTATTTGAGCGTTTACCATTAACGTTATTGACGAATTTCATAAGGTTTATGTACGTTTTAAATTTATAGTTAGTCGCTATAACTAATGCCGCCAAACATTTACCTTTACAGTACATTTTCTAATAAAATACTGAGTTAAAAATAAAAAAGCGGCCAAGTGCGAGTCGAACTCGCCCATGAAGGGTTCCGTATTTAGGGGATTTATTATTTACGTATTAAAAAAAAACTACTTACTAGATCTCGTTCAACCCAATTTTCGGTGGAAGTTTGCATGGTAATGTACATCATATATTTTTTTTAGTTTTATCATTCTCTTATTTTAGAAGTTACAGGGGGGGGGACACATTTTACCACTTTGGAAGTGTCTCTCGCGCAAACTATTAAGTTTAGAAAAAAATGATATTAGAAACCTCAATATAATTTTTGAAGACCTATCCATAGATACCCCACACGTATGGGTTTGATGAAAAAAAAATTGAGTTTCAGTTCTAAGTATGGGGAACCCCCCAAAAAAAATATTTTTTTCTATTTTTGTGTGAAAATCTTAATGCGGTTCACAGAAGAATACATCTACTTACCAAGTTTCAACAGTTAGGTCTTATAGTTTCGGAAAAAAGTGGCTGTGACATACGGACGGACGGACAGACAGACAGACAGACAGACAGACAGACAGACAGACAGACATGACGAATCTATAAGGGTTCCGTTTTTTGCCATTTGGCTACGGAACCCTAAAAAGTAGGCAAGTATAAAAAATTTCAGTCCGAGCATGTTTATTAGAATTATTTGTTACCTCAATAAATCAATTTAAGTAAGAACAATAAGTACCTACATTTTAACTTTGCCGTATTCGGATTAGTAGGTAGAGAAACATGACGCCTGGTTTACATTAATCGTAACGGTAAATAACTAAATCATGTTTAATTTTCTTATCGTGCTCTACAATAAAAGAAACCAACTTTAAACATTTAACGCTTCAATTTAAATCCTTACTACATTGAAATAGGGCTGGCAATAAAACGTTCTCGTTTTAAAATTGGTCACTTATCAAGCGTGCGTTTAACATATACACATACAATACACGGCTTACGTCGCCTGGCGGTTAAAATGTGGAAAGTCAGCGAGTAATTCACGAGTAAAGCTGGCCGCCATTAATAAAAACAATAACGACGTTAACTAGTTACTAAATAAAGTTACTCCGTTAAACGTTATAGTGTTATTTTTGTTGTAGTGTTATCAATGAACGTAACAGTAAACTTTTCATCGGTAATTAATAGTAATGAAAATAATTATTTTCATTGATGGTTAAATTAATATTTTACATATAAATTACGTTCGCACGTAATTTATATGTAAAATATTTGACAACATTTTGATCGACTTTCAATCCGAAGGTCGCGGGTTTAAACCCCGGCTTGTACCAATGAGTTTTTAAGAAATTATGTACGATAGAGTATATCATTTGCCATTTGCATTTGCTTTTGTTACCTGTCGCTTTTCGGCGAAGGAAAACATCGAGAGGAAACCGGGCTAATTCCAATAAGGTCTAGTGTCCACTCTGGGTTGGAATGACAGATGGCAGTCGTTTCGTAACAACTACTGCCTTCGCCAATTCTTGGGATTAGTTGCCAAGCGGATCCCAGGCTCCCATGAGCCGTAGCAGAAAGCCGGGACAGCGCGACGAAAATGATGATGTTTGACAACATTTAAAAACTTCATATAGGTCTGCGCTCTGCTTATCTACTAAAAGTGACTGTTAAAGATTCTTAAATTAAATCCGTTACTTTAAGAATTACGTTTTTTTAACGATTTAACGGTATTGTGTCCAGCCATGTTCACGTCGCAATGCTCACTAGTTATAATTATGTATATGGCCAACCGTGCGGACTATTCAGAAACACGAAATATAATACCAACCATTTACTTGGTCGACTCATCTAAACACATTTACATCCTACCATAAATCTGTCCATTGTATATTTGACCACAGTGTTGCTTATTAAACGTTATTTTAAAGAATCATGGATTACTTCTGCATGGGAATACTAACAAACCGATTTTAGTCTAATGCCATAGATATCTATGGCTTGGCTCTAAAAATAATATCACACTGATCCAAAAGTCGCGTTCTTAAGCGATATTCTTGTAATATGATAGAATTTTCCAGCATTAATACGAGCGTAAATGGGTGGATCATTTTTTTCTTTTCTGTCCCTTCCGTTAGGCAATAATAGTGGGTATAGCTTGGAAAAAGAAATATTGTAAGTAGTAAGTTCTACTAATATGCAAAACTAAATAGATGACCATTAATTATGTAAAGGGCTTAGATAACTGCCATGGAACCAGGATTTTAACCATATAGCAATGAATCAATTTTCATTAAAAAAATATTTACCTATTTTATTTTTCATTTCCGAATATGTCCCCTGACCTCGTATCGCGTACATGTGTAGAATTACGACGCGGAAATACTCACTTTTTAAACAAGAATGTAGAAAAAAGCGGCCAAGTGCGAGTCGGACTCGACCATGAAGGGTTCCGTATTTAGGCGATTTATGACGTATAAAAAAAAACTACTTACTAGATCTCGTTCAAACCAATTTTCGGTGGAAGTTTACATGGTAATGTACATCATATATTTTTTTTTAGTTTTATCATTCTCTTATTTTAGAAGGTACAGGGGGGGGGGACACACATTTTACCACTTTGGAAGTGTCTCTCGCGCAAACTATTCAGTTTAGAAAAAAATGATATTAGAAACCTCAATATCATTTTTGAAGACCTATCCCCTATAGGTACCCCACACGTATGGGTTTGATGAAAAAAAAATTTTTGAGTTTCAGTTCGATATGGGGAACCCCAAAAATTTATTGTTTTTTTTTCTATTTTTGTGTGAAAATCTTAATGCGGTTCACAGAATACATCTACTTACCAAGTTTCAACAGTATAGTTCTTATAGTTTCGGAGAAAAGTGGCTGTGACATACGGACGGACAGACAGACGGTCAGACGGACAGACGGACAGACAGACAGACAGACAGACAGACATGACGAATCTATAAGGGTTCCGTTTTTTGCCATTTGGCTACGGAACCCTAAAAGGGGTTGTAATTTTTTACCTACCGCGACCCGATGTCGTACCTGCTGCCACAATCTCACTTGTAACTTGTGACACACTGTACTACTAAATGCATTGTAAAAATTAAGGAATAATTCTGTTGACCCTTATTCTTTTTTTCAGGTACTTGCACAGCCGTTTTATACGACTTAGGTATAGGTATTCCAGGACATCCTAGGTTCGTATGCCACATATTCAAATTTCGTCGCTCATCCGGCAACTCATGACAAACAATGCTGCTGCCGCCATACTGCACAAGTTGTATTCTCATCGCTTAGCGAGCGAGGGCGTAATGAGACTAAAAAGGGCTCATTTAGACGGTGCGAGAACTCGCATGCGAGTTTCATTACATTGCGTCATTTGATCGGTCGGCTGACTTGATGTAATGGTCCGCAATGTAACTAAAATCGTATAAGAGTTCGCGCGCCGTCTAAATGAGGCCTAATGAGCGAGTTGAGTCGGGTGAGTAACGTCCAATCAGTGCAAGACTGTTAAAATTAAACCAAAAAATCCGTTTTTATTTTGATTAAATATCTGAAAAACTATTAAATGTAGGTACTAATTAGCTAAGTAATTAAGGTTCTTCGTGTCACTGAGCCCACTGTTTACTACTAGCATGGCCATATTTGCCAACGCTCAGCAAGCATTCGGAACGCCACTGAACTCGGCCGCCGCACCGGTCAATTTGTAGAAACTCGGAGATGCGATAAAAGTTGCCAGCAGTTGATAACGAGTTGCGCACCTGTTTGAAAACGGAATATATGAGCTCAAACGTGCAACGTGCGGTGCAATTGTTGCGATGTTCAACTATTCATTTTATCGGTTGACAAAATAGAGGTAAATGAATATTATTTTGATGCTGACTGCTCATATACTGATTACCTACCATGGAAGCCCCATTTGCCAACGCTCGGCAAGTATTCGGAACCACACTGAACTCGGCCACCGCGCCGGTCAATTTGTAGAAACTCGGGGACGCGATAAAAGTTGCCAGCGAGTTGATAACGAGTTGCGCACCTGTTTGAAAACGGAATATGAGCTCAAACTAGACCGTGCGGTGCAATTGTTGCGATGTTCAACTATTTCATTAATACTGTTAATTAGTACTGTTAGGTACTTAGCATTCTTTGTAATACGTTTTATTTGTATTACGTAAGGACATACTTCTCGTTTCTGCCCGCAATTTTGTCAGAAATTCAACCCGAATTACAACAACGTATTTTATTATAGTAGATACTTTAATTGAAGAATAAAATATAATAATAATTATGTGTAAGCTTAGGCTGTGCATTTTAAATATATCAAAATCTTGTAGTACCGTAACTATATTAAATATTTGTAGATAATCTGATAACATGAAATTACTAATACAATGTTTCCATAAACCTTTAGCAAATTAAAACCTTAATACTTAAAACAATAATATAACTAATAATGAGGTACTCAACTAATATCGATCCTTTGTCACAAACTTCATTAAATTTGTAAAATCGTACATTTGTAAAAAAGTGGCCTACCTAATGCCACACATTACATTTACCTATGCTACAAAAACTTTTAGTTCTGAAACCTACATAATCTGGACTTATCTCGGACTCTATTAGACGTGTATAAACTTCTCTCCTTAGTACAGGGATAAAGTAAAACGTTCTAGTTTTTTTCTAGAATAATCTTAACTTAGGTACGTTTAGTTTCTAAGATAAGAAAAAGCTACAAATAAATTGAATTATTGGATATAATCATAGATACTATAGAGATATTGCCTTGGTCACTTTTTCTTAGTACATAGGTATATGACATTGATCTAAGTTTAAAGAGATGCCTGTATATACCTTCGGTTTGTAGAAGGATAGGTGCATTAATTTAATGCGGTCAAATGAAAGCTTATTTGGAAGTCTGTTAAACGAAATAGCAAACTGTGCCTCAGGGCTGTCGCATTGTCATTGTGTTTTAGTCTATTAATGTTGCGGTCTGAGGTTTCCAACCGCAGATTACTTTACTCGCTAAAATTCAGTCTGTTTATTGCGCAAACTGTATGTATACTCTCGATCAGCACGGCTACCACGAGTTGGCGTTTGACATTTACGTCAGCGTCTGCGTGAACTCGATCGCATTCCCTCTCCATCGCACCAATATATCAGTGCTAGCGAGATGGACTGCGATCGATTTTACGCAGACGCTAACGTATACGTCAAGTGAAAACTCGTGGTACGAACACAGGGCGTCCAGCGGGGCGTGTGGCGCGGCGTCCATGGCGAACAATGTGTTTTACGAGTAGCCCTAGCCCTAAATCACACATTACATACAGTTTTCACATTGTCTGATACGATATAGGATGTTGTATACGACTACAGTGAAGCAAAAAGTAAAACATTGCCTTTCCATATTTTTAATTCAACCTCGGGTATGGGGGGGCCTGCCAAGATGCCAATCGTTTACGCCGTAGCGCACGAAGCGCTAATATCTCTCCGTCGCACTTATATGGAAGTGTGATAGAGAGACATAACCGTTTTGTTCGCTACGGCGCGAACGATTGGCATCATGGTTATGCCCTCTGGGTTGTTGCAGAATAAAAATGATGTACATATAATGGTGCCGCTCTTAAAAGGGTGACACGTTTCAAGTATCTTGGACACTGGGTGACTGATAACTTACAGGATGATGTCGATATAGACATAGAGAGGGAGCGCAGGGCATTGGCGGTGCGTTGTAATATGTTGTCCCGCAGGTTTGCGCGGTGTAATGGGAATGTCAAAATAACGCTATTTAAGGTGAAGTGAGTTCAGAAAACGGAGTTTTAAAATATTCGTAGCGCTTTTTTGGATCACCGTACAGCTGCCATGAGTTGTATAAGCAATCTTGAGGCCTTTTTCTAGGGAACTCAACGATTCGAACCCTAAGTTTTTGACTTTCGCTCGATAGAAAACAATCACGAACATAGGTCTAAAACGGACTTGAAATATTCGTAACAATTTTGGCACAAAAGATAAAGATATGAAATTTGCTTCTAATAACGCGCAATCTTATTCTTGATGGAACTCAGTGATTCCTTTTTTTTAAATGAACATTAAATAAATATATTCAAAGACATGATATCAGCGGTCCCGTGCACGCAACTTCTTTGATTCAGATGGCCGCTGGCCTCGGACGAAGGCGGACGCATCGCGCTTTGGAGCTCCATGACAGCTTACTCTTGACAAATAAATCATGTACGTATACGAAAAAGTATACCAGTAGACAGTTTGCATTAAAAGAAATAGGGTAAATAATTATCATCACGTGGAGCTCGAGTCTCATTTTAAATTTGATTTGCTGTTATTTACGGGGCATAATGGTTGAAAAACGGAGTAAACTATCTTAAAACAATACGATTACAATATAATTTAAGTAATTTGCTCCTTGAAATCCCGCTTAAAATGAAAAAAGTTTGAAGACTCATTTTTACTGATTGGAATTAATTTTCATTATGCTGGTATTAATATAGCGTCATTTTAAAAACGTTCCTACGTGACTTCTGTACGTCAATGAACTGTGATGACAGATGACAATTTTGTGATTTTGTATTTATGTTAGAGAACTTTTGTTCTTCAAATATTACCTATTAACATTCAGTGCCGATAACCCGACTATCGGGTATTTTATGATTTCGTTCCCAGGCCGGACGACCCGATAGTCGGGAACGTGGTACTACAGCTTTATATGATGACATTTTTACGGCCTATTTTGTTGCGGTAAACCAAGAAAAAATAAGCGGCTATGGTCTAGCCTCAGTCCTAGCGAGTTTTTGCGGCTTTTGAGACCGAGATATACTTACCTACGAGGCTTACAAGCCAATACCGCTGCGGTCTGGTTTGTGTTTGTGGTTGTTTGGATACATATAAACAGTATTATACAAATTTACTAGGTACCAAATAAATGCATATACAATGTTTGCGTAATTTTAAGATTTTTTTTCAGATTAGTTTACTTTTTACTTTAGTAATAAATACATACAAACATGAACGCTGAAAACAATACACTCTTTTTGTTTGGGCAGTCGTGTAAAAAGCGGTACCGTACTGCTTACACCGTAGCTAAATCAGTCCCCGCATAGTGCAACATTCTATGTATATCAAATTTATGTGCAATCCTAATATATACAGTAAGTAAGTAGGTAGGTTACATTTCTACATGTATAAAATACCTATTTTCCACCCACCAATTTCCACCCTGCCAGGACTTTATTTATTAATAAAGATAAAGAAATGTTTATTTGCAAAAATGTAGTGATGGATAGGTATGTAGTAATTCTGGATGCGTACAGTTCACTTGTAGAAGCAGGCAAATTTTTCTTATTAGCTAGGTACAGTCACCTGGAATAGTATCGATACCTTTGGGTTCAGTTGGCGTAAAGGACAAAATTTTAGTTTTCATAAGACGCGAAAAACAGCGATTTTTTTTAAATGTTGATATTTATATAATATTTTTGTTGTTTATGAAGCTACATTTTTGATGTGTATTAGAAAAGTACTCAAAATTTTAGTAACTTTACCCTGAATTAGCGGCCATTGTATGAATTAAATACGAAAGAAGTTACTCAATGTCCTTTACAATTGGTCAAAAACACTATGAATGTCTTTTACACCCATACATTTTTTGGTAATTTAGTGTATCTTGTTTAGTAGGGGGCCGTAAGTGACATTCTCAGACTATTTTATTCCAAATTCGGGGTGTATTAGTTACTAGTCACGGTAGTCATGTTAATGAAGACGGTAAACTAAATATCCCAGTGCTTAATGCTAGCCGCCTTATACAGGGTGGATTTTCTTTTTAGGTCAGTGAGGGCAGCTACCAGATCCCGTGCTGCTACGAGGAAACGGTCTTAGAAGACCTTTCTTCGATTTCAAATTAATGAAGATTGGCTTTTACAGATTTTGGAAAAAACATACAGGGTTGCGAAAAAAAGGAATTTTTTGACAAACCTTTTTTTGATGCCAATCGATCCCATTCCTATTGAGAATCAAAAGCTTGTATGCAATCAGAGAAAAAATCCGGCTAGAAAAATCCCAAAAAGCAAGGAAAACTTTTCCCAGACAATTTGTATGACAATGAAAACTTTTATTTTTCACATGCTATTTTTGGATGCCAATCGATTCCATTCCTATCCAGTATCAATAGTTTCCTAGGGGGTCAAGTTACGGTAATGTACTAAAAACTACTAAGCCACAAATTAACTGCAGCCTATGGATCAACTACACTAAACGGGCTCTCAGCGCCCTACGCGTCCAATATAATAATAGCTTTAGGATGCTGTTGGGGCTGCCGCGCCATTGCAGTGCATCGGGGATGTTTTGCGAGAGACGTACGGATGGCTTCCATGCCATAATGCGCAAGCGCGTTGCGTCCTTGGTGAGGCGCCTGCGCGGCAGCCCGAATAGCCTCCTTCAGACGGTGGCAGAGCGCCTAGACGGCCCTTTCCAGCTACACTGGGATTTGCTGCACAGGGCGTCTAACTGACTGTTTTTATGTATTATTAGTTTTAATTTTTAATATTATATTTTTTACTTATTGTTATTGATTTTAATTTTAATATACCTACTTATATTGTTTTTATTATAATTTTGTTAATTAATTTGATTATTGTTTAATTAATAACCTTTACGATACTATCTTTGAACTTATAATTTATAACTAACTGGTCATTTACGCCCCTTGAGCTAAGCTGTTTTTGCAAGCTCATAGTGTAAAAATTGGGTCGTAAAAGCAACTTTTCTCGAGGTATCGAAATTTTAACTATGCAGAACGCTTAGAATTCTGAAAAAAACTGTATAACTCATTTTCGTCAAACTGTCCTTTACGCCAATTGAACCCAAAGGTGTAGATATCTATCTCTTTGAAGGCCGCAAGAATATGTGACACGCTCTTATGGCTCTACAAATAAGGTCGTGTCAGATATTATTGAGGTCTTTCGTTGTGTAACATATTATTGCAGGTGACTGTATTAATAACTAAATAATAGTATATACAATTTGAAGCTAAGGTAAGTCATATATAATAATAACATCATCGGAATACACATAATTATGAGTTCATTGAAATTGTCATTGAATTGATTTTGCGCCTTATCGAAAGCCGGACAGAATACAGTTGGTACCTAAATAACGTATTACCTACATCTGAAGACTTCCGTATTTATTCGGTTTATTTAGTATGCGCAATGCGCATCTCAATAACAATCAAATGAATTAGATTATTTACATTTAAGTACGTCACGTTTGACATTAACAGACAAGGAAAGCAAGATAAAATGTATTGTTTCTCTTTCTTCTTTCAATGGAACGCTTTTACAGTTCATGTTCCTCTAAAAAGGCCAATGGTTAACACTAAACTCAAAATGCTCTCATCTGCATCTTAAAAAAAAACAGCTTGGGTCACTGACCTGTCCCAGTAAAGTGAGGTAGTGTGCGTGAAGTGTGCTTGTGTGTGAAATGGGGTAATTTGACAGAATCTGAAAATTTTCCCCGGGCATACCTCGCCTTAAAGCATTTTGCCAGACCTTTTACACGTGCAGCCTGTGGACAAATTATACTAAAAGAGCCTTCAATGCCCTGCGCGTCCAGTACAACAATGGGTTCAGGATGCTGTTGGGACTGCCCCGTTTTTGCAGCGCGTCAGGTATGTTCGCGGAGGCGCGCACTGACTGTTTCGGTGCGATCATACGCAATAGAACGGCCTCCCTGATGCGTCGCGTGCGTGACAGTTCCAACAGCCTCGTGCGCCTAGTGCTAGAATCGCCTGCTTGCGCCTTCTGGAAACACTGGGACGATGTACATATGGGGTCCAGAGGCGTAGTTTATAATTTATTATAGGTAATTTAGTATAAGTCTCACTAACATAAGATTAAGGGAATGTACACTAACACTATGGACATGGTCCGAAATAAAATATTGAATTGAAAAAATTGAATTGAAATGCCATATTTGTCGATTCTGCGGGCGGCGGAATAAATCAAAATAATGAGACTCCATATTACTGCGCGACTTCATATTTATACGAAGCGAAGTGAAGTGAGCTTCATAATACTTGATAATACGATGCGGCATCTATGAAAAGTAGTTTCCAACGAACCACCGCTTTCCTATTTCACAGCAAATCTAATTTGCCTAATCACACCGGATTGAAATTTCAATTGAATAGAAAGTTTTGTAAGCTGTATAAATGCTCGGTATTTCTAAAGATTGTGCTTGTCATTAGGACCTTTATTTGGAGCTAAAATATTACGACAATGAAGTGAATAGGTACGATTTCATTCAAATGTGTGCAAATGGGGGTGGTATTAACTATCACCATCTTCCTCGCGTTATCCCGGCTTATTGCCACGGCTCATAGGAGCCTGGGGTCCGCTTAACAACGAATCACGAGAATTGGCATAGTTTTGGTACTTATTGTAATTCTATTCTTAATATAGCTTATGAAACTGCTCAAGTACCTTCTATTTTTTGTTTAAAAACTAAAACTATATAATATCCATGCCTATTAATATTATAAATGCGATTGTGTCTGTCTGTTATCTCTTCACGCTTAAACCGCTGAACCGATTAAGTTGAAATTTGGTAGGTAGGTATAGAGATAGTTTGAGTCCCGATTTTTGTAGGGAATCAATAAAAAGCAGATTGCATTTTATTGATTCCCTACACAAATTACTAATTCCACTCAGACAAATTCGCGCGCAAAACCTAGTTTACAGTATAGAATGCACATTAATGTAATATTTCCTTCATAATCGTTTTGTGGCGCTGATAAATGTTAATTAATCTAATAATTAAGAGCTTCCCAAACTTTTCAAGACTCGACAGTTTCTTACAAATGTAATAAAAAGTTTTCCAGTAGCAATTTAATTAGTGACAGAGTTGATATAAATCTTTTACTGTTCTGAGTTGTTATACAATAATTCACGTTTTATTATTGTCATCTTCTGTTGTAAGCAGTTCCCTAGGGAATTATTTTAATATTATATTCATATTTGAAATCTATCGAGCTCTATTAGAACTTTAAGATACCTACGTCAAATAATAGATATGGAAACGATATAGTTCGGATATGTCAGTGTCAAAAAAGTGTCAAAAGTGACGTTTTTGTTTGAAGAAACGTCACTTTTAACACTTGTTTGACACTGACATATCCGATCCATATCATTTCCATATATCTATTATTTGACGTATCTTAAAATTCGAATATCATTCGAGTATTTTTAGCTCTGTCTATAGGGGTTGGTCTGTGGTATCAAAACTACTGGATCTCAAAATGACTGGTTCTGCATGAGGAGCGGATCGCAAAACGGCCACCATTGCAGAAAGCCTATACCTCAAAATAACATGGTAGCAAGACTACCTTGCAAAATTTCTTCGTCTCAGACATGTAGTACAGTCGCCATCAGATATATCGGAGCGGCCAAGGCGTTCACAATATCTGAACAAGCTCTCTAACGCCTTGACAATAGAGGCGTGTTCAGATATTTGTGAGCACCTTGGCCGCTGGCGACTGTACTACATTAAATTTGAAGTTTCCTGCAGTAATACTTGGTGGTGCAACGCTGTGGTTCTTACCACAAAAAGAATCACGACCATTCACTATTCAATCACTATTGGGTGAATATACTTACACTTAACATATTAAATTGACATACATATAATCACGTCTATTTCCCGGAGGGGTAGGCAGGCAGAGACCACGGATTTCCATTTGCCATTAAATTGACATTAGAAATTTATTGAATGAATGCTACTACTAAAACCAGAGTAAAAGTTCCAGCTTAACAAAAATAAATACGCAAATTTTTCATACACTCGAAATATTACCGAGGAAATGTTCCGTATAAAATTGTGTAAAGGGGAAGCTCGAGATGCAAGCCTGCACAATGGCCGGCAATTTGTAGCTCTATCTTGTTGCTTTATTCTTGTTTACGTCTCGTAAAACGTCTGGAATTTTACTACTACAGTTTAAACTCATGTATTTACAAGTAGGTTTTTAGCCCAGTGAAAATACGGCTGCGCAAAGCATTAAATTATAATAGCCATTGTCTATAGATATTTAATTACACAAACGGGTCTACCGCAATATACATAGTTTCATTGTTTAAATTCCGACGTTTCAGCTGAGTTGCACCAGCTGTGGTCACAGGTAATTTGCAACGAGTGGCAATAAATTAAATCGTCACGACACGTTCTTACTTTTCGCACTTGTATCGTAATGTAGGTACTAATAACCATGCGGGGCGATCGGGACACATATCCTTAACACCAAAAACGATTATTTACCAGCAATTCCTCTCGCGCTTTTCACTAATTACATGTATTGTAAGTCATCCATTTAATTATTTCCCATCTATTCTGGTCATAAACGGTCAGAGATAAACGAGCTAGCCGTAATATATTATTGTCACCTCCGTCACTCAAGCGTCACTCTAGTGACGTACCTTAGTCTTAGTTTTAGCAAAGCAAAACTTTCCCGGTAACTTTTGTAAGAATATTACTGACTTAAAAAAAGTTTATTAAATAAGTAGAAGAATGAACAAGTTGTATTCGAATAAGTCATATATAATTATTGGCGCCCGTGGGTTTAATTACACAAACGGGTCAACCGCGATATAGTTACATTGTTTTTACCTTAAATTCCGTTTACGTTTACGTTTCAACTGAGTTGCACTAGCGGTGGTCACGGAAAGACCACATGCAACTCACACATGCACATGTGTGCTGGTGCAACTCAGCTGAAACGTCGGATTTAAGGTAAAAACAATGAAACTATATCGCGGTTGACCCGTTTGTGTAATTAAATATGTGTATTAGCCCGTGGGTTTGCATCGGTCAGTGATAAACGAGCTAGCCGTAATATATTATCGTCACCTTCGTCACTCACGCGTCACGACTAGTGACGTACCTCTCTCTTAGTTTTACCAAGGCAGAAACTTTACTCCTTTACGTGACGGTACAAAAGCTTAAATATCCCTGTTCGGAACCGGTACTGAAATACCTGTTTATATTGTTTCTAAGCCATTGTAACATAACGTTCATTCAAAACCGGATAATGATGGCACGCGAACTAAAAAATTTCGTTCTCTCCTTACCAGTAAAAAGAAGGAGCGAAATTTTATGCTTAGTACTTAGTGCTGTAGTACCGGTTAAACTCAGACTCCCGTCCCTTCACAACTAGGGAACAAATTTGGATTTTTTTTAATAGTCACACTACTATATTTAAAGTGTCATTCTATGGAACTTGCTAACTATGTAAACAAACCTCCATATTGAAACTGTCAAAAAACATGAATTTACGAGTACTAGTGACATTTTTTTACAAAAGCCAGTTCCATAGAATGACACTTTAAATTATAAACTGAAATAGATATCATATACTAAAGAAAATGTAACCAAATCCGCCGGTGGCCGAGGCGGGCGGGGTCGAACCCGCGTCTTCAGCTTACGCGGCTAACGTCCTGACCACTAATGTAAGGCCTGAGTGGACGCTCGAGTTGGGCGTGCAGCGGGGCGGGGCGTGCGGCGTGCATATTAAACAAATGCAAACGTATAGGAGCGGCCTTAGTGCACGCTGCTCAAATCACTTGGGAGCTCGTCGCCACGCTGCACGCCCCGCCGAACGCTCCGCTTCGAGCGTCCACTCAGGCCTTACACTAAGACCACCCGTCCCTTTCATTTCTGGTGGAATGAACGAAAATTATTTGAAAAATGAGACGGTTTCCGAGTCCTGCTCGCGTCACATCACTAACATCACGTGTGTGTAATTCCATTTGCATGAGTAATTAGTTGCGAGCACCCTGTTTATATTGAGTATTGATTGCTCTAATCACGTCTCAGGTCGTCAAAGGATTGAGTAGTAACTATTTTAGGACCTAATCTAGGAACATACATATGTACCCACCTACCGGGGGGCTAGCTAAGTGACGAACGTTTATAGAAATTGAAACTTAGGAGTCACACAAACTTAGTCACCGCTATACAATCGAGGTGACGCTCTCGAAACAAGAATTATTGATTTCAAGTTCTGTACCCCTACTGTATAGTTACTATAGTCAGCTGCAGAGGTGACCCCCCTGCAATCAAATTTATATTCGGCAGGGGGGGGGGGGTAAGGGGGGCTCACCTCTCTTTGCAGCTGACTGTACATTTCTTTCTATAGCGTGACGTACGCGTTTGCGTTAAGTGTCATTTTGGGTATTTGAGTTTCCAAAACGTCCCGCTTGGCGCGCTGTTCAAAATCCAATACAAAATGAGACGAGATGAGGCGTCCGTTACGCTATCGAATGAAAATATTAGGGTTTCTGAAACCGAAATTAAATTCATATTAAAACCACATTCATTATTATTATTTATTATTTATTTAAACACAAATTTCAGTTACCTAATCATTTACATGGAACGTTCACGAAACATTTTACTTGTTTTCATATTGTATCAGGGGCCATTATCTTTGCTGGGGTACAAGATTAAATAATTATAACAGATACGCCACTCTATAGGGTTATAAGTTTTAAAATTATTAGATTATTACTTGGATATACTAGCTTCTGCCCGCGACTACGTCTGCGTAGAATTATTAGTGTAATAGAAAACGTAATTTTTTGCAGAAACTTAACACGCTGTAGTACTTTACATAGTATATTTACATATCATGTTATATTACAACCTTCTTTTTCTTATAAGATTATTTCTTTATTTTATAAAAGCGTATGTTGATAAAGTAAAAATGCCAGCGTAGGTTAAAATGAAACACCAATAATGAAATCGATTTATAAAGGTTGTGAGTCATACTAACCTTAAGCCAACTTTACGGTTTAAAATTACGTATTTTTAGTCACTCGTGTGACAGTACGCGGTGCGCGGCTATCATGAACGCTATACTCATGCACTGTTAGTGCTTGAAAATGGAGACGTACAGCCATATTCGAACTTTAAGATACGTCAAATATTAGATATCGAAACGATATGGATTGGATATGTCAGTGTCAAACAAGTGTCAAAAGTGACGTTTTTGTTTGAAGAAACATCACTTTTGGCACTTGTTTAGATATCTAATATTTGACGTATCTTAAAGTTCGAATATGGCTGGTAGTGACTAAAAATACGTGAGTTAAACCGTTAGGTAATTTAGCTTAACCAATAATTAAATAAAATAAAATAATTTATTTTCAGGCAACTAAGGCCCTTACATACATACCTTACAAACAAGTAGGTAATACAATAATAAAAATATTAAAGATACAATAATAAATCGTAAATACTAAAAAAACATTTTCATGGCGCAGTTTTCTGTTGTTTGTAGGTATTGTAATGAAAGATTATACGTAATTTAAAAGTGCTGAGTCTACTCTAGTTTTGCATAATCTGTGTCAAGGTTGGTCAATCAGATAAGCAAACGCTTGCCCTTTAGAGAAGCAGTGAAGCTTAAGTTTTATAACTTCAAAGGGTTCTAATATAAAAAAAGCAATATGTTGAAGCCAATATTCTCATTTCATTTGTTACCAGCCATATTGGCAATTTCGTTCGAGTCTAAATTGAGAAACGTTAGAAATGAGTCTTTTGACGGGTGGAGTGAGATCTGTGTGATCAAAGTCGTGTTGTGGCTCCGGAAATTAAATAAATATTGGTACAATATATAAGAAAAGCCCATTTCTTTGCCTGTCGAAAATTAATACATAGCTAATTATGCTATTTCATAATTGTAAAATTAATATAAATGTTTTGAAAAACGAAAATTAACAATCAAAATGTATCTATTCTATTCTAAAACTGACAGCTGCCAACGATTTTATAGCTCGCATTTCCTCATGGTGAAAACTGTGTAAGATTATAACGGAGTATCACCGAATTACCAAGTATTACCGATAAGCCAAGGTTGCCCTGGCTACCCGAGAAATAACCAAGATGTTTAATAAGTGACTAAACTAGTAGTTCGCCCCGAACTGAGAACTCGCGGTTAACCAAAAATTATATAGCGATTGACTTTGTTGCACCTACTTAGGTACTCGTATAGTGCGACATAAAATAATAGAAAATAAATGAGGGCGCCACTTTCTACGTAGTTGTCACATTTTTGACGTAAAATGCTTACACATAACAACAATTTAGTATGGACATTTTTGAGTTCCATTTTATTTAATTTCTACTATTTTATGTCGCTCTTTTTGCATCAATTTTGAAGCGCCATTTACAAGTTTAGCGTTAAGTAATATAGATGGCGCTATTTTTTCGAATAAAGGGCTTCGTATACGGCTGTCCCTCCCCTGGATTTAAGTCACCACCATAGAGATTAAAATAAACTGTATCTGTGCTAAGCGGAAATATTTCTTGTCAAATGTCACATACATATATGATGTTTATTCTATTTTATTTTTATCTTGCTAATTATTTCAAAATAGTAAATTTAAAAACGATATTATAAAAGTGTAAGTCGAGCACTTTCATTTGATACTAAACTCGACCATGTTTCTTGCAAAAAATTGACCAGAATAGCAAGACCCCTCACAAACAGCTTTTTGGCCTTCTAAGCTCTTCAAGCTCAATAACCTCTTGATCGGGCCTGCTCATAATTTAATGACTAAAATATAATGCCCTCGCCTACACGTTTACCCAATTTCATTTAAATTAGAACAAATTTACTTAAGTTATTGAGTATCAAACTATCTTCTGACAGTTCAGGTTAAAAACATCGAAATGCCGAGACGTGCCGCTAGCCAGCCGCGTGTTCAAAGTCGAATGTAAGAACTTCGCTTCGCTTCGCTCGCTCGTTCGATAAAGTATTGGAGAATTCAGATAGTTTTTGTATTTTGTATTTGTATTTTAATTCAGACTCGTGTATAAATAACAATATTTACCACGGTGTTTCACACCGTGGTAAAACAATCAAAATGTATCTATCTATTCTTATTATTCTATTTTAATTCAGACTCGTGTATAAATAAGAATATTTACCACGGTGTTTCATTTTTTGACGTGATAACGTCTTATAAATCGATGAACACCGGTAGCATGCACCAAAAAGTGTCACATTGTGGACAAATCTCCATGGTAATGTTGTGGACAGATCTCCATGGAAACGTGTAAAAGTATGCAATTTTTCATTAATGTTTTCTTATGACGTTATCACGCAAAATTCTCGTCCGTAAACCGACTTTACAGACAACCTTTTTTCTACTAGAATGAAGTCGGCAAAAGTAAACATGATGTTTTTATGTGGTAAAATATTTCAGTAAATATTTACATAGAGTCTTTGCGGAAACAGAAGAGCCGTGAAATGTATGGGGTGCCAATACATTATACGACTCTTCTCTTTCCGCACAGACTCTATTAGGTACGTATCGTGCTTGTTGACATTATTTCATTATTATACCACATAAAGTCCCCGATAAAAATTCTCAAGTTTGCTGCTGGGGATTTTTTTGTAAAAAAAGAACAATTAATTTTACAAGTTACGCTGATCCCTAGAACTAACAAAAAAGTGTTTTTTTGTCAACGCATAATAAATTTTAACTTACAATGCCTAAAGACCATATTCGAAATACTGCGGTTAACGGCTAAATAGGTACATTTAGTGTTGGTTAAGACTCGAGTCCTTTGAGTCCTCTGCTTTAAGACTCGACTCAGTTTTTTAGACTCTTATAGGTACTTAATTATGTCGAAGCTGGAAGTTAAAGAGTACTAACTTGTTAATTTTTTAGACTCGAGTCTTTTGTAAATATTTGAGTCGTTCTCATATACCTACATACTTAGTTAAAACTCACAATTTATTAATCAAAAAAATAGGTACAATTGTTTTCATGTAAAAATTGAAGTGAAATCATTCAATTACGACTATTTTCTTTATTTTTGTTATTTCAAACCTATACATTTTTGGAGTCTTTATTCGGAGACTCGAGTCTTTTGCGCAATTAACACTCAATAAAAGACTCGACTCGGGACTTTAAGGACTCGGAAGTTTTTTAAGCGCTGAGCCTCGTAAAAACGAGTCAAGTTCTTCAAATGTAGACTCAAAATTCTTTAGTTCCTACCAACACTAGGTACATTTAGAACCGGAAGCGCGCTTATTATCGCATGTATAAAGGATTTCCTTGTTTAATACAGAACACGCCACCTTTTCACGAAGCCTGGTTTACTGACCACTAGGGATATTCTCGAACTTTTTTTATTTTAATAATTTATACGGATTTTGTCGCGTAAGGCCCGATTTACACATTGATTAGTGTTATATGCGACTTCAGATAAAAGGTCCGATTTCAAACCCCAAGATAAGAGTGTACTCCTATCTTAAAACCGTGTACGCACTTCTGATTGATCAATCAGACAAATAATTGCAATTCTTCTAGCGTCTCCCTTTTCCACAGACAAGACTAGACTGAGCAAGTGAGCATAGTAACGCTACTCCCTCTGCCACTATATACATAGTAGTTTTACTCCAACTTCGAGTCAATCCCGTGCCGTGATTGGTCCGTGTCTTTGAACGGACCAATCACGGCACGGGATTCGCTCACCTCGTCCCTCCTCACCCCCGTATTTTTGGCAGCATCGGTTTCATGAAATAATTGCTCTAAACTCCGTCTAGAGGATTAGGAGTGCCCTTTTCTAAAGGGGTCCACTGATGATCAGTCCGCCAGACGATATCGGCCTGTCAGTTGTTCGGAGCTGTCACCTTTTCGTTTAACTGACACGCCGATATCGTCCGACGGACTGGGCTATAACCGCGAAAACCTGTCTCTGTTACTCTAATTTCGCCTTCATTGGAGTAAAAGAGAAAGATCCCCGCAATTTGCGAATTCCGGTCTTCGCGATTGACTCCCAGATCATCAGGTAGGCAGGCCCCCTTAGAGCCTTTCGACCACTCCAAAAATATATTTTCGGTAGTGCCCGGCCGAAGTTTAGGTTTCTTATTTTATCTTAGGTAACTTATCGAGTCGTAACAAAAATACTCAGTATAATGAACTTAACCGAATGAGTTAAATTGTCTTCCCGATCACTGAATGCAAGAAATCGGAAGACGAAATGAAAACAAAACTAATTAAAGACGCTTTGTACTCCATTACGATTTTTTTTTGTAAGTAATAAGTATTTAGAAAGTTTTTAAATGTTATGTGGTAAATGCAAAAACATTGTGTAAATGTATAAATATATACTGTAAGTTTATAAACATGTAAATATAAATTAAAAATGTGGTAGGTGAGGGTGGGGAGGGTCGATCCCTAGGGGACACTTGGTAAACTTCATTTTTAATCAAACCAAACGAGATACAATTTTTTGCGCTGGTAACACTCATTCATTCGTTCCTAACTTCACGTTCTGTCATGGCACTGTATCGGAAAAGTCAGTGGTTCAAAAATGACGGACGGTGAAAGATTTTCTGCGTACTATATTCAATTTTCGATAAGCTTTAACTGGATTTATTTTATAATATGAGATGCAAATTATGTTAGCGAGTGTGCTTATTTTATTTGTTGTTTATTGAAGTGATGATTAACTTGGATTACATTGATATACGCGAACACATGTTTCGAGTACGGCACGTTTTATAATCTTACTTATGTATGGGGAGACTTTGTCTTTTTCTTCAGGGGAGATATGATTCCGGGATCATGTCACCCCCAAAGCGATCAAGTATACATTGTAATAAATTTACGTACAAAATGATTCATAGAACTATCATAAATATTTTCTTTTCTTTAGTAAATCATGCCGCGAAAGTACGACCAGAGAAACACTGATTTAAACTTTCAAGGTTTTTGACTCATTATTGTTTATTAAAACGGAATTTAATAGCGTATAATTCAGTTTTTAATTATACAACCGACTCCGAAAACGGAATTATCCCTGTGGCCTTTGAAAAGACTGACTAAAGTTGACATCAACATTTTACGAACTACCCGTACTTGGTCTTTTTTATCAAGTTAAACGTTTTACACACAGGGGATGTTACTCAGTCGACAAAAAACACTTATAACGATATTTGGTTTTCAACCGAAGATATTTGTTTTTATGGATGAAATGCTATTTCAATGGCTTTCCGACCTTATGTACTATAGAACCGACGGTCCATAGAAAGGATTTTAGGATTATGCAGCTCAAACACCGTCCTCGAAACGTGAGCAGTAAATTTCTAAACTTATTTATTATACTAAACAATAACGACCAGTGATGGGTAAAAAAATTAAAATTGCTGTAGGTATCTGACGCTAAAAATACCTTCATAAGAACTTTAATAAAATTAGCTTGTTACAAGAAATTTTATGTTAATAACTTAGATTTTTGTTTTTTTTTGGTACAAAAATTGATTCCCTATTTTATGTTGTTTTATGGATAATACGATTACATTGTTTTTTAAAAGTATAAGATTATGGATTAATATGTGTTTGATATCTTCATATATTAATTTTCTGTAGATAAAGTGAATAAATTAATGTAGATACTACCCTCGAAATATGACATTACCACTTAAAATCTTTTTACCAAGTGTCCCCAAATCTGGAAGACTTGATCCCTTCGGCTTAGACATCTGATTACCGGAAATACAACTTCAAAGCATGGAAGATGCAATATATATATGTTTGCTGTGTATTTTACAAATTATAGATGCATTGCTAATAGCGATCCGAGTTATATAATCAATGAGAATCTGGTATGGGGAGACATGGTAAAAATATGTTTACCATGTGTCCCAAGAACCAGGGTCACTTGATCCCCCTAGGATCAAGGCTCCCGACCAGGGGTAAACAAGTCTCCCTTACATAGGGGACACATGGTAAAAGTCAACAGTATGGGTTTTCATTAAATAATGATCTAAGTTATTGCACAAATCTGTTCTAATTTAAACTATTAATGAAGAGATAAATTCTGAGTCGTATGGTCTATAAAGTTTTTCAATACTACAAATAGTTAAGAAAATGTATGCTAAAAACAAAAGGGGTGATCAACCCTCCCCAGTTTCCCCTATACCTACATAAATCATAAATGTCAATAAGCCCATGTGCAGGGCCGGATTTGAACGCCCAAGTTTTCGGCAAAATTATATAATCGGTTTACTGTAAGTTACTGTAACATATGTTAACTATCTGTAATTGTATAATGACGTATAAAATGTAAATGAATAAATAAAAAGAAAAAAAGAAAGAAAAGAAACTGCTTTAAATTCTTACGCTTGCGCGGCGCCAGGCGAGATAAAATACCGCTGGGGTATCTCATTCGGATGCACAAAGCTAAATTGCATTGGTTTGCAGGGAAATTTAACACTGCATTGGGAGAATACTGATATAAACATAATAGACAACTAGATAGTCTAAATGTAAAATAGAACGGTGGTAACAGTAATACGAATTTATGTAAGAATTTCACTCATTGCCGCACTCGGAATGCATTGGTGTCAAGCTTGGAATAAATTATGAGTGGAAAAATTACTGTCTTGGGTCAGACTTGAACTCACGGCCTCTGGATCGATACTCCAGCGCTCTGCCATCTGAGCCACCAAGACCTCTTCCATAGTTACTATAGCCAGCAAATATTTCCACTATATTATGTGTCTAGGCGACTTCTACCGTAAGAACGTTACACTTCAAAAGCCTATAGCCGAGTGAAGCTAAGTAAAAGCCATAGAATTAATATGACTAGAACAACTGTCAATCTTCAAAAGTGCGACCAAAAATGAAATGCAAGTGTGTGCGTAAATTGTCTATGTGAGATCGAAAATAGTGATGTCATGTTACAACATATTAATAATCTGTCGATGTTTGATTGCTTTATCGACTACTTTTTCAAATGTGTTATTTTAAACGTTAAAATTCTACGACATTATGACGTATAAATAACACTTGCACTGCGTGTACTATCAAAATCGTTGCAGACTTATCTTAATGTAACTCTTACTGTGTTGGAAAGTGAAGTTTAAATTTACCGCTAAACATGAGCACCTTCAAAAAGGTATAACAATCGTTATTATTTGAAGTCGGTTATAAAAGCTAATATCTTAATGATGTCTTGTGAAGAAATAATTACATAGCTATTAATATCGTTATCGATACTGTCATATGAACATTTTGTCAAGCCCTATCGTAAAGTAACAGGTTATGTTTTTACACAAAATATTTTAAATTATAGACTAATATGATAAAATATTAGCACACAAAGGAAGAAAAACTTATAATGAACTTTATAAACCGGCTTCTTACACTTTTTACGCTGTTAATTTGACAAAATATCGTTATGAAAATTTCGCTAGGAATATCATAAATCCTCTGAAATTAGTGTTTGCTTGGATTATTTGGCACTGTAACACTGAAATCCGGCACACTACAAGACACAATCTTCACTGAATTACTTTATTTAATACTTTTCGTCCTAATCCGTGTATATTTTTCAATTTGAAAATTACTGTGATACGCTCTTGGCCGTTCGCGGCCGTCGTCAAAGTCAAAAGTGGTCACGTTTTCTCATTGGTAGTCTGACTCTTTCGCACTCATGGTATGTTCATATACGTGATGGCTTCCCTTTCGCACACTTCAGTTGTCTGTCAAGCGCGAGCGCGAAAATGACAAGTCTGTGGTAAAAGCATAAAAGCGACTTATAAGCTGTCATAAATGTCACAATATTTATCTATAGTCAACGCACAGACATACAATTCCCGCTCGCCCTTGACAGACAGCTGAAGTGTGCGAAAGGGAAGCCATCACGTATATGAACATCCCATGAGTGCGAAAAAGTCAGACTACCAATGAAAAACGTAACCACTTTTGACTTTGACGACGGCCGCGGACGGCCAAGAGCGTATCACGGTAATTTTCAAATTGGAAAATATACACGGATTAGGACCAAAAGTATTAAATTAAGTAATTCAGTGAAGATGGTGTATTGTAGTGTGTCGGATTTCAGTGTTACAGTGCCAAATAATCCAAGCAAATACTCATTTCAGAGGATTTATGATATTCCGAGCGAAATTTTCATAACGATATTTTGTCAAATTAACAGCGTAAAAAATGTAAGAAGCCGGTTTATAAAGTTCATTATAAGTTTTTCTTCCTTTGTGTGCTAATATTTTATCATATTAGTCTATAATTTAAAATATTTTGTGTAAAAACATAACCTGTTACTTTACGCTAGGGCTTGACAAAATGTTCATATGACAGACATCGATAACTTGACGGTATATTAATAGCTATGTAATTATTTCTTCACAAGACATAATTAAGATATTAGCTTTTATAACCGACTTCAAATAATAACGATTGTTATACCTTTTTGAAGGTGCTCATGTTTAGCGATAAATTTAAACTTCACTTTCCAACACAGTAAGAGTTACATTAAGATAAGTCTGCAACGATTTTGATAGCACACGCAGTGCAAGTGTTATTTATACGTCATAATGTCGTAGAATTTTAACGTTTAAAATAACACATTTGAAAAAGTAGTCGATAAAGCAATCAAACATCGACAGATTATTAATTATGTTGTAACATGACATCACTATTTTTGATCTCACATAGACAATTTACGCACACACTTGCATTTCATTTTTGGTCGCACTTTTGAAGATTGACAGTTGTTCTAGTCATATTAATTCTATGAGTCAACGTCAACCTAACAATAATATTCACACTTACTGTTATTTCCTGCTGTCAAGGTTTCCGCCGTTGATTGACAGTTGACAGTAGCGATATGGGAAAACATGAGCGGTAACGATTTTCCTAACCTCGTTTGATTGTACAGTCGAAGTCAAAGAAATGTTGACATTTTTCACCTTATTACAAGGTAAAGTAAGGTGCAAAAGTGTATACATATATTTGACGTCGACTGCACGTGTTTTGGTGCTAGTTATTTGTACGAGCAAATACTAACAATAATTTGTAAGCCATGACCTTATATCTTGTTATTTACTCATTTGTCAATGCCATGTGCTTTTATTATTAAGAACCAACAGGAGTGGTCATTTCTCCGTACAAACGTACTCGACTGTTTCCTCCGTGGGTTTTGAAGCTAGAGCAATGATTTTTTCAACACAGATTAATATTATCAATATCTGTGTCGGACCGTTTTGCTTTTTTTGATATTTTTGTTTTTTAAGGCGCTAGAGCCCTTCAAAAATGGCCAAAATGGCCTAATTGACTAGGCGTGCTATTCAAAACTGACATCAATTAGTCAAAAAAGCAAAACGGTCCGACACAGATAATGTCATAATCATTTAGATTTCCAAATTTGGTTACGATTGGTTAAGTTTTGGAGGAGGAAACAGTCGAGTACGAAACCTCGATTTTTGATATTTTTACGCAGGATTTTTCGCCTTGTCCTTATCGCACTAGTTTTAGGAGCCGCTTCCGTTAGCGAGACGGGTATATTTACCTAAAATATTTTAATCTTAGCTCCTGTTGGCTCTTAAAGTAGATAAGTTCCAATGGAGGCATTTCACTACTTATATGCAAACTCGACTAGGCTACGGGCGACGTATCAGTGCGAGTCAGACTCGCCCACCGAGGGTTCCGTACTTTTTAGTATTTGTTGTTATAGCGGCAACAGAAATACGGACGGACAGAGGAGTCTTAGTAATAGGGTCCCGGTTTTACCCTTTGGGTACGGAACCCTAAAAACGTACCAGCACATAATACCCTAAAAAGATACTAATTGAAAACCACATTCTCATAATCTAAAAGCTCAAAAACTGAACGCTTAACTACTCCGTTCCAGTTACGACTCTCATCGTTTGTCGCGAGCTGCGACCGACTTAAACATCCTCAAATGAAAAACATCGTAAACGCCAAGCTTTTCCAAGTAACATAGTACCTTTCAAATTCCCAAGTTCTTCAAACCTCTCGATGAAAAAGGTCTTAACAGCCAAGGCTTTTCTATGGTGATACGACTTTTAGATGTGGACAAACCTTACTTCTTAGAACACATAAAATGCACCGCTTTATAGGTCATTCGTGAGTTTCTATTGTCAAAAGTAATATTTTACAGTCACCACTTTATATCCTAGTCATAAAAAAGACTTTTAAATTTTACTCGTGAGATTTAAAGGTGAGATTAAAAAATAAATCGAACGAGCAAATTAAAAATTGTACAAAAGGCCTGTAGGTAAAATTAAATGGGCTCTACAAATGTCACCCATAATCGCATGTGATTTTCCATATTCTGTGGCTTTTGGTCGATTAATTAAATTCGTTGCACTTACTTAACCGGCAATTATCTAAAATCGCATGTCATTTGTTGCATAGTTTGAGGAAGTCTTAAAAGTTAATAAGGCAATTGTATAATTAAATATACAGGTTAATATTATACCTAAGAAGGCACTTGTAGTTCATATTCGCAGTGGTTGTATAAATTTGCTTTTAAATCTGTTGTATTTTTTAATTACGAACAAACTTTGGCGGTGGAAAATTACAAGATAAATAATATCTCACAAACTTTGGTAAGTTTGCTTACTTGGTAACGTTTGCTTACAAAAGCAGTCTAACAACTCAAAAGTAAACTTCGGGGAATTATCTAAAATATACAGTTATTTCGAATTATAGGCGGAAGATGAGCAAACAGATTTTTAGCCGTATAAAAACTCGTTAAGTTTCCCAAAAAGATTAAATACGGTTACATAGGGGATGCAAGATCACGAACTCAATTCGGCTCGCGGGCGGCGGCTGTGTCCAGATCGAGATAGGACCGACTCTGCCTATAATTCGCAAGTGATTTAGTCACGAGTGTAGCTCGTGTCTAGTATAATTTGACACTGAATTATAAAGCAACTACAGGATAGAATGACAATCTTAAACTGGTTTCTCTGAGCTTTTGTGAATGACAGACGGACTGGTGTAACATTTCAGTATGCGATTTTTTCGCCCGAAATTACTGCAGCGCCGTGATACGATCTAAATTGAAAAATCGGATGTTTTCGCAGGCGTTGTTTTTGAGCTCCGTTTGCGGATGAAGAATTTTGGGTTCCTAGTTGGATTAACGGTCAGTTTCTGCTGGGTTTTGATTGGCTGTCTGTGTGCGCCGCGAAAATTGGATTTTTGCACAAAAAACGAACATTTATTTTAGGAATACGTCAAATAAATGTATTTTATGCATAGGTATATCAATACCATGAAGTGTTAGTACATAATTATAAATGATGATTAGGTACATAAGTATTGTTTACGCCTCCTTATCTCCAAAATTAGGTCCCTTTATGCCGGCTTTGCTACCAATCCAATGAGAGGAGGCCTGTGCCCAGCTGTGGGTGTAGGTGGGTGTAGGCCATATACAGGCTTAATTATTTATTTAATATTTTGTATATTAATAGACTAAGCCGTTGCACAAAATTATCAAGTAGTACGCTTACTCTTAGTCGTACTTAGGCGTATGCATTGCATGGCACAGTTTATGTTACTTTCCAAATTAAATAACCGTTTCTTACTTTATTACGAGTAAATAGCTTTATTTCTATTATTTTTATCGTTTACGAATACAGAGAAACAACAAAATAAATAAGAACCCATTAACTGGACCATTTTGCCCTCCTGTGTATTTTATTGATCCCATAAAATGCAATTTAGTTGTTGCTATTAGAATCACATAAAAATTTAATGTCCTATTAGCCAAACAAGGAAAACTTGTCTCGAGAAAATTGGTAAAATGTTTGTAGATGAGATAAAAAGGAGACAAAGGACAATTCCTCAGCGCAATTCTATTTTCGGCGTTATCTTTAAATAAATATTATATGTGTCTAATACCTTTAAACGAGCAATTCTTGTTTATTTATTTATTTATATATATATATATATATATATATATATATATATATATATATATATATATATTTCGGGGATCTCTGAAACGGCTCTAACGATTTTGATGAAATTTGCTATATGGGGGTTTTTGGGGGCGAAAAATCGATCTAGCTAGGTCTTATCTCTGGGAAAACGCGCATTTTCGAGTTTTTTTATGTGACACCCAGATATTTATCTTAAATGTGTTTACAAAATATAAGTAATGTGCAGGGGGGCCATTTTGACTGCGGGGAAATTTCAACTAATCGAAATATCTTCCATGTTTTACATTATTAACTAGAGTGAAAAACATCTTTTTCGCTTTCTGGTTCTCGCACTCAAGTTAATTAATAACGTAAAACATAGAAGATATTTCGATTAGGCAGTTGAAATTTTCTCGCAGTCGAAATTGCCTCCCCCTATGTGTTGTATGTAAGAAAATGGCCGTTAAGGACGCTTACCTTGCGATCCCTTTTGTTTATATTGTAACACTTGATTCAGATTTAACAGTTTGTTAAGGTTTTGATATTACCTTGACAATCGTCTTGATGATTGGCGTGATATCACGCACGATTTTCACTTCATTTCGCATGCACCAATCAGCGTGAGCGATCTTCAAAGCTGTATCGAATTAAAACCGAATTCGAGACACATTGTTAAATCTAAATCGGGTTCTTGTGTTCCTGCTCGGATCCCTTTGTTAGGCATAATTATTGAAAGTCATAATGTAATGATTGTCATATTATCATTAGTCATAATTCTGAAACTGTTAACTTTTCAGGATTTTCGTAAGGTTATCCTATAGTTAGGTTAGCTTAGGTTTGTTTTAGGGCAGTCCTGAAAAGTGACGCGTTTCTGTAAAAAACCTAATTATGTTTTAATTAGTTATACAGGATTTTGACTCTTGGAGACCCTATACAGTCATATCTAAGGATAATTTGATTAACTATATTATTGTAATCTTTTAGTTATGACACTTAGAGACATTTACACTTCTAAATAATTTTAGATTATAGTTTTTGTATCTTTGTGTTTTTTTTTTCAATACTATTATTATAGTCTTTTTTGTAATTCGACATTTAGAGACTTTATCTCTATGTAATACTTTGGTTTGATTTGATATTTGCGCCTTAGTTGTATTTTATAATAACGCCTTCAGGGTGCTGTTGCGTCTGCCACGCTTCTGCAGCGCGTCAGGCATGTTCGCGGACGCGCAGGTTGACAGTTTCTCTGCTACAATAAGAAAGCGTGCCGCCGCGACGCGTCGCAGAATGCTTGACAGTAGCAACAGTATCCTGAGTGTGATAGCGGGTAGGCTCGATAGTAGCTATATGCAGCACTGGTCGAACCTGCACCGTTCCTTAGCTCCCTATGAAATGTAGTAGGTAGATAGGGTAATAAGTTAATTTTAAGTACTAACATAGTCTAATTTACAAGCTCCTGCATGTACATGTTCGACTAACATATTATGGATTTTTTGTGGTCCGAAATAAATGATTTTTATTTTTATTTTTATTTTATAATTGTTGATGTGTTTTTTTTGCTGTATGTAAATTCCATGTTGACGTGTAAAAGTGCCCTTGTGGCCTTGCTGAATAAATGTTGATGTTTGATGTTTTTATGTCTAACGAAAATGCGTACAAACAATAAAGTACTTACATTATAACTTAAAAACTTTTTGTGAAACAATAGACTGCCGTATTCGAACTTCAAGATATTCACAAGAAACGACACGTACTAGATCCATTCTAGATACGTTATAGTTTCGATTTCAACTAGTTCTCTTTTGCAGCGAAATTCGGGCTACCAATGTCACTTTTACGATAGATCGTGTTAGATATCTATTAGATGTGAATTAGATCTCTAAGTAATATCTTGTGGAAATCGTTCAAGAGTATGTCCAGAATCGGAGATGTAAAATTTGACAGGTTAGATCTTAAATATATCGTTATCTTGGCGATGTCTAAAAGATATCTAATAGATATCTATTACAAAATCCGAATCGGGCCCAGAGACCCGTTCCTGCTGCATGACAAATGTTCAGAATTCCTGAACATATCAGGAAAGTCCTGACGTTTGGTAACTGCACCGATACCGGATTTATTCCTTTACATTTTATTTCCGGATCGCGGTCGTGCGGCGACGATAGCGGTTTCCATACCCGGATAAAACGTAAAATATAAGTATACAGAGGAAATCAGGACTTTTTAAAATGGAAGTACTTATATGGTGTGGAAATAAAATGATTGTATTTAAAGATACGAGTATGCTCCATCACGTACCTACATAATAGGCTACATGACAAATTTTTTTTTATGGTATCAATCGATCGGGTTTGTTTTTAGGATCAAATGTCTATATGGGACCCATTGCATTAAAGTAACACAAAAGTCAGAAATTGTACTCAAAGTCCGACAGTCGCACTTCACTCGCGAAACGCCCTATACAAAACGGCCAGAGGCCGTGACGTCATCGCCCATCTTGTAGTATGGACAAAACAAGAAAATTGCGTTTTTGTCGGTGAAATATTATTTATGTATATAGTTGCTATACAATATTTTTTTGGATGAAATGTAAGGAATCGAATGGTACCCTTACTTTTATCGTTTTTGGAAGTTAAAAAAAACTTAAATTTTGAAACTTTCAGGTCCTGTATTTTTGCAATTTTTCAATATTTTATTTTAATATCCACATTATTGTGATAAATTGCTCGTTTGCTATCTATTTTACTAGATTTTGTTATAAAATTCAACATATTATGTGTCATCATCCCTATTATGTGTACAATAATGTACATAAACAAGCAGATACGTTTGCGAGCGATATATATTTTTTTAATGAAAAGAAAAATTGAAAAGTGTCAGTTAAGAGGGATTGGATCAGTGTTCCTTAAGGTCACAAGTTCGAATCTTGCCTGAGGCAATAAATTTACCCATTTTTTCTTCAATTTAAAAATGTCTATAGTGTTTCGTCACGTCACGCTAGAGTAGGTAGGCCGACACAGCATACTATGTCATCTAAATCTTATTATATTCAGTAGGTATTCATTATATGGGGCATTATCTATGAAAAGGGACCTTATTGTCGATAGCGCTTACGCCGCACAGCGTCGCGCGGCATTGTATTTATATCGGAGCATCCGTTAGTAATGGCGTAAGCGCCATCGACAATAAGGTCCCTTTTCATAGATAATGCCCCATATAATGCCTAAATCAAGTAATTTTCGTGAGCACGCAAAATATCGTTTTATCTTCGTCGTGTCGGCAAAAAAGTTATTTTTAACTTGTACTTACTTTGATAACATTTTCGCGAGTTGTTCGTCAAAGAAAATATTATTGAATAACGCTGTGTTTACATTTTGGTACAGTCAATGTCAAAGATATGTTTAAACTTTTGCACCTAATTCCTTTGTAAAAAGGCGAAAAATTTAAGCATATTTAGCTTTGACGTTGACTGTACTTAACGGCGGATGTCTGCTTTTTAGTCCCCGACTAATTAACATGTCAACACAGAGAGTTCGGCACCGCATTAATTAGTAGGTAGAGTCTGTGCGGAAAGAGAAGAGTCGTGGAATGTATGGGGCCCAATACATTCCACGACTCTTTCCGAACAGACTCTATAGCAGCCTCGTTAATAATGGCGTAAGCGTCTACCGCCATAAGGTAACTTTACCCATAGAATGTCACATTTATTCTTAAAAGGTACCTAACAGCTTGCGATTCTGTAAATTTGTAAGCGTCCATAGGCTCTGGTGGCCGCTTACCATCAGGATCACGCTTTTTGCCACCGCCGAATTAAAATATTTTTTTAATGTGCCGAAAACGATCCATGCAGCTTAAAAGATGACCCACGCTAGACCGGGCATGGCCCGGGCCGAGGTGTCCAACATGTAATTTTCTATGACGGCTGATCGGTGATCACGTGGTGCTTTCCATAGAAAACGAATCGCCGGAAGCTCCGGCCCGGTCTAGCGTGAGTCATCGTTAAGAGTCACACGAACGAAATTGACATGAACTGTTAAAAATTAACATGAAATATTAAGAGCCAACAGGAGTGGACATTTCTCCATACAAAAGTACTCCACTGTTTCCTCTGTGGGTTTTGAAGCTACAGCAATGATTTTTTCAACACAGATTAATATTGTCAATATCTGTGTCGGACCGTTTTGCTTTTTTTGATATTTTTGTTCTTTAAGGCGCTAGAGCCCCTCAAAAATGGCCAAAATGGCTTAATTGACTATGCCGCAATGAGAGGCGTGGTATTCAAAACTGATATCAATTAGTCAAAAAAGCAAAACGGTCCGACACAGATAATTTTATAATTATTTACATTTCCAAATTTGGTTACGATTGCTTAAGTTTTGTGTAGGAGGAAACAGTCGAGTACGAAACCTAGATTTTTGAGATTTTTACGCAGGATTTTCGCCTTGTCCTTATCGCACTAGTTTTAGGAGCCGCTTCCGATAGCGAGACGGGTATATTTACCTAAAATATTTAAATCTCAGCTCCTGTTTCGTCTTAAAAGATGGCTATTCGGTCACGATCCTTATAAACAGACAACAGGTTAAGCCATTACATTACAATTCAGGTAATAATATAGCAATCACGTAGTAACTGCTTATTAATTGAGACATTGTTGTAATTAATCAAGAGCTACACCGAAGGCATAATTGCCCTAAATTCTGGCAACAGGTCAAAAGAGCCGCAATGTCACATTGTTTTTGATAGCTAGTAACATTACAAATGTAATAAGTCATAACTAAACCCTGTTAGAGTCTGTGCGGAAAGAGAAGAGTCGTGGAATGTATGGGGCCCAATACATTCCACGACTCTTCTCTTTCCGAACAGACTATCAAAGCGGATTCGCACTACGTCCGATCCGAATCCGATCCGTATCCGTGAAAATATGATCCGAAGTAGCCGTAGAACTATTTCTATGGTAATTTACGCACTAGATCCGTCAGATTTCTTTCCGAAATCGGATCCGAAGTAGCCGTAGATCTATTTCTATGGTAATTTACGCACTAGATCCGTCAGATTTCTTTCCGAAATCGGATGACAGAGTGCGTAAATTACCAAAGAAATAGTACTACGGCTACTTCGGACCATATTTTCACGGATTCGGATCGGATTCCTGATCGGACGTAGTGCGAAACCGCTCTCAATGTTGCAATTCATTGAAAATAAGAGATAGTAAAACTAAAGCTACCTACCGTAGGACGTATTCACCGTTGGTGCCCAAATTCACCCAAAATATTAAAATAATAATTTACAAAGAAAGAAATGTCCATTGAATTCACATAATTATAGAAATTATACTGAAACTTATTTCAAATCCTCTACACTGGCGTTATTCATGAGTTTCATGACGGGTGCTAACTTAATCAGTTGATGATCGTCGTTTGTCCCTATCTGTCGTTATGCCATAGAGAGGGACAAACGACGATCATCAGCTGATTAACTTAGCAGCCGTTTATGAATAAGAGGGTAAATGTTTAATAAAAAACAGGTTATAGTGTTTAAAGACGGCCGCACCGGACCGCAACCTTAGTGCTGTGCGGTCAACCTTATCTCTTTTTCACTCTCACTTATAGCTGCGTCCTTAACGGACCGGACGTACGGCGGACCACCTTACACACTATCGAACGTGCGCTGGACTGCACCAAGTGCGGTCCGGTGCGGCCGTCTGTAAACACTATTTTATATTGAATTATGAGATATATTAGGTACTTGGTCAACCAGATCTTGACAGTAGAAAAAGGCGGCAAATTTGAAAAATGTAGGCGCGAAGGGATGTCGTCCCATAGAAAATTTGAATTTGCGCCTTTTTTTACTGACAAGATTTGGTTGACCAGCTATAAGTATTGATAACGGGGCGCGGTTTGCACGTTAGCAATGTCGAAAACCGTTATTAAATAAAGCCGAATTGCGTTCAGCTCAATTATGTTCACCTCAGTGTCTCAAATGGTATAATTACTATGATATTGTTATGCCATACACATTCATTACTATCCACGAAGCGATCATTATTATCTATGTACAAATAGTTTGATTTTGATTTAATATTACACGCAATGTATCTCGCACGCACTAGAGTCACACAAACTCTCTCGCTCTCATTTTTAAACTAAGTACAATGCTTAAATTACTTACATGAAACTAGGCATTCAAATTTACTTAAGAGCCAACAGGAGCTAAGATTTAAATATTTTAGGTAAATTTACCCGTCTCCCTAACGGAAGCGGCTCCTAAAACTAGTGCGATAAGGACAAGGCGAAAAATCCTGCGTAAAAATATCAATAATCGAGGTTTCGTTCTCGACTGTTTCCTCCTCCAAATCGTAACCAAATTTGGAAATCTAAATGATTATGACATTATGACTGTGTCGGACCGTTTTGCTTTTTTGACTAATTGATGTCAGTTTTGAATAGCACGCCTCTCATTGCGGCATAGTCAATTAGGCCATTTTGGCCATTTTTGAAGGGCTCTTCGGGAAAAACAAAAATATCAAAAAAAGCAAAACGGTCCGACACAGATATTGACAATATTAATCTGTGTTGAAAAAATCATTGCTCTAGCTTCAAAACCCACGGAGGAAACAGTCGAGTACGTTTGTATGGAGAAATGACCACTCCTGTTGGCTCTTAACAGTATGTCTGGTAGTTTTCGTTGGTAAAAATGATAGGTACACAAAGAAATTAGAGCGAGTAGAGGTTATACATATTTACATACAAAACTTCTTCTAAGGTTTTAATATACTAAATAGCTTATGAAATAGAAGTATAGAACCTAAGGTACACATTTGTACCCATTTTGGTTTTGATGTAAACATTTAGATAAATGACACAAAGTAACATGTGTTTATTTCTAAACAAGGTAATTAATTTGACTAAATAACCCCGAGAAATAACCAGATTGACTTTCAACAGAGTTTCAACCACATACATGTTATGAGCACGAATAAAATTAAGCTAACATTATTGAATTCACGTTTTAAATTGAGAAAGAACATTCACTTGAATGAGCCAATCAGCGACGTCCGATTTCCAAAGCTTGTTTAGAGTCCTGTTATTGGCTGGAATTTTAATTAGAAATTTAGAAGACCGATCACGTAGAAAAGACGGGAGAAATCCGAATAATGAAACGTTTTCAGCTTAAGGATGTGATTTGAGAGGAATGGAATAAATAACACACTCTGACAGACTAATTAACAAAACAATGGAAACGTTTTATTGCAGATTTTTTCTGATTTCTTATAATCAACGTAGGTAAATAAGAATTAAGCGCATCGACATAGCACTTTAAAGTGGCTAGCAACGTATACCTACCTAGCTCGAGTCTGTTCGGAAAGAGAAGAGTCGTGGAATGAATTGGGCCCCATACATTCCACGACTGTTCTCTTTCCGCACAGAGGGCCTACCGCGAACCACGTTGGACGTGTTGCCTTCCTGTCACACTTACGTACGAATTTACAAGTGCGATAGAGAGGCAACACTTCGAACGTGGTTCGCGGTAGGCCCTCAGACTCTAGATTATCGACTGACGCGTTCTTCGCACGTCTCTTGCGTGATTCAAGATACTCGGATTGCGCGTTTTTGCTTCGAATAGGAGGTTATCAGTTCTGTCATGCCAATCGCTAATGTTCCGTAGCGAAGGAAACGCAACTGTCACTGTCACACTAATATGGAAGAGTGATAGAGAGACACAAAGCGATTCGATGGCGAAGCGTAAGCGGTTGTCATCTTCATTGGCTAGGTCACCTGATTTGAAATTATGAAACGGCTCTTTAATAACTTAAAACATAACGTAAAGCATGTTTATAATACGTTTGTAGTTAATACATAATAATAGTTTATAAGTATTTATATATAAAAGACTTAAAAGTTAGTAAGGTAAACGTACTGGTGCTCGACGCGGTCCCAGTATATGTTATCTTGAAACTTAAGTCATTGTCAATAGAGGCGACAGCAGGGTGTCATCTATTGAACATTAGCATGTCGAGAACTAGTACGTTTACCTTAGTAGTAGACTATAAAATTAGTTGCATTTATTTGAGACCGACAAATACCTACTTGACAAATTACAATCTAGCTTTCATTACAAAAGTTACTCTTAAATTAAAACTGGAAAGTTAAACTTTGATCTAATGAAAGACAGTCGCAACAAGGGCGCTTCAGCGAAATCTTAAAAGTTAAATAGCTCTTTTAACTTTAGATTAAACTAAACAGGGTCGGTGATTGCGGTGGCCGTTAATTTAAGTGTCGGCCATCGAAGTTATAATGGGCTCTTTCGATCTTATCCTATAGAAGGGAAATCGGTGACTATTTTTAGGGTTCTTGGAGTTTGGGCACGTTCGTCAGTTCGTCACCATCTGTCACTAGTTGCCGAAGCACAGTTTCCAACAGAATATCGGATGCCCGGATCTGGGCACAAAGTGCAAAATGAAAGTGTCCCAAAATGTCCATATAATAGTTATTTTCGATACAAGTGCGAAAAAGAGGAAATTCGAAACGAGTAGCGAAAAATTAAAACACGACCGAAGGGAGTGTTTTAAATCGACACGAGTTGCGAATTACCTATTCGCACGTGTATCGAACAACGTTTTACAGTACATATGGCACTTTAAAGTTTCGACATACGCACGAAAAGTGCTATTTTACGCACTAGTGCGGAAAAGTAGCCCCATATGTACTGTAAATATATTTTACAGTACATATGGTGCTACTTTCCCGCACTAGTGCGTAAATAAGCACTTTTCGTTGCTATGTCAAATATTTAAAGGGGCATATGTACCTACTGTAAAACGTTGTACGATACGCGTGCGAATAAGTAATTCGCAACTCGTGTCGATTTAAAACACTCCCTTCGGTCGTGTTTTAATTTATCGCCACTCGTTTTGAATTTCCTCTTTTCCGCACTTGTATCGTAAATAACTATTTCGATCCTTCCATTTCGTTACCGTCATACAAGGTCTGTAAAAAATGGTAACGGACTGGAAAAAAATCTTGGGACTTTTTTTCTCCTATTACTTACTTATTATCGAAATAGCTCGTGATTCTGAGTAGAAATAACATGAAAATATCCAAAGTAAAAAAAAATAGTGAAAGTCGAGTTCATAAATATGTATTAATTTTTTCACCATATTGCAATGGATTAGATACTCTATAAACTTTAAATAAAATGGCTCGGTAACATAGTTTTCGCTTGTATCAAAATTGTGGAGACTTCTTTTAGGTTTACGTATTGAGAACTAAAAATACAAACTGTTTTGACAATCATCCACAGGATCCAATTTTCAGAAAATTTCCAACTGCCATTTAAACTTGAATGAAGCTAAGCAGACTCCGAAGGGGTTTCACGGGTTATTAAGTGGGATTGCCATTTTTCATGTCTCCCGTATCTCGTGACCCAGTTGGGTGTCAATTTGAGATGGTGTCAAAAATAGGCACTCCCGTTTAATTTGAATAAATAATCATCTAGTACCTATTATATAGAATATTATTTAAGGAAATTAAACAGATTGTTTGAGCAAATAAATAATTATGATGATAATTATTATCTAAACACAAGCTCATATTGTGTAGATTTTTTAGAAAGGTTGTGTGTAAGTAACCTCCCGGATTTTGTGAGACTTTCTAATTAAAGTTGCCAATTTTCTAGACGAAAACTTTACTAACCTCAACAATGTATAATATAGCCGTACAATTATAAAGAAATGTGTATAATTTATATCTTCTTCATGAGGAATTTTGAACAATTTACAAGAATAACTTGTAAAAAACTTTGGAAATTTTGGAAAGTTTCTGGCACATAAGTACAATCTCGGCTGAATACCTTTAACCTTTCATATAATCGTAATCGAAAATCGTGGATTCAAACTTCGGTTCTCCTGTATACAGCAGAAAATATCGTACCCGATTTTTTTTTAAAGATGACTGAAAATTCGTTCAGCAACCTTATCATTCATAGACAAAAGGCTAATGCTATCTCTTTCTTTCCAGAACGCCTCAACGTCCTCTACGAGCGCAACTGGACCCGGCTGGTCCACGAGCAGCTCCGCAAGTTCGAGTCATCCATCGTGGCGGCGGCACGACAGGCGCCTGACGTACAGCCTCAGGAGTTGGCGCTCGACACCAAGTGGACGTTCTCTGGCGCACTCATATACTGCATCACATTGATTACAACTATAGGTCAGTCATTTTGATACCTTGAGGAGCTTGGAGTAAGCGATAATTTAACTGCATGCTCCAGTTTAATGCAGGCCTTAAAAGGTGGTCCATTTGTCAAAGAACTCAAAGTTAGGTATAAAGAAAGAGTTACAAAATAAGAAGTCAAAAACACTTATAGTTTGTCCATGTCCGTGTTTGGAGTTGACAATCTCAGGAGCACGCGCTGGCCAAGTAGACGTTCTCTGGCGCACTCATATACTGCATCACATTGATTACAACTCTAGGCCAGTCATATTGATACCTACCTTAATTCAGGAGCTTGGAGTAAGCGACAATTTTACTGCATGCTCCAGTTCAATCCAGGCTCTAAAAGGCGATCTACTTGTGTTTGTTCTATGTGTTTTGAAAAGCGAAATTTATATTGAAATATTAATTTATAGCAGGTTTAAGTTCGCTGAATTCGTTACTAAGCTAGTCAACAACACTAAGCATCAATCAAAGTAATTTGACACAGGAATAAAGCTTTTAAGTTGAGTAACCTAAAATTATTGTGGCAAGTAATATTATCGTAGAATAAACTTGCTCAATAAATCACTGTCTCATGTTGTGACAGCGGACTAAGTTAAATATAGAAGCAAATCTATCAACAATTCAGAACACTATTGGATTTATATGTTTTCACCACACCAGCCAGGAAAGGCTTACTTTGCACTTCAAAAACTGATAGCAAAGTTGCATTTTATTCACATGTGAGGCAAAGTAATCAAATGCTAATTTTGAGTTGTTATCTTAGGTTTGCTGGTAGAATTGACTTTTAAATGATGATTGTGGATGATAAATGTTTAATAACATTCATTTGGATTTGATTTTGTTTGATATATTACATTTAATATTTGCTTCGGGTTGGTGTGGTGAAAAAATTTGTGTTTCACTCGGGGGCAAACTTTGTTTAACCCTCGTGCTTTGAAACCCTCGCAAGCTCGCAACGCTCAAGATTCCATTGTTCGGACCACTCGCTACGCTCGTGGTTCAATTTTGCAATCTTTCGCTTGCTCGGGTTTCATTATTAGCACGAGCGGTTAAACAACAACTTTGCCCCTTGTAAAACAAATAACTATTTTAAAAGAACTTTAGTTACAAGTTTTAGACGCCTCCAAACATCTTGTCCTACTCTCCCCTCTTATCTAGGTCTCATCTGATAACATATTTAGTTTGATAATCATTACAGCATTTTACTACGATTCCCATTTTTTTGTCAAGATGTTATTTTATCTTGTGCCTAACGCCTTCTGCACGCAAACAGCACACGGCGCGGCGAGCGGCAAATTAACGGCTCGGCCACGACATTGAGCGACTTGCGACAGCGGCAGCGATAACTATAGGTTACCACGGTATAGGTAATGAAAGGTCCGATCGCTGTGTCTTCCTCCAATCTATGGTTATCGCTGTTGACGTCGCAAGTCGCTCAATGTCGTGGCCGAGCCGTAAGGCCGTTCATACATTTGGTCGAGCGCAAAGTATGAATGGCCTTGATTTGCCGCTCGCTGCGCCGCGCGCCGCATGGGTACAGTCTGCGGCCTCAAGGGTAAGCATTTGTAACTACAGGCCCCGTGGGATAGGAAATGTAAAGGGTAAGCCTTTTCCTAAATATGGAACACTAAAAGTAAAATAAAAAAAATGTGCATAACTTTTTGCGCTTATTTTTGCATTCATTATAAAGAAAGTTTCTTTCCAGGTTACGGTAATGTGTCACCCCGCACGGCGGCCGGCAGGGCAGCTACCGTGGCGTACGCGGCTGCCGGTGTGCCGTTGACTCTGGCGTGCTTGGCGGGGTTGGGCGCGTCGCTGGCACGGCTGGCAAGGGCTGGCTGGCTGAGTGCTACAAAGAAGAAGGTGCCGAATACGTGGAGAAAAGAAGGAGAGGTGAGGTTGACTTGCGAACGACTAGTGTTACGATATTTATTTGAAATGTATACAAGTTGAGACGATAATATTGGCTATGGACGAATAAAAAACTTAAATAAACAAATTCTCTGTAATTACATTTAAGTAGGTACATCAATAAAGTTTTTTTTATACTTTTGAACCGTTTTTAAATCAAAAGGATATCCGCGTAGCTCTGCAACATTTTCATTTTCATTTTTTGTTAGTCATTCCTGTAAATAAAAAAAGTAAAACGCGGGCTTTTACGGCCACGGACTGGACGCACGCGACCAGCGGCATGGCAAGCGGCAAATAAGGCCGTTCATACATTTGGCCGAGCGCAATATATTATGAATGGACTTGATTTGCCGCGCAACCTTACAGATATTTAATTTTTCTCAGATGGAGAACCACTTCCAACTCCACGAACAGCAACGGTTACTACCGCAACCTGCCGAGAACAACCAGTACACGTCGTTCCCAACGCGGCGGCCTGGAACTGTCCGGGCCAGAGCTGGAGAGAGGGGACAGTACTCCCAGGTGTTCGAGAGAGCGCCGCCCAGCCCTAAGTCTGCTACGCTGGGTCGCGTCAAGCGCAGTGCCTTGGCTGATGGTGAGAACCTGTATAAACCTTTTGCATGCATCTATGATGATAGTCTGGAAAAATTTATAATGGAAGCGGGTGTTTTTTAATCAGATGGTCCGAACGATTGAAGACCTCAACTCTTCTAAGTTTTGCTTAGTGGTAACATACGCGATGAACAGAACCCGATGGAGGATTATAGACGCCAATTCAAATTGATGATCGCGATCTTCAGTCATTATGTAGAAAAAGGCAGACATACCCTATTTTTCATAACTTTATATATAACAAATTAATTATTGAACTCAAAATTATTTGAATTCTGATGGTTAATATCATAAGACTTACCTATAGCTTCTAACAAACTAATTATCTTCCTACAGAACCTCACACATCATCAGCACTACAAACCCAAACGCTAGACCGCAAACGGACTATGGGCAACATGAAGTGCCTGGCCACCGTCCACGGGCACAGTCCAGGGCGAGGCCGGGGTCGGACTATCCAGAGGCCGAGAGGGGCCGTCATTGAACAGCTGATAGCTGAGGAGTGTGGGGATCTGCCGATGAACAGGAGCCAGGAAGATTTGGAGGACTCGGAAGATCCTGATGAATCGTGAGTATTATTTCTCTAAAATTTCATCAGGGTTATTTTACAAATCCTAAGTAGGAAACCTCAGATGATAATATTTGTAATGAAATGACTATTAGAAAGTACTTTGAACGTTGTATGAACCATCAATTTTGTGTAATCGAGCAGACTTTCAATTTACTCTATTTATACACTCTCTTATATTTATTTATTTAATTTTAATCTTTATTGCACAATACATGAAGGTACAAATGGCGGCCTTAATGCCTTAAGGCATTCTCTACCAGTCAACCAATGGGTCAAACCAGAATGATTAAGTAGGTGCAGTGTCTTTTAGAGTAAATTAATTTGAAAACAAGACTGTCATTATGAATATAAACTTACTCATACCTATACTTAATACAAATAAACCTACATAGATACTATACATATATATTATAAATACATAGTGTGAATCATTAAGTTGACGAAGAGGAAAGTTTGTCAAGGAAATACTTGAGCAGCATGCGCTTGAATATGAATTTGGTCTTATTTTTTTTTCGATGCCCTTTGAGAATTCTATTTCTACATCGGTATCCTACATCCCCATATTATTTCAATTTTCAGAATATGCCCCCACGACACCCCATCACGAGTGCCTTTGATCTGGAAGGACGACAAATCCAAAAGCTGCGCCGTCCCAAGCAGCAGCGCCAGCGGTCAGCACATCAACCACGGGATCGAGCACTGCCACGTCCCCGTCAGCATCGTGCTCTTCCTCCTTCTAGCATACATCTGTGTTGGGGCCGCCATCTTCTCCGCTTGGGAAAACTGGAGCTTCCTCGACGCTGCTTACTTCTGCTTTATAGCTCTAGCCACCATCGGCTTCGGAGACTTCGTCCCAACAAGTTTCCTAACAGCCAAGCACACAACAGAAAATTCAAAAAGCGAATACATACAGATGATCGCCTGCTGTGCGTATCTGGTTTTTGGACTCATACTTATAGCGATGTCTTTTAGTCTGCTTCAAGATGAAGTTGTAGCTCGGTGTTCACAAATAGCAAATAGTCTAGGTTTGTCACGACAATGACAGTACGAGAAGAGCGATTGTAGCTCTACAGATAACCATCTTAGAATGTTATGATCGTTCTTGTAAGGAGGAATTAAGTTAGGGTCCAAATTACATATATTTACTTTCTTTATTGGATCCGTTTTCTGTACTGTTATCATTGAATTGTATGCGTATTTAAATTACAATGAAAGGTAAAATATTTTTCTCATATCTGTCTACATGTAACGCTGAAATTATTTAAAAATTCGAAACTTTTTACGGAATTTGTACTCAAAAAATTAAAAATGGTGTTGGTGGTGTAAATAATGTAAAAACTATTTATAAAAGCAAGGCTGAAATTGTAATGAAACAATAAAATTGTGTTGAACAGTGTCTGCATTTTATTTAATTCACTTTACTGCAGGTGATTAAGACGTGGCAGCGAAAAACACATTGCAAATAGTATACACCTTTTCTAAGTACAGTCAAACCTGGTTAAGGTAGAACTGGATAAACGAGAAACCTCTATTAGCGAGAGATATTATAAGGTCCCGTCATTTTTGCCCTAGATTACCTCTATTAGCGAGAGATACAAACCTCTTTAAGAGAGAGTCGTTTTTCCAGTTCAAACCTCTATATTAGAGAGTTTCTCTCCCTTGGCCTCTATAAGGGAGAATCCTGAGAGTAATTATTATCAGTTGTTTTTGATACTTTCTTATTTTCGTGGAACTAATGCGCACGTGGTGCATCTGACCATTTTTTTTTATTGTTTATAAAAAAAGGTTTGTCTCTTAGGTCATTGTTTTCGATCCTTTTGAGAAAAACAAATGTGGGTCGTAAATCGATATTTTCGATCAAACTTGCTCAGTGCCTACGCATTGATTGTGTAGAATGGTTGAACACAATCTAAGAATTTCTTAATGAAAAATAAGTGTTAACGATAAAAATGGCAATCTCTTTCGAGAACGGGAATTCACGAAAAAAAGGTTCACAGTAAATTTGGCTATTACTAAAATTATCGAATAGGTAAGTAATTTTAGTAATAGAACATATCACTGTGACTTATTTTTCAAACCTGTCTTAGAAGCGAGGAATCTCTGATTCCTTACCTCTAAGAGTGAGAAACTCGGATTAGAGAAAAACCTCTATGAGCGAGAAAAATATACTGGGCCCTTGAGCTCTCGCTTATACAGGTTTGACTGTAAATCTATATCGAAATACATTATTGTGTGTACTTAAAAAAGGTATTTTTTCCCAAGCTTCGACTCGATATGCGGATAAACAGAGGCGCGTTGCGTGTAATATTCCCTGATGGGACCGTGAAATATGCGGCAAAGGATTAGAGAAGGGGTTCGGCCACAGTGGATATGTTTCGAATCAGTAGGGCGAAGACCACATTTTAAAGATTCCATTTTACAAAAAGAAATAGAAAATTCGCATACTACGAGTAATACTTGTCACGGTTCGATACACTGAGGAAAATTCATCCAAATGCTATTTTTCTTTCTGTTTGTTACTTAAATATACCAATTCAAAGCCATGATCGAAGTATTGCCCAATACTTCAGTCTAAAAATGATCTTAGGCCTAAGAGTGTATAGTTTTACAGCTATTTGTTAAAATGAGATAATGATAGTCATCTCACATTCTGTAGTAATAGCTGTGTCCCTACTTACGTAAGTAAAACTTACAAGTATATCTTAGGCCTTGCTGTCCTAAATCTCCCTGGTAAGACACGAGGTCCAACGTGAGCAGTGAATTATAGGAACAGGCTAAAACATGGGTCACCCATTACAAGCTATGTTTACCGATCCTGGTCGGGATCGAAATGCGATCCCGCCAGGGACCTTGGACAGGTGCTTGTTAATTGCTGCTTATTTTGTTTACCTATAAAGGTTTTCCTTTTTTAGCGTTCCGTACCTCAAAAGGAAAAATTGGAACCCTTATAGGATCACACGTGCGTCTGTCTGTCCGACCATCCCCCCCCCCCCCCCTTTATCTCCGAAACTACTGGGTCTAAAATATAAAAAAAATACACAAAATAGTTCTTTACTTATAGATGACAGGAAAACTTAGTAGAATTGTGCAGTTAAGCGTGAGTTGGACTTAATGTACGGAAGGAACCCTTGGAACGCAAGTCTGACTCGCACTTGGCCGGTTTTTTATAAAATAATGTTCGTAGAATTAACTTATCCATTTTTTGTATCGCAAAATGTGAATGGAGGTGGACAGGTCGCGAAAATTAGCTGACTTAGCGAATAATACAGCCTTAACTTAACTGTTAAAATTAGAATTAGGTATCTTTCTCCTCTTAAGTTAACTTGCATGACATACAATGTACATCTGGTCTCCCGCGATACAGGCCTAGCCTAGTGCGGGGACTCCTGGAATTTCGGCATGTCAATTTAGTTATGCACAACTCTTACCAGTAACTCGTGTTGTAACCACTGTTGTATCCTTTCCGTGCAATAAAATATATTTTTATCTTTATCTTATCTTTACTTCCACTTACGGTGACTGACTGTCGAATATGCAAGAGTGATAGAGAGGTTAGATAACAAAATTTCGACGCTCTTGTTTGCGTTAGACCCTTATAGATTGAGACTTATTGTGGGAGTGGCGCCCCCTACGCAGACTTTCGCATAATTTTAATTCCCTATTCGTGTTAATTATTCAGAAGGTAGGCAGGATGTCAAATTATTAACACGTTCGCCGGCGGCAATTCATTTTTGCATGCAAATTGAAACCGACACTCGGGAAAATTTTATTGATATTCAAAACGAAATTTTCACGCTTCTGAAACTGCGGACCTACTGTGTGTCAGAGATAAAGATTTGGGTCAAACATTTTTTTTGTATGAGTCAATTTTACGCGAATTTCCTGTGGACATCATAAAGTACACAGGGGAAAATGGGGTAAAACCGAGACCTTAAGTGAAGTGTTCAATAAAAAACATGTTTTTAGAAAAATCTAATAAACTCTAGCAGAGGCTTGGCCAAGGTGACAACCGCCATCGAATCGCTTTGTGTCTCTCCATCATTTTTAGGGTTCCGTACCGAAAGGGTAAAAACGGGACCCTATTACTAAACCTCCGCTGTCCGTCCGTCCGTCCGTCCGTCCATCCGTCCGTCTGTCACCAGGCTGTATCTCACGATCCGTGATAGCTAGACAGTTGAAATTTTCACAGATGATGTATTTCTGTTGCCGCTATAACAACAAATACTAAAAACAGAATAAAATAAAGATTTAAGTGGGGCTCCCATACAGTAAACGTGATTTTTGACCGAAGTTAAGCAACGTCGGGCGGGGTCAGTACTTGGATGGGTGACCGTTTTTTTTGCCTGTTTTGCTCTATTTTTTGTTGATGGTGCGGAACCCTCCGTGCGCGAGTCCCACTCGCACTTGGCCGGTTTTTTCCATATTAGTGTGAGAGTGACAGTTGCGTTTCGTTCGCTACGTAGCGTTAGCGATTGGCATGTTGTCTACGGGGCCTAGTTCCTGTTACTCGTAGGTATCCAACTTTATCCTTATCGGCGTAAATATAATATTGTAATGAATATTGTTACAATATTCTTTAATACTAGGCGTAGAAGCTAATATTCACATATAAATAGGGTTAAATTTTTTTTATCAGAAGTAGACTCCATTAACATTTCAATGTTTAACAAAATCAACGTAAAATAATTATTTAAAACTCGTAAAAAATATATTTTTTTGCTGCACGCCGAGGGTGCAGTCATTTTATAAATTCAATTCAATTCAATAAGCCTTTATTTAACAATCTTATCAACTATAGTTTTACAAAATATAATAGAACATGTTATTCCTCTTTTAAGTTGAACAAAAATAAAACTATATATTACTCTATATTTACGCTGTCAGACATCGGAGTCAAGATTGTCTTGCTTTCCAGCATAGGCCTCCCCCAAGTACCTCCACAGTTCCCGATCATGTGTTTTCCTCCGCCAAGATATGACTTCATAGCATAGCTATGGCATTTTATAAATAGTACCTAATAAGTGTAAATAAGTACAGAATGGAAGAGAAAAACATTTTATGCCGACCCCACATAATGTAGGATAAGGGCAGGAGGCAGAAGAAGTGTAAATAAGTACACGCGAGAATTGTAATTATACTAATTATAGTTTAGCTGACATTTTATTTGACAGTTCCTGGCACATAGATTTTAGTGATTTAAATAACCTACAGTTAACCGCATTTAAAGTTGAGTTAACTACCCACTTATGTAACTCGCCACACGGAAGCCACCTAAAAGTAATATTTATGAAATACGAGTAGGCAACTAGCAAACGACCAAATGTACGGACAAATATGAGCGAAATGATTTTTCATATTTCGGAAGCCATAACTTTAAAAATCTTATCTTGATCTGATTTTGTTTTGACAAATTAAATCTGACTCAGACCAAGTTATAATTTGTGAGCGCGAGATGAGCTTTCAGTTATATCAACTTAATATCAAAACTAGCTTGCATTTTTAAAGTTTGAAGTTATCTCCAGGTAGGTAACTTGTAAACTAGTTACGGGATCTCAAAATATCCCCATCGCCTTTCACGCATTAACTTGAAACTTTTGAATGCAACCTTTGGCTTCAAAGTTCCTCTTCGGTCGGCCCGATTCGAACAATGCTTATAAGAAGTCACACCGATACGATACTGATCTGTCAGTGTCAAAAGTGACGTTTTTGGTTGAAGCAATATGTCACTTTTGACACTGACTGATTAGTATCGTATCGGAATCAGATCGGACAGCTAAAACTCGAATTGGCCCGCCTCTCTGTAGCAATGAAGTGGTCTTACATAGGTTTACAGTCAGTTATTTTGGAAACGCGGGGGGGTGGGGGGAGGGGTTGGAATAATAACTTTCTAATGTCTGTTTTACCTAGGTTTTGCTCTCTAGAGAAAGCATTTAATGTCCCTCTTCTTTCTGAATTTTTTTACTTTTTCTTTCCGGTTATTTTCTCATTATCGACGGGTAACAGACAAGACCCGTTCTGAGAAAACTGCAAAGTAATTTCCAGCTTTCAAAGGCAAGTTTCAGTAGTTACTACACTTAAAACCTGACTTAGTGCATCAAAGTTCAGCACTGTTTATTAATACGTGGCTTAGAACGGCGTCGGAGGTCTAGGCTGCTATGATATGACTATGATATGATGACTATGGCTATGATAATAATTCTTTCGCTATAATAATAATTCTTCCGCTTTGATAATAATTCTTCCGCTATAATAACAATTCTTCCGCGATAACATAAAATCAAACGTCGACGATGCATTACTCACTGCTGAAACCTGCAACAAGTCTAAGGTTAGTCCATAAAATAATTCCTGGAGGCTGCGACCCTGAACAATGAGGGACACGACATAAGGAGGAGGGGGGATGATAATAAATGTATAGGATGTACTAAATTCGGGCATCTGTCATCTGTTCATCAGGTGGATGTCAGAGTGAGCAGGCCAGCAAAACTTTTCGATTGGAAAAAAGTAATGTTAAAGTACGAGAAAAGTGCTGAAGTTGCCTTACTTATAGAAGGCTACGTTTCGTTTCTCTCATAATTGTGGTCCATTTTTTGGGTCTAGCTCTTAGTCTATTCGCCATAGGTTGCATTCAAAGTTTTATTAAGTTAGCGTGTCAAAGGCAGGTGGCGATATTTGGGCAAACAGCGGCTAACTAGTTTGAACAAGTTACGCGATTGAAACTGGTGTTTAATCTGTCAGCTTGCTGAGTTTTAATATATTAAGAGCTGGGAAGAGACTTACGGCCCGATTCGAACAATGCTTATAAGAAATCACAGCGGTACGACGACGAAAAATTACGTTTTTTGGTTGAATAAATGTCACTTATGACTCTGTCATATCGGTATCGTACCGCTGTGAATTCTTACAAGTAGTGTTCGAATGGGGTCGTAAGATTTTGTGGGATAAATTATGTGCAGGTATGTTGCGTTCAGAGAGATGAACGCCTACGTAGAAATTAAATAATTTACCGGCGAAAATTGACAAATGATCACTTCCCACACGTTTTCCCATAATTTCATTTGGGGCAATCATCAACCGGCGTGAGCAACGTTTTGCGTATTTTGCCGATATGAACAAGGCAATATTAATTTTATCAACTAAACTGCGATAATATGACTACCTACCTATACCTACCTACACACTCAGCGCGCGAAAAAAAAATTAACCCCCTTATTTATAAAACTTGATGGGCTTAATTTAGTTAATTTAGTTTTATCCCTTTCTTACAAATACATAAGTCAAAATGACAGATAAGGACAAACGATTATTAGCTAAATGAGGTTTGTAGCGCGTTTATGAATAAGGGGGTAATTCTTTTACGATTTATTTGTTATTATTTTATGTTGATATTGTAAACCATTCAAAATTTAAAATTCGATAAGAAATTTTTCGAGTCATTTTATGATAAAACGATTTAATACTCGTACTTTCTATAATTATTTTACTTAACGTTTATATAATCTTTGCAAAGTTCCATCGATTGAAAAATCATTGCAGAGGTCTTCATTATAGTCGTCAGGTCACTGATTCTATATCTATCTCTTATTAAAGAGCACAGATATAAAGATTAAAGAGGATAGTAATACCTACTGATAGTTATTTTATAAACAATTATGATTATTCCTGATCCGCTCAAATAGTTTTCCAATTCCGCAATAGAAAAGTCTTTATTACGACCCCGAACCAAAAGGGTAGTATTACTAATAGTAATCTCCAATTTAGGTCAAAATGAGTATTGGAGCGCACAATGTTGGACGGATCACAATGGGCCCAATCCTGGCCCCCGATTGATCCGTGTATTTCCTAATGCCGACCGATCCCACCTCAATAACAACGTCTTTTTATGCTACAAATGTGGACAACAAAAGTCTTGGAAAACGTACGTGTTTCTTTGCATGGCTACGTTATTGTACTTTGAAAGGTTTGATTCTTTACACAGTACATATGGTGCTACTTTCCCGAACTAGTGAGGGAAATAGCACTTTTCGTGCGTATGTCGAAAGTTTAAAGTGCCATATGTACTGTAATACGTTGTACGATACACGTGCGAATAGGTATTTCGCCACTCGTTTCGAATTTCCTCTTCTCGGCAGTTGTTTCGTAAATAACTATATGTTGTGCATGTACAGAAACAGCACAGCTCAAGAATACGTAGATAAAGATTTTTTACTGTGCATATTGCTGATAATTTAAACAAACGTTTTCGCTTGTATATCAAAGCGAACAATTATTAGCCAAAACTAGTTTTTACCAATAAGGCCTTGCGTGTTGCGGATGACTTATGTGTAAACAAACATTCTGTACCTCAGGTGGATGAGCTTTCGTCACATTGTGACGAAGCGTGCGCTGTGGATCTGAGTGTGTGTTTTTTTTAATTGGTTAATTAAGTATTTCTTATGATGTATAAGGCCTTACGAAAAATCTAGTTTTACTAGTGAAAAAGCGTATTCACTGAGGCGATACGGAAAAGTAGATTAAACTAGGCAAAACGCGTTTTCAATTAATCTGATTTTTACAGTAACATATGTACATCATAAGCTGTGAATTATGTTGAATTTAGGTATGTATTTCTTTCATTAGGACACGTAATATTTTTAACATAAAAAAAATGTAGTTCTAGGTACTATACTCGTACATCGCGATCATATTTTATCTTATCAACCAGAGAGCACTGAAAATATTTACTAAGTCAAACCCTAAGTGAATCGAATCAGTGCAGCATAAAAAAGCAGAACCCAATAAAATAAAACAAGGTCATTGAATAAACTCAACTAACTACGGAACAAACGGCACAGTTTCTCCGGGCACAAATAAAAAGTAAAACTCTTTGTTGTCCGCTTTTGGGAGTGTGTGCTAATGAATTCCATTGTCGGAGCACAAACACAGCTTCACTTTCCATTCTCATTGACAACCCTAGGGCAACAGTTTGCCACAGACTAAAAAAGGACGCCAGTAAACAACAATGGTTCTGTAATTTTCCAAGCGCGTGCAAGTAGTCCATCTACTCTGTGACGTTGACACAGGGCTGAGGTAACTTACAGGGATCTTGTTAAACGTGTCTTTTGTAATTTTACTAAAAGGGACTCGAGCTCCACATCTATATGTTAATTGTGATTTTGTGCACCTTGCTCGGGCCCGGGTAATGTCACATGTTGAGAATTAACCATGAGACGTAGCCAAATAGTACAGGGCCTTTACAGTGATTGCTATTACACCGAAATGTACTTTGAGTAAGAGCATTTATACGTGTACACATTTGGTTAATTTACTATGAATATAAGTAACAGTGAGTATTAAAAAGCCGCGTATTACCTACCTATACAATGTACGGACTGTGTGTCATTTTAATATTACATGTTGTCATTTTTTTAATGATAGGATGAAATGTAAAGAAAGTTTAATTTCATATTCGTGTATTTTTTTATTCAAAACTAAGTTTTGTCCAAAAATTATCAATATAAATAATTATTAAAAATCATCCAAAAGTTTAACTTTACCCTAGTTATCCATTTTAAGTGAATTACTTCGCTTAATTATTCTCACTTCAACCTATTCATAAACAATCACAAATATGCATCGTATATAGACGCTAAATTCAAACTGAATTGGCTATCAAAGTTCATAGCAGAATTCGAATATTTATATTTCGGAAGCATACCAAATACCAACATAAAAATAAAATGGCAGTACATATATCAATATTCCTATTGGTTGCGCAACCACTCTACGTGTCAATATTTATTTGTATGTAAAAGCTACATTTTAATGGAACGCTTTAGGTTTATATTGAACTAGTGACCCGCCCGCCTTCGCACGGGTTAACAAATTATACATAAACCTTCCTCTCGAATCACTCTTTTGTTTTATACTATGTAGTAATTTGGTTCATGGTTTAATCAAGGACTAATGCCATAACAAAATTAACACAGAAAGTAGACTATAATATTCAAGGGCAGACGACAACAATCAAAATCATAAAAGGTTAAAATCGGCTTCATAGAAAAAAAAAACGAAAACATGACAAATTTTCATTTATTTTTAGTTGTATATCTGTACGCTGCAACTAATAACAGTATAATATTCGTGTGAAAAATAGCTAGTGGCCGAGGTATCTCACGAACAAATTAAAATATAAATGTATATATTTAAACAGCGAGTATATTTACGGAGTAACTGAGATGAAAATTCAAAACCCGCTGGATAACCATATCTTCCATTTTGCGCGGCACAACATAATTCTCTTTTGTTTTCTTCTAACTTACCTACTACCTGGTTAGTTTGAGTTAGAAACTTAACCCTCCCGTGCTTGCTATGCTTTTGGAATTCACTGAAAGTCTTGTGCGCTCAATCATTGTTTATTCACATGACTCTGTCAACTACAGGAAACTCGGAAACTTCTGAAAGGGTTCTTTATAGAAAACTTTCCAAATAGCCTTTATGTTGAGGCTTTTGTGTGGAAAATGTTTAAAGTGTGCGCAGGTGAGTTGAAGCAAATACGGAAGGGATTAAAGTGAAAATGCATAACAAAAATCGAAGGTTAAGGTTTGGTTCTTTTTTTTATCTAATACGAGTATAGGTATAATACCTACTTTAAACATGTTTTCATTAAAGTGAGAATTGAGTTACATGTGCTAAATAATTGTGCAGAATAGGGAACAGTCTATCCACCAAATTATTTCAAAAGCTGACGAAATATTACAACACCTAAATTAAAATCGGCCCTTTATTATATATGCCGCTACATTATGCGGTGTGTGTGCATTCATCATGACACAGGTAAAACTTACTCTTAATTTTCCATAGAAAACGTTTGACATAACCGCGTTAGTTTCCAGCCTCGCGAGCCTGTCGGACAATGCTGAAATGCGGCGTTTTGTGATTCTCCACCGGCTTGAAAAAAGGTCCCTTTATGTAAGGCGAGAATGTTTACGTTTAAAATATGCGGAGCCGGGGTTATCTGAGTAAGTAAATACTTTTAACAAAGTTGCTTACAATTTCGCTGTGGCGATACTTTTCGTGTTTAGACGTTGTGGGGCGTTGAGCTGTTAATTTGGATGATGTTTGTTTGATTTGGGTAGACAACAATGTTTATAAGTACGAGAACGGAAATTTTAATTAGGCGATCAAGATCCTTTTCAGACCCAAAACAATCTAAACTCCGAGTGTGGTAGAAGGTCAATCTCCAAGATTTATTTTAATGTTGTAGGTATGGTACACCTAGGTCCACAAATATATGAATACGTCTCCATCGTCAAGGCGTTAGAGTGCGTGTTCAGATATTTTTGAGCTCCTCGGCCGCTCCTATATATCTGATGGCGACTGTACTTTTTTGTAGATAAATAGACGAAATTGAATTTCTACTGCTTACAAAAAAAATAAACCCATTAACGAAATACTTGAGTCGTAGGTATTCATGTCGCAAAGGAACTTATCCATAATGCTACAGAAATACGCGGAGTCCGCAGAAGCCGGTGCAAGAAAGAGTCCGGCGGAGGCAAAGGCCATTAGTATTAATAACGCAAGCGTTCGGTCTCATTAAACTCAGTGGACTGGCGCGTTCTACTTGGCGCTGACATACATGTCAACTTTTTGTTTTTTACAATACATTTGGTGCTGCATTACGACACCGGTGCTATAATAAGCACATTACGTAACTACGTCGAAAATTTAAAGGTCCATTATATATGTCCCTACTGTAAAACTTTGTACGATACAGGTGCGAATATAGGTAATAACCATTATCTACACTCATATCTAAGCCCTCTATTATGCATTCAAAAACCGTTCTGGAGTTGCAGGTATCCATAGGCTAAGATGACTGCTTACCATCAGGCGGGCCGTATGCTTGTTTGCCACCGATGTGATAAATCAAATATTTTGGTGTCAAGTGGAAGCAATCGTCAGCGGAACCCTCTCACCAGTCGAGAGCCATTCTAGAACTTTTACCTCGCACTGATATTACTTTGAGCCTGTGATCACTCGCCACTTCGTGGCTTGAAAACGGGATAGAGAATTAATAGAGTGCATTTCTCAATGCAACGTGAAGTTTCTGGGGCTGGTTTTAGAGCAAACTTGTGTTCAGATTTTATCTAAAGTGACTGAGTGCCTTTCTGGTTTAACCAGTTTAAACCTGATATATTTGTAGTGACTAGCATTACTATTATGTATCATTGTTTATACGTACAGTCGCTATCAGATATATCGGAGGTAGGTGTTCACAATAATCACAATATCTGAACAAGCACTCTAACGCCTTGACAATAGGGGCGTGCTCAGATATTTGTGAGCACCTTGGCCGCTCCGATATATTTGATGGCTACTGTACCATTGTTTATGTATTTACGACAAAAGTCTTATTTTATTCCGTCTACAGTTTTTTAAGATATGTAGGTACTTTTGAAAAAAATGTGGAATTACGGATACGACGCAACAATACGGGTGACGTTTTTGCCATTTTGGCTAAGGGATCCTAAACATGTTCATATCTTCGAAAATATTATTCATCCAAAACTCCTTTCAACATTCACACCCTCCATTTTTGTCCGCACCTAAGCAATCATTTATAAATAGGTATTAGTGGATTTAAGAGCCATAGAGCTTTGTCGCAGAGTCATTCAAATGGTAATTCTAGGGCCCGGACGGTGCAAGGATGATATATTACAAGCCCAGAATACATTAAACTTTATTTTTATTGCTGTGTGGATAAACTTGAGTTTAGGGACAGTCTGAATTGGACGTTGAAAAGGTTTTACTTATAGGTTTATGTATGTGAGCGAGGGTTTTAAAAACTTGATCGTAAGGACTCATGTAGACGATGCGAGAACTCGCATTGTGAAATTGTATTCCGATATTTATTCGGTCGGCTGAATAACTATAAATCATTTATTTACAAACAAGATATATACAGTGTATTACTAAAAGAAATTAAAAACTAGCTTAAATCTAAAATAGGCCCTTGAGGCGTACCAAGGATGCTGGCGACATTTCCTCGCTGTATCGCAATGCTGATACGTTGTGCGAGGTAGCCGCCAGCTCTTCGGTCACCAGTTACGTCAACCAGACGCTTCGCGATTTCTGCGAACAACTTATGCGCGCTGGGACCCCATGGACCTAGAGTTTCAACTCCAAATGGTACAAAATGGTACGCTGAATTGGATGTCACCTCAATAGTCCGCAATGTAACTAAACCCGCATGCAAAAATTACATGTTACCTAAATGCTATTCTTGGAAATTAAGTACGTAAGAAATATTAATTTTGATAATAAAGATAGACTTATTATTACTTACATGGTCCAACCCCCAAATAAGTTAAGTTCGCTAAGTTTGTCATGTACCAATTTCAATTAACTACCATTCTAAAGACATCGGAAAATTGTAAACAGCCACAAGAATAATTCGAACCCAAAATACAATGCAATGCATTCCGCAATATTAACATGTATCACATCTACCAATTCCACGAGTAAACAAAACTGAACGAATTTAGCCGGAATTACGGCAAAACGCATTTCAGTTACCATTAAGCGTACCTATATACTTAATTATTTGTAAGCGCCCTTTTTCCGTAATACAACGGGTTGTATAACTGCGGATAATTTTTGTTTTATATGCGCACTGGGGCGATTCGGTCTGAGATATTGTCTGTAATTGGAAGATGATTATAGAAATGAGGCCTTTACATATTCAATGGATTGAGATACATTCATAAATGTGAACAAATGTGACCCTATTATATACATACTAAACAAGTAAACAGGCAGGGAACATTAAAAACAATTTTGTTCATGTGTTGTGTTAGATGCACAATTTTCTTGTTTAGTTATATAGATGCACATCTATTTAAAACTTGTATTGAGATGTAATTTTGCTGTTTCTTAGTACTACTTAGGGGCCCGATTTGGATTTTGAAATAGACATCTGTTAGATATCTTTTAGACATCACCAAGATACGATAACGATAATTATGTTTAAGATCTAACCTGTCAAATTTGACATTTGCGCGATTCTGCAGATACTCTTGAACGATGTTTACAAGATATGGCTTAGAGATCTAATAGATATCTAACTCTATCTAACGTAAAAGTGACATTTGTTGCTCGAATTGAGCTACAAAAGAGAACTAGTTGAAATCTAAACTATAACGTATCTAGAATTGATCTAGTACGTGTCGTCTCTTGTGAATATCTTGAAGTTCGAATACGGCAATATGTCGACCTTCAGCGATACGTCTGACGGATATAACTTAAGTTTTATGAAAGAAAATAAATGTTCCTGGACATAAATAAATAGGGTTGCCTAAAAATATGATCAAGGCTATTTTTAATAAATTTTTGAAAAAATATATTTTTCTTTAAATTTCTCCGACTTTTCTGACTTTTTAGTTTGCTTTGCTGTCTATAATTAAACAGATGAAAAAGTAATTCTTAGACCAAACTATAAATGGTTGTTGTTTATTTTTAAATTCTAATATTACTTTTATTATATTATGGCGCAGCCGGTAGGATGTGCATTTAAATATCCCTTTGAGTACAATTAATCAATAATAATAAAATAAAAAGCCTTTATTTGTTCTCCACAATGTTACATAAACAAATTAAATAAAAAAAAATTAAAAAATACTATTTTGTAGAGACCCCTCTCCGAGTGAAGGCCTCCGCCAGATTCAGCCAGTTTTGCCTTCTGTGACCAGTCTTGACCGGCTGTAGAGTCGCCGAATGTCTACAACGAAATCAGTCATCTCATTACGGCCCCAATAGGGAGTAATTACTGCAATGTTTTGCCGCCAGAGTGCATACCATAGAGTAACTTATACATACTGTAACTTAAATAGTTTTTTGACAAGTTTTCACAGACAATCAAATATGACATTCATAGATGGTAGTATTTCTATAGATGTGGTCTACCGCGTGCCCCCGTAAGGGATAGACATAGATGACGTCACAAACCCGGGGATACCATATAGTTAAAAATTACCCCAATATTATCAAATATTGGGGTTGTTCGTCTACGTAAGACGCAGCGATAAATAAAATATCAATGGGCCAATTTTTATTTTTATTTTTATTTATTTTTTAGAAAACAAACAGCCTTTTACAAATAAGTCTTACAAAAATGACTAAAAATAGGCCTAAAGTTTCATACGTTACTAAGTTGACCATTACAATGAAAAGTAAATAAGTTACTTAATTATAAATTACCCGTAGGTATAGTTGTGAGTACAACACGCAAATAAAGTAAGAAAACAATGCAAAATATTTACTTGAAACAATTTTTCAATTACTAGTACACAAAATATGCCGAACTTTATTCTTGAAAACGGACAAACTATGAACAAAAATGTCTATATCATTAAGCAATTCATTATACATATTACAAGTACGCCTAAAGAAAGAACATTTAGCATACTGTGTGCCACAGGAAGAAATAGAAAAGGTAGGTTTTCGTAATATGCTTTGAGCATATTCGGCAGTTTTGCGTCGGTGCCCAGTTTCTCCTTCCGGTTGCTAAAATCCATTTAGCACGCGTGCCTGCATCTTGTGGAAATCTGGATGTAATAAACGAAATATTCATTTTGTAATCTGTCACTCTTATTGCAAAATTAAGAATTAGTGCCTGCAGCATATCAATTAGATTCTCTGAGTCGTGACAAACCCCCTATAACGTTAGAAAGAATCTGTAATGCTTAAATAAATATAATTTACATTCTAATTTAAACACAGTTCAATTTTATTGTTCGTATATGTCCAGTTCTACAGCAAAATTATTTATAAAAATGTTATTAAAATACAAAATACCCGAATTTTGGGGTAATTGTATGCATCACGGGCTGGTATCCCACGAATAATAGCAATGCGACTAAATTGAATACACGTTATTAAAAGGGTGACGGCTTACTGTCAATATGCGTACGTAATTTGGTCGGTTAATTTATCAGGAAATATTTATAGGTTAATTTTTTTACCCGAGTTATTATTTACTGTAAATGCTTTTTCTACCAGATTTTAATTGATATAGATTGTAGGATGCTGTTACTAAGCATGATAATGTGACCGAAGTATAAAATACTGTATTTACCTGTGAAATGTTACGTGGTCCTGTTTTTGCCGGCAGTCACTTGTACAGCGCAAAACTGAGCAATTCACCATATTTTTTGAATTGTTAAGTACTACTACATGCACACGAAACACTGATTTCAATATTTTTCCTGATAATCTTTGCACTGTTCATATGTTTCACACCAATTTGACGTTTACGCATTGTTTGTATCCCACCATAAACTACGGTGGGGAATAAAAAAATATGAGACTGTGACAAAGACAAACAATAATAGCGCTTTCTCTGCTATTCCTAGTGAAAGATACATAAGACTATCCCGTTCTGTCAGTTATCCCCACCACTCATGCCATGTCCTCATGACATTGATACATCAAGGCGGTTTGTTTACATAGGGCCTACCGGGAAACGGGAAACTCAGCTATCTGCGTCCTTATCGCTCGAATATGCAAGAGTGATAGAGAGGTTAGGTAACAAAATTTGGAGTCTCTCGTTTGCGGCAGACCATTAAATTGTGACTTATTGTGGGAGTGGCGCCACCTACACCTACGCAGAGTTTCGCGTAATAGTCCCTATTCACCGGGCGCCCAAAAAGGTACCTAAGTTAACGCCTCACCACCTTCAAGTATTGAAACAGACACGTCAAGATTGATGGAACAAAGGTTCCATTTATCTCCCAAGGGCGCAAAAACGGTGATCGATGCGAGCTGTTTATAAACACCTGTTTACAACTTTCTTTTCCGAAATACGGAAATATACCTATGGGGTTGTGCACAAACCACGCGAGGAGTTTTCGGCCCTTGGTGATATTTGGTGAAGTTTTTGGCTAACACCCCCCCCCCCCCCCACCGCCCCTCCTTCCCCACATAACCTCACGTGGTTTTTTTTTTTTCATTCGACCTAATTTTAAGTTAGATAGGTACGCGCTCCAAAATTTCTTAAAATAAGATAATGGCGAGCTATTTTGAAGTGCGGACTGACGATTTATGTTTAACGAAACCGAGAAAAAGTATCTACCTAGGTATTTTTCTGAGGTTCGTTCACTGTAGAAAAATACACGTGAGGTCTCCACCCACCACCCACGTGATTTGTCGTGATTTTTTCGTGACCGCCCCACTCCCCTATCGAACCTCGCGTGATTTGTGCACAAGCCCTAAGTGTTTCTGTTGAGGATTATCTATTGGTAGCCGTTAGGAAATATGAAGGGATTATGGAGTGCCTTTCGTAATGTTTTTCTCACGGATTTGTCTTTTACTCGTCTTCTTTGAGTGCTATTTGCTACTGAAATTTGCTAACCAGGTACGTAACCCGGGCTATGATTACAATTTTATAGAGTAGTATAACAATTTCCAATAAACAATGAGTAATATGAGTATAATAAGGTACACATAACGTGTAAAAGTTAGTGACTAAAACACGCAAGTAAAGCATAACTATTGAATGGATAATATTCTTCTATAACTTCTTTATCGTCTGATGGTAAGCAATGACCGTTGTCCATGGATACCTACAACACCAGAAGGGTTACAGTGCGCTGCCGGCCTTTAATAAGATGATCGACGCTCTTTTTTTGAAGGTTTGAAGGTAATACTGCTATATTTTTGATAGGACCTTCTATCAGTTATTGTCCATGTTACTGAGACGGGTCTCTATTGTTTCCCAAATAGTTTTAAGTCATAATGTATTGTTTGCCCGCATTTTCGTTTGTCGTAATTCATTTGGTTCAGAAACGCGTCACTTTTCAGGATTGCCATAAAACAAACCTAAACTAACCTAACCTTACGAAAATCCTGAAAAGTTAACGGTTTCAGTTTTATGACTAATGGTAATATGACAAACAATACATTATGAATATATGACTTTAAACTTTATGGGAAACAAAGGACCCCTATACTGGGACGCGTTAGTGTAGGTATTGCGATCTCACTCTCGCACACTACACCAACGTTCACAGTGTACACATTACCTTTTTATACCGTAAATTACATTGTGGCCAAAGTTGGCAGCGGGCAAAGTTACGAACTAAATTCATAACGCGTCGTCATTGCCGGACGAGAGGTGGCATTCCTAATGCTTACCGTACATGGTGAGTCGAACGATCAGGGGGCCTAGTCAAGACAGGCGTGGCTCACTCCGCGATTTCGTCGCTTTGCTACAGGTAGCTAAAAGTACATTCGTTCCACACCAATTTTGGTGGCTACCCATAAGCCGCGCGTGGCGCTGTCGCCACCTAGCGGCCATATCTGTCCTGATCGCAACAGACGCGTTTTGTTAGAGAGTGAGTCTTCTGTACCTAGTATTTATTTAGTTATTTATTCTGTGGCCAAGATGACAATCGTACAGACAAGCGCCAAATGCAAATAAAAGACCGGTCAAGTGCGAGTCGGACTCGCGTTTCAAGGGTTCCGTACATTACCCAATTTTTAATAATGTATTTTTTTATGTGGAACGTGAATGAAATGTATTTAAAGATCGGGGGGAAGAAGGGGTCGGATAAAAACTAAGTAATTAAGTCCGATTCACGCTTGACTGTACATTTCCAATAGATTTTTCTGTCATCTATAGGTAAAGAACTATTTTGTGTCATTTTTTTTTCAAAATTTTAAAAGTGGAAAAATTACTGTCTTACTTTGTCTGTATTGTAAATTTAGACCCAGCAGTTTCGGAGATAAAGGGAGGGGGGAAATGGTCGGACAGACAGACAGACAGACAGACGCACGAGTGATCCTATAAAGGTTCCGTTTCTTCCTTCTAAGGTACGGAACCCTAAAAACGTATTGAGATGATAGATGCTACGAAGATATATGTCACGTGACTGTAATGACCAACGCGTGCTACTTGTATATCATAATGTACTTACTATTAAAACAACATTTATTACCTGTCAGTCGATGTGAAGGACACTACTGTAAAATGTTAATTACACAGTAAGGTAAACGTACTAGTGCTCGACATGCTAATGCCCAATAGATGACACCCTGCTGTCACCTCTATTGACAATGACTTAAGTTTCAAGATGACATGTGCTGGGACCGCGTCGAGCACCAGTACGTTTACCTTATTACACAGTTGCTAAAGATATCTCGACTCTTGTCGGCGCTAGGAATGGCACAACAACTTATCTAATGAAGTTGTGAGACAACTTGGTGAACCATGTGTGCGCAACTTGTATTTTTTCTAGCAGTTTCTGAGTTGCCAGTATTAGAGCTATTGTGCGTAACGGGGAATAAAAGTTGTTAACGTGTTTTTCCTGCTCACGCAATAATTGTGGAGTAGACATTTTATACAGTGTGTGATTATTATATCACTGCTGCTTACCATCAGGCGGCCCGTATGCTTGTTTTCCACCGACGTGGTATAAAATTTTTTGAATAGGTAAAGGTATAGTGGAAACCGTACATTAGATATATCTAAAATACGAAACTTACGTATTTATGTTATTGTAGCCAAAAATAATTGCTTAAAATATGGATTAACTTACATTTATAGACAGGTCTATCGCGAAATTTATTTTATTACCTTTATTTACCGACGTTTCGACACAGGTTTCACTGGTCGTGGTGGTGGTCGCGGCTAACTGATGTCCCGGCAAAATGTCAAAACAGAGATTTGTGCAGCTACCCGACGAAAAGTGTATGAAAAAGTTTGGTATAGACATGACATTTTCAAACCACATACACATAATGTTGTTAATGTTAATTATTGGCAATAGTCCGACACGCAACACTCACAATATCCACGCACACATCCGGAGATAGATCCCTTGGCTTTAACTTCTGTATCACTGGTTCCCAAGTTGGCGATAAGTTGAATCCATCCTCCCTGTTAAAATTTCTGGGGTGTTTCTTGATTTCAATTGCTTTTCGCACAACTCGAGTATAATAATGGCGTTCAGTCAAGACAACTTTTTCATACACTTTTCGTCGGGTAGCAGCACAAATCTCTGTTTTGCTATTTTGCTGGGACATCAGTTAGCCGCGACCACGACCAGTGAAACCTGTGTCGGAACGTCGGTAAATAAAAGCAATAAAATAAATTTCGCGATAGACCCGTTTATAAATGTGAGTTAATATGTGTTCAAAACGCGAAAGTTTTAAATATTATGGAGTATATAATATAATATAAATATTAGAAAGTTTTAAACCATTTTTATGGAACATTTAACACACACACACAGACATTTATTTTATTTTTATATTTAAGGAACATTTTCTCATTCAAATGTATATTGTTAATCAAATTTCTTAATCCTCGTGGGGCCTCGTAGAGTTTAAAGTTATTTTGGGAATGTTTGATCTACGACCCAGAATTCTAAAAAAAAGAAAAAACGAACAAACTCGTTTCTAGGCATAAACATAATCAGAACCTTCAGAATAAATGGCGTGAGATGCCGTCAGACAATATTTTTGAAATAAAAATAGTCCTGTCGGCTTGGTTTTAATAGTACCTGTATTTACGATACAAGTGCGAAAAATAGGAAATTTGCGACCAGTGCCGATAAATTAAAACACGAGCGAAGGGCAAATAAACAATATTAGTAAAACGTGGTACATTTATAACAAAGTATGCGTTTATTGTAACAGAAATAGAAATTATTTATTTGGCATAAAAAACATACATTAGGTACAGTCAGCAACAACAGTCGCTAAGCGGGCTGGGTGTTCAAAATGATATAATTAACGCGACTTTATTGTTAAGAGAATAAGAGCGCGTCAAGGTAATTTTGAACACCTCGCCCGCTTAGCAACTTCTGCTGCTGACTGTACAACAGAAAATTAATAAAGAAAGGTACATCAAATAGGATGCCGCTCAGCATAGGCAGAGTCTGTAAGACACTGCGCTGGTTTTTGGGGCACCCAAAATTAAAAACTAAAACTTAAAACGAATACATAAACGGAACAGATAGAATTAGAACAAGACAGATTAGACACACGTGTAAGAAAGAAAGAGACAGATTGTCCCCTGGATAACAGGAGAGAATTGTAAAAAGCCAAAGATAGGTAATCCATCCTCTTACATGACTCGGTTTCAACCCCTTTCATTGTGTAATTTAACCCTCTGATTGCAGCTTTGAAAAATAAAATATACAGATTTTTAAAAATGTAATACATAATGATCATTAGACACTTATAAAACATAATTAAGATTTTAATTTAGACAAATTTATGATTTATAAAATAACTGAATAATACAATAATGGACCGATGACTAATGATGATGAATAATGGTTCTTGATAATAATATATCTAGAAGCCAATTCGAACATACATTCCGATATCAAAATGATGTATTTCTGCTATCTAATGCGCGTGCATTTTCTCGTTCTTATTTGAACATGTATTGACGCGAGCCTGAAGAATGATAACAAAATGACATCATTTTGGTATCGAAATGTAAGTTCAAATTGGCATCTTAATTGTTCCAAATGACGAAGTAAGTTAAAGTAATTTAAAGCGAAAGTTCTGGAACCAACCCCAGCTCGGGGGCTGAAAAGTTTAGCCATTATCGGGATCAGCTGATACTTATAGAAAATAGCTGATAATAATTACATTTTATTTCGAAAACAGAAAATGGCTTCAACGAAATTGTGGATACCCATGAATTTATAACGCAACGAGTACTTATACCTACCTATTTCATAATACTGAAGTTCTACTAAATATTGATACTTTTGAGTAGGTAGGTACCAGTGGAAGCGCGTCAAACATATTTAAAATTAAATCCATAGGCAAGCCGGGGCTAACTTGGCTTACATATTTGAATGAATGAATGAATGAAATCGTTTATTTCAGGCAACTAGTGGCCCATACATAAATACCTTAAAACTAGCATACATATTATAAAAATATAACTAAACACTAAAAAACACATTATGATTGCGATGCCTTACGCAACCCCGCAGTGTCAGGGAACCGGCCGCGGAACCGCCGAAACTTGACACCCTTCGGCCAAAACTCCTCCTTGGTGAAGGTCGCTAGATGTTCAGTCGGAACGGTCACCACAAACGAATTAAAATTCGCATTGTGTCGAGATTCCAACTTCGCGACCCTCAGGATGAATCCGGTTTTTGCTTTCACATACTTTACGATATCATCGACCTTCGTAAGGTAGTGTAGACGGGACACATACAGCAGCATCGAGGGTGTTGCAGGACGCAGCAAATGGTTGGGTCCGGTCGGTGCGGTACCGCACTGATTCTGACGAGCTGGTTTCCTTCTCTTCTCCACCTTTTTAAAACCATCTTCGTCGCATCGCGACTCCCTTAGAGCCGGCTGTTGGTCCTTGTGAACATGTTCACGAAGGCTCTGCACCCCTTTCTTCGGCCGCTGCTTAGGCTTGGACATGCAGCAGGCGGCTTAGCGGCAGTAGCAGCGTAAGAACGTTCCGGGGTTAACGTACTCTCGCGTGACGTGCGCGTCTCCGGTGACGTAGACGGTTGGGGATTTCCTTTACAACTCTGCTCAAACGTTCAAAAACAGGCAAGCCGGTGGGAATCGGCTTTTATAGACGCGTCGCCACTGGTAGGCGGGTCTAAAATGTCTAGGTCTCACCCCAGGGCCCAGGTCTAAAATGTACAAGATTGCCTGCCAAAATCAGAATGAGGTCAAGATTGTCAAGTGTCATGTCAATAGGGATGATGACACATGTTGAATTTTATAACAAAATCTAGTAAAATAGATAGCAAACGAGCAATTTATCACAATAATGTGGATATTCAAATAAAATATTGAAAAATTACAAAAATACAGGACCTGAAAGTTTCAAAATTTAAGTTTTTTTTTACTTCCAAAAACGATAAAACTAAGGGTACCATTCGATTCCTTACATTTCATCCAAAAAAATATTGTATAGCAACTATATATACATAAACGCAATATTTCACCGACAAAAACGCAATTTTCTTGTTTTGTCCATACTACAAGATGGGCTCCCAGAGACCTTGACGTCACGTTCCCTTGTCGTTTTGTTTAGGGCGTTTCGCGAGTGAAATGCGACTGTCGGCCGTTGACTACAATTTCTGACTTTTGTGTTACTTTAATGCAATGGGTCCCATATAGACATTTGATCCTAAAAACAAACCCGATCGATTGATACCATAAATGAAAATTAGTCATGTAGCCTATTGAATGACAATGCAATATTATGATGGCATGGAGCTGATCTGATGATGGCCATGGGAACTTTATGATAAAACAACGCAAACTGATTGTGTTTGGGGTTGTTAATATTGTCTCAATGAGTATAAGTTCCACAGGTACCAAAAATTCAATTTTTGCTAAAAACTAATTTCATTTGTAGTCTGCGCACGTGTGCGCTGCTAATTTCTTTTGTGATGATTTTCATTTCTAAACCAAGAAATGTACTGTAATCTACTAATTACAATAACAATACTTCTACAACATTATTAGCCTTTGTACACCTTGAGTATCATACCTAGTAGCCCCTGATAATAATTTACCCATCAATAAATAATAAAAAAGTTTACCTCATAAAATACAAGACCTCCCTTTTAAAACAAGTACGCTTAAAATTTAAAAAGTGAAAACAAAATTAAAAATTGTCCCGTTACGTCCCTGATTCAACAAAGCTGCGGTCGCATAAAATATTAATAAAAAAACTTTACTTTTCGGAACTCTAACAAAGATGGTGTAATAAAAGTAAGGTGACAAAGAGCCAATTTCAACAGTTTACTTTGTATTAAAATTTTAGACAAATTGCGTGATGAAGGTACTTAAATAGAAATACATTGATATTTTAAAGTTAAACAAAGGCGTGCAGCGACGCCCAGGAGATTAAAAAAAACTACATGAGACCTCTGGTGACCTTAGGGCTGGCTCATTCCTAGGTCAACGAATAGGTATAGCCATCCAGCGGGGTAATGTAGCCAGCCTCATAGGCACCCTTCCGCGGGGCACAGACTTGGTACCTTTCATATTTAGGTGGGTATTTTTTCTATTGTTGTTTAATTTTTAAGTAGTTTTATTTTAATGTTAGTTTAGTTTTCATTTGTTTAGTTTAACGAAGACCAATTATATCTAATCTCACGATTAGGTTAGCATCAGGCTGTGGCATTGCTATAACCTCTAGCGGCCCACCGTCCAAATTCTAGTACAGTCAGCTGCAGAGAAATGGTACCACCCCTGCATGTTTGTGGGTGGTACCTTTTCTCTGCAGCTGATTGTACTGACCTACAATGAAATAAATCATTATGAAATGGAACAGAGTTGCTTATACTTTATTACTCGACTACGCCAAATCAAAAGGAAGGTTAATTATGCTGTAGGGCTAAGATGGCCGGCTCTTTATCATTTGTCACCATGGCTGTCACCTTCTAACAAATATGTAGGTGCGAAAGTGACGCATAGTGATGGGTAGGACATAAATTTAAAATGAGTTTGTATGAGTACCTCATTTTCTAAAATGAGGTGTTACAATGTCTTACTTCAAATGAGGTGAGGTACTAGCATATTTTTAGCGTCGACTATTTCATTAATTCCAACGGCGACAAAAATATTTAATGTATATACATATTTATGTATTCATCACTTCCTTTATAAATAAATAAATAGTAACATTTAATTGGAGTGCAATTCTGGAGGTTAAGAATAGAACTTTTAGGAGGAAGATAATTTTAGAATCAAGTAAAATGAATAGAGGAGTGAAGTAAGACATTTTTGCGGTACGAAGTACTGCGACAAATTAACAAAATGAGTGGTACAAATGAGGTGCCTCACGAGTGAGCGACTCAACACTAGTGACGCATAGCATGCCAGGTGATAAAAAAGCGACCATGATAGCTGGTCTGGTCTTTTTCCCGCATTTACCTTATTTATATAATGAATCATAATATAATACAAATTAGTTTCATGCAGCCAAGCCTTCAAGCGAAGCCAACCATTATAACTTAATAACACCCGTCTCAGTTAAACAGTCAATAAAATCGGTCGTCGCTCCACTACTTTGTCGGCGATAAAATTATATTAGCGCACGTACGAGCTACCGCTACGTGCTGCGACTTTCGACGTGGTTTGATGCCCTTGTTTAGTTTTGGAGTTACTTACAGGATTTTAAGAGTGCTATTTGTAGCCCATTTTTTTTTTAATAAGTTGAATAAAAACCGGTCAAGTGCGAATCGGACTCGCGTTCCAAGGGTTTCGTACAGTAAGTCCGACTTACGCTTGACTGCACATTTCTAATAGGTTTTCCTGTCATCTATTTTGTGTATTTTTTTCAAAATTTTAGGCTCAGTAGTTTCGAAATGGTCGGACAGACAGACAGACGCACGAGTAATCCTATAAGGGTTCCGTTTTATCCTTTTGAGGTCCGGAACCCTAAAAATGATTTATTCGGATGAATATTTCGTTTGGAGGATATAGTTTATAGTCTCCTAGTAAGTAATGTTATACCTGTTACAGTTCCTGTTTCCAAGAGACCCCGATCTTCCCAGACAATATTTCGTTTGATCAATGTATGTTTTGTAATCTAATATAAAACATGTAAAAAGTAACTTATGCTAATATATCATTTTCCTGCACTGACTTTGCAGGTACAAAGAGTGGAGGTGCCACCACAAACAAATCCCTATAAGTAAATAAACATATTACGACACATACCTATACGTAGAGACCGAGGTGAGTTGTGACAGAGGAGGGTTGTGACGTCGTCGACACTTTAATTATTAGTAAACTTTGTGATATAATATTGATATTTGATACATGAAATGGAAAAAAAAGTATTTATATCCTACGTATTATTATCAACTTATCATAACTTAACTGGAAAAACTTATTGGATGGTAAGTATAAATATGGAGTGTAAACCGAAAGACCGCCCGTGAAATGGAGCGTGTAGCGAGATAAGTGGAACATGTAAGATGACAGACGCTTTTGCTCTTGGGCGAGATTTACTATTGAAAATATTTATGACATGCGTCCGAAGAATAACTTCATACAGAAAGGTTTACCAAATATCACGATAGATGGCGCTGAGCCGGCTGCATCATTCGTAGATCTCGCTAACGAAATTCTTATCGAGATTGTATATAATGGCGGGAAAATAATTAACATCGTCGTTTGTCCCTCTCTATGGCATAACGACAGACAGGGACAAACGACGATCATCAACTGATTAAGTTAGCAGCCGTTTATGAATAACGCCATTAATCGCGTATGTAAGTTTTAAGATTTACCTCCGACGTTTCGGGACGACGGTTTCAAGATCTCATCCACATGGAATCCAGTCATTAGTAAATGTAAGCGTAAACGAATATCGACAGTCGATAAATCGAAATCGTTAGTGTTGTGTGTCGACAGAGTAACATCCCTAGTGCGCAAAACGTTCAAGTTGATAAACAAGACCAAGTGCGGGTAGTTCGAAAAACTCGCGCGGTTAGAAGATGCTGATGTCAACTTAAGCCAGTCTTCTCCGAGACCACGGGGACAACGCCGTCCTCGAAACGTCGGAGGTAAATCTTAAAACTTAGATACGCGATTAAGTCCCGTTGTACAATTTAATACTATGTAAAAATCGTGAAAGTTTAAATCAGTGTCATATTGGCTTTATTTGTGACTGAGAATATTTGTTTCATGCTTTCTAGTATAAATGGTGCCCTATTTGAACAAGTTTGGGAACATACCTACATAAATTAATTTTATAGTCTGTGACATTTCACAAAAGTCTGTTAGTTGAGGATTATTTTGCCTCCTGTTTTTACGTTCCAAAGTGGTTTTGTTTTGTGTAGTTAACTTAATGCAGGCAAACGACGCTCCGGGAAACCAAACAGCCGTTGGACTGATGACATAAATCAAACAGCCGGTATAAACTGGAAATATATAGCTGCAAATAGGGATAGATGGAAGTCCTTGGAGGAGGCCTTCACCCGATGAGGGGTTCTTGTCTACCACAAATAATTAATACTTTGTATATTTATAATATGTGAAAATTGACTCAACAATATAAATAAATAATTCTAATTGACATTATACCTAAAATGAATACTTATAAATAAATGCTAACTTATTCTGTTGTAATGTAATGTAACAAATTGGACTTGAAATAAAAGGCTTTTTAGTTTCTATTTTATTTTATAACTTAGTGCAAGTTTCAAAGATAAATATTTAAGGATCATAAATCATGACAAACTATGTTTTAAATAATTGAAATTAGACCACGTTAAATGGCAATGGACTTCAATCTCTGTACATATTTGCACAAAATCATCGGTAGATAATGACGTTGTCAATATCATAACCAGCTGAAAGGTTTAGCTTGAAATCATACTCGTATATTTTTCTGTTGTACAGAAAAATATTCATATGACATAGTTATTTACGATACAAGTGCGGAAAAGAGGAAATACCTATTCGCGCGTGTATCGTACGACATTTTACAGTACATATGGCACTTTATACTTTCGACATACGCACGGAAAGGGCTCTTTCCCGCACTAGTTCGGGAAAGTAGCACCATAATATATGTATTACTGTAAACGAATTAACAAAACGTATTAATGAAAATGTTACTAAAAATGATGAAACCATTACGAACACTAGAAAAGCCGACGAAAAGATACTATATCGGACCGAACCGGCGAAGCGTGCGTGTAACGGAGCGTAGCGCGTGATAAGTGGAACTCTCGCAGGTCGAGTATTTTTACGCTCGATCATGCTTCACCTAACAGCTGAAAAGATGGGTAGCTTTTTTATCCTGGGTTTATAAAACGTTGTATTAATTAAAATGTAACTATAAAATGATATTTATATAGAAAAGCCATTACGAACACTAGAAAAGCCGACGAAAAGATACGATATCGGACCGAACCGGCGAAGCGTGCGTGTAACGGAGCGTAGCGGGTGATAAGTGGAACTCTCGCAGGTCGAGTATTTTTACGCTCGGTCATGCTTTACCTAACAGCTGAATAGATAGATTTGACCTTTTAAAAAAAACTGACGCTATTAAGTAAAACTATCAGGTAAAATTATTGTATTGACCCTGGTTTTACCTGATGGTTTATTTTTTAATTTTAGTGTGATCACTTTTAAGGCCCACAATATAAAAACATTGGCAGTTGAATTTGAAATCAATAATGAAGGAAATGTGGTTTAAATTCTTTTGTTTTGAAATCGAGCGCATAATAAATGCAACTCTGTTCCAAATGAAAATGGTTTAAATTAAAACAATACAATTTCAGTTAATAAAAAAGTCACGCAATTATTTCGTAAACTCTACTTGACTCTACCAAATGTACTAGAACATCAGTTCTAGTAGTAGTAATATTAACCTAAGTTATATAATTTAAAAACGGAATATTTCACAAATCACAAACTTCTACTAAATATTAAGCACTTTGTACAGGCAACACTTACAAAGATGTCTTTGTCCTTTACAAAGAAGCTTTGCATCTAAGAAGCTTCAAGTCAAGTGTAGTTTTATTCTTCTAGCTATTTTAATGCTTGTCTTTGATGGGAAGGCAGTGCCGGCGAACGGTTCCGATATAATTTGTGAGCTGACGGGATGAAAATGTTGCAAGTTTTAAGCTGAAGCGGTCTCGCATTTTGTTTTAATAATAAAACCTATAACCGCAAAAATCGCAGTTGCGGGCATTTTTCTCTGTCACTCTAAATACGCCTTCATTGGAGTAAAAGAGAAAGATTCCCGCAATTTGCGAATCTCGGTTTTCGCGGTAGACCCTCTGGTTTTCCGACGGCACACGGTGTCTAGTCTAGATACGATATGGATTTGATATGTCAGTGTCAAAAGTAACGTTTTTGTTTGAATTGAAGAAACTTGATTTTTTACTCTTACATATCTAGTCCATATTATCGTATCTAGACGTAATATTTGACGTATCTTAAAGTTCAAATCGAGCTGACAGAATGCGTAACGCAATTTATTTTATACTGTAAGCCAATCCTATCGGCTCCAATCCGGTAATAATGTCGTATGATCTATTTTACTTAATGATCAAATGGCGGCTTTAATTATATGGAGAACAATGAACAACCATCTGTTAACGCAAGAGTTAAAAGCGACGAAAGAGCTTGTAGACGGGCTTTTCCACATTGACCTGAAGGTCAATGAAAATGAATAAAAAAATGGGTCGCGTCGGGTGACAAGAGGGCTGGCTCCTACCTGGCGCAACGTATTGGCATTGCCGTCCAGCGCGGCAATGCCGCCAGCCTTCTTGGCACCCTGCCACAAGGCACTGAGTTGGAGACAGTCTTTTATTTATAACTTTAGTTTTTGTTAGGTATTGTAGTTAGTTGTAGTTTTTAATTTTAGTTTTTAATTCTTTAGTTTTTAATTCTTTAGATATATTACATAAAAAAATTAGGTGAAAATGAATTTTGAAATATTTTACCGCTGGCTCCTGTGTCTTACGCGAGCAAAATGGGACGCCCTCTAGCGCGGGAATGTGAATTATTTAGTATCGAGGATTGTACATGCGGCAGGTGACGCGAATTTTATTTCCGTTCCATCCGAAAAGAGGCGATATTCTTCCAAAATTCCTGATAATTGTGATTTGTCGGTAACGTTATCTTGTGGAGGGTTTTTTATTTAGGATTAATTGAAGTCTCGTATTATTTTTACTTGTAACTTTTACGCTGGAGCGCAGAAATAACTTCTTATGCCTCAAAACTTCAAACATCGGTTTTGGTAAAGAAATGGCATTCTTAGAAATGTATAATCATAGAGTATATTGAATAGTGTGTATCATCTTCGTTGGATCGGCATTTATTGGACCATCTTGATGTAAAATAGTACAGTTAAGATCTTGATTATATACTCGTATTTTGTTTATTATCATGCATTTTTAAATAAGTAAGGTGAAACATTCAATTTTTTCTCGGTGGCATTTTATTGCCGACTCACACTCATTCTGGCTCATCAGGAACGGTCATAAGTAGACCAGGTATTGTATTATCATATAAATATACTGGACTTACACATAAATCACATTGCACACAGGCTTACTACGTTTTAAATCCAACCCCGGTACATTGCAATGACTGTAACTGGTTGTAAATGGTTCAGTGTTTAACTTGTACCTAACGAGTTGCTGTTGTTTACGTAACTCCGCGAGAATTTAGTGGGCCGCAAAACAGTGGTTTGTAAACATAATACTTAGTTACATAGTATTGTAAAGGATTCTTTTGAACGCGTATTGTATATATTATCCTTATTTGGAAAAGTATTCCAGGGTGGCAGATACGTTTAGTGTGTTGTTTCACCCTCTACTATTGATGCTGACTGTACGAGTAGGTAATACCTGAGTAACGTAAGCGATTTTAGGTTTTACAAAACAAACTACTTACTTCTGACAATTACATATTCATTAGATGAAGACATAGACATATATTATATAGGTAGTACACTTTTGAGGCAGGTACGGTTCGTGACAATTGTTTTGTTTAACTTTGCATTATAATCAGAGATCGGACAGATTGGCGTCATTGCTCGCAATAATGTGGTCATGACTCCAAATTTGATTAAATAATTAATCATAAAATTATTTTCATTAATTTTTTACCTGAGATTTAATTTTGTTCTCTAGTCAATAAATATAGCACTTAAATATATTTTTGATATAAAAAAATTAGTACCTTCAGAAACTTTGGAAAACATACTGATTATTTTTTTAATAAATTTACATTATAAGAAATCTTTGTGTTATTTATTGATTAGGAATCAAAATTAAACCTCAGGTAAGAAATTAATTAAATTATTAATTATTTAATCAATTTTGGGATCATGTCCACATTATTGCGACCAATGACGCAAATTTGTCCGATCTCTGATTATAATTTAAAAATGACGAAGCCTGTGGCGGATATCATCATTGGTTTGTTTTGGACGAAGCATGTTGCTGATTTGCATTTGTGGCCACCTGACGAAACCTGCGTTGTGGATATATGGGGCATTATCTACTTACGCTTATACGCCGCACAGCGTCGCGCGGCATTGTATTTATATGGAAGCATCGTTAATAATGGCGTAACCGCCATCGACAATAAGGTCCCAATAGGAGCATGATAGTTTAGTTGCTAGTATTAAGTTCAATGTTTTTGTACGCCGTTTGGCAAAATATAGTGAAACTGTACATATTATAAACTGACCACCACTGTAATTCTACCTATACTTACAAATAAAACACTTACTTACTTACTTACCTTTTCATAGATAACGTCACATGTGACTTCTGTATTTCCTAAATATAAATGCATCGTGGGGTAGTACACATATGATAAAGTAGACAGGCATAATTAATCATATTAAGGTCATTTTATTATCTAAGTAGTTACACTCCAATATATCTTTAAATTATTTGCTCATGTTACAGGCCACACCATTACTAACCCTAGAGCTTTCCTGCCATAAAAAGATCTAGGTATAATCCAGGTATGTTGCGGATGCAGATTTTTTGACATCCGCGGATGCGGATGCGGATGCGGATTATTTATAGGCTCACATCCGCGGATGCGGATGTCAAGATTAGGTACTTAAAAAACGTAAAATATTACATTTTTAGTATTTTTTTTATTAAAAAAAACGAAACGTTTAGTATTTGAGCAAGAATATTAAGTGCGTTATTTTTAATAAACAGTAACTTGGCCGACTTTTCTGGATCTAGACGATTTCGTTATAGGCAATGACAAAATTACCTAGCACTTACGCCGCCGCTAAGACGTTCCTGTACCGACTTGTTCGACATCCGCATCCGCATAAGATCCGCATCGATTTCATGCGGATCACCATATAAATATCGCAATTTCATACGTAGGTGCGAGATATACCTAATAATTTTACCTCGAGTTGGTTTTGATACCTAGTCGAGTAGACCCTAAGGCTTTAAGGATGCGACCAGTAAAACAGTGAGATGAGAAAAAATGTAAGTTAATAAGTACATTCTACAATCCACAAACGAAACTGAAACACCCACCCATCTTTCTGTAATTCACTGCAAAAGTTAGTGTTGGACTCTAATCATTTGATTCTTCTGCTATAAGACTCGACTCAAGTTCTTTTCAACTTGTTAGAGGCTCGAGTCTTTTGTAGAGACTTGAGTCCTTTACCAAAATTGTGCATTTAAAATTCATAGGTTTGGTATACCGTACATAAACGTTAATTTTCTTTACCTACTGCTACTAGGATTTACATGAAACCTACAAAATGTTCAGGGAGTCTTTATTCGGAGGCTCGAGTCCTTTTTGAGGTGCGCTTAAAAATACTCAATTAAGAACTATAGTTGGGACCTAAAATAAAAGGCTCGTAAGTTTCTCGTAACTCGTAAAAACGAATCGAGTTCGTAAAATTTAGACTCAAAAGTGCATGGTCATTTAGACTGAAACGAGGTGATCCGGCGACGGACCAAAATAATAGATATCGGTCGGCGGATTGTTACGCTAAAATGGGCCTGGGCCGGGCATGTATGTCGCCGAGATGATGGTAGGTGGAGCAGGCGTGTCCTAGCGTGGATGCTTCATTCTAAACGGCTGGATCACAGACCTCTAACCGGATGGGAGGATGGTATTAAAAAGACTGCAGGCGTGAGTATTATATTCTTTGCTGCAGGCCCACTCTGGAGGAGAGAAGCAGCAAACCGGGCTGCGTGAAGGAAAATTGGAGAGGCGCATGCCCAACAGTGGGCGCATACGCGCTGAAGAAGAAAACTCAAAAGACTCGAGTTCCCAACACTAGCAAAAGTTCCTTTTTCCGTAGCGCGCCGGGAATGATACAATAATCCTTTAATCGACGGACTTTACGTAATACCCCATTATCTTCGCTCCCCTCCATCCAGTGGCAATACGCCTTCAATTATTTCCCATGAGTTATTTATTGGCAGACGTTAAAAGGTTGGAGATGGAAAGAGGGTATGTTTTAGATGGGATTTTCGGAAGGAAGTGTAAAATAAAAAAAAACATAATCATTTAACCTACTTAATTGAGGAATGACTCAAGTTAGAACGGGCCGGGTCCGGGCCGAGGCATCCGACACCTCGTTTCCTATAGAAATCATCACGTGATCACCGGTCATTTGTCGTACATTCACTCGTCACTACCTTCTAAGTTTAATAAGACAAGGCAAGTACATGTGGGTTTTAAAATCAAATTAGAAAGAAATGATTTTCTTGTACACATAAATTGCTGAAACGGGCGTTGGAATTTCGTATAGAAGAATTATTTCTAGACAAAAACCGGTTGGTCGATTCTAATTTAATAACTTGTTATGGGTTTGCGATCGTCTTGGCCCAAGACGATCGCAAACCAACCAAGACTCTTGGTTATTGGCGCATGAATTTTATTTCATTTCAGATGCACCAATCAGCGTGAGCGATCTTCTAGGTCGTATCAAAATATGATAAAACAAATTGACCATCAATGTTTACAAACTGTCAAACTGTGTATTTTTAGAAGCACTTCGTCGGTGCGAATAAAAAAATCGCCATGTATTTTTTAGCTACTTTACAGGAGACAAAAAAAACTGTTTATTTTCCTGTTTGTAATATATTTGTTGCACCTGTATTTTTTTCTGGTAGATCAATGGTTTTTACATGATACTTATGCAGAAAATAAACAGTTTTATTCGTAAATTTTTACAATATAAATTATTTTAATTAACCAGAATTTTGCTAAATAGCGACTTAAATTTGGTTCACTTAAAATCGTCATGTGTAAAGTTTACACATAGCGATTTGTTGCCAAAGTAACGTAGCACGAGAAATGATACATAGCGGATTTTAGGGTCAATAAATCGCCATTTGCAACATTATCGCCATCACCCTCGACGGAAAACAAGGCATTTAATTTCGTTATGTGCAAAAAAAATCACATAGCTATTTTTTTGTACAAATTTTGTTAGTTATTTTCAAAACTAATATAGATAATAAAAAATATTGATATAGGTCGACGGGAAATTGAAAAAGCGGCCAAGTGCGAGTCGGACTCGCCCATGAAGGGTTCCGTATTTAGGCGATTTATGACGTATTAATAAAAAACTACTTGCTAGATCTCGTTCAAACCAATTTTCGGTGGAAGTTTACATGATAATGTACATCATATATTTTTTTTAGTTTTATCATTCTCTTATTTTAGAAGTTAGGGGGGGGGGACACACATTTTACCACTTTGGAAGTGTCTCTCGCGCAAACTATTCAGTTTAGAAAAAAATGATATTAGGAACCTCAATATCATTTTTGAAGACCTATCCATAGATACCCCACACGTATGGGTTTGAAGAAAAAAAAAATTGAGTTTCAGTTCGAAGTATGGGGAACCCCAAAAATTTATTGTTTTTTTTTCTATTTTTGTGTGAAAATCTTAATGCGGTTCACAGAATACATCTACTTACCAAGTTTCAACAGTATAGTTCTTATAGTTTCGGAGAAAAGTGGCTGTGACATACGGACGGACAGACAGACGGACAGACAGACAGACAGACAGACAGACAGACAGACAGACAGACAGACATGACGAATCTATAAGGGTTCCGTTTTTTGCCATTTGGCTACGGAACCCTAAAAAGGAATTAGAATATGCCAAAATCAAAAAATCGTAAAAAAACACATAGCGATTTTTTTATTCGCACCGACGACTTCAAGGTTATAAAGGCACACATATAAATTGTACCGAGCCAATAAGGGCACTCTAATATTCGCGCAAGTTCGACACAGTGGGCTTCCACTCCGCTGGACCCTGATTGCCTCTGTCTTTTCATGTTCGGACCTCGGACACGAGTAAAGCAAGATCAGAGTAACAAAGCTAAGAGTAACAAATGATACAGTATGAAAATTAGAGCGAAACGATGGAGTACCTTAATCTTACAATAATATGTAACTATTGTAACTATTGCGATGGAGACCGCAGGGGCCCGTTTCTCAAAAGCTTGTAACTTGTAATAAAAGTGGAAGTCCCTTTCTAACAAAAGCTGTCAAATAATGCCATCCGCTTGTATTACAAATTACAAACAAGCTTTTGAGAAACGGGCCCCTGCGGTCTCCATCGTGAGATCAGATCTACATATTTCAGTTTTTCATGATATTTTTAAGTTAGATACTAGGCTTATTTTAGTACAGAATACAAAAAATCACTTTCTCTAACAGCACGGTGCACTACCAATATATTCTTCCTTAAACAAAATATTCTTTTTAGGGTTCCGTAGCCAAATGGCAAAAAACGGAACCCTTATAGATTCGTCATGTCTGTCTGTCTGTCTGTCCGTCTGTCCGTGTATGTCACAGTCACTTTTCTCCGAAACTATAAGAACTATACTGTTGAAACTTGGTAAGTAGATGTATTCTGTGAACCGCATTAAGATTTTCACACAAAAATAGAAAAAAAAACAATAAATTTTTGGGGTTCCCTATACTTAGAACTGAAACTCAAAAATTTTTTTTTCATCAAACCTATACGTGTGGAGTATCTATGGATAGGTCTTGAAAAATGATATTGAGGTTTCTAATATCATTTTTTTCTAAACTGAATAGTTTGCGCGAGAGACACTTCCAAAGTGGTAAAATGTGTGTCCCCCCGTGTAACTTCTAAAATAACAGAATGATAAAACTAAAAAAAAATATATGATGTACATTACCATGTAAACTTCCACCGAAAATTGGTTTGAACGAGATCTAGTACGTAGTTTTTTTTTAATACGTCATAAATCGCCTAAATACGGAACCCTTCATGGGCGAGTCCGACTCGCACTTGGCCGCTTTTTCAAATAGGCAATAACAAGCACTTTCGAATCGTCTGTTACTCTCATTACGTTCCTTCACTCCTTTGCCTGTCTTTCATGTCGGGACCAAACGGCCGTCTGCCTTTTGTTATATTGCGGGGTTAATGTAGCTATTCGCCCCGGTTCCGGTAAGGGCAAATAGTGGTGAAAAAAAATGTCCTGTTGGCATAGAGCTAAGGAATATGGTGTTATAAATACATGTATCTATGGAGCATAGTGTTATACGAACGGAAATTACGGCGATATTTATGTGTCTATTATGAATCATTTGATACCGATGAGGAAAATGCTATCTGTAAGTGTGATCTTAAAGTCTATGTTGCGCGAGTGTACCTAAATTTGAAAAAGCGGCCAAGTGCGAGTCGGACTCGCCCATGAAGGGTTCCGTATTTAGGCGATTTATGACGTATAAAAAAAAACTACTTACTAGATCTCGTTCAAACCAATTTTCGGTGGAAGTTTACATGGTAATGAACATCATATATTTTTTTTAGTTTTATCATTCTCTTATTTTAGAAGTTACAGGGGGGGGGGACACACATTTTACCACTTTGGAAGTGTCTCTCGCGCAAACTATTCAGCTTAGAAAAAAATATTATTAGAAACCTCAATATCATTTTTGAAGACCTATCCATAGATACCCCACACGTATGGGTTTGATGAAAAAAAAATTTTTGAGTTTCAGTTCGAAGTATGGGGAACCCCAAAAATTTATTGTTTTTTTCTATTTTTGTGTGAAAATCTTAATGCGGTTCACAGAATACATCTACTTACCAAGTTTCAACAGTATAGTTCTTATAGTTTCGGAAAAAAGTGGCTGTGACATACGGACGGACAGATAGACGGACAGACGGACAGACAGACAGACAGACATGACGAATCTATAAGGGTTCCGTTTTTTGCCATTTGGCTACGGAACCCTAAAAAGGGTGATTCCAAAAATAGTGTTGGTTCTAAATAATAATCTTCTTTTCGGAGTCACTGCTTAGCCCTAAAATATCTCTGTTACATCCTAAAGAACGCTAACCTTTGGGATTTCTAGCCTACTTACTCAGCGACCAAAACTTACAGCCATATTCGAACTTTAAAATACGTCAAATATTGGATATAGAAACGATATCGGATCGGATATGTCAGTGTCAAACAAGTGTCAAAAGTGACGCTTCTTCAAACAAAAACGTCACTTTTGACGTCACATTTTAGCAGTATTTTTGTTCTTATTGCAAACAAATGTATGTTCATCTATTAATCCTTATCCCCCAAACGCTTAGCAATGTATGAATGCGAGTAACAATTAATAACTGGTTATTAGGGCGATTAGGCTCCCAGCTCAGTCGGGTGGTATAAGATCGATATCGCACACGAAAACAGCTTAAGGGCCCACACGGGCTCTAACGTTTCTTGCGATAAGCGGGAGGGTTGCCAAGTTACTATTTTAAAAGTCTTTGTTTTGGGTCATTTGCAATTTTTTTGTACCTTTTTCTAATTTTTTCTAAACATTCTCAGTTTCGTAACGAAAATTAACCATACAAAAATGCAAATTTGTATAGCTAACATTCGTAACTAAACTGAGAAAATTAAGAAAAGATGAGATTAAGTTTTCTTCCGAATTAAACACAACTAATTTTACATGTTTTACTCATTATCAACGACGGGACTTAATCGCGTAACATTAAGTTTTAAATTGACCTCCGACGTTTCGAGGACGGCGTAGTCCCCGTGGTCTTCGAGAAGACTGGCTAAAGTTGACATCAACATCTTCTAGGCGTGCGAGTTTTTCGAACCCTTGATTTTGTTGTGGTTCTTGCTCTTAGTCTTGTGCCCTGTTTATCAAAAGCTTGTAACATGTAATACAAGTGGAAGTCTCTTTCTAACAAAAGCTGTCAAAAAGGGACTTCCACGTGTATTACAAGTTACAAGCTTTTGATAAACAGGCCCGAGGTCTTGTTCTTGGTCATGTTATTGACATCTTGTTCATGGTCTATGACATTATTTCTTGTACTTAGTGACTAAGGTTACTAATCCAAACTATAATTATAGTTCTGAATATAAATGTAAGCAACTATGTGTCCTTTATTATTGAGTAAAGATATTTGTATTTTGTATTTGTATGTTTGAGAACTTCAACTTCCAAGCTCTGACCGTGCTGAGTATTGGTTTATGTAGCCCGCGCACGGTATTTTTGCTCAACCTTTGACCGCCAAAGACGTCAACTGACGCTCACGGCTACAACCCAATATCAACCTTCGTGCATTTCGACAAGGTTCACGATAATGTATCGCGCACAATAGGCGTGGCTTTCAAAGGGTTAAATATTAGTCGTAGTCGTAGTAGTTACGCTGCAAGCGTTGACCAGGCTCACTTGAAAATGAATCAGAATCAGAATCACGTATTTTATTTGTGATAAACTTAAACCTAAAATTACATACAAGAGTATAACTAAAAACTACAAATATTCATAAAATTGGTAAGCTTTAAAGTTTACCACGAAATGTGCTCGCCTCAGCATAATACTGACCCGAAAGTCAGCGCTGGTCTTCCGGCGAGACCATTTGTGGGTCACGATCGCAGCCGTACGACACGGCCCTATCATAATCTGAACGCAGCCTTTGCAGCAGCGACGGGCGCCATCTTGTCTACTGTCTATGGCAGTAGCAGTAGCTGAGAATGACATTTGACAATGACAAAAAATGCAAACTCTTCTTCTTTAGAATACGTTATATGTTAAGAAATTTAGCGCCATATGGCAACCCTAGATAAGCGGAGTCTTAAGTCTCAGTCAGGAAGAGAGACTAGTTAAGACTCTTGACTCGTAGTTTATGTGAAGTTACATTCGGGAAGTTATTCATGGGTTTCTGAGGCAGAAGTAGAATCAACATTGGAAAATGTATTTATATACTTAATGTACCTCTATTTAGTATAATTTTGAATCGAGAGCTCATTTAGACGTTTCAAATTCTAAAAATTTTCATTGTTACCCTCGTTATTCATTTGAGGGGGTCAAATGGGCTTACCGACATACGGCTTATGGTAACCTAACTAATTAGATTTCTAACTTAAGAAAAGCTTTATCTGCAAATAAATATGTCTCAAAGGAAATACCTTTAAACATTGTAAGTATTTTGCGTCAATGAATAATTATTGAAAAATCGATTCCCATTATTGATTTGGCCGAAATCAATGAAATTTCTAAGAAACGTATTGTAATAAATGAATTACTTAAATACGTTAAGTCATCTTTGTTAGTTACCCAAAGTTTAAATTAAACTTGTTACTATTTAAAACTACTTAAAACTAAAACAATGTCTGTCAAAGTTTACAATTTTAGACCTTACGCCCCAGTAATAAGGCAGAAGCTATATCTCTAACGTCGACTTTACAACGAAGAAGTTTACAGAATAGAAGGCCAATTCTGTTTTCACAATTCGATATGGTTTTGTTTTGATACGACCTTGACCGTGAGCATTATTCAGATTCGTAGCCATGAGTCGTCATATAAGGCGCATCTCTCTCGCACTTATTAGTGCGCGTGAGATGCCCGACGAAACTACTAAAGATTGTATAAAAATAAGATGTAAACCATATCTAATTGTGAAGCATGCAAGCATGTTTGCTGAGTCCCGAGCGATGCCTTCTAAGCAATCATGAAAAAAATACCATCTAGGTATTATAAGATATTTGTCTATTCAATTCAAAATTACTAGGTTGGGTACCTATTAGGTACTAGTACCACAGAATAAGTAATTAAGTCAAATACGCATGGCAGTATGTCACATGTTAATGTGTTAGTGTTATCAGTTTAATGTGTGTTTTTATATTTATAATTTAATGCGATTAAATTTAATTTATAATGTAATATGACGTATATAATTATGTACTTTGCTAACGTAGTTTATGTGCATTGTTACAAAAAAAATGGGCCGACAGAAAAATATTTTAATTCATTTCATAAAACAGCATCGGCCTACAGAACAGCGTCGCACCTCCGTCAGCCATGTTGTCATAATAGACAAAGCCTAGCTTTATACCTAGGTAGGTGTATAATCAGGACGAACTAGGATACAGAGACAGAGACAGACACAGTGGGTCCGTTTTGAAGTAAGTACCTTATTTTGAACAGGAAAAATGGTATACCCCAACGGTATACTTTATGGTGTAGGGCAGAGACAGGCACAGTGGATCCGTTTTGAATAAATTCATATAACTTACCATTGCAGCATTGCAGCACGACTTTACTGCTGCATTAAATGCGTCAAGAACCATCAAATAGGTCATTTTCATCTAAATATTAATACAAAATTTGTCGTTTCCGGATTATAATCACTGACATGAACGTGAGTGACTCGTCTCTCCCTCAGGAAGTGAATTAAAAAAAAAATTGCCTTTCTCTATCCCTATAGTCTGTTCGTGCTTAATTTTCTGAAATTACTTAGTAGATGTACCTAAGGGTAAAGAGTTTTGCTAAATAAGGCGGTTGTGTAGAAGGCCTACTGTAGTTGTGTCAGCCAAGTTCGTTATCAGCCGTCTACCTGTGGCACAACTTGTATAATGGGCGCTGAATCAGTAGCGAACTCGCCCCGCTTTTTACACGTTATCGTACAAACTAGGAACAGGAGCTGTTGTGACCGAAACTAACAGTTTTGTCTATAAACTAAGCTCAAGCTACGTCGACATGTCGATATTATAGCTTGTGCGACAGATAGTCACTTGTTTAGACTGTAATGATTTTATATGGGTTAGGTAATCATTCGTTGACGCATTTCTGCTGTGATTATGACGTTTGCCAGATTGACAGATACAGTGCTTGCATCAAAACCGCAGCAGTAATCTCGTAATTGTAATGCAGCCACAGTTGCCATCCGAACATCATCTTTTTTCTTTGCGCGCCCAATGCGGTACGCGTCGAACAACAACATTACATTAAATTCACGACGCGTTGACAACGTGAACTGGTCCTCTGCTCCAGGGATGTTGCGAACATCCGCATCCGCATCCGCAACCGCGGAACTTCCGCATTATTTTCAACATCCGCATCTGCATCCGCATCCGCATAAAATCGATGCGGAGTCTAATGCGCATGCGGATGATGTGGAACAGGTCCGTACAGGAACGTCTTAGCATCGGCGTAAGTGCTAGACTGCTAGGTAATTTAGTCATTAGCCAAAAAAACCTATTAGAAATGAGCAGTCAAGCATGAGTGGGACTTAATGTACGGAACCCTTGGAACGCGAGTCCGACTCGCACTTGGCCGGTTTTTTGAAATAAAAATGACTAAAATGTAATATTTGATGTTTTTTATGTACCTATCTTGACATCCGCATCCGCATGCGCATCCGCGGATGTGAGCCTTTAAAAATCCGCATCCGCATCCGCGGATGTCAAAAAATCGGCATCCGCAACATCCCTGCTCTGCTCTATTAATTCTTAAAAACAGAGACTCTCCAAAACATATCAAGCTGGTAATTAAATTACGTGAGTGTGGGTATAGTATGAGTAATGACAGTTTAAACTCGAGATGTAAAGTCGAGATGTATGACATTAATTACCCGCGTTTCAGCCTACACCACACCTACGGCGCGAACATGATCTAAATAACCGCTTTTGATCCCGACATACAAATACTTGAAACATTCTCAGCACAATCTGCTGATTAAGATTCCAGTGTGTTATTGGAGGCAAGTCTCTAGAGAACCAGTATGAAAGCTCCTCCAAAAATGTGTACAAAAAAAAAACCATCAGTCCAATACTAAATACAGTAATACTATTGTCCTCATGTTCAGCCTTTATTAAGTACTAATAGCACTTCTCCCTATGTATGCCCTGGCAAAATGACGGGACGCATTGTCACATTTAGGATAATAAAATCAAATCGAATATCATTTTTTTTTCAGGCCATGTATCAATGGGCCTTAAATTTGGTGATAGTTTTTTGTTACGCCACCTGTTCTGGTGTAGGATTCGGCAGACTTCTTGCAAACATCTACCACCACATCGTTCGCCGTTGACAACATGTATACATGTATATGCATTGTATACTCATATAGCTGGGTGGCTGAATCTCTAGGTCAAAAAGACTTCGGTTCGACTCTTCTTCGAATCAGGAACACAGCCTGACACGGAACCTCAATAAACTCTGATTAAAACTTAATCAACCGTTAACCGGGCTTACACTGCGTTTTTGCTTAATAAGCACGCTTTGATTTTTGCTCGTGTGAGGGATAGAAATTGGATTGAGCTGTGTTTGTTTTGTTTTTTTTTTCCGTGGGTTCTTTACGACGCGTTTTGATTTTCTTTTAGACGTTGCCTTTAATATTCATTTAAAGTAACATGATCTTCACTACATAGTATAAAACAAAGTCGCTTCCCGCTGTCTGTCTGCCTATGTATGCTTAGATCTTTAAAACTACGCAACGGATTCTGATGCGGTTTTTTTTAATAGATAGAGTGATTCAAGCGGAAGGTTTATGTATAATTTGTTAACCCGTGCGAAGCCGGGGCGGGTCGCTAGTGACTCATAATTTAAACTGACACCTGACATGATCGCGTAGGTAGGTGAGCTTCGTGTGTTTAAAATAATATTGCTACCTACTATCATGTCGAAGCGCTGGTGGCCTACCGGTAAGAGCGTGCGACTTGCAATCCGGAGGTCGCGGGTTCAAACCCCGGCTCGTACCAATGAGTTTTTCGGAACTTATGTACGAAATATCATTTGATATTTACCAGTCGCTTTTCGGTGAAGGAAAACATCGTGAAGAAACCGGACTAATCCCAATACGGGCCTAGTTTACCCTCTGGGTTGGAAGGTCAGATGGCAGTCGCTTTCGTAAAAACTAGTGCCCACGTCAATTACTGGGATTAGTTGCCAAGCGGACCCCAGGCTCCCATAAGCCGAGGCAAAATGCCGGGACAACACGAGGAAGATGATGATGATGTCATAAGTATCATGATTTTAAATATTTAGGTAGGTAGTGTCAAATAGTTACGTTACATAAAAAAATGCGACCTTTATTTTGCATACGCAAGCAAGCACTTTTTTCTGTTTTATTTAAGTGTAGTATTGTAGTCGTCCAATCTACGACTACAATACTACACTTTTTTCTGTTTTATTTGAGTTTAACGTTTAACGCAATCGTAAGTCGTAAAGTCATGCAAGTTACCACGTTTACGAGCCGATATAGATGTCGTAAATAACGTACGTTGTATGTAATACATTAGGTTTGTTTTACAAGTCAAGGAAGCAATTACAATTTAGAATTATATACGTCACAATTTTACACTGAAGCACTGTGTTTATGTATATGCATGCATAGGTAGATATAAGTACGTACGGTGGCTGCGCCCATCGCGTTATAAACCAGGCAACGAGTTAAAGGATGACCCACGCTAAAACGGTCTAGGTTCGGGCCAAGGAGTCGGACACTTCTGTAGTTTTCTATGACGGGTGATCGGTGATCGCATGATGCTTGCATTTATAGAAAATTAAAGTGCCGGATTTGGCCCGGACCCGGACCGCTAGCAAGTCGTCCTAAATTTCAAGGCTCCTGGTGTTGCAAGACTGACTTAATCAAACGTTGACAGATTTAGGTACTCGTTTGGAACGGTTTTGGTCCACTTATTTAAAAACCACACAATACGATTGGCTAATTCAACCTTGTGTTTGTGTTCTCTTCCACCTAATGTTTATATCTCAACGGAATTATATCTTCATCCAATTTGCGATTCGATTCACCTCGGTTTTTTTTTTTTTTTCGTATGGCATGCATAAAGAAGGACAATCAGAGTATAGCTTTGAGGTCGCTAAGCCAGGCAACCAACTCAGGCGGGACTGAGTCCAAATCTTCAGCTGGTCCAGAATACGAGTGAAGGGGACAGCGTTGGAATATATGATCTGTGGTCTGCTCTTCCTGACCGCACTCGCAGAGTGGAGAATCTTTCCAACCCCATTTGTATGTTAGCGAATTACAGCGGCCATGCCCGGTTCTTAGCCTATTTAGGCGACACCAAAGTTTGCGAGGGAGGTTAAAACCTTTTGGTTTTTTTGTCGGGTCGGTTAACCGGGCGGTCAGCCCTGTTGTAGCAGAAGACCACTCCGCTTTCCACCGATCTGAGATATTGAAGGTGTTCAGAGTCTGGGCTGCAGAACAGGGTGGATTTCGAGATTTTAGTCGCTGGGGAGGTGGATGGCAGAAATCGTCATGGACTGGCAGCGTGGGATTTTTAACGATCTTCTCGGATTCTCTCTTCAGAGCCTGTAGTCGTCGGAGATGAGGCGGAGCAATATGGCTTAATGCCGGTAACCAGTGGATGGGTGTTGATCGAATGGTGCCAGAGATGTAGCGCATAGTCTCGTTTAGCTTAACGTCTACTTTGTGGGCATGTGTGCTTTCAAGCCACACCGGTGCGCAGTATTCAGCCGCCGAGTAGACAAGTGCAATGCCTGAGGTGCGTAAGCAATCAGCAGAAGCTCCCCAACTAGTCCCGCAAAGTTTGTGTAGAAGATTGTTCCTCGTCGCGATCTTCTGCGAGACTTTTGATAGGTGAGTCTTATATGTAAGCGATCTATCCAGAGTGACTCCCAGATATTTCGGGCAGGGATTGTACTTTAGAGCTTCACCATTCATGTAGACTGCTGGTTGGTAGTCGGCTAGCTGATTGTTAAGATGAAAGCAAGACACCTCAGTCTTGCTCGTACTTGGCACAAGTCTCCACGCGCTGAAATATGCGGCCACAGCTTTGAGATCCGATGTCAGAACTTTACCTCCAGATTCAAAGTCTTTAGACTGAGTTACGAGCGCGATATCATCAGCATACATAAACCTAGAAGAGACTGTACTCGGGAGGTCGGATATGTACAAGTTAAAAAGTATTGGTGCCAAGACAGAGCCCTGAGGGAGTCCATTGTTGAGCTTACGTTTCCGGCTCTTCTTGTTGCCCAAGAAAACTTCAAATACTCTTTCTGTTAACATATTGGACACGAGGTCGACCACTTCTTTACTTGGTATTACTGCCAGCATCTTGTGTATCAGACCCTGTCTCCAAACTGTGTCATAGGCAGCCGTGAGATCGATGAACACTGCGCTAGACTTGAGGCGCTTTTGGAATCCGGCTTCTATGTGGTTGGTGAGTGACAAAACTTGATCAACACAGCTTCTGTTTTTTCGAAAGCCGGCCTGTTCGGGTGGAATTACAGCCTCTATAAAGGGTTCTATCCGTACCAAGATGAGACGTTCCAGGAGTTTAAGTGTACAGCTAAGCAGAGCAATAGGCCGATAGCTTTCGGGAAGATGTTCAGATTTGCCCGGTTTGAGCACTGCGATCACTTTTGCTATTTTAAACTCCTTTGGTAGGATGTTACTTGCCAGAATGTTTGAAAACAAAGCTGTAAGCCAAGTAACTGCGACCGGACCCAAATGCTTCAGGAACTCATTGAACATATTGTCAGGACCAGCAGCTTTATTGTTCTTAAGTTGACTGATAGCACTGATTACTTCGTCTTTGGTAAATGGCCTAGCCAGCTCATGGTTTCGGGGCGAGTTCTGCTTGAGCATCGTGAGTTCTTTTTTGATTTTTTTTGTGAAGACTTTATCACGTTTTGCTCTCGTGAGCTCTACCATTCTGGTCGCCATGGCATCTGGGTCAACTTCAGAGCAGCCTATTTTATAAGGAGTGTGCTTTCCAGTAAGGGTGTTAAGCGTTTTCCAGGCCTTTCTGCTGGAACGCTTAAAGTCCATCTTTTCTACGGCAGATTCCCATTTTGCTTTTCGGCTCTCGTCCAAGGAGGCAAGAAGTTTAGCGCCCGTAGTAGGGTTGCCTGTTGTTTGAAATTCCTTGTAGAGATCCTCGCTGATAGCGTTCCAGCCTGGAACGTATTCCTTCCTATAACCCCTCGGTATGCTGTGCTTTGCTGCTTTGAAGATTAACTCGCTGAAATGGCCATAGTTGGAAGTAACTGGGTCTAGATTGGTAGAAGATAAATACAGGTCCAGTTGCTCTTTAAACCTGCTCCAATCCGCCCGAACAAAATTCCATCTTGGTAAGGGCATGGAGTTTTTTAGGGGTATCTTTGCTCCGATCTCCGCCAAGATGGGCCTATGTTGGCTGTTGGGGAAATTTGGGAGTACTGAACGGCTGCAAGGTAATGGGCGATCGAGGTGGTCTCTAGACACAAACAGTAAGTCAGGATTTAGGTAGGTAGTGTCAAATAGTTACGTTACATAAAAAAATGCGACCTTTATTTTGCATACGCAAGCAAGCACTTTTTTCTGTTTTATTTAAGTGTAGTATTGTAGTCGTCCAATCTACGACTACAATACTACACTTTTTTCTGTTTTATTTGAGTTTAACGTTTAACGCAATCGTAAGTCGTAAAGTCATGCAAGTTACCACGTTTACGAGCCGATATAGATGTCGTAAATAACGTACGTTGTATGTAATACATTAGGTTTGTTTTACAAGTCAAGGAAGCAATTACAATTTAGAATTATATACGTCACAATTTTACACTGAAGCACTGTGTTTATGTATATGCATGCATAGGTAGATATAAGTACGTACGGTGGCTGCGCCCATCGCGTTATAAACCAGGCAACGAGTTAAAGGATGACCCACGCTAAAACGGTCTAGGTTCGGGCCAAGGAGTCGGACACTTCTGTAGTTTTCTATGACGGGTGATCGGTGATCGCATGATGCTTGCATTTATAGAAAATTAAAGTGCCGGATTTGGCCCGGACCCGGACCGCTAGCAAGTCGTCCTAAATTTCAAGGCTCCTGGTGTTGCAAGACTGACTTAATCAAGACGTTGACAGATTTAGGTACTCGTTTGGAACGGTTTTGGTCCACTTATTTAAAAACCACACAATACGATTGGCTAATTCAACCTTGTGTTTGTGTTCTCTTCCACCTAATGTTTATATCTCAACGGAATTATATCTTCATCCAATTTGCGATTCGATTCACCTCGGTGTATTTATTAGGTACGTGGGCGTTTTTTTTGTTGTCCCCTACACTTTTTTTTTCAAATTTTGGATTTTTTATGTTATTTCTACTCAGAATCACGAGCTCTTTCTATAGGAGAAAAGTGTCCTAAGGTTTTTATTTCCATTACGTCACCATTTTTCATAGACTTTGTATGGCGGTCGCGGAATGGAAAGATCGAAAAATGTACTTATGGAAATTTTGGGACACTTTTTTTCTCCTATTAGGATAGAAAGAGCTCGTGATTTTGAGTAGAAATAACATAAAAAATCCCAAATTTAAAATAAAATTGTAGGGGGCAACAAAAAAAACGCCCACCTATGATCCTAAAATCCTAACACGACTATGAAATGAATAGGAATCGTTAACAGTGGCACTTAAGAAAGGAAGCGTATATGCTTAGGTACACCAAAATCACTTGAAATCTTCATGTACCTACTCACAGAACAAGTAGAATGGCGATGCGAGCAGGGTACGTGTCGCCGCCGGTTATGAGCAAACGCACGCATGCTAGTACTCGCCCGCGCTGACCGAAAAACGTAAACATGCCTTTTGCGCCACAATAACCTTCAGATTAAGAAGCCAGACATCAAATCTGTCTAAAGGCGTATCCATTCACCAGGCACACAAGTTTTTACTACCGTTGCGCGAGAAATGTGGAAATGTGGAGAGGAACGAGCGGCGACACACCGGTTCCGATACTAACTGCGCGCGATAGCCGTTCTAACCTCTTTAATATGTTCTGTGTACCTACTTCAGAATGTTCAAGTAATCCCCTAAACGTTAAACAAGCGTTAGACCCTTGCAATACAATTTGACGTAAGTATCTCATTATGCTGATAATTGCCCTTTTCCCTAATTGGTTTGGGACAAATTATAGTTTCATAGTTCTTCGTGTAGATTGGGCAGGGAAACTTCTATTTTGATTCATAAAAAAAAGAAAACATGGCAAGTGTAATTCTTCAAATACATATATATATTAAAAAAATAGGTATTCTATGCTCTTAATGTAATAATATTATAAGGCAAGCAGAACGCTGCCAATAGAATTTACAGCGTTATGATTTACCATGGATCTACCCAATGGATCATTTCATGGATTATTCCTCATGTTAATCAATTTTCTACAGACTTCATTAAAAGAGATATCAAAAATCTGAAAAAAGAGGATGATAGAAGAACACGAAAGGAATCACTTGACCTAGGGCTACATAAAACGCTTTAGCTTCAGTGGCAGCGTTTTACCATTTAACAGAGCTTCGGCGTCTGGTTTGTCATTGGGGACTGTTGATTGCTTGTCATTGGGGTCTGTTGTTGGCTTCTTATTGGGGTCTGGTGTTGGCTCCTCATTGGGGTCTGTTGTTGGCTCCTCATTGAAGTTTGTTGTTGGCTTCTTATTGGGGACTGTTGTTGGCTCCTCATTGGGGTCTGCTGTTGGCTCCTCATTGGGGTCTGTTAATGGCTCCTTATTGGGGTCTGTTGTTGGCTCCTCATTGGGGTCTGTTGTTGGCTCCTCGTTGGGGTCTGTTGATGGCTTCTCTTCGGGATCTGTTGATGGCTTGTCATTGGGGTCTGTTGTTAGCACCTCATTGGGGTCCGTTGTTGGCTCCTCATTGGGGTCTGTTGATGTCTTCTCTTCGGGATCTGTTGATTGCTTGTCATTGGAGTCTGTAGTTGGCTCCTCATTGGGGTCTGTTGATGGCTCCTCATTGGGGTATGTTGTTGGCTCCTCATTGGAGTTTGTTGGTGGCTTCTTATTGGGGTCTGTTGATGGCTCCTCATTGGGGTCTGTTGTTGGCTCCTCTTTGGGGTCTGTTAGTGGCTTCTCATTGGGGTCTGTTGTTGGCTTGTCATTGGGGTCTGTTGTTGGATCCTCATTGGTGTCTGTTGATGGCTTCTCTTCGGAATATGTGGGTGGCTTGTCATTGGGGTCTGTTGGTGGCTTGTTATTGGGCTCTGTTGATGGCTTCACTTCGGGTTCTGTTGATGGTTTCGCTTCGGTGTCTGCTGATGTCGTTGCTTGATTGTTTGCTGGTGTCTTCTGGCTTGTTTGTACAGTGGTGGCCTGGCTAGATTGTGTGGTGACATCACTTGGCGGTTTGGTGGTGGTTTGGCTTGGCTGATTGGAGGTGGACTGACTTTGCAGTTGCGTGGAGGTCTGAATTTGCTGTTCTGTGGTGGCTTGGCTTGGCTGTTCAGTAGTGGCTTGGCTTGCCTGTTCAGTAGTGGTCTGGCTTGCCTCTTTGGTGGTGGCTTCGCTTGGCTGAATAGTAGTGGCCTCACTTGGCTGTTGAGTGGTTGCTTCAGTTGATTTCTCGGTGGTTCGAGGTTGGGATGATGTTTCTGTGGGAAGTTGGGTCGAGGGTTGTGTGCATTCGGTTGTAGATGGTGTAGCCGGTACTGGAGCCTCAGAGGGTTTCCTACAACCCTCAGGTTGTTTTCTTCCAAACATCCCACAAATGTTAAACAACACTGTTTTCGGGTCATGCACAGTTTGTTGAGACCGTCCTCTAATAATTACTGGCGTTTCACTGGGTCTGTATTTTCTAAACTGTTTTTCGGCAGACCTTAGTTTCTTGTGGCTCTTCCTCATACATTTGTCGAGTTTCCTCTGATCAAGCGGCAGGGTTTTCAAGCAGTCTTTTCCGCCATTAGCCTCGCATTTCATGTAATCCGCTTGAAGTAGAAGATTGCGTTTCAAATTATCCAACACGCACATGTGTTTTCCGCCATCTTTTTCGTCTTTCAAGTAGTATTTTACACGGAGTTTGGGCCCGACATTCTGAGCTATCCAAGGGAAGGTCGTTCTAAAGAATTCTTTGTCTTGAAAAGTAGTAAAATCTGATAGAATCTTGATTTTCTTACAATTCGCTGGCTGGGTTAAAGCAATGGCTATAATAAGCCCAAGAAACCACTTTATTGCGTCCATTTTTACAATAGGTTGCCTTATGATATGCAATTTTCCTTATATAAGTACTAAGTACTAAGGAATGATAACGTACTTATTTATGACTTTAAGGCCATGCGTAGTTTTATTTCAAACTAGACTTTAAACCACGGATTTCCCTGTGTACCTACGATGAACTTTATAATGTAAGAAAATCGCTCACACTGATTGGTGCATGCGAAATTAAGTGAAAGTCTTGGTGCCACGCCTCTACATGGGTTCTTCGCCTAACGCATTAATTGAAGCTAGTCTTGATTTTTTACGTACAGACAGGCATATTCGTAACTAACTACTAAAACCCGTCCCGGGCTGTCCCCGACGCAAAGGTGGCCATCACGCTCTCTGCGTTGCTTCTACTTGTTTTGAATTAGTAAAATATTTTGCAGAAGTGTATTTATTTTCAGCGATTTTTTTGAAGACATGATAACGTGCCTAATGTAAAATACGGCGTTAAAGCAACTTTTGGCTATGTTTCGGGCTAAATTTCCTGCTGAAAATCTTTATTTTTCAGCATTTTTTATTTTATCTGTAGGTATAAGTTCACTTGAAACAACTAACAATTTTTTTATATTAAAATCTATAATTTTAAATAAATTGCCCAGCAATTATTTATCGTATTATCTGTATATATTACTATTTCTTGGGTTACTCTCTAAATATTTTGATATATTTTTTATATAAATAATGTTCAATTGTAACCTGAAAATGTATGACTAATACTAAACTGAATCAATGGCTATATGAATATACTTATTTGCAAAATACTTCAAATACACTGCTTATCGTTAGGGCTGTTAAAATGACATGTGTTTTTTATCAGTTATCATGCGTCACCAAAAGGAGGAAAAACAAATTTAATTACGGTTAATACATTTTCCGAACTTGAAGATTTATACCTACTTACTGTCTTTTAAATTCTCCAAAACGGACATACGTTTTCGCCCATCTTGATCTTTAAAGTAATAATTAACTCGAAGTTCGGGTACATGCTTTGCTATCCCATTTGCTATTTTAAGGAAATCTTTGTCTTCGAAATTTTTGAAGTCGGAAAGTATTTATCTTTATTTTCCCTGCTGTTCCATGGACTGATATTTATTTCAATTTAAATTGATATATGTATTCAATAAAAAAATATATATGTACGATAGCTGTAACCTCAAGAAATTCACAACAAAAACTAGTTCTGGCTCTGGCCATAATATATGGGTTACGTAAAAGAGGTAATTTAATCTTAAAGTTTAACAAAACAAACGTAAAGCAAATGCATTAAAATCCGTAGCACCTGGTTTAAAAGTCCGCATAACATTTCATATTATAATTAAAGTTGAAGAGCGGTAAGCGGCGCGACCCATTGTGCTGCATTGTTGATTTATAATTGTTGGCCTCTTTAAAAGATTCGTTTTTAGCGCGGTCGTGGTACGAATGTGAACCTTTTTTTAACAAGTATAATGAGTAAGGAAATTTCAATGTTTTTGACACATAACACAATACTCTACAAACTTATTTCAGTGTCTTTCAATCTGTTAGTCACAGTCTTCATGCGGGAACGCGAAGCTCTTATTTGAATAAGGACGGATCCAGATTGAATAAAGACCGATCCAGATTGAATAAAGACCGATCCAGATTGAATAAAGACCGATCCAGATTGAATAAAGACGGATCCAGATTGAATAAAGACCGATCCAGATTGAATAAAGACCGATCCAGATTGAATAAAGACGGATCCAGATTGAATAAAGACGAGACTAGCTTTTGCCCGCGAAAATGTCTGTGTGGAATGAGTAACTTGGGTAGCTTATTTTTAATCTTATACACATATCAAAAGCTGTTCAGAGACCGCATGTCACGACAGCCATTGCAATTGACATTTCGAAATTTCATTGTTTTTAAAGATATTTGAAATTTAACTGTCTTTTTAAATAGATAATATTACGCAATAATAACATTTTCACTGTTAATGATTTTTTTTTCTAACAAAACAGTGTATGTATCTTTATGCGGGCGTAATTCTTCAACGCATTATAAAAAGTTTTGTGATACCTATTTATGTGTTTTAGTGTAGACAAAGATTATTAATGATAGGAAATATTAATTGTCTATGCGTAAGTACCTAGTCATAATTACGTAGGTAGTTACAAGGTATCTATATCGATGTAAATCAAATGACATCATATGTCATTTGTTTGAGGCGTGTAAGCTGATATGCAGGACATGTGTTTTGAAATGGCTTTTTATGATTAACCACGTAGGTACTATTTCAAATATTTTACATGTATTTTGTAAATACTTAAGTTATCATAATGGCTTTTAAACATAAAAATATTGTTTTCCGTATTAGATATCAACTAGTATTCAAAATGGCTGCTTCTAATTGGTTTCTTGGACTCTTTATCGTTGTTGGTTTAGTCGAGCTCGGAACCTGTAAGAAAATAAAGATTCTGTCCAACTTTACAACTTTCGAAGACGAAGAGTTCTTTAAAACGACGTACCCTTGGATAGCAAAACACGTACCCGAACTTCGAGTTAATTATTACTTCAAAGACCAAGATGGAGGTAAACGTATGTGCGTTTTGGAGAATTTAAAACACAATATAAACCTTCAAGCTCATTACTTGAGCTGTGAGGCTGATAGCAAAGAGAACTGCTTGAAAGATCTGCCGTTGGATCAACGCAGGCTTGAAAAATGTTACTGGAAGAGCCACAATAAACTAAAAGCTGCCAGCAAGGAATTCAGAAAACACGGGACAAATGAAACGCCATTGATAGTTCGAGGAAAGGTGCGGCAAACAGTGCATGATCCGACAACTGTGCTGTTACGTATTTGTGGTATGTTTGGAAGAAAGCAACCTCAAGATTGTAGACAACCTTCAAAAGCCCCAGTGCCGGCTAAACGACCTACTACGCCCTGCACACAGCCAGCTACAGAACCTACGCGGCCTGAGAAGTCTGAACTGTCTGAACCTCACATATCTACACAGGAACTGACATTAGCTTCAGCAAAAGCAGAAACTCAGTTCAGTCAGATCTTGACAAATAGTGAAACACATACTTCTACTCAAGTTTTTAAACCTGATGAACAGTCAGAAACACATACTTCTACTCAAGTTTTTAAACTTGATGAACAGTCAGAAACACTATCAGATTATGACGATGACGAATACGATGACATTGATTACGACGATTAAAATATTCTGTTTGTGGAATCTTGTGATGGGTTTTAGTTAAACATTATCCCCTCTAGTGGCGAAGTGGGTGGTGGTGGCGATGGCGAGCGGCGGTAATCGTTTACCATCAAGCGATTTGTCTGCTCGTTTGCCTCCTATATCATAAAAAAAATCACAAGACTTTATGTACTTTAGGTCGATTCAAGACCTAGTGCCAAATTTCCCTAGCCAAATGTCGAGTTTGGCGACCTACATTTGAATTTATCTGATGGCTCTCGAACACACTTAACTGTCCATCGGTAAACCTTATGTCTGTTGTAATAAGGTTTATGAACTTTCAGTTTACAGTGTGGGCGTCTAACCTACAACCTACAATGTCGTAGAGGTCGATTTTAATTGAACAATGTGTAATGGTTTTCAACTGGTTTATTTTATTTTTATTTTATTTTATTTTATTTAAATAGGTACAATAACATAATGCAGGCAAACAACATTGTAACATATTTCTCACATAAGCAACTTATACATTACTTACATTACGATTATAATTGTACACAACATTATCATGGAATAATTATTAAGCTAAATACAAACCTTGACTAAGAAAATCTTCTGTTATTAAAGATAATAAAAGAATATATTATAGTACAATAAATAGTTAACACGATAAAATAATAAGTATTTACTTACAATTTTGGGACAACAAAACATTTTTGCACCTAGGTAAAGAAATGTCTAAAATATCTAAATCAATATCCAAACGATTATATAAACGACACATTCTAAAGATAGGCGCATTATTGGATACATTGTTATTAGGAACCATAGGCAAGGCAAACAATTCTCGATTCCGTGTTCTCTTATTGTAGGCTCTAATGGAGACATAATCCATGAGGTTACTGTCGAGACCACCATGCACAATTTTATGAAGTGTAACTAGATCAACGACGTCGCGTCGGGACGATAGTGATTTTAAATTATATGCTGAAAGTCTATCTGTATATTCGGGAAGCGCTCGGCGTGTTTTATTTTTAGTGGAAAGATATCGTAGAAACTTTGCCTGTATTGATTCCAATCTATCAGAGTGTGTCTTGTTGCCAAACCGACGAGCAGTATTCGAGCGTAGTTCGTACTAACGCGGAGTATAGAACAATTAGGCTGTATGACACTTTGAAAGGTTTAGCAGTTCGCTTGATAAAACCAAGCATGCGATTACATTTCGACAGCATATGTTCATAGTGACAACGGAACGACAATTCACTATCCAATATTACTCCGAGATCTCTAATGGAAGCAACCCTTACTAATCGCTTGCCATTAATATTATACTCGTGATAAATCCAGTTGGTTTTTTTAGTGAATGTAATTGACTGACATTTATCAATATTCAAAAACATGAGGTTAGTGGTGCACCAATCAAATATTAGGTCAATATCTTCCTGGAGAATGAGGCAATCATTTTTAGTATTGATGACTTTAAAGATTTTTATATCATCTGCGTATGCAAGACATTGTGATTTAATCCTATTTAAAAGATCATTCACGAAAAAAACAAATAATAATGGGCCCAGATTAGAGCCCTGCGGCACGCCTGATTCAGCCATAAATGGAATAGTCATAACCATAAATGCTAACGATTTGGGAACGTCGATAGAGATAGAACTCAAACTATTTTGATACTACCTTGACGTTCGTCTTCGTGATTGGCGCGCATGTCATGCACGACTTTCACTTCATATCGCATACACCAATCAGCGTGAGTCTTCAAGGTCGTATCAAAACAAGATCAAAACCGTAAGAAGCTGTTAAAATTCAATATAATCTACAGGAATTAGTATACCTATATTTCGTAGTAGGTAACTCGCAAGCTTTTTAATCTGCAGCGCTTTCAACTTTTAAAAACAATACGTCACACTAATTAAAACTCACAATATAACCGTTCTATTCCTGAGCAAAGTTAGACAACACTGCCAACACTCAAATACCACCTTTATGGCCTAGTTAAAAAGAGTGATGCTAAACGCAGTACAATTAATCTAACACTCTAGTCTTAAGTATAAAAGGGGATATGATAATAGGGATTAACTAACAGTTACGCCCTTTTAGAAATAAGGTGAGTACAGCAACTATGCAGGTGTCCCAATTAGTACGGAGTAGTGTTGGTTAAGACTCAGAAACTTTGAGTCCTCTGTTTTAAGACTTGACTGTTATTTTCAGACTCATATATTAAGTCGAAACTAGAGTTATTTTCATCTTGTTAGATACCGTAAAACGGGGTGAGTAGGCTTCGCGGGGAGAGGTGAGTTATGAATGGGGAGAGTAGGTTTGAGAGGGGGGTGAGAAGGGATTTTAAGGCTACTGCTACAAAAATAATTGTATGAAAACCCCTCTCACCCCAAATACGAAGCACTACGGGGTGAGGTGGATTTTCCTCTTTATCGTCAAAGTTATGAAATGGAACTACCCAAAATAAAATAAAAACTAAAATACAAACGTCCGGGACACTTATTATATACACCATTCAGTTTTCATGTGTAAAAATAAAATGTTATCGAGGTTTGAATTTCAGTTTTGACCCTACTCACCCCATTTTACGGTACCCGAGTTTTTTTATAGAGACGAGTATTTTTCAGAGACTCATTTTTTTACAGATAAAAATGCATTGTTTTCATGGATTAGATATATTTTACAATAACGCTTATTTTATTTTATTTGTTAGCCTATTGTATCCCACTGCTGGGCAAAGGCCTCCCTCTCTTTCTTCCACGCGTCTCGGTCTAGGGAAATATTAGGTCAACCTTTCCGAAAAACGTCAAAGTCATGCCGACAACTCCTTAGAGGTCTGCCGTGACGCTGCATTATTTTCTTTACTGCAAAAAAGTTGTTGTCGGAGTCTTTATTCGGAGGCTCGAACCCTTTTGACTCGCGCTTAAAAAAGACTCAATAAAGGAGTCTACTCAGGATTTAAAAGACTCGAAAGTTTTTAGCGCAGACTCAAACGACTCGATTTCCTAACAACACTAGTAAAGAGCGTGGATTGCTGGCATGTGTCGCGGCCGCGATGCTACATACTGTTAACGCAATGTCATTTATGATATTGTTGTTTTATAGCATTTATGATGATATAGATATTAAACAGTGAACGCATATAAATATTAAACAGTTGTTTAGTTAGTTTGTAACTACTAGAAATAAACCTTGATGCGTAACAACTAGAACTAGGTAAAGTGTCATTCTATGGAACTTGCTAACTATGTAAAAAAACCGCTATATTAAAATTGTCTCTGAATGACTTTTGTTTACATAGTTAGCAAGTTCCATAGAATTACACTTTAGACACTTCGACGGGAGCAGTCACTAAAACATTTATAAGCCGTTAAATAATTTTACAGGGTAATTACATGGCAGCCAGCCCCGAGATTGACCCAAGCGTAAATCTTTACGTTTACGGACTTTACGGTGACGTAAATCTTACGATTAACTGACACGGCCATAAACTTACGCGGAATTTTATGAGCTCCCTAAAGTCCTTGTACGATTACAGTGTTAGCTTAAAGCCACTATGAATATAAGTAAAGTAATATGTTGTATAGAATGATAGGAAGAGACTAGCCCAATGGGAAAGTACCCGCGCCCCCCCCTGACGACTACGTTCGCCCCGCTGAAACGCTTCCCGCTGGGCATAGGCAGCCGTGGCCGATCTGGAAAGCCTTGAACAGATTGCGCTCCCGGGTCGGCCGCAGCAAAGAGAACATGCTGAAGTGGGGCGCTCTAAGCGGCTCAGACACCCAATGCCCATGTGGTACGGCCCCACAAACGATGGAGCACATGATATCCTGTCCAACGTGCCCGCATGCCTGCTCTGAGCAGGACCTCCGTGATGCGACAGACAGAAAGGGCGATAAGTGTCGCTACCTTCTGGTCCCGCACAATCTGAAACCATCGACACGAGAAGAAGAAGATAGAAAGAGACAAAAGAGCAATGGAATTTCTATTTAAAGTTGTACCCCCAACTTGCATTTTGGATTTTTTGTATTATTTCAGAATCACGAGCTCTTTCGATTCTAAGACGAGAAAATAAGGATCCCCAAAGTTTCATACTTTATTTTGTCCGTGTTCTTACGGTCATAGAAGCTTGTGCTTGTGTTACTACGTAGGTACGTGCACACGTCCGTATACGAGAGTTCTCCCTTATACGGTCTGCCCTGGAATACATACATTTTATATTATTGATGCCGGTCTTCTCTACTTTGGCCACCTCTTAGTCCAATTCCAAAATATACACCTCTCTTATGTAGTTTGGTAAATTAGGAAAAGATGAAGCCATAATTTTAAAAAAATCCTTTCAAAGTATGTGGTGATTGCTATAGTTATCGGCCACTACATAAGGCGGTTTGCTTCTTTCTGATTTGTTACGAGAGGTCAATTACTATAGCAGTCACCCTATATGTCTAAATGATATCTACGCTTATGAATGCGTAGATATCATTTAGACTAAAATAAATGATAGGATAGAGTAGTAATAGACCTATATACATTCTTCAGTTATTCTACTTTCATTATGATTCCATTTATATCATTTCTGTTATTAAATTGTAAGCTGGAAATAATTTCAGTCTAATGAAATGGAAATGCCTGACTAAGAACGAGAGGCAAAAACCTTTGAAGACACTTAAGTTTCTCGGTGGAATCGTAATCCAGTATAGATTTTAATTGCGCTTCGATGAGTTTCAGCAATTTATACTATTGAATTGAATATTAAAATTATTTCTTTCTAATACATTACTTCGTAAATTAACCTAAAAACGTTAGAAAGTAATTGAAATTGCAATTGACTTGCATTTACAGCAGCAGTTTCATGCTACACTCGTAGCCGTTACGCGTTTGGTCCGCGATGTAACGCAAGTGACAACGAACAGGCTGCGTAGCCAACGTGATAATCACTTAAGGCTTCGTCACACAGGCGCGTTTTCCGGGCGCAGCGTGAGCGGAAAACGTGTGTGACGAAGCCTTTAAGGGACCCACTGATTACCCGTCCGCCGGACGATATCGGCCTGTCAGTTGTTCGGAACTGTCAACTTTTTGTTATAACTGACAGGCCGATATCGTCCGGCGGACTGTTAATCAGTGGACCCCTTTACGCTCCGTAGCGATCGAAACGCAACTGTCACTGTCGCACTAATATCAAAGAGTGATAGAGAGACACAAAGCGTTTCGTTATCGAAGCGATAGCGATTGTCAGCTTATTGGCTAGGCCGGCAGAACATAGTGTAACTAGGGTTTGCACGCCGGATCCGAAATGTATGGGAAGATCCGCGGATCCGGATCCAGATCCGGATAATTTCATACATTCGGGATCCGGATTGCGGACCCTAAGTGTAACGATAGCGTGACGGACGTACGCGTTTACGTTAAGTCTCATTTTGTATGGGATTTTGAACAGCGCGCCAAGCGGGACGTTTTGGAAACTCAAAATCCCATAGGTTCATCCAAAATGAGACTTAACCTAAACGAGTACCTATGTCACGTCACGCTTACGAATAAAATGTATACTAGGGGTACTGAGAACCCGCCTAGGGCCACTTGTACCCGTCCGTTGTTTTCACTGGACAATTCGGTAACCACATAAAAAATCTGGACGTAGTCGCATACTTAAAGCATGACACGCTAGACCGGGCCGGGGCTAGGCCGGAGCTTCCAGCGCTTCCAGTGCTTCGTTTTCTATGGAAAGCACCACGTGATCACCGATCAGCCGTCATAGAAAATGACATGTCACGGCACGGCCCGGTCTAGCGTGAGTTATGGGTCAAAATCAGAGAGGTGAGCATTTTAGGTTTTGAAATATCTGAGAAATTAAGTTTTCTTTTGAAGAAAATTAACAAGTGGAATATGTTGTGTCATTTGTCATGAACCTTTCATGTGAAGAGGCACGCACACAAATATATATTTTAGAAATTCTACCTGTTAATAAGGAAAATGCCAGGGCCTTAAATCATTTCGGGAACACTTTTAAATATTTTTTTAATAATAATATAACCAACGCCTTTGATAATCACCGTCAAGAAATTATAATTAACCTGTCCCTCTATCGGTAAATGCGGTTATTTTGTATATTTTTATAATAAAAAGACTTATTTTTCAAATTACTCTCTATAGATTTTCAATTAGTGTAAATTTCGTTTCAAATTTTTAATCTATTGTATACATTTGTGCAGTACGTTATCAATTAATAATATAAATACAAATATTGAAAGGTTATTTCAGGTTGTATATGCAAGATTTAACTATAGCATTACTCATTATTGATAAATTTGCCGTTTTTGTGATGTTCCCGAAAATGATGGGAGTGTTCCCAAAATGACAATGAAGTTCCTTAAATGACGTTGGCGTTCCCTAAATGACTGCAACGTCTAGTTTTTGCATATTTTATGCATGAAAATAATATATACATTTACATTATTAAGTATACCTTTATTTGTACTTAAAGAATGAGCAACACGAGTATCAAAAGTTAAACTTAAAATCTAATAATAAACTTTGTAGTTTCAGTTAACAAACATAAGATATTAGGAACAAATAGTAATTGCACACTATCATTAAGATTTCTTGCATCAATGCTTAAAATCAAATATAACAATTGTAGTTTTAAAACAAACAGTCTTTAGAAATTAGAAATATTATAAGCATAATCATATTAATCACAAAATACGAGTATCAAAGTTGGAACTTAAAGTCTAGCAATAACCTACTTTTCAAATATGTCCATATTCTCATCAAAACAATAATAGCTACGACTACCTTTTTTTTGCAATTTCGGGGTGGGTAAAATTTGAACAACTTGTTCACAGGGGACATATGCAACATCATTTTGTTCAAGTTTAAATATCTTTGCTGAGTTCCGCTGACAACGAAGAAAGGTGACCTTTATTTCACCATCTTCATCAACTGAGGTGTCAGCGACTGCGACGTATCTGTATGCATTTTTTTTATTTTCTGTTGGTACATTTACTAGCAAAAATGTCTTTGGACGTATCATGTTTGGGTGGAAGTTCTCCTTATCATTTCCGTACGATGTACCAGCACAATTATCGTCATTCTTTCCGTGAAGTCGATCTGAAACCTTTTGGAGATTCTCATCATCTGAACTGTCTGATCCGTATATGGCGTCGTAAATACTTTTCCTACTCATGTGAAGAGAACTCAGAAACTCATCATTATTTTCTATGTCTAAATCTATCATTTCTAATGGCACTGGACTTTCTTTATCTCTATCTTCGACTGAAAATGCCTGCAGTTTCATTTCTCGCAACAATTTTGAAAACTGATACAGTAGTATGGTGACATCAGAAGCTTTCTGCCAGATAATCTTAGTTACATTCATGATTCCGGGGATTGCATCTATCTTTTCAGGTATTAAGGTTTTGATTGCAACTATTTCATCGTTAGTGACTTCATGGAGTGAAACAGATGTACTGAGTAAACGGACAAAATCTGCAGCTGTATTTACATCGTTTCCTCGTAATACTTCATCATCAGCATTTTTCTTTAGCGTTCCTCCTACACCATCCATTGGACCTTTACCATGACCTGGTTCACTGAATGTCCACGATGAAGCAGTTATTTGCGGAAATTGGTCTATTAAGGTTTTAATCCATAAGTAAATGTTTGTACGGTTTCGATACTGGGATGTGGGTCCATCTGAAAACACGTGAAGGGTAGTTACGTGTGGCCTGACAATATTTTCTGTAACGCTGATTTCAGGTGACCCCATACAGCATGAGCCTGATGATCCAAATTGTCACTCACAGTGGCAAATGAAACAGTTTCTAGAGAGGTATTGTTTCTGGCATAAAAAACCCCAGTGTGGATCGATAATTGACCTTTTGAAGCTCCGAATCTAACCGACTGAATCTCTTTCGCATATTTTGTCATATAATTTTCAGCGAAATCAATTTGAATCATTAGCTCTGTTTCTTTTAAATTATCTTTTAGTTCATTTTTGGCCTTCAAGTTTTCGCTAATTCCATAAACATGTTTTTTCATTGGAGAAATATCCGCAGCTATAGACATTTTTAAATCTTTGACTATGCTTGTAACAGTAACTTTTTTAGTAAGTTTGACGATTTTCTTCTCTCCTTTTATGATTCGGTCTTCTTTTGTTACTTGCCACTGAAAATATTCAATGGTATCTTCATTACTCCCCGATTCCATTTTGATCTCCTTGCATTCATCGCACAAACCAAACATACAATCATAAGAAGTAATGTCACAGCTGTACGCTTTTATACATTCGGATATGGATTTGTGCGGCAGCTCTCCTAGTCGGTTCAATTTGCCCAGTTTGTATTCAAAATTTTCGTGCCTTACACAAAGACAAGTTTCTCGATCCCATTTTGTAGCTTGTACTACCCAATAAGGCTTCTCTCTCAAAAGTGTCGAATAAGATACTCGAATTCCAGTCTCAGCACAAAATTGAGGATGCAATTTTTTTACAGTGACTAGAAGCAACCGCTTTTGTTTATTTCCCTTGAGGCAGTCTTTCTTACCAGGGCACATTCTGCTGATATCATCCCGCTCAAAAAACTTATGAATTTCTCCACGAATCTGATTAGTGATTAAAAATGTTGGATGCTTCCGATTAGATATTAAAATATTGTCATTATTTTTATTTTTGCGTAGAAATTGTTTAGTCATATTATTTAAACGATGTTTTTTGATACGGTTGCCACTGACGCATTTTTGAAAAGCCTCTCGCTGTTTAGAATTTTTGGGTAATTTATCAACGGTGTCTTTTAGTTGGGTTGTCAAAACTTCGCCAAATAATAGACGTTTACGAACTTCAGGAGTAACAGAACATCCTCTTGTTAATTCATCAACTTTGCGAGTAGGCGTATCAGCAATCTTTTGGGATGCTCGTTCTTCGCGTCTTCTGTTTCTCTGTACTTTTTTTCGCAACTGGTCTATAATTCTTTGCATTTTTTGTATTTTATTTTTCTGTTTTTTAACAGTTCTGTAAGCCTGTGCTTTATCTTTTTTAACCTGTTTTCTTCCTGATGTCTTCCTTGACACGCGATTATCGTTTTCTATCTCATTTTCAGAATCTGGCGGGCTGTTAGCTAAAATATTTGCCATCATCTTTTTTTTTTGTCTATACTTTTGAGAATTTTTTCTCCACAACTTTCTTTGTTTCCTCTTCTGTCTTTCAGTCATATCACTAACAGTCTTAACTTTATTTTCAGCCTTCTTTCTTTGGTAATATTCCCTATCTTTCAGTCTCTTCACCTCTCTTTGTTCAGGTGTCATTTTATCTAAAAACTTGCGTTTCCTTGCATTAGCCTTTTCACGATGTTTTTTATAAGCTGTACTGTCCTGTTTTGATCGTTTTTTTGACTTCTTTTTCTCTTCATTTTTATCATTTTCCATGTTACCCGTACTAAATGGTTCCCTAAAACCAAAATTTTGCATAGTTATATGTTTTTAAAAGCATTAGAGCGTCATTTTGCCCGAAAATTGTCATTTCAGGAACGCCCGTATCATTTCGGGAACGCCCGCGTCATTTCGAGAACGCCCGTCATATACGAGAACGTTTCCGAAATGACCGTTCCCGAAATGACTATCCGATGAATATAGTCATATCATGCTTGACGCCGCCATGTTAGATATTGGTTTTTGAGGTTAGGATCAAGTGAGCTGTAATATTTATAAGAATTTAGCAAAAAGTATGCAAATTGTTGAAAAACTAATCACCAAACAGCGTTCCCGTAGTGGCAGGGAATTAAAGTACGCTTCCCACATACGAAATTAAAAGGTACTTACCAACAAAATCAATTATTTTTCTCCGTAAACACGACACACATCTTTTCCTTTGACTAGTGAACTTCACACTGTTGCTCGCTAACGCCACCTAACGCGTTTTGTTTTAATTACATCGACCGATATCCACCGCGTTCACTGAATGATTTAATAAACGTCAGACAGCATTTGAATAGTCAAAATATGAAGAAATTAAACTGTTGTTAATTTAATTTATACGTATATTCGTAACTTAATGATTTTCAAAGCTAATATTAAAAAAATTACAATTTTAAGTCCTAATTGTAAACATTTTTGACTTGTCTCAAGTATGAAACATGGTATAAGGACGCGTTCCCGGAATGACTATTTAGACCTTTTTTCTTCAAAATCGAATAAAATATTATCGTAGAAAAATAAATATGATAAGTGCCTTGTAGTTAATGCGCAGAACCTTCATTTCGAAATAAGTATTTTAGTAATATCACGTTATTTTATTAAGAAAATCTTTGTCAGAAGCATGATTCTCACCTCTCTGATTTTGACCCTTATCCTTTACGCCAGCGGTCGGCAACCCGCGGCCCGCGGGCCGCATGCGGCCCGTGAACCTGTCACTTGCGGCCCGCGAGCCTCCCTAGCTATTTTGTATGTAATATTGACAAACGACAATGTCTGATAAAGTCATAATATTAACAAAGTGCGGCCCGCGTCAACTTCGTTAACTACTATGTGGCACTTGGCTGTTAAAAGGTTGCCGACCGCTGCTTTACGCGGTCCAATGTCCGGGGAAAACGTGTGTTCGATTTTCTATCGCGCAATCTTTATGACAATCGTATCACCATTTACTTTTTTCCTTGCATAACAAAATTAACCCTTTCGACGCCGTGTCAAAAACGAAATTGAAGTGTCAAAACTGAAGTTGAACTTTATGTCTATGCACGTAGGTCGATGTTGCTCTGTGGTCTGTGACAGATTAATCGGTCTTTGGCGTTGAAAGTACGGTGCGGATATATCGATCATTGGCGTCCAAAAGGTTAAAGCGGTTTACTTTTTTTTCTTTTTTTAGGTGTTCTGGACATAGGTACTATCTCATTCAAACTTTTTGAAAATTCCGCTTTTATATACCTACTCAAATCGATTTGCGTCGGCACCCTGTTATAATAATTTTCAAAGCTTAGTTTCTGCACACGTGCACATATTATAATGAGCCATACAACAAAGAAAAACTGTGACGAATACAAAAGCTGCCCTAAAATCGCGAGCTAATGAGACAGCCATTAAACTACATCATTAAAGGCAAAATAAGACCCAAACAGTTTTCACCCTGCATCTGTATAATTATAATTGGGGCTTTGCCTTAGCCGGAGATAGGTCATTAAAAATAAACACAATGCCCGTGGTTAATAATAGAAGCGCCTGGCAAGTTTGTGACTTATACAGGATGAGATATCCTATATAGGCTGTTATACAAAGTCAGTTTTTTTTGTAACGCCAACATTATTAACATACACATTGAATTGTAGTGTAGTGTAGTGTGTGTGTGACGTAATGTCAAGTTTTATACAATTTAAGCATGTCGTTATAAAATCGGACTAAATTAAACTCCGAAGCATACCTACGCATATTTTTCTGTATGTTCAAAGCGAGCGGTGGGCAGTTCGATCAGTGAAAAGAACATTTCGTGCCAGCGAAGACCACTCATCATTTGGCAAGCATGTGAGTTCGGGTAAGTTTCGGACGTTTTTAGGTGGGTTGAGATGATGTTGGTTTTTTTTTTTTCTCAGCTTGTGGATAGGGTACGGATATGATTCAAGTACAGAATTGATAATAATGAAATTCTCTATATGATTAAATTTTATTATCTTTCTAGACGTCATAGTAAGCGTTTAATGACTGTTTAAATATAGGAAACAAAATAAATTTACAGCATTATTTTTTTGCCTGGTGGTGTAAGAACGGACGGGCATATAACTTCGGCCCTATTGCCCGTACCATAGAGTTTACTACTGCAAAATAACCGGTTTTATCCGCTGACTAATACATAGAAGAATTGGCCTAGCAGTAACTCGGGCTATCATATCCGACCCGATTTTTATTTTTTTGCATTTTTTCCGTCCGATCTTACACCATGCGCTCAATATTCAAGAAATTATGGTTGTCAAACTTTTAGATGTGGGGTCAATGAACCCATGTGGGGACCACGTGGGTTCATTGACACCATAAGCGTGGTAGGTTGAAAGAAGGTGATGAAAGAGGACATATGGATAAAATAATATGAAAATGGAGGAATTAATACGACCAAATCTTAATCAACCAAATTTTAATCAGTCTGCTATTATTAAGATAGATTAAGAAAATTTAAAATAAAGAAACTCTCATACATACATGCAACCCTGAACGTTGAAATCAATACACTCATATTTTAGGCAGTTGTATAATTAATTAACTATGTTTAAAATTCGTTTCATAGCACTTAAACCTACTTCTCATTTAAATTTGCGGTTATGTAAAAAAAACACCATTATATATACGTCTGTTAGAGAAATTTAATCAAGCATCGTGGTGACACGTATTAAAGTTTGAGTATCCCTGAGAAAATAAGATCGGATGAATTGCATCCGATCTTTGACCACTTCGAGTAAGACCGGATCTCGGCCTACAGGCATCGTATCAAAATTCCAAATATACAGATTTGTCACAAATTTAATAAAAATAACATACAATTTATAAAAGAAACAAATAATGCTCAAACTTACTAATTATCATTCATTCATTCATTCATTAACAGTTATTCCAAAAAAACTAGCGGAGGGTACACTCAAAAGTGAATACATGGTGTTTAAAGCGGGAAACAAATGCCCAACGTATGTACCTCCCATTCACCTGAACGGTCAGATACTGAAGAGGGTGACGACCTTCAAATACCTAGGGCATTTGGTAACCGAAGATCTGCGCGACGACGCCGACATCGAAAGGGAACGCAGAGCATTAGCGATGAGAGCCAATATGATAGCGCGCAGGTTTCATCGATGTACAGCCCAAGTAAAAATAACTCTGTTTAGAGCGTACTGTACATCGCTGTATACCTGCAGCCTATGGACCAGATATACCCAGCGATCGCTAAATGCTCTGCGGGTCCAGTACAACGATGCATTCAGGGTGCTGTTGCGGCTGCCGCGATACTGCAGCGCGTCCGGGATGTTTGCGGATGCGAGCGTGGACGGTTTCCACGCCACGCTCCGCAAGCGTTGCGCCGCGATGCTTGGTAGGGTACGCGGCAGCCGCCACAGCCTCCTGGACACCGTGGCTAACAGGTGGGACAGCGGCCTTCTGAAGCACTGGTCCTCCATGCACGTTAGCCTCAATAATAAATTTAGTAAATTGTAATATATATTAGGTTTTTATTATAATATTTTATTTGTATGATTTTATTGTAATATTTTATTTGTATAATTTGTTTTAAATTTTAATTTTATTTTAATGTAATTTAGCTGTAACTATGGATTTTATGGTCCGAAATAAATGTTTTTTTTTTTTTTTTTTTTTTTTTTAATATCCGGATGCGAAATAAAAACTCATTTTTTGTACTTTTTTACTTAACGGCACAATGCACGCATCTGGTCTGTCACAGCAACAAGTGCGGACTGAAGAGGGGTGCGGAACAAAATGGCGCATCGCATCACCTTGCCAGAATTAATAAATATCCCCACAATAGGCGGAAATTTGAATCATACGATCTTACCCGATGTCCGATCTTAGTCGAACTCACCTATAGGTAGGTACCTAGTGGTACAACGATACTCGACCCTATGCAGGGACAATGTACCGCCACAGTGAAATATGTAGGTATAATTTATTTGTTGAGTTGTTAATAGATCTAGAGACTTTTGAGCACAGCGGAGTGGCTTTTTCATTTGTAAGTTTTTCAAAAAGCATCCTTAATACAGAAATAGTAGGTAGTGGAATTAATTAATTAAGGAGGAGCTAGTTTTTAATTTCTTTTAGTAATACACTGTATATATCTTGTTTGTAAATAAATGATAAATTAAGGAGGTAGGAAACTAAATCCAGCCCTAAGACGACAACTTCCAGGTTGCTCCAACTTGTATGTTAATTGTCTTACTCCTAAAAACTTGTAGCGTAGACAATATGCCAACGCGGCCTGACTCTGCATGATAGGACTGGCCGCGTAGCCAATCGCTTACGCTCCGTAGCGATCGAAACGCAACTGTCATTATCGCACTAAATATGGAAGAGTGATAGAGAGATACAAAGCGATTCGTTGTCGAAGCGATATTTTTATTAATTGTTAAATTTTTAATTATTTTTCACTAATTTACTTTAGTATTAAGTTTTAGTTAAGTACATTGTTATGTACCCTAACGGGGTTCATGTGAACGCTAGCTGTAAAATGCCCTTTGTAAGACCTTATGTAACACATGATTATAAACGCAATAAATGAATTATGAATTATGAATTAGCGATTGTCAGCTTGGCTAGGCCGGCTGAGCTGTCAACTCGTTTACGCTTGGTGAGCGAAGAGAATAAGACCGCTGGATCACCGCAGATCTCCGATTCGACTCGCACGTCACGCGCCAACTGTCTCGTCACTTTGATGCTGTGTTTGGACGAAAACACCTACTTACTGGTTAATTTTACCTATCCTAAGGCCCAATGTACACTCTAAATAAAGTAGCTTTGTTTCGTTACTTTCTTAAATAAGCGAAATTGATCGCAATTTACCGAACTAAAAGGTTCGAATTGAAAATACCTATGAAACTTTTGTATCGTGATATACATCACATGGCGTAGCATAGGTACGGCGTCAGTAGTCATATCAATACAATTTTGCGTTTTAAAGTTATAATTTGAATGCAGATGACAGCTGTCACAGTACCCAAGCTGTGTGAAAAATATCACAGTAGATTTGCTGATTTACTTTGAAAAAATCTCGTATCTCACCCTGATACCACAGAATAAATAATAGTACTAAGTACAGAAGACTCACTCTCTAACAAAACGCGTCTGTTACGATCAGCACAGATATGGCCGCTAGGTGGTGACAGCGCCACGCGCGGCTTATGGCTTTCCCCAAAATTGGGGCCGAAGGCTGAACGGATATATGTAGGTACTTTTAGCTACCTGTAGCAAAGCGACGAAATCGCGGAGTGAGACACGCCTGCTGATACTCAAAGTTGAAAGGCAGTAACTCTGTATGCATCCCATACCTATGTATCTATGTATCTATATACCACATTTTTGTTTTGATTGACAGAACAAGATACGAGTTTTTTTCAAAGTCGTGTTTTCTACAAACCTCTATAATAGTGTTGCCACCATGCAAACTGAAATTCACCAGTAAAGGTGACATTCGAATATCAACTGCAGCTGCATAACGCGGGCGCTGCGCTGTCTCTGTCAATTTTCTTATAAAATTAGTAACTAAATGCGGTATCAAACGTCACTCATTTTATCAAGGAAATTAACAGTGGCAGCGCCTCAATCAGTAATACCGCAACAATAAAGCAGATGCAGATTCCATCCGAATGTCGCCTTAACTCTTAAGAGGCCCCTGTACACAATGGCCCAGCGTGGGCCATTCTGGGGGACGCTTTTATGCGTTAAGAGGGAGCAAGCGATATTGCTATCTCATTCTACCGCATGCAGCCATGCGGTAGAATGAGAGTCCCTTGGACTGGCCGGCGATGGCCCATTGTGTACAGGGGCCTTTATGTAGAAACTTTTCCCCCATTTTTGCCCGCTCTGGGCACTAAGGAGCGGGAAATACGAAATTACGAAATAAATATTTTTCATCACACTTGCTCGATAAAAACCTTATTTCATGCCGGTGTACTGAAGGACAGAGGCCCATATTGTTCGCGCGGGAGTTAGGGGTCATCCATTAATTACGTCACACGAATTTGTAGGTTTTTTGACCCCTCCCCCCTCCTTGTCACACTTGGCAAACCCCTCCCCCCTAGTGTGACGTCACATTTTTTCTACGAAATCGCCAAATCGAATTAAGTAAGTACCTAAGTATTATTAATATTTTATCAAAATATTTTTGACGATATAAATATTAGTAATTTTATAACCCAAAACTGCTTAGGAAAGAAAATTAAACTAATAAAAACGATTATCGTTTTAAAAACTTGTTATTTAAATGTACAGCGAATAAAATAATTTAAGTAAATTTTCGGTTACTGATGAAGTTAAAGTGAAGTCACAAAGTTTGTGTCTCCCCCCTCCCCCATGTCACAATATGTCACATTTTCTTGACCCCCTCCCTCCCCCTAAACGTGTGATGTAATTAATGGATGACCCCTTATGGATTGTGAAAAAAAAAGCTATATCTATGTCACTAATCCATACGAACCATGTAGGTTATAAGTAAAATACTTTGTTTAAAATCAAGGTATACGAGAGTATTACTTTTAAAATACTACCGACGTTTATTATTTAATATTTTTGTTTATGTTTAAAAATATTTATTTTGATTAATTTAAATTTAGATCCTGTGCCATCGATGTCTAACCCATGCCTAACCTGTCAAAAATGACAATATGGCGTATGAATGTTTGAAATGTTGCCGTATTTAAGAATTATATCGCCTTAAATTTAGTTTTTTCTTCGCAAGTGTAAAATGAAAAACTTTGTGTATACCTAACTCCGGGGGTAAGAAAATTGCAAACTCGGGTCTTTAATTGCCTCCAGCTTGCGACTGTCGGGAATAAAAACCCTCGTCTCCAAAATTTCACTTACCCCCCACGTTGCAAAATGCACTATGAAACGCCTCACTCACGTTACACTGGTTCGCTTGAGATTGACCCGCGCGTGCTCAAGATATCATATCAATGAGAATACACTGACTGGCTGGCAAAGCTTACTGGCGCTAACAGCTGGCAACGTTCGAATCAACCTTAAATGGAATTAGCTGGTTAGATAGTGCACGACACCTTGCACTTTGTGACTATGCGCTGAAACTTGGCACAGTTGATTCTTAGCTGGTCTTGAGCAAATACAGACCGGAAGCCGTCGAGAGCCACCTCTAATTTAGTGAGGGGAGGGGGTTTCGACGGTGCCACGTTTCACTTGGAGCAACATTTAACTATACCTATTAGGGCATGTAATATATCATTTTCGGATAGAACTAAGAACCAACTGTGCCAAGTTTCAGCGCATAGTCACAAAGTGCAAGGTTCCCATACAACGGCGTGCAGTATTAAACCAGCTAGATATATCTATACGATTCAAGTAGGTACTCTGTGTTATACGATTCACGAACCTATCTTAATTCGTAACTATACATTTGGGGCCATCCTATGTTTTTAGGGTTCCGTACCTCAAAAGGAAAAAACATTAAATTGAAATTTGGTAAGTACCTACACATATGTAAGTCTGTGACCCAAAGACGGACATGTAACGTCAGCAAATGAATTTTAAACATAGGGGCCACTTTTGGGAGGTAAATGAGAAAATTAAAAAAAAAAACAACGGGTTGCACACCGGGAGTGGCGACAGAAGTGAAAACTCAATGACTAGTCCAAAATGTCTGCAGCACTATGTATAATTGACCCATCCTCCTTTCTATTGAAAAACTTTAGATCCGAAATTGCTGGTCAGTGAACTTGTTTAAAATTCGAAATTCAAATTTGTAGCGTTAATTGTTTAAAATTCGAATATAAATTGTAAAGTTACCTTGCAGACCTCGGATCTAAATATATTTGGTCATGATATTATGAGTTTTATTCACCAGTACTAGAGTTCACTTTTATTAGCGATTTCATCAAGATGTAGCTTTATTGAATAGGCTACATGACTAATTTTCATTTATGGTATCAATCGATCGGGTTTGTTTTTAGGATCAAATGTCTATATGGGACCCATTGCATTAAAGTAACACAAAAGTCAGAAATTATAGTCAAAGGCCGACAGTCGCACTTCACTCGCGAAACGCCCTATACAAAACGGCAGGGGAACGTGACGTCAAGGTCTCTGGGAGCCAATCTTGTAGTATGGACAAAACAAGAAAATTGCGTTTTTGTCGGTGAAATATTGCGTTTATGTATATAGTTGCTATACAATATTTTTGGATGAAATGTAAGGAATTGAATGGTACCCTTACTTTTATCGTTTTTGGAAGTTAAAAAAAGAGTTAAATTTTGAAACTTTCAGGTCCTGTATATTTGTAATTTTTCAATATTTAATTTTAATATCCACATTATTGTGATAAATTGCTCGTTTGCTATCTATTTTACTAGATTTTCTTATAAAATTCAACATGTGTCATCATCCCTATTATATTTGAGTGATATAGAGTTAGAATGTAACTGTGAGATCCTCGTATTTCAGCCCGTACAAGATTAGAACCTTATTTCATGTAATATCATTTAGTTTTTCTTTATTGATTTAAATGCCATCTAAATGAGTGGCCATCTAAATCTTACGGTCAGGTGATCGGCTTACGCTGTCTCGAGTTTATCATTTTTTTCCCCACCTCAAAAAATGCCCAGTGCCGCTACAGAAGTTTTCACTTCAAAAATTGTGTGATGTACCTACCGTTGAATCGCGAGTCCGACTCGCACTTGACTTTATTATTAATAATCAAATTTCATCTTATCCAACTGTGTAATAAGATTGATTTTCTTTTTTTTCTAACCCTTTATAGGGCATAGAAAAAGATATTGTAAAGCAAAAAAGACCATAAGTACATACCTAATGAATTAATTTGAATTGAATCATGGAATTTTATTTTATTTTGGGCCGTCTAAAGGCTAAAATAATTATCTTACTGTGTCGACCGTCTAGTGGCGCCCTCCTTAGGGGAATCCAGTTAATTTGTGTATTCAGTATAGTAGGTAGGTATAGGTATATTACCAAAGAGAACTAACCCCTGTCCCTATTTACTAGCCTACTCAGAAATAGATCCCAAATTGTAGTAGGTGACGGCGGTAAGATAAGATCGGATCCTTTGGAAGCGACTATGGGTGTTGCGCAGGGATCATCTGTATCAAATATACTTTTTTCCCTACTTCTCAACGACTGACCCGAGTCCGTTCAGGCCGCCGAAACTCTAATGTACGCCGATGACGTTGCCGCGATCGTTACAGCGCCTACCACTGACGGTTTAGAGCAAGGACTGAACACCGCGGCAGCACAGCTGTCTCGGTGGTTCGCATGGAACGGGCTGGCATTAAATTTAAAAAAGACGCACTTCTTGCACTTCAATTTGTCGGGCCGCAGTACGAGGCTACTGAGAGTCCAGGTCGATGGAAAAATGCTTGAACAAACCACCTCCACCACCTTCTTAGGATTCCAAATCGATCAAGGCTTAAAGTGGGATCTGCACGTTGACAGGTTGTGTGGCAAATTAGGAAGTGCATGCTTCGCTTTGGGTCGTGTTACGAAGATAGTGGCTCCAGAGGTTGCACGAACCTGTTATTTCGCTACTGTTCACTCATTGATACAGTATGGTGCAGAGCTATGGGGTTTCTGTGCGCAATGGGAAAGAGTTTTTCGCCTGCAGAAACGTGCCATCAGGACCATTGCACGAGTGCCCGCTGACACCCCTGCCAAAGAGCTTTTTAAAAAACTCGGCATTCTCACACTGCCCGCAATAGTAATCATGCAGGTAGCGATATACGTGAGATGAAACTTAGACACTTATAAAACGAAAGAGATGGGGTCTAATTACAATACGCGTAATGCTAAAAAACTTGTAGGAATTAGTAGGAAATTGGACCTGCTGTCTATAATAAACTACCACAAAACGTTATTGACGCACCAAGTTTGTGCAACTTTAAGCATCGATTAAAGAACTGGCTCGTCGATCACCCGTTCTACACCTACGGGGAGTTCATTATGCATACAGGGTCAGTGCCCATCTGAACAGACTTTCAGTTATTAAATGTATTATTTTTCAAATTTAAACCATTGTGAGATATACTAACATTGAATAATTATTATTTTTACCTCATCTTAAAAATGTATCATATTTACCTACTATTTTAAACTTAAATTTTGACTTTTGCTTTTCTACTATTTTTCAATTTTGACCTCAATATTATTAGACACGGGAATCAGCTATTTTTATATTAATTGTAATTTTAAAATGTATCCTAATTTTAAATTTTAAGTCTTTCGTCTTGACCTCAATTTTAATTTTAAACGTTTTCCAATTTTAATTCGACATGTAAATAAGCTTTGTTTTAATTTTCGATTGATTGTATATATAATTTTAAGTTTAAGTGTAAGTGTATAATTTATTTGACATGTAAATTGGCTTTATGAATAAACGAGTATGAGTATGAGTATGAGTATGAGTAACCAATTTACCAATAACAATTTATCAATCAATGTATATTTGATAGGTATTACTATATATTATTGTCCTACTGATTCCTCAACTTTTAGTATTTTGACATAGTTTTATTTTGCTTATGGTTTGCTTTAAGGCTTGTTTAAGACCTAAACGGAAAAATGTTGCCACTATTTGCCGTTTAGTTGACAAAGCGAAAAATAGGCAAAATTAAAACTATACTGATTTATACATTGAATGGTTTATTAAAGAACACAATTCCCCTATGCCCTATGCCCTAATGAGGGCACCACTGGACGGGCGACGCAGTCTTAGAAAGTAAATTTAAATTGTAACAGAGAGTCTTCTAAAACTCGTGAAATACTTTTGCGGACAACTCTAAATTGGATCCGGGAAATGTGGAATAGATCAATAGGTACCTATACTTTTTATTAATAGGATTTCTATTTAATTTAACAACTTAAATAACTATTAAACTATAAATACATTTTATTAAATTATACAACGGGACTTAATCGCGTATCTAAGTTTTAAGATTTACCTCCGACGTTTCGAGGATGGCGTTGTCCCCGTGGTCTCGGAGAAGACTGGCTTAAGTTGACATCAGCATCGTCTAACCGCGCGAGTTTTTCGAACTACCCGCACTTGGTCTTGTTTATCCGCTTGAACGTTTTGCGCACTAAGGATGTCACTCTGTCGACACACAACACAAACAAATAAACAACAAATAGCGGATAAACAAAACCAAGTGCGGGTAGTTCGAAAAACTCGCGCGGTTAGACGATGCTGATGTCAACTTAAGCCAGTCTTCTCCGAGACCACGGGGACAACGCCGTCCTCGAAACGTCGGAGGTAAATCTTAAAACTTAGATACGCGATTAAGTCCCGTTGTATAATTTAATAATGTGTAAAAATCGTGAAAGTTTAAATCAGTGTTATAAATACATTTTACTGAATTTTTACTAGGAGCAGAGATACTATTAAGTATAGAATAGTTATTTACGATACAAGTCCGAATTACCTATTCGCACGTGTATCGTAACGTTTTACAGTACCTACCCCCGTATATGCCCGTTTAAATTTTTGACATAGCGACGGAAAGTGCTTATTTCCGCACTAGTGCGGGGAAGTAGCGTGCATATGTACTGTAATAATTATTTGAGTCCAAAGACATCATTATCAAAAATAAAATCAATATTAAGTAACCCATGAAATATTGATTTGTTATAACTCAGACATTTTATACATCATGTCTGACTTATTCCGCAGCAACTACATGAGCGGTACAACGTCTCTCGTGGTTATACAAGTATACACGCTTTAAGAGCCAACAGGAGCTGAGATTTAAATATTTTAGGTAAATATACCCGTCTCGCTAACGGAAGCGGCTCCTAAAACTAGTGCGCGAAAAATCCTGCGTAAAAATCTCAAAAATCTAGGTTTCGTACTCGACTGTTTCCTCCTCCAAAACTTAACCAATCGTAACCAAATTTGGAAATCTAAATGATTATGACATTATCTGTGTCGGACCGTTTTGATTTTTTGGCTAATTGATATAAGTTTTGAATAGCGCGCCTTTCATTGCGGCATAGTCAATGAGGCCATTTTAGCCATTTTTGAAGGGCTCTAGCGCCTTAAAAAACAAAAATGTCAAAAAAAGCAAAACGGTCCGACACAGATATTGACAATATTAATCTGTGTTGAAAAAATCATTGCCCTAGCTTCAAAACCCACGGAGGAAACAGTCGAGTACGTTTGTATGGAGAAATGACCACTCCTGTTGGCTCTTAAGGTTAGGAACACTCCGATTAGGTACGACTGCAGCAGTGATGCTGTTGTAGCGTTCCTTTGCACCTTACAGTGGCGGGAAACAGACGATATCACTGACATTTTCCTTGATAAATCGCGTTGTGTTGCTGTAGTTGCCGCTTGCTACTATCGTTCAAACGTTCAACTCCGTCACACATTTTATATGGAAAATTGTCATGTTCCGTTTTCCGCTGCTGCAATTGCAATCTGAATGTGTAACGGCAGTCACGTCCACACGATATGGCACCAAATTATAAGCAGTTATTATGAGCACATTAATATAATCAGTTTCATTCGCGAGTTTTACTCTGTCTTTACCGAAACCAACGTTATACTTATATTATAATAATAGGTATCTACTTATCTTTAAATACAGTATGTGAATTCAATACGGGCGAATATTTAAACGGTGGTTAGCATAGGAACTAAGAAGTATATTGAGATAGATTTTGCTTAGAAATACAATGAAAATTTTAACCATACAAAATAATTCGGCCCGCAGTTTAGGTAAGTAGTAAGTACCACACAAGTTACGGGATACGAACTTTTTAAAGTAACTATCAACGCTTGTTAGCAGTTATTATTAAAAAGATCGTATTTCGTAATGTCATGTCATCTTATGTTTCTTAATGTAAGGCCTGAGTGGACGCTCATGTTGGGCGTGCAGCGGGGCGGGGCGTGCGGCGTGCATGTTAAACAAATGCCAGCGTATTGGGACCGTGTACGATGGCAGCGCCGCCTAGCGTTCGCAACGTGGTCGGCGCTGTCAAATAGCGAGCGCTACAAAATAAAGATTATTCCTTAAAAATATTTACTATAATGTACTTATTTACTTAACAATGTGCGGAATCTATTCGTATTTAATGTTAAATAATAAATACACTTGGTTTTTGCTTTAGTGAAAACAGTAAGAAATATCTGTGTATTTTATATTTTTCAGTCAATTTCCTTCGTTGTTGTTTCGTTACAAATTCAATGAAAAAATGTATGTTTCACTATGTTTTGATGACTCACTTAGTGATCCTCTTCCTGGGAATACGTACGATGCTTGCAATTATAAAAACTTTGACCTTTTTCACAGGTTTTATTCAACACATTTTATGTTAAAAATTTATGTTCTCCCGCTTAATAGGCACAATGTCTGTTGTGACACTTGTGACAGACGACAGATAACACTACGTGCCAAAAGTGTGCTTTTGACGGGCTTTCAATAACTAATCAAAGAGTAGTATAATATATTACAATCACTTAATGTTGGTACACTGTATTAGCCAGTGTTGGCCGAACGTTAATCCCAATTACCATTAAAAATTAACCATTGAAAAGGTTAATTCGAATTAACCATTAACCATTGAAGGAAAATTAATTGTCAATTCGCATTAACATCAATTTGCATTAATATTAATTTATTTCGAACCATTAAAAATTAAAAAGAATTAATGGTTAATGCTTCACAAACCATTAAAAATTAAATCAATTTTTAATGACATTTAAAAATATTATTGATAATTATCAATTAACAAAAATATATCGTAATTTTATAAAGGCGCCCGTAATTTTTATCTAGCTAGTGGACCTCAGGTTTGGTGCAACATAGAAACACGCCGTTTGGTCATCCGACTCGTCTTGAAGAGCACTTGGGAGACCAGTACCCAAGATAGAGCTGATGCTGAACCCTGGGTGTACCTAGTGGAATTCAGGTTTGGTGCAACATACACACACGCCGTTTAGGCAATGCGACTCGTCACAATGAGCACTTGGGAGAGCAGTACCCAAGATGGAGCTGATGCTGAACCCTGGCTGTACCTAGTGGAACTCAGGTTTGGTGCAACATAGACACACGCCGTTTAGGCTATTCGACTCGTCACAATGAGCACTTGGGAGAGCAGTACCCAAGATGGAGCTGATGCTGAACCTTGGCTGTACCTACTGGAACTCAGGTTTGGTGCAACATAGACAAACGCCGTTTTGGTCATCCGACTCGTCTTGATGAGAACTTGGAGAGCAGTACCTAAGATAGAGCTAATGCTGAACCCTGGCAGTACCTAGTGGAACTCAGGTTTGGTGCAACATAGACACACACCGTTTTGGTCATCCGACTCGTCTTGATGAGCACTTGGGAGAGCAGTACCCAAGATAGAGCTGATGCTGAACCCTGGCAGTACCTAATGGAACTCAGGTTTGGTGCAACATAGACAAACGCCGTTTTGGTCATCCGACTCGTCTTGATGAGCACTTGGGAGAGCAGTACCCATGTTAGAGCTGATGCTGAACCCTGGCTGTACTTAGTGGAACTCAGGTTTGGTGCAACATAGACACACGCCGTTTTGGTCATCCGACTCGTCTTGATGAGCACTTGGGAGAGCAGTACCCAAGATAGAGCTGATGCTGAACCCTGGCTGTACCTAGTGGAACTAAGGTTTGGTGCAACATAGACAAACGCCGTTTTGATCATCCGACTCGACTTGATGAGCACTTGGGAGAGCAGTACCCAAGATAGAGCTGATGCTGAACCCTGGCAGTACCTAATGGAACACAGGTTCGGTGCAACATAGACAAACGCCGTTTTGGTCATCCGACTCGTCTTGATGAGCACTTGGGAGACCAGTACCCAAGATAGAGCTGATGCTGAACCCTGGCTGTATCTAGTGGAACTCAAGTTTGGTGCAACATAGACACATGCCGTTTTGGTCATCCGACTCGTCTTGATGAGCACTTGGGAGAGCAGTACCCAAGATAGAGCTGATGCTGAACCCTGGCTGTACTTAGTGGAACTCAGGTTTGGTGCAACATAGACAAACGCCGTTTTGGTCATCCGACTCGTCTTAATGAGCACTTGGGAGAGCAGTACCCAAGATAGAGCTAATGCTGAACCCTGGCTGTACCTAGTGGAACTCAGGTTTGGTGCAACATAGACACACGCCGTTTTGGTCATCCGACTTGTCTTGATGAGCACTTGGGAGAGCAGTACCCAAGATAGAGCTGATGCTGAACAGCTGGCTGTACCTAGTGGAACTCAGGTTTGGTGCAACATAGACACACGCCGTTTTGGTCATCCGACTTGTCTTGATGAGCACTTGGGAGAGCAGTACCCAAGATAGAGCTGATGCTGAACAGCTGGCTGTACCTAGTGGAACTCAGGTTTGGTGCAACATAGAAACACGCCGTTTTGGTCATCCGACTCGTCTTGATGAGCACTTGGGAGAGCAGTACCCAAGATAGAGCTGATGCTGAACCCTGGCTGTATCTAGTGGAACTCAGGTTTGGTGCAACATAGACACATGCCGTTTTGGTCATCCGACTCGTCTTGATGAGCACTTGGGAGAGCAGTACCCAAGATAGAGCTGATGCTGAACCCTGGCTGTATCTAGTGGAACTCAGGTTTGGTGCAACATAGACACATGCCGTTTTGGTCATCCGACTCGTCTTGATGAGCACTTGGGAGAGCAGTACCCAAGATAGAGCTGATGCTGAACCCTGGCAGTACCTAGTGGAACTCAGGTTTGGTGCAACATAGACACACGCCGTTTTGGTCATCCGACTTGTCTTGATGAGCACTTGGGAGAGCAGTACCCAAGATAGAGCTGATGCTGAACAGCTGGCTGTACCTAGTGGAACTCAGGTTTGGTGCAACATAGAAACACGCCGTTTTAGTCATCCGACTCGTCTTGATGAGCACTTAGGAGAGCAGTACCCAAGATAGAGCTGATGCTGAACCCTGGCTGTACTTAGTGGAACTCAGGTTTGGTGCAACATAGACAAACGCCGTTTTGGTCATCAGACTCGTCTTGATGAGCACTTGGGAGAGCAGTACCCAAGATAGAGCTAATACTGAACCCTGGCTGTACCTAGTGGAACTCAGGTTTGGTGCAACATAGACACACGCCGTTTTGGTCATCCGACTTGTCTTGATGAGCACTTGGGAGAGCAGTACCCAAGATAGAGCTGATGCTGAACAGCTGGCTGTACCTAGTGGAACTCAGGTTTGGTGCAACATAGACACATGCCGTTTTAGTCATCCGACTCGTCTTGATGAGCACTTAGGAGAGCAGTACCCAAGATAGAGCTGATGCTGAACCCTGGCTGTACCTAGTGGAACTCAGGTTTGGTGCAACATAGACACATGCCGTTTTAGTCATCCGACTCGTCTTGATGAGCACTTGGGAGAGCAGTACCCAAGATAGAGCTAATGCTGAACCCTGGCTGTACCTAGTGGAACTCAGGTTTGGTGCAACATAGACACACGCCGTTTTGGTCATCCGACTCGTCTTGATGAGCACTTGGGAGACCGTACCCAAGATAGAGCTGATGCTGAACCCTGGCTATACCTAGTGGAACTCAGGTTTGGTGCAACATAGACACATGCCGTTTTAGTCATCCGACTCGTCTTGATGAGCACTTGGGAGAGCAGTACCCAAGATAGAGCTGATGCTGAACCCTGGCTGTACCTAGTGGAACTCAGGTTTGGTGCAACATAGACAAACGCCGTTTTGGTCATCCGACTCGTCTTGATGAGCACTTGGGAGAGCAGTACCCAAGATAGAGCTGATGCTGAACCCTGGCAGTACCTAATGGAACTCAGGTTTGGTGCAACATAGACAAACGCCGTTTTGGTCATCCGACTCGTCTTGATGAGCACTTGGGAGAGCAGTACCCAAGATAGAGCTGATGCTGAACCCTGGCTGTACTTAGTGGAACTCAGGTTTGGTGCAACATAGACAAACGCCGTTTTGGTCATCCGACTCGTCTTAATGAGCACTTGGGAGAGCAGTACCCAAGATAGAGCTGATGCTGAACCCTGGCAGTACCTAGTGGAACTCAGGTTTGGTGCAACATAGACACACGCCGTTTTGGTCATCCGACTTGTCTTGATGAGCACTTGGGAGAGCAGTACCCAAGATAGAGCTGATGCTGAACAGCTGGCTGTACCTAGTGGAACTCAGGTTTGGTGCAACATAGAAACACGCCGTTTTGGTCATCCGACTCGTCTTGATGAGCACTTGGGAGAGCAGTACCCAAGATTGAGCTGATGCTGAACCCTGGCTATACCTAGTGAAACTCAGGTTTGGTGCAACATACAACCAAACCTGAGTTCCACTAGGTACTGCCAGGGTTCAGCATCAGCTCTATCTTGGGTACTGCTCTCCCAAGTGCTCATCAAGACGAGTCGGATGACCAAAACGGCGTTTGTCTATGTTGCACCAAACCTGAGTTCCATTAGGTACTGCCAGGGTTCAGCATCAGCTCTATCTTGGGTACTGCTCTCCCAAGTGCTCATCAAGACGAGTCGGATGACCAAAACGGCGTTTGTCTATGTTGCACCAAACCTGAGTTCCATTAGGTACTGCCAGGGTTCAGCATCAGCTCTATCTTGGGTACTGCTCTCCCAAGTGCTCATCAAGACGAGTCGGATGACCAAAACGGCGTGTGTCTATGTTGCACCAAACCTGAGTTCCACTAGGTACAGCCAAGGTTCAGCATCAGCTCCATCTTGGGTACTGCTCTCCCAAGTGCTCATTGTGACGAGTCGAATAGCCTAAACGGCGTGTGTCTATGTTGCACCAAACCTGAGTTCCAGTAGGTACCTACTGCCAGGTTTCAGGGTCATTTTGTTGTCTCATTTTAAAATATCACGACCTGATACTTCACTGAAGCTTGTATTCATATGCTTATTTTTAATTTTAATACCTAGCTCCAAGTTTCTAAGCAATAGTAACATTAATTATTAGTTTATGAAAAAATTGATTTAATTGCATTAAACGTTAATTTAGATTGACAATCAATGTAATTAAACGTCTCAAAATTTAATTCTAATTAACTTAATTTAAATTGATGCGTAATGCAATTGACTAATTGCGGATTTAATGGTTAATGGAAATGATTAATTGTTAATTAGAATTACACATTACGGCCAACACTGGTATTAGCCATACTATTTTATTAACATACAAGAAAAACTCTGTGTTGACATAGACTAGATAAAATGTTTAGCCATAACGTTGTTATAGTATATATTATATGGTATAAAAGGCAAATATTTAGCTCGGCATTGAAAATATATAAAATTTACTATTACTGTTTCGTCCAGAATTATTGCAGTTTACCACACAATAGCTATCGTGACCCATTTTTATCGTAAGTATGATTATAAAGCTAAAATTACTGAGAAGTATGGGAATTGACAGAAACACTGTTACCAATCATGTCATTATTGGCCACATGCCACATCAAGCGCTGCGATCGTTTCGGCTTCCCCTACCACCCGCTTTGCACGGAGCGAATGGGCGTTTTATTTTAAAGTTGTCCCCTACACTTTTTTTTCAAGTTTGGGATTTTTTATGTTATTTCTACTCAGAATCACGAGCTCTTTCTATCCTAATAGGAGAAAAATAGTGTCCCAAAATTTCCATACATTTTTAGATCTTTCCATTCCGCGACCGCCATACAAAGTCTATGAAAAATGGTGACGGAATGGAAATAAAAACCTTATGACACTTTTTTTCTCCTATTAGGATAGAAAGGTGATTCTGAGTAGAAATAACATAAAAAGTCCCAAATTTGAAAAAAAAGTGTAGGGGACAACTTAAAAAATAAACGCCCGAATAGGAGCGGCCTTAGTACACGCTGCTCAAATTGCTTGTGAGCCCGACGCCACGCTGCACGCCCCGCCGAACGCTCCGCTTCGAGCGTCCACTCAGGCCTTACACTTAATGTTTGCAGTACATTGCTGCTCGGTAAATTAAGAAAAAAATAAATTAATTAAAAATTAAAAAACACGACTGCAGTTTAAAATCGAACTGAAAAGCTAAAAATAATTTTTAGTTTTGTTAGGTACTCAACTTAATGAATGTAAAATAGAATATAAGTGTTCAGTCCGGGTCATAAACAGCAAACGGAAAAGTTTAGGCTCATTTAGGATCGTGACTGTACCTGCATATTTTATTTCTATTGCAGTCGGGGACCTTGATATATTGAAATTTTCCCATTCACAGGTCCCCGACTGCAATCGAAATAAAATATACAGGTACAGTCACGATCCTAAATGAGCCTAAACTTTTCCGTTTGCTGTTTATGACCCGGACTGAACACTTATATTCTATTTTACATTCATTAAGTTGAGTACCTAACAAAACTAAAAATTATTTTTAGCTTTTCAGATCGATTTTAAACTGCAGTCGTGTTTTTTAATTTTTAATTAATTTATTTTATTTTATACATTTTAGTGACCATACAAACCAACCACATTTTTTATGATTTAAGGAAATTTAGTTGCTTGAAGGAGCTTTCATCATGTTGATCTTTGATATGTTAGCATAAAACGTGCTTAAATACCTAAATAGGTCGGACCCAAAAACCAGACGTATTTAAAAGTGCTATGGCTTAATATCTCTGTAACTACATAATTATTTCCTATTAGTTGGCTTTCGGCCTTCGCAATTAAGATACTTGGGGAAGCTGCAGAATGCGTGCACCTTTCTTACGCTCTGGGCCTTCGACCCTACGCGAAGCTCGGCCTTCGGCCTTCGCAATTAAGATACTTGGGGAAGCTGCAGAAAGCATGCACCTTTCTTACGCTCCGGGCTTTCGGCCCTACGCGAAGCTCGGCCTTCGGCCTTCGCGATTGAGAAACTTGGGGAAGTTACATAAAGAGTGCACCTTTCTTACGCTCCGGGTCTTCGGCCCTACGCGAAGCTCGGCCTTCGGCCGTCGCAATTAAGATACTTGGGGAAGCTGCAGAAAGCATGCACCTTTCTTACGCTCCGGGCCTTCGGCCCTACGCGAAGCACGGCCTTCGGCCTTCGCGATTGAGAAACTTGGGGAAGTTACATAAAGGGTGCACCTTTCTTACGCTCCGGGTCTTCGGCCCTACGCGAAGCTCGGCCTTCGGCCGTCGCAATTAAGATACTTGGGGAGCTGCAGAAAGCATGCACCTTTCTTACGCTTCGGGCCTTCGGCCCTACGCGAAGCACGGCCTTCGGCCTTCGCGATTGAGAAACTTGGGGAAGTTACATAAAGCGTGCACCTTTCTTACGCTCCGGGTCTTCGGCCCTACGCGAAGCTCGGCCTTCGGCCTTCGCAATTAAGATACTTGGGGAAGCTGCAAAAACCATGCACCTTTCTTACGCTCCGGGCCCTCGGCCCTACGCGAAGCTCGGCCTTCGGCCTTCTCGATTGGGACACTTGGGGAAGTTACATAAAGCGTGTACCTTTCTTACGCTTCGGGCCTTCGGCCCTACGCGAAGCTCGGCCTTCGGCCTTCGCGATTGAGAAACTTGGGGAAAATACATAAAAGCATGTACCTTTCTTACGCTCCGGGCCTTTGACCCTACGTGAAGCTCGGCCTTCGGCCTTCGCAATTGAGGAACTTGGGGAAGCTGCAAAAACCATGCACCTTTCTTACGCTCCGGGCCTTCGGCCCTACGCGAAGCTGGGCCTTCGGCCTTCGCGATTGGGAATCTTGGGGAAGCTACAGAGAGTGTGCACCTTGCTTACGTTCTGGGCCTTCGGCCCTACGCGAAGCTCGGCCTTCGGCCTTCGCAATTGAGTTATTGGGGAAGCTGCAAAAACCGTGCACCTTTCTTACGCTCCGGGCCTTCGGCCCTACGCGAAGCTCGGCCTTCGGCCTTCGCAATTAAGATACTTGGGGAAGTTACAGGAAGCACGCACCGCCTTACGCTTCGGACCGTCGGCCATATGCGGAGTTCGGCCTTCGGCCTTCGTAATTAAAATACTCTGGTAAGTTGCAGGAAGAGCCCATCTATCTCAAGCTCCCAGTTTTTGCCCCCTACGCGGAGCTCGGCCTTCATAATTAATATTCTTGGGAAATTTGGAAGCGCGCACCGAGCCTGTCTTATGCTCCGGGCCTTCAACCCTACGCGGAGCTCGGCTTTCGACCTTTGCAATTTGAATACTCGGGGAAGTTGCAGGAAGAGCCCATCTGCCGTACGCTCCGGGCCGTCATCCCTACGTAGAGCTCGGCCTTCGGTCTGACACTTTTACACCTTGTTCCGTCAAAGTGGGTGCAGAGTTATATCTGAAGACGGACTCTACAATCTCAGACTCTCTACAAAGAACTTTTACACTTTTCTATTCCTTTAGCGCAATTTAGAACATATTGGCTTGGTTTCAAAACAAGTAAAATATGATTAATATAATACCTACCTATGTATAATTTTTTTTATGATCAGCGGTCAAGCCACTTCCTTTGAATATCCCAACAATAGGATAATATTTGGTTTTATAAGATTAGCTTTTCCTACCATATTTTGTGAATTCTTACTTTCTCGAAATTAGACTTAAACCCTCATATTGTATATATATTATTGATCGTCTTTCAAAGCGCTTCATTTTGATGCCCTACTCGATGGGTTTGCAAGATATTTTTTTATAAATGTTTCGCAATATGGCGTATTTAGTCCGCCATATTGTTTTTATAATGACGTCATATAGCCTATGTCACTCGGGATGACGTAAGGATTCTAATGATACATCATACATCTAAATCGGTTCTGGCATTTAGCTGCTAGCTGTGAACGCTGAAAACAATACACTCCTTTTTTTGGGCAGTCGTGTAAAAAAAACAATTACGGGGTCATAATTAAGTGTAACTTAAAAAAAACTTCTTAATTATCTGATTAGACGGATAAATAGGGTATTTGACTTACTAGTTAAATCAGCTTCTTTTTTCGAACTGTCAAAACTATATTGCTGCTATGAAATTTGTATGAAACACTAGCATGTGACGTCACAATCAAATTACCTACTCTTTATAGTTTTATACGGGTTGAAAATAGAAATTGTGTCTAAAAGTAACTGCTGTCTACGTTTCTCTATTAATCTTCTGGTGCTTTATTTCATGCTCGGTGTAAAATAATTTATTTTAAATACAGTCAAATACCCTATTCTATACCTGGTTTAATTAATTGGCCGTAATCCCTCTAGACCTCAATCACCTCATACAACTCCTTTGAATCTAAGGCCGTCTTTGGCATATAGGTAAAATTGTCCGCATCGTCCCCGCCTCGGACAAGTTCGACAAGAAAGCTCTTGTCAGGTGACAAATCGCTGTTAAGGTGCGGTTTTGTGCACGCCTCTCCGGTTGACACCCAACACGCCACGTTTCCATCATGGTCAAGAAACACAATGTTCTCATCTTTATCAAACACAAAATCCTCTAACGTAGCATTCATATAATCACCATATTTTACCATTTCCTTCGTTTCTCTATCTAATTTATATATAACTCTTGCGGAAACATCTCCAAAATACACATCACCGTATTTACCAATTGACAGAACTTGTCTTTCGTCAGAGATAAGAGCCCATGACTTCTTGCCGTTGTTGTCCCAGCTAAACCTGTAAAGATTGTTAGCAGAAGTAAAGAACCATTCAGTTGCATTTCTTACATTGACCATATCGGTGACTTTGAAGTTTTTTAAGTTACTGTAACCATCTAAGGACTTTGAAGTCTTGTTGTAGTAAGCACAACTACCATCCTGGTTGATCGTGTACAGAGTGTCTTCATACCGAAGTCTGGCAGGTGATGTAAATCGATCAAGATAGAAAACTTTTTTTTTTTTGTAAGCGCCTTGTTCATATTTATACGCGTCTACTTCACTGTATGCTCCTCCCTGACTTGAGTAGAGGACTTGGGTATCTTGGTCTACTGTTAAGCCCCATATATAGTCTGCATCAACGCTTCGCATTTTAGCTTCATCGAGGAAAAATGCTATGGTGTGGTGATCTTTAATTTGGACATAGAGTATGTTGTTCGTGCGGTCGATAGCGAGTTGACTGTAGATGTTGATGTCGAAACCCTCGATCAGGGTTTTCTTGGAGTGGCAGATGCCTTGGATGCACGCATCGCAGTCAGCGCGCGCCGCAGTAAGCGCGCTCACAAATACCAATAGCATAAACATGATGGTGTCTGTGAACAAAAGCGATACCTAAGTAAACATCAAAGTAATTGAATGGAATTTAATATCCTTGCAGTAGATATAGTTAATATAAACAAACTTACAAATATATATTAGGATACAAATATAATCTCAGGACTTTGCCGGAAGTGAGACAAAAAGTGGTCTAAATATTGTGACGCCGCGCAAGAGGTTTGCATAAATACTAGGGTTTGCTCCCGGGAAATACCGGTACCGAAAGTACCGGGAATTCCCGGGATTTAGAGCCAAGCAAAGAACCGGGATTTCAAAATTAAAATCCCGGTACTCCCGGGATTTTCGGGACTAAAATTTCCGGTTTGACAATGCCGACAATATAAAATTGCGTAATTTGATACTTTAAGTTAAGGGCATAAATGTTTGTACGATAAATAATTTTATACGAACAATTAGTTATTTCATATTTGTATACTAACTAGAAGCAAAAATAGAGACAATTTTGTAATTAATAAAATAATACTTTTAATTCAAATTCAAACACGGTATAAGAAACTCACATATGATAATGATATTTTAAATGAATTAATAATTCTGGCTGAATAATTTATTGATTTGTCGTATTGATAGTTCTGTTATTATATGTTCGAAGGTCCACAGCCCATTTTGAACGCATGCGAAAAATTATAATTTTTTTTTATACTTTTTCACAAAACGTCTTACATATTTAAAAAAAATGATGATATTACTGAGCCACAATTCAGTTTTTGCCAATCAACAAAGATAGTAAAAATATCATGTAGTTTAGGAAAAAAAAACAAATTATATTAATGATTGTGTGACTTAAAGACACATATTATGGTACAAAAGAAGTGTGTACCTTCACTGTGCTACCTTTTTATTGTATTAAGAAAGATTCGTGGTCGTTTTACGCTTTTTTTTTACTGAAATTTGATGTGAAAACTGATTTTTGAAGGCAGTCCCGAAAGTACCGAAAATACCGGGAAATCCCGGTTCCATTTTTGCCCGGTACCGAAAATCCCGGTTCTTTTAAACAGTACCGGTTCTGCAATCCCTAAATTAAATACTTTTGTTTTAGCCAACCAACATTTTTACTGACCAATCACAACTAGTTTTGTTCTGACCAATCACAACAACTGTCAGCATAACTGGACTGTTTTTGGAAGACAAGATTTTAAGGAAATCTTAGTTTATTTTAGTGTCCGACCGAAGATTCGGTTTCGGTTTCGGCCAGTTTCGGCCATAAAATCATGTTTCGACCGTAGTTTTCGATTTCGGCCAAAAAACGGCCGAACCTTTCGGCCAGGCCGAAACTTACGAAATGGTACTTCGTTGGCTAAAAGGCTAATAGTTGGGGAGCAAGTAGGCTAATAATATTTATGTATACAGAAATTAATTGGTTTATTAGAAAACACAATTCCCGTAATGAGCTCGCCATTGGACGGTCGACGCAGTCTTAACATGTGTATTAAAGCGGTTTAATGACATTTTTTAACGATTTTACGAAGTTTGCAATAGTTTCGGTTTCGGTTTCGGTTTGGTTTTGGCTCTAGCCAAAACCAAACTTTCGGTTTCGGTTTCGGCAAAAAAACATGTTTCGGGCGGACACTAGATTATTATATATATATATATATATATAATATATTTTTTCTGTGGCTGATTACTAAACTAGAGGCTCTTTGAGCTGTAGCATAGCTTAAAGCTGAATAAATATATTTTAGAATAATTTAGAAAATTAAAATAACAAAAAAAAATGTAGGGCCAGTTAAATAAAACCTTGTAAAAATGAAACGAATACGCTTAGCCCGGGCTTGATCAATCAACAGTACGAAATGTTTCATTAAAAAAGCGGCCAAGTGCGAGTCGGACTCGCCTATGAAGGGTTCCGTATTTAGGCGATTTATGACGTATAAAAAAAAACTACTTTCTAGATCTCGTTCAAACCAATTTTCGGTGGAAGTTTACATGGTAATGTACATCATATATTTTTTTTAGTTTTATCATTCTCTTATTTTAGAAGTTACAGGGGGGGGGGGGGGACACACATTTTACCACTTTGGAAGTGTCTCTCGCGCAAACTATTCAGTTTAGAAAAAAATGATATTAGAAACCTCAATATCATTTTTGAAGACCTATCCATAGATATCCCCACACGTATGGGTTTGAAGAAAAAAAAATTTTTGAGTTTCAGTTCGAAGTATGGGGAACCCCAAAAATTTATTGTTTTTTTTTTCTATTTTTGTGTGAAAATCTTAATGCGGTTTACAGAATACATCTACTTACCAAGTTTCAACAGTATAGTTCTTATAGTTTCGGAGAAAAGTGGCTGTGACATACGGACGGACAGACAGACGGACAGACGGACAGACGGACAGACAGACAGACAGACAGACAGACAGACAGACATGACGAATCTATAAGGGTTCCGTTTTTTGCCATTTGGCTACGGAACCCTAAAAACAAGCAACAACGGTTGCACTCCGGGAGTGCCGATAGAAGTGAAAATTCACCTCACTATGTTACCGACACCCGGTAACACGATACATACGTTTAGCGGAGGTATTCTATTTATTTTTTATATATTATTATCATTCTCAAATAAGGTCACACTTTTTCATTGACATGTTTATTTACATACTGCCATGACAACGTCAAATTATTTGAACATAGGTAAAGACTTGAAAAGGAGTCCGCAACATAACTTACTTTCAAGAAACTGGTCAAAGCACACTTTCTCGAGTTGCAAAAGGGAAACCACCCCCTCACTTAAACTCCTAACTAGCTCATAGGAAATCAAATAAAATCAATAATAAAATCAATAAAATAAAATCAATAATCTAAATCAAAGTTTAATTAATTACATACACGTACACTCACACACAAACAATTTATATATATTGTATACAGTCGCACACATCTTGCAACCTATTCTTAGTTAGCCGTAGTGAAACAGACCGACCGGAAAGAAAGAAATAAATATATATATATATATATATATATATGTTATACGTATATCTATATATATATATATAGAAGGGGCCAGGCTGAAAATCAGCGCTGGATATATGCATGCCACATATCTAGCACGGGCTGAGACTGGTACCCATTGCCTATAACAATATGAAATTTAAATTAATGTTAGTTCCTACCTACTATGTTTAAGGTGTTTATTCTAATTGTAAGATTTCTAGTTGTAAGAATGTAAGATTTCTAGTTGTGGCAATAAACTGTTTTTTATCTTTTTTTTTTTATAAATGTCAAATAACATTGAGTTTATAGGGTTCCGTAGCCAAATGGCAAAAAACGGAACCCTTATAGATTCGTCATGTCTGTCTGTCTGTCTGTCTCTCTGTCTGTCCGTCCGTATGTCACAGCCACTTTTTTCCGAAACTATAAGAACTATACTGTTGAAACGTGGTAAGTAGATGTATTCTGTAAACCGCATTAAGATTTTCACACAAAAATAGAAAAAAAAAACAATACATTTTGGGGGTTCCCCATACTTAGAACTGAAACTCAAAAATTTTTTTTTCTTCAAACCCATACGTGTGGGGATATCTATGGATAGGTCTTCAAACCTATACGTGTGGGGTATCTATGGATAGGTCTTCAAAAATGATATTGAGGTTTCTAATATATTTTTTTTTCTAAACTGAATAGTTTGCGCGAGAGGCACTTCCAAAGTGGTAAAATGTGTCCGTCCCTCCCCCTGTAACTTCTAAAATAAGAGAATGATAAAACTAAAAAAAATATATGATGTACATTACCATGCAAACTTCCACCGAAAATTGGTTTGAATGAGATCTAGTAAGTAGTTTTTATTAATACGTTTTAAATCCCCTAAATACAGAACCCTTCATGGGCGAGTCCGACTCGCACTTAGCCGCTTTTTTCTTTATTGATTTAAATGCCATTTAAATTATGAGTGGCCACCTTACGGGGCTTACGGTCACGTGATCGCCTTACGCCCCTTACGGTCACGTGATCGCCTTACGCTGTCTCGAGTTTATCATTTTTTCCCCACCTCAAAAAGTGCCTAGCGCCGCTAAAGAAGTTTTCACTTCAAAAAACAATACGAAATTTAAGTGTAAAAAAATGTTTAGCATACAATTGCTGTAATACAGCAAATTTATACATTTTGCGTTTGCGTCAAATCCGTTAGTTCTGATTTTTTGCAGACTTATTAATGATGTTGGCCCAATGAATAATCCAAATTTGTGACCTCGAGCGCTGAACGCAACTTTGTCAAAAATCGAAAAAAAACCGCGAAAATTTCGATTTTATCTTAGTTTTGGGCGATTCTAACCCTAAGGGGTTTTTGATAGTACCTTCCTTAAACGTTTTTAAAGAAGACTAAATTTGCTACAATATGACATTAGAACTGTCTTTGTAGATTGAACAGTTTCCGAGATAAAGACTTTCAAAATTTAGATTTTTTTTTAATTGAGCTCGTAAGCTAAGTGAGTGCAGTGAGTATGCACTTTTGACTCAGGCGATGCCGCTTGGCACAATTGTTTCTAAGGTCAAACAAAGCTGATTTGGCCCAGTACCTACGAGATCGTACCGTGCCTACCCCCCAAAAAGGGGCGATGTCGCTTGGCACGATTATTCCTAAGGTCAAACGAAGCTGATTTGGCCCAGTAGCTACGAGACCGTATCGTGCCTACCCCCCAAAAAGGGAGGGAAAGGATCGGATCCCCAGGTTCGATCTAAGCTATATTTCTTCCTGCTCTTGGCAACTAGGGCAAGTTATATATGATTTTTCATATCTGCTTCCTTATTCTACAAAGTATCACTTCAAAGCAGGCATTCATAATTTTTTTTGTAAAAATATGAAGCGGATTGATTGACGATAGAAACGTAATTATGGCCAAAGTCAAAAGTTAAAAATCTTAAAAAAAAAACACTTAACTTGGCGTTTTAAAAGTATGAATATAATGTTTTCATGCATAAATTATATGAAAATTACATATAACTTGCCCTAGTTGCTAAGAGTAGGAAGATATATAGCAAACATTGGACCTGGGGATCCGACCTTTCCCCTCCCTTTTTGGGGGGTAGGCACGATACGGTCTCGTAGCTACTGGGCCAAATCAGCTTCGTTTGACCTTAGGAATAATCGTGCCAAGCGACATCGCCTTAGTCAAAAGTGCATACTCACTGCACTCACTTAGCTTACGAGATCAATTAAAAAAAAAATTTTTTTGAAAGCCTTTATCTCGGAAACTGTTCAATCTACAGAGACAGTTCTAATCCCATCAAAAACATTACATGTAAAAAGGTGCAAGTCTCGCAACGCTTCTACTACAAAAAATTTATGAGATGTAATGTGAAACCAAGTCGATTATTTTAATCAGTGCCAGGGGGTGTTAAAACTGTATCAAATATATATCTTTAATTTGTAATACGTATAATGACTTGGCCATCGCACGGCTGCATAATGACATAAGTATCATCGTCACCTATTAAAAATATTTCTAATTGAACATAACGCTAGGGCTAATTGCAGTTCGAGCATTACACATATTTACGAGTACGGTACGAGTAAAGCATTATGTGCGATTGCCAAGTCATTATATGTACCTATTACAAATTAAAGATATATATTTGATACAGTTTTAACACCCCCTGGCACTGATTAAAATAACCGACTTGGTTTCACATTACATCTCAAAACTTTTTTGTAGTAGAAGCGTTGCGAGACTTGCACCTTTTTACATGTAATGTTTTTGATGGGATCTCATCTCTTTTTGTAGGCAGTCCTTCTTTTCGGGTACTCATACCCATACTATGTATACACATATTATAAAGAAACACATCTTCATTCATACTCACATCGTACATCGTAGTGTACCTGTACTTTACCTACTATTTGTAGGAACTGCAACAGTAACTTTGTAATAGCATATATTTATATGGGATTACAAACTTACTTATGCAGTTCTTAGATCTTTAAAACGTGACTGATATTGCAATATTTTTAGGTTTTCTATGGCTTGATAAGCTGAAAACTACTTATGTTTAAAATTTGAAGCTTGTGGGTATACTAGAAGTACCTTAGAATTGTGATGATCGTAGGTGAGTGAGTGAGTGAGTGTGTCAGTATCGAAAATAAGGAACTTTGACGTATAATAATTCTTAAACTACTAGTTCAAATTGAATGTTTTTGAGAATATGCCTTAAGCATGTTAAGCCCTATATATTACTGAAAATTCAGGGTTCTAGCTTCAGCCAGCACAAAATTACAGGACGTCGAAAGTGGCCTGAATCGCTTCGAGAAAAGGATGGTACGGCCGTGCCTCTTTGTTTTGCTCGACTTGGCGGGGGCACTGCCGTGCCCCCAGATCTCGTACTGTAGGAAATTTAGTCTTCTTTAAAAACGTCTACGGAAGGTGCTATTAAAATTAGTCCTTTAGGGTTATAATCGCCCAAATCTAAAATAAAACCCAAATTTTCGCGGTTTTTTCAATTTTCAACAAAGTTGCGTTCGGCGCTCGAGGTCACAAACTTGGATTATTAATTGGGCCAACATCATAAATAAGTCTGCAAAAAATCAGAACTACCGTATTTGACGCAGAAGAGGGTCTCTATTGTTTCCCAAATAGTTTTAAGCCATAATGTATTGTTTGCCCGAATTTTCGTTAGTCATAATTCATTTAATTCAGATACGCGTCACTTTTCAGGATTGCCATAAAACAAACCTAACCTAACCTATCTATAGGATAACCTAACGAAAATCCTGAAATGTTAACAGTTTCAGTTTTATGACTAATGATAATATGACAAACTAGGAATCTAAACAGAAATAGTGTTAGTTTTATTTTTCAAAACGTCCGGGTTCAATTCCCGAGCTGACCACTAGTTTTTTTTAAATGTATGAATGCAGATTTCCTTGTTACTAAAATCGATACCTGGTTCATAAGAACAAATCTTTGTATGTCTCATAGTTTCAGACTTTCCCATACTGACCGATTTAAATGTAACACCCTGTATATAATACAGTGTGCATAGAATTTATATTGCCTTCATATGTTTGGAACGTTTACTTTTGAACGGAATCTTTTGCATTGCATGTTTAAACACTTTTTTTTAACTTCTCTTGGCGTTCATTTCTTCACAACAACAAAAGAAAAGATGGGCCGATGACATAATAAATACAGCAGGAATAAGTTGGATGTATACGGCAAAGGACAGGGAAAGATGGACAATAATGGAGGAGGCTTTTACCCTTAGAGGGGCCACATAACAAATACAAGGATATAGTTAAAAGTTGTAAACTGAAAAATACATTGTTAAGTGGAGATTATTCTCTGTAATACGTGTGTAATACTAATAAAAAATGTTTGGAACGTTTCATCATTATAACTGTTTACTGTGTGTTTAGAAATTCTAAGGTAGGTACATTAGTAATATGAGAAGTCCCCGACCCGCATTGGGCCTGTGTGGTGACCATAGCCCAAGCCCCCTTGGAAAGGAGACCTGTATTTTGCATATAGGCATAATTTCTATATTATTTCGTTTTAATGCTTACTAATTAACCAAAGAGCCTAGTTTTACTAATTACCCGGTAAGATAGTGAAATCACAGGGTTGTGTCAAAAGCTCATCAGTCATATTTCTGTACTAAATGTATATCTATGCTTGCTAGCTCCTGTCTTAATGCCCACCATGCACCCACATACATGAATCATTATCATCTGCATTGTCCCTGATTTTTAACATGGCTTATGAACCTGGGAACCTGGGGTCCGCTGGGCAACTACAATCGGAGTTGGTCCCATAGAAAAAGTTGTTCAGTATAGCCTACCTAATCACCTCGCACAATATGGCTAAAGGTCCAAAATGACCCTGTATAATATCATTCCCAAGGATTTTGCAACAAATTGTCTCGTCATATATTTATGATACTCAAGCCAATGATTCCCATTAGTTTACTAAATTTTTTTATACCTACTACGTCAGTGGCAAACAAACATACGGCCCACCTGATGGTAAGCAGTCACTACTAATAGTACTAATTATGAATTGAATATTCAAAACCAAGAGGGATTTTACAAAATAAATTAAAATTAACACTAAAATGTGGTTTAGATAAGCACATATTACATATATACTGTATTTATGTACCTATATAAACACGGAAAGTACCTACCTTACTTATCCCATTTTTGGGAAATCGATTCGAAAAGTAAATCCCGTTCTAAACTCTGATGGACCCGTTCTAAACTGATATGGAAAAGGGAACCACACTCAAGTCTTTGTGAGCTATAAGTTAGGTACTTACTTGGAAAGTGAATAACGAAGAGACCGTATCACAAACACCATAAGAACTGCTTACTCATTTAAATTGAAAACTGATAAAATAAAGCCGGTTTGAGTTATTTACTAAACGCATACACGTAAAGATTCATAACAGGTTACAGGTATAATAACAGTAAAGTTCCAGCCAATTGTTTTAGAGTAAGTACCTAGGTCGAATAATTTAAGAAAGATGATTAAATTGATGAATAAACAACCAGCTGTAAGCCCTTGTTACACGGTCGCCGACAAGCCTTCTAACCGTCTGTCCTTGGTCTGACCTTGGTCAGTTTGTCAAATTTTGTTCGAAACAACTGTCTACACGGTCCGTCCAGACCAAGGCCACGAGGTCTGAGGGGCTTGTCGACGACCGTGTAGCAAGGGCTTTATTGGCTTTGAGCCGGCTGACATTAATGACATTTGATTTTACAACTTTTTGCTTTAGCTGTCACTGTCACTGCGCATGATTGCCATTTATGATGTCGTTCAAAAAATGTTCAATAACCCTTAGGCCCCATTAGCACGAGAGCTTTTTAAACGCGCGTTAAATAAGCGCTTGAATCCGTCCACACGCTAAATTCGATTTTACGACCAACGCTTAAAGTTGAAAATCCAACAACGCTTGATAAAAAGCTCTACCGCCATCGTGTGAATAAATACACATGTTTCCATTTGTGTGATTCAAACGCTTTTTTAACGCGCGTTGAAAAAGCGCTCGTGAGAATGAGGCCTTAATTAAGGCCATAACACACTATCGCACCACACCGCGAGCTTGGAGCTTGGAGCAGTTTTAGGAATAGCTCGTACTGGCGTGGAATCCTTTAAGAATTAAATTCAATTATACTTTATGCACTCGTATTTGCGTCATTTGACACATGACACTGACAACAGTAATAGAACGTAAAATATCTTGCACATCGAAATTACAAAGGAAGACAATTGCACTGCGAACGTTTACGTTCTACGTCTTTTTATTTATTTATTTAGGGTTGGCCGGACACCACCGTTATGAATCGGTAGTCGTCTAAGTAAATCGATATAAATTTTTCATTTTAGGTCGCAACAATTGACTTCAATTAAATGTTTTATTCATAAAATGTACATTTTACACGTCAAATTTTTATACATTATAAACCTAGGTAAAATTTGTTATAAATCATTCATATTACAATAGTAGGTAATTAGATATTTATAACAAAGCATTATTAAATTTATTATATCTTCTTCTTATTATTTATTAACCATATATTTCTAACTTTATTTACATCTCAAATAAAAATTCATTAAACGTCACAATTCGATAAGGTCAATGAGGGCATTTCCGTCATACTTTTGTATAAGTTCACTTTGGCTGGTCATAACTACGATGATATTTAATTTTTACTAAACCTGATGACGGTACTAGATTAAGCATTTATTTAACTATATAAAGGTTTTCATATTAAATTGCTAGTACTGCTGGTTATTTAAATATGATTTTTTTAAAGACATGTCAGTTGACGGATTTTCCCTAGGGTTTGGGACATTTCCGTCAACAACGATTTTTCTTGTATCGTGACGTATTACAACCATATACGTCAAGTGAACATTTGTTTAGTGGTATTTACCACTGTACTCTTAATCGAAACTAAACCTTAGCGAACTCAATTTAAGGTTCATTTTAGATTTTATTGAAAAAATATTTTTTGTGGGGCAATTTCGTCCTATTTTTTTACTCAGGGGTAATGAACATTTTTAAAAAGTTTAAAAATAATATCTACTTTTTAATTTTAAATAATACAGCACAGATATAGGTTGATCTACGAAAACTGCCATGAATTTATATGAGAAATTTTAAAATTCAGTAAGAATATCGCATCACCTCTCTTGAGTATGAGTTACACTTAAGTGAGCCAAATCGAAAAAGGTTGGCAATATATGAAATAGGGAAATTCCGGCACATGACGATTTTTCCCATTTCTCAATTGACGGATTTGTCCACTCGCTAATTTTTTAAACACAAATTTTAACCACCCATAGTTTCTCACCAATAGATTATAATGTAAAATGGATAAATAGACCGATAAATATGCATATCGAACAATATAATAAACATACTCATTAAGACCTAACATTACATCGTTTCATCCCAATTTCACAAAACAGATCAGCATACTTAACTCGATATCGAGTTCGGAGCGCACCTGAACTTTTAATAGCATTTTTTTTTTTCATTTATTGGCGACTAAGCGCTATCTGTTTTTGACTAGTGGTATTAAATATGCTCTCTGACAAACACGACAGACAAATGTGAACCCGGCTTAAAATGTAAATGTTAACAAGTCAATTTAAATTGTAACAAACAGTTTTCTAAAAACAATTATAAAAATTGTATCCGGGAAATGGGGAATTGAACAAAATGCTTTTTACAGAATTTCCATTTAATTTAAATAGGTACTAAAAGGCGGCATCGTCAAACAGCGGTCTTGACATCACTACGAGAACCGGGGATAGAGCAACACTATGACGTCTGTCATCTAGAGATCGGTTTTTGCGCGTGATCAGCGTCGCGTATTACCTAAGTCCCTAACTCTCATATTTTGTGATTCTCTAATAAATATTGTTATAAATGGTGCTCTGGTGTTTTTACCCTTACAGCTTCAGAAGTGCGATAATGGATTCCCGCCTACTACGATATAATTTGTCGAAATTGACATTACGAAATTTACCGCGCGTAGTCCTTCCTTGTTTCATTGTTCTGATCGTTAATCTGATTGTAATGAGTAAATGCACCAACACCACTCATGAGAGTCAGACTTAAATATACAAAGTCCAAGATTGGTGTCAAAATTATATCTAAAAGGATACTTAACCTACAAAACTAACCTGTGCCGGCTATTGGCTGCTGGCGTACCTATCGTGTCTTTGCCTTGTTTTGTGTTTGATTTCAGATACCTATTTCAGTTTATGTACATCAGTGATCATGACTGTCAAAAATAATACATATTGACAGTGTAATAAAGCTGCTGGCATGTATGTATTACAATATTCACAGCAGAAGATCACAAGACATAAGCTGACAGATACCATTAGGTACAATTGAATTTTGATATTGGTATGAATGAAATAAATCCTTGGGATTACAGAGTAACTCAGGTAAAAGTTAACTCAGGTAAGAAGTCTGTCGATCCAACACCTAACAGTGCTCCGGGGCCATAGTGGTAAATATTCACTGCCTCACTTATATGTTGTGTTATTTTTGTAATCCATGTGTTTTCAGATACATAACATAATGTGATTAAGTATGTCTACATGACATATTAACAAAATGCTATGAACATTTTCTAAAGTTTGTGTCGTGGTAAAATTTACATTCAAGTAAAAAGCATATAAAACAAGTTTGGTAATGTAAATTTAGCCTTGATTGATGCTATATGTATGGTGGTATTATGCTTTCATGATTAACAATGAGTGCTATTTAATACTTTATCCTTTCAGTCAAAATAAAATAGATTACAAGTTTTCAAAAACACTGGAATATTGGTTACAACAACGATAAGGAGAAATTACTTGTTGTTTCACATGTGTGTGTGTGATATTACACATGCTTATTACAACTGAAATAATGCTTTGTTGGTATGTTTTTGGTTTGTGTAATTTCCAGAAATTTGACAGCAATGATTCTTGAATTGAACGACCATACCGTCGTTGAACGCACTAGAGTGACTATCGGGTCAGGCCTCTATAATGAACCCAAATGGACATGGGTAATATTTCAAAGTTAATTGGTTATGGATGCCAGGTATATTATGTCCTAGTGCTCATAATTATATATGGAGAAAATATGTTGATAAGTGGCTATTCTCCGATGTCATGGAAAATGAGGTATTTATTTAGAAATAAAATGTATGTTCATGTTGTACATGTATACTAACGGTCAGTATGTGTTACATTGACTGTGTGTGGTTAGTAAAATGCGCTTTGTGAATAAGCGAAAGGTGACATTTATTTGTAGCTGGTTAGTATTGTCTGTGACAAATGTAGTTGCTCCATGTTTCCGGAGCCTCCTCGGACGGAATATTTTAAAAGACAGTTCATATCACATATAACCTCCTGCATCTTTGCAATTAACATTAAGCTGCAGACATACTGATAAATACGGCAGTAAATCATTTGAAATGTTGAGAAAATTTCTGTCTGTACATATTATTGATTGGTTCTATGTATGAAAAATCTTATGAATGTTCATATACAAATTAATTGCATACAGCTTATAGTATGTTGTGGTTGTTGTTTTCTTCATTGGGATGTTGGTTTAAGTTTGCATTGCAAATATTTTTCACAAAATGTCATGTTATAAAATGAACCAAAGACATATATTTAAACAGACTTACCAAACTAATGAAAGTTATTGGCATGACATTGTCAAGTGTTTGAGTTATTGACAATGATAATCATTTGTGTTCTAACAGTATGTTTCAGATGCATTTCCTTATAACAAAACTTTATTGCTGGTGAAGTTTTGACTATAATTTTATAATAGGTACTTGCACCGATGAAGTATGATTACAAGTGTTTCCAAGGTTTAATCCTGTCAAAGAGATGGACATATTGAACAAGATATTTACTGAGCTGAGTATGACACTGGTAAAGCAGGTTGTTGCTAATGGTAAGCGAGGTAAATACTTTCAGGAGTCAATATGGATATTGACGGTCTACATGATACATGTCTTTTACATACAAGTGCGACTGGACTCTAAACGTTCCAGTCCGATAAGTGTTTTATGGGTGAATATTAAACGAAGGTAAATAGCTTGGTTAAAGCTTTCCAAATAACTTTTTTAACCCATTCACTGCTAATGAACATTGACCGAAGAATATCATGTCATGAGCTACTGTTTGAAGTTATTGACGGTTTTCGTCTGAACTTGTAGTGTGTTATGGTACCGTTTGCATTAATAAACAGTACACTTTTATTACTTCTGGGTTTCATAAATCAGAAGTTATAAATAATAATATGTTTCACAAATTTTGTGGGTTCACTAAGTATGTATTTCATTGTTTTGAAAAATGCATAAATTGTGGTTTATTATGTTATGAACTCATTTATCTTACAATGTGTGCTTGCATGGCATTTAACAAAATTATTTAGTTTTGTGCAGGTATAAGTTAACCTGGATGATGATGTGTTGAGTTATCTACACATAAAATGCACATGCACAGCTGGAGAAAATCAACCATGTGTGTCTTGGGATTGGAAGCTTTATGGTTTAAGCATATGTGCCATGATTTGACTGATTGGTCATTATCAATATACACTTCATGATGGTTGAAAAATACAATTTGTGAAACCTCGATAAGGCGAACCTGGGTAAGAGAGGAACCTCGATAACATGAACTTCTGTTCAGGCTCTACTGTAGTTCAATGTGGTATAGTAAGAGTGTTGCCTTTATTTAGGGGCACGGAAGAGGCAAGCCAAGTTGCACATGATCATTTACAATTGGTTGCATAGTAGCAACTGCTTATTATTTTATATTTCCCATGTTAAGGGCAAATGCTGTTATTTCAGGTACCGTTTTCAGATTAAGAACTGACTACGAGTATATTCTCAGATTAGGAACTGAGATATAATTTTATGAGACACTCGGATTGAGAACTGAGTGATTATTTTTTTTATATTACTTACTCTCGAGTTCGGAATCGAGTTGTGATTTTGTTTTATCCCAGATTTAGAACTGGGTTACTGTTGTCATACTTATGTGTTTTGTTAACAGGTTTGCCGACTAAAATAAACACATTGTGCTTGATTAATTTTATTAGACACTCGGATTGAGAACTGAGTGATTATTTTATTTATATTACTTACTCTCGAGTTTGGAATCGAGTTGTGATTTTGTTTATCCCGGATTTAGAACTGGGTTACTGTTGTCATACTTATGTGTTTTGTTAACAGGTTTGGCGACTAAAATAAACACATTGTGCTTGATTAATTTTATTAGACACTCGGATTGAGAACTGAGTTATTATTTTATTTATATTACTTACTCTCGAGTTTGGAATCGAGTTGTGATTTTGTTTATCCCGGATTTAGAACTGGGTTACTGTTGTCATACTTATGTGTTTTGTTAACAGGTTTGGCGACTAAAATAAACACATTGTGCTTGATTAATTTTATTAGACACTCGGATTGAGAACTGAGTGATTATTTTATTTATATTACTTACTCTCGAGTTTGGAATCGAGTTGTGATTTTGTTTTATCCTAGATTTAGAACTGGGTTACTGTTGTCATACTTATGTGTTTTGTTAACGGGTTTGCCGACTAAAATAAACACATTGTGCTTGATTAATTTTATTAGACACTCGGATTGAGAACTGAGTGATTATTTTATTTATATTACTTACTCTCTTCAATGTCTGCTATAGAGCTTTAATTATTATGTGCTCTTTAAGAAGGGCTGTTACTTTAGTCTTGGCAAGGGATGCTATCCTTAATAGGCTACTTCCTGGCGCCGGTAATCGCAACAGAGGCTTTAAGGAGCGGCCTGTTGCTTGTCACTATCCTTGAGAGGGTGGTTGTTGCTGATATTTGCAGTGTAGGCCTTAAGAGGCGGACCATTGCATGTGATATAAGACTATCCTTCAGAGGATGGTTGTTACAGGTATTTGCAGTGTAGGCTTTAAGAGGCGGACCATTGCATGTCATATAAGACTATCTTTAAGAGGATGGTTGTTACTGGTATTTGCTGCAATGCAGGCCTTAAAAGGCGGACCGTTGCATGTGAGCTTAGATTATCCTTAATAGGCTAATTTTGTTACTGGTATATCTGCAGTGCAGGCCTTAAACGGCGGACCATTGCATGTGATATAAGACTATCCTTAAGAGGATGGTTGTTTACTGGTATTTGCAGTGTAGGCTTTAAGAGGCGGACCATTGCATGTCATATAAGACTATCTTTAAGAGGATGGTTGTTACTGGTGTTTGCAGTGTAGGCCTTAAGAGGCGGACCATTGCATGTGATATAAGACTTTCCTTAAGAGGATGGTTGTTACTTGTATTTGCAGTGTAGGCCTTAAGAGGTGGACCATTGCATGTGATATAAGGCTATCCTTAAGAGGATGGTTGTTACTTGTATTTGCAGTGTAGGCCTTAAGAGGTGGACCATTGCATGTGATATAAGACTTTCCTTAAGAGGATGGTTGTTACTTGTATTTGCAGTGTAGGCCTTAAGAGGTGGACCATTGCATGTGATATAAGACTATCCTTAAGAGGATGGTTGTTACTGGTATTTGCTGCAGTGCAGGCCTTAAAAGGCGGACCATTGCATGTGATATAAGACTATCCTTAAGAGGATGGTTGTTCCTGGTATCTGCAGTGCAGGCTTTAAGAGGCGGACCATTGCATGTGATAATTCCTTAAGAGGACCATTATTTCTACTACCGATAAATGTTTTATCTATATCGTATCGTACTATTTGTTGTTGACCTTGAGAGGTTGGCTTGAGACCTTGTTTACAAAAGGATATTTTAATGACCTTAAGACTGATGATCTCAAGGTTACCTTGAAAGGGTTGCTTGCACTTATACCTTCTAGGGATCGCTGGCGAAGTACCGGATCCAGTAGAGTTGGAGGGAGTGCCTGTTCGAAATACCCAGTTGGAGCGAGTGCGTGCACCGGGCTCCGTGACAACCTTATCGTGAAGGGCCGACTTCTACGGTCGTTGCGCCTACAAGGGCAGTGGTGTCCTAGCCTAGGCAGCTCCGCACATGCATGAGACGTGTCCCATGTTAGCCTCTCACGAGTTGTACGCATTTTTGTGCGTGCATGCGAGGGAGTCTTACATCCTACAACGGAGAAGCCAATTGTGAGTTTGTTCCAAGTCTTTGCTTTTAAAACGACACAAATAGTCATTGTTACGTTAAGCGGTCAGTATGAACGCACCGCTCAATGGAAGGTTTGGGTTAGCTGCATGGGTATACATGCTAGAAATTTATCAAAATCTAATAAATCCTTCAAAGTTATATGACGTTATTCACAAGAAAATAATTTATGTTAGATGGTGTTACAAAAAAAGGGGGTGGTTTATCTACCTGCCGCTAGATGTCACGCTCATCGCAATATTTTATTATTTTGCATAATTAATTAATTGGTATTTATATCCTCTTGGTGTCATATGCACGTGAATTAAGCCTTTTGTGTATTTCAAGCAAGTGCTGAGCAGACTTGCATATCCTAACACCTCTCATACCACGGATTATTTGGTACCTAGCCTGGTCATGCTTTCTTACATTTGGTTCAGTCGGCTTAAGCCCTTACTCCAATTCGACTGAAATAGAACTAAATATCTTGGTGTAAGTTGACAATAACGAAATAGACCGTTTCAACGGAACTCGAGTCGAATTACTCAAAAGGACCAAGGCTTGTATATCGGCTGAGCGTAAAAGGTGCTTGTTCAATTCGCAGAATATTGAACTGGTGGAGGCTACATCCACCTGGTGAAGACCCAGCTTGCTGCGACTGCGTTGGCTGTGGCAGACTTCAGTGGCTGCACTGATGACAGTGACCTGCGGGGCGCTGGTCGGGTCAGGCGATGGCCGAGCTAAAAGGCGGCATCGTCAAACAGCGGTCTTGACATCACTACGAGAACCGGGGATAGAGCAACACTATGACGTCTGTCATCTAGAGATCGGTTTTTGCGCGTGATCAGCGTCGCGTATTACCTAAGTCCCTAACTCTCATATTTTGTGATTCTCTAATAAATATTGTTATAAATGGTGCTCTGGTGTTTTTACCCTTACAGTACTTTTTTATAAACTTAAATAAAAACTTGCTAGAGTCTGTGCGGAAAGAGAAGAGTCGTGGAATGTAAGGAGCCCAATACATTCCACGACTCTTCTCTTTCCGAACAGACTCTATCTCACTGTTATCTTAAATTTTACCTATGTCTATCCTTATTACTCTAGCGGTGAATGTTATTCAATATCGAATAAGCATTATTATGGTTCGATAAGTGCCTCATGAAATGTCAAAGTTTATTTATTAAAAATACCAAAACATATCAAATTGAAAAAATAATTAAAAACTAAATCGCACGCCCCTCCGCTCGGTACCCATCGCGCCACGCTTCCATCAGCGTCAAGGAACACAATGTTCTCGTCTTTATCAAAGACAAAGTCCGCCACCGAACCATCCACATAATCGCCATATTTTTTCAACCCCATTGTTTTTCTATCTAACTTATATATAACTTTCTCGGAAGCATCTCCAAAGTATACGTCGCCATACCTACCAATGGATAAAACGTGCTTCTTGTCAGAGATAAGATGCGATATTGAATGGTAGTAGTCGATATATCTGTATAGTTTGTTACCAGTAACAAAGAACCAGTTGGTTATATTCTGTACATTGACCACGTCGGTAACAGTGAAGTTTGCTAAGTTGTTATAACCAGCGAAGGAGTTTGAATTCTCCACGTAGTAACCAGCGCTGCCATCCTTGTTGATCATGTAGAGGGTGTCTTCATAGCGAAGTCTGGCAGGCGTTGTCGGTCGATCTAGTGGAAACGCTATCTCAGTAGTGTAACCGCCTCCTTGGTATCTATGTTTGTATATGACACCATTAAAACTGGAGTACAAGATTTGGTTCTTTTGATCCACTGCTAACCCCGTTGTTTTTTCATTATGGACGATCCTCAACTTGACTTCATCGAGGAAGATGGCTGTGGTGCGGTAGTCGAGTTGGGCATAGAGGATATTATTGGTGCGGTCGATGGCAAGCTGGTCGGTTACGCGGAATCCTTCAAGCAGGGTCTTTTTGGTGTGGCAGACTCCTTGGAAGCACGCATCACAGTCAGCGCGCGCCGAAGCTAACGCGCCCATGAATACCAATAGCATCAACATGCTGGTATCTGCAAAGTAATAAATAAATAGTACAATATGTTATTTTATTTTTATATCACATCATACACCCAAATATGTATGTTATAATTTTATAAGAAATAATCAAAACTTTCACAGTAAGTACCTACCACAGACTTGTCATTCTCGCGCTCGCGCTTGACAGACAGCTGAAGTGTGCGAAAGGGAAGCCATCACGTATATGAACATCGCATGAGTGCGAAAGAGTCAGACTACAAATGAGAAAACGTGACCATTTTTGAGTTTGACGACGGCCGCGGACGGCCAAGAGCGTATCACCGTAATTTTCAATTTGAAAAATATACACAAACTCGGAAGAAAACTATTTGATAAAGTAATACAATGAAGATAGTGTCTTGTAGTGTACCGGATTTCAGTGTCACGGGGCCAAATAAACCTAGCAAATACTCATTTCAGAGGAATAATGATATTCCGAGCGAAATTTTCTTAACGATATTTTGTCAAATTAACAGCATAAAAAGTGTAAGAAGCCGGTTTATACAGTTGATTATAAGTTTTTCTTCCTTTGTGTGCTAATATTTTATCATATTACTCAATAATTTAAAATATTTTGTGTAAAAACATAAACTGTTACTTTACGCTAGGGCTTGACAAAATGTTCAGATGACAGTATCGATAACTTGTCGGGATATTAATAGCTATTGTAATCATTTCTTCACAAAACATAATTAAGATATTAACCTTTATAACCGACTTCAAATAATAACAAACGATTGTTATACCCTTTTTGAAGGTGCAGATGTTTAGCAGAAAATTTATACTTCACTTTCCAACACAGTAAGAGTTAGACTAAGATAAGGCTGTAAGTAACGATTTTGATAGCACACGCAGTGCTGGTGTTATTTTATACAACATAATGTCATAGAATTTTAACGTTTAAAATAACACATTTGAAAAAGTAGTTGATAAAGCAATCAAACACCGACAGATTATTAATATGTTGTAACATGACATCACTATTTTTGATCTCACATAGACAATTTACGCACACACTTTCATTTCATTTTTGGTCGCACTTTTGAAGATTGACAGTTGTTCTTGTCTATTCTAATTCTATGAATTTTTCATATATTCCGTTTTGAGATCTCAGAGTTCTGGTAAATGTGTAAAATCAAATTAAGGTGTAATAAAACCAAAGCGTTCAATCTACTATTTAGATAGAAGTGTAGGTTTTGATATTGTTTAATTTGGAATTTTTATTTCCGCAACATAAGTATAAAGTAACAAAAAAAGTAACCTTAATAAAATTAAAACTACCTACAAAACTAAAACTACTACTTAAAAAGGAAAACTAAAAATCTATATAATGATAAAGTGATATTTAGGTACAAATGAAACCAAAAAGCTCCTCTACATCCTTCCTGTCATAAAAATAACCTAGTTGTACAGTAGAAGTAGTGCCTAATTAAGCTAATTAATTACTTTATTGCACACAACAAAGGTTTACAAAAAAAAACCCTAATTGAAGTACAAAGGCGAACTTATCCCTATAAAGAATAGTATACTTACCTAATATAAATTTCAAATTCAACAAAGTTTGAAATACTTACATTATTTTCTAAATATTTATTTGTCCACTCACATTATTTTGATTGCAAGACTGCTTCAAACCCGAATCAGCGAGTGAACGACGACAAGTGATATGAGGAGAGATGGACCATCTATTTATAGGTACATTTGCATAAGTACCTAGGTGTATTATAGACTATACTATATATATAATAGTGCGCAAAAAAATATTCTTTCACGTAATCACTTATTTGGGATTTTTGCCAATGGTATTTTATTGTTACTAAAATGATAATTCCCGGGCTTGCTTATCATCAGCATATGTTAACACGTTATTGTACATAATACAGATTACAAACACAATAAAACACAAAGTTTATTAATTACAATGTACAAAGGCAAACTTCTTCTTATAAGGGTCTCTTCCAGTCAAACTTTGAGCAATTTAGAGACAAAAGAAAATAAAAACCGCCCAGGTGCGAGTCGGATTCGCCCACCGAGGGATCCGTACAAAACCTTTTATTTTTATTTTATTTTTTCTTTATGATCCGTTACTTTTAATGCGGACTGTAAGACCAACCATGTAAAAAAACAAGTTAGGTACCCATGAAATATCAAAGTTTATTAAAAATGCCAAAAACACATCAACTTGAAAAAAAAATACTACAGCAATATTCATCTACTATTCAGCGAATAAACTATTCGAGATGCATGTATCCGAGAAACAAATAAATGGTAGATAATTAACTAAACATTTTTCACCATTCTGGGCCAATCGTATAAGACAAAGTTATCATTGGATGACGTAGTATCGCCTTCTTCCTCTTCACTCATCATGTGCCATTCGTCAGGATCGCTGCTTTGTTCACTTGTCTCGTGCCACTCGTTTGAATGGCTGTCTGTGTTGCCATCAACATCGACAATGATGATATTGCGAGGCGACGTCCTGTAGTTGTATTTGTATCGTTGTAGGAAGTCTTTAAGGTCCGAATCAACGCGGTCCGGATAGAAGCGGGGTGGCTCAACGCACGGCCCTCCGCTTGGTAGCCATCGCGCCACGCTTCCATCAGCGTCAAGAAACACGATATTCTCGTCTCTATCAAACACAAAGTCCTCTACCGAACCATCCACGTAATCGCCATATTTTATCAAATCCATTGTTCCTCTATCTAACTTGTATATAATTCTCTCGGAAGCATCTCCAAAGTATACGTCCCCATTCCTACCAATGGACAGAACGTGCTTCTTGTTAGATATAAGATGCCATGACATTTGGCCGTATTCGCTCAAGATATATCTATAAAGTTTATCATCAGCAACAAAGAACCAGTTGGTTATATTTTGTACATTCACCATGTCGGTAACAGCGAAGTTTTCTAAGTTGTCGTAACCAGCGAAGGAGTTTGAACTCTCGCTGAAGTAAGCAGAGCTGCCATCCTTGTTGATCATGTAGAGGACATCTTCATAGCGAAGTCTGGCAGGCGTTGTCTGTCGATCTAGTGGAAAAGCTGCATCTTTGGTGTAACCGTCTTCCTGGTATCTATGTCCGTATATGACACCATTTATACTTGAGTACAAGACCTGGGTCTTTTGATCCACTGCTAACCCTGTCGTTTTTTCGTCGTGGACGGTCCTCATCTTGGCTTCGTCGAGGAATATGGCTGTCGTACGGTAGTCGAGTTGGGTATAGAGGATGTTGTTGGTGCGATCGATGGCAAGCTGGTCGGTTACGCGGAATCCTTCGAGCAAGGTCTTCTTGATGTGACAGACTCCTTGGAAGCATGCATCACAGTCTGCACGCACTGCAGCGAGCGCGCCCACAAACATCAAAAGGAATAACATGCTGGAATCTGCAAATAAATAAATAAATAGTACATAATAGACCAGGATCTGCAGAACTGTGTCGTATGCATAATTATTAGACCTCAGTTTGACTTCTGATCCGTGAAGTGGTGCTCGTAGGCTTCAAGAAACTCGATGATGCCAGGCTGAAAAGTGGTGCCGGTTCCACCACTAGCCTTTTGAATGTTCCTCTTACAATTATGTCTCATAGTTCGCCGGTACAGGCCGCGTAGCCAACATGCCAATCGCTGACGCTCCGTAGCGATCGAAACGCAACTGTCACTGTCGCGCTAATATGAAAGAGTGTTAGAGAGGCACAAAGCGTTTCGTTGTCGAAGCGATAGCGATTGTAACCTTGGCTAGGCCGGCAGTACCTTTGTAGACTTACAAAGGTACTGTAAAATGTGTATTTAGTCCACAAGTACCTATATCAATGTTTTCGTCAAGTACCTAAGCAAAAGCTATGTATACTTCTACCTAATCATATAAGGGATATATGTATAATTATCGTTTTTTGCACTGAATATTAGGTACCAGAAAAACACAGTTAATCTTAATCAGATCTAAAATATCAAATTAATCAATATTCTAAATACATTCTTATTCATTTATTATAGGTGTCTACTCACATTGATTGTACTCCAATCCAAGTATGTTTTTGTTGCAACCACACTTTGCTTTGAACCCCGAGATCAGTGAGTGATCAAATGATATGAGGAGAGATGAACTATCAATTTATAGGTTCACGATTGCATAGAAGTAGAGATATACTTATGTATAGTGCGCAAAGAAATCACTTTCCCACATGTTTCCTTATTACTAGAAGCATAACTTTACGATTGGAACACATCATAACTTTATTAAGTACTTATAAATTACATACTAATAAATTCTCCCATCTTAAAGGCCGGCAACGTACTTACAATCCCTCTGGTGTTGCGGGTGTACAAAAAACTTGTTAATTAATGATTACAGATATGAACTCTATATTATCTAGTTAATTTATTGTCCGTGTTGGATTAACACACTGTATTATGCATATCCTAACTCAAATGGGCGAAAAGATTAGTTCAAAAATGTGATTTTTGCCTAAATTTTATTGCCTTGCCAAATTGCCTAATTTCATTCAGTTAATTGGGAAAATAACTTAAATAAGGTAAAGGCAGTTGCCAAGATGAGAAAATTTGCCATGATTGGCAATGTTGACCACTTATATACCGAATTTATTCACTTATTGAAAAAGTTATACCCTTGAGTTAATAAGTAACTAAAACGTAGTTTTTTTTTCTATTCTCTAAAATTCAGTGTTTCAGGTCATGCATTACGTGAAACTACATTGTATTTATGTCTAATCTATTCGACAAAGCAACTCGGATAATTATGATAGAACTTCACTTATCAATGGTAAGTTCGTTTAATCATTAACCCTTTAACCGCCAGAGTCTGATATATAAGACATTACATATCCAGCTCATTTCGCCACAGTCTGATAAATAAGACAAAGATCTGATTTGGTTATTACAGCACATTTATAACTCCCGTATGCCAACCTTACTCTGCGTGGTACAATTACTGTCGGTGGCGACACGAGCACGCTCGATCAAAAATTGCTGGCGGTTAAAAGGTTAATAACTAGGTATATTAAAGTATTTATTTTGCCGACGGTATTTAATTGTTATTAAAATGATAATGCGCGCGTTTGCTCATTAATCTCATTATCATAATATTGTGTTTGTAGTTAAACTCTTATACTTTATAATTGGCATTAATTGGACATAATATGCGTCATTGGAGAAACCAATTTCGATTTGTGTTTATGACAGCTAGCTGCACAGGCGGGTATATAGCATGTACCCGTACCATGAGTCACTGAAAGCAAAAAAATAGAGTGTAATAGAGAGTTACTGTCATGGTAAATTACTTATGTAGCCACAGTAAATTTACTGACATCTTTCGACAGCAGATTAAATCTGTTAGAACGCCATTTGACTTTGACCCTTATTCTTTCACTGATATGTGTTAGTTTGTTAAATATTGAAATTGAAATTAAATTTACTGTGGCTACATAATTTACTTTGACAATCCGCCTCTATTTCAAATTCTCTTTGCTGAAAGTGTCAAAACTGACATATAGGTATACGCCAACGTCTACGTAATTTACTTTCTATACATCTTGCTTGCACTAATACGCAAGTACGAGCGAGATGCGTAGAAAGTAAGTTACGTTCTCGATAGCGTTTATGTCAGTGCCTAACTGGTGGTAGCCACACTGGTGCTAGTAGGGAATACTGTAATATTTTGGCAATATGACTTATTAACAATATTAACTTTATTTTTATTTCTAGTGGTACCTATTGTCTATACCTACTAGGAGAGGGGGCGCGTCATTGGTGGACGAATCAACTTTTCCACAACAGTTAAATTTAATTTGTATATTGCATGTATATTGTAATAATATATTACTTTTACCCAGGTATATCATTTTATAGGCGATTTGCTCTCTGGCGTACCTTAAGTTTAGACAAATTAAACTGAAAGCTTGATTTCTTGGTAACACTAGAGACATTTTTGGTAGCGCCAGAGACGTGAAAAGTGTCAGTCAAAAAGGAGATTTATCCACGCATAATAACAACTTATGTGACCTCGGTAGAGATAGCAAGTTACCTACCTACTTGGAAGTTCATATAAACAGATAAGTGAGATCAGACAAACACATGTCACAACAGTGGGATTTCTAATTATTATGCAAATTTATATTAATATCCGGGTTTCCACCCTAGTTTACCACCACATCGGTGGCAAAAAAGCATATTACCCGCCTGATGGGAACCGGTAAGATCAAATGATTGCGTGATGCTGATGACATGAAATTATTGCAAAATATTATGTAAATCCATCCATCTATACTTGTTTTTTTTAGCATTAGAAATTTGGTAAACAATCTTGACGTGTCTTTTAATTGAAAAACACATTTTAAAAATAAGTTACGGTAAATATGTAACAATTATGAATCTAATACGATCTTTTATAGTCTTCTGCTTTCATAAGTAATAGTTATTGATTTTTAACCGACTTCCAAATCTAAAAGGAGGAGGTTATCAATTCGGTTGTATGTTTTTTTAACCGACTTCCAAATCTCAAAGAAGGAGGTTATCAATTCGGTTGTATGTTTTTTATTTTTTTTATTTTTATTTTTTTTATGTTTGTTACTCCATATCTCCGTCATTACTCGACCGATTTTGAAAATTCTTTTTTTGATTGTATGTATATGCATACAGATTGGTCCCGTTTTGGTCAAAACCCAGTTCTGATGATGGGATCCATGAGGAATCGAGGGAACTCCTCAAATCTTAAAGGCATACATATAGTGATTTTTGTGTTTTTATCAACAAATCAAGCATATACATTCAGAAACATGACATTTGATGAAGTGGAACTGCTGATGATGATCAGAACAGAACTCTTCAACGACGCATAGTTCACGTTTGGCGATTTGTCCTCTTCGTTATGTTTGTTAAGCAAGTTAAGTTTTTAAGCCACATTTTTGTCAAGCTCGAGTTCTGATGATGGGATCCATGAGGAATCGAGGGAACTCCTCAAATCTTAAAGGCGTGCGTATAGAGATTTTTGTATTTTCATCAGAAAATCAAGCATTTTTATTAAAAACTGTCGCATTTGATGAAATGGAACTGCTGATGATGATCAGAACAGAACTCTTCAACGACCCATAGTTCACGTTTGGCGATTTGTCCTCTTCGTTATGTTTGTTAAGCAAGTTTAGTTTTTAAGCCACATTTCTGTCAAGCTCGAGTTCTGATGATGAGATCCATAAGGAATCGAGGGAACTCCTCAAATCTTAAAGGCATACATATAGTGATTGTTGTGTTTTAATCAACAAATTAAGCATATACATTTAAAAAGTAACATTTGAGGAAGTGTAACTGCTGATGATGACCAGAACGAAACTCTTTAACGACGCATAGCTCGCGTTTGGCGATTTTTCCTTTTCGTTATGTTTGTTAAGCAAGTTAGGTTTTTAGGCCATATTTATGTCAAGCTCAAGTTCTGAACCCATGTTCCATGAGAAATCGAGGGAACTCCTCAAATCTTAAAGGCACACGTATAGAATTTTCTGTATTTTCATCATAAAATAAAGCATTAACATTAAAAACTGTCGCATTTGATGAACTGGAACTGCTGATGATGATCAGAACAGAACTCTTCAACGACGCATAGTACATGTTTGGTGATTTCGAATTTCGACTTTGACTTGGACTGGGACCCGGACTCGGATCCAGATCCGGCCTCGTGCACGGATCCGGTTCGGACCCGGACCCGGACCTGGACTCGGACTCGGACCAGGACTAGACCCAGACTCGGACCCGGACTCGGACACAGACCTTGACCCGGAAAACCACTATGATACCTAAACTAAACAAACTACTATGATTACCTACCATAAAATGTAGGTATAAAGTATGATGAGGCCAAACCCCTCCCGCTCAAACCCCCGTACACCGCACCGCATGCGCCGTTAAGTGGGTTAGGTTAGGTTTGAACTGCTATGCCATGGCCCTATGACCTTCCGGCTGACACAGATCCTTTCAGGACACGGTTGTTTCGGATGGTATTTACACCGAATAGCGAGGAGGGAACTAACTAAAGAATGTCACCACTGTAGGAACTGCCCAGAGGATAGCGCCCAGCATACGCTGGAGCATTGCCCTGCCTGGAATGAGGAACGCCGAGCGCTCACGGCTGCAGTGGGTAGCGATCTCTCGCTGCCTACGCTAGTCCGCAGGATGGTGGACAGTGATGCGTCCTGGAGGGCCGTGCTTAAGTTTTGCGAAGCGGTAATTACAAAAAAAGAAACGGCGGAGCGCGAAAGGGAAGCTGACCCTGCTTCCCAACCTATGCGTCGCAAGCGAATAGGGCAGCGGCGGTTGGCGTATGACCGCCGTCTCCCTCCTTAAGGGTACCTGTGGGCGATAGACTCGGGGACGTCTGTCGCCTACACAAGGGTCCCTGTGTGGGCAGGCGAGCCGCTCCCGCGGCGGCCACAATGAGGAACGGGGGAACAAAAGTTCCTCCCAAGTCGTGTCCGAAATATGTTCGGACTGCCGCTGGCGAGGTTGCGGAAGCTTGCTTCGGCTGTCCCTGTGACCTCGCCTCATAGCGTAGAGGTGGCAAACAGAGGGGTTTTTAGTGGGTAAACCATACACGGGAGTCCCACATAACCACTGGGGCCCGTCCCCTCGCCCCGGTGGTATGCGCAACGCATTTTCCCCTCTTAAAAAAAAAAAAAAAAAAAAAAAAAAAAAAAAAAAAAAAAAAGGTTTGAACTGCTATCCTTACAGAACCGAACAAAAGTGGGTTAGGTTAGGTTAGAACTGCGAGCCTTACAGAAACGAAATGCTACTAGAAAAGTGGGTGGTTTTACCTCCTTTTCTACATAGCGCACCATCTACAATAATCTTTCACCGGGCCGCATAGAAGTCGGTTTTTTTTTCTTAAAAATTATTATTATTATTATTTTTTTTTTTTATGTTTGTTACTCCATATCTCCGTCATTACTGGACCGATTTTGAAATTTTTTTTTTAATTGTATGTATATGCATACAGATTGGTCCCGTTTTTGTCAAAACCCAGTTCTGATGATGGGATCCATGAGTAATCGAGGTAACTCCTCAAATCTTAAAGGCATACATATAGTGATTTTTGTGTTTTTATCAACAAATCAAGCATATACATTTAAAAAAGTGACATTTGATGAAGTGGAACTGCTGATGATGATCAGAACGGAACTCTTCAACGACGCATAGTACACGTTTGACGATTTGTTCTCTTCGTTATGTTTGTTAAGCAAGTTAAGTTTTTAAGCCACATTTTTGTCAAGCTCGAGTTCTGATGATGGGATCCATGAGGAATCGAGGGAACTCCTCAAATCTTAAAGGCATGCATATAGAGATTTTTGTATTTTCATCAAAAAATTAAGCATTTTCATTAAAAACTGTCGCATTTGATGCAGTGGAACTGCTGATGATGATCATAACGGAACTCTTCAACGACGCATAGCTCGCATTTGGCGATTTGTCCTTTTCATTATGTTTGTTAAGCAAGTTAGGTTTTTAGGCACATTTATGTCAATCTCAAGTCCTGAACATGGGATCCATGAGGAATCGAGGGAACTCCTCAAATCTTAAAGGCATACGTATAGAATTTTATATATTTTCATCAGAAAATCAAGCATTTACATTACAAACTCTGGCATTTGATGAAGCGGAACTCCTGATGATGATCAGAACAGAACTCTTCAACGACGCATAGTACACGTTTTGTGATTCTGAATTTCGATTTTGACTTGGACTGGGCCCCGGACTCCGGACTCGGACCCGTACTCGGACTCGGACCCGTACTCGGACTCGGACCCGGATCCGGATACGGACCCGGACCTTGATCCGGAAAACCACTATGATACCTAAACTAAACAAACCACTATGATTACCATAAAATGTATACATATTACCAAATAAAGTATAAGCGCCGTTAAGTGGGTCCAGGCTGGTAGTTAGAGAAGTCGGTTTTTTTCTATTAAAAATTATTAAAAAGTGTTTTTTAATTAAAAGACGTGTCAAAATCGCTTACCTTCTTTCAAGTTCTTTCTAATGCTAAAAAAAACGAACTATAGCACACATAACACGCTCGGTTCATAAGTTGAAGAGTGAGGAAAACATTATTATTAAAAGTACCTACCTACATATTCAGTTATATTCACTAAAACATATAAAACTCTTTTAGAACACAGAATATTTTTTCTAAAACCTATTGAATGATACTCGTAATGACACGTTGATTTTTGGTGTATTTGTTTTTATCATATATGTACCCATTATTTAATATTTTCTTCTAAAGGACGGACGGACATGACGAAATTTTATCCATTTTAATCATTTTGGCTATGGAATCGTAGACAGAACAAAGGTAAGTATGTATTGATATTTATCTTATTGTTATTACTACGATTAATACTCATACCTATATTGTGGACAGTTAAGTAGTTGTATTTTTGTACCATATAGGGGTGATTTTATGGTAGTTAATAGTTATAAAAAAACGGGTACTTAGTTATCTCTCGCGCGATATACTCGGCGCACACATGCTAAGCCTACAGTAAACAATTGATCCGAATGAATTTACTTAAAATAAAACTCAATAAGTAGATACTTTATAGTTAAACCAATTTAATCAATTCCGCCTTCCACATCTCTATGGAAGTTTATATGGTCGAGTGTGTGTTTTTCTCAGGATTTAATTAAAAGTATGCATAATTCCGACTTGCTAACACTGTGTTTTCAGATTATCAAGGGAGCTCGGTAAATATTTTTCTTCAGTCTCCTCATTTTCTATACGGGAGTGCTCACAAATTGTGGTCGGTCAGCGAAAAGGAAAATTATGAGAAAGTCAACGTTTAAGCTAGATTAAAATATTGTGTGAGTAGTGAGTATGAATTTATTACCGCTTCTAATGTTAATTTACGTTACATAGAAAAGATTTAAGAGTTACCTAAGAATACAACACTGAAGTTACAATAACGATGAAGATTTAATAAAAGAAAATTATGGCTATTTATACAATAAAACTAGTAAAACCAAACCTAACTAGAAAAAATAAAAATACCAAAAACAAACCTCGGCGCCTGGCAAGGTGCCCATCATGCAGGCCGCATTCCCGGTTACGCGATGGGAACGCTGCCCGCGCCGTTGTTTACCTCATTAATATATATTTTTTTAACTTTCTTAATATTTACGTAAAAGGTTCTGCTGAGGATGGAAGCTCATATAAAACTTGCAATACTTTAAATAATTGCAATGTCAAAAGACAACATTTATTCTAAAAATATTTTACATTAGAGCTCGTACTGCTTAGTACCTACTTATTTAATTCGCGAAACATTTTGTTACGACTATATATTCTCACTTATTGTAAATTGACCTTGAAATTAACAAGAACTACATGTCACCAGAGACCATACAATCAAGGATACACACATTAAACTTTGTGAATTACATTTCTACTTTGTTCTACAAAGCGCATTTGTTTCGTTAAGGCAAAGAACAGGGGATTTATTCTCGATATGCATTTAATGTATACGCGTTTTATAAAAATGATCGAAACTGTATTGGTGGCTCGCTACATGAAAATACGTCTTCTGAAAAGGCTTACCACAACAACTCGTAAAGGCACTCTTTATATAGGTACTTCAAAAAATGATGAGAAATTTTATCTACAAGAGTGGCAAAGTAATCTAATAAATAAAAATTTTGAGTTCTTTCCTCATGCTGGCTGGTGGAATTGAGTTAAAGTGATGATTTTATACTTGGTCAACGAGATCTTGACAGTAGAAAAAGGCGGCAAATTTGAAAAATGTAGGGGATATCGTCCCATAGAAAATTTCAATTTCGCGCCTTTCTTTACTGATATGATTTGGTTGACCAGCTATAAATGATAAGCATTTAATAACGTTCTTTTGAACAGTATTTTCCTCCCGTTGGTGTGATGAAAAATTTTGTTTTATTCGAGAGCAAAGTTTGTGAGTCCAAACATATAAAGTGGTATTTAATTAGATTTTTTTGTTTCTGAATTGAGTCCCAACGAATATTTATATGGAGGATGAAGCTGAAAATATTACGAGAGATCAACTGCGCTTTGGCAGTAATTGAAGTGCAGCGAACATACATAAAGGGAACATATTAAAAGAGCCCTCAGTTGTTGCCTTTTGCGGTTTCGCACACATTTTGAGTAGTCTAGTAGATGACTGTAATGAGTGTAAAGGAAATGACAGTCGGCGATAAAAACTTCTATCAAAAATGATATATGTTATCATTTTGCACACTGTACCTACAAGCTTTTAACTTTGTCCATATGATAGACAACTTTTGTTCAAAAATGGTATTATCAATAAATGATTATTAACAACTTTACATTTTCTACATAAGTTTTTTTTCCTTCTTTTTTGTATCTATAGTATTATTAGAGCTACACATCTCTTAATATTAGCTAAAAACCGATTTCTGTGAACTTGAATTACTTCCGTGAACACAAGATTTTCTGTGACTCTTTTACAACGCCATAATGAGGGTGTATCCTCACTTCCAGCTCATTATCTCTCATTTCGAGGGGGTTTGAAGCCTTGATTTCGAAACTCTAATTTGTTGATCACGCTAAATTAATGTCCGCAAATATGTAGTCATCATCTCAGTCGAAAGACGTCCACTGCTGGACAAAGGCCTCCCCCAAGGATCTCCACAACGAAACGGTTATTCGCTGCCCTCAACCAACGGTTTCCCGCGACTGCAACCAGATCGTCGGTCCATCTGGTTTGGGGCCTTCCCACGCTGCGTCTTCGGTTTAGCGTAAGTCATCATTAATTTGGTGATCATGTTAAATGTCATCTTAAGTAATATAAATGTTCGCAAATATTTAGGTATTAAGATTATTAAACAAAATACGTAGGTATCTAATAATGTATCTACTACATTTTCTTATTTCTTGAAGAAGCAAAATATATCTACTTAAACGGTCTCGGCAAGTCAATTTTATGTGAGATGAGGTAAAGTAATCTCGCCGAGTTTATTTAAAGAGTACCCTTAATAAGTTGTTCGTATAACCTCAGATTTGAAAATACATTTACTTTGGGTAACTTTGCGAATTTGACGTCAAAAAGTGTGGGAGAACCATAATAATTTATGGTGACTATACCTAACTTTGTTATAGCAAAGTCTGTGCAGATTTAGCCCTAGTCTACGGTCAGTACAGTCAATCTAAATTTATAATAAGGCAGGGTATTAGACATTGCCATATAACATTGTCACTAGTTTAACTTTGTAATTGTTCGTTTAATTAAATTATTCCAAAACTATTTTTTCTTTGCTTATAATATCCCGCATACATATATATTAGGTTCAGTAAGGGGACGGACTGAAAATCAGCGCTGCGCGGTCAATTTGTAACAAAATGGCCCACGCAGCATAATTATGTTCCTTTTGTCGCGCATGCCAATTGTTAATGTTATTTCTAATACAGTAATCTCTCTTTTTTATGAGTGATAATAAATGTTTTCTTATTCTTAGTCTTATTCTTCTTACATATATCTAAGAAAGGGCCTATGAGGAATAATAATGGGGCCGGTACAGCGGTGTCACGCACCCGAATTCGAGCCAATCGTGCAGTCTGTAAAGCCTGTTTCAAATGCAGCGAGTAAAGCTTGAAAAGCCGAAATCAATTGGTCGTACTTTTTCCGATCTTCCTCTATTCAGGCGTAACTATATTTCTAATATCGGCTCTCAATCCGGCCTGATTGCAGACTAGCAGTTTTGAAACGGCTGGTAATGGCGAGGAGGATGTTTGCCGCTTTCAAATCGAGCGAAAGCAATTTCAATTGCGTTTTTACTGGAATTGAAATGAAGAGAGGTATGAGCTATGAACTGGTAAATGTTTGTATTCGTGGTTTACAGGAGTTAACATACATGCCACATTTGTAAGTTTTACTGAAGTAAGACAGCTATAAGTACTATATAATGAGAGATGAATATAATCTTATTCTAACAAATAGAGCAGCTATGTCCCTACTTACGTAATAGAATAGAATATAATAGAATATAATTTATTCGTAAGCACAGACAATACATAATATGAAAGAAAACACAAAATTAGATTAAAGTGCCACGAAATGGCCTCATCTCAGCATGTTGCTGGTGGCTTCCAGCGCTGGTCTTCCGATGAGACCATCAGGTGAGAAGAATCACGGAGGGTAACAGACAAGAAGAAAAAGACATCAAATAACGTACAGTGAACAAATAGTAAAGTTACACAGAAGGAAGATACAACATAACGACTATATTAAATTAAATTAAGACTATTTTATACATATAAAACAAGCATCGTGCTCGCACCACTGTATTGATCGTAAGTTAAACTTACAAGTGTAGGTATCTTAGGCCTTAGATATAGGGAGCTGCAATTATGATTTTTTTTATAACGTGTCATAGTTTCCACGCAATTTATGTTACATTTCTCTAAAAGTCTAGATTCAAAAACCTCGGAAAACATATTGCAGAACGTTTTTATGGAGAAATTACCGTCCCAGTTCTTCTTCAGTCCTATTTATATGAAGAAATAATAACAGCAGAAGTAAATATGCCCTTGATGCGTTATAAAATGTGTTGTAGTTATAAATTACTTTCGTTAGAGACTGTTAAGAAAGTAAGAGCGTGTGCAGAACATTTTGACTAATTACGTAATTTGCTTACTAAAATAACTTTTGCTATAATTGATCAAAAACTCTAAACCAAAATTAACTTCACGCAACAGAGATTTCGCAACTTTGTCGACGCCCATAGCAAAAAGCTCTAAAAAATAAGTAAAGAAGCCATCTCTAAGATGGCAACTTAGATTGACTTTGCAAGTTTATGTTACTCTCAAATTAATCCTGTGAAGCTTATAAGAGTGGCATAAAATCCTGGAAAGAAAGCCTGTTGAAGGAAAAATGAGGATTGGTACTTTTGATCTTATTAGTTTCGACTTATACCGTAACGATATTTGCAAAATTTTATCTACTACATTAAAAAAACTGATTCTAAATTGGTGTGATACCTAAATCATATTGGAATAATCTTCACTTTTGTTTGGCCATGTCCAGATATTTATGGGCACTTTGATCATTTCAATTCATAAAAATTTTAATTGTACATATCTAAAAGGTAAATAAATATTCATAACAATTTAGAAGATGTCCATTAAATTACATTTTGTCCGTCTGTCTGTCTGTCTATCCGTCCGAGGCTTTGACAGTATATTTAAACTGCAGTTGCATGCAAGCTTTATTCATTGTATCTATTTGAGATAAATTCAGTTCTTGATCTTGTTTTCAGCTATAAAAGCCCAACCGATGTATTGTTCCATCACCGTCTTGCGATAAATTACCGAGGTTCAACTTTGACCCTTGGGCTTTATTCCTCGCGGACCTACAACATAGGGCCTTATTCTAAAATGTAGATTTTAAGTCTCAAAATGATATCGAAAACGTATTTGTTCGACGCTGAACAACTCCTATATTATATCCTATTTCCGTGTTCCGTGTTAAGTGTCTTTCCGTGTTTCCATGGTACCTATACATACCTACCTGTAATACTAAGATTAGATTGTGACTTATTTGATTGAAGATTGTCAATCATCCATTCGATTGTCACTTATTTTATTTGTCAATTGAATATTTTACCTGTCTTGTGGCAGTTGTCCTTTTTATGAAGATAATAACTATATGAAGTATTCTTAGGTACTTATTTCTTCTTACGTATATGCATAATTAATATACTCTACTCTTATGTATGTATAGTTTATATTTAGTAGTGTGACTACTTAAAAAGAACACAAATCAAAGAATTTAATAAAATAATTTGATTTGTTCCCAAAGTTGTTTAATTTTTTTTTAAATGCTGAATACGGCCCAAGCAATTAGTATCACGGAGCAATCAACGAAACTATACGACTCAAGTCGAATTATTCTTCGGACCTGTTAATTAGAAACAGTTAAGCTCGTTGGGAAATTCCATTATGGCCTTACTAAAGTTCATCTTGTCGAAAATTACGATTTTCCGTCGAATGGCCTGTTAGCATGCAAATTGCATATTAATTGTAGGAAAATGGTCGGCCATGGATTAAATATTGAGGATCAAAGCGTATTCTTGGTGATTAATAAGGGATTTGCTTCAGAGATACTTTAGGTATGTCTCTTGAGTTTTCAATTCGGAGACCTTACCACGAGTTTGACATGGATATAATCGCTAGCGTGTGCGTAACTTACTTTTTAAGCACCTCGCTCGTACTGGCATATTAGTGCGAGCGAGATGTGTAGAAAGTAACTTACGCAGATGGCAGCGAATATATCAGTGTCAAACTCGTGGTAAGAAAATATATCCCATTATTGTGTAAAAATTAGGGATGTACCGACTAGTCGGGAAAGCCGACTATCCGGCCACATTTGTAGTCGGCGTTTAGTCGGCGACTGTTTATTAATTACAGAAAGCAGGACATAAATAAAATAAAAGCCAATATTAATCAAATGTTACATGCCCATTTTACTCAAATACGTATTTAGGGTACAAAATAAGCTTGAGTTCATATTAAATTCATGTATAGGTAATTGTAATGTGGGTGTATCGTCGCAGTAGCACAGAACATTTTTCAGTTGATATTGAAAGTGCGACAACGCAAGGAGCAAAAAGAAATGTTTTTTTAATGCATCCGCCGAACTTGAATAAAGCTACTACAGATGCCATACGAAGGTAATCTTTATCGGGAAGTAACGATTATGAACTTGGCCGACTAGCCGACTAGTCGGCCGACTAACCGGCCATATGAGCGCCGATTAGTCGGCTAGTCGGCCAAAATCATAGTCGGTACATCACTAGAATATATCCCATAATTTCAACCCAGAGAGGAAAATTGGGACTACGTTTGTATGTAGAAGCCGATCTCTCATCTCTACCTCTATATTACTATCCTCTTAAGCGCGTAACTTGCCCACATCTCGAGATTCAGTCACCTAGATTACTGTAACAAGGTTACAACTTGAGGTCTCGCATCTGCTTTGTGGCAGACTGCACTCAATCTCGCCGAAGTACCTTGTCAAAGTGACGTTATTCAGACTAATTTGCCGTGTTACGACTTGAAGATAAAGTGAAGTCCTTTATAAGATGTTGGATCTTGTGTAGTTAATATTAGACACAGTGTGTGTTGCTTTTAAATTTGTTTTTTAAATTAGTACTGTGTATAATAAAGTTACGTTAATGTTGAAGTTTAATCGCTATCCAAAGAAAAATAACTTCGCTTAAAAAAAAACATTATTCCTAATCATAAAACACGATTATAAAAACATTAAGAATATATATTTTTATACCTTTTTAAAAGCAAACGTTCGACAGACGCAAGTTTTAGCGAACATCAAAGAAATACTAGTAAATAAATACGTAAGAGAGACATATACCTACGTGAATACATTTATTTACCAGGTACTTATTTCTCTAAACGATACCTGTGTGGCAAGTGGCATGCGATATCTGCGAAATGGAGAAAAACGTATATTAACATTAATTTTGCAAATGAAGAGTTATGCCCTTATGGCAGACTTAAGCCACGCACAGGATTATCGCGAAGCCGTTTGATTAGGGTTGTCACTTACATATGAAGCGTGTAATTTGTTTTATTTTATTTTGGTAGATATTACGCTTGTGTTACCTACATGTACATTCAAGAAAAGTTGAAATCAATTTACTTAGACAGTTTTCTGCATCCCACGAAGCGCCACCTGGCCCATCCCACTAACCCGGGGTTAACCGGTTAAACCATTAACCCAGCATCAAATGGTACTGCTAACCATGGTAACTCTAGGTTTAACCGCTTATCCCCGGGTTAGTGAATGACGCAAGTAGCTCTAAGGAGTCTTACAACAATCAAGGTTCACAGACTTCCATGTATTGTGTTCTTCAACACAGTGGCAACACAAACTTTGAAACAAGTACAAAAGTATATTTATACTTGTTAAGAACTGTGTTTGTTTTGTACTGGTAGTGTTACATGTATATTTGTATAATAGTATCATACAAGTCTTGACTTCGGTATAGACCCAAAAATAGTTTCATATCGACTCTTTACAATCCTGCACCAAACTGTCTCTATTTAGCCCAATGTTTGACTGGTAGAGAATGCCTCAAGGCGTTAAGTCTGCCCCTGTAGTTGACTCTGTTCACCCAGCTCAGATCACCTGGGTTAATTAAGTAAACTAAAAGTACACTTAATTCACCTATGATTTTCTTGGGGGTATTAAGTAAACTTTAATTAAGTAAATGTATGTGATTCACCCTTTGTTCACCTGAGGTGCACAAAGTTAACGGATAGTGAATTTAATGGACCCTGTGACCAATTATGGGTATATTAAGTTACTATCTGTGCAATAAAGTTTAAATAAATAAATGAAAGTGACAGCCCTAGCTGGCCTAGTCGTTTTCTCATTGTTACACCGTCACGTCACGTTAGTCACGACGGTTACGTGACGCTACGTCATAGAAGAAGACACCTGAATTAAGCTGTCGCCACTGGATTAAAGTGTTACTAATTATGATATGAAACGTAGGCACGTAGTTTCGAGTGTTAAGTGCGTCTTTCAAGCGCACCAACCAACACCAATCCACTAAAACATTAACCGGTTAAACAATTAACACAGTGTCAAATTGTACTCTAAACCATGGTAACTCCAGGTTTAACCGGTAATAATTAGTAAATGGTGCAAGTGGCCCTAAGTAAGCTACAATAACCGGATATATCTAATATAGTAACTCTTATTATAGTAAACATATTTGCACTGAAATAAACTTATATCGACCGGCATATGGACCGTGATTACGTTGTTGTAACTAACCGTAAATCATTCAAAACTGTTAACTCTTACAAAACTTTCTACTGAAATATTTACAATTATTATAATGTAACTCGATGATTTTCAGCTCATAATCACTTTAATCAGTCAGTAATCATTATTAAAAGAAAAAAATATAGCGCGATTTAAAACTTTGCCTTATTTAGAACATCGCCAATATAATACCCTGTAATGTATGTTATTTTAAGTATTCTTGCAAAAAAATATTCTAATTCTAAACACATACTTATGCAAGTAATATTTCATAACTCTCACAAGAGACCATAGACAACAATATTAACTGCGCTGCTATTTACGAAAGTCCGTATTTTAAGAATGCATACCTAGCAAGAAAGTAAACACAATTTAAAACGATTATTGACAATTCTATCACCATTTGGTGCACACCAATGCCCCTTAGGTAAATATACATTCATTTTATATTCCGTTGCAAATGTTGCAATACTCCTCGCACCAACAAATCTTCTAGCAAAAGGTACACCTGAGACATGAGAACGTAACTTTCCCGACGTCGTATCTCGTCCGCTTTTACATATAAATTTAACCTTTAAACTAATTGAATATGGTTTAGATTCCATTGAGGTGATTGTTGAAGATTGGAGTTTTATAATATTTGTATACATATTTCATGGTTTTCTTGAAGTGTAAGTAGATTTGTATTGAGTACCTATCTTAGCTTGAGAAAGTCAGCTCACGTCTCCATAGAATAATTATTGGTAAGACGTTAAGTGAGACAAGAGTTGGAGATATATTATGTCATTCGTCTTTTAGGTTTTTTTGCAGTTTTTTGCATGACAATACTTACTTTATATTATAATATATGTTTTCTTTATGAAAACACATATTTTCGTGCCTGCTATACGGCCACTTGGGAAACTTAACTTTATTATTTTAAATATGGATGTGGCCTTATAGCAGGCAGGGGACGATTTAAGTGTCGGACGGGCGGCAAAGCAATATTTTAAATTTTTGCGCCATGCCACACACAGCCTCGAGGCGGCTAGTTTTCGATATTAGGCCCGGCCACGACATTGCGCGACTGGCGGCGGCAGCGGCGGCAACCATAGGAGCGAGACACAGCGATCGGACCTTTCGTTCCCATTTATGGTTGTCCATTTCGAAGAATCTTGCCGCACGAGGGGATAAAGCAGTTTCGTTTTATAACGAAATTTCATGGGACAAATATTTTCACCGGCTTTGAACAAACGCGATTGTAAAATCAAATACTTATTGACCAGAACTTGGAGCAATGTGGGGTCCCTAATAAATCCCACTACAGCAATTCTCGCTGCTTCAAGTGTCAATAAAATAACTAGGTACCTATATAAAGCTTTAAACGTTTAAAGGTAAAGTAAAATACAGTTCCTACAGTGTGAGCTCGTTCCGTGGCGTATTTATTTGCTGTGTTCAGTTTGTTTGGTTTGGGGGCAGAGACCAGTTAATAAAGAAACTGGTAATGTTGTCTTCGGTTACCGCGATAGTTACTCATGAAATAAAACTATTAAAACGGATTATAAACGTCGGGATGTAGAACAAATTCAATATACGCGATATAATCCGTTTTAATAATTTTATTTAAAGAGACTGGTAGTTTCTTAATTTATTTATATGAGCTTAGACTGTCCCACTGCTGGGCAAAGGCATCCCTCCTCCCTTTGCACTTACCCTGCTCTTGACCCATCTCCCACCAGTTCCTATTAGGGAATGCTCCCGGGAATTCCCGGTACGGAAAGTACCGGGAAATCCCGGGAAATTCGAACATTTCGGGTACCGGTTCTGGTAATGAACATCCCGGTTCTTCGGTACTTTTCGGTACTGGAAAGTTAGTATAGAAAAGCGCATTAAATCGGTCTAAAATTTGGCGCGTAATCTCCGTAGCACCCTTGTAATCGCAACACTCTTAACTGTCCATCAGTGGACCTTATGCCTTTTGTTATAAGGTATACGAACTCTCAATTAACAGTGTGGGCGATGGTACCCTCGGCAGTCTTGGTTGCCCGGCGGTTTGTCCCGCTCGGTATTTTGCTACAATTGGGGCGTTGGCGACCCGACATCGACATCGACATCCGCGGATGCGGATGCGGATGCGGATATTTAAAGGCTCACATCCGCGGATGCGGATGCGGATGTCAAGATTAGGTACTTAGAAAACGTCAAATATTACATTTTTAGTATTTTTTTATTTAAGAAAAAGGAAACGTTTAGTATTTGAGCAAGAATATAGGTGCATTATATTTAATAAACAGTAACTTGGCCGACTTTTCTGGATCTAGACGATTTCGTTAATAGGTAATGACGAAATTACCTAACACCTACGCCGCCGCTAAAACTTTCCTGTACGGATATGATGGTCGTTCTTGTCTACGTGACAGCGTGATAAAACGGTGTCCGTCACTTTCTTTCCCACGGTGTTAAACAGTGACAGTTATTTTATCACGTGGATAAAGATGGATAAAGCTATCCATAATAGGCTGGCTGTACCGACTTGTTCGACATGCGGATGCGGATTTTGAAAATAATGCGGAAGTTCCGCGGTTGCGGATGCGGATGCGGATGTTCGCAACATCCCTGATCGAGAGTGATAACTTACAGTAATAACATATACTAATCTATCGTGATAACTACGCAAAGTCCTGACAGTCAGGTACTTACTATAAGTATTATAGCTGTTGTAGATTGATCGTGTGTATATGTGTATTAAAATAAAGAAATAAAGACTAGGGGGCCAATCCAAACGTACTTTTTGATATCTAAATGAATTTATTTTGTTATAAAAAGTAAAAGACAAAAAACACACAGTACTTATGGTATAGTTTTAAAAACGTCAGATGAATCAACTATTCAACTAGTGGATTACGCAAGCATGTAGACATGTTAGAGTAAGAAAACTTACAAATTGTGATTTTGAACTGCTAGTGTCGATTTTATTAATTTTGTTCCGTTCTAAGTTGTGTTTATACTGAATTACACAAAATTGATTCTTAATTATCAGTTTCATATGAGTATTTCATCATTTCACAAAAATTATAACAGTGCATACTCAGTACCGAAAAGTACCGTAGTACCGGGAAATCCCGGTTCTTTCCCAGTACCGGAAATGTCAGTCCCGGTTCTGGGAACAGTACCGGTACCCTAGTTCCTATATAAGGCGTCAAGGTCATCTCGCTTTGTTCATTTTGACCATAAACTGAACACCTTTTTTTAGGGTTCCGTAGCCAAATGGCAAAAAACGGAACCCTTATAGATTCGTCATGTCTGTCTATCTGTCTGTCCGTCCGTATGTCACAGTCACTTTTCTCCGAAACTATAAGAACTATACTGTTGAAACTTGGTAAGTAGATGTATTCTGTGAACCGCATTAAGATTTTCACACAAAAATAGAAAAAAAAAAACAATAAATTTTTGGGGTTCCCCATACTTAGACCTGAAACTCAAAAAAATTTTTTTTCATCAAACCCATACGTGTAGGGTTTCTATGAATAGGTCTTCAAAAATGATACGTATTGAGGTTTCTAATATCATTTTTTTCTAAACTGAATAGTTTGCGCGAGAGACACTTCCAAAGTGGTAAAATGTGTGTCCCACCCCCTGTAACTTCTAAAATAACAGAATGATAAAACTAAAAGAAATATATGATCTACATTACCATGGAAACTTCCACCGAAAATTGGTTTGAACGAGATCTAGTAAGTAGTTTTTTTTAATACGTCATCAATCGCCTAAATACGGAACCCTTCATGGGCGAGTCCGACTCGCACTTGGCCGCTTTTTTTAACATTAAATTTCGACTGAGAAGTAGAAGAACCTACTCTTTTTTATGTTAAATCTCCAATTTCTTTAAGATGGCCCGGCTGACTTGTTTTTTTTTAACTTTTGATGCTGAGTGGCGGTGCTGCCGGAATAACACGATTGTCAGTCTCCGTTATTCAATAGTCTTTGGTTTCGCGACAAACAAAGCCTTTGTGCGGTATATCTGTTTCGCCAGGAAACATGCAGGTGTGTTGCTCCTTGTATTTAATTCAAAGTTCTCTGTCTCTGCAGCGTTTGTTAGGCGGAATTCGGTGCGACGTGCGTACTAACTATACTGGCTTTAAGAATTTAAACACGAATCACATACAAAGTGATAATAATAATACAGCCTACATAAAGGATGAAGGATAACTCACGTTAGACCGGGCCGGGGCCGGGCCGGAGCTTCCGGCGCTTCATTTTCTATGGAAAGCATCACGTGATCACCCGTCAACTGTCATAGAAAAGTAAGCGCCAGAAGCTCCGGCCCGGTCTAACCTGACTCATCCTTAACGCTTCCCGCGCTGAGTTTTCTATGGAAAGCACCAGAAAATGACGTGTCCGGATGCCTCGGCCTCGTCTAGCCTGAGTCGTCCTTAAGTCCCACTGCTGAGCACAGGCCTCCTCGTATGTGCGAGAGGGTTTAGACTGGGTATAGGTATACCCAGTAATAATAATTAAATAAAATACTATGTATAATGCATGAACTTGCTTTCTAGTAAAATAATAATAATAGTAAATAATTTGTTATTCTGTCAATCAAAAATATACCTGCAACTTTTAATATAATTAATTCTGAAATTACATCTTATCTTCATATTCATAAGCAAACTTGTTAATTATTTATGTGATGTATAAACTGTAACTATATAAACTATTTAAATTTAATGTACTACTACATATTTAATGGCTCTTAACATAATGCGTAAACGTGCGTGGAGTCACGGGACAGGCTTAGCCTAGTGTGATCCACAAAATTGATACATATGTAATTGCCTGATTTCAAAAATAAAATTTTACCCCACGCTGGCCCAATGAAGGAATACACATGCCCTTTGAATTTCTTTATAGATGTATTGTATGAAGGTTTCTTCGCGATGAATAACATCACACCGCTAAGCTAATTGTAAATATCAAATGATACGGTGACTGCTATAGTTATTAGCCACTGCATGGTAATTGGCCACTCTTAACAATAAGGTTTCAATTGGCTTGTTTCTTTCCGATTTGTTAGGAAAAACCAATAACTCTTGCAGTCACCCTATATGCAGTACATAAGTTCCGAAAAACTCATTGGACAGCCATGTTATGAGAAAGGATTTGAACCTGCAACCTGGGCCATTTTATTTAAAGTTGTCCCCTACAGTTTTTTTTTTTCAAAATTGGAATTTTTTTATGTTATTTCTACTCAGAATCATGAGCTCTTTTGATCTTGATAGGAGAAAAAAAGTGTCCCAAAATTTCCATACATTTTTCGAAGTTTCCATTCCGTGACCGCCATACAAAGTCTATGAAAAATGGTAACGGAATGGGAAAAAAACCTTGGGAAACTTTTTTTCTCTTATTAGGATAGAAAGAGCTCGTGATTCTGAGTAGAAATAACATAGAAATTCACAAATTTAAAAAAAGTGAAGGGGACAACTTTTAATAAAATGGCCCACCTACGGATTGAAAGTCAGATGTCAGATCTTGTGTAAATGTATGGAGACAAAATTCGATAAGTTCTCCGAAACCATAGAGAAAAAAATACATAGAGTGCTCACTCCATACATCAGTTCAGACTATTCATTTCAGTGTCTACATCTAGCATCGAGTAGCGGAACTATCAGTACTGCTACTTGACAATAGATGTAGCACCGACCGGAAAGTCTTATCTCAACAGCATAAGACTTTCCGGTCGGTGGCTACATCTATTGTCAAGTAGCAGTACTGATAGTTCCGCTACTCGATGCTAGATGCTAATAGTCTTTTTGGTACTAAAACTGATGTATGGACTCTATGGAGTGAGCACTCTATGTATTTCTTTCTCTATGCCGAAACGAACTATTTTTCAATGAGTTCTCCGAAACCAATTATTTTCTCTGAACAAACGAGTCAAATCTTAAAGTCCCCTTAGCCTTTAATGTTCTGAAAGCGACACAGAATATTTAGATCCTGCATTCAGACTTTAAACTAAATCAGCGTATTCAAAAGTCCCAAGAAGCACGCGTCGCAGTGATTACTTCGTTAATTATGCCATTGACGGCCGTCGCAATTACCGACGGGGCCCTGGCCAGTGGCCACGTCGTTACTAAGTGCGGGCGAGGAAAAAGCTCAGTTAACCAGTATTGGTTTTAAAACATACCGACTGCCGCGACGATTTTTTTTTAAATCTCTGAATGCAGTTTTGCTTTTTAAAATCGATGACATGGTTCCTAAGAACAGATCTTCGTATAACACTGATTTAAACTTTCACGATTTTTACACATTATTAAATCGTACAACGGGACTTAATCGCGTATCTAAGTTTTTAAGATTTACCTCCGACGTTTCGCGGACGGCGTTGTCCCCGTGGTCTCGGAGAAGACTGGCTTAAGTTGACATCAGCATCTTCTAACTCGCGTGAAAAACATCTTCGAAAAACTCGCGCGGTTAGAAGATGCTTATGTCAACTTAAGCCAGTCTTCTCCGAGACCACGGGGACAACGCCGTCCCCGAAACGTCGGAGGTAAATCTTAAAAACTTAGATACGCGATTAAGTCCCGTTGTACAATTTAATAAGATCTTCGTATGTCTTATAGTTTCAGACTTTCCCATACTGACCGATATAAATGGGCCACCCTGTATAAATAATTTTAAACCTTCACTCAAAAGTCATTTCTACCACCCAACATGAGGAAACACCGCCAAATGACACCAATTTCTCTCGCAACAGTCGCAACCAATGGGAATACGTTGACTGCAGTATTTGGATCAGTATTACCGATTAATCGGCAGCGAATTGATGTTGTGCTGGACCACCCCCGCTGGGGCAACGTTACAACGAGGACGTGCATTTGACGTATCGGAATAATATTGAAAATGGATTGGCTGACCCAAGTCTGTAGACATCCTGGCCTTGCATACATATACAACGTGTCCCAAAATTCAACGATAAGCTGGCACCAGAAAATGGACCTGGTGCCAGCTTATCGTTGAATTTTGGGACACGTGGTATGTTAATCTTAGTGCCTCTTGCACCATCCCACTAACCCGGGGTTAACCCGTTAAACTGTTAACCCAGTGTCAAATTGTACTGGTAACCATGGTAACTCCAGGTTTAATCGGTTAATCACGGGTTAGTGAATGGCGCAAGTGGCCCTTAAAAGGCTGCAATATGACACGCTCTTATGGTTCTACAAATAATATCGTGTCACATCACTAATTTTTGCGGCCTTTATTGTGTATCATAATGATTATTACAGGTGACTGTACAAAAATGACACAATGCACCAAAAGTGGCACCAAAGGTCGGATCATAATAACTCTGCATAGAATTTATATAGTCAGAAAGAGGTTACAGATGTATGTAAGTAGGTAGTGCATAATAAATAGGCTACATGACTAATTTTCATTTATGGTATCAATCGATCGGATTTGTTTTTAGGATCAAAAGTCTATATGGGACCCATTGCATTAAAGTAACACAAAAGTCAGAAATTGTAGTCAAAGGCCGACAGTCGCACTTCACTCGCGAAACGCCCTATACAAAACGGCCAGAGGCTGTGACGTCAAGGTCTCTGGGAGCCCATCTTGTAGTATGGACAAAACAAGAAAATTGCGTTTTTGTCGGTGAAATATTGCGTTTATCTATTATAGTTGCTATACAATATTTTTTTGGATGAAATGTAAGGAATCGAATGGTACCCTTACTTTTATCGTTTTTGGAAGTTAAAAAAAAAAACTTAAATTTTGAAACTTTCAGGTCCTGTACTTTTCTAATTTTTCAATATTTTATTTTAATATCCACATTATTGTGATAAATTGCTCGTTTGCTATCTATTTTACTACATTTTGTTATAAAATTCAACATGTGTCATCATCCCTATTGTTTGCCATCGTATTTTCCCGGAAACGTTCGTATTTGTCATGCTACTTCAGTCTACCTCAGTACTTTTTGTACCGAGACTAACTGAAATAGCATAACATGTTCGTGGGTTTCCGTAAAAAAACAATGACAAACAATTATGCACTACATCTGTACCTACTTCAACCAAATAAAATTTAAATAATCTGACATGCTGGAAAACGGGTCGAACAAACAGCATGCAATCTTTGTTTTCCACCAATCAGGCGTATGCAAATACAAAAGGCTTGCAGTGAATTTTCGTGGACGTCACAGTTTTAAACGTCCATATTTAAGGTTCAAGCAGCAGAGTTTTTGAATAATTGTTGCATTTTTTAGATCATTATACTAAAATAGATAATAATAAAATATGAATAGCAATCCTGAGGGCTTTCTCTTACTAGTAATTTAATCGATTCGAAACCAGATTAAATAACTTTCGCTCGATAGAAAAATATCACGAACGTAGGTATAAAACGCACCATTAATTTTTATAAGGTGCAGGGGGGTTAATTTAAACTAATCTAAATATCATTCACTGGCCATTCAGCGGGATAATGCCGCCAGTATTTTTGGCACATTTGATCCGGGAGACAATCAGAGTGGGGGTAATATTTTATTTGTTAAGTTAGTTGTACTCATTCTTAGGTTTATTTATCCATGTTTTAAATTATTAACTATAGTGCCACATATGACCAGATAGCTAAAACGATGTGTAACACAGTTGTATGTGACTCTAGTTAATAATGTAAAACATGGAAGATATTTCGGTAAGTTTAAATTATCCCGCAGTCTAAATTGCCCTCCCGCACCTTAGCTGGTTTTGCACAAAGTGTTTTACATGAAAAAATCGCAAAAGGACAGTTCCAATTAGTTCGAATAATCGAAGTTCTACTGTACGATTTACAAATTGACATGCTGTCATGCAGGTTCCCAATAAGCGAGTTTTGAGATATTCAAAAACTGGTAAATCAAGCCTATTACAAATTGTCCAAAAATCGGAGCTGGGCTATAACCGCGAAATTCGAACTTCGAAAATTGCGAATATCTTTCTCTGTCACTCTAATTACGCCTTCATTGGAGTAAAAGAGAAAGAACCCCGCAATTTGCGAAGTTCGATTTTCCCGGTAGACCCTCTGTTTCGCTGACCCGGTTGCACGTAGGAGCGGGTGAGCGGGTTACCGAAAAATAGTATGAGCAACGCTAACTGGCGCGTACGCGTGGTAAAAACCTACAATGGCACCCGTGCCATCTAGCGGACGCCCTAAGCTCCAAATGCGGGAAATACTGAAACCTATGTCCTTACCTGTCAGAAACAAAAACGACCAATTAGAACCTAAATGCGTATGACCCTTTAATCAAAATCTTCATCAACCATTATTACAAAGTGCGGTCAGTCCAGTAATGTTGAGTAGAAAAGTGCTAAAGCAAGGTTTTCCGGCGGGTCAAGTTTGAGGGGCCAGTTCAATTAAACTTCGGCGGAACGGCGGCCCGCAAAGTCCGTACCTATCCGTATTGTGGTCCGGTTTCATTACGATTTGCGGGAAATCCCCATTTGACATTGTCTACCTTTTAGAGATGTGATGAGAGAGTATAGGTGAAGGAAAAAAGTAATTAAAAAACTTCAAGGTTTTGTAAAGGCCTGTTGGATCGTAACGAAAATGTATGAAAACATCAACGTATGAGAGTTCATCAGAATAATTATCTTTGACCCTCGAATATAAAATACTAAGAAGATGGCCAGCAGGCCGGCCAGCAGCGGTATCATTGATCGCGCTTTTGTCACTTAAAAACTATTATTTGTAATACTCTCGCACGCTCTCTGCGTAACCGCTGGCTCGGGATTTTGCACAGTCTTTATAGGTCACTTTTATTGCTTCATATTGGACCGCTGTTATCTGAATATCAGTTTTACTGCTTTTACTGTCCGCCTGTAAGAACTGCTGAAGCATGCCAACTTATCTTTAAATATAATTGTAAAGTTACTTATCGGAACATTGAAACATTATTTTTCCGATGTTTCATTTGCCAAATTTTCACTGCGTTTTTATAACCGTAATTTTTTTGAATAGTCACCAATCTAACCTAACTTAACCCAATGGCTTCTACAGAATGCCTTTTTCAAATGTTTAGAAAATTTACTGTTTTAAAAAAAAATGCGTTCGGTTGAAATGAAAAATTGGCAAATGATTCATCGGGCAACCATATTTTAAAGTTGCGATCTGATACCGTACCAAGTATTACGCCAAGCAATGTATTATAACTTTAAAAGTACTGTTAGATTTATTTATTTATAACATTTTGGTTATCATTATCAATAACCTCCACAAAATGGAGATTTTAATACCTTTTACCTTATGTTTAATAGTAATAACATGAAATAATATATGCGTACGTTTTAAGCTTTATTACTAGGTACTGTACTAAAAGAGAAACACGATTTCCCAAAGGCCCCGTTACATCAAGAGCAAATGAATAAAGGATTAAACCATCAGCCATATTCAAACTTTGAGCCTACGTCAAATACTAGAGATTGAAATGATATGGATTGGATATGTCAGTGTCGAACAAGTGTCAAAAGTGACACGTTTGTTTGAAGAAACGTCACTTTTGACACTTGTTTGACACTGACATATCCATTCCATAACGTTTCAATCTCTAGTATTTGACGTATCTTAAAGTTCGAATATGGCCGCATAAAATGATAAACCGTTAACCCGCAGTTTCAGACAAATTCGTTCCAGAACATAAATTACAAACCTCTCAAGGAAATTGGCCTAACAAAGGCCCTTATCCGGTTTATTGTAAAAACTAGAGCTAAGCTTAGCTTACCTTGCATAAATATTTCCTCGCGATCCTTTACGGTGAAAGTGGAACCTCGATAAGTTGGCCTCGTTATCACGGAATAATGTTTTGTTAATTTATGTTTTTGTTTTTTTGTGTTTTGCAGGTTATGATTATCTTCCTTCAAGCATCAATATAAAATATACAATATAAACGGCGATGAAGGAAGTTTTTAATTTAGTCTCGGAGAAATGATAACTACTTGTTCAATCTGAAATGCAGATGTTTTCGTTTTGACCGTCTTCCATATTGTTTTTATATTTTATACTAAGTGTAACTAATTTGTGTAAGAAAATGTCCCTATAATATAGGTATATTTATTTATTTATTTATATCGTAAGGTAGGTGCCTACTTATCCGCTTTATAAATCAAAGTTAAACATTTCTTCACCTTAATCCATTGGAGTAAGGTGAAAAAAATTGTACAAATTTATGAAATCGACTATACGAGTACCTACCACATTGTACTTATTCGTATTGGCGAATAATATTATACAAAAATCTACAGAATGTTTTATTTAAGGAATCATAACCACTTTATGTAGACCCTACGAGCTTCCTGTTACCGAGGATCTACCTATACTACGCAATTCCATAACTCAGAAGCAATCAGGCATGAGAGATCGAGCTATTTCCTCAGGAGCACCCTTATTCGCCTTATTCGCTCCCCGTGAGGCCGATTCAATTTTTAAAATGTGATATGGTTTTGATCTTAGTTCGATACGACCGCGCCGTTGCACCAATCAGGGTGAGCCAGTGATTAGTCCACACCAAATGCAATAAGAAGCCTGATTCAAATTTAACGACTTTTTACGGTTTTGATGTAACCTCGAAACGACCTTGAAGATCGCTGATTCGTACAGGCGAAATGTAGTAATTTAGAATCGACCTCTGGTACATATATGTAGTGTATGATTATTTTCCATCTTATTTTCACGGAAACTTACGAACGTGTCTTGCTGTTTCAGTCAGTCTTGGTACAGAAAGTACTGACATTGAGTGAACTAGCATGACAAATTTATACTAACGTTTCCGAGAAAATACGATGGAAAACAATTATGCACTATGTTACATCTGTAGTCATGTCATAAGGCATTTCACTCTCACTAATTAGTGCGCGTGAGGTGTCTGATGACATTACTCGGGGTCGTATCAAAATAAGATCAAAACGTTATCAAATATGTAACACAGAACTGGCTTCCATTGTATAACAGCCCCTAACTGATTTGGCGAAAATTTTCTTTAGTGAGATTTTATGGATCGTATGATATTTTGTCGTGTGTAATATAATATGATGATAGAATATCTACTTTGCATGAAACGTTTTTGACAGAATGCTGTGAATATTTTTCTTACTTTGACGTTTTTTAAAAGTTTTAAATATTTACATTAAAATATAATGATCATTTAATTAAAATGAAACATATTACGTATCATCAAAACATTTTCCTTAATTTCGATACCTACACAAAACATTTTGTGAAAATTATCAATTAACAGAAAAAAAACTTCGACAATGTCTGGACAAATTTTTGGGCCAACCTGTATAACATTTAAAAAATCGTGAACAATCAAACAAGGGCATAACTTTGTTTAGCAGAGCCCCTACCATGAGTCACTGACAGTGTCAAAACTGACATTTACGCTATCGAGAACGTAATTTACTTTCTATACATCTCGTTTGCACTAATATGCGAGTACGAGCGAGATGTATAGAAAGTAAATTACGTTCTCGACGGCGTTTATGTCAATGCCAAACTGATGGTAGCCGTACAGGTATACCTACATCAAATATCAAATTGTATAAAAATATTTGCTACAATGTCAATATACATACTGAAGTGGAGAAGCAGTTTTCCACTTTCCTCAAAAGGTTGAACTTGAATGAAATTAATAGATTTTGAATGGAAAACGAAACGCCTTAAACCGGATATTGGTTCAGTAACAGGATATTGTTTCAGTGGAACATACGCAAGGACGTGGGGAAGGGATAAGGAGGTACAAATATTTACCTGTGTTAGGGTTCTGTACAGACTCCTTAAGGCCCCGTGGGTTTAGGTTCTTCTTTCACTCTCAAAAATGAAATTGCGCATTTTTAGAAGCAATTTTCATATTTTTAGATTTTGTGCAAAAATTGTTACAAATTTTTAACGACTTTAAGTTACTAGAGAACGGCCTCAAAATTGATATTCATGGTTTTTGGCAACCGTAATCAGATCTAATAAACCGAAATGAAAATATAGGTACATCCTTTGTTAATCGTCAGTTGTTTTACGATAAGTTTGAATTATATTGAATTAGTTTCTAAACTTTCTAAATACTGATTGATAAGGTTGCATATAGAATAGAATAGAATAGAATAGAATAGAATAGAATATAATTTATTCGTAAGCACAGACAATACATAATATGAAAGAAAACACAAAACAAGATTAAAGTGCCACGTAATGGCCTCATCTCAGCAAGTTGCTGGTGGCTTCCAGCGCTGGTCTTCCGATGAGACCATCAGGTGAGAAGAATCACGGAGGGTAACAGACAAGAAGAAAAAGACATCAAATAATACAGTGAACAAATAGTAAAATAAAAGTTACACAGAAGGAAGATACAACATTTATAACGACTAAATTAAATTAAATTAAGACTATTTTATACCTATAAAACAAGCATCGTGCTCGCAACACTGTATTGATCCGGTCCAACCATACCTTGGCTGTACATTACAGCTGCATATGCAGCTAGCGCCAACGGAGGCTACACTAACTAAAAAAAAAAGCAATGACATATAAGGTACTTAGGTATGCACTTTTGCTGCTGTGTGTACAAGCCCAGCTTGCAGTCCACCCAATTTTAGATTTTACCACTAATAAAGGTACTCAAGACCAAAGCGGTAGGTATATTCATTGTATGAAAACTATGAAACTGAGCTATAACCGCCAAAATCGAAGTTCGCAAATTACGGGCATCTTTCTTTGTCACTCTAATTACGCTTCGTTGGAGTATAAGAAAAAGATCCCCGCAATTTGCGAATTTCGGTTTTCGCGGTCAGTGAGTTGTTATTACTATAGAGACGACATACCAAACAATGAAATTGTCGCAATCACTATATGTACCACGCGATCAAAACGTCGTAAGCGCCGTAAAATTCATGGCGCTTACGCGTTTAGGTCGCAAGCTTCACGCTCCGCTTCTATGGTTTGATGCCAAAACGGCAGCAACTCGTGGCGTAAAATACCTACTGGTTCTCTGTGCCGGTTTTATACGTTAGTAATAATAGTTCAATGCTCGCGGTAGACCCTCTGAATACGCGTGTGATGATTTGATGAATATCAATTTGAACGTCAGTCGCGCGATTTGCGATCAAACCGGCCATTGTGACGCACAATGAAAACCAATTTTGACGTCAATGTAAAAACGTTTTTGATGCATTTTTGTAGTGGCGGTTAATTTGACCAAATGCCAGGATTATTGCATTTTATATTTGATAGGTTGATGGATTGACAAAGACTGCCATTTATGTATAACACAGGTGGATATTTTTTTCAAAATAATTTATTTATCGCTCGAATATGCAAGACTGATAGAGAGGTTAGATAAAAAAAATTGACTCTCTAGTTTGCGATAGGACCCTTTAGATTTAGATAGTGACTTATTGTGGGAGTGGCGCCCCCTACGCAGTTTCGCGTAATATTCCCTATTGGTAGTCAACCTACCTCCGCAGAGTGAGGTAATTGGGCGGGGTGGTGTGTGTCATTCTGTATAAAATATTATTATTATGTAATCACCGAAAGAGACATTATTTTTAAGCATCCCTCAAAAAAACGCAACAGAAAGCTGTTTTGGTGTTCAGTCAGTTTTTAATATTGGTTAGATACCTAGTATCTTTTGCTGGTCGTTTAAATACCATAGCCAAGTGACAATCGCTTGCGCTTCGCCATCGAATCGCTTTGTCTCTCTATCGCTATTCCATATTTAGTGCGACTGTGACAGTTGCATTTCGATCGCTACGAAGCGTAAGCGATTGGCATGTTGGCTACGCGGCCAGCCATCTGAAATACGTAGCTTTTAGACTCTGTGCGGAAACAGAAGAGTCGTGGAATGTATGGGGCCCAATACAATCCACGACTCTTCTCTTTCCGCACAGACTCTAGCTGGACCAATAAGTCCATAAATATCGGAAAAATGAAATGGTTTTCCGAATACCGACCAGTAGGTACAAATTTTATGACTTATTGCATGCACCGCTTTATGCCCATATCCCATGATATTGGTACAATTTATTGCATCACAATAGAGGGAAGATTTTATATCTCTGGTTTATTATTATTGCTAAGAAAAGATAAAAATATAAACGATGGCAACAGGGTTTGTTGAAACAGAGGCCAGTGAAGAAAGAAGACTGATAACCTATAAAATCGCGTGACCCGTGTGCTTTACATACTCTTTTTGCATGTTTGCTATGTGCTTATGAAAATTGTCACCTATATTTATAACTTCAAAGAGATTTTCGGTTGAATTTCAAAATTGTTCGGTAAGTTATGAGAAAAAGATTATCTACATTTTGATGCGTAGTTTGATCCCCTAATTTTGATGCTCAGTGCTCACCGTACCCATTCAACCGAAAGTCCGATTCAGATTTAACAACTTGTTAGGTTTGAACCGGTTTCGATACGACCTTGATAATCGTCTTCGCATTCACCAATCAGCGTGAGTCTTCAAGGTCGTATCAAAATAAGAAAATCAGTAACAAGTTGGCGTTGTTATCCTTCTCTAGTACAGCCTTGCCGCTGGTTGAAGTTAATCTTCGGGTGAGTATCCCTAGTGGTTTTTGTCACACAAGAATACAATTAGTAGTGCTGGCATCGCTGAGCTATTATTGTTAACGTATGTTTTGATACGTATGAAAGAGACTGCCGTTCCGTCTCTGGAACTTTCAGCTTTCTGTTCCACAGAATATAGTAATACAATTATCAAGAATATATTAGAGTTACTCACCTAAACTGGCATCCGCTGGCAAAAATGTAGGTAACCTAAATTTACCACTTTAGGTACGTAAATATTACTTTGCGTTTAGAAACTTAGAAGCTTGAAAAAATATGTATGTTTACATTTTCGATTGATATTTTTTTGTTTGTAATTAATTAATTTAAAAAAACAGACACACATGTAAAACCATTTTCATAATCTTATGTGTAAAAAAAGAACTAGATTAAAAAAAAATAAGTGGTTGATATGATTTTAATTACATATTACATAAATACACAAGTACTTATGTTACAAACAAAACATCGTCTCAATGTAATTTTACGACTCGGATCTCGTAAACCATTTTATCTTTCGGAATAACTTTAAAATCAAAAGTACGTTCAATCGTAAAGCATTCGAACAACTATTCCAATAGCAGCCCGAATAGGTACATGGTCTACCAACAATCAAGACCCATTACTTTAAAAAGTCTGAGGACTTCGAAATGTAAATTGGTGAATACAGGATTTGTACTGAGGTCGCGATAACGGCCTGACCCACGACATTGCGCGACTGGCTTCGGCTAAAGCGGCAACCATAAGTGGGAACGAAAGGTCCGATCGCTGTGTCTCGCTCCAACCTATGGTTGTCGCCTTAGCCGAAACCAGTCACGCAAAGTCGTGGCCAGGCCGTTAGTCTTCTTCTTCTTCTTCAGTCGTTCCCTCAATGCTGAGGATCGTGACATCATGTCCTTTTGTTGAAGATCAGATTTCTCCATAGGCTTCTGTTCCTCACCAAGTACATATCCTCGTGCAGATATACCTTAAGTTTATGACGTGTGAAATGTACCATGTTTATATTTTACCAATAAAGTCTGTATTTCTGTACGAGTATACGACTAACTAGCGACCAAAGAAGAATTTTGGCCGGAGGGTGGCAAGTTCCAACGGTTCCTCGAGTGAGACAGGATGATGCCCGAGGAATTGAAATGAGCCCCTACTTCCCCCTTCGCATGAGGTCGCGCGCTCATGCTATTTTGCTACAGTGCATTCGCTGATCCAGTACGGTGCGGGGCTATGGGGCGCTGTCCTGGGTGGGAAACATGGTCTACAAACAGCAGTCGTGAGTCGAGCGCCCAAATTGAGTGAAATACCACTAGCAATGAGAATACTTGGACTGGTTTACGATATCGATGATTGTTACGACATCCTACTTTACAATAGAGACATTGTAAAAGCACTTTGAATGCAAGAATTACCGGATACCTATACGTAAAAGTTGATGGTAAAAGCATTTCACCACACAAGCTCGTAAAGACTATCCTTTAAAAACTGATGTGAAGTTGTAGCAAAGTAATTTGACGCAAAAGATGTAGCAGGAGGCCTTTCAAAAATTTCCCCCAAATCTTTGAGTTCGAAACTATTACCCGATGATGGCCTTTCCCTGTGAGGAGCAAATAGTTCTTAGAAATGTTTAACCTTTTACTAGCTCCTGGAACCTCACGGCATCCATTTAACCGCGGATGGACAGACGGACAGACAGACGCAGGCATAAAAAGGTTCAAGTGGTATTGGGATTGGGTAAATCTAAAAAGTATGAAATATGTAAGTATACAACTTTATTTTTGGAAGTCACTTTAAAGTGGATGACTCACGCTAGAAAGGGGTCGAGGCGTCCGACACTTCAGTTTTCTATAGACAGCATCATGTTGGTCTGTGGCATCACGTGATTACCGATCACCCGTCATAGAAAACGAAGTGTCGGAAGCCTCAGCCCAGACCCGGTCCGTTCTAGCGTGAGTCATCCTTAAGTCGCTCGGGCCACAAAAACAAATCGACCGACACTTTAATAACAAAACTTCCGTGAGACAAAGACATACTAAATATATTAGAAACGGGTCACTCACGTATTTTAAGTCGAAAAACGCTCGACATGTTCTCGGTACGAAGTGAAACATGTCGAGCGTTTTTCGACTTAAAATACGTGAGTGACCCGTTTCTAATATATTTAATACGACCGACACTTCATTACCTAATTAAATTGGTTTCGTAATTTTGACGCGACATTATAACACGCATGATAAGACAACAGCGAAAACCAGACCTAACCCTTTGGACTTTGCTCTAACCGAACCAAAAAGCCCACATCACACTCACTACTCACTAAGTAATTAACCATGGTGCTAATGAATAGTGATTTGGCCCGCATAAGTATCAATGGTGAAAAGAAACCTTACCCTTTGCGGAGCCAAAAGCCGTGGGAATCCATTATCTTAATTAAATTGTTTCATTAGTGTTTGTTCCTTGATGTTTTCTAAGCCATTTCTTGCAAGCATTTTGTGAACCACACTGAAGTTGCTATAAAAATTCTGTACGAATAAGAAAAAAAATTTTGTTGATAATAATTTTCATAACTTTTATTCATCTCCTTCCCAAAAGTGGCATGTTCAAAATGTTTGTGTTTACATTATCGTTACACGTCCCTCTTTGAGTTACAGATTTATATTTGTGTACCAAGTTTCAACTACATATATAAATTCAGTAGTTTCGGAGATATCTGTGACAGACGGGCGATCAGACAAAAACACAAGTAAAATCTGAACCTAGGTACCGAACCTAATATGTATCAGGGTTCAGTTTTATTCCTTCTGAAATATGAAACCGTAAAAAGGATTTTTACTAGTTTGATAACGACCTGAGGGCCTACCGCGAACCACGTTCGACGTGTTGCCTCCCTGGCACACTTATGTACGAATTTAAAAGTGCGACAGAGAGGCAACACGTCGAACGTCTGTTAGTCGTCTAGTACTCACAACACAAGCCTTTTTGAGCTTACTCTGGGACTAAATCGATTTGTCAAACTGTCCCATAATAAGTATTTATTTATTTACAAGCTTTGCCCGCGACTTTGTCTGCGTGGAATGAGTTCCAGGCTTCCAGCAGATAGAGTAAGTATCGCGCCTGGATCAATTCAAAATGCAATCATTTTGAGCATAATATGCTTAATTGCTTACACTAATTAAGAGGCAATTCATTACTTTTCTCATTTCCACCCCCCCCCCCCCCCTTTCACCCTCATTAGGGACGACTTTCGACATAAAAACTATCCTATGACCGTCCATGGGACTCAAAATATCTCTATAACAAATTTCAACTTAATCGGTTCAGCGGTTTAAGCGTGAAGAGATATATATGCGAAATGTTGGATTAGTGTGGATTTTTTATTTTACATACTTATAGAGACGTTTATGCGCAAAGAGACGGTTAGAAAGCTGCAACTGCGGCACTATCACATCTGTTGCCTTGCATTCTGAGGCTTACCATTATGTTTCGTCCAGCACCCCTAGCACATAATTGGCGCGACAGTATCTCGCGGCGAGATAGACTACCCGTCTTTTTCTAACTATGTTAATAAAAGAGGGACGGGTAGTCTATCTCGCCGCGAGATACTGTCGCGCCAATCATGTGCTAGCCCGGCTAAGCTTGTTTGTGGAGTACTAACTAAACATCGTACAGCGTTTGCTCAAGAATAATCTTATTAGCAAGGATATGTCCGATTGTACGTGTGTCGTGTGACTTAGCTTTAACTTTGTGATAGATTTCTAAGCTAACTATAGCATGCTACACAGCTTAAGATATTAAGTGACATTAAAGAATATGATACAGTTTTTGGAAAAGAGAAGTGTGAAGTTGTGTATTTAATTGAGTCGGTCAAGATTTACTTTAACGGTCAAGATTTTAATAGTACTTACCTAAATAAAATAGAAAAATTACGGTGGTCCTTATTTCGTCGAAGTTGTCTTTGACCCTAATAAAAAAAGCTTTTTTTTTATAATGGACCAATTATATCTGTAATAGTAACTCAGTTAAATGGATCTTCCAGGGACCTCAAAATAAATTTCCATCGGTAAAAATACTCTGGAGAAAGTATTCCATTGCAGGCATTCCGGCTGTAAATTTTTCTTTTAGTTCATTAGGAAAATATTTTATTAATTTCAACCAACTTACAAACGCGAAACGTTGGCGAGAAACAGAAATTATACACAAATTAATACTTCAAGTGTCCCGTCGAGGGAGGTTTTTCTTTTTTTCTCAAAGCATAATTGACTTGATGGACAAAAGGCGACTACACTCTCAAAAGAACTTAATTAACTTTTTTTCTGTTTTGGTTTCTATCGCCGACTCGAATCATTTGCATGTTGAGGGCTGATTGTAAACAGAGAATTCTAATTGCATCATAAAAGGTGGTTTTTAATTTATGATGAAAGACATTATAAATAAATGCAATTTGATATGAAATCACTACATAGTATAAAACAAAGTCGCTTTCCGCTGTCTGTCTGTCTCTATGTATGCTTAGATCTTTAAAAGCACGCAATGGATTTTGATGCGGTTTTTTTAATAAGTAGATAGAGTGATTCAAGAGGAAGGTTTATGTAAAATTTGTTAACCCGTGGGGTGGGAAGCCGGGGCGGGCGGGTCGCTAATAGTGAGCGATAAAGAAAGTGTTGAAGGTGACTCAGCAAGACCAAATAGGACGTTGTGGGTTTAAACTATGACATGTACTAAATGAGCATCTTCGGAATTAGGTACTACGAGTAAATAATTAAATAACATTTGTTTTCCGAAAAAGAAAAATATTATGACTTGCGCTCGTACTTGTATTTTTTCAATATGAATAAAAAATAAACAACTCATACTTAAGCTTCAGATTTAAACTTAACAAACCTACTTTCTGCTAAAATTCAGAGCTAAAAAAAAAATGCAGTAAAAATAAAATTTTGACAGGCATCAAGAAGACAGCTTGGAAGCAAAAAACTCGGCGAGAACAGTGCTAGAATAAGAAGTAGATAAAGATAGTATATACTTATATTACGTAAGTACATTAAGGCGAATAAATGGGAACGCGACAAGTAAGTTACTTACTTATATTTACAATTTTCATTCAGGATTAATCTAACAAGATAATCAATGAAAATCCCCTTTCTTATAATACACACTTTTCACTACCTCCTCACAACAACCTTACACATATACAAGTACACACTCCTCTCTCTTTCCTAAATAATTCCTATTCTTATGTTTAGTATAATTATAAATTTTACTTCTGGTAACTCGTGTTGATCATGAGTCATGACCCCCGCGATACAGGCCATGCCTAGTGCGGGGTTCAATGTAACCTTCCTGCTAAACTTTAATTATGAATAAAAATATTGTTATTGTTATTATTATTATGTTCTCGGTTAGGCTTTCTTTCTTTGAAGTAAATATGAAACCTAAGTACTGTTGATGTCCATATACAGTAACCACTTACCGCCAAGCAGGCAATAATAATTAATACGAGTATTATACTTGTTTGTCACCGACGTGTTTTTAGGGTTCCGTACCCAAAGGGTAAAAACGGGACCCTATTACTAAGACTCCGCTGTCCGTCCGTCCGTCCGTCCGTCTGTCACCAGGCTGTATCTCACGAACCGTGATAGCTAGACATTTGAAATTTTCACAGATGATGTATTTCTGTTGCCGCTATAACAACAAATACTAAAAACAGAATAAAATAAAGATTTAAGTGGGGCTCCCATACAACAAACGTGTTTTTTGACCCAAGTTAAGCAACGTCGGGCGGGGTCAGTACTTGGATGGGTGACCGTTTTTTTGCTTGTTTTGCTCTATTTTTTGTTGATGGTGCGGAACCCTCCGTACGCGAGTCCGACTCGCACTTGGCCGGTTTTTTTTTTCGCTTTGCGGTTTCATAGTAGATGTCCAGAGAGCGAAACTCTGGTGCCGGTGACGTCATTATGACGTTAAGTCGCATATACCTAGGATGTTTTTTTAAAACAACATTGTAACACCTCAATAGTGGTTTTGGCCGAATACCGAATACTGAATATTCGGCGACCGAATATTCGGCATGACATGCGAACATTTTGAGTCACAATTATTATCAAAACTGATCGCTAACAAAGCTCAACGTTAGAATGACGTTAGCTAAGATATGTATATTTTTGTTGAACAGCATGAATGAATAGAGTCAAACAAAACAGACTAATGATAAAAATAAAATGTTTTTTAATCAACAAATGCTTAAAATAGGGTCTTCGTATTCAACAACTTTCCAAGAACACATTCTAAATATACCTACATAGTTTTTGGTTATTTTTATTGTGCGATTTTTCTTTTTAAGTAGGTGCAAGTTTTAAGTAGGTGTAGGTGTAACATTCGGCCGAATATTCGGCAAAGTGGCCGAATAGGCCGAATAGGCCGAATACCGAATTGTTGCCGAATATTCGTGGCATCTCTAATAACAACACTCTGTATTTAGCTTGACGTCATACGTCTGTCATCGGCACCAAAGTTTCGCTCTCTGTAGATGTCAAAGGGGAATATTTTGAAAATAATACTTTTTCTATCAGTTTAACGATTGTAGTTTTAATTTTCAATGAAAATTTGTTAACTTTTTTTACTTACGCTCTATCTCACAAATATAAAAATACCTTATTAGCTCCCGTGGGAGCGAATGTAAACGTTACTTGAAAGTGTGAAGGTTACTTTTACAGCGTTGGCTATAACACCTGTACTTGTTATTGGCGCTGTGGGCACGACTAGTGACAACGACTTTAGGTGTTCTTGGCGTTCAAAAGGTCAACTTTAAATACATTAAAATAATACTAAAACAGATTCAAGGATATTTTGGTCCATTCAGTATAGGTAGAGTTTGTTCGGAAAGAGAAGAGTCGTGGAATGTATTGGGCCCCATACATTCCACGACTCTTCTCTTTCCGCACAGTCTCTAACATTTGTTAATCTAAAAATTGAACGAAATAAACATTTCGTCTCTAGCAAGCAGTACCAAGAAATGCTTACCAAGATGATGATGATAAAGACAACGAGGAAGACGATGATGAGGCTGACAGCTTGGAGTGGATAAACATCATCTTCCTTCCCTTTCACCCGGTATTCCGTCTCACGGTTCTCATTGCTGTGCTCGTGAAGATAAATCTGGTAAGTCACTAAAGAATTCCACAAGTACAACGAATTCCATACATTAGTATGTATAGTTGTGTCATAGAATTAGAATTATAGAAGAATTTAACAGAAAATACCCTAAAACCTAGTAAATGAACATAAAAACTAGTGAATGAACAACGCAAAACCCAGTGAATGAACATTAATCTGTAACCAGCAATAAAAAAAACATGACGTCCCCCTGATTATGCATTGATCATTATTGTTTGTATAGAAATAAATAAATATAAGTTCGTTTATTTTTACAGACCGTTATAGACTCCCTTTATCCGATACACTGCAGCGATATGATGAACACGAATGTTTATTTGGTCATCATAAAGTACCTCCACGAGTATTTCTGTGACGTCATCTATGCACTTGACACTCTACTTCATATTGTTCACAGGTTTGTTACTTTTTTGTCATCTTTGCTCTTCATTTAATACATTTTCTACAATAGTATTTTATGCTATCGTGATATAATAGAGAGCTTTTCAGTCGAGGCCACGAAGCTTGCTGAGTGGCCTAATTAAGGTTCAAGAATACTTTTTTTACTATAAATACTAAATAACTAAACCAATTTATGTAAATCTTTCAGTATATAATAGGATAGTAATAAATACATTTCACGGTAAAATATGTAGATTTTTTTTTTCATATCAGACTTGCGGACGTTGCTAAGCGACGGGAGCACCCTCCGAAGCCTAAACTGTACTTAATGCTCGATATTATTTCTTTGCTCCCGATCCATAGACTTCTGACATCGGAGCTCTGTCCTCCTATAAGGGTTTGGCCGAATGTGATCAATTTTATTGACATCATTGTGTGAGTATCTTCTCTTTCTCTCTTTATACAATCATCATCATCTTCCTCGCGTTGTCCCGGCATTTTGCCACGGCTCATGGGAGCATGGGAGCTTCTAACGTAACCCACTTTTCTTAGAATAAAATATGTTTTAGAGTAAATAATAATTATGGCAGTGTATGTATATTAGAAGAAATGAAGAAATAAGAAGACATGTGAAAAGTAATTATAAAAAACGCATTTACTCGTACCTGATTTGCAAGACCGAAGTGATCCCATAAGTGTTCCGTGAACATTGTAAAGTTTTGTACGAAACACTAAAAATGTAGTGCCTCGGTCAAACTATCTAAATATTTAAATTATTTGATTACTTTCTATTACAGAGTCTACAGTATCAATGAGTATTTTTCACTATCAACTACACATAGTTTCTGGAACTTGGTTATTGGTTACACTCTATTACTGTTGGTGTTCACTAATGTCATAGCATGCGTTTTCATATTAATAACTTACCGGAAACCATACGGAATAGGCATTAGCGATTTATACGATTGGCGGAAATACTTGATAAGTCAGGTATGTATTTTATGTTTGTTTGGGTATAATCTTGCAAGCTAAATTAGACGCACGTACCATTGTTCGATTGAGCTGAAATTTCACATACCTACATACCTTAAAGTGTCATTCTATGGAACTTGCTAACTATGTAAACAAACCACCATATTGAAATTGTCTGTCATGATAAATTTACCAGTGACTTTTGTTTACATAGTTAGCAAGTTCCATAGAATGACACTTTAAGTTGGCTCACAATACAATATTATGGTACCATAGATCTGATCTCATGATGGCCACCGGAGGTTATAATAACAAAACAGAACCTCGTTGTGTTTGCGTTTTTTGTAATCGTATTAGTTGTATGTTGAAAGAAAAGTACAGTCGGCGGCTTGTTTCAAAAATATTTTTTTTGACAAAAAACTTATTGCAATATTACTTTTTTACCAAAAACATATGAACAGGTGGCTGAGGCTGGAATTGAACCGACGTATTGAGCTTATGCGGTTAACGCGCTGATCACTAGGCCTTCCGGTCACAGCAGTGCCCGGACCAAATTCTCAATCCTATGCAATATTTGGTAATTTTTTTGGTCAGAGCGTTAGCCGCGTAGGCTGAGATCGCTGGTTCGATTCCGGTCTCAGCCAACGGAGGATGCGGTAACTTTTTATTCAGTATTTAACATTTAACAAAATAAATGAAACTGAAACTTAAAATAATACAGCTCACACGTTTTGACAAATTGTTAATTCCTAGGTATTCTAATGACAGGGTTTATTATATTCATTTTAAATTTAGTGTTTTCTTGCAGATGAATGAGACGAGTACAGAATACGCGAGGTATATGAGCTCCATGTTATTAGTGTTATCCTACGGTTTACGGGATCTGTCGAGCGACACCAAGCCAAGCAACATCACAACGTACTATTGTGTGGCTTTCTTTATGTTAATCACATTTTCGATCTATACGTTTATCGCATATCCCAAGTCATTTGCCGAGGCGCAGTTAAGACTGCGAAGAAGCTTCGAATTTTTCCCGCGAGTCCAAAAAATTGTAGCAGAAACAAAAAGAAAAAGCCACCATCCCGGAGCGTATGTTGACGTTAGCAACTTTTATAACCTAGCGTGGAATAAACGTCGCGGCATCACAACAATTCCTGAACTTATTCTTGAGTTTCCTAGACATTTACGACTTGACATAAAGAAGGATCTCACGTGGCCCATTTTCCATCACAGTCCCACGTTGAGACGGGTTTCTTTACCTTTCATTCACTGGATCTGTGATCTGACACACCTTGAATTCAAATTACCCAAAGAAGTTTTTTTTGCGAGTCCCCACTCTCGCTCTCACTTGTTTTACCTCAAATCTGGAATAGTTCAATTGATATCCGCAGAGGATGGCACCACTTCTTTACTTTCTGTGTCAGGCGGAACTCTATTTGGAGACATTAATTTCTTTATGCCTCCTACGGTCACAAAAACTGTAATCGTCCGCTGTCTGACTTACTGCGAAATGTATTTCTTTACTCGGAAGGATATTTTAAAAGCTTTGACCAAATTCCCAGAAGATCGTAAAAAAATTATGGAGCGTATAAAGAGTAAAATACAGCATGCTAGGACTCTTCATACCTGCAAGCAGCATGTAAGGGGGTTGGATAGAGCAGAAGATGAAGGAGTCGCTTGGATCAAAAGACGCTGGTGGGAATTACATGAAGCGATTTCAAAATGGAAAAACGCGACGAAAAAGTCAGAGTCAATATTTGTAATACCTCCTGAAGAGGCTGCTTATCACTGTTCAAAATATATCGGCCAACTAGTCTTATGTCCTGATGCACAGTTGCAAAGGCAGTCCATGTTCGCTAACTGTCAGTTTCCATGGATACTCGTGCCTGATTCGAACTTCATAATAATTTGGAACAGAATTGTTCGTGTCACTGTCGCTCTTGTTTTAATCCTTTATCCACCGCTTTTGCCTTTATCTATAAAACCGGATTATTTTCGTCATTTCCAAGCGTGGACAAACATGGTATATATTGCTGATGTTTGTTTGTGTTTATTAACAGCCATAGAGGAACAAGAACAACTACTATCCAACTTTGCGTCAGTAATGTTCAAGCGCTGCAAGAGTTGGACATTCATTCTTAATGTTCTGGCAAGTCTTTGGTTGGAGGATTTCGTCGTCATTATAGGAAAACCTGAACTATACTCAATCTGTCAGTTCAATAGGCTGATTAAAGTTTATTTAGTATTTTTCATTGACGACACTATTAAGAATGTGAACAGAGATCCAAGCTTAAGTGTTTATCCACCTATGCTACTTTATATTTCCTTCCTTTATGTAAGTGGTTATTTTGTGCTCTCGCTTACAAAAATTGTACCGAAGTTACGTATAAGGTACTTTTTTGGCAAATCACTTTGTGGAACAAAAGCCTTCTGTGACCCATCACCTTCTAAAATGTTTGCCGCTTGTTTGACGTGGACCTTTCGGGATTTGTATGTTAAATCGTGGCCTATTTCGCTTGAAGAACTGGGTATCAGAGTAGTTTTCGACTACCTGAGTTTGATAATAGCAACATACTGCGCCGGCCGTTTGATCGCTGTAAATTATTTGAGGAACATAAACACTTCCAATTACTTGTTCTTTGCAATACATTTGAAGCATAAATTTAAACGCCAGAATATTCATCCGGAGTTGTGGAATCGCCTGGCCAAGTACGTGTTATGTCACTGGAGGCACAACAGGAATTTAGAGATGACTGATACAACCCTGCTCCGACATGAACCCTATGATATATATTGGAAGGCTCATGGTGAGATAGCTTCCAACATCATCATGATGTGCAAGGCTTTTGTCGGGGCCAATCCAGCTCTTATCAAGGAACTCGCCCATATAGCAAAGTTTACAATTTTACCAAAAAACTCGACAATATTGTTAACTGGTGTGACAGTAAAGGACGTATGCTGGCTTGTCAATGTAAATATTTTTCTTTTTATGTTCTACTCACTACAATTTAATACCTATTGACTTCGCAAAGGGTTTACTAAACAATTTGGAACCAAGACTAACAATATACCTTCAAAACGTCCAACTTTGCAATGGGGGGTCATTTTCCCAACTATAAAGTATATTTTGATTATCGGTCTGGCCTAGTGGGTGGTGGCGCCTGCCTATGAAGCTGATGGCCCCGGGTTCGAATCCCGGTCAGCGCATTTATTTGTGTGATAACACTGATGACACAGATATTTGCTCCTGAGTCATGGTTGTTTTCTATGTACCTATTTAAGTATTTATATATTATACACCGGGTTTTTATTGAATTCCGTTAACTTCAGGGTATAGTTAAGTACGTTTAAGATAACTAAATGGCATAGTTAATTTAAATATTTTTTTTTTGTTTTACAAAAAAAAAATAAGTTTATAAAGTAATTAAATGTAGCATATAGCGTTGTTGTAACACGGGCATTACATTTAACTCAACCAAACAATTGAAATCTGTGACATATCAATGTCATTTCGAACATCGATTGACCGAGATTGTACTTAAGTTTAGTAGCAAATGTATGAACTCATTCTAAACACTAATCAATATGTAAACCGGCCCTAAGGCAAGTGTACACGCTTGTAGAGGCCTTATAGGAAAAAATAAATTATTGATTATCTCCGAAATTGAGTTAATTAGAATATCGGTGTCTTTGAGAAAGTTACTTGATTTAAGCTCAGGAATGCACCCTTGAAATTAACGGAAATCAAAAAAAAACACGGTGTATATTTTGTTGTCTGAGTACCCACAACACAATTTGTTGTTCATTTTATATATGGGGCACTCGGCACTGAAAGTGTTTATCTTCTCACAGGGAGTCATAATGAAAGAGTACCAGACGGAGACAGGAGTGGTAACAGAGATAATCTACGGGCCGGACGAGAGGCTGGTTTCGTGCTCGGCGGTGTTTTTCGGGAAACCGTCTATGGTTACATGCACATCCCTAACAGAATGTGAGGTGTGTAATGTGTAATGCACACTAGCGCCATTGCTAAATAATCGTGATTATTTAAATTTAACGAAAGATATTTAAAAACCGGCCAAGTGCGAGTCGGACTCGCGCACGGAGGGTTCCGCACCATTAACAAAAAAAATAGAGCAAAACAAGCAAAAAAAAAACAAACAAAAAAACGGTCACCCATCCAAGTACTGACCCCGCCCAACGTTGCATAACTTCGGTCAAAAATCACATTTGTTGTATGGGAGCCCCACTTAAATCTTTATTTTATTCTGTTTTTAGTATTTGTTGTTATAGCGACAACAGAAATACATCATCTGTGAAAATTTCAACTGTCTAGCTATCACGGTTCGTGAGATACAGCCTGGTGACAGACGGACGGACGGACGGACGGACGGACGGACGGACGGACAGCGGAGCCTTAGTAATAGGGTCCCGTTTTTACCCTTTGGGTACGGAACCCTAAAAAGGAGGCCGCTACGTACTGTATCTTATATTAAAGTACCTTTTAACTACATCTAACTAGTTTTAATGTTGCTGGATTCGTCAATCTATGCGTCCAAAGTTAAAACGGCCGTTTTCGTTTTGAGTTCATATATCGACGAATGCAGGAACATAAAAACTAGCTTGATGTATTCAAAAGGTACTTTAATATAAGATACAGTACGTAGCGGCCTCCTTTTATAAATATCTTTCGTTAAATTTAAATAATCACGATTATTTAGCAGTAGCGCTAGTGTACACGTTGATGGGCTCTTAAAACGCATCATCCTTAGTCAGAATCAGAATCAGAATCAAGTATTTTATAGTCATAAACCAAATCATAGGTCAGTGATCGGTTTTTTGGATTCGACATGGGGTGAACGACCTCAATCATTATGTTAGTATGGATATGCCCCGGGAATCAGGGCTTTATGTTGTTAGAAAAGGCAAAAAAATACAATGTGTTTATTTTATTACACTTTAAAACATCTAAGTAGCTGATAGACGAGTACTTACTCGCCGTTATTTTGTCTAAATTTAACAAATGAGCACAAGTGTTTACACTGACAGCTCATTTGCTGCCTCCAAAGCGGCACATTTTGTACCGTTTGGATAAAAGTTCGGCGAGTGAGTACGCGTGTCTATCAGCTAATATATGGTTACTACGGGTTAATTGTTTGAATAAATGAATTCGTCATCAAAAAGTGAATTACACTTCTTTCAACTGAGAGGTAGTTTGAGAAAAACAATGTCCACAATTTCAAATGGTTTTATTGTTGTTTTATTTTATTTTATTTTTGTTTTATTTAAAATTTGTTGAGCGTATACTCTAAGTTCGTCTAAGTCCGGATTACGAGCCATGACCGCTTCCATTTTATTCTGTATAGGTAAACTAGAGCTCCAATTTATAACAGTACGAACTTCATCGAATATTTCAAAGGCATCAATAATTGAAATATCGTGTTCCTGTAGTCTCTTTAGTGCAATCTCGATTATCTTAAAATGTTCGTCTATATAATCTAAATCAGTCTTTATGTTAGGATTGTTTAATATACTTTTAGCTTATTTAATTGTTTTATTTTTGTACGGTTTGTTCGGTATCGCGGGAAACTGTCGTATCTATATTAACTTTTCTACTTGATATCCCGCGAGGGAGAATCCAAATAACCGATCACTGGTTATTATGCACAACGACGGGACTTAATCGCGTAAAATTAAGTTATAAATTTACCTCCGACGTTTCGAGGACGGCGTTGTCCTCGTAGTTCATCAGTTTGTCCCTGAACTCTTCACATACTTTTTTCTTCTCAATTATCAAATATTTTTCAGATGCTATGCATTAGTACAGCCGATTTTTTCCGCGTCATAAACCAATACCCTATAGAAAGGCTACACATCCGGGCGTGCACAGAGAAGTTCAAGTTTTTATTTAATGACCTATTGAAAGCACATGTGGCTATAAGAAGGGTGGTAAGTATTAATTGGTCTGTAAATAGGGAATATTACGCGAACTCTGCGTAGAGGGCGCCACTTTCACAATCCGTCACAATCTAAGGGTCTATCGCAAACGAGAGAGTCGAAATTTTGTTATCTAACCATACTAACCTCTCTATCACTCTTACATATTCGAGCGATAAAGAGGCAGATAGCTAAGTTTCGATTTCACGTTTCCCGGTAGGCCCTTTGTAAATAAACCACCTTGATGTATCAATGTCATATGCTATTGTTTGTGAAAACTTGTCAAAAAACAGTTTAAGGCACAGTATGTATAAGTTACTCTATGGTTTACGAAAGGCGCTAGTGCTGCACTCTGGCGGCAGAACATTGCAGTAATACCCCCTATTAGGTCCTACGTTTAAGCAAATACTCATCGGGCCTGCAAATTGCTTCATCCCCCACTTCGACAATAATGTAATATTAACTATTTTTATTATTCAAACATGTTAAATTAAAACATTGTTATTATATTTTCAGGACAGTTGGAATGAAATCGGAAAACCTTCTAAAGAAAAGGAGAAATTGATGAAACAACCCAAAGAAATGCCCAGGTCTAACTGGAGGCATCCAGGATCTAAGTAAGCTATTTTATTTCCGGACTATTTTGCATATAAGTCAGGTAGGCATATACCTATGTAGGTATATTATCTATTTTATATTTTTACCTGGGTGAATCAACTTTTTCTTATCACTCGTTGCCATGGTTACATTCTCCTGGGTCACTCTTTAAAACCTGATTTTTAAGCATTTAAATTCACCAAACACGCTATTTTGTGATACTTAAACGTAAACCCTTTCCATTGAGGGTCGTCTACCAAGCGTGCCCGAAGAAGGTGGTGTACAGTGTCTTCTAACAAACTATGCTACTATTGTCTCTTGGCTGGCCGGACAGAATAACAAAAAGAAATAGTTGATCCACCCACCTGCATCATAAATATCATTATACATAGGTATTTAAAAATGTATGTAAATGTATGTATGTTAAAAATACCTTGATGCACTCTTATTCTCTTAACAATAAAGTCGCGTCAAGATCATTTAGAACACCTCGACCGCTTAGCAACTATTGCTGCTGACTGTATGTTAGTCCTCTGCTTTTTCCTTCACAAACACGTTGAGTTTTTCCTTTATTTCATTTTGTACAGTCAGCAGCAGACGTTGCTAAGCGGGCGAGATGATCAAAATTACCTTGACGCGCTCTTAATCTCTTAACAATAAAGTCGCGTCAGGATCATTTTGAACACCTCGACCGTTTAGCAACTATTGCTGCTAACTGTGTGTTAGTCGTCTGCTTTTTCCTTCACAGCATGATACGACACGACGTTGAATTTTTCCTTTACTTCATGTATTTGTATGCTCTTATTGGTCTCCCCTTCTTATTTTGCTTCACCTCTCCCTTCTATGACGTGTCGTTACAAATTTCCAAGCATCTTTCTTATTATCTATGGTTCTCAACAAACTTCCTACTATATGCATGGTACGGTACAGGTATTAAAACGGGTTCTTATTCATATTTGATGAGTATATAAAGCAGTTTAAACAAAAAACGAGAGGTTTTTAAGCCTATTAATAGGTACGAACAGTAAATTTGAATTTTCCTTTAGGTTCACGAAATACTGGATGGCAATGCGCGCTTTCTTAGTCGCTGTAAACATAATTGTTGCTGCTCTACAGGGTAATTATGCATTGACTACCAAATTGTTAGAATAAAGCGCAGACGCGACTAAAACGCCCAGAAACTTTCATATGAGAATTTTCCATCGCTCGAAAAGCCATACCTTTGGCCTACTCTCGGGTAGATGGCGTTAATTTCAATATTTAACAAATTAACACATATCATACATGCAGTTCTAACAGTTTTAATCTTTTGTCAAGAGATGGCAGTGAATTTACTGTGGCTACATAATTTTCTTTGACAATCCGCCTCTATTTCAAATTCTCTTTGCTAATATATTATGTTTTTATAACAGGCGGAAGTTTAGCCGGGAAACGACAAGTATTGTTACCGATAAATACGGTGATCGACTGTTTTACTGCATTTGATATTGTAGTAAAATGCTTAGTAAGTATTTATTATCTTTTGGTTAGTTCCAGATTAGCCGAATTCTTGTTTCGTCAGATTCTCGTATACTTAAATTGTAACGTGCTAAAGTGGATCCGGCGAGTCGAATTAACATCTTCTTCTAACAAACTATGCTACTAACGTCCCCTGGCTAACGGGATAGAATAATAACAAGAAATAGTTAATCTACATGGTCCAATATATGTTATTTATTTCATTTTATTTCTTCCAGGCCCCTTATTATGATGAGAGAGGTCTTCTTATCTACTCTAAACGTAAATGCTTCTGCCATTACTTCACACGTGGTCTCCTCCTCGATATAATTGCCATAATCCCCTGGTACATGTTGCCAGCTGCGTTGCCCATACATGTCGCACAAGATACCGCCTTGCTTATCTACGCTGTAAGCAAATATGCGCGTTTGCATTTGATCCTTGGCTATTTTAATTATCTGGCTGATACTCCATTGGCAAATGTGTCTGCACTGTTGGTATGTAGTCGTTCAACATTATATTCATTCAAATTGTTTTTATTATACTTACAAAAAAAATCATATGTTCTCGTACATTTTTTTTCAAACAATGTTTCAATCATTTTTACTGTTACGATTACGGTTTCAAACTTTCTAATTTTTTCTGTTGAATCATAATTTTGGAAAATAATACAAGATACGAGCCCCGATGAAAATTAGTGCGTCTAATTCCACACAACAATTTTGTTTATTCTAATAAATTTTACACTGAACATAAAATGACCCAGTAATGGGAACCATAATAGTAATGTTTAATCTAGTTTATTTTGATCGTAGGTATAATAAAATTGCATTAGACTTTTATTGATGAAAACATATACTTGTCAAAAACGTTGTCCTAATCACATTGTCCTCTCCTACTGCGTGGGCTTGAAACAAAATTGTCAGTACATTGGCAGAGCCGTGTTGCTTTCTCTAATAATAGCCTTTTCACAACTGTTATAAATATTCCTACCCGTCTAAAAATTAAAAATCGGTATTGTTTTTTTTCAGTACAATTGGTATTTCTTGTATTTGGATTTAGTTATTGTAGAATATTACCATACAAAATTAAGCTACATTAGTATTAGCATTAAATAATTATTAGTGATTTTTAAACTAAAACATTATTTTTGTGAAAACGCGAGAACATCAAAAAATGGTCTTACCAGACGAAAACATATGCATCGGGGCTAGCACCAAAGTTGATCGAGCCTGTCGGGTTTTCCACGGATGAGGGGATAACAACACATTTTATAAAGTATGTATAATATTTTTTTGCAGTTAATAAAATGGCAATGTTTCCCTATATTAGTAATGTTCTCCATTAGCCATTACCTTATAATGGAATGCGTCAAGCATGAGTGGGATGATCATTTTGCTTTGATCAGTACAACGAAGCGGCCCGGCTGTTGGTTACCGACATTTATAGAGTTTGATCCGGACCCTTCACCCAAACAGATGGACCTAGTAAGTACAAAGAAAATAGGGTGTATAGAGAGTTACTGTCATGGTAAACTATGTAGCCACAGTACATTTACTACCATCTTTCGACAGAAATTTAAAACTTTTAGAACGCCAAGTGACTTTGATCCTTATTCTTTCACTGAAGTGTGTTAAATTTGTTATATATCAAAAAATAACGCCATCGCTCGAAAAGATTGCACCATACCTTTGGCCTAGTGTCGAGAAGATGGCATTAATTTTTGATATTTAACAAATTAAGGTAAATGCAGGTATTAACGCCCCCCTTAAGGCTATTTTAGAATCGACCATAGTTTTTAAGTATACAGGTTGCCCCCAAGTATACTTTTCAATTTTTACATGCTAATGTTTATAAAAGGTAATTACAAAGCTACCTGTACCTAAATAAAGGATTATGATGTAAAAATTAATTTATAAAGTTACTGAGTCGATTGTTACTATTGCCGACCCATAATAATAGCTGTGAAGCTATTAACGATTTTTAAGCAGCTATTTCCGATCGTGATAAGCTGATAAGAGAAAGTATGTGCCCAGCAGTGAAACTCATATATATAGTTATACATATATGTATATACCTAGGCAGGTGTGGTGACATAGTTTCCATAGTGAATTATTTTAAAAAATTCTAACACTTTATAAGGTAAATATTTTATATTTCCAATATGAACGAAAATGTCTAGGAATTTTCACGCATTGCTTAGTTTGGGGAGATTGATCTGTGTCAGTTTGAGTGTGTGTATTTATAATAATGGGTACCTATCGTGTCACAAGAGTAAGTATAAAATTAAATTATGTATCTACGATCGGAAATAGCTTCTTATAGTTACTACTATTACCGATTCCTTTGAATCGGTGATAAAATAAGTAATTTTACAGCGTTAAAATAAGAAAACTAGATGATGAAGTGTATGTCGGTAATAGATTTTTAAAAAGACTAATTGTTTGAGTTTATTCGGGTCCATAAAAATACTTGTGTTGGTATGTTATGATAATATAAAATAACGCAAAAATTAAACATTACGTTGTGGCCGTTACCGACTTACGGATCGTTGATAGCTGCTACAACTAAAAGTGGTGATGCTATCACCGTTCTATTTTAATTTAAAGTTTTATGGTTTTCAATGTAATTTTTTAGATAAATTGTGATGTTAAAACAAGAATTTATAATTGAATTGATACATTTAGTAATAAAAGGTAAAGTACAGTAGTCAATTATTTCAATAAATGTCTTAAGCAGAAAAGTCACGTACTTACTTGAAAGTACAAGCGCCAGTACTACATAACCTGCGTCCACGCTACCCGCGCCGTAATTGACGTAATTTATCTTTTTTTCGAACCACCACTCAAAATAACGTTAACCTACCCGATACCCAAGGAACAAACGCTTGTAGAAGTCTACCTACCTACCGCTGAAATGGTTCTGGTATCGAAAATACATCTAATTACCTAAATAGATCGGTAATACCTGCAGTTTTTCGAGGGGTCGTTAATAGCTGCGTTTACCTTAACACATATCAGTGACAGAATAAGGATCAAAGTCAAATGGACGTTCTAACAGTTTTAATTTTATTTCGAAAGACGGCAGTAAATTTACTGCAGCTACATAATTTAATTTGACAATCCGCCTCTATTTCAAAATCTCTTTGGTATGTGTCAACTTGTCAAGTACAGTCATGGAATTTGATAGAGGACCAAACTATTGATAGCACAAACTGGGCAAATGTTATTTTAGACGTCACCCTTTACCGGGCTAAGGGGTATAATTATATTTCCCACATACGCCATCGCCATTTCAATCATGTGTTCTATTTTCGATCAGGAAGATTGACATTTGATTGTCATTTTTGAACTGTCAGCCTGGTAAAGGATTAAGCTTCTTGATCGTATCCAACTATAAAGCTTAGAATAAATTTAAAAGTGGAATTACTGCCTTGGGTGAGACTTGATCTCACGGCCTCTGGATAGATACTCCAGCAACCCCCCGCGGTTTTCTTCATAGCATCGGTCGCAGACGTTTTTTGCTTCTTAAAAATTAAATTAGTAATATTAGTATCCAACTATAGTTGTTTCTTACTTAATGATTTTGATTGATCGATTGATTTCAGCTGATTGGACAGAGTTACAGCGTAGCCCAGTGTGCGTTCCTGCGTATCTCTTACGGATTATTTAACGTCAAAGAGACCGATATGCTTTTGGGTGTCGTGTTGTATTCCCTTACCGTCGTTTATTGGTTAGTCAAAAAACATTTATTTCATTATAACAATCATCTTCCTCTTTGTCGGTTCATTTTTGACAGAGTGGTCGTGGTCATCATCGATTGGTGACGAGCTTCATCTTGTGAAGAGGGCCTCACCTTTTGGTCGTAGAGTTTACCAGGCTAAGCGATATATATATATTCCATATACGGCACTTCAAACGTGTTCTATTTTCGATGACTGACATTCGATTGTCATTTTTGAAATGTCAGCCTGGTAAGGGGTTAGTCCGCTTTGGCAGTATAAGTACATTTGTGTTGATATATACCATTAAGTTAGAGTCTGTGCTGAAAGAGAAGAGTCGTGGAATGTATGGGGCCAAATACATTCCACGACACTTCTGTTTCCGAACAGACTCTACCTTATGTCGATAATGTAATTCTAGGTGTGTTTTATGTTACTCCCTGGCGATATTGATGCTGAGCCGCCGGAGTAGCACCCTCTTCCAACACGCGTTCAGCTCTTTGGACAAGTTTCTCAACGCAGAGCGGCTGGACGATAAGCTGATCAAGAGATCTTTGGGGCATTTCAGTTATTGGTGGATAAGGTACCTATACCTTGCCCTCTCACAATTGTATAAACAATTCATAACACGCATTTAGTTCTTTTCCGGAGCTCTTGAATGTCACACGCCGTCATGTGATACTCTATATTTAGGTATATTGTTTATTACCTTTTTCAGAACTAAGGGCGTCAATATATACGAAACATTCATACATAAGCGTGTCAGCTCCATGTTCAGACAGGATCTCATTCACTTCTTTCACAAACAGTAAGTATAAAATCATGTCCGGTATATGTAGCACTATTTCCACAATCCGAACCTATCACGTACTACCCTTTTCAAAAGCACATCTATCTACTATAGGGTCAGGGGGGGAGAGAATAACAGGGACAAGAAGAATACTTGATGACATTTCCATAATAGATTAAAATCCGTGGATCCGCGTATGTCCTTAAACTTCGTCCAATTAAAAGAGAAGCAAAATGTCATCTCGCCTAATCTGGAGAAGCCTTCCTTTGGGGAAGTACCTCCTTACAGAAGACCACAGCCATAACAGGCAGCTTAGCCAAGGTGACGATCGCTTGCGCTTCACTATCGAATCGCTTTGTGTCTCTCTATAACTCTTCCATATTAGTGTGACAGCACAGACTGACCTTTGCGTTTCGTTCGCTACGTAGCGTTAGCGATTCGCATGTTGTCTACGGGGCCAGCTCTGTTATGTTACTGTACTAGGTATGTAGTGTTGTGTTCCTGATAGGGATGAGTATTAGTTGCCTGGCGGAAGAAAAGTACAGTCAGCGATAAAAGCTTGTACCAAAAACGTTTTTTTTTGCCAAAAACTTATTTCATATTTACAGAACCTTCGTCGGTCTCGACACGTTACTAAAAGGAGGCGAGCAAATGATGAAACAACTGTCCTGTGTTTATTTCCATCTGTTCCTACTGCCCAATGTCCCAGTCATGAGGGAAATGGACCTAAATCCCTGGGTCTTCATAGTGCATAGAGGCGAGGTTGTGATCACTCACGAAGGGAAAACTTTGGCTACTCTTCAAAAGGTAATTTTTCATCTCAAACCTTGATTTCACACTCGTAAAGTGTTTGACAAAACACCTCATGCAGCGCAGCATTGGCGTTTTCCATTGCAACCAAAGTATTATTACATACCCAGTAGTATAAGTTACTTCATCTCATTTATAACTAATTCATTTATATTCTTGTAGACATGTAGGCGTACAGTCTTTTTCAACCAGGCATATATTTTTTTCTTGAATAGGTATACGACGATTGAACGCTTGTATTTTGCCTTTACTTGTACAGTAAACAGCGTAAATAACAAAACTGATTCGATCCCATAGTCAAAACATTACGGTCAATTAAACAAAATATCTGTCACAATGAAAAACTAATCATCACAGTGAGACTCGAACCCACATTGACAAATTGATAATCCTTACGTGGTCGGCGGTTAAAAATTACACAGATAGAGAAGAATTGACTCGAGCAATATTCCATGGGCCAATATTCTGCTAAAACATTTGCTGTTGACTGCATTGGTGATACCACTGATTGACCAGATCCAAACCTTATCCCAACGCTATAAACTATATTATCGTTTGGCAGGGCTCAATATTCGGGCAGCTAGAAGGTACGGAGCACCGGCCCGTGCGAGTGTCAGCACACACCACTGCGTACACCGACATTCTCAGGATACCTGTGGGTGCCTTTCAGGAAAATATTGACGATAAGGTATGGTACTAGCCGTATTTCTATCGTAGTCTCTCCAGCGACGGAATATATACAGCCAGATAAAGATAAAAGATAAAGATAAAGATTATTTATTTGTCAAACATGAGTACAGTAATAGTATAGAGATGTTATATTGTACAATGCTTGCAGAGCTAAAATTAAAAATATATATTTTAAACATCAGGATAGACATCTTCTTCTTGCTAAAAGTTCTATTTGCTTTCTATTTGATTCATAAAGTCAGCAGCTGAATATGTAGAATTATAATTTATAAGAACGTGTGTACAGATTATAGAACACGTCACTCACGTAGCTATACCCTGTCAAGCAATTTCCGTCAGTAGAAAAGAGCGGCAGATTTATAAAATGTAGGCGCAAAGGGTTATCAACCCATAGAAAATTAGATTTTTCTCGGCTTTTTCTACTAACAAACTAGCTTGACCGGCTCTTCAACAGCAAAGTAGTGCCATACTTTGCTGTTGACTGCAACAAAATATTGAAAGAGTCAAATTAAGCCATATATACCTACTTAAAATAGTATAAACAGCAAACTAAACCTAAATTTGTTAAGTGACGGGAAATTGCAAGTCGCGACTTTGTAATTGTGGAGTTAAATTTTCATTCTCTTTTGTTGTACAGACTCGTTTCAACATCCACCGGCATCCCACAGCAGCCATGGACTACATGCAAGTGCAGGATCCACCTAAAGAGAACCCATACTACTCGATCAAGTACTTGCTCAGAGGCGGCAAGACCATTAAACTACCCGTTAGTGTTCTTTGATTGATTTTATGTGTGCCATCTGTTGGGCATATCTAAGAACTATCGCAATCACAAAACATTTACAGAAAACTGAAACAAGCTCGGCCGATCCGTTTAACCATTTACCAGGCTTACAGTTCTAAAATGACAATCGAATATCAGTATTACTGATCGAAAATAGAACACATGTTTGAAGTGTCGTATGTGGGAAGTATATCCCTTAGCCTGGTTTAAGAGATTATTCGGAACATTAAGTTGTATGCATAAACGCACACACAACCAAACAGCCTCTCATCGCGACACTTAAATGTTTCCGTTAGTGGTATAAAACGTCACATCGGCCAAGATCTAACTTCAAAGTATGAAAGTGTCCTTTATGGACAGTGAACGCTATAGCAACTATATACTTTAGCCGCCCAGACGTCAAAACTGGCCACTAAAAATGCAATTATGATTTGTCAAAACAAAGATTCAAATTAGAATGGAACAGGAGACCTTTTTATAGGTCTCTGGGCGGCTAAAGGAAAATCATTCTTAGCTCTGTGGGCTCAACTACTTACGATAGGACAATGTTACTTATGTATAACTAGCGACCCGCCCCGGCTTCGCACGGGTTAACAAATTATACATAAACCTTCCTCTTGAATCTATCTATCTATTAAAAAAACCGCATCAAAATCCGTTGCGTAGTTTTAAAGATCTAAACATACAAATGGACAGACAGATAGCGGGAAGCGACTTTGTTTTATACTATGTAGTGACATGCAAAGGATTAAATAAATGATCAATTTCAGTGGATGAAGCAGCCAGTGAAAGCGCACGTGACCCGCAAATACGCCTGTTGGCTAGCCCTAGTCTGGTTCGTGGGACCCTACCTTTCTTCAGCCATCGTCTTGGTCTTAAACACTCTGCCGTTGGAGACGATACATATACTGATGGTGGTGTTGGGTCTTCTTGACATTTTACACCTTGCACATTTTGTATCGGAGTTTTATACGGTAAGATCAGGGGAAATACAATACCAACTGGGCTAGGAAGCCGTCAAAATATTTCGAAATATACAAACATTGTAATGATTATAAACTATGTTTCAGATGGAACTAGTTATAATAAATGATGAGTGCGTATATCGAGACGTGAAATTGAGAAGATTCAAGAAAGTGCAAACGTATATCGACATCATTTCTCTCGTTCTGCCGCTGCTTACTATGTTTACTAACAACTGGGGCTATCAGCTAGCGAGACTTCTTCGTCTTAGATTCTTTTACAATTTTTATAAACATTTCTGTAAGGATTTTAAGGTAAAGTGCCTTCCGTTTTACCATTATTCAAATACTTGGTTAAGGTTTGCGATGTTTCTACACATTCACACATACGAGCATTTTTAGAAAAAAGTGTAACAGTTACTTTTTTCGAAATTCATCTATTTCTATCGGAATCACGAGGTTTATCGATTTGAAACAGAAAAAAAGTGTCCCAGAAAATGTACACTTTTTTTGACGCAGTTTCCCCAATTTAGTAGGACTAGGTATAAGCAGTCTATATGCAAACAAGTTTCTATACTCTGAAGTAGATGTGTGTGTAATCGTTCACCTCAATTCTCTTGCCGATATCATTTAACTATCAGACTAATAAATGAACAATAATGTGAAAAATATATGTAGGTATTTTCAAAACAAACAGAAATTTAATATTTTCACGAAATATGTATTTCCGAACTGTTTTGTTGCAGAGTCAACAATTTTACAATGTGGTTGACTTTGCAATCATTAGTTTGATCGTCGAAGCAATGGTTTGCGGGTGGGTCGTGATTGCCTGCAGACGTACGTTTTTAATTTTTTTTATTACTAAACGTGGCTTTCCAGCAGAGAAAGGTCCGTATGCTTTACGAGTATGTGCATTTAAGGAACCTTTACATTAACCCTTTGCCAGGCTGACAGTTCAAAAACTACAATCGAATGTCAGTCTTGGGGTCGGTTACGCCAACGAACTGTTTTTAGGGTTCCGTAGCCAAATGGAAAAAAACGGAACCCTTATAGATTCGTCATGTCTGTCTGTCTGTCCGTCTGTCCGTCTGTCCGTCTGTCTGTCCGTCCGTATGTCACAGCCACTTTTCTCCGAAACTATAAGAACTATACTGTTGAAACTTGGTAAGTAGATGTATTCTGTGAACCGCATTAAGATTTTCACACAAAAATAGAAAAAAAACAATAAATTTTTGGGGTTCCCCATACTTCGATCTGAAACTCAAAAATTTTTTTTTCATCAAACCCATACGTGTGGGGTATCTATGGACAGGTCTTCAAAAATGATATTGAGGTTTCTAATATCATTTTTTTCTAAACTGAATAGTTTGCGCGAGAGACACTTCCAAAGTGGTAAAATGTGTGTCCCCCCCCCTGTAACTTCTAAAATAAGTGAATGATAAAACTAAAAAAAATATATGATGTACATTACCATGTAAACTTCCACCGAAAATTGGTTTGAACGAGATCTAGTAAGTAGTTTTTTTTTAATACGTCATAAATCGCCTAAATACGGAACCCTTCATGGGCGAGTCCGACTCGCACTTGGCCGCTTTTTTTATCGTTAAAGACTTCGCTAAATTTTATTGTGTGGAAAGTTTCATAGTAAACCGCCGCGGTGCGCCGGGTGACGTTGATTTGTCTGTCAAGTGCGGATGGTGCAACTGGCACTTACTTATCGAAAATAGAAAACATGTTTGAAGTGCCGTATATGGGAAATATATATCCCTTAGCCTGGTATTTAAAGGGTTAAAAAAGGGTCCTTATGCTACATGTGCATTAGAAACGTCTCCATCAGAGAGACATGCAAACGGAGCATAAGAACCCTTCTTGGTGGAAAGCCACAATTTATCTATATGACTAAAATATAATATAAGATAACTTTAACTATGAATCTGTTTAACACATCATTGAGTCTAATTTCAACAGAGGATTGCTACGTAAGTTTAGGGTTGGACTTGGACCTAAATCAAAATTAAATTAAGTAGCTTTAGACCTGATAGCATGAGTTGCGTTCTCACGCGCGTCTCCATAGTCCATACATCTTGCGTCACTTCATGTATGGCTATGGACTCGTGCGCGAGAACGCTACTCATGCTAGGTACCTATAATAACAGTTATGTCAGTTGTTTTCTCTAACTTGTCTTCGTGATAAACACAGAGAAAACTATATTATGTAATCACCAATTAATATACCTTTGTAATGCTCTATATTAGCAAGCATATTCATGTGGGTCAAGCCCTACATTAGGGGGCTGTGTACATATTGATTAGTATTTATTGTGTCTTCAAACATTTGCTACTTTTTTTGCGTATAGTGGCAAATGTATAAACTCGCACTAAACACTAATCAGTGTGTAAACAGGCCTCAGTAGGTATAAAGACCAGTTACATTTTGACATAGGTACCCCGCGCCCACAACCAGTATACCTTACAATAATTTCAATATTTAATGATGTTATTTTCAGCGTCAGTATTGGATAATTCATATTATATACCAAAACCTGTGGAAAATCTAGACCAGTACGTGAAATACTACAACGAATGGATAGATCCTGATATCAGAGGTGAAGGTATGTTATTGCGAGCTGTCGGTGGACCCAGAGTGTAAGAGCGTGTAGAATCAAGGCGGAAACAGTGGCTCAGCGCGATGTCAGTCGCCCAAATATCGCCTCTCTCGTGTTGAAATTAGGTTGAGTGAGCCACTGTACCTACCCGGCCTTTTTCTGCCGAGCCACTGTTCCCTCCTTGACCCTACGCATGTTTGGTGAATATTGCTCGCCTAAGAGCTTTTACACTTTTTCCGATACGATATCGGATGTAGGATCCTACATCCGCGTAGTCAGGCCGCGAAGGCGCCGTCTTTAGCGGTCACGCACACAAACTAATATTATCGCTTCGACAGTTGACAGGGGGCTCGGACATGGCTGAAACTATCGCGGAATCGCCTTTCCAATATCGGATTCAATTCAACGCGAGAGATATAACAAATTAAAATCTTGCGTCATTATGATTAAATAAAGTACCAGATTACAAATTTAATGCTAAGTACATCAGTCACCTGCAATAATGTTACACAACGAAGGCCGCAAAGATATCTGACACGATCTTATTATATTTGTAAAGCCATAAGAGCGTGTCACATATTTTTGCGGCATTCGAGTAGTAACATATTATTGCAGGTGACTACAAAATACCATATTCTGACAACTGTTTTATTTATTTTTTATTTGCAAACGTTACTAACCAGTACGGCCAAGGAATTTAATTTCAGTACGATTTAATACCTTGTCACGGTGACAGTAGTATGAGATCCCTAGCGACTTTCATATTGATTGTCGCTGTTACAAGTATGAAATGGGGGGTCCCTTTGTTTCCCATAAAGTTTTAAGTCATAATGTATTATTTGTCATATTATCATTAGTCATAAAACTGAAACCGTTAACTTTCAGGATTTTCGTCAGCTTATCCTATAGATGGGTTAGGTTAGGTTTGTTTTATGGCAATCTTGAAAAGTGATGCGTTTCTGAACCAAATAAATTAATGACTAACAAAAATGCGGGCAAACATTTGGGAAACAATAGAGACCCACGAAATGGTACCTACAGAAATTAAATTCTTTGACTGTGCCTACGTATAAATATTTGTATATATTTAGGTTGTAAAACAGTAGTGGTGATTAGGAAAAGGACATACCCCGGTAACCACAGTTTCCTAGTGCCAATGAGATGGCAGGATGACTACGCGATTGCCCTGGGTTTCATCATGAGTCTTATCACCAGAACTAACTCCGGCAATGTAAGTATATTATGTGATTTTACTAGTACAGATGTAGTGCATAATTGTTTTCCATCTGGGGGCACGGCGGCCAAGTCATTATACGTATTAAAAATTTAAGATATCTTATTGATACGGTTTTAACACCCCCTGGCACTGATTAAAATAACCGACTTGGTTTCACATTACATCTCAAAACTTTTTTGTAGTAGAAGTGTTGCGAGACTTGCACCTTTTTACATGTAATGTTTTTGATGGGTCGTATTTTCTCGGAAACATTCGTATTTGTCATGCTACTTCAATCAACCTCAGTACTTTTTGTACAGAGACTGACTGAGATAGCAAGACGTACGTTTTCGTGAAACTATGGAAGACAATTAATTATGCACTACATCTGTATTATTAAATTGTACAACGGTACTTAATCGCGTATCTAAGTTTTAAGATTTACCTCCGACGTTTCGAGGACGGCGTTGTCCCCGTGGTCTCGGAGAAGACTGGCTTAAGTTGACATTAGCATCTTCTAACCGCGCGAGTTTTTCGAACTACCCGCACTTGGTCTTGTTTATCCGCTGGAACGTTTTGCGCACTGTTAGGGGCGATTAATTCCCGTTGTACAATTTAATAATGTGTAAAAATCGTGAAAGTTTAAATCAGTGATCTGTACTTATGTCAACATACCTGTTGTCGTATTTCAGTATGCCTCTATCAATACTCGAGAAATGTACTACGAATGTTTCATATGCTACATATGTCATCTCGTGTGTATATGGATAGGCAGCTCCGCGTTCAGAGAGATGTACCTGCGGTACCGGGAACTGCTGAATTTTGACTACAATGTGGCTAATTTATACAGCTACTTGGAACATAGTGGTTTGAATAAGGCACTGTTGGAGTGCGTGAAAGACTATAGTGCTCTTCTTTGGCAGAGGCAAAGAGGTGGGTAATTGTAACTATAGTCAAGCCGGATATGTCAGTAGCAATGTAAAGCAAACTAAAGTATCAAAAAGCAGCAATATACATCGAACAAGGATGAAATGTAAACAAAACAGTTCCACAGATAAGATGCAAATGACGCGATTTTCGAACAATTCAAACGTAATAGTGTTGCTAACTCGCGATTTTTTCAAATTTGCCGCCTTTTCTACTGACAAGATTTGCTTGACCAAGTATATTTTGTATTTTACTCTTAATATGAGGCATTAAGCGCTGGTTGCCTAGCGGTAAGAGCGTGCGAAATTCAATCAAGAGGTCGCGGGTTCAAACCCCGGCTAGTACCAATGAGTTTTTCGGAACGTATGTACGAAATATCACTTGATATTTACCAGTCGCTTTTCGGTGAAGGAAAACATCGTGAGGAAACCGGACTAATCCCAAAAAATACCTACGCCAATGCTCGGGATTAGTTGCCAAGCGGACCCCAGGCTCCTATGAGCTGTGGCAAAAAAAAGCCGGGATAACGCGAGGAAGATGAATGACTCTTAATATGGGACATTAGGACGTGGAACAGTGCATTAACCTTTTCGACGCCGTGTCAAACACAAAAGCTGTCACTCAGACGCCACGTCATTGAAGTGTCAAAACTGAAATTGAACTTTATGCATATGCACGTAGGTCTATGTTGCTCTGTGGTCTGTGACCGATTAATCGGTCTTTGGCGTTGAACCTACGGTGCGGATATATCGGTCATTGGCGTCTAAAACGTCAAACTTGCTTTATAAGTCGATGTCAATATTTTTTTGACGTACCATTCCACCATGATTTCATGATTTCATGTAGATTTCATACATGTACATATATTTTTTAAATCAAATTTCTATAAAGAAAAGTACCTACTGTGTATACCTAATTGCATGAATTCTATAGTACCATATTTGCTACTATAGTACTACAAGGCAGTACCATTTCGTATCTTGTCACAGTGACAATAGTATGAGGTCCCTAGTAGGGTTTGCACGACGGATCCGAAATGTATGGGAAGATCCGCGGATCCGGATCCAGATCCGGATAATTTCATACATTCCGGATCCGGATTGCAAACCCTAGTCCCTAGAGACTTTCATATTGATTATCACTGTGAGAAGTTACGAAATGGTACCGATATTAAATTCTTTGGCTGTATATAATATTTTGCAGGTAACTGGATGCCCGAACTAGTAGTGGAAGCCCCGCTGTGCCTCAGAGAGGACCTCTATACGGCGTTGTACGCATATCACTTGCAGGTACTGATGCCGGCAAAAAGTTTCAAATATTGTGAAATTTATTGCAAGACCTGGAAAAAATCTATTTATAAGATACACAGCATCTCACAGCTAGCACATGATTGATACAACAGTATCTCGCCAGCGAGATAGACTACCCGTCTTTTTCTAACTGTATTAATTAAAGAGGGAGGGGTAGTCTGTCTCGCGAGCGAGATACTGCGAGATACGCGAGTGCACTTCGCGGGCGTACGCAGCTACGCACGCGCCTTTCTGCCCGATTCGAACTGTAAGATACGTCATCTATATCGTTTCTAGATCTATTAATTCACGTATCTTACAGTTCGAATCGTGCCGTTTGTAGGTAAAAGCCTTCACACGCGTCCGCGCCAGTTAGCGTTGCTAAAGTTGTCATACTATTTTTCATTAACCCACTCACCCGTTCCGCGCAACCGCGCCAGCTAGCGGATACCCGAAAACTTTCCATTCCTCATTCACTCAGTTCCTGAGAACTGAAGAGCCCATCAACGTGCACACTAGCGCCACTGCTAAATAATCGTTTGTTTACTTGCAGGATATCCCTCTGTTCAGGTCGCAGCCAGCTTATTTTACGAGGCAGCTGGCTACAAGGCTGCACAGGGTCGTTATACGTGCAGGTATTATCATTGATTCAAAGATTTAAAGATTCATTCATTCATTCATTGCAATGTTCTTCACAACATATTATATTAGTAGAATGTTTGAAGTATGTTGTTGTTCTTAATATAGGTATCGCCAGGAGAGATTAAATATCAAAAAGTGGCGCCATCTATAGGAGTATAGGCGGGGATAGTAAGAGTAGATGGCGCCACTTTTTGATATTTAACCAATTTAACACATATCAGTGAAAAAACAAGGTTCAAAGTCAAATGGCGTTCTAAAAGTTTAATTATGTGTCGAAAGATGGCATTACTGCCTGCTTACTGTGACTACAAAATTTACTTTGACAATACGCCTCTATTCTAAATTTTCTTTGGTTAAGGTGAATGATTATTGATTACACACACAGACAGAGTACTAATCGCAAAAACAGTATTGAATGAATGAATGAGTGAATGTGACTGAAGCGCACGATACTCGTATTGAGCTAGAAAAAAAACCTCCTTTCTTTAGTGAAGATTATATTCGGACATAGCACCATACTGATGCACCTCTACTTGACAGAAGAAGTATTTAAGTACCAGTAAATCCGAATCAAACTTTTCATTTCTCATGGTCTGAAAGAGATCATTGTTGTTCTAAAAGGTGTGCAGAAAGTGATACGTTTCTGCACTTAACTTTAACTTTCCAAGTACGGTTTTTTTCATTTTTGTAAGATAAACAATTGAAAATTGATTTTAAATTGATTTGTTATACAATATTCATTTTTATTTTTTTACTCCCCATTACATAAATGACGATTCTTTTACCAAAATTGTTAACTGAAAGTACCCTCGAGAATTTTTTTAATCACATGCATTTTAATTTCCTCGTATTCTAAATGAAAAGTAGAACGTTTAACCCGGGTGAAAGGCATCATTTCAGCCTCGGACTATTGTCGCTCTCGCTGCGTTCGAGCACTAAACTACCTCGGCAGGAATGAGTGCCTTTCACGCCTTGGTTAACAATCTACTATTCCCACCAAATACTTTGCAGGCAGGGTGCTGCTACAGGAGGGAGATGTTTTTGCCTGCATCTACTTTATACACGACGGCGAAGTCGAGAAATGGTCTACAGACGCAAGGTAGGAGCAAATAAATGTGACAGAGTACCTATCAGCCTCATGGCTAGTAAACATAGGTGTAACCAAAATAGTGGAGATGCGTTAATGAATGATGTCTTTTATTTCAGGCAACTAGTGGCCCATACATAAATACCTTAAAAACTAGCATACGTTTATATGTTTAACACATTCGCTGCGTTACGGGAAGCATTTGGCCATATTTCACTTTCCGCCGGTGCGGCAGCTATCTGCGCTTGTCTTACCCCCGGTGCGGCGGTGGTTTTTCTATGTTCCCGTGTGAGTAAGAAAAAGATGACTATACTCCCGTTATTCTTACTTCAAGTATATTATATTTCAAAAGAAAAAATGTACGGGAAGTATTTTTGCGTAACGCGCTGAAAGGTATTTTTTTTTCTTTAGCGCGGCACGGGTGCTATTTGTCCGTAATCCATCACCCCGTACCGCACCGATAGGTGGGTACGCAGCGCTCAGATTGGTCATAGTGCTGCGCATTGTTCACGTTTCCGCGTCGATTCGACATTTTACTAATGCGACAATTCAAGACTATGACATCTATATTGAAAATTACCTACTCTAAAAGTCCAATCCCTTTTTATAATTATATGAGGATGAATAATATTTGTTTTGAACACGTACAGACATGATGACAACAATAAATATTTTGTCGATTATAAAAGTCGTTATCGATTCTTTAGTATCCCATCACTAGTGTTATATACGGCCTGTGCGGCAAGGGAAGTATATTCCCGTAAAATTAAGGGTTTTGAAAAATGCCTTTCTTAAAAAGGGTTTTGAAAAATATTTTAGAATTGTATATAGATCCGCGGGCGACGGCAGCTGTATATACACAAGGATATAGTCTATTGACCAGAATGACTTTTAGTTCAAATCGATAACATTCCAGGTCTGTAGGGACCTTTAAAGTCTGGACATGGTACGGGAAAATGTAGGTCGTGCCGCAAATTTGGCTTTCTCAATACGGGAAGTATATGACTCGTAACGCACTGGCAGTAAGTATGGGTTTTGCGCTGCCGCACCGAATGTGTTAAGTTAAGGTATCATGTTCTGATTGAGGGCTCATTTAGACGGTGTGAGAACTCGCATGCGAGTTTCATTACATTGCGTCATTTGATCGGTCGGCTGAATTGATGTAACTAAAATCGTAAACGAGTTCGCGCGCCGTCTAAATGAGCCCTTAGCTTAGGGAAACTAACTAACTAACTAACTAATGTAATATGGCGACCCAAAGAAGGTCTTGGCCTCCGAGACGAAAGCACACCACTTATTAGGATTTGGATTGAGGGAAAAGTGAAGAAAAAGTTTTTGACGCAAAACATTTTTGGCCTTAAATGGTAGAGCTTACTTTGCGTCATTGGATGAAGCTGTTACTCTGTTTCGTTTCTTTCTCTTGTATATATGAGTAAGCTGCGGATTTTCCACCTCGCATTGAATACTTTACAGAAATGCTTTGCACCTTTATTTTGTAAAATGCATTCTTTCGTTGTCGGCGTTTTTATTTTTCTGTTATGTAGTCTGGAACATTTCCTATTCTGTTTAATTTACATTATTCTTACGAAGAATATGCAATATGCATGTACTGTAATGCTCATTTAGACGATGCGAGAACCCGCATGCGAGTTTCATTACATTGCGGGTTTTGATCGGTCGGTTGAATTGGACGTAACCAAACAGTTCGCAATGTAACTAAAATCGCATGCGAGTTCGCGCGCCGTCTAAATCAGCCCTAAGTAGGTAGGTACTTAAGTAGTTACGTAGCTAGGTGGATTCACAATTATACAAATACCTTATACCTTATTAATTATGCAGTATCTATCACACACGTTTAATTTAGCTTCATTGCGCATATATTTGATTGCTTCAAATCTTGTTTCTTTTTGAACCAAATCCCGTGTATTTGTTTAGGTTTCCGTACCTCAAAAGGAAAAAACAGAACTCTTATAAGATCACTCGTGCGTCTGTTTGTCTGTGTGTCCGACCATTCCCCCCCCCCCCCCTCCCCCTTTATCTCCGAAACTATTGGGTCTTAAATTTTGAAAAAGAACATACAAAAGAGATCTTTGACAGGAAAACCTATTAGAAATATGCAGTCAAGCGTGAGTCGGACTTAATGTACGGAACCCACGGAGAGTCCGACTCGCACTAGGCCCGTTTTTGTTTTTAATTTAATTTCTATGATAAAATATATTCAACCTGTCAAATCCCAAAATGGTTTCAGCGGAGAAAGGAAACTTGTATCAATGCTATCAACTAATGGATTCTTCGGATTGGTGCCTGGCCTGTTCCCGGACACGCCCGTACAGTTCACTTTCATCACAAGAACGGTAATGATGTTGTTTTACACGACGTAGTGTCAGAGAACAGTGTTTGTAAATAGTGTAAGGAGTTTTTCACTTTCATCACAGGAACGGTAATGATATTGTTTTACACGGCGTAGTGTCAGAGAACAGTGTTTGTAAATAGTGTAAGGAGTTTTTCACTTTCAGCACAAGAACGGTAATGACGTTGTTTTACACGACGTAGTGTCAGAGAACAGTGTTTGTAAATAGCGTAAGGAGTTTTTCACTTTCATCACAGGAACGGTAATGATATTGTTTTACACGACGTAGTGTCAGAGAACAGTGTTTGTAAATAGTGTAAGAAGTTTTTCACTTTCATCATAAGAACGGTAATGACATTGTTTTACACGGCGTAGTGTTAGAGAACAGTGTTTGTAAATAGTGTAAGGAGTTTTACATACCGTAAAACATTCCAAATGTAGGTAGTACAGGTTAACTACCATACCATAATTGTAGTAAGGTTGTAGAATTTAATTTCAGTACCAATTCGTACCTTGTCACCGGTAGGTGTCAGTCGCTAGGGACCTCATAATATTTTCACTATGACAAGGTACGAAAAAGCACTGAAATTAAATTCCTTGGCCATAATAGATTATAGTTGGGTGGTTTTACAGTAATTAACTGGCCCTTAAGTAGTTAATTCCATTCTAATCTGAAAAGAAAGTAATAATAAACATTCAGCCAATAAGATACAACGCATGGAATTATATCAATATCGTGTAGGTAAATAAATAAATATTATAGGACTTTATTACACAAATTGACTATAAGCCCCACGGTAAGCTCAAGAAAGCTTGTGTTGTGGGTACTCAGACAACGATATATATACCTATAATATACAAATACTTACCTTACCAGGTATACCTTTATCTTTATACAATTTTATTGTTGCCAACTCTCAGACATAATCAATATAGTCATACATAGAGTGAACAGAGTGAACAGTCGCCATCAGATATATCGGAGCGGCCAAGGTGCTCACAAATATCTGAACACGCCTATATTATCAAGGCGTCAGAATGCGTGTTCAGATTTTGTGAACACTTGGGCCGCTCTGATGTATCTGATGGCGATAGTACACCAAATTAGTGTCAGATTCATAGTTCAACGTCCTAAGCGAACGTTGAACTATGAAGCTGATTAATTTGGCTCAGTAATAGACAACGATCACGTTACAACGATAATTAATTAGTTTCAAATAAACACAAAGCCCCGACTCGGAACAACGAGTTTATCAGTACTTCAGAGTCGGGCTAGAACCGTGAAAATAGAAATTAGCAAATTGCGGGCATCTTTCTCTGTCACTCTAATTACGCCTTCATTGAAGTAAAAGAGATAGATCCCCGCAATTTCCGAATTTCGGTTTTCGCGGTACGCCCCCTGGGCCCCGGCTATCGTCATACAGTCAGCAGCAAAGCAATAGTTGCTAAGCGGGAGTGTTGTTCAAAATTACCTTGATGCGCTCTTATTCTCTTAACAATAAAGTCGCGTCAAGATTATTTTGAACACCTCGCCCGCTTAGCAACTATTGCTGCTGCACAATCGAAGCTATGAGAGTGGTTTCTTTAAAAGTATATTCTGAAATAACATGAAATTGTACAGATGCCATCAGATATATCGGAGCGGCCGAGGTGCTCACAATATCTGAACGAACACGCACTCTAACGCTTTGACAATAGAGGCGTGTTCAGATATTTGTGAGCACCTTGGCTGCTCCGATGTATCTGATGGTGACTGTACATTGAACCTAACCTAACTTGTTGCTTCCGATATCGCGGTGCCAACAATCATACCCTACATATTCATGATAGCACAGTGAACAGATTTATAGTGCAGTACAGCAATTAACACTAACTGGACCTGATGAGTGATGAGTAAAGCGACAGGACATGGCACGCAAAACATCAGCTTCCTAAGCTTATCGCTCACCGTGACAAATGGCAGTCACCGTACAAAATGTTTGCATACTTATTTTAATACCTACACTGTTATAAAATGTTCCAAGTCAACTTTGACTTGCTTCTTTACCTACCTAATAGATTATACTCCAGGGGCCCGTTTCTCAAAAGCTTGTAACTTGTAATACAAGCGGATGTCACTTTTTGATAGCTTTTGTTAGAAAGGGACTTCCGCTTGTATTACAAGTTACGAGCTTTTGAGAAATGGGCCCCAGAACACAGTAATTTGACAATTTATTTGGTAATATTTTCGCAATAAATGCTTTGTCTTGTCTAATATTGAGCTGATCTGATGGTGGAACTATTCAGTAACCACTAGGAAACCCTTCAAGTTTGGGCTCACATGTTTCGCATTTATTGGCGAGACTTTAAGGTGTGTAAAGTAGGTACAGCCAACAACGAAACTTTTTATTTATAAAAAAACTAGCGACCCGCCCCGGCTACGCACGGATTAACAAATTATACATAAACCTTCCTCTTCAATCACTCTATATAGAAAAACAACGCATCAAAATCCGTTGCGTAGTTTTAAAGATCTAAGCAATAAGCATACATAGGGACAGACAGACAGCGGGAAGCGACTTTGCTTTATACTATGTAGTGATATATATATTTGTGTAATTTTTTTTTATATACAGTATCCCACTGATATTAACTATGTACTGCGCCTCACCTGGCTCAAATGTAACGAAAGGGCAGCAAACAAGGGTCCTATTCAGATTCCTCTCAGTCGTCGTTAGGCGACGAGACACGCCTACGGCGTAACTACTTTAAGTTCTCGACAAGTCGGCTTATTAGCGAACTACCTATTATGTAGCTAGGGGAGAGTAGGGCAAGTATGGTCGCTGAAGAGAGTACTAAATTAAAAGAAAATATAAAACTCGCAAAGAATATTTTACCTTCCGGGTTCGATATTTTATTTTATTTTATGTAATGTAATTGTATCTTTTTCAATGCTTCCTGGCAAGCATGATTTTATTGCCTACATATTTTATTCAAATAATTATAATTACGATAAAAATAACATATTAAAATATGACTCAATCAAATAAGATCGATAATTACGATAAAAATAACATATTAAAATATGACTCAATCAAATAAGATCGACACATGTCCAGCGAAATTCTACCTAAATTACGCGAATGACGCATTTTTAGGGTTCCGCTATCAAGGAACTCTTATAGTTTCGCCATATCCATCTGTCTGCCCGTACGCGTCCATGTGTCTGCTGGCTCGGCTTGGTTATCAAAGCCCAAGGGTTCTATTCAGTTTCATTCAGTAATTCGGTTCAGTAATTAAACTGTTAGTGGTAATATTCACTCGAATTTAATTTTAATAACCTTAAATGAATGTGTTAAAAATGTATCAATATTTTACAGTAAAACTTACGAGTACATCTTGATTTACATGAATGATGTAAATCAAGATGTAGAATGATTTAAATGAGTTTTATGTAAATCAAGATGTACTCGTACCAAGCCAAGCCAACGCTCGCCAAGCTCGCAAAGCTCGTGCCAAGTGGCCTCTCACTTATGTGCAGTCGGAAAGTTTCCAAAATGGCGAAATTTCCACATCAAACAATTTTGGGAAAATTCTCACATGTTTTCATGGGCAGGTTTCGAAATTTTCAGTTTCATGATAGTTTCTTTCTCATTTCCTATGAAACTTTTTTGAAATTTTTCACAATTCTTATCATGCAACATTCTATAATGATTCTGCACCTCTCATTATTGAGCATTTTGTTAGTTACAATTTTTCCCCGAAAAATAATGAATTCGTGTGGAGGATGCTTGTGGTTCCTAAATACCAGAGTCTCCCCTACGCGCGGTTTTATCCGTGCTTCGAATATTTACTCGCACCGAAACGTTGCAAATTAAATGTATAGCGCAGTGGGTGCGAATTAGGGGCCCGATTCGGATTGTGTAATAGACCTCTATTAGATATCTTTTAGACATAGCCGAGATACGATAACGATATGTTTAAGATCTAACTAACTAACTAACTAACTAACTATTACGGCTCAGCGACCCAAAGAGGATCTTGGCCTCCGAAACGAGAGCACACCATTTTTCCCGATCCTGCGCCGTTTCCTGCCAATTATCGGCTTGAAGCTGACGCAGATCCGCTTCCACACCTGTGTAGTTTAAGATCTAACCTGTCAAATTTGACATTTCTGCGATTCTGGAGATACTATTGAACGATTTCCACAAGATATTACTTAGAGATCTAATTCACATCTTATAAATATCTAACACGATCTATCGTAAAAATCATATTGGTTGCCCAAATTGCGCTGCAGCTTATCATCATCTGCTGCATTCTGGGCAGGCTCGCTCCATCGTAGGCCACTTCTTCGCCTCGGCTAGTCTGTGGCCATGAGTAAGACCATTAATTATAAAAAAAAAGAGAACTAGTTGAAATCTAAACTATAACGTATCTAGAATGGATCTAGTACGTGTCGTCTCTTGTGAATATCTTGAAGTTCGAATACGGCAGTAGGTCGACTGTGAATGAGTTGCTAAGAGCATAGCGTTGTCGACAGTCAAGTTACGAAACGATCCAGTTAGTACATATGTATCTAGTTAATGGGCATTTTCACTTAAAAGTGTACCATTTACTTTTTTACAAAATCCATCAACTTTTGGGTTATTTCTGCTCAGAATCACGAGGACTATCGATAAAAAAATTAAAAAAATGTGGTAAATTTTTTCTAAAAACCCCCTAATACAAAAAAAAATCATTATTAAAAAAATACACATTATAATATGATGCAAAGGATGGAGCTAGCAAAAATATGCCCGTGTTGGATAAAACCGCTCTTCCCTATGTAACAGTCATAATTTAGTTAGGTATACAATCAAATTAAACTAAACTAATTAGGTACGCAAAATTACAGTTTAACATGGAGGGAAATAAATACGAAAGAGGCACTACTCTTATTACCTGGGTAGGTATATAATGATTAATGATAAGGTCTATGCTATAATTTTGTTTCATTAGAATTTCCCTAGTTGTTACCGTAAAAACCCGTTTTTACTAAAAACCTACAACTTTTTTTATATATAAATGTTATTATCTTTCAGGTAACAGATATGGTGTTCCTCCGGAATAGAGACTGGCGGGATCTGTTGGATGGATACCCGGACATAAAACTCGACATCTACGCCGCGGCCAGGCACTTGAAGAAGGCTCCGGAAAACCAGAAATAGCCTCTCAGATGGCATATGTCAGGGGTCCGCCAGCTGGCGCGGGTGCACACATATTTATTGGTAACATGGTAGTTTTCAATGGTATTTATTGGTGGTGCCATTATTGGTAAAATCCGTATGAGCAGCCATCTAGACACGCGGTAGCGTGTCCAGCCAAGTTCAAAGAAAAAGGAACTGGCGACGCAGCAACCGTGTGTAATATTACACGAACCATTTCAAGCTACTTTTGACCCCTTCACAACTTGAAACCTACTTGACCTACAAACATGAAATTTGGCACATGTATTCAAGACCCTTAGCTTGAACAAAATACAAAATTTCATAAACATAGCTCAAATAGTTATTGATAAATTAACGTTTAAAAACCGGCATTTTTGTGACTGACTGACATATAGATCAAAAACCTAACCCACTTCCAGATGACCTAGAAACTTCAAATTTGGCATCAAGGTAGACTATTAGGTGTATATAGAGAGAAAAATCTGAAAACTGGAAATTATTGATATTTTGATGGAAAAAAAAATCCCTTCGGCCGTGTACGTAACCGACCTTTCGTAACTGGTAACGAAGGAAGAAAAAATGATCTTTGTACGATACTGGTTTCGAATAAAGATTATTTTTTCTTCGTACGTAACCATAGTTACGAGAGAAGAAATTTTCTATTTGAAATTACGAAAAAAGACTATCTATTCCTCATACGTAACTGAGTCAAAATGTTTTAATCATCATTGAGCGTAGGTAACATACTGATATGAAACCTCTTCAAACTCGAGAAGGTTCCATTGTGGTTGCATTCGATGCACATGGTCCAGCATAAGCGTTTTTGCTTTAGCAGCGCAAAGAGGCTGATGGGCAGCTGAGAAATCTCAAGCACCCTCTCGTTCGTGACCCTATCCTTCCAGTATATATGCCCAAAATGTTCCGGGTAAATATGTGCTACGCAACGTATAAATATTCATATTTTATTCTTCGACACATGCCTGTAAATGGCAAAGTAGAATGTTTCTAATAGATTTTATTTTACTTCATTGGTTTTGTTGTTGGACTAGAGAGCCCTTACTTATGTTTAATGGTTCACTTAGGTATCCTAAAAATTAAAATAGAAAATAATATGTATTGTTTCTTTTATTTATTCTATTTCTAAATTTAACACTAATAAACAAGTTTATAATAATGAAAAACAGTTTTTATCATGTAACAAAATAATTTCATAATATTGACAATGTCTTGTACATGTTCTGTTTCAAAATTTACACGTACTGGTTGTACAGTCGAGTACAAAGATATGTATACGCCTGGAAGTTACAAAATTATGTATCCATTTAAGTTTGTAGCCATATTTGGTTACTATAATATATGTCCAAATAAGGTGACAGTGCCGAGTATACGCCCAATGTTACAAATTTATGTATACACTAACACGTAAACAATAATGTGCACGTATTGATGCATGTTTATATCGCTCACTTAGTCTAGGCGAAGGATCGTATTAAGAAAATTATTTCTTACTATGTAACTGGTTACGAACCACCTTCGAAAGATGGTGACTGATTACGTACGAGGAAAAAATAATCTTTATTCGAAACCAGTATCGTACAAAGATCATTTTTTCTTCCTTCGTTACCAGTTACGAAAGGTCGGTTACGTACACGGCCGAAGAGAAAAAAATTAATACTTATAGACCAAAAACCTAACCCACTTCTAGATGACTTAGAAACTTGATATTTGGCATCAAGGTAGACTATTAAGTCCATATAGAGGGAAAAATCTGAAAACTGGAAATTATTGATATTTCGATGGAAAAAAATAATTAATACTTATAGACCAAAAACCTAATCCACTTCTAGATGACTTAGAAACTTTGCTAAGAAGTTTTGAAGAAGTAAGTAAGAAGCTTAGAAGTTTTGCTAAGGTTGACTCTGCTGCTCTTTTAAAGGACGCCGCGTCTATTGACTGGTCACCTGTGCTCTCGGCCTCAACAGCTGACGCCAAGGTTTCTCTTTTTAACGCTGCTACTCTGAAACTTTTTGATAAACATGCACCCGTTCACACCGTGCGAGTCAAGCGGCCACCGGCCCCTTGGATCACCGAGAGTGTCCGTCTGGCTATGAGGAAGAGGAACCGAGCTTTTGGTCTCTTTAAGCGTGCTCGTACTGGCGAGAACTGGAAACTTTTTAAGATTGCCCGTAATCGCTGCAACCAGGTGGTGCGTACAGCGAAGCGACGGTTTATTCATAACAATGTGTCCTCCTCGTCTATGGCCGATGTATGGAAGTTTATCAAGTCACTTGGTCTGGGAAAACCTGCTAATGGGTTCAGTAATGATAATTTCTCACCTAATGATCTCAACAGACACTTCTCTTCTGCTGCAACTCTTGACAATCGGATTAAGGCTACCACTCTCTCTAACATTTCGTCTCTTTCTTCCCCTATCAAAGATTTTTTCTCATTTTCTCCCGTTTCTGTCTCTGATATAAAGACCATAATTACAGCCATCAAGTCTAAAGCCGTGGGTTGGGATGATGTCAGCCGTTTTATGATTATTTCAGTTCTCGACTGTGTGCTTCCTGCAATAGCTGACATCATCAACTGCTCACTGGCCAATGGCGAATTTCCTTCCTTTGGTGTAAGGCTTTTATTATTCCACTGCCCAAAGTTAGCAATCCCTCCACTCTTAGCAATTTCCGACCAATCTCTATCCTCCCTTTTCTCTCTAAGATAGCTGAAGCGGTGGCTCACAAGCAACTGTCCCGTTTTATTCACTCCCATAACTTGTTGAGCCCCTTACAGTCAGGTTTCCGTCCTAGTCACAGCACTTGCACTGCGCTTCTTAAGGTGACGGAAGACATCAGACAGGGCATGGAGAACCAAATGGTCACGATACTTGTTTTAATAGATTTCTCCAACGCATTTAATACCGTTGACCATGATATCCTCCTTGCCCTGCTCAAGCATCTGAATGTGTCTCCGACAGCCCTTAACTGGTTCGCGACTTATCTGGGTGGTCGCCAACAAGCGGTTAGGCATGACAAGTCTCTATCTGATTGGTGTGATCTTGCGACTGGCGTGCCTCAAGGCGGAATTTTGTCTCCGCTCCTTTTTTCCACTTTCATAAATTTTATCACTCCTGGCCTTCGTTGTTCCCACCACCTGTATGCCGACGATCTGCAGCTTTACGACCAGTGTGAAGTGACTAATATTTCGAGTTCGATTGATAGGCTCAATCTGGACCTATTGCACATCCAACAGTGGTCTGAGCAGTATGGCCTTTTTGTGAACCCGTCTAAGTGCCAAGCTATCGTTATTGGTAGTTCTCGACAGGTCGCCAGACTGGATTTTGACACTATTGCACCAGTAAACTTTAACGGTTCACCAATACTATTTAGTCACAGTGTTAAGGACCTAGGCATTATGCTCGACAGTTCGTTGGATTGGAGAGCGCAGGTTTCTGAGGTCAGCCGAAAAGTTATGGGTTCTCTTCATTCACTAAACAAGCTAAAGCACTTTTTGCCCATTAAGACTAAAATTCTCCTTATAAACACTCTAATTCTACCTATAATTGATTATGGTGATGTGTGTTATCCGGACCTATCTGAAGAACTTCTCAATAAGTTGGATCGCCTTCTCAATAACTGCATTCGTTTCATTTTTTGCCTGCGTAAGTACGATCATGTCTCTGCGTACCGCTCCCAGCTTGGCTGGCTTCCCATCCGTCAACGACGCAGTGTTCGCATGCTTTGCTCTCTATACTCTGTCCTAAACGATCCACTCTCTCCTGTAGTGATGGGTAGGACATCAATTTAAAATGAGTTTGTATGAGTACCTCATTTTCTAAAATGAGGTGTTACAATGTCTTACTTCAAATGAGGTGAGGTACTAGCATATTTTCAGCGTCGACTATTCCATTAATTCCAACGGCGACAAAAATATTTAATGTATATACATATTTATGTATTCATCACTTCCTTTATAAATAAATAAATAGTAACATTTAATTGGAGTGCAATTCTGGAGGTTAAGAATAGAACTTTTAGGAGAAAGATAATTTTAGAATCAAGTAAAATGAATAGAGGAGTGAAGTAAGACATTTTTGCGGTACGAAGTACTGCGACAAATTAACAAAATGAGTGGTACAAATGAGGTGCCTCACGAGTGAGCGACTCAACACTACTCTCCTGTATACCTCAAGTCCCTCTTTCAATACTACGGCGTTTCTCGCGACCGTCAGCTTCGCTCTTCTGGCAATATGTCTTTATCCATCCCTCCACATCGTACTGGCTTCATGTCAGATTCGTTCTGCGTGCAGGTAGCGCGCCTTTGGAACCGACTCCCCCTTAGTATTAAAAATGCCCCAAACAAGTTCGCTTTTAAGAAATCGGTACGTGCTTTCTTTGCTGCTAGAATGAAGGATTCCTAGTTTTAGTTATATAATTTATATATTTTATTGTATATATTTAAATTGTTAGGTATATGTATTTATATTATATGTATCGTGTATATTATGTGTGTAAATTTTTTAAATTAGCTTTGCGGTTTATATTAAATTTTGTTAGTAGTAGTAGCAGTTGCACCGCCCACAATCTCTCTGCTTTGCCTTAAGGTTGACTGGTAGAGAATGCTTTTGGCATTAAGTCCGCCTTTTGTACGATAAGTTTTTCTTTTGTGCAATAAAGTTTAAATAAATAAATAAATAAATAAATAAACTTGATATTTGGCATCAAGGTAGACTATTAGGTGCATATAGAGGGAAAATCGGAAAACTGGAAATTATTGATATTTTGATGAAAAAAAAAATTATTAATACTAATAGACCAAAAACCTAACCCACTTCTAGATGACTTAGAAACTTGATATTTGGTATCAAGGTAGACTATTAGGTGCATATAGAGGGAAAAATCTAAAAACTGGAAATTATTGATATTTTGATGGAAAAAATAATAATTAATACTTATAGATCAAAAACCTAACCCACTTCTAGATGACTTAGAAACTTGATATTTGGCATCAAGGTAGACTATTAGGTGCATATAGAGGGAAAAATCTGAAAACTGGAAATTATTGATATTTTGATGGAAAAAATAATAATTAATACTTATAGACCAAAAACCTAACCCACTTCTAGATGACTTAGAAACTTGATATTTGGCATCAACGTAGACTATTAGGTCCATATAAAGGGAAAAATCTTAAAACTGGAAATTATTGATATTTCGATGGAAAAAAAAATAATACTTATAGACCAAAAACCTAACCCACTTCTAGATCACTTACAAACTTGATATTTAGCATGAAGGTAGACTATTAGGCGTATACAGAAGAAAAAATGTGAAAACTGAAACTTTTGGACAATTAACCGCGCGTTAGCGAGGGTCTTCTTTTCAGCTTAGGCAAACTGCTTTCATGATGAATAGGTACTATAGTAATTTCTGTACAAAAAGTAATGATATCCCAACAAAAACATAAAAGTGAAATGAGAGCCAAGTTCAATATTAAGAATATATGTGTCGTTGTTGACTCGCCGACAAAAGAATTGAGATCTATATGGGTGCCAAGTTCTGTGCTGTGTAGAAAATCCTGAAATTATAAAGGATTTGTCTTGGCTAGTTTTTAAAAACAAACCAAATTTTTGAAAAAGTAACATAGATTTATATTTATTACGTATATGCCTATACGTAAAAACTAGCCTAGACAAATCCTTTATAATTTTAGGATTTTCTACACAGCACAGAACTTGGCACCCATAAAGATCTCAATTCTTTTGTCGGCGAGTCAACAACGACACATATATTCTTAATATTGAACTTGGCTCTCATTTCACTTTTATGTTTTTGTTGGGATACAAATTTTACCAATAATAGCACCCGCGCCAGCTAGCGGACGCCTTTAGGGCGCGTGTACACGGTGCCGCCTCCGCGCCGATATCGCACCGCCGCCGCATGGGCTCGTGTACACGGCACCGCCGCCGCGCCGCCGCCGTGTCGCCGCCGCACCGCCGCATACAATAGCGCGAAGGTGCGGCGGCGGCGCGGTGTCGGCGCGGAGGCGGCACCGTGTACAGGCGTCCTTAGGGTCATATCTCACCGGACACCACACCACGGCAGCGCAACCAGCCGCTGGCTGCCCACAAAACGGCTCTATGGAGGTTATCTTTATCTCACATGGTGTCCGCTTGGTTGCGCAATACATAGAGTTGTATATATGTGCGTGTGCTGTATACCTATGTATGTACATGTGTTATATTTTGTTGTTGGCCGGCTTCTGTTGTGCCCCTTATTGTGCTGTTTGAAAACTTTTGTCGGTAATAATTACAGGTAATATTCTTCATAATTTGGGATGCGTACGAGTATCAGATTGTTTTGTCAATCGTTCAGTTCATAGATGTGGAGGTAGTAGATTACGGGTACCTGAACAAACTTAAACGTATCGTGTACGCTGTGGCAAATATTTGAAGCAAATTTTAGGAAAACCATAAATAGTATAGATTATTTTTAGTTTAAACTTTATTATCTTAGAATACATTTAAGTTATATTGAAGGTAATTGTTTTCTTTATCGACCAGTTATTTTCAAAGCGTTTTCCAATTTTATTATCAGTTTTTTTATCAATAGAAAGGGTATTTACATAGAGAGTGGAAGAAAATTCCCTACTGTTTCAACACGTGTGTTTCGACTATCATTATCTTTAATTCTGTCCCAGACGCGATGTTGTTAAAGTAATGAAGTTATTTTTTTAAATCTCAATAAAATAGCTGCGCCCTGAATCATTATACATATAGAATATAATTTTGTTTCGAGGAATATCAAATTACTTAAAATAACTGAATTAACTCCAATACACCAGCCAACCGACCGCCCAACGGAATTTTGCAACTCTTCAACAAATTTACAAAATTCAATTCACTCCCTTTCTCGGCTATCGAAATAATTTGAGATAATCGCCTTTGAATGTCTTATCCAAATAATATAGGACCATTATCGCCTTTTTATTAACGCTCGAAGGAAGCCTTTATTACATTTACATCGGCAATTTGTGCGGGAATCATATTTTTATGCTTAGAGGGTGATAAACAAAATTAGTGCCAAGTGTTACTGCTGAACGTGAGACTGCTTATTTGTACTGAATTTATCAGTATTATACTTTCCTGTTATTAAGTACACAGCCAATTTCAGCTCAGCGAAATTTCAGCAGATTCAGATCAGAGTTGAATTTTGCAGACTCTGTACTTATGTACATAAGTAGGTTCTTATTACAGTTATTCGCAAGAATTTACGTGTGTTTCAATCAAAAATATTACAATCTTCAAAAGAACATGAAAACCTAGTAAGAGTTTCTAGTTGTTAATTAATATAATTATATGTACAAAAAGTTAGCGGCGCGGCGATGAATTAAGGAAACCTCGTGCCTGGTTAACTCTTGAATTCCAACCATTTCTGACTTTTAAGACTGTTTAATTATTTACTAGCGAATGCACATACATATACACAGATATGCTAATCTTAATTTAGTTAACACGTGCGTTAATTTATATCGATTTATCGCGGGTGTTGATATTATGCCGCTGGCTTGATAGGTAATAATATAAAACGTAATAATGTCAATTTGATACTTAAGATTTTGCTTTTTTTTAATAGGCACTGACTAAAGTTATTGCTGTGTAATAAACTGATACAAAATACTATTTATTGTCGATTAGCAAGAATAAATTGGATAGAAAAATCTTTTCATTTGATTCAATCTTTGCCCAGAGGCTATGTTATAATACATCAAGCAATCGCGCCTCAACACCCCATTTCGTGTTAAAAATCGAAATTCATCCATTCCCACGTCTAATCGAGTTATCCAATCGCGCTATACCTACTTCAGCCGTGCAATCTTCGCCTTATTAAATCCCTGTTATGAGCTTCAAATTAAACTCGATGGTGAATCGCGACCTTTGCGTTTGGCTCAAGTGAGCGTCAGAATAAGGTCACCTCTGCCGTCTCGTGAGCGCAAGCATTTTTCAAATACTAAGAATTCATGTTTTAAGGTTCATAATAATTACCTTATTACGACGTAATTAACGACACATTTTCAAATTATGTTCAGATTTTTGTAGTAGGCACCATGACGCAGAGTCTTGCGTATGTTTTTTGCTTGATTATTATTTTCGAAGCCAACGTTGTGGATTTTGCCTTTTTGAGATTTTTTTTAATGATATAGGGGGCAAACGAGCAGACGGATCGCCGAATGGTAAGCGATTACCGCCACCCATGAACACCCGCAAGACCAGAGGGGTTGTAAGTGCGTTGCCGGCTTTTAAGATGGGAGTACGCTCTTTTCTTGAAGGTTTGAAGTTTGAAGGTCCCTCGTCCACGCTCGCCTCTTGAAAATTACATCAACAGTATAATATTTTCTTATTTGCTATTAGATATTTTCCGTTTAATTAAACAGCGAGATAATTTGGACGTAAAACTCCGCTTGTGGATTACAAAAGGGAAGATTGGGGAATTAACTCCTTGGCGAAACGATTGTCTTCAAATTATCTTGTTAGAGGGTCTGTTTATGATTTTCAATCTGCGAGGGTAAGGCTAAAACAATTCTTCAACTTTTAAGTCGATTCGCTATTACTTAATCGTTATTTTTTAATTTGAAAAAGGGTATGGTAAGAACGACGTTTATATTATTGATAAACACATTTGAAGAATCAGTCACAGCGAATACGTGTACGTGTATTTTATTTACATGTCAAGTTCGCCTTTGTACATTGTATACTTTCTTTTAATTGTATCTTAACCTGTCTTATGTACAATAAAGTGTTTACATACATACATACATACATACAAGATTGTTTACCCTATTTAAATGCTAAAATAACGAAGTATTTATACATGTTTCTCATAAAAGTCATAAAACATTACCTACATTCAAAAAGAAAAATTACAGAAATAAAAATAAGTTTACATTTTGAAATTCGAATTTTAGATCTTTCCATGTGAACATTTTTACACTTTGTTTTACAGTTTTGGTAACTATTTATTGATACGTCAGTATCCATAGATATCAGCAGGATTAGGAGTAGGTAAGGCAATTTTAAATTTCACCCCCGACGATTGCGGGATGAACTGGAATTCTATACAAGGCAGAGCATGATTACGTGTTGACATAAGTCGAAATCACAATTCCATTAGATCATTTTCCTATAAATGATTGCGTGACGTAGCTTTAGTAAATTTGCTTGCAATTCTTACTAAGTTACGTTTGGATAGACATGCAGTTGCGTTTCGTACAAAAATTGCTTTGTTAAAAAGTAGCATGACAACAATATCGCACCGTTTTAGCCAAAGCCATGAAAGTGCTGGGCTAGTATTCCAAACGCACTCCATATACAAATAGCGCTAGCTTTGTAAAATTAAAAAAAATACTAAATGTAAATATTTTCAAAATTGCTTTATTAGGGTTAGATATGAGGATATTAGGTATAATTTGAGGTATATTTTCCAAAAAAATATTGAACAGTATTGTATTTGGAGAAGCCCTAACTTGGTATGTTTTGAAAATTATTTTTATTAGAATTAAAAAAAATATACTGAAATGATATATTTTTAGAATCGGCTCAGAAAGCCCTTTCTTTTAATACCACACACGATAGGTTTCTTAACATTTTGTTTTATTCCATACAAAAAAAGATGACGTCTCGACGCCTCTCGGTATTTTTTTTATGTGTTGGTGCTTCGGGTAAAATTGTTTCAAATGTCCTAAAGATCCATCGTACCGATTTTCATACCTTTAACACTATTTGCAGCATTATACTGAATTTCGCGGTGTACCGCCAGCGCTAAAAATCGTCGACATCGAATTTGGTCCGTTGGATAGATGTCGCTTCACGGATCCATACCAACCCCGTGCTTTATACGGTAACTTCGGTTACCAAAAGTTGACGGATAATTTTTAGTTACCACAACATAATATGGCGTCAGGGTAGCGCTGCTGTTAGCGATTGCAGTTAAATATACCTTATGGTTTGCCTCAGCCGCATAATTTGCGCTAGGGAAGCAATGGTAATACGATCTGCTCGGAACTCTGGACCGCTTGGTTACTTACTACCAAAGTGCTAGTCGTTATACTGCGACGTACGAAAATAAAATGTTGTAGGGCGTAGTAGGTAAATTATTTACGAGTAGGTAAATGTTTTTAGTTATTTCGTTACAAGCAGACTTAAGTACCTAATGCAATCTTATATAAACTTTTACGCAAAAATATTGTATATCGATATTTAACGGATTAGCAATTATTTTAGGCTTGCTTGTCGGCTTATTGCGGCTCGGGTGTTAACTTTTTAAGTTTATAAAGTGCATAAGTATATGTATATATATATATGCATGTGTTAGTCAGTAAGGCATTTGTAATAATTATGGGCCTTGTTGCCTGAATTAGATTTTCAATAAAATAAAATTATTAAATTCATAAAAAAAAACCTTTTCTAAAACTAGTGAACATCACTAGTTCACATCACACACGCATTTTTAAAGAAACAGGAATTTCGTGATATGATACTTATGTTCCGGGGTTAAATTCTCTACATATAGTTACCCTCAAAAATATTCTCGTTTACAAAATTATTGTAGGATTGATTAATATTTCACTTTATTAAACTGTGTAAGTTGTCACCGGGTTGTATTGTATCGCGGCGCCGAGCTCCTGGATGCACAGTCCACTGAGCAAATAGCGCCGCATTTGTGACCAGTTTCCACCGACAGGGTTTTGCGTTTCGGAAAGCATTTGGATTTACTTTGACTACCTTTGCAGCCTACTTCTGAAATTGATTGCACATTTTAATAACAAGACTTCATGGCGTATACGGTTCTTATTAACATTTTTTAATGGGTTTTGATGATATTCCTGTAATAACAAATCCGTGAAAGCGATTAACCCACAGAGTTGTTGCAAAATCCTAAGCTTTTCACTGCTAAGATACGCCCATTAGCGCTATGTCATATCCAACATCATAGTTTTTCCGCTAACTTTGCACCGATTTAAATAGAACAAAGTGAGAGAATGTCATCATACTTTGTTAGTTATACGCTAAATTTTTTGTTGTTTCATTTCACTTTGTCATTTCTAATGCCGTGCACAGTAATTTTGATCCGACTCTACCGACATTTCGTCAGAATTTTTGCTCAATTGCTTAAACATGATTGTGAAATCTGAAATCCTACATTAATTGCTAGCAAACTTAGTTTTTCCTTCTTTCCATTACTAGCTATACCTAAGTATTTGAAATTTCTTACAGTAATAAAACCTCGGTCTTTCTCTAAGTTAAAAATGCGACTTAGCTTCTAAGTTCCTAACATTAGCTATCCTATCACGTCCCAAGCACAGCTTGACAATTTTTCAATTGTCTCCAAGCTCCGAGTAAGCGCGAGGATACATATCTCTGAACGCAATTCCGCTTGCTGAATTTTTCATCCTGGTATGGTGTAATAAAAGTAAGTTAGTATTTTATTGTACACCGTTTTATTGCCGATTGAGCTAATAAAAGCACTCCTATTATTGGATTTTTTGCGATATTTCGCTACTGTAATAACATCGAACGAAGTATCATTTTGAAAATCGGTATCATTTTATCCCCGTAAGACCTAGGCCAATTTTTGGCGCTTTTGAATTTGGAATTTTCTTTATTATTTGAGTTTAAAACTCGAATTTAATTTGTACTTGTACAAGTACACTGTGACTTACGAGCTTAAAATAAACTTTCATTTACTTAATTTTCGCTAGTACACGATTTTAAGTAAAACCCTTATTCGTAAACTTGGCAGATGTCTGTTAAATGGGGTATTTTTCTAATTAACACATGATAAAATGATGGAGGCCAAACTATTATCAACCACTGGTTAGACGTACCGACAAGTTTCTTATTATAGTATTCATGCCTATGAATAACAACATTAATAATTAATTCATTCTGTTTCAGACTCAGATTTACCAAAATCTGTATTTTAGTTCTTATTTGGTTGTATTTTATAGACACATCTTTTGGCACAAAATCCTTTCGAATGTGTGGTAAAAGTTTAAGACAAATTTAAAGAACTTAACTTTAATTTAATTAGATGCATAGTTATGACGTAATATACTATTTTTAGTGCGTGGTAAAAGCATAAGTAATTCTACACGTGTTTCTGTAGACTAAATAAGGACAAATGACTATATTTCAACCCTCGCAAATAATTCCTTTGTGTGAGTTGTAGAAAGTTAGCAGCAAATAACGCGCGTCAATAGTGTTGTTAGTGTAACGAGGCAAATCCTATAGCTGCCACCTGAACTGTGTTTACACTGGCATCGCATCAGCTTGGATAAACCTTTATAACTTGATCTATAATTCCCTAACTTGCTACTAAATCCATAATGTTTATTTCAGTATAGAAATCTTACAAACATTACATTAAACAAAATTAACTATAAACTAAAATAAAAAGAAACTTAACAAAGCCATAACGCCCCTAACTGACCCTAGCCCCGTAACTGATTCCCTAACTGACTTTAACCTTTCATATGACTGTGTGTGGTGGTCAAAATCGTGGGGTCAAAAACCTCAATACAATCGTTATCGAAAAACATGCAAAGATATGACTAAAAATTCAGTCAGGATCAGGATCCTTATCATACACGGACTTAGGTTAACACTCTTTATACTTACCTAAGGGCCACTTGCACCAATCAATAACCCGGGGGTTAATTAACCAGTTGAACCGTTAACCCAGTGTTAATTGTACTGGTAACCATGGTCCCTTACTTTTCTTACCACTCAATATTCATTATGTTCCTACCTTCCGTTACACTGTCAGACAACGCTCAACGCCGGATGACCCTATGGCGTACAGTACTTAATTTTATTAATATCTGGGTGACCGAGCTTCGCTCGGAAAACATGAAAAAACTCGAAAATGCGCGTTTTCCCAGAGATAAGACCTAGCTAGATCGATTTTTCGCCCCCAAAAACCCCCAAATTTCATCGAAATCGTTAGAGCCGTTTCCGAGATCCCCGAAATATATATATATATATATAAACAAGAATTGCTCGTTTAAAGGTATTAGATTAGATTCACGTAGGTACTACTTAAAATTTAAAAAAGCACTTACGTAACGAACTGCGACACGAAGTGCCGCGTAAAGACTACTATACTTGTATTTATAATGCAAAATTAAAATGGAAGACTTGTAAGCATAACTGTCGCGTACAAAATGCTTGGTGAATAGCTGGGTTCAGTGTTTGCTCCTACATTATTCAGAATCGCTCGCCGCCTTCGGCGCTCAAATTATCACACAAACAGCTTAATTGATTAGCTGATTTTGATGTAGACGCTCCGGGTAATAGCGGAAATAGGGTTCATATTATAAATGTCAATTTATTGTTGGGTGTTTGTCCTTGTACACAACAAAGTTGGTTTATAATCTTGAAAAATACATTATAATATTTTTCTCTCAGATTAGAGCCTGGTCTATTATAAATATAAAATGTTATTATTTTGGAAGTAAAGAAACCCAGTCGGGATTAGTCAATCCGAAAAAGAACTAATCCCCTCTAGTCTGGAAAAACCAATCGAATATTCTTAAAAACTACGGCCAATGCCAATTCTTAAGGATTTGGTTGCCGAGCCGGACCCCTGGCTTCCCTAGAAACATTTACCAATATATAAGTACATGACATAGATAAGAGGGGCTCTTGTCTAAGAGAAGAAAAGCTTCTATCACTCATAGAGTCTGTGCGGAAAGAGAAGAGTCGTGGAATGTATGGGGTCCAATACATTCCATGACTCTTCTCTTTCCGAGAAGAATCATGGAATGACTATAAGAAAGACTTACGAGTAAAACTTTTAAGAGTCTTAACTGTAAAACGAATTCTTACTACATACAAATAGAAAGAACTATCCATTAAAAGAATCGACAATAGTGGAGTGAAACCGTTATCATAATAGCATTTCAATGACATCACAGACAATGAAAAACTCTAGGAGTAGGATTTAACTGGCAAGGAAAGTATTTTCTTTAAAAGCATTAATGTAAGAAAGGAAGCCTTTACACAAGAGCCGATCTGAATCCAGTTGCCAACCGAGCAGTGGCGAGTAGGGTTTGCAATCCGGATCCGAAATGTATGAAATTATCTGGATCTGGATCCGGATCCGCGGATATTCCCATACATTTCGGATCCGTCGTGGAAACCCTCTGGCGAGATGAAACAATACCAAATCAAGACCACGAGTTGTTACACGTAAATAGTCTTCACGATTCCGCTTACAGTCCTCAGTGCAAATTGCAAAATGTTTTCAAACATTTGGGAATGCTGTAGGAATTATTAGGGAAGCTTTGATTTTTGTACAAAACTATGAAAAGATTCCAAAATTTATTCGAAAAATTCGTTGGTAACTTTCCAATGGCAAACCAGTACTCCAATTCTATAAAGCTCAGAGCTACGCAGTCGCCATCAGAAATATCGGAGCGAAAAAGGTGCTGACAAATATCTGAACACGCAATCTAACGCCTTAACAATAAAGGCATCTTGAGATATTTGTGAGCACCTTGGCAGCTCCGATATATCTGATGACGACTGTACAAATAAATTTGTTTGGTGTTTGACACGCGCTTAGTCAATCGCGTAGAGTCTGTTCGGAGAGAGAAGAGGCGTGGAATGTAAATTAAAACCAAAATATTACTTTGCTAATCCGCGAAAAGATAACGTGCTAGTCAATCAGTGCTAACCCATTCTTACTTGCGTACTTTTTACATGCAATTAATGTTCCCACCCTCCCACCGCAAAAATAAATATAACAAACCATCACCAAAAGAACAATACTCGACACGTGTTGCGCTTCTATACGAGGCATCTTCAGGAGTTGTTGACGGTCTGACGCCCGGCAACGCAATGACGCCAATGACCTGTCTATAATGGTCCTCATGCATTCCACGACTCTTCTCTACTATAGTACTATCTCTAGGTCACATAACACTGGTTTGCCTAGGATCTCTACTCGCTAATACTCGCGCATGCTACGGTAATACATCAGCTGCACCTCGACCGAGTGACGTACCGTTTCTTTTGAATTCTTTTTGTAAATAATGGAATGGAATCCGAGGCATTTGTCTCACTCGCAGTGACGGTGGTGATTTAAATTATTATACTTTTAAAAAAAAGCTTGGGATAAGTTTTCGTGGTAGATGAATTTCTCAAATTTTGTACATACAGGGTGTTTGGTACATCGTTTGCCAAATTAAAACGGCAGATAGGTTGAGTCATTTGCTATCTTCTCATGCCTAGAAAAAAAATTGGCCACTTTTTTTTACTACTGCTCAAGTAACAATTTGAAATTTATGAAAAACTGGCATACCTAGAGCTGAAAAAATAAAAACGTGCGCAATGTTTTTTTTTCTAATGAGAAGATAGCAAATGACTCAACCTATCTGCCGTTTTAATTTGGCAAACGATGTACCAAACACCTGTATATTCCAAAGACCAACATCTTATTTTAAACAAAAATGCTCTACTAAAACACAACGATTTCCGTTATTTCAAAAAGTAGGTACAAAAAATCTTCAATCGTTACCTACGTAAGAAGTTAGTACTCTTAGTAGCACAAATTATTAAACCCTATATTCTCCCAAAAGACTGTGATTCCGTTTCGTCTATTTATAGACGTCTCATCTCGTCCAATACGAAGAAATATCGCAAGTTGTCAATCTGTCACGTACACTACCTTATCTATCCGCGGTATTCGGAAAACAAGATCCGTTCTAGAGAAGAGAACGATATGATGTACTAGATACCAACTAGTTTAGATTTCAACTAGATATCTTTTACAGCTCAATTCGGGCAACCAATGTCACTTTTAGGTGAAATTATCGTAGTAAGATCGTTTCAAAATCGCCTTGAGATCTAAAAATACATAACTAGACGTATTAGACATTGTGTAAATCGTTCAAAAGTATCTCCAGAATCGCGGAAATGTCAAATTTGACAGGCTAGATCTTAAAAATATCGTTGTCGTATCTTGGTGATGTCTAATAGGTATCTAGTTCAAAATCCGAATCGGACCCTATCTCATTGAATGAGTTCGCAGATAAAGCGACCGCACGACACGATATATCATGTTAGACGGGTTAACAGATAAATCGGGCTCTGTTTTAATGCATATCCGGAATTCAGTATCTGATAAATTTATGTCCCACAGAAATTGATTGCTATGAAATTTGAATGTCGGAAAAACTGTTCAAATTTTTTTCGGTGGATACAAGCATCCATGCTTGTATCCACCAGTGAGATGTTTTAAGGAGAAAGTTGTTTAATGCCTATTCGTTAGGCATGCTTTTCGTGAACTTTTACATAGGTTTACAAGATCTGCTTAAATTATTGAAGTGACAAATTATAATCTGAATGTAGGCAAAGTCTGTGCGGAAAGAGAACAAGAATCGTGGAATGTATGGAGCCCAATACATTCCACGCCCATTCCATGACTCTTCTCTTTCCGAACAAACCCTAAATGAAATATGTACGAGTAAGTAGTTCAATTTATTTGGATGAGCTTTTATACGCATATTTTTAATGCTAAAATAGTATAATTACTATTAATAAATCTACTGTCAATTGATATTAGCACATAAAAATATTAAGACAAGGAATTTTAGCATGCCATCGGGTTTTTTATGCAAAAATTGTCGTATTTCATTTCAAAATCCGCTTGAACAGCCATCTGCATCTTGGCAGCATTTCAAGTACATCTTGCGGCCTCTAACGTCATTCGGAAATGCTTTGCGGTGCTTTTCGGCAATTTAAAACGCCGTAGGTACTACGTTATTGGGGCTCGTCCATAAACATCCATGTTCGCTATCGAAGATTGGGTGGAGGCCAAACGATGCCCTCATTAGAATAAGGTTTCACTAAAATACATATCATTTTACAAACAAGAGAGCATCTTCAATTTCTCACTACTCGCCTCTAAAGTGTCATTCAATAGAACTTGCTAACTATGTAAACAAACCGCCATACTAAAGTTGACACTGAATGTCAATTTACTAGTAACTTTTGTTTACATAGTTAGCAAGTTCTATTGAATGACACTTTACGAATTGAAGTCTACGAACAATCATTGGTACGAAACGGAAAATGCTGATTCGCGTAGCTGTACCCATGGTGTGCTACGCCTCTACGTAGTTAGTGTTGTAAAGACATTTTTGTGGCCCTAGTACAATAAGGGTACAACTTGTACCCTTATTCACTTGTACCGTATAAGTCTCAGGCAGCGAAGTTATAAAATGGTGTAAGTTTCACGTAACATTTTTCACTAGGTCTACAGATTTGGACAGCAAACCTTCAACGTGATTTTATTAGATAGCCGTATTAATCATATTATTGGAATTTGGACTTCTGGGCCTTGAATCTCTTTAAAAAAATATAAACGTTGTTGTTATTTCGGTTAACTTACACTACGATGCAGACGTAACGTAACATGTTACCTACGCAGGTATTAAATCAGTATTACTAACTTTATACCTATTGCCAGATATTCAAAGACCTTCGCAAATAACAATTGCACCCAACTTGTCTTCGATTTTAATTCATCTGTATTCTTTAGTATATCTGCATACATATACAGACTGAAATTAGCTCAGCGCTAATGAAAGACGTATACATCACAGAACCCATTCAGCCCCATTCATTCGGGACTGAAGCATCGGCGCACTTTGACTGCCTTGCGTGATTGAACCAAATAAGAACTGTCATATCTCAAAGGGCCTTGGGCTGATTAGGTCTGCTCTTTGTACGATTTGTGCTTAGATTTCAAATATAATTATTGTAATAGATATTGGGGGATCATTCGTCTATAATCAATACATATTATAAAGTCCCCTGCCGCGTCTGTCTGTTTGTATGTTCGCAATTAATTCAAAAACTACTGAACGGATATTCATGCGGTTTTCACCTATCAATAGAGTGATTCTTGAGGAAGTTTTAGGTGTATAATTTGTAAAGGTTTTGTTTAAATTGGTTGAACTACCCGTGCGAAGCCGGGGCGGGACGCCTGTTTACAATATAAAGAACGACTGCATAAGAATTGTTTTTCTACTCATCACCTCTATTTGTTTACAACAAAATGACTGCCAGTGATATCTAAATCAACTTCATTAGAAGCGGCGCGTGAAGCGAGCCGGCGCTTGTCTATAGGATCATATGTAGGTAGCAGTGTAATTAATGTTATTATGAATATTTATACAATATACTTAGTACAACTGTTGTTTTTTTTTCATGCTAGGCAAAAATCTACAAAATAATATTTGATTTTATTTATCATTTTAGAAGTTTGCTGCTGTCTTAGAAAAAATAAACGCTTGCATGCGACATGTACCCGCCATCATGCGAACTATCACCTGCTTATTTTCGTTCAATTTTATAAATTTTTACACTAGACTAATAAGACGACTACAAAATAATAAAAGAAAAAATATTTTTACGTAAATATTTTATCTAAAATTTCAGCAAAGAGAAAACACGAAATATTAAAATATTCGAATACAGACATTGAATCAGGTTGAAATTCTTAAATTCATTGAACGTGTAATTTATTAGGAGATAAATATGTATAAGTAACACAAAATCAGCCATACAATTTTGATACTTACTAGAAAACATATTGGGCTGTTTATAAAACAAAATTGTACCTTCCAGTAAACAATGTTATGAGACACTAAAACGACGGTTCGATTGCTCAATTACTACACATCTTTTTGTAACATTTTTGGACAAATTAGGAAACGAACTATCATTAATGTTATAAAAACTGTGATTAACCAGCCCTAGTAGCACGGTAGCATTTTTATCGTTTATCACCATGCCTGTCACAAGTATGTAAGTGCGAAAGTGACGGGCATAGTGATAGTCGATAAAAATGGAACCGTGCTGAGCCCGCAGTAATCAGTCTACACGTTGTCGCTTGCTCCGTACTCCTTGCACAGCTTGGCGACATGGTGGCTAGCCACCGCGGCGCGGCGCGACAGTGTGGCCACGTCGTCGCCCGTCGCCGGCCGCACGCTGAACGCTTGCAGGCGACATGTGCCCGCCATCATGCGACCCACCACTCTATAGATAAATCGGTTATTTTATAAACAATAATGAATGTATGGAATAGGCTACATGACTAATTTTCATTCACGGTATCAATCGATCGGGTTTGTTTTTAGGATCAAATGTCTCTATGGGACCCATTGCATTAAAGCAATACAAAAGTCAGAAATTATAGTCAAAGCCTGACAGTCGCACTTCACTCGCGAAACGCCCTGAACAAAAGGACAAGTGAACGTGACGTCAAGGTCCCTGAGATCCCATCTTGTAGTATGGACTGTATGGACAAAAAGAAGAAAATTGCGTTTTTGTCCGTGAAATATTGCGTTTATGTATATAGTTGCTGTACAATATTTTTTTGGAATCGAATGGTACCCTTACTTTTATCGTTTTTGGAAGTTAAAAAAAAACTCAAATTTTGAAACTTTCAGGTCCTGTATTTTTGTAACATTTCCGTATTTTATTTTAATATCCACATTATTGTGATAAATTGCTCATTTACTATCTATTTTACTAGATTTTGTTATAAAATTCAACATGTGTCATCATTCCTATCAATGGTAGATATTAACTATCGGTCAAAAAATATCAATAACTTTGCTGTAATTTCATCTGATGCTAAAGACGCTTTAAAAAGCTTTTTTAGCCCTTTAGGGCCACATACACCATTCACTATCCCGGAGTTAACCGGTTAAACCAGGAGTTACCATGGTTACCAGTACAATTTGACACTAGGTTAACGGTTTAACCGCATAACCACGGGTTAATGGGATGGTGCAAGTGGGTGTTATTGTCCGGAAATTTTAACTTCTACAGACAATCGCTATAAAAAATGTGTGTTTAAAAGAAAATCATAGTTGAAATTTCCCTTCTTCAGTTTAAAAAAAATATATAGACCTAATCAGTTCCTTAGTTGCATTGTTACATACTCGTATGCTGTAGATTGTAGATAACAATTTTTTCCGGCTTTAATTATGTAACAAACATTACAACATTTTGGTTTTTATGAATGCTTCCACATTTAAGAAATTAACTGAACAATTTAGCTCCTAAATTGTACGAGCCATTAACTCAAAGTCGGTTCAAATCTGCACATACACGACGTACTTACGTGAGAATCGTATGAGGCAGCCGTAACTCGGTATCGACTAACCAATGTTATCCAATTCATTGAAACGAATACGCCCAAAGCGCCTAAAAATGTACCGTACATTTCTAGCACACATATTGATGTTATACAACAAATTGATAATCAATTTATGAAACGACTGAGTAATTGGCATTTAGATGCTCAATCATTTCATAATAATAATCGAACCGCGATTAGAATCAGATTGAGCAAACATGTAATTTTTGAATAATGCATGACGTTCTAATTTTAGGAAAAATATAAATGCGATGGTAAACTTTTAGAAACATACCTAACTCAAAAACAATCACTCATGGCTACAAACAAAAAAAATATTGCGTGTACGTGATTATTATTATTTTTTTATTATTTTTTTATTTTGATTTTGTGATTATCATTGATTGACTAATACATATTATAAATAATAATATATTATATTCGTATTTATTTCTGGATAATTAACAATGTAGTACATCTCGCTCGCTTGCCAATGTACGCGAATTTAGAGCCGCCATAAAAGAAAAAATCACCAACTGTCACGATGACACTTCATATATTTTGCGCGCGCCGTAACGCATCTGTCGCATAGTTATTAAAAATTAAGTTTTATCGAGTAATTACTAGTTTTTTCCATGCAGTTATACCTAAAAGGTCTATATACAGTGCAATGTGTACATGGAAAATGAAATTTGTAAATATCGCAACGTAAGTACCACGGACTGTGGTAAGTACATTGTACAGCCTTGTACATCTTTACGGACAGCATTTGTCAGCTAGTAAACAAAAGTAGTTTTCATTTTCTAAATTCTTGCAGCTAGAAGGTGCTAAGAGTGCTCCCGTGGGGAAACTTGGACTTCTGATACAAGTCATGTACTTAACCTCACTTTATTATAGAGTACAAAGTTTTTATACATTCTCGTGTGACGAGTTTGTCTATGTCCGTGGGACATTGTTCGAGGTGTTGGCTTAAAGATATTTACATACTTAACCTCACTTTATTATAGAGTACCTATACAAAGTTTTTATACATTCTCGTGTGACGAGCTTGTCTATGTCCGTGGGACATTGTTGGAGGTATTCACATATCGCGTAGCGACATTTTGTGCTTCGTTCTATAGAGAACATAGACTTAGGTCCGTGGGACATTGTTTGAAATGTTGGCTTGAAAATATCCACATGTTGCGTGGCAACATTGTGCTTTGTTCGTGGAACGAAGGTCAGATCTTTTTCAACTCACTTTGACTATAATATAATGCTTATTGCATAGCAAGGAGCCCTTCGTCCGTGGGACGAGCACGAGTATCACTATTCAATAATAAAATGGATTAAATGTGAAGAAACACCTCATCCGTGGGATGATAATTTGTGAATGGGAAAAGTTTTTTATTTCAATAATATAAATACGTACATACAAAACTTAAGAACTAAAACCTGTTCTGAGCCATGCCGGGTCCAAAGGCCCCAATCACACTTGCAGCGTTACATTTGTGAATTGTTTTGTATTACCTAATAATTTCTTATAATGACATTAGCACTTGAAATTCAGTGCATGAATTTCGTCACACTCATGGATGTGATCCTGTATCATTTACAAGCATATTCTGATATAGATGATATTCTGTCATTAGCAAGCCCGCTAGCGGCATTAAACAAATTGTATGCTAATTAAGCATCTACTTACTGTTTACAAATAGTAACAATATTCTGGATGCTGTTGGAATAATGCCTCTGGATTAATGTATATGCTAAGCATTTATAATATATGCTGAACCCTTTTAAGGCTTAAGAATGGCCTACCATTTTTATTATTTCTTTGCTAATCAAAACTTCTGTAACCTGCACTAATACAATAAAATAAATAAGTGCCGTGGCAGTGTACAGCACACACATACTAGTGTACAAAAGAATGCTATTTAACAGCCTTTATAAGGACTAGATCCAAACCACTGCCTTATTGTGAAGGTCATATCCTGGGGTTAATGGCTTATACTTTTTTCACTCTTACAAGTTTACTATAGCTTGAGCGTGTTTCATAATAATATATCATATTGTGTGAATATGGATAACTTGTTCCCTTTTCAGGCAGTTTGGTAAATTGCCATACAAGTTTACTAAAAAATTCTAATATCATAACATCATAACATAACCCTTCAAGGGCTACTAATTTATTTTAGCCAAAATGTCACAATTATAGTGTGAACAAAATTATGAAATGTCCCCGGATAGCTCAGTCAGTTGAGCATGGGAATTTTAAGTTCTTGAAGCCCAATTGCCTTCGGTGAAAATGTTCAAAAGATATATAAAGATATTATATACTGAATTAAGTGAGTTTATTATTACTTTCAAATGTAAGATAATGAGAAGTATGTTGTATAAAATACAAGACTGTAGGTGAACAAGGATACAATACCGAAACTATACCTACATATGAAATCTTAATCAGTCAGCCATTGGATGGATATTTAATATCAATTAAATTATAGCCCAACGCTTCAAACTCATTTATTTATCAAACTTTCAGACCTTTATAAGCCAGTGGTAACATTTATTTATTTTTTGGAACCCTTTTACAAAATGATAGGGTTCAGTTTAGCACAAGTTCATGCCCATTAAATGGCAGACTTGAATACATTTGTGATAAGAAAGAGAAATGGTTAGGTTGGTATGTAATATAATATAAGTAGGTAGGTAGGTAGATAATTAGTTAGGTTTATAGGTAAGTATGTAATAGCTATATTACATTTCCCAACTTTTGAACAGTAGTGTAGTAACAAATCTCTATAGCAGAATCCTTGACTTTTTAAAACAGTAACGGGCTTAGCCAAATTAAGCCCAAAACATAAAATGAAGATAATATAATTACTTACGTATTTATTTATATTTGTGTTAGAATGTTTGATACCTCTTGGTACTGTAAATTTACTTTGAACGGTTGGGGGGCTAATGATAATGGGTCAGGTCCATCGGAGACAATTATCAATAGTAGAGCTGAAATGAAAGAAGGATTGGATTCCGAAAGTAAAATTATGCTTTATGCCCATTTTATGCCATAATGAGCAATAGATATTTTTCTTTTATCTCTAATGATCTAATTAATCAATTATAAATGTATAAATAATCAGTAGTGAATTGAAACAATTTCAAAAGTATAATAAAATGTACAACAGATCATTTTGTTGCATTTATATGCTTTTCTTTATACTCTCTGTACGAATATGATCAGAAAGATCCAACAGAAAGTGGATAGATAGTTACACCTCTCAGCAGTCTTACGACTGTTCAAGCTGATCTATGAAGATATTTTTGGGCACTTAACAGAGCATTATAGACAAACTGTCGATCCATAATAACTCATGACTATGTTATATAAATAGTCATTTTCTGTTTTTCTTAGTACCTATTTAGAATTCTCGAGGTGTATGCATATGTACAACATACGAAGTACGAACATATGTCACTTACAAGTGATTTGCGGTTTTTATTATGGGATAATACACGAAACGTCACAGACCGATCCACATACATATGTGTGGTTTTATAATTCACACAGTCCCTAAATAAATGTTTTACATTATTTTACCTAATTACATGTTGTTTTGGTTTAAACTGCTTATTTTGTTAGATTCTGTAGTGGTGAGAAATACTAGAACAAATAATTGAAAGAATGTTACCCAACAGGATCATCTTTTTATATAAGTACCTCTAGATATTTATAATAAGTACTTAAATAAAATATTCCCTATGCCCATGTCCAGCAGTGGACGTCCTATGGCTGATAGGATGATGATGATGAGGAAATAAATTATTAAAATATAATACAAAGTGAAACTTGTTGTAGCTAGGAAAGCAATTTATCGTATTTTAAGTGTAGGCTATATAATTGGTAATACCCCGTTTAGCATAATTAGCAAGTAAGCAAGTGAATACTTACTTAGCTTAGTTAAGTACTTAACAATATTTTAAATAAGGGTACTTAATCCCTTCTAACGTAAACTATCTGGTGTTAAGTCACCATGTAGTAACAAATTTACTATATTTAGTTTAAACAGCTCCAAACATGTCTCAAGATTCTCCAAACGGGGAAAGAAAAGTTTATTCGGATTAGAATATGGACATGCAATCAATTACGCTTAATTGCATGCATGAGAAGCAATGCGAGTATATTTAAGGGTGTATGACACGAATAATAAATCAACTTGAGAATTTGAAACTAAGATTACAGGGTTAGTTACTTCATGTTTCAACAAATAGCTAGTACATTTATTTTTATGTTTACTTAGAATAGCAAAACTCTTTGAAGACCTTAGCTAAGAAAAATTAATAGTGTCAAGATTTTACTTACTGGGTGATGCCCAGAACCTATGACTATTGACACAATTTTAATAAAATGAAATTATGTATTTATTGGAATAAACGAATACAATATAAGAGAAAAATATGGCATCATAATGTCTTAAAACCTTGTCTTACGTATCTTAGACAAGTAACAAGAAAGTACAAGGTATTTTAGTAGCCATTCACATGTCTTCTTTCTTTTATGGAGGCTTTATATTTATATATCATACATTACTTAGATGCTATTTAGTACTAAAAGAGGGGGTAATAATATTTCTATATTTTCTTTACATATGATAATTATCATGTCTCACATTGGATAAGGTAAAGATCATAAGGGCAGGTCTCACCAGTGAATTTAATGTTTTAATATAATGGAGGGATGCTTCAGATAACTAGTCTGCTACTTTTGTTAGATACTTATTTATGTTACATGTTCAAAATTTTGTATACAGTAAATCTTTGATTCTCAAAGTATTTACCTATTAAAATAGCAGACTCTAATTTTATTGTTGATAATTCCCATGTCATAGGAAGGAGAATTTTTATTTTAACATTGATCTACTTTAAGATGTCTCATAGCAACTTATGTTTAGTTTACCTTTGATGATATATAGAGATAGGTATCCATTATAGATATATAGATATATAGATATATATGTATATTCTTACCAAAAAGACAAGTGCTTGTTTTTGGGTAGATTTTTGAGATATTTGGTTTTTACAAATTATTTAATTCTCTTCTCTAAACATCTACATTTTTAATTATCCAGAAATAAATACGAATATAATTATAGGATTAAACGAACTTACCTGAAGTGAAGTTCAATCCTGATTATATGAAGTATTTATTTCTGGATAAGGGATATCCCCACCCTCCTCGAGTAACCATGGATCCATGGTTACTTCCCAATTAGTGTATGAATACTCTAAACTATATGAAGTGTCATCGTGACAGTTGGTGATTTTTTCTTTTATGGCGGCTCTAAATTCGCGTACATTGGCAAGCGAGCGAGATGTACTACATTGTTAATTATCCAGAAATAAATACTTCATATAATCAGGATTGAACTTCACTTCAGGTAAGTTCGTTTAATCCTATAATTATTGACAAAAACGTCAAACAATTATAAGTACTGTTATGCTAATAGTACTTTTGAATCCCCTTCTCGTTTTGGTCAAATTAGCCAATCTATTTCGCGGAAGTGATGTGCTAAAATCGTGATATTTCCTGGTAGATATTCAAATCATTGCTTACTTATTTTATTCAAACGCAAACGCAATTTTCGTAACTTACAGAAAACCAAGCTTTAACAGGAATTTTACAAATAAAATTAGAAACCGCTACAAGTCAGAGTCAAAAGTAAAACTTCTTTGTGCATAAAGCCTGTCACTATGCAGTGGTCTTTTAATCTGTGTACTGTGGCGAGTTCGGAATCTGAGTAAGTTACTTCTATTGCTTAGCGAGCCCTCGCCTCGTTTATTTAGTGAAAAAAAAACTTGTAGTAAAAAAAAAGATTACTATATCCAGTGAGCCCCATTACTGCGCTTAAAGATAACGACATTAGGTTAGGATCCCATTTGTCCCGTTCCACTTGAGACAGGACAGGTGGGAATGATTCATATGAATGCACCTATATCTGTGCCCGGCGGGGACAAATAAGAATATATGTAGAAATTAGAAGTTGTATAGAGACCGTGCAAGTTGAAAAGTCTGCCCTAGACGAAAACTTAAATTTTATACTGTTTACTGACGTTTCACTCCATTAACCAAGGTGGGCCATCTATAGTAGGGGAAGTCCGGGTAAAGCGAACACCCCAGGCAAAGCGAATTCGGGCTCCCAATCCTAAACTAGTCGAGTTTGTCGCACCACGCGCCTATATAATGTTCAAGATCCTTCGCTCTATGAGCGGCAAGCGTCACAGGGAGCGGTCGCTGTGAGCGTCGTCGGTGAGGAGTCAAAATGTGTTTTAGTGCAAAATATTCGATTTTGAAAGGTAAGTACATTGTATGTTATTTTGTCATAGTAATTATCTCGAATTTTAATTCAAGATGCTTCTATTGCTTATTAAAGTATCTTCCTTTTACAACGCATTTCTTTTAAAACAATCCAAAGGTTATTTTTTTTTTATTCTTAATTTCTTTAACTGACTGAATGGGCAAAGTGGACCGGGCAAAGCGGATAGCGTGTTCACTTTGAATTTATTAGGTAATTTTTTTTAATGATAATATTTTGTTACAGATGGTATATAAATATCAAAAAAAGATCGATAATGACTCCTGGCTATCAGATGTCATGGAAATGGCTATCAGAACGTGGATTCGCTGTGTTAAAATGTCTTCAGAAATGCCGTGAAGACTTATGCTTATGAAATCAGTGAAAATATATCAAAAGTTACTTGTGACAGCTTTTTCTAATTAATATTATTGAAATGATCTTATGTTGATTAATTTTCACTTAGTTATTAAGTTCACTAAGATTTTATGAGTAATATTTGCTTTGCCCGGGGGCCTGTTTCACTTTGCCCGGCACCCTGGGCAAAGCGAATAAAATATCTTTTTTTACGTTTCGTTCAAAATTGCAGCAACTATTAAACATTGGAGGCTAGTGTTGTTTTAAATTAAAAGATTATTAAATAAAGACTTATTATTGATACTTTTTTCATTTCTTCCTCGTTAAATTTTTCTGTTATGTCAAGTCAAAGGTAAAGGTGTTCACTATTCCCGGACTTCCCCTACCTATAGTATACAACTCATGCTTTCTTGCGCGTTAGTGGGTCTTCCACCTGGCCTAGCCAAGACGACGATCGCTTGCGATTCGCCATCGAATCGCTTTTTGTCTCTTTATCACTCTTCCACATTAGTGCGACAGTGACAGTTGCGTTTTGGTCGCTACGGAGCGTTAGCGATTGGCACGTTGGCTACGCGGCCTGGTGGTAAGTTTGACGAAATATAAAGTGAGCCGATCTCTCGAACAAGTTTGAACAAGATCTGCTCACTTTATATTTCGTCAACTTTATAAACCTTAACTATACTTTGCGCTATTAAACAGAGGCTCTTATATTGTCAGCAGTTCACCTTCACGCAAGATTAACTAGTATGGACTATGCGCAATATTGGGTTGGAGATACAATGAAGAATGAAATCGAAAGAATTCACATTACCTATTGATCTTAAGAAATCTAAGGCACTCTGTAATGCTTTAGTCCGAGGCGAATACTCGGTTGGCAATCAAAATGCCGTCAGCATTGGAAGTAGGTCAGTGAAATATGACTCGCTGCCCAAATGAAATGAGCTGCGGCAATTGCGTCTGCCTGGGGTGTTGACAGTGCTAGGATTTGCTGATATTGCGATGCAACTCGATTCAGGCCGACACACGAAGATTTGTGGGGTAAAGCTTCCTATTCCAGGAATGCCTAGGCTTTAAGCGCCGTTCAGTTCTAGAGAACGCGCCGCCGCACACGTATGTTTGTTCATATTCATTCCATATAATAGAATTGTAAAACGGTTTACAAAATTTCACAAGAATCAGATACCTATCGTATTTGTCTACGTACGAGGGGCGTTCAAAATATTCTCGGTATTGATATCTTACAACCTCTTCTAAAATTTCTTTCGTTACTGGCCGCTAAGGTTTATTCATTGACATTAAAAAAAAGTATAATTCGAACCGAGATGTTCTTTTGTTTTTCTGCAATTGCTGAACAAACATGAACATCATGTGGGAATTGACAATGTTAACTAAATTAGAACATCGATGCGTGATAAAATTCTTGACAAAACAGGGTAAAAATCAAAAAACCATAAAAGAGGAAATGGATTGTGTTTACCGTGAGTCTGCTCCTTCTTTATCTACCATTAGGGCTTGCAATTCGAATATTCGAATTTGTCGAATATTCGACCTGTTTTGATATTCGAATATTCGGCCGCTCAGGTTTCGAATATTCGAATATTTTTTATTACTATAAAAAAATCTATGTCATCCGCTGTAGTTACAGTTTCTGTGTGTATTACGGGTATTTACAGTGAATGAGGAACGGTAGGTACCCAAATACGAAGGAAATAATATTTTTACTGTATTCCTCTCGATAGACTTCGTGAATACAGTGAAACCTAACTCAATTTGAAAGAAAACGAAATCAAAAAGTATGTTATTTTTACGGTGCGTAAGTTTTAAGTTAAAGGGTCATTCTGTTTATTCAGTACAAGCGTACGTTAAGCGAATTTTTGAAGTCTAAACCTTGCCACTTATCGCAATTCTCAAATTTAATCATACCAAACCTGCCCAACTTGGTAATCTAACCATGCACCTTTAGCTGACGAATAATCCACCCAGTACTCAACTAACTTTTTCCCTTAAATATTCCAATATTATATAATTAGCCGACCATTAGGAATAAAAACTTGCCAAAACAAATAAAGTCAATAAAGATTCAAAATACAATGAAATTAAAGGCCTTTTTACAGGCCTCTGTGTGATTACAAGTTAATTTAAATCGGAAAATAATTACCTACTAAAAAAATATCTTACATACCTAGGTGTTTGGATGGTTAAAGTTATATTATTTCACGCAACGACGCATTTATAATAAGCTTTATCTAGAAATATTAAATACGTCTAATTTTGGCGTTTTACTTGTTTTTATAAATGTGGGCATCTTATAAATAGTAGGATGATAAAATCTAGTCAATTAAGTGGATTTCTGCCAAATATCCTTAGTTTTAGCAATATGTGAAAAAAGCTTTTGAATAAAACGATAATAAACCGATTTCTCGTTCCTCTTCATATTTTTTATAATATTCGAATAATTATTCGAATATTCGAATACGTCGTCAGAAAAAGTCGAATATTCGAATATCTGAAAGTTTCGAATATTTGCAAGCCCTATCTACCATTCAAAAGTGGTCAAGCGAGTTTAAACGTGGAAGGGAGAGTGTTGAAGACGACCCTAGACCTGGCCGGCCTGTAGTAGCTACTTCACAAGAAAATATTGATAAAGTGGAAAAACTTATATTGGAAGATGGTCGAGTGAAGGTAAAATCTATAGCACAAGTAACCAATCTCTCTATTGGTACCGTACATGATATTATCCATGACCATCTTAATATGTCAAAAGTAAGTGCAAGATGGGTTCCGCGAATGCTGACTCGGCTTCAAAAAGACATGCGTGTAGCTTGTTGTTCCGATTTTATTGACCTGTGCGGTGAAAATCCTGATGAGGTGCTGCAAAGAATAGTTACTGGAGATGAAACCTGGGTTCATCATTATGACCCAGAGAGTAAACAAGAGTCCATGCAGTGGCACATTAAGGGTTCAGCTCATCCCAAGAAGTTCAAGGTCATCCCTTCAGCTGGCAAGGTCATGGCCACGATATTTTGGGATTGTGAAGGAGTATTACTGATCGATTATAAAGAAAAAGGTGTAAATATCACAGGACAGTACTACGCTAACATTCTACGTCAATTAAAGGATGCAATCAAAGAAAAGAGGCGAGGAAAGTTAACCAAAGGTGTTATGCTTCTGCATGACAACGCCCCCGTCCATACTGCTCATATTGCCAAGGCAGCTATTGTTGAATGTGGGTTTGAAACTGTTACTCACCCACCGTATAGTCCGGACTTAGCCCCCAGCGACTTCTTTTTGTTCCCCAATCTTAAAAAGGATCTGCGTGGAAATAAATTTTCCGATGATGAAGCATTGAAGGCGGCAGTGGAGGAGCATTTTTACACCAAAGATAAAAAATATTTTTATGCAGGATTAAAAAAAATAATTGATCGATCTTTTAAGTGTATGAACATAGGGGGGGAGTATATTGAAAAATAAAAATATCAAACTTTTCGTACTTGTTTGTTTTCATTCTCATACCGAGAATATTTTGAACACCCCTCGTAACAGCGTGATAATGACAGTGTCCGTCTCTTTCAATCGCGTAGTGTCTTTGACTATCCGAATTTGTTCCTGGCCGACCGCGTATAATGGTATTAGTTAGCTTTTCTAACGTTAGATGGAGCTAAAGCTCTCACAACATTCACCTGCGGCGCAGAGCGTTTCCATGTGTGCGTGCTAGCGGGGAGGGAAGAACTAGCGGGCGTGGCTTACGAAGCGGCAGACGCGGCTTTAGTAGGCCCTTAACCGGGTTTTAGTGTCATAACTTACCTGACAGTACACGGAGGCTTAAGCTCTGGCAGCAGAAAGTCTATTTCGTAGTAAACCACCTGCATGGCCGGCCCGTTATCATCCCTTATCACCAAATTCTTTGAGCAAGGTGTACCTGGCTGGATGCTCACGCATTTTGCTGAAAACATTAGAATATTAGAACGTAGGTATATCATCTATCGATGGCAAATAAAAACCGAAAACGTAGTAACCGCCAAAATGCTAATTGTTACACCAGAGGCAAACAACTTCTGTCTGTCCTCCCCCCATCCCCCCTTTATCTCGAAACTACTGGGTCTAACATTTTGAAAAAAAAATACACAAATAGTTATTTACCTAAGTATAGATGACAGGAAAACCTATTCGAAATGTGCAGTCAAGCGTGAGTCGGACTAAATGTGCGGAACCCTTGGAACGCGAGTCCGACTCGCACTTGGCCGGTTTTTTATGAACAAAAATACTTCGGATTCGGAATAAATATATAAATTTCATAAATATTTCTAGTGTCATACTCAAAACATTATAAAACAGACTGAATGCGAAAATTCTCATGAAAGATTCCAGAAATTTTGGAATATTTGAGAATTGTCTGCCATTTGCACATTTAGTCGAGTTCGAAGATATCTTATACGAGCGGAAATCTTATACCTTTAAACGAGCAATTCTTGTGTAATATTTCCGGGATCTCGGAAAGGCTGTAACGATTTCGATGAAATTTGCTATATGGGGGTTTTCTACGAAACTATTAAGGATGACTCACGCTAGACCGGACCGTGCCCGGGTCAAGGCGTCCGACATGTCAGTTTCTATGACGGCTGATCGGTGATCACGTGGTGCTTTCCATAGAGAACGAAGCACCGGAAGCTCCGGCCCGGCCCCGGCCCGGTCTAGCGTGAGTCATCCTTTAATCAATAGATACTTACCCACTATCTCGAAGATAATCAACACTCCAATGTCTTGTAGCGCCTTGTGCCATTTGAGAACCTTTTCGATGGGGCCTGAAAAGGCCCTAGGCCCGCTCCAGTGTAATGCCTAGACACAGACCATTCATTTAAATAAGGCCTTCGATTAATTTTTTGTCTGTGGTTGTCAGATTGAATGTGGGACGGTTTCAATTTAGTATTTAATTTATGAAATGGATAGTGTTTGGGTTATAACTAATGTGTTGGAAAGTTTTAGGCACTATCTCTACAACTGATGATTACTAACTAAATAAAATAAAAATAAAATAATGTTTATTGCAACTTTGAGTGGTTACATAGCATTGGTTCCTGGCTCTCAAAGTAGGTGTCCCTGTGTCTCAAGAAAATAAATAAAGCTTTAGTTTCAGTTTTTAATTTTTTTATTAAAAAATGTCTACTCTGAACATTCTTTCACTAGATCATAAAGCTAAATCTAATCTATGATATAAGGCCTAAACCTATTTTTTTCTTGGTTCAATACGAAAACTAGGTTTTTCACAAGACAAAGCTACGGATATTGCATCCAACTGAAGGCCGAATCAACATCGCGGCTACAGAATTAATATTATCAAGAAAGCTCAGTCATGCATGCTCAAAGCTCAGTATCAATGAAGTACGAAACAACATGACTTTTGAAAGACTAGAAGAATGAGAAAACTAGCTCTTTATAACATTTATTCAATTTTCAGTAGGTAAAGTCGCCATCAGATATATCGGAGCAGCAAGGCGCTCACAAATACGTGAACACGCCTCTATTGTCAAGGCGTTAGAGTGCATGTTCAGATATTTTTGAACACCTCGGCCGCTCCGATATATCTGATGGCGACTGTACCTACCTTTTGAATACATAAGTAAAATAGTTTTTACGTTGCTGGATTCGTCAATCTATGCGTCCAAAGATAAAACGGTCGTTTTTGTTTTGAGTTCATAGATCGACGAACCCAGCAACATAAAAACTATTATAATGTATACAAAAGGTACTAAAATACAAATAGCGACCCCCTTTTTTACATATCTATTAAATTTATATAATCACAATTATTTAAATTTAACGATATATTGTGGCGCTAGTGAGCACCTTGATGGGCTCTCAAGTAAGGCCATGGTTCTGAAATCATTGTTTTTTCAAATAAAACGTGAGCAATCTTTCCATCACCACAACTACGCCTCGATGAGGGCTTTATTTACTCTTTCGAAATCGCGGCCATTACCGCCGTGACAAAGGGGAAGATGGCCCCAGTTACTTTTATGACGATCCATTGCTTTAAGTTTTTATTTTATGAGCCCCTTCATACGTCGTTGCTGGTTTTTGGGGACTATTATCTTTTTGAGGAGTGATGAGATTATTTAAGGTGATGGACATTTGTATGTGACAATCATAGGTACGGTACGTAAACCTATGAGAAACATCTTGCAAAATATGGCGAAAAGTTAAAAAAAACACCCTGTACTTGTGAAACAATTTTCCCATTTAATTTTTTTTTGACCTCAAGTAAAATGTCATGAAAAAAGAAAAATTGCTCAAGGCCTCCGTGATTTACTTAAGTAGTAGTTAGTTTCACAAATCAAAATATTATAAAATCATCAAAATATTAAATTAAATAGTAATTTTACCATATAATGGTTAAGTTAAAATTTTCAACGTTTAAATATAAAACATACTGCAAGTACATAAAAGCCTATAAAACAACGACGTACTCAACTGTGACACATAAAGTACCTAAATCACATTTACCCAGAAGTTGTTATCAAAGGATCAAATGCCAAAACTTGGGGCACTTACCTTAAGTTTGTCAAACCGTGTCAGGACTTGGCTGTCGTTCTTGGGTGTTTCCGTCTCATTCGGTTTCTTCGGAGGGACTGGGAGGGAAAATGCAATTCAATTTAAGTTAGGGTCATTGTGAAGAATACTTTCTAGTGTTAAATGGGATGCAATCTAGAATAAGTTTAGTAAAATCGTACTCAGACTGAATAGACAAAAAGAGTCATAGAAAAAGTCGCGATAATGACCATCTGTCAACTAGTTTTCTATTTTAAATTTAATGAAAAACCTTTAAACGAGCAAATTCTATGCACATTTTCCCAGAGATAAGACCTAGCTAAATAGATGGTTTTTTCGTCCCCGAAAACGCGCATTTTTGAGTTTTTATAATATATGTATTCCGAGCAAAGTCTTCCAGATATTAATTTAATAATGTGTAAAAATCATTGACATATATAAATCTCAGGACTAGCCTTACAGGCGATAAGAATGGGGCATGAATGGGGCCAGTATAGCGGTGTGACACCGCTACAACGCGATTGGCTGATGAGTTCGCGTCATGCGCGCGCGGCCGCGCGATTGGTCGCAACTAGTTGCGTTAGACACACGATTGGATCTAATTCGTGAGTCTAAAAACCCCTAACACAATTAGATTGCGTTGTTTCATCACAGAGTTCCTATGGCCACCTCCTGTCTCCATCATCAGATCAGTTCGATAGTACCATATTATTGTATTGTCATCAGAACTACATACAGCTGCCAATTTTCATGACGCTACGATCCTTGGAAGATGGTTAAATTAGTTACCTTAGATTCGATTACATAGTTAGGGGTCATCCATTAATTACGTCACACGTTTAGGGGGAGGGAGGGGGTCAAGAAAATGTGACATGTTGTGACATGGGGGAGGGGGGAGTCACAAACATTGTGATATCACTTTAACTTCATCAGGCGGTCTAGCCAAGGTGACATTCGCTATCGCTTCGCCATCGAATGGCTTTGTGTCTCTCTATCACTCTTCCATATTAGTGCGACAGTGACAGTTGCGTTTTGATCGCTACGGAGCGTAAGCTTTTGGCACGTTGGCTACGCGGCCTGTAACCGAAAATTAATTTATATTTTTTTATTCGCTGTACAACTAAATAATGAGATTTTGGTTGTAACTTTCGTTGTGTTATAAAATTACTAATATTAATATATCAAAAATATTTTTTTATTACAAAACATTGATATAGTATAAAGAACTGGATACCCAATCAGCCGCCAAAAATGGCCCCACAAAAGTGATGTCAAAACAGATCATGCATTACTTTTTCGTTTAGTCTTGTTTGAAACGCTCAAATGTGAAGTTGTCAACAATTACGAAATGTGCCGTTAAAATATGTAAAAATAACAATGATAAAACGAGGAAAAAGGATGGAATGTACTTCTTTCGGTTAGTTCTTTGGATAGCATTACATAATTTATGTAATCTGGTGGTAATTTTATGGATTTGAATAAATTAATTTGTTAGTACCAAAGAAGGGATGTTAAGGAACAAAAATCTAATGAGTCGATGTGAGGTCAATATTTTTTTATATTTTTATATGGAATTCATAAGAAATAATATTATGTTTAAATTCAAGATTTCCAAGAAAACCTATGCGACGTGCAAAGTGGACTGCTATTTAATTATAGCAAGAGATAGGGGTGATGCAGTTTTAAACAAGGCAAAACGGCACTTGTGTGTTCGGCCCATTTCCCTGTTTCCGACATATACACCACCAATAAGGGCTTATATCGACTAACTGTAAATGCTAAACCTGTCGGAACACAGTGACAACCACAGGATTTTTTTTATAAAGTATAGGTAGACTTTATAAAAAAAATCCAATCAGTATCTAAATGTCCCCGTGCACCCGCGCTATGAGTAAATGTAGATCTTAAATACACAGTTATTTAATAAGTAGAATTTATTTCAAGGAAATTAGTATTTAAAGACGTATACTTACGAATTAAAAATTTGATTTGTTTGAATTTGAACCACGAATTAATTTTATTTGAGCTCCCGATTAAATTAAATTTGTTTTATTTATTACTTCAATTGGTTTTCCTGTACAGTAATACATATTAAAGTGTACCAAAGTGACTCCATTCGTTCATTATTCTCGTTTGACGTTGTTTGACGTACATACGTTACGTAGTGCCATCGGACTAAATTTTTTAACAGTGTTGGTACTTATGTTTGCAAATTTGACACTTAATGCTTACGACATTAAGCTCTTTTCTGTACGAAACATTTATCTTGACTCAAATTTTACGTAAGCGTTTTTATCATCAATGCAAATGGTGCGAAACGTCATTGGGATCCACATTTCTTGACGTTTTTGTTCTGCTTTGTGTGTCTATTTCTTTTATATTAAGTCAGTGGTTCCAGTCATTGATATAGTATAAAGAACTGGATACCCAATCAGCCGCCAAAAATGGCCCCACAAAAGTGATGTCAAAACAGATCATGCATTACTTTTTCGTTTAGTCTTGTTTGAAACGCTCAAATGTGAAGTTGTCAACAATTACGAAATGTGCCGTTAAAATATGTAAAAATAACAATGATAAAACGAGGAAAAAGGATGGAATGTATTTCTTTCGGTTAGTTCTTTGGATAGCATTACATAATTTATGTAATCTGGTGGTAATTTTATGGATTTGAATAAATTAATTTGTTAGTACCAAAGAAGGGATGTTAAGGAACAAAAATCTAATGAGTCGATGTGAGGTCAATATTTTTTTATATTTTTATATGGAATTCATAAGAAATAATATTATGTTTAAATTCAAGATTTCCAAGAAAACCTATGCGACGTGCAAAGTGGACTGCTATTTAATTATAGCAAGAGATAGGGGTGATGCAGTTTTAAACAAGGCAAAACGGCACTTGTGTGTTCGGCCCATTTCCCTGTTTCCGACATATACACCACCAATAAGGGCTTATATCGACTAACTGTAAATGCTAAACCTGTCGGAACACAGTGACAACCACAGGATTTTTTTTATAAAGTATAGGTAGACTTTATAAAAAAAATCCAATCAGTATCTAAATGTCCCCGTGCACCCGCGCTATGAGTAAATGTAGATCTTAAATACACAGTTATTTAATAAGTAGAATTTATTTCAAGGAAATTAGTATTTAAAGACGTATACTTACGAATTAAAAATTTGATTTGTTTGAATTTGAACCACGAATTAATTTTATTTGAGCTCCCGATTAAATTAAATTTGTTTTATTTATTACTTCAATTGGTTTTCCTGTACAGTAATACATATTAAAGTGTACCAAAGTGACTCCATTCGTTCATTATTCTCGTTTGACGTTGTTTGACGTACATACGTTACGTAGTGCCATCGGACTAAATTTTTTAACAGTGTTGGTACTTATGTTTGCAAATTTGACACTTAATGCTTACGACATTAAGCTCTTTTCTGTACGAAACATTTATCTTGACTCAAATTTTACGTAAGCGTTTTTATCATCAATGCAAATGGTGCGAAACGTCATTGGGATCCACATTTCTTGACGTTTTTGTTCTGCTTTGTGTGTCTATTTCTTTTATATTAAGTCAGTGGTTCCAGTCATTGATATAGTATAAAGAACTGGATACCCAATCAGCCGCCAAAAATGGCCCCACAAAAGTGATGTCAAAACAGATCATGCATTACTTTTTCGTTTAGTCTTGTTTGAAACGCTCAAATGTGAAGTTGTCAACAATTACGAAATGTGCCGTTAAAATATGTAAAAATAACAATGATAAAACGAGGAAAAAGGATGGAATGTATTTCTTTCGGTTAGTTCTTTGGATAGCATTACATAATTTATGTAATCTGGTGGTAATTTTATGGATTTGAATAAATTAATTTGTTAGTACCAAAGAAGGGATGTTAAGGAACAAAAATCTAATGAGTCGATGTGAGGTCAATATTTTTTTATATTTTTATATGGAATTCATAAGAAATAATATTATGTTTAAATTCAAGATTTCCAAGAAAACCTATGCGACGTGCAAAGTGGACTGCTATTTAATTATAGCAAGAGATAGGGGTGATGCAGTTTTAAACAAGGCAAAACGGCACTTGTGTGTTCGGCCCATTTCCCTGTTTCCGACATATACACCACCAATAAGGGCTTATATCGACTAACTGTAAATGCTAAACCTGTCGGAACACAGTGACAACCACAGGATTTTTTTTATAAAGTATAGGTAGACTTTATAAAAAAAATCCAATCAGTATCTAAATGTCCCCGTGCACCCGCGCTATGAGTAAATGTAGATCTTAAATACACAGTTATTTAATAAGTAGAATTTATTTCAAGGAAATTAGTATTTAAAGACGTATACTTACGAATTAAAAATTTGATTTGTTTGAATTTGAACCACGAATTAATTTTATTTGAGCTCCCGATTAAATTAAATTTGTTTTATTTATTACTTCAATTGGTTTTCCTGTACAGTAATACATATTAAAGTGTACCAAAGTGACTCCATTCGTTCATTATTCTCGTTTGACGTTGTTTGACGTACATACGTTACGTAGTGCCATCGGACTAAATTTTTTAACAGTGTTGGTACTTATGTTTGCAAATTTGACACTTAATGCTTACGACATTAAGCTCTTTTCTGTACGAAACATTTATCTTGACTCAAATTTTACGTAAGCGTTTTTATCATCAATGCAAATGGTGCGAAACGTCATTGGGATCCACATTTCTTGACGTTTTTGTTCTGCTTTGTGTGTCTATTTCTTTTATATTAAGTCAGTGTTACAAAATAATGCCGAGTTAATATTGTCGATTTCGTTGAAAACAAAATTGCCTAAAATGTGACGTCACACCAGGGGGGGAGGGGTTTGCAAAATGTGACCAAGTATGACAAGGAGGGGGGGAGGGGTAAAAAAACCTAGAAATTCGTGTGATAAATGGATGATCCCTTACATACAGCTCGACCTAATAAAAGTTTGTTAAAATCATGAAAGTTTAAATCAAGTAAATCAAATTTCTTGACCTGAGGTACAATAGGCATCAAAAGTATTAAAACGACCTAAATGAGGTGTCATCACGATATTCACGATAAATGATAGGTATTTTCTCCTCGCGTCTAAGTATGATGTTTAAGTTTTATCACGTCGCTAATGCCGTGATACTGACTTTTCCAAGTTAAAACCCAATGGAGCAAAACTTTGGAATATTTGAAACAGGGAACACTATAGTGAGCGATCTCTCTAGATGGAGCATGCACGAGTAAGATGACTACTTACTTCAAAAATATAATTGTATGTAGAGACTCTTACCTGCAGGCAAACTGTAAAAACAGTTATATAAGCTATGTACTGTGGATTAGTAATGATAATAAAATAAAATAAACTCGAGCTCCCCTCAGAAAAAAATTGATTTAAACTTTAACGAAATTAAAGAACGCTCAAAATTAAACATACCTACCTACTTACTATAGGGTATTTTCCTACTAGTCAAATCAGTTTCTTTTTAAGAACTGTCAAAACGATTTGCTAATATGGACTTTATATGAAACATTACATCGTGACGTCACAGTCAACTCACCTACTTTTTAGATTTCTATCTGTACTTTAAATAAGACTTGTGCTTGAAAATAACTGCTGTCTATGTTTTTTTAATAATTATCTGGTGCTTTATTTAATGAAAATACCCTATTGTCACTTTAACTTTCAAAAATAATATGCAACAGCACGAGCCACACTGAACTCAAAACTAACGCTGTTTTTTACGCTCACAAAGGACATATATTAAAATACAACAAAAGTGAACGGCCTTATATTAGACACAACAAAAGTGAACATACCATCGCCCACACTGTACATCGGCGGACCTTATGATTCTTGTAATAAGGTTCACCGATGTAAAGTTAGGAGTGTGGATGTTTGTACACGAAAGAAAATTTCAGAAATGGCCTCGGGCTATATGAAAGAAACTTGTTTGACTCTCCTTTGAATTTCTTTATATACCTAATTTGAATTTTAAAACATCTCCACAATATTAAGTTCCGCACGCGCGAAAGATGCGGATGGACTTTACGTTTAAAAAAATTAGACCATGGTACTTCTTAAATGATTTAACTTACAGTCAAATGTAATAGGTAAGTAGTAAAAACGAGAATTATACGAAATATTTATTTTTCATGGCGCGAGTTCTAGTGAGACACGATCTATGATTTGAAAGTATGACAAAGTTTGTCATTACAAGTTTTCCCGAAATACAGTAATGAGCTTGTTAGGGCGAGTTAGGAAAGTTGGAAGCCGTTCAACCGTATTAAGGATTTTTCACTACAATTTATTAAAAGTGCTCTAATGGAATAATTGACACGAGTAAGATATTTTAAGCAGCATAATATTATGCATAATATTTTCATTTATTGAAATGTGTCTAATAAGTTTCTTAGGTATCTTATAATTATCATCACTTCACTTATACTCTTTAACCGACTTTCACATTTTAATTCGGTTGTATGCTTTTTTACAATAAACATGTTGTAAGTAGGTACGTTTACGTAGGTGTAAAATTAGCTATAATTTTTTTTTAACATCCCTATGTACTTCATAATAGGTAATAATAACTGTCGATATAGTGAAAATCGCACGGGACCGTTATATGAAGGCACCGCATGACCCGTCGTTTTGGAGATCCTATGCCTAGCAGTGGACGTCATTCGGCTGATATGATGATATTAAAACAGCACAGCTACCACGAGTTGGCATTTGACATTTACATTAGCGACTGGGCGAGATGGATTGTGATGTATTTTACGCAGTCGTTAACGTAAACGTCAAGTGTCAACTCGTGGTACAGCTACTTACCACTAGAATTGCGAGGCGTCATTTGTTGAGTGGGCGTCTGTGATTTAGGTTTGATATCATAGCTTATGGATTGTTTAGGTTTAAAATCACTATAATTGCTGTTCACCCGCGGCGTGTTGCTTTCAAAGTTACGCGGAATTACTGATAAAAAAATACAAATTTAATTAGGCTGACAAGGAAAAAACAAACGTAGATAATTATACAGTGTGTGGCCTGTAACACGGGTGAATAATTAAAACGTAGATTCTACTCCTCAAACAATAAAACTTTTGTTCAACAACTTTTTGAAATTATGTAGTCTTAAGATTGTCCCTTTTTCAAACAAACTAAATAATATTTTCAATGTACTTTAAATTCCGTCTAATTGACATTGTCTGTCAGCCTTGTCACCGTACAGGCATAATCAATTTCGTAATACATTGCGTGTTCGAATAAATTTTAAAGTGTTTTAAAATCCAAACCACAAGTTATTTTTAAAAGTCGCTGAACAAACATTGTCTAGTTTGAGGAGTAGAATCTACGTTTTAATTATTCACCCGTGTTACAGGCCACACACTGTAGATATTATTATCTTCAAATTATTTTGAGGCTGCCAACCCTGCCAAAACCAGGTCGAACTAAACAGTGGTCATCTTTTGGCTGATATGACGCGTATTAGGTTGACACGTTAGACCGGCCCGGACACGGGTGATCAAGTGATGCTTTCCATAGAAAACGAAGCTCCGGAAGCTCCGGCCCGGACCGGCCGGACACGGCCCGGTCTAACGTGAATCATCCTTTAAGTTTAAACCTTACCGTTGGCATTGCGAGGCGGCATCTGTTGAGTGGGCGTCTGTGGTTTAGGTGTGATATCATGTATGAATTGTTGCTTAGGTTTAAAATCAGAATTGCTGTTAACCATCGGCGTGTTGCTTTCAAAGTTACGTGGCATTTCTGAAAAAAAAATATGCTAAATACTAAGGAAAAACAAACGTAGATAGGTACTAATAGGTAGATAGGAGTGGAGTCCGTCTATAAGCTATCTTTACACCGACTTGAAGAGAACAAAGGGGTCGTTCTCGCATTTCGTGCAAATCGGTGTTTTCGGAAATTTACCAAAAATGTGGTGGCGTTTTCAAATATCTGTTAATGCAAGGTTGTAACATAGAACCGGCCGGGTTCTGGCCTGGAATGTCCAATTTTCCAAATGTCCAGTCCCCGTGCGTCCAATTCCTTGAACGACCAATCCCCGTATGTCTAATTACCTGAACGTCCGATCCCTGTACGTCTAATTACCTGAACGTCCGATCCCTGTATGTCTAATTACCTGAACGCCCAATCCCCGTATGTCCAATTCCTTGAATGCCTCCTCCTCGTACGTCCAATTACCCGAATGTCTAATATCTGATTCCCTGTACGTCCAATCTTTGTATGTCTAATGACCCAATTGACCGTTTCGTCTGTGATGAAACATCAGAACCTGGCTGGACGTCTAGTAGAGTAACAAATAGTCCGTTTGCTTACGAAATTCGCCACATATTGTTGGCCTACTATTCAGGTGACACTAAAAACCGTTTATTTACGAAATTGTAGAAAATTAAGAAATAAAATATTTTTACGAAAATAAAACATGGCTTTTATCTTTATTTTCTGTATTTTTATAATAAGTAGATGCATTTTTTCAAAGCATTGATATAGAATAACAGAACAGAATACACAATCAGCCCAAAAAAGTGGGGCCCATCGGAAGGGGTTATTCCCACTAGTTACCACCAAGTTGGTGGTAACTACAGGGATTTTTTTTTGTTGGTGGTAACTACTGGGAATAATTTTTCCCAGTAGTTACCAGTGGTAAAAGACGGGAAAAAAATTCCCAGTAGTTACCACTGATAACAACTTGGTGGTAACTAGTGGGAATAACCCATCGGAAGCTGCCCGGGCAGCTTACTGTCGCATTATTTTGTGGCATGGCTCAAACTGACACGAAAATATTGCTGTGTATAGAATCACATATCAAGCAGACGCACTAATAATAGTTATACCTACATATATTAATAGGTAAGAGTCGTACCCGACATGCAATTCTTATCGCCATTCTAATAATCAGTAAGATAAAAAGTAAGTTAAATGAGTGGTAAATGTACATTTCCATGAACGCATAAGACCGTGAAGTACCGTAAAATGGGGTGAGTAGGGTCAAAACTGAAATTCAAACCTCGATAACATTTTATTTTTACATATGAAAACTGAATGGTGTATATAATAAGTGTTCCGGACGTTTGTATTTTAGTTTTTATTTTATTTTGGGTAGTTCCATTTCATAACTTTGGCGATAAAGAGGAAAACCCACCTCACCCCGTAGTGCCTCGTATTTGGGGTGAGAGGGGTTTTCATACAAAGGTGATTTTGGAAGATTGTTGGATCGATGTTTTTTTATTATGCGTATTACTATAGCTCCATTTTAAATTGGAATACATTATTTTTGTAGCAGTAGCCTTAAAATCCCTTCTCACCCCCCTCTCAAACCTTCTCTCCCCATCCATAACCCACCTCTTCCCGCGAAACCTACTCACCCCGTTTTACGGTAAGTAAAATAAAGGTATCAACTAAAAAGGTATCCGTTGGTAATGGTACACAAATGAATAAAATTCAATACTAGGTATATTTTTGAAACGGTACCATTAGAGCAGTTTCGCACTACGTCCGATCCGACTCCGTGAAACCCAGTACCCGTTGTTGTAGCCGTAGATCTATTTCCATGGTGATATGGACATTCAGGGAATTGGACATTCGATAAACGGACATTCGGGAATTAGACATTCGAAGAAAATGGACATTTAAGGAATTGGACCTTCGAGCAAATGGACATTCCGGGAATTGGACCTTCGAGCTAATGGACATTCCGGGAATTGGACCTTTGAGCAAATGGACATTCCGGGAATTGGACCTTCGAGCAAATGGACATTCGGGAAATTAGACATTCGAGGAAAATGGCCATTTAAGGAATTGGACATTCGAGGCCAGAACCGCCTAAAGTATATGTCTCTCCAATGAACAATTCTAAAAAGGTATGTATTTTCTTTATATGTACAATTAACACCCAATTTTTTCATTCATCTCTACATGTAACGCGTGAAGATATAACTTTGACCTAAATTTTAACCTTAAGATACTACAAATAGAAAATTCGTTGTTTGTTCAATAAATGACTTATTTAGTTATGTTTTAAATCGTATAATATTAGAAGCTAGAAATAAATAATAAAAACTATACAGCCTTATAAGTGTATGGTTCAAGTAATTTCTTCATTACCGACGCGAGAAATAGATTAGCTATATTTTGCTATATAGCGAGGGTATATAGCGCCTACCGCCGATGCAACACATTGTTCGTCAGTCAGTTGGCCGCGTGATCTCGTAGCGGACGCCCGTGTGCCGCTGTTAGCGAAAATATATACGATCTCTCGGGTCGGGAAGGAGTGTGGTTCTCGTTAGTCTTCATCGCCATCGCATGATTTATACAGTAAGTAGCAAGTGTACATTATTATAATTATACGTAATGAAGTGTTTTAGTGTCGCCTTTCAGATGGTTTATTCTGCAAAATTAAGGTCTGATGCCAACTGATGTAGGCGACAAAAACTTCCAAAACTTCATTCATATCGGTTTCATTCACTTCTTTTCCTTCCAATTTTACTGGGGAAGGTAATTAATGACTTAAGAAGGTAATGATAATATATTCGAGGCAGTGCATTTAATGGAAAGAGGCTTAGTTATTATAAATATTACGTTGTTATAAACATTTAAAACTGTATATGATAATAGGGGAGCCCAACCGGGGAGCCTTTGTAGTCTAAGATGGTCGACCTTCACCGATATGTCTGACGGATGAAACTTACATATTATGAAAGAAAATATGTTCCTGAACATGAATAAATAGAGTTGCTTAAAGAAATATGGTAAAGACTATTTTTAATTATTTTTTGAAAAAAAATTTTTTTTCTTCAAAATCACCGATCTGTCTGACAAACGAAATAAGTTCCAATGGAAAGTATACAACTTGTACAATATAAATCAACTAGGTTGCCTATCTTTTTCCGGTCACTATTATGTGGTTATAGGGTTGCTTGCGAAAATCCGGTCACAAATAAGGGTTGCCAGGCTTTTAAATAAAATAAGAAGGGAAGACTTTTAGCGATAACTCATAAACGGCTTAACTTATCAAGTTTGCTTTAATTTTGTTTGAATGAGTTTATTAGGCACTATTTTTATGATTTTTTTCATATTTTTTGGATCGATTTTTCAAAAGTTAGAAGGAATAACCGTTTTTTATTCTTTCTAAATTATTATTTCCGAAATGATTTACTTTATCAAAAAATGTTGTTTGCAAACTCCTATTTATTTTTAAAGACCTATCCAACGACACCCCACACTATAGGGTTAAAACGATAAAAAAAATTACATAGGTACAAAACGCGAATGATTTAAATATATTTTGTCTATGCTAATTTTTGAAAATTTGAAAACTATGTTTTATGTGATATGGTGCGCAGATGATCAAACCGACTTAACAAACACTTGGGGTTAACAATCTCGACTTATAATGATGATAAGTAAATGGTAAATGTACCATCTAGCTTGAACATTATAAGTTGAGATTGTCAACTCCAAGTGTATGTCAAGTCGGTTTGATCATCTCCGCAGTCCTTAAGACACATGTTTTTAATATTGTTGATTTTAATTGGTGTTAATTTTCTTGAAATACAGTTTTTTTATGTTCGATTTCATAAGTTTGTTTCATTACCGTCCACTGATAAAATTACCATCTCGGCCGAATTCATTACCAGCGCGTAGTTCATTACCAGTAGCCTTATTAAATGAAAAGTAATAACGTTACAAAGGTGCCTTTAGCAGAAAAATGTTAATAAATGAATCCACAAATTGACGAAACTCAAAAGTTTACCATTTAAAAGAAAAATTACAAATCGAGAGAATCTCACCGATTTGCACGAAATGAGAGAATGACCCAAAGTGAGGCGGTGTCATTATTAACGATAATATATATTTCTACTTATATAAATTTTACATTAATTATGACATTGCCACATTTTGTTATTGCAAATGCCATGCAGAGCCTAGCAGCTGCTTTCTCCTAGGCACCATCCGATATCCAATATCGGAGAGGCAGTTCCGATAATTTCAATTTCAGCAATGTCAGCTAGAGATGCCACGAATATTCGGCAACTATTCGGTATTCGGCCTATTCGGCCACTTTGCCGAATATTCGGTATTCGGCCTAATGTTGCCTAGTATTCGGCCGAATACCGAATATCTGTTGCACCTACTTAAAAAGAAAAATTGCACAAGAAAATAACCAAAAACTATGTAGGTACCTATTTTAGAATGTGTTCTTGGAAAGTTGTTAAATACGAAGACCCTTTTTTGAGCATTTGTTGATTAAAAAACATTTTATTTTTATCATGAGTCTGTTTTGTTTGATTCTATTCATTAATGCTGTTCAACAAAAATATATCTTAGCTAACGTCATCTAACGTTGAGCTTTGTTAGCGATCAGTTTTCATAATAATTGTGACTCAAAATGTTCGCATGTCATGCCGAATATTCGGTATTCGGCCGAGAGAGGGGCCGAATATTCGGTATTCGGCCAAAACCACTATTCGGGGCATCTCTAATGTCAGCTATCGGCCAACATTATCGGATGTAGGATCCTACATCCGATATGCGGAAGCGAATGTAGGATATGGTCCGATTTTGTTACCTTAAAACATTTCATTTGAGATTTGAGATCGACCCTTTTTGCATTATTTTAAGAATTAAAAGATTTTAATTGACAATCAAACTTAATTAAAAGTATTTAAACTGAGAATTACTTATTTAAGCTATCGGGATCGGCATCAGAAAGGATGGACATTTATCTGTCTTATCCAGACAATTAAATAGCACCAATTTATTTACTTTCACTGTAGACAGTTGCTAGTTTGGGAGCGGTTTACTCACTCAGGTTATTTTAATTATCAAACTTGGTACAGGAAGGAGACCAACGATTTTGTTAAGTACTTTGGGCCCAGAATGGACCTAAAATTAACCGTCATAATTTATAGATAACTAAAAAAAAAACGAAAATTCCGTGACCGCCATACAAAGTCTATGAAAAATGGTAACGGAATGGAAATTAAAACCTTAGGACACTTTTTATCTCCTATTATAATAGAAAGTGTTCACGATTCTGAGTTAAAATAACATAGAAATTCACAAATTTTTAAAAAATTGTAGGACAAAACTTTAAATAAAATGGCCCAGATACTCATTCTTAGTTAGTAGGTACTTACCGCAACGGGTTTGTGCAAAAGTTTTATTCCTCTCGACACCAGTCAAGTTGCGATTCTGATAGTCGCTTCCGAACGTCGGCTCCGGTCGGAATTGCATTTGCCTTTCCATTTGCACCTCTCTTTGCATATGTTGATGCCCTATGAAATTACATTTTCCGTGTAACGGTGATAGCTGTTTTGAATAGGGTATTTTCCTACTAGTCAAATCGGCTTCTTTTTTAGAACTGTCAAAACGATTTGCTAACTTAGAATTTATATTATGAAACATTACACAGTGACGTCAGACGGAGTTTAGAGCAATTATTTCATGAAACCGATGCTGCCAAAAATACTGGGGTGCGGGGGACGAGGTGAGCGAATCCCCGTGCCGTGATTGGTCCGTTCAAAGACACGGACCAATCACGGCACGGGATTCTGACACTTGACTCGAAGATGGAGTAAAACTACCGTATATTTGTGGCAGAGGGGGGTAGCGTTATTATGCTCAGTCTAGCTAGAGGATGTCTTGTCTAACTGATTTATTAAATATAACTTGTGTTTAAAAATAACTGCCGGCATTAAGCTTACCTGCCGTATATTGAGCGTTGGAGCTTGAATACGCTGCCAAGTAGTTAGGATCGATCCCAGACATTATTTGAGTCTGACCTGGCATCATCTGAAATTATTTTAGTATTTATTACATTTTTAATTGTTTCTTGCGTATTACATTTAAAAGTTCACGATTTTTCAGGGAAAACAAATACAAGATACGACCATTACGGCCATTTTAACCCAGATGATATCGCACTGCGGCTTCGCCCGCTTTTTTGTAAGCTTCGGTAGCTCAGTTGGTCGAGGTTGGACCGGTGTTCCAAAAGCGAGTTTTAATCTGGCCCGAAGTTAATTTTACCATTTTTCTTTTAATTTTATAATGTATGCACTTACATTTGTCGGCGTGGGAGCGTAAGTCTTTTGTGGCAGACCGTATCTGTTCTCCCGCACATTCTGGAATTCTGCGCCGTACGGCGTGTAGAATTGCTCGGGGCTGGGACAACGTGAGGTATTATCAGAGACATGTATATAATAGACTGTGAGCAGTGGAATGAACTGTGGCCCGCGATATTTTCGGACTGATACGATCTTCAAACCTTCAAGAAAAGAGCATTCTCCCATCTTAAATGTCGGCAACGCACTTGTAACCTCTCTGTTGTGGTCTAGGTGTTTATGGGCGACGGCGATTTGTCTGCTCTTTTAACTCCTACCTCATAAAAAGTAATTCTAGGTCAGTCATAACTCATAAAACATAGATTTAGGTTCTAATTTTGTCTTTTTGTTACTTACTGAATGGGCATATTTTAATAGGTAGGTACAGGCCAAATAAACTATCTACATAACTGAAACCTATAAGAACTAAATACCTACCGTAGTCATTCCACAAAGTTTTGAGCTCTAATTTAGGCTCTTGATATTATTTTAATTACGTAACCTGCTTAAATATTAACTTAGGTACCTACATACAACAGTTTGTGTATGTTTGTAACTAAGTGCTTTAACTTTAGCAAAACTAATATAAACGCAAAAAATAACGCCCACTTGAGAAAATGTTTATTTATGACGAAAACAAATTTTCATATTTGAATGTAAAAATAAATCCGCATTGTCAGTCTCGCAGACCTATCGTTCGCTAGTTAATTCTGTGATCTGTCTTTAATATTAACTAATCTCTGGTATAATGTAGGTTTCGTTAGGCACACCTAGGGTTTTAGGAGTGTAAATTAGGGTAACAGATGTGTCGGCCTAACTAGCTGCGTTGAGGAACTTCATTGTTCCTAACTAAATTAGTATGAACAACTTTGGATTTTAATTAGAATATTTCAAAATTACCGCCTTCTCTGATATGTAATTTTAGTATTTATTTTGATCTATCAGTAGTATATGAAATACTTCGCAGGTAATCGTCTAAAAAATCTATTAATTTGTAAAGAGTTTTATTTTTCTATCTAACTGGTTTTTTTTTAATTAATACTTACGTCGCATAATTTTTGCGATCATCACTTATTCTTATTACAGTTATTACTAGGTACGACTAAGTACTACTTTAGAAAAGAAAATAAAAACTGGCAAATGATGATAAATATAAAGACGGCTCAAGTTTGCAAAGGAACGTCGTCTAGACATTTCACTTGCCATGCCAACCGCCAGTCTTACTTTTTCTACATAGCATAAGTAATGAAATATGTAAATTCTCTCTCTATATTACATAAAAGGAACTTTAAAAATACTTACATCATGTTATTCCCTGCTGTACTCGTTGGGAAAGCTATTATTTGATTTCCCTGTAGACATTCTGAAAAAAAAATATTGTACTTTACTAACGTTATCCGTTCCCGTTTTTATTTATTGTAGATTCCAGAATAAAATATATAATATCTCACCAGCTCCAGCCCGTGTCTCTCTAATAATATATCTATCCATTTAATTTATTCGCTTTATAGTTATATGTATTACCATAAGATATTGGTTTTAGCACGAAGAGTTTTAAATTTTAATTCAATTTACACAGCCGTTACAAAAAGTTTTACCTTCATTGGCGCCAAGTCATTTTTTTTAACTTAGGTACTAGGTTTTTGAGTAGCGTTGAATATTCTATATTTATAAGTGTTAAATTTTGTATATATTTTAAATACATAAGAAATGTTATTATACCTTGGAAAGAGATAATTTAATAATTATTTTAATAGTTCAATGTTAATAATAAAAACAAACACGACGATAATTGTAGGTATAAATAAATGGCAACCATGGCTCAAAAAAATATTGGATGCCATTAATAGGACAAAAAAAAGTTGTATATTTTTTATTAAAGTTAATGGCAACGACTTTTTTTTGACGAAAGTTGCCAGTAGTGAAACCCCATATAAAGTTAACAATATTTTATCTCTCTTTTCGCTATGCGCGCACGACTCGCACGAGCAACTTTGTCGCCGCGAATTCTTTTAGAATATGAATTATACTCGTTCAAGCAAATCTTGTCAGTAGAAAAAGGCGGCAGATTTGAAAAATCGCGGGTTAGCAACACTACGTTTGAATTATTCGAAAATCGCGTGTCATTTATATCTTATCTGTGGAACTGTTTTGTTTACATTTCATCGATGTTCGATGTACATTGCTGCTTTTTGTTAGTTTCCTAGGGATACCATACTTTAGTTTGCTTTACATTGCTACTGACATATCCGGCTTGACAGACTATAGAATTTATATATTCTAGAAGAATGTAATATAATATTAACTTATATTTATTAAACACGCTTTGAATTGCTAGCAGTTTTAATAATAACTCAGATATAACATAGCTAGTTGTCATTTTGACAGCCTCGCTGACACTGACAGTTGATTCGATTCGTATTTGTTGATGGTCGATGAGTAATTGTTCGCTAAATTAGGAACTTACTTGATTTATTTAACAGAAACCTTATAAAATGGAGCTTCAAGATATTTATTACAATAAATCTGAATATGTGGAAACAGTAAGCTTGTAGAGCTCGCATTACTTTGAAATATTTTACCATAAAATTTACAAATAACATAAAACTATTTTTCGCAGGCTTCTGGTAATAAAGTGAGCAGGCAAACAGTGTTATGCGGCTCCCAGAACATTATTCTACATGGCAAAGTTATCGTTCAAAGCGAAGCCATCATAAGAGGCGACCTGGCGAATGTTAAGACAGGGCGTTTTTGCATCATCAGTAAAGGGTCCGTTATACGACCACCTTTTAAGAAGTTTAGTAAAGGGTGAGTACTTACAAACTGGCGGTCTAGCACAACTTGTGTTCTCGCGCGCTAGTCCATACTTGACGTCCCGCCAGATGTATGGAGTCGCGCGCGAGAACGCAACTCATGCTAGACCACCTGGGGTGCTATATAAGCAGTATATCACTCCAAAAAGATGCAATACGTTCTCTCTCTGAATGGGAAACCCATAGTACAAGCTTTGCTTAGTTTGGGGCTAGGTCAATCCTGTCTAAGATTGTCCCCAAATATTTATATAATTCAACAAGTCCGGACACAATTTAGACAAACAACCAGACATCTACAGATTGCACTGACAGATAAGGATATATGGTAAACCTCCCTGTGGGCATTTTTTTGTGTTAATTTCTTTTACTTATGTTTGTATGAGATAAATAAATCATTTAACTAATATTGGATTTACTTTACAGAGTAGCCTTCTTCCCGCTTCAAATGGGTGACCATGTTTATGTGGGGGAAAACACTGTAGTAAATGCTGCAGTGGTTGGTTCCTACGTTTACATTGGGAAAAATGTTGTTATAGTAAGTATTCATTGACTGTCAATACTAGGGATCGGATACCGGTATATTTTGTATGGAATCGAAAACGGTATTTTTTCGTTCTTTGTTAATTATTTCATTTCTAATTTGGGCAATCTAAAAATACGAAGTTGGTACCTAAAAGCACTGAGTCCTACATTTCGAGTATAAAATAATTCGAAATAATTATGGTTATATTGAAGTTTTAACAAAAAACCGTTCCAATCCCTAGTCAATACTATTATTGTCAAATATAAGCTTCTCAATTTTCTCCAACAAAAGCTTCTTATACTAATAAGAATTTACAATTATTGGTGCCTTACTGCTGGTTTAATATAAGTGTTTTGTGGCATAACATAATAACATTTTGATTTTATTGCAACTTAATAAGAATATTCAATTTCTGTCTCTTACTAACTTCTTTTCTTAAACTACCAGTACCCAGCCTTGTTGTAAGGTCTGATCAGATGACTGGTTTGAGAAAGACTGTGTGTCAATAAACATACTTGTATTACCGTTAACATTTTACAAATATAACTATTTACAGGGCAGGAGATGTGTCCTAAAAGACTGCTGTATGATTGAAGACAACTCCGTTCTGCCTGCTGAGACTGTAGTACCCTCATTCGCTAGATACTCCGGCAGCCCTGCTCGCTTCATCACCACTTTACCCGAAGCCATGCCTGACTTGATGACAGAGTTCACTAAAGGCTACTACCAGCATTTTCTACCAACTACTGTAAATTAAGTTTTAATATAAATAAGCTGCTAATGTTATTTAATTCCAATATTTTATAGTTTTTTTATTGTAACTTATCTTCATTAAGTATAAATATATTTGATTCATCAAAATTATAATTTATTCATTAAACAAAAACAATGCGCCTACATTTTTAAATTTGCCGTCTTTTTCAATTGACAAAGTAGCTGTGCCAGAGTATATCTAGTTTTATAGCACAAATAGGCAAAAACGTAATCCTCTTTTTTTCCACTCGAAAATTTTGATTAATATGAAGTTACTTTGTGAACCTGATCGATTAGTCAGCGGTCGGCAACCGGCGGCCCGACCTGTCACTTGCGGCCCACGAGCCTCCCTGGCTATTTTGTATGTAATATTTACAAACGAAAATGTCTGATAAAGTCATAAATAATAACAAAGTGCGGCCCGCGTCAACTTCGTCAACTACTATATGGCCCTTGGCTGCTAAAAGGTTGCCGACCGCTGGATTAGATCATAGCCGGTATTAAATGACGAGATGAATTAAAATAAGTTCTTATTATACTTGGTCAACCAGATCTTGACAGTAGAAAAAGGCGGCAAATTTGAAAAATGTAGGCGCGAAGTGATATCGACCCATAGAAAATTTGAATTTCGCGCCTTTTTTTACTGACAGGATTTGGTTGACCAGCTATATCTTAAGTCCCGCTCTGGAAAAGCGCGGGAAACGTGAAACGTGGCGGTCAAGTTTTAGGTTTCTTGTAAATTTAATTTCAATTTTAATATTGTAGATCAGGGAATCGGTAATTTGTACATAATTTCTTACATAGTTTGTATATATTATTGTATTTGTGCGTAAATTAGACAAAATTATATTTAATTAATGACATTATGCAGAAACTAATATACATAAAAAATAAATTAACACTAACATTAATATGATCAAATTCAAAAGATCAAATTATTGTATTTGTATATATAATTAGTGTGATTTCGTCGTAGTTGGTAAGTTTTTCTTGTATATATGTAATGGGGGACAAAGAACCCCCGGACCCTGGAGGTGAAAACCTCCAGGTCGGAAGTAATGTAACGATAGATTCAGCTATGGACACGGACACTTCTGTGGATAGCAGGAGTGAACTTAAAAGAAATAAGATTGACAAACTATGCAAAGCATGTAATAAAAAAAGAAGGAAAAATAATGGCGGGGACTATTCGTGCGATTGTCAGGAGAACATACAAAACACACAAGCTCCTTCGAAGTCTAATATTCAGCCTACCATAAACTCTTCGGATAAATTAAATACAAACAATGACACTACTGGCGCCAAGGTTGGCAGGAATTTATTTTCATCTTCAGATGTTGCTCCCTTTACGGTGCACGTCCAAATTAAACAAACCGATGCAAAATCATCTCTACACCCGGTGTCTTTTGGGAAATTCTTAGTCAAAAAAGGCTTCAAAAACATTATAAATGGAAGTGTTAAGCGTATTGGTAGGACGCGTATAGCAATGTCATTTTCAAATTACGTAGATGCGAACTTATTTGTTACCAATACGTGTCTTGAGTCAGAAAATCTTACGGCATACATTCCGTCATTTTCCGTGACCCGTATGGGCTTGGTTCGCGGTATTCCTGCAGAGTGGTCGGAGGAGGAAATTGTTTCCAACATTTCCGTGCCCGTGGGGTGTGGAAAAGTACTAAAAGTGCGACGTTTGAACCACAGAGTCGTGGTTAATGGTTCTACTACCTGGCAACCCTCAGAGACAGTCGTATTGATTGACATTTGATGGTCAAGTATTACCGAAACGAGTCTTTTCATGCTACAACTCTCTCGCCGTCGAATTGTACATATTTCCAACCATTCAATGCTTTTTATGCTGTAAATTTGGTCATACCAAAAATAACTGTCGCTCGAAGCCCAAATGTTTCAAGTGCGGGGAAATGCATCCTGGAAACACCTGTTTAGTGGAGGAGGAGGATGCCATTTGCTGTTTATGCAACGGCTTTCACTTCGCCACTAACAGGTCATGCCCAGAACATGTAAGGCAAAAAGAAATCAAAGTTAGTATGGCAAATAACTGCATCTCGTATGGAGAAGCTGTCAAACTGCACCCAGCCGTATCGAAATCGTTTGCAGACATGGTTAAGTCACAAGTGTCACAACCACATACTCAATCAGTTTTACCTCGTAGCAGTGTCCAAAGTTCAGTTCCAGGCACAAGTTCGAATATGCGCTCTTCTAGCCATAGCAGCAAAAAAACTATTTTTTTGAAACCTCGTCCTTCTGTTAAAAAGACTACCCATGGCTATGATGTGGCTGCACATCGGGCCATTATAAGTGAATACTCCATACCATCTTCTGCAAACGGTTGTGCTCTTCGTCAGGAAACAGAAAAGGAAGATCGACTAGTAATCACCGAGTCTATCGAGGCCCTAAGATCTCTTTTGTCAAAGCCAAACCTTACTTTACCGTCCCACGTTGCCCCTATGATTGACTCTCTTACATTTGCAATTAAAAATAATGGACAATATAATACAATGGAATTGCAGAAGTGTAATCAATAAAAAACATGATTTAATTCATTTATTAAATAAATTTAATCCATGTGTTTTTGCCCTATCTGAGACATGGCTTAAGCCTGGAGCTCTTCTCAGAGCTGCTGGTTATTCATGCCTCAGAAAGGACCGTCCTGACGGGTGGGGTGGAGTAGCTTTACTCGTCAGGAATTCTGAATCATTTTCATCTCTTCATATCCCATCTCATAGCGATAATTTTTCAATTGTCGCTGCCATTGTAAATAACATATGCATTCTCTCTGTATATATTCCTCATCAATCATCGTCTGTTTTTAACGAATTAGAACAAATAATTTCCTCTCTACCAAGGCCCTTGTTGATTCTAGGCGATTTCAACTCACACCATCAGTTTTGGGGCAGTTCAGTATCCAACTATAATGGCCATCGTGTTCTAAAAATCTTAGATGATCACAATCTTTGTGTTCTAAATACTGGCTCTCCGACTCGCCGTACAGCACCTACAGAATCACCCAGCGCTGTTGATCTATCCATTTGCTCTGCTGAACTTGCATCTTCTTTCACCTGGCAAACTCTTGATTCTACATTTGGTAGTGATCATTTTCCAATTATAGTCTCATTTCCTTCATCTTCACGACCATCTCCGAAACTTAGCCCTAGGCTTAAGTACAATTTATGTAATGCTGACTGGAAAAATTTCAAAAGCTGCGTAGAGAAGAAATTGTTGATTTTGCCTAGTTTAGATGATACTGATGTTGTCGGTTGCTCGGTTGCTTTGGCCCGGGTGATCACAGAAGCAGCTGATGATATATTCCCTGTTAAAAATAGTGCAATTAATAAAATTCCCTCTCCTCCTTGGTGGGATCAGGATTGTTCCCTAGCTATTAAAAAACGAAAGGAGGCTGAAAAACGTTATCGTAACTTAATGACAACTGAAAACTTTGAATCGTACATGCAGGTTGCGCGTGATACTAAGAAATTGTTACGTAAGAAGAAGTTTGAAGGTTGGAGACGATTCTGTGCGTCTCTAAATCCTAATGTAAAACCGTCGATAGTATGGAACAACATCAAAAGGTTCAGACATGCATTCAACGAACCCTCAAGGCGTACACTGCCTCCTAATCTTGCGCAACAATTTATGGACAGACTAGCACCTTCATCTGTTCCTGAAGAGTTTGTGTTCCAGCCCGCAACCTTTTTATACGATCCTTCCTTAGATTCCACTCTTAATTGCCCTTTTAAAATGGAGGAATTAAAAGGTGTATTAAGCAATTTAAAAGATAGTGCTCCGGGTGAAGATGGAGTGCCCTACTCATTTTTAGTAAATGCCAGTGATGGCATACTTTCTTATTATTTAAACATAATTAATTCGGTTATTCAGTCCGGTATAGTCCCTGATTCATGGAGATCCCAAATAGTTATTCCTATTTTAAAACCCAATAAACCAGCATCAGACGTTTCTTCCTATCGCCCTATTGCCCTTTCCTCAGTATTTGCAAAAGTAGCTGAACACTTAATTAAAAACAGAATAGAATTCTTTGTTGAAAAGAACCAATTACTATCTCATAGCCAGTTTGGATTCCGAAAAGGTAGATCTACCTATGATAGTCTATCAATATTTATTGCAGACATAAGATTGGCATTTTCTAAAAATGAGTCGTTAGTAGCTGCTTTTCTTGATATAAGTGCTGCTTATGATAATGTTTTGGTTTCAGTGTTACAAGAAAAGCTTCTCAAGTTAGGCATTCCAAAAATGTTAAGTAACTTTGTAACAAACCTTTTATCTGAACGGTCCATTAGTCTTCTTATAGATGACAACAATAGAATATCTCGTTTAGTGTGGAGAGGACTACCACAAGGATCTGTATTAAGTCCTTTGTTGTATAATATCTATACATCTGATTTAGAGTCTTCCCTAAATGGTTCAGTTAGGATTTTACAGTATGCCGATGATTTATTACTTTATTCATCAAATCTTTCTCCTGAACAGGCAAGTAGATCCGTCACTTGTTCCTTAGGTTCCTTGAAGTTATGGTTAGATTCTAATGGTTTAGAACTTTCTGTTCCTAAAAGTGTTGTGGTTTTATTTACTAGAAAACTATTTCCTCCTCCAATCAACGTGCAATTTGGGAACTGCCCCATTTCAGTAAAAGATAAAACTAAATTCCTTGGTGTCATTTTAGATAGTAAATTAACAGGCCTCCCACATTGTGAGTATATAGTTTCAAAATGTGAAAAAAATATTAATATCCTCAGGTGTGTTTCTGGTGTCTGGTGGGGTTCACATCCTTTTTGCATGAAACTAATGTACAATGCTTTAATAAGAAGTATTCTAGATTATGGGACATTTTTGTTAGAGCCAGGATATGCAGCTGGCTTCCAAAAACTAGATCGTATTCAATCTAAAGCATTGAGATTGATTTGTGGTGCCATGAATTCAAGCCCTATCAATGCTATGCAAGTTGAGTGTGATGAGCCTCCTCTTCATTTACGACGCCAATATCTTTGTGATAGGTTTCTTTTCCGTTGTTCCCAATTTTCTAATCACCAACTCTGGGCTATCCTGTCTAATCTCCTGCTTCAAATAACTTCTTCCAACTATTGGAAACACAAGAGTCCTCCTTGTTTAATCAAAAGTTTTCAAAAACTTAAATCTATATCAGCTCCCACTGTTAGCTCTTCAACACTTCCCATTTTCCAATATGAATATGATTCTCTGACTCTTGTTCCTTCGGTTCTCCTCAATATTGGTGTCTCCAAGAATGATGTTGAACAAAATCAACAATTCCTGGGATTCATTGGTACAGATGGTCTGGGTGCTCATCATATGTACACAGACGCTTCTAAGATGTCAGACAATGGTTGTGTTGGCATTGGTGTTGTCCACACCCAATCTAATATTTACCAAAAAATAAAGTTGCCACCGGAATCCTCTGTGTACAGTGGTGAGTGCTTTGGAATCCTGAAAGCAATAGAGTTCATCATTATAATGCATCTCAAAAAAACAATAATTTTCTCAGATTCCCTAAGTTCACTTCAGGCAATATCTAAATTTCCTTTCAAATCTAAATCGAATAATCCAATTGTATATCAAATCCGTAGCCTACTGTTAAAATGTCACCTTAAAGGTTATTCGGTTTCCATTGCCTGGATCCCTGGACACAGAGGGATTAAGGGTAATGAAAGGGTGGATGACTTAGCTCGAGATGCTATCAGTTGTGGGGACATGTTTCCGTTTAAGAATGTTGCTGAAGACCTGCTGACTCTGCCTAAATTATTCCTACGAAAGGAATGGACGAAATTATGGACATCTGGTGCGGGTGCCGCTGCGTCACATTATCGGAGCATTCAGAAATCAATTCCTGCCAAACCTTGGTTTGCTAAAATCTCATTATCAAAACCGGCTACCAGTATGTTAATCCGAATGAGGTTGGGTCATGTATGTACTCCGGAACACCTGAAATTGCAAAATCGCGTGGCCAGTTCTGCATGTATTTGCGGAACTGATCCCGCTGATCTTAACCATTTTTTTTTTGCTTGTAATTGTAACCTATATGACCGTTCTACATTATTAAGACAGCTGTCAGATTTGAAAGTTCCGTTTCCCACATCTATTACTACACTCCTGTATCTTAATGATTCCTCTCCAGATAAAGTCCGTCAACCAAATCTTGTCAGTAGTAAAAGGCGGCAAATTTGAAAAATCGCGGGTTAGCAACACTGTGTTCGAATAATTCCAAAATGCGTGTCATCTGTGTTTTATCTGTGGAATGTGGATCGTGAACGACAGCCGTCACCTTATTTGTTTTCATTTGGTTTTCATTCTGAATCGTTTCTGTTTCAAGAGATATTTCTACTGTCACCATTAAATACCAATATATTAAATAAGAATAAGCAAAGCTAAGGGGTCTACAATGTACAATCATGCTCGTTGATGGTAAACATTACTAAAAATTGAGGTTATGACAAGTACATACTGGAAGAACTCTTTCGAACTTTTAAGATTATGTTCAGTTTTTTTGTTTTAGGGTTAAAAGACATAAATAAAATTAAAACGTATGCCTAAATCTATCCAACAAGACCATAAATTGTGTCCTGGAAACCGTCCATAGGCCCACATGTCTAATATTTTCAGCAATCAGTTGTGACTATTTACAAAGATGCAATAGAATACTATTTACAGAGTATTATGCTTGGTTGAAGTGACCCGGTAACATTGGTAACTTCATTATATTTTTTCAATTAATGACCTGAATTATAGTGTAAGCTAAAGTGACCCTTATCTTATTTACCTTTAAATTAAATAAACACCCAAATATCAGTTGTTTTATTTTTAATATGTAATCCTATTGTACAATATATACCAATCAAAAAAATTACACAGGTATGTCATATTCATCCAGAAGAGTACACTAATTTACATTAACAAGTGGCATATTATATTGTAAATAACAAATATATGCACTATCTAATTATCTGCATTTTGATATGATTTTATTTTAGTAAACTTAGAAGACATAGATAGGGAACAAAGAGAATATAAGCACTACGATAGTTTTTGATATCTTCAAATTTGTTCATCATTTTGATTAACATTGTTTTAACATCGCTTTTAAATTGTCCGTCCGTTTCAATTTTTTTCAATAAACCGCGAGTGACAATTTGAATTGACGTACGCAGGGCGCGCTCAGCGGAAAAAAAATCTTTTGGTTCGATGTACATTGCTGCTTTTCTTAGCGCAATACTGCTCTTTGAGTGTTGCCCTACTTTAGTTTGCTTTACATTGCTACTGACAAGATTTGGTTGACGGACTATATATTTAAAATATTATATTCATTTCTTTCACGTCATAATATAAAACTATAATTTATGATACGTATACCTTTCCCTGATCCTTTTCCAAAATTCCGACTTACCCGTTATAATGTAATCCTTTAATTCCGTTTCCCCGTTTTACTCGTTTGGCTGAATGCGCCAGGAGCGCGATGCCTTAACAAAAAAAAAAAAAAAAAAAAAAGTCCCGCTCTATTTTTTTTTAACAATTATGGCCTGGATGCGAGTCCTTTAAGCCAGGTCCCGCTCTAGGACCATAATCAAAATATTGTTTAATCCAGACGCATAACCGTTTAAAAATCAGTAAAATGCCTCTAGCAATCTGACAGACGACGCAACTGCTCGCGTTGCGGCTGACACCTCTTTTAATATCCATATGACGCAAAATCGCTATAGTAATTTAAAAACTATTTTGAACAGCATAAGCTTCATTGTCGTTTAGCAACATCCTTTGCATACCGTGCACAATAGCGTAAAGATTTCGGTATCCCTTCGCTGCGCCATGTCACTAAAGTACTGTAGGCGACACAAATCGTGAGATTACTAATAAGTAAACAAATATTTTAGACCTTAAGTCCCTAAATTTACGAACGTAAATGTTCATAACATTTTGACATCGCTGCTGCATTGTTGTCAACTGTAGTATTTTAAGTGGTTTGCGTTGGTTTGTGGTTTGTGATGCGATTTCGCTTGCGTATTTTGCACCGGGTAATGAAATTAGTCAATTAAAATCATAGCCGGTAGCTACTTTAAATTATGTTTTAAAAACATAATGTATTGATCTTACTTACCTTTGAGTTCAAATAAAAATCGCACTTGCGTTCTGAAAATGGAGTACCATTTTAACGATCTGTGTATGCCAGCCGATCATCTTTTAACAGGTAATTTTAACCAGCTGGTATATTGGACGTTTATATGAATAATTAGACATTAAAACCCCAGGTTAAATATAGTGATACTTGAAGGTCTTGAAGTTGTCAGAAGGTTGTTTATTATAAGAATCCGTTTAGACTGCTTACCCTCTTTAGAAAATAGTAAATTTAGAAACTACCAGCTACTGAGTCTTCAACATTGCCAAAATTCATGTTTTTGGAGATACAGGTACATAAGTAACTTTTATGATAATTATAAAGTTATTCCTTTGGTTTTAAATTTTGCATAAACATGATAAACATTCTAAGGTTTAAGTTAACACTAGAAGTGTGCAGATTGTCTAAAGTATATGTAGAAATAAAATTCTCAAGATGTTTTATAAAAGATACTTACTTTAACCTCTAACATCCCACGGTTGTCTTTTTATTAAAAAACACTTTAAAAACATTTACTTATGAAAACTTGGACTTTAAATAAATTAGAGATTCCAAGGTTCTTAAATTCTTTATTATAGATCCATACGCAGCAGAATACACTCCGCAGTACATGATGCCGTCACAGGAAGGCGAGTACGAAGTGCGGAGCACTATACTGGTGGACGGTGGAGATAGGTTTGGTGTTTCCGCTGTGCAGTTTGATAAGTTTGAAGAGCTAATCTGGATGGGGAATCAAGGGGTATATAGTTTCATACTACATTTGTAAATAAAGTGCTATTACTTACTTCCAAAAAAATGTACAATGTACATACAGTGTGGAAAGATAAGTCAAGCCCTGGAGGACTGGAAAACTCGCAATTTTATTCCACTAGTTGATACAGTTAATGTTAATGATAACATTTCTCCAAGAAACATTAGGTCTTAAACTCGTCTGTCGTACAAAATATCCATAAAATCTAATATTTAGTACACAAGATTTTTTAGACAAGCCAAATTGAAGAAAAAAACCGGCCAAGTGCGAGTCGGACTCGCGCACGGAGGGTTCCGCACCATCAACAAAAAATAGAGCAAAACAAGCAAAAAAACAGTCACCCATCCAAGTACTGACCCCGCCCGACGTTGCTTAACTTCGGTCAAAAATCACGTTTGTTGTATGGGAGCCCCACTTAAATCTTTATTTTATTCTGTTTTTAGTATTTGTTGTTATAGCGGCAACAAGTGGTGAAAATTTCAACTGTCTAGCTATCACGGTTCGTGAGATACAGCCTGGTGACAGACGGACGGACGGACGGACGGACAGCGGAGTCTTAGTAATAGGGTCCCGTTTTTACCCTTTGGGTACGGAACCCTAAAAAGAAAAATATTTTGAATGCAGTTTTGTTTCTTTTTAAAAATAAAGGAATGTCTCCATTAAGTAAAATGAGCCAGCTTAAGGATTTAAGGTAGTTTCCCTCCAGGGCCCGACTTATCTTTCCACACTGCATACTTACAAATGATTTCCTTTTCCTATATTTTCACTTGACTAGTTTAAAGCTTAATATTCCTCTTATGCTTTCTTTTTTTAGCATTAGAAAGAAATCCACAGAAGTAAGAAAGTGTTTTTTTTATCAGACACATTTATATACACTATATTATCTAGAATAATGACAACATAACTTCTGAACTATGTCATATTGGGATTAGCCAGGGTTATCAATATCATGTTATATTTCTTTACCATTAAACAACTGTTATTTTAAATCAATATTGTTTTTACCCAGATAACTTACTGGATTGAAGCAAACTTCCAGGTTGACAGCTCCACCGTATACGGCTAGCCTACCAGGGCATCCCTAAATAATATCCAATAAGTATTATTATCTCGTAAAACTTATAACAAAATTTTAACTGATTGACATATTCTAGGGCCACGTGACTTCCTACTACGGCCCAGCCATGCAGAAGTACACGTCCTTCCAAGTCCATGAGTCGGAAGAAGTGAGAGACATACTGACAATGGAGAATGGTATTTATGCTCTGACGAAAACGTCGCTGCGCCATCAGATACGGAGAGGCATTCCGAAACATACTCACAGGTCAGTAATATTCCTTTGTGTACTTTAAGAGCTCGTAAAAGATTTCTTTGTGTTAGACAAGATCCCATCCATGTGTCCACATTAAAACAAGTCACATAGAGACTAGATATATACTTTGGCAAACCCACTTTGTCAGTATGATAAATTAATATTGTCTTCGGTGTGGTGTAACTATCACTAGTATGTTAAATTGTTTTTTTACTCCCGTACTTTTATTTGTCATTTAAAGGGTCGTGCACACACCTTTAAAACCCTACCTTATAGTTGTCAAGACAAGCCTTTAGTCTATTCCCCAAAAAAGAATTTGTCGATTTTACGATACTTCGTGTAATGACCATTGACATTGAATGACAAACAGTGTTGCCAACCTTATTTTAAATGTCATCTCTGACAAATAAGTGAACCATAGACATGATTTTTTTGAAATCTCATTCATTCATTCATTCTTTTCTCGACCTTATCCTCCATTTTTGCTACTTCTTCAATTAAAAATATTTACAATTTTATTTCAAAGTAAGTGCTTGGTCGTAGAAAAAGTATTGTATGCAACGTTGTTTAACTGAGTCAAAAAATACTCGTGGCGTCTTTATTAACAATTTTCGGCTTCGCTTCAAATTGTTACTCACGCCACTCGCCTTTTTTGACCTCTCTTAAACAACGGTTGCATAAAATACTATAATAAAATGTACATATTCTTTTTGTAACCATAGACATCATAAAAGTTCACCAGTTGCTCAACAGATCGCGCAACATGACGGACATGCAATGCCTGTACCAAGTGAATTCTACCAAGCTAATGATGGGCGGACACCAGGACAAGTTGATAGATCTGGACCTTACCAAGCTGGTGGAAACTGTTATTGTGAGTATTTTGTACAATATGAATTCGCATCTTTTATAAATATTGAAGTGAAAACTTCCTTAGCGGCGCTGTGCACTTTTTGAGGTGGGGAAAAAATGTTAAACTCGCGACACGTGACAGACAGATTCGACAGATTGAAAATTCGTAAGACGGACACGTGACCTGATCGAAAAACTGTTACAATGTCATTGAGTTTTCACTTCTGCCGGCACTCCCGGAGTGCAACCCGTTGTTTTTTATATCATTTTTTTCTTCCACACCTCTTATTATTATTATTTTTTCTAGAGGTTTGTATACAAACCTCTCTCTCAATCTACCAACGCAGCGGCATCTAACGTTCACGGGACTTCAACACACATTTCCTTTAACCTCTTTACTTGGTATCACTCAAGAAAAACGGTCCCGGACACGGTTGGGTATATGAGATTGCCTTCATCTTATCTATTTAAGACAAAAAACGCTCGAAACAGTTATATTGTATCCTGTTCTTCTACCGTCAAAACTTACGTCCGACTCGCTTTATGTAACCCTTTTTATAACGCTTAAGGGTGTCAGAAAATTATTGAAAGTGCCTTGAAACAAAGTTCAAAACCACGTGGGAAATATATTCCCAGTGCGTTATAAAGCCTTAAGCTGTTTTTTTTATATCTCGATAGCCAATCCCAGAAGAAGGCTGCGCTGTACTCCGCGGCGGCGGGAGCTCCCTAGTCGCCTGCGGCAGCGCCAGCGGCTCGGTGAGCCTCCGCGACCTGCGGAGCCCTACGACAGCGCAGCACACGTTCCGGGCGCACTCCGCCTGCCTCTCCGACCTGGACATGCAGGGCGACCTGCTCATCACGTGCGGGTTCCAGTCGTGAGTGTCCACAGCAGTTCGTTAGTCGCCTGCGGCAGCGCCAGCGGCTCGGTGAGCCTCCGCGACCTGCGGAGCCCTAAGACAGCGCAGCACACGTTCCGGGCGCACTCCGCCTGCCTCTCCGACCTGGACATGCAGGGCGACCTGCTCATCACGTGCGGGTTCCAGTCGTGAGTGTCCACAGCAGTTCGTTAGTCGCCTGCGGCAGCGCCAGCGGCTCGGTGAGCCTCCGCGACCTGCGGAGCCCTAAGACAGCGCAGCACACGTTCCGGGCGCACTCCGCCTGCCTCTCCGACCTGGACATGCAGGGCGACCTGCTCATCACGTGCGGGTTCCAGTCGTGAGTGTCCACAGCAGTTCGTTAGTCGCCTGCGGCAGCGCCAGCGGCTCGGTGAGCCTCCGCGACCTGCGGAGCCCTACGACAGCGCAGCACACGTTCCGGGCGCACTCCGCCTGCCTCTCCGACCTGGACATGCAGGGCGACCTGCTCATCACGTGCGGGTTCCAGTCGTGAGTGTCCACAGCAGTTCGTTAGTCGCCTGCGGCAGCGCCAGCGGCTCGGTGAGCCTCCGCGACCTGCGGAGCCCTACGACAGCGCAGCACACGTTCCGGGCGCACTCCGCCTGCCTCTCCGACCTGGACATGCAGGGCGACCTGCTCATCACGTGCGGGTTCCAATCGTGAGTGTTATACCAGGCGTGGCTCACTCTGCGATTTCGTCGCGTCGCTACAAGTACCTATAAGTACTTGCGGCCCACACCAATTTTGTCATAGTCATAGTAGTTGCCGCGCACCGCTATGGAACGGACGCCTGCTCGCGCTTGCGCCACCTAGCGGTCATATCTGTCGTAATAGACGCGTTATTGTTAGAGAGCGAATCTTAATTCTGTACCTAAGTACTATTATTTATTCTGTGGTTATACTGACTATAGCTGGGAATGGAACTTGCGACCAGTTTTTGAATTTGGTGCTTTTGGCTCGAAGGGTGTCGGATTCCGGCAGTTCTAGTTTTAAAAGTTGCTAAATTAAGCTAATAAAAAATGCTAAACAGGAGCATGGACCTAGAATATTACGGACGGACTGTCACCTAAGACAAACTGTGACACTGCAATGGCGGACGGTTTGAATGTGTGCGTGTAGACGAGTGTTACCATGTAACACAAATTCTCCCCTAATGGTGAAACAATTATTTTTAACATCGTCCTTGTTTTCAAATAAAAAAATTAGGACAGTTTTACGTTAGACAATAAAATAGGTGTGTACGTATCTGATTTTATAGGTCTTGAAAATGCGCAATATTGCACAATTACTTTGTGCAAACATTATTTTCAATACCTAATGATATTTAGCATCGTAATGAAATCAGTTCGTCATGTTTTTTTTAATTTATACATTTAACTTGAAACATATCTGGTTTTTAACAAAAAAATTATAATACATGTAAAGAAAACAGTAATACCTATTTTCTTAATGTTAACCTTTATGCCGCTCGCCGCTTTAGCCATAGACTTTGCCAAGTGTCATGAATAACAGTTAAGACATTGACATTCATCATTGGAAAAAATATGAAAGGATTAATTAGTATAAAATAGATATTGATTGATTTTGTGGTAAAGAAATAACAAAACCCTAGAATAGAGGCTTTAAATGTTGTTTCTTTATTATTTACAGGTAAACTTCTTTATATTTAAAACTAATTTTGTAGTAGATTGGATGTAATAAGTTCGATTTCAAAATAAATCTTTATTATTTACAGAGAAACGCAATTTCGCCTTTATTTCATTCACCATAGTGTGATATTATTATAAAACAACATTTTCTGCAAATATTTCAAGAAATATGGAAAAGTTAAGATTTGATTTTGCTGTGAAACCTGCGGCAGATGGAAAATCAAATGTTTTGTGTATAACATCAATTGCTACACCTGGTGGGCAGATTTTTGGATTACCACCGGAACACCAGCCTGTGCATATGCATCCAGCAATTACAAATACTTCCAACTATGCCAAAATACGGAAATCGTTAACTAAAAGACATCAAACAAGAAAAATTTGGATAACTTTGACAGAAGAGATATCAAAAGTATACTTGGATGAGGAGGAAAACATACAGTGTAATGATATTTATTTGGAAGAAATTTCAGAAACAAATGTTGAATCTATGCCTAGCGGTTCAAATCAAACATTGGAAAAAATCTTAGAAAAATTGCTTGACGAAAAACAAAAGAAGTCTGAAACACAGAATTTAGGGAAAATTGCAAAGGATTTCATGATTAACAAATTTTCCGGGCGAAACTCAAATGCTTACCAGTGGATTCAAGATTTTAATAAAGAATGTGAACGTTTCCAAATTAATGAAGATAGAAAAAAAATTGAAATTCTGAAAAACTTCTTGGAGTACTCCAGTGTTGATTGGTACAGTTGTATGCTAATGAAATTTACTGTAGAATCAGAGTGGAATAAATGGGAGAAAAACTTCTGTGAGACGTTTGCAAACAAAGGATGGTCACCCATTAGATATGCTCTTACCTTTAAATATCAAGCAGGTTCGTTACTCGAGTATGCCTTAAAGAAAGAAAAACTGTTACTGGAAATAAGAAAATCAACAGATACTGGAACGCTTATCGACCTTATAGCACTTGGTCTGCCTAATTATGTAGCGGATAAAATTGATCGTGAAACATTGCAACAGACGGAGGACTTATATAATGAACTAGGAAAATTGGAACATATGGTTGGAAAGAATAAATATGAGAAAAAAAATCCTACATTTTCTGACATGAAATCCAAGAAAGTTGAAGAAAAAAAGCCATGCCAAGTTTGTATCACTGAAAACAAAGGGACACGCTACCATCCCGAAGAAAAATGCTGGTTTAAAGGGAAAAATCAAAAAGCAATTGTGAAAAGTGTGAATAACTCAGAATTGGAAGTTGAGCTGAATGAGCAGAATCCAAAAAACTCGTAGTACCACCATTAATAAAAGTAAAGCTGCTGTTAAATGATACATTAAGAGTGTCTGGGATTTATGACCCAGGTTCAAATGTGTCATTAATAAATTCTAAATTATTAAAGATAAAAGATAAAGAAAAGACAACTGATATAGAAACGGCAAACTTGAGTACTATTAATGGTGCGAAGAATACAAAAGGTATGATAACACTCAAAATAAAAATATATAAGATTGAGTCAAATATGGATATTTTCGTCATAGAAAATCTTCCTTATGATTTTTTAATAGGATTGGATTGTATAAAAAATTTCAAATTAATGCAAGATGAAGAATTAAACATTTTACAATATAATAGTCCAGAAGATAAAAAGAAGTTCCTGAATGGAGAGAATATAGAAAAAGAAGAGTTGATAAGTAATTATTCAAATATATCTAACGTCAATATTCCTGATGTACTGGGTGACGAAGATGGCGATATTACTTGCACGGAGATATTACTAAATAAAGAGATTAAAAGCAGATATGAAATAAATTTCAACGAACATATTAACTCAGATGAATTTGAAATGTCAGTAAACCATCTAGATTCATATCAACAGAGAGAGATTGACAAGTTAATTGAAAAATATAAATCAGTCTTTGCTAAAGATAAATATGACATTGGCACTGTACGTGATTATGAAGCTCATATAGACTTGATGGTGGACAAGTACTGTAGCAAACGTCCATATAGATGCAACACAGAAGATAGAAAAGAAATAGAAGGACAAATATCGAAACTATTAAAGAACAATTTAATTGAAGAATCGTATAGCCCGTTCGCTGCTCCGGTGACTTTGGCATATAAAAAAGAAGATGGAAAACGAACAAGGTTATGCGTAGATTTTAGAGAATTAAACAAAATCGTCGTTCCACAGTCACAACCGTTCCCACTGATTGAGGATTTAATGGTAAAAACTGTAAACTGTAAGTACTTTTCTACTTTCGACGTAAACTCCGCTTTTTGGTCAATACCTTTGAAAATTCAAGATAGATACAAAACTGCATTTGTTACCCAAGAAGGCCATTTTCAATGGACGTGCCTCCCGTTTGGTTTAAAGACTGCTTCAGCTATTTTCCAAAGAATATTGAGCAACATCATAAGAAAACATAAGCTTTCTGATTTTGCGGTAAATTTTATAGATGATATCTTGATTTTTTCGAAAACTTTCAATGAACACATACAACATATTTCTAGACTACTCGAGGCAATATTAAAAGAAGGGTTTAGACTCAAGTTTTCTAAATGTAGTTTTGCAAACAACCATGCTAAATATCTCGGTCATATAATCGAGAACAATTCAGTCAGACCACTTAAAGACTACTTAACCGCAGTGAGAGATTTTCCAGTTCCAAAAACAAGAAAAAATATACGCCAATTCCTAGGAAAAGTAAATTTTCACCATAAATTTATACCACATAGCGCAATTATTCTGGACCCGTTACACAATTTACTACGAAAAGATGTGAAATTTATATGGTCGCCAGAATGTCAAGAATCGTTTGATAAAATAAAAGGTTTGCTATGTTCAAAACCGATTCTGAAAATATATGATCCTGAACTTCCAATAAATATATACACAGATGCTAGTATCCACGGAGTCGGAGCGGTTTTGAAAGTAATAGATAAAAACGGAGACAGTAAGCCCGTGGCATACTTCTCAAAGAAACTAACTGAGACTCAAAAAAGGAAAAAGGCCATATATCTAGAATGTCTTGCAATTAAAGAAGCTGTTAAATATTGGCAGCACTGGCTTATGGGAAAAGAATTTGTGGTATACTCCGATCATAAACCATTGGAAAATATGAACATTAAGGCTAGAACTGATGAGGAACTTGGTGATTTGACTTATTATCTTTCCCAATATAATTTCAAAATAAAATACAACCCTGGACAATCGAATCAAGAGGCAGACTGCTTAAGCAGAAATCCAGTACTAGAGCCATATGAAAATAATGATGACTTTTTGAAAGTAGTAAATTTAATAACCCTAGAAGATATAAAAAATGACCAACATAAAAATAAAGACCTACAAAATGGAAAAACAAACACAATATTGGAAAACACAATTTATTACAAAAAGAATAAAACTAGAAACAAAATCATACTATCCGAAGCACTGAGCAAAACTCTCATCAAAGATGTTCACAATACTTACTGCCACATTGGGATAAGCCAGATGATAAATAAAATAACACCATTTTATACAGCGAGAAATATATTTACGAATATTAAAAAAATGTGTGATGAATGTGAAATATGTATAAGGAACAAATCAAGGAAGAAGTCAAAATATGGCTTATTGTCACATTTTGGTCCAGCGACACGCCCATTTGAAATAGTATCCATTGACACCATTGGAGGATTTGGAGGATCACGGTCAACAAAAAAATATTTACATCTTTTAGTTGATCATTTCACGAGATATGCATATATTTTGACATCAAAAAATCAAAACTCTAGTGATTTTATTAAACTGATAACTAATGTGACACAGAGTTATAATATTGATATGGTATTAACAGACCAATACCCCGGCATAAATTCTAAAGAATTTAAAGATTACCTAAAGAGTAAAAATATAAAAATTGTTTTTACAGCTGTAGATGCACCATTTTCTAATGGTCTTAATGAAAGGCTAAATCAAACTTTAGTCAATAAAATAAGATGTACAATTAATGAAAATGATAAGAAAACAGCCTGGACAACTACTGCACAGAAATGTGTAGAAAAATATAATGAAACAGAACACACTGTCACGAAATTTACTCCGAAATACCTTTTGGAAGGTGAAAACGTAAATATTTTACCAATAGAATTAAAATCTAAATGTTCAAAAGAAGACCTGAAAAGAGATAGAAAGTTAGCCTACAAAAACACAATAAGATCTCACAAATATAATAAAGAAAAATTCGACCGGCATAGAAAAGAACACAATTTTGAAATGGGAGACATGGTCTATGTAGAAAATGGGAATCGACTGAATAGGAAGAAGATGGATGAGTTAAGAGTTGGACCATTTAAGATTCTGAGAAAAATATCAGGCTCCATTTATGAAGTTGATGCAGGACACAAGAAACTGGAATCAAACCTTTACCACATTACAAAATTGTCTCCAGTGGTACTTAGTACCTAAATCAACAATTGCGTGATTGATTTCTCCTTTGCAATTGTTTTCTTCTAGGAGGGAGATGTAAAGAAAACAGTAATACCTATTTTCTTAATGTTAACCTTTATGCCGCTCGCCGCTTTAGCCATAGACTTTGCCAAGTGTCATGAATAACAGTTAAGACATTGACATTCATCATTGGAAAAAATATGAAAGGATTAATTAGTATAAAATAGATATTGATTGATTTTGTGGTAAAGAAATAACAAAACCCTAGAATAGAGGCTTTAAATGTTGTTTCTTTATTATTTACAGGTAAACTTCTTTATATTTAAAACTAATTTTGTAGTAGATTGGATGTAATAAGTTCGATTTCAAAATAAATCTTTATTATTTACAGAGAAACGCAATTTCGCCTTTATTTCATTCACCATAGTGTGATATTATTATATACATAACAAACAAACGTTAAGTATCGCTCCTTAGTATCGGGAAATTACCATACCGACCTAGTTTGAAATGCATAATCAATAATTTAACCATTTACCTAAATGATCTCTTAATACATAATGATTTAATAAGAAGGGTATCAATTACCCTACTTTCGGTAAATTACCCTATTCATGTTACTGGTCACACTCCTGTTTTGCAGTTTGATAATTTATAAACAACAAATTATCGTGATTTTACGTACTAATTGATAAACTTAAGTATGAAAAGTTATTCCGTGACTTTTTTTCTTTCGATAGGTACAATTCTAGCAGGATTTAGCTACGCATGCCGGCATATTTTATATTTTTCTTCGACGTGTTTACTTCAATGACGTTTCGATTCGTCTGACGGCAAACTGGTGGATGTGGGCTGTCAATGTGTGTGTGTCACGCGTAAATACTTAGAAACTGGTGGATGTTGGAATCACAGTTGTGTTGTAAGCGAAATTCTGTCCGTAATATTATAGGTTCATGAACAGGAGTCTAAAAATAGCTAGTATTGCGTGGTCGTGTTACATGACTGAAAAAGTTGCTAAATTTGACAACTAAGTTACCCAATTGCTGGATGCCAGACCGCCAACATTCCCAAGTATCATCTGTTGCCTCGTAGAGAAACGATACACGTGTGACTTTTGGTGGTGGTTTGTTATATTTCGCGTTTTTATTTTCGCGGCGGGAGGGTGCAATCCTATGCAAAAAATACGCAAATAAGTCGGTATAACGGGTTAGCCCTGAGTGACTAGCACGTTATTATTTCGCGAATTAGCAAAACAATATTTTTGTTTTAATTACTATGGATTTCCGAAAAGTAACGACTGATTCTATTAACTACATAATGAGCCCAACGCCTGTTAAAATTCTAGATATTTAATTCAGGCGTTTGGGGTCGAAACGCTGGGTCCGGATATACAAGGCCGGCTCGCCTTATAGACGCCACAAGGGACCAGAAGGCTGGCCAGTATATTGCTCAACACATTAGCATTGCCATTCAACGTGGCAATGCGGCCAGCCTTCTAGGCACACTGCCCATCGGCAGTGACTTGGAGGCCGTGTTTTATTTATAGGGCGTTTAAGTTTATTTGTAAATAGTTTGAATTATTATTTTTGAGATTATTGAAATGAAATGTTTATTTGCGTATGCGTTTATATACGTTACAATTTGGTCTTAATACAGTTCAGTCGACATAAAGCCAACATGCAAAATGTTAGTAAATTATAATACGGGTACATCAGGTACATGCAATACAATTATAATAATCCTAATAAAACAATGTCAATTCATTACAAATAAAATAAAAAATAGAAATACTTATAAATTGCACATAAAAAAAATTAAGCTAAAATAAAATAGATTGATGGTGTCAGAGTTATGTCCTGAATGATTTAAATATTACATTTCGAAATTTAAATAGTCCTTAATAGTATAGAAGCAATGATATTGGAGCCATTTAGTCAGTTCTTTCTTAAATACATTTCCATGCAATATTCTCAATTCATGAGGGAGATTATTGAACAAAACAATACACATGTTATACGCATTTTTCCTATAGATATCAGATTTACAAGCTGGCTGGTATATCATATTTTTATACTGGGCTCGTAGCTCTCTTGCAAACATGTCATCTCTGTTTTTAAAATATCCTGGGTGGTTCTTAATAAATTGGCATGCCTTCAAGATGTACATAGAAGCTAAGGGGAGAATTTTAAATTTATGGAATAAAGGTCTGCAACTGTCATCAAATCGAACCCCACCTATTTCTCTTAAACATTTTTTCTGAATGATGAATGCCCTGTGAACGTCAACAGAATTGCCCCAGAGCAAGAGTCCGTAATTGAGAGTGGACGACACATACCCATGGTAAGCAGTTAACGCGGCGCGAACAGAAACTGAATTCCTCAGACTTCTTAAGGCGAAAACAAACCTCGATAACTTGGAACATACCAGGTCCACATGATCTTTCCAATTTAAATGTTGATCGATAACTAAACCTAAGAATTTAGATTTTTGAGTTTCTTCAATGGGAGTATTATTAAGGTTAACATTTATATGTATTGGATTTGAGTTATATGAATGGAATTGTAAAAATGAAGTCTTGCTTATATTAATTTTAAGGTCATTATTTTCTATCCACGTGTTAACATCGGTCAGTGCTTTATTTACGTTCGATTCGTACATAATTTTGTCAGTTCCTTTTATTATTACTGTTGTGTCGTCTGCGAAAAGTATACACTTTTGTGATGTTGCTTGCGGCAGATCGTTGATATACAACAAGAACAATAAAGGGCCTAAATTACTCCCTTGTGGTACCCCTGACCCATTGACACGACCTTGAGATCTGAACTTCTCCCTTACAAGTTTGTTACCCTCAGTAACCATTCTTGAGATTTCAGTAAATTGGATTCGGTTGACTAAATAACTTCTCATCCAGTCAAGGGCATTACCTCTAATACCATAGCAGCTTAGTTTGTAAAGGAGCTTCGAGTGGTTAACGCAGTCAAAAGCTTTACTCATGTCAAGAAATATTGATGTCACTGGTAGTTTGTCATTAACAGCCTCTGATATATCTTTAATAAAATCAAAACAAGCTAGTTCAGTTGAACGTGACTTTCGAAAGCCAAATTGTTCAGATAATAGTATGTCATGTAAAGTTAGATAATCAATTAGTCTTACAAACATAGCTTTCTCAATAACCTTCGACATAACAGGGACCAAAGTGATGGGTCTGTAATTATTTGGGTCTTTCCGGTCTCCTTTCTTAAAAAGTGGTTTTACAATAGAAAATTTAAGCTGTTCCGGAAAAACGCCTTGTACAAATGACAGATTTATCAAGTGTGCCATAGGACGACATAAGTATGAGGCATTGTTTTTAAGTAAAATCGTTGATATATCGTCATAGCCACAAGACTTGCTACTTTTTAACGACATTATTAACTTGTACACTTCATTTTCATCAACGGGTCTTAAAAATATAGATTTTACTTGGTTGGTTTGGCTGGTAAAATTGATTTGTGAATTATGATATGGAATGTGTTTATTAACAATGTCGATAAAAAAGTCATTAAAAATATTACATATGTCCTGAGGATTATAAAATGTTACATTATTATAAGTCAATACATTAATGTTATTATTTGGATCACTAGAGCTACAACGATTAATTAAGTTCCAAGTCGCTTTACATTTATTTTTGTTTGACTGTATATACTGATTATTACTCAACTGTTGAGATTTATAGATACATTTTCTCAACATGCGGCTATACTCTCTGTATTTAATGTTCCATGTTTATTTAATCTTATATCATTGCTCTTACACATTTATTTCTTACGTGACATTTAGTAGAAAAAATTCTACCATTGTCACCAGAGTAAACGGCGTAGCGGTGGCGGAGCCCTACGTGATAGTGTGGGACGTGCGGCGCCTGCGCGGCGGCGCGGCCGCGTCGGCGGCGTGGTCGTGCGCCACCGCCGCGCCGCCGCTGCTGCTGCACTACCTGCCCGCCTTCTCCGGCCGCGCCGTGGCCCTGTCCGGGGACGGACACGTCACGCTGCTGCACGTCAACGCTAATGACGACAACCACTCCGTCTTCCAAGTAAGATTCTAGCGAAAAGTTGCTAAAATAGATGAAAAATGTTGCCAAGTGGCAAAATTTACTGTTAAAGTTGCTAAAAAAGTTGCCAAATTTAGCAACTTCGATTATAAAGACAGATCATCACACATTTATTTGATTAGAGCGCGAGGGACTAGTGCATTAGCGCTGTCACTCTTATAGAGCGCGACCCAGTAGTGCTAGTTGCGTCACTTTTAGAGCGCGACGCAGTATATAGTGCTAGTTTTATCACTCTTTATAGCGCGACGCAGCAATATAGCATTTAGAGCGCGACGCAGTAGTGCTAGCTGTCTCACTCTTAAATAGTAATCAGAGCGCGACGCACTAGTACTAGATCTATCGCGCTTTATATGCGCAAAGCGCGAGAGTAGCAGTGGCGGAGCCCTACGTGGGCGGCGCGGTCGTGCGCCACCGCCGCGCCGCCGCTGCTGCTGCACTACCTGCCCGCCTTCTCCGGCCGCGCCGTGGCCCTGTCCGGGGACGGACACGTCACGCTGCTGCACGTCAACGCTAATGACGACAACCACTCCGTCTTCCAAGTAAGATTCTAGCGAAAAGTTGCTAAACTAGATGAAAAAGTTGCCAATTGGCAAGATTTACTGTTAAAGTTGCTAAATAAGTTGCCAAATTTAGCAACTCCGATTATAAAGACAGATCATCACACATTAATTTGATAAGAGCGCGAGGTATTTCTGCTAGCGCTGTCACTCTTATAGACCGCGACCCAGCAGTGCTAGTTCCGTCACTTTCTTAGAGCGCGACGCAGTAGTGCGAGCTTTATCACTCTTTTAGAGCGCGACGCAGCAATGTTAAGTTTATGCGCGAAGCGCATATGGCATTTAGAGCGCGACGCAGTTGTGCTAGCGTCTCACTCTTAAATAGTAATCAGAGCGCGACGCACTAGTACTACATCTATCGCGCTTTATATGCGCAAAGTGCGGGAGTAGCAGTGGCGGAGCCCTACGTGGGCGGCGTGGTCGTGCGCCACCGCCGCGCCGCCGCTGCTGCTGCACTACCTGCCCGCCTTCTCCGGCCGCGCCGTGGCCCTGTCCGGGGACGGACACGTCACGCTGCTGCACGTCAACGCTAATGACGACAACCACTCCGTCTTCCAAGTAAGATTCTAGCGAAAAGTTGCTAAAATAGATGAAGAATGTTGCCAATTGGCAAGATTTACTGTTAAAGTTGCTAAAAAAGTTGCCAAATTTAGCAACTCCGATTATAAAGACAGATCATCACATTTATTTGATTAGAGCGCGAGGGACTAGTGCATTAGCGCTGTCACTCTTATAGACCGCGACCCAGCAGTGCTAGTTCCGTCACTTTCTTAGAGCGCGACGCAGTAATGCGAGCTTTATCACTCTTTTAGAGCGCGACGCAGCAATGTTAAGTTTATGCGCGAAGCGCATATAGCATTTAGAGCGCGACGCAGTAGTGCTACCTCTGTCGCTCTTAAATAGTAATGAGAGCGCGAAGCACTAGTACTAGATCTATCGCGCTTTATATGCACAAAGCGCGAGAGTAGTAGTGGCGGAGCCCTACGTGGGCGGCGCGGTCGTGCGCCACCGCCGCGCCGCCGCTGCTGCTGCACTACCTGCCCGCCTTCTCCGGCCGCGCCGTGGCCCTGTCCGGGGACGGACACGTCACGCTGCTGCACGTCAACGCTAATGACGACAACCACTCCGTCTTCCAAGTAAGATTCTAGCGAAAAGTTGCTAAACTAGATGAAAAATGTTGTGTAATGTGGTGAATGTCCACTTTTAGTGTTTAGCAGTAACGCTTTGGTTTACTGCGACATAAACGCATATTGCTTGTGTCAGCGCAACCTAACGTGTATAAAACAATAGGCATTTAGAGAATAAACGTTCAGAATGTTCTTATACTATCACACATAAGGTGTTTAACTTCTACTCCCATCACCCGCTCGAAACTATATACATAACAATACTTATCCTGTTATCTGATGGCGATCCAGACCAGTGAACCAACAAGGAACTAACAATCAAGAAAGAAGGAAAAATCAAGCAAGAAAGGAAAAATAAGAAGAACCACTTTATCAACACCAATCCACGCAGTCAGAACCAACCAGCTTATCAAGAATCAAGAAACAACCTGAGAAGAACCAACCAACATTAAAAAGCGGAAACCGCGTTAAGAAAAGAAATTAAGAAGAGCGAAGAGCGTTGTCCAGGGTATCCCGGCTCGCAAATCAAGAGGTGTCCAGGGTTATCCCGGCCCATTTCAAGAGGAGTCCAGGGTTATCCCGGCCCACTAACATCGTCGTAAACAGAGCCAGCCATACGAAGCGTCAAGCGAGTGCCATATGGAAATGCCAGCTCGCCAGGCCACGCCAGCAGCAGCAAGAATGCCGGTTGCGAACTCGCACCGGACCGAACGAAGACGAAGCCGAGGACGGCCAGCCACGCAGCAATAGGATGTAAATCCTACATGTAATTTATGATTTTAATTAATTTTCTCTAAAAGCCAGCATTTCTTTTTCCAATTCAGTAGCAGTCAAATTTAAATCATTCATAATTATTAAAGGTTGTCGCTAAACTCAATTTCGTTTCGAGCATACAAATTTTTCATAAGAAGTCATAATATAATATTAAATATAAAAGTGTCGAATAGTGTCCTCAATCATGTATGTTGCAATTTGCAGCGCGTGCCACGCGTTGTGCGCACGTCAACAGAAAATTTAACTAGGCCGCGAGACTTTGCCGCGAGTTAGAATATTTTAATAAGCGATGAATGAAATTTGATACATCGCATAACGATTAAATAATTAACAACTCAATTCAATAACATTATTTAATTGTTTCTTAGTAATGATTGATACTTTAGCTACGTGTCGGACTGATCACCTGATATACAGCGAAAGTTTGATTTATTACATCATTTTTTTTTTGGAATTTTTGAAGTTAAATAATAATGTTTCATTTATAGAAAGCTTACAGTACGGTACAATTTTGAGAAGTTTTAAGGAGTTTAGGCACATTTATTTATAAAATGTGACCTTATAGCTAGAGCACTAGTCCTTCGTACTTGATCATAGTGTGATATACAGTATCCTCCGTGAAAGTTGTAGGAGACTTATTGTCTTAATGTATTTGTGTCTCTAGGTACAGGCAGAGCCGTACAGCCTGGCCTGATATGCCATTTTATAGAGTTGATAAAGGGTGACCATGCCCTAGGTGTTTATTGAAGAATTGCTATAGATAGCATTGATAGGTGAAGGGTGCGCACAGAGGCGCAACCCAGTTATGTCCTTGATCATAGTCGACCTTATAGGTGTCCGTGAAAGGCTTAACATTTAATACGGCATTAGTTTATTTTATTATCAGAATTATGGGAGATACCGTAACTATAAACAGCGAGAGTGAATATTTTAAAGTTGAATATCAAATGTTTTTAAATGTTTTAAAGTTGAATAGTAAATGTTTTAAAGATGAAGAGTAGGTAAATGTTTTTAAAGAAGGAGATTTATATTTTATGAGAAAAGGAAGTAAATTAATATTTTAACGTTTGAGAGATGACAACATTTAAAGTGATGATATTTTCTTATTAGCACAACGATTTTTTTTTCTTTTCCTTAATAGGACTACGACACTTACGACACATAAGAACCTAGCTAAATAAAGCTTGTTTGCATTATACCTATATAATTTGTTAATATTTTTTTGTATTGTTTTCAGAAAAAATTGTAAACAAGTAACATGCGTTTAAATTTTTTCTTCTGTCACCCCGGCGGTGAGAGGAACTTTCGGGGGAGGTGTAATGTGGTGAATGTCCACTTTTAGTGTTTAGCAGTAACGCTTTGGTTTACTGCGACATAAACGCATATTGCTTGTGTCAGCGCAACCTAACGTGTATAAAACAATAGGCATTTAGAGAATAAACGTTCAGAATGTTCTTATACTATCACACATAAGGTGTTTAACTTCTACTCCCATCACCCGCTCGAAACTATATACATAACAATACTTATCCTGTTATCTGAGTTGCCAATTGGCAAGATTTACTGTTAAAGTTGCTAAAAAAGTTTCCAAATTTAGCAACTCCGATTATAAAGACAGATCATCTCACATTAATTTGGTTAGAGCGCGAGGGACTAGTGCTAGCTCTGTCACTCTTATAGACCGCGACCCAGTCAGTAGTGCTAGTTCCGTCACTTTCTTAGAGCGCGACGCAGTAATGCGAGCTTTATCACTCTTGTATGTTAAGTTTATGCGCGAAGCGCATATAGCATTTAGAGCGCGACGCAGTTGTGCTAGCTGTCTCACTCTTAAATAGTAATCAGAGCGCGACGCACTAGTACTAGATCTATCGCGCTTTATATGCGCAAAGTGCGGGAGTAGCAGTGGCGGAGCCCTACGTGGGCGGCGCGGTCGTGCGCCACCGCCGCGCCGCCGCTGCTGCTGCACTACCTGCCCGCCTTCTCCGGCCGCGCCGTGGCCCTGTCCGGGGACGGACACGTCACGCTGCTGCACGTCAACGCTAATGACGACAACCACTCCGTCTTCCAAGTAAGATTCTAGCGAAAAGTTGCTAAACTAGATGAAAAAGTTGCCAATTGGCAAGATTTACTGTTAAAGTTGCTAAAATAGTTGCCAAATTTTGCAACTCCGTTTATAAAGACAGATCATCACACATTAATTTGATAAGAGCGCGAGGTATTTCTGCTAGCCCTGTCACTCTTATAGACCGCGACCCAGTAGTGCTAGTTCCGTCACTTTCATAGAGCGCGACGCAGTAATGCGAGCTTTATCACTCTTAGAGCGCGACGCAGCAATGTTAAGTTTATTCGCGAAGCGCATATAGCATTTAGAGCGCGACGCAGTAGTGCTAGCTGTCTCACTCTTAAATAGTAATCAGAGCGCGACGCACTAGTAGTAGATCTATCGCGCTTTATATGCGCAAAGTGCGGGAGTAGCAGTGGCGGAGCCCTACGTGGGCGGCGTGGTCGTGCGCCACCGCCGCGCCGCCGCTGCTGCTGCACTACCTGCCCGCCTTCTCCGGCCGCGCCGTGGCCCTGTCCGGGGACGGACACGTCACGCTGCTGCACGTCAACGCTAATGACGACAACCACTCCGTTTTCCAAGTAAGATTCTAGCGAAAAGTTGCTAAAATAGATGATAAATGTTGCCAAGTGGCAAGATTTACTATTAAAGTTGCTAAAAAAGTTGCCAAATTTAGCAACTCCGATTATAAAGACATAGTATTTTTGTAATGCTAAAAAAACGAACTATAACAATCAGAAATGTCAAAATTACGCATAGGTAATTATGTATGGACATTTAAAAACCCCTTGAACTTTTTTAACATCGTCTATAGCTGGCACTCGAGGGCTTAAGTAATAACCACTGCTATTTTTTACAGGTGGACACCCAATCCTCCCTCTGCAGTGTGATGGACGTGTCAGCCACAAGCCAAGCTCTAGTCTTCGGCGACCAGGCAGGACATCTTCATCTGTTCTCCCCTCAGCACAACCATGAGCCTGTATTCAACAATTTCTCCAGGTAAGCTTTCACCTGTTTGATTCAGACACTACTCAGAAACATCTGTTTTTTTCTTTTCCTAGCACAAACATGATGATGATGATTTTTGTTTACCTCTGTATTTATGTATTATGTGTGTTTCCTTGTAAATGTATTTTGGGGTTGTAACATAATGTAAGAATTTGTATTGTAGGTATTGTATGATTCAAAATATGTTTAGGTAAGCACTAATGTTAAGAGAAATGTGTGGCGTGACAAGCATATATAGGATAGGGTTATAAGAGGAAGCCTGAAAGTTGCACCCATAACTATGGGACTTGTCCCGAAATAAATGTTATTCATTCATTCATTCATAACAGAAAAACTAAGATCAAATCGCCTAGCATGGTACGGGAATATGATGCGAAGGGTCGAAAGTGATGTGCCGCGAATGGTATTATCTGAAAGAGGAGGAGCCGTAAAGGGAGCCCATCTTCATTTTAAATCAATTTTTTTAACAAGCAGTTTCGTCTGCGAGCGATATTCCAAATTTTTTTATAAGGAAAAAATGGAAAAAGTTACGCTTCCGGCAGGACTTGAACCCGCATCCTCCTCAATCCGTGCGTTGCTCTTAACCAATTGAGCTACGGAAGCCTACCAGGACATCGACAAACGAACGACAAATAAAAGTACGGGAGTAGAAAAAATAACATTATGATTGCGATGCATTACACAACCCCGCAGTGTCAGGGAGCCGGCCGCGGAACCGCCGAAACTTGACACCCTTTGGCCAAAACTCCTTGGTGAAGGTCGCTAGATGTTCAGTCGGAACGGTCACCACAAACGAATTAAAACCCTCAACAACCCACCCCAATTTGAACCCACCACCTCCGGCTGCACGCCGTGCATTTAATTGAAACTCATAATAGGGATGTTGACACATGTTGAATTTTATAACAAAATCTAGTAAAATAGATAGCAAACGAGCAATTTATCACAATAATGTGGATATTAAAATAAAATATTGAAAAATTACAAAAATACAGGACCTGAAAGTTTCAAAATTTAAGTTTTTTTTAACTTCCAAAAACGATAAAAGTAAGGGTACCATTCGATTCCTTACATTTCACCAAAAAAAATTTGTATAGCAACTATATACATAAACGCAATATTTCACCGACAAAAACGCAATTTTCTTGTTTTGTCCATACTACAACGTGGGCGATGACGTCACGGCCTCTGGCCGTTTTGTACAGGGCGTTTCGCGAGTGAAGTGCGACTGTCGGACTTTGACTACAATTTCTGACTTTTGTGTTACTTTAATGCAATGGGTCCCATATAGACATTTGATCCTAAAAACAAACCCGATCGATTGATACCATAAAAAAAAAATTAGTCATGTAGCCTATTCAATACTTTGCAGAGCCACGGAGTTTGCCGACGCCCCTCCAAACTTGCCGTTTGCGGGTCCAACTGACTCCACGTTTCAGTTCTCGTCCGTGCCGCTCCCCGCGCTAGCCGCCGGCCCCAGATGGTTCAACGAACTACCCCCTGCCTTCTTTAGGAAGGGATACAGGTATTTACCAGTCACCTTAACTACAAGATGCCTTCTTTAGGAAGGGATACAGGTATGTATCAGTCACCTTAACTACAAGATGCCTTCTTTAGGAAGGGATACAGGTATGTATCAGTCACCTTAACTACAAGATGCCTTCTTTAGGAAGGGATACAGGTATGTATCAGTCACCTTAACTACAAGATGCCTTCTTTAGAAAGGGATACTGGTATGTATCAGTCACCTTAACTACAAGATGCCTTCTTTAGGAAGGGATACTGGTATGTATCAGTCACTTTAACTACAAGATGCCTTCTTTAGGAAGGGATACTGGTATGTATCAGTCACTTTAACTACAAGATGCCTTCTTTAGGAAGGGATACAGGTATGCATCAGTCACCTTAACTACAAGATGCCTTCTTTAGGAAGGGATACAGGTATGTATCAGTCACCTTAACTACAAGATGCCTTCTTTAGGAAGGGATACAGGTATGTACCTGTCACCTTAACTACAAGATGCCTTCTATAGGAAGGGATACAGGTATGTACCTGTCACCTTAACTACAAGATGCCTTCTTTAGGAAGGGATACAGGTATGTACCTGTCACTTTAACTACAAGATACCTTCTTTAGGAGGGGATACAGGTATGTACCAGTCACCTTAACTACAAGATGCCTTCTTTAGGAAGGGATACTGGTATGTACCAGTCAAATGATAGATAAAGATAAGATAAAAAATAGTTTATTCAAGTAGGCATAATTACAATGCGCTTATGAACGTCAAATAAAGCTAGGTAGACCGGCTCCAACCCTACACCTCTGCCCCGAGAAGATTTAAATCCCCCCTCAATTGGAGGAGGGTATCCCATTATGGGACCGGCAACAAACTCGGCGGGACACATCTTTTCAAAAATAATTACATCTTATAATTAACATGCATTACGAGAAAATAAGGGAAAAAAAATACAATTTAAATTACTATAGAATTCATGCAATTATACACATAAGGTGTAATAGAAATTTGATTTAGAAAATATACATATGTACATGGAATCATACAAATTCGTATTCGTACATAAGTTCCGAGAAATTCATTGGTACGAGCCGGGGTTTGAACCCGCGACCTCCGGATTGCAAGACGCACGCTCTTACCGCTAGGGCACCAGCGCTTTTTGAATAACGCTAATGAATTAAAATATATCAAGCTATATTACAGGTAAATCTACAAGTATGTACCTACACGAGTGACCCTCAGTGTTTATGACTTATGGCTATTTGATGCCTAACAGACATATTGAGCTAACGTAGGCTTACCTAAGGTACGCAGTGATGTTTCACCGTATAGCTGCGTCCCTTGGGTTGGGCTGCATTGGTCCAATATGTGTACTAACATGACTTGAATGACTCTTAAAATCTAAATTATTTTCATAGGAAACCCAAGCCGATAGACGCAGAGGTTCTAAACACCATGAAAATGCAGGGTCCGATTGGCTACGCCCCTAACCCTAGGACTTTTAAAAGAAATCAGGTAATTAAAATTTATTAACAATTTTTATTTTTAGTTCGCAGATCCCTTAAAAATAATCCATACTAATATTATAAATGCGACAGTGTGTCTGTCTGTCTGTCTGTCTGTTACCTCTTCACGCTTAAACCACTGAATCGATTTAGTTGAAATTTGTCATGAAGATAGTTTTGAGTCCCGGGGAAGGACATAGGATACTTTTTATCTCAGAACTCACCCCTTAAGGGGGTGAAAAGGGGGGTGGAAATTTGTATGGGCAATCAATAACCACTGAACCGATTTAGTTGAAATTTGGTATAGAGAGAGTTTGAGTCCCGGGGAAGGACATAGGGTAGTTTTTATCCCAAAAATCTCCCTTTAAGGGGGTGAAAAGGGGAGTGAAAAATTGTATGGGGAATCGTTAAAAAGCTGATTGGGTAAAAATAAGCTACCCAAATTACTAACTCCACGCAGACGAAGTCGCGGGCAAAAGCTAGTTGTTAATAAGACAAAGATTATAAGATTGTTCTTGTTAATAAAGGCATAAAACTATGGCTCATAAAATACATAATTTAATTTACATATATAGAACACAAACAGTCACATAATGCGAATGGATTTTTAGTACAATGTAGTCGCACATCTCATCTCGGGACTCGTAAATAATAACACACTTTCCACACTTGCATTGAAATGTACTATTTTATTTCAGATGCCCTACATAGAAGACAGTCTAGAAGACCTGTTCACTGCCAAAGTGATAGAAAACAAATTCACGAACCAACCAGTGCCCAAGCACTATCAAAAGGTACGCTATTGACATTCAAGATACGGGCGTGTTAACAGAAATATAAAAACGTAAGTTATTTATACATATTAAATTATTAAACAGACATAGTGCTTTAAGGGATATAAGAAATTGCATATAGCATTAAATTAACTCACATTTATAGACGGGTCTAACGCGAAATCTATTCAATTACCTTTATTTACCGACGTTTCGACACAGGTTTCACTGGTCGTGGTCGCGGCTAACTGATGTCGTGATGTCCCAGCAGCCGCGACCACGACCAGTGAAACCTGTGTCGAAACGTCGGTAAATAAAGGTAATTGAATAAATTTCGCGGTAGACCCGTCTATAAATGTGAGTTAATATGTGTTCAAAACGCGAAAGTTTTATAGTAGTTTATGCAACAGTGATATAATAAGGGTTCTTAAAATTCAAGGGTCGAAGTTACAAAACGAGACGTAGTCGAGTTTTGTAAAAAAAGACCCGAGAATTTTAAGAACCAATTATGAGCTGTTGCATACATTACTTTTTCTATGACAGCTGCAGCAAAAAAAAAAAAAAAAAAAGAGTTATTATTAAAAAAAAGAGTTATTATTAAAAAAAAAGAGTTATTATTTAAAAAAATTGAGTTATTATTTAAAAAAAAAAGAGTTATTATTGTAAATGAAAACATACCTCTTTCAATCAAGATGATCGGAACTTGTATCTTTAAAAAAAAATAAAGCAGTTGTATTATACTCATAAGATGACTGCTAGCAGTCATCTTATGAGCCTATAGACAAAGCATTCAAATGACATTGCTTTAGATATCACTGTCAGTCATTTAATTGACACATTTAAGTGCTGGAGTAGAAAAAATATTATATAGCATTAAATTATAGCGTAGTCGGACTTTAATTTGGAATGCACTGTTAGAAGTGTCTACTTGTCAGAAGTCCTTTTAGGTACCAACTAAAAACGGTTTTTTTTTGTATCAAGCAAAAACGTCTGCAAACGATGCTGTTACTAGTAAACTTAGAAATAAATTAAAAATGTAAATACTGTCTGTGTATGTAGGTTTAACTTCCACTCAAGACAATAAATGAGTCTACTTTCAATTTAATTTTAAGTTTGAAAAGAAATTCATCGTTAACCTAGGTGGATTTGATACCATTTTTTTTTTCATACAAATTGAAATAGATGTCTTAAACGAAAGGAAGTGACCAAAAGCATCCAGGCCCTAGACAACATGCCAATCGCTAACGCTCCGTAGCGAACAAAACGCAACTGTCACTGTCACACTAATATGGAAGAGTAATAGAGAGACAAAGCGATTCGCTAGCGAAGCGTAAGCGATTGTCACCTTGGCTAGGCCGCCAGTTCCCTAAGCTGGGATAGAACCAACGTCTTCGACAGAAGCCACTAGATAACCACTAGGCATAGACTAGAACGCGACGGGCTAGGGTCTAGACGTAGTTTAGAGCAATTATTTCATGAAACCGATGCTGCCAAAAATACTGGGGTGCGGGGGGCGAGGTGAGCGAGTCCCGTGCCGTGATTGGTCCGTTCAAAGACACGGACGTCACACAAAGACACTTTGACTCGAAGATGGAGTAAAACTACCGTATATTTGTGGCAGAGGGGGTAGCGCTACTATGCTCAGTCTGGAGGATGTCTTGTCTGTGCCACTAGGCCACCCGGCGGTATGGGTCGAAATTTCTCGAATATATCCTACATGTTTTTTTCAGACTGATGGTCGTTACAACAAGCAAGACAGTGAAACTAGCAAGCCGGGCCTGCCTGGATTGGAGGCCATTTTACCCAATTCGTACTGCAACTCTATGCTTCAGGTAATAAGATTGATTTTTAACTGGCGAACCATTCGTGCCGCCTTAAATTTGCGATGTGACCTTTATTGAAATGGTTTAGGACACTTTAGGATCACCAGTCTCTATGAGTTAATTTGTCTTTTTGTAAGAATTTCATTGCCTCAAGGTACGAATTCCGAGATAAAAACTAAGTAATCTATGTCCCATGGTTAACTATTAACATTCTGTGTATGTGTTTTTTTTGTAAGTATTATAAACTTTTCAGTATTCAGATTAATTTTCATTATTGTTTCAGGTTCTGTACTATACTCCAGCTGTAAAGGCAACGTTGCTGGCTCATACTTGCGCTAAAGAGTTCTGTCTCAGCTGCGAATTAGGTACGTACCTAGTTCCAGTTTTTTTTTAATGGCGGTCATAGATTTTTTTCAGTTTTAAGTTATGCTCGCGAGGTCTACAGCTCACAGAACCACTAGTCATAAGTTATTTAATCCCTAGAGTCCCGCGGACGTGATATCACCATACTTCGCAATCGAGTCCGCAAAACCGTAGCAAATGACAGTTGAATGTAAAGGTCATATGCACAGAACAAGTTAGAATGGCGATGCGAGCAGGGTACGTGTCGCCGCCGGTTTTGAGCAAACGCTCGCATGCTACTCGCCCGCGCTGACCGAAAAACGAAGTAAACATGCCTTTTGCGCCACAATAACGTTCAGATTAAGAAGCCAGACATCAAATCTGTCTAAAGGAGGCGTATCCATTCACCAGGCACACAAGTTTTTACTACCGTTGCGCGAGTGTTAGTAAATGTGGAGAGGAACGAGCGGCGACACCGGTTCCGATACTAACTGCGCGCGATAGCCATTCTAACCTCTTTAATGTGTTCTGTGGTCATATGTCATGAATCATCATCATGACTGATAACGAAGTCACTATTTTTCAAATTTTAATGTTAAATTAGTGTCTCTGGAAAGTAAATTATTAAATTACTTCTTTAATTTTTTGTTTATTTGATCACAATTTGTTTACTCTTAATTTGAAGTCTAAAATAAATTCTACCTACTTATAACGTAATAATGTGTGTATAGCATAAGGATGTGAATACCTTATTTAGCGTAATCACACGCAAACAGATGTTAAATAATTAATTTAAAACATAGTTTTTGTATTTGACTTAGTAAATACGTATATATGTCAACCCTAATGTGCAACTGCTACGGTTTTGCGGATTCAATTGCGAGGTATGGATATCACACACGCGATTTCATACATAATGCATGAAAAGTTAAAAGCCACAGGTGTTTTTGGCATTCTCTATGACTAGGACACGAGGAGTAACCCTTGAACGCCACGCTTATTAGGCATTTATAACGCGCAATCGTAAACTTTATGCTATGACTAGCGACCCGCCCCGGCTTCGCACGGGTTAACAAATTATGAATAAACCTTCCTCTTGAATCATTCTATTAAATAAAAACCGGCCAAGTGCGAGTCGGACTCGCGCACGGAGGGTTCCGCACCATCAACAAAAAATAGAGCAAAACAAGCAAAAAAACGGTCACCCATCCAAGTACTGACCCCGCCCGACGTTGCTTAACTTCGGTCAAAAATCACGTTTGTTGTATGGGAGCCTCACTTAAATATTTATTTTATTCTGTTTTTAGTATTTGTTGTTATAGCGGCAACAGAAATACATCATCTGTGAAAATTTCAACTGTCTAGCTATCACGGTACGTGAGATACAGCCTGGTGACAGACGGACGGACGGACGGACAGCGGAGTCTTAGTAATAGGGTCCCGTTTTTACCCTTTGGGTACGGAACCCTAAAATAACCGCATCAAAATCCGTTACGTAGTTTGCGCGTCTGTTTGGGCGTCTTTCGTGGTCAAAGAGAAACTTAATTTTATTTTTGCAGGCTTCCTATTCCGAATGCTTGACTCATCGGGCGGCGCAGCGTGCCAGGCCTCTAATTTTCTGCGGGCCTTCCGCACCGTACCCGAGGCCGCGGCTTTAGGCCTCATCCTGCCCGACAGACAGGACTCTCAGGATCTGCAGGCTTTAATACAGGTAATTATTAAATTATACTATAATTGTAGTTGTAGTATACTATAGTTGTATAATTTAATAATGTGTAAAAATCGTGAAAGTTTAAATCAGTGTTTAATAAAGGTAGGTTAATAATATGGTACAGTGGGCCAAGAAAGTGGTCTACCCTACGGTTGAGGTTCGTTTGAACGTCATGAGACAACAAGGTCGATTTACTTTAAACTCCGTTAGAAAAGTCAACCTTAGCGATCGTTAGATCTCGCAGAAACTTTTGTCAAAACTGGTAGACTTTCTTGGCCCACTGTACAAGCTAGAGAATATAATAAAAGGTTCTTTACATTTCGAGCGAATCGCTTGACATTAAGAGACAATTTTGTGACAATAAATTCAAATAAAAAATTTCACCGCTTATGTTGAACCCTCGGTTTGCCTCTGTGCTCTTCAGATGATTGTTCGACGAATTAGTTGGTAACAAATCATGAAATTATGATTAGATTAGATTTCTTTATTTCAAGATGAAAATTACACTATAAATTTGCTACATTCGTCAAAATTATGTTTATCTTCTCATCATGATCGTCAAAAATTACATTATAAATTAAAAAAAAAAACAATAAGATTAATTGTGTCTCCTAATAAGGATCGTCATGTACAAAGAAAAATGAATATAAACCAAGTTATCATTAAAGTCGATGTCAACGTAAATGATTTGTAACTGTTATGTCATTAAAATGCCAAATAAAGATAAAAATAATACAAATGAACAAAAGAACTTAATGTCATGTTTAAATACAAATCAACAATTTAATCATAAATAAAATTACATATGTCGTTACAAATTCAATTCCATGTACTCATTTACAGAGTACAGGGGGTTATCCAACAAAAGGTTTCTCAATTTGCGCTTAAATGTTTCCTCATACGGCTCATTTCTGAGATCAGCAGGTAGGTGCTCGTATGAGCTGATAGACTGTGATCAACCACTAACGTAATTTTATTATTAGAAGTAGTTGTTTTGTTTTAGATTTTGAAACTTTTAGTTAATCAATATAAGGTTTGTACGAGTTTCAGGGGGTCATAATAAGGGTAGTGATATATGGAGTGCGCTATTACCTTACTTATGGTTCTAACTGTTGCATCCTGCATCAAAATTAATTCTATTGTTTCAGAGTTGGAACCGTTTCATACTACACCAAATGCACTACGAAATCCTGGAAACACGAAAGAAAGAAAAGGAGATGGCTATACTTACCAACAGTTCCCCCCCCAAAACGAGGGGTAGCGTGCCAGCTCCCATCGTAGCACCCGCCACACAGGTAAGCTTCTTACGTACAGGCATAGAGAAATATAGTAAGACAAGAGTGCTCACTCCATACATCAGTTCAGACTATTAATTTCAGTGTCTACATCTAGCATCGAGTAGCGGAACTATCAGTACTGCTACTTGACAATAGATGTAGCACCGACCGGAAAGTTTTATCTCAACAGCATAAGACTTTCCGGTCGGTGCTACATCTATTGTCAAGTAGCAGTACTGATAGTTCCGCTACTCGATGCTAGATGCTAATAGTCTTTTTGGTACTAAAACTGATGTATGGAGTGAGCACTCTATGTATTTTTTTCTCTATGGTACAGGGCAGACCCTTTGACCGTCCGACTCGGAGATCAAACAAGGCTTCTTTGGGATAAATTACGGTGATTTCCGTCACCGACAAGCGGCTGGCAAATCAAATGATGTTTTGTTCATAAACTAGCGACCCGCTCCGGCTTTGCACGAGTTAAATTATAACACTTAAACCTTACTCAAGAATCATTCTATCGATAGGTGAAAACCGCATGAAAATCCGTTTTGTAGTTTTTAAGTTTATAGCGGACAAACATACACACAAGCAGACAGACGCGGCGGGAGACTGTTTTACGAGTATAAGGTGTTAGTAGAAAAGTTTATTAAAATGTATAAAGTTTATTAGGTTAAACATAATACAATTTCAAAACAATTTGATTTGAGTCCTTGTAAGCATATTATATACCTGTATCAGTAGAACCCGCTCTATCTTAATGTAGGTAGGTACATAATCTATATAGAAATAGTGCCTTATTGACAACCGACAATAGTACCCTTTTGGTTGAAAATAGCACGTATGTTTGTATTTTAAAAACATGACTGAATATCGAGTAGAAATATACAATATAAATTCATTCATTATAAATCCCAAACAGGTGAATGGATATCCGGAAGAATATCAGTACGCAGAGCTAGAATTCCTAGGACCCAGCACAGAGTTCGAAGATGGCGAACCGAGAGAAGACGGCTGGCATAACCTGAGTCAGGAAGAAGGTATACTGTGAATGTTTTCATCACCATACAGTCAGCAGCAGAAGTTGCTAAGCGGGCTAGGTGTTCAAAATTACCTTGACGCGCTCTTACTCTCTTAACAATAAAGTCGCGTCAAGATTATATTGAACACCTCGCCCGCTTAGCAACTATTGCTGCTGACTGTACATCGGGGTTTTTGGACATACCTCTCTCTCGCCTGTCATCTTATCATTCACTCGCGTTCGTTTCATATCATCTCTCACGCGTTAATTTCAATATTTAACATATAATTTATCAGTGAAAGAATAAGGGTTAAAGTCAAATGGCGTTCTAACAGTTTTAATCTGCTGTCGAAAGATGGCAGTAAATTTACTGTTGCTACATAATTTACCATGACAGTAACTCTCCATACACTCTATTCTCTTTGATAATATTATTGTTTAATAGTACAGTAAATTTTGTACATGCAGCCTTATTTGGTCCTGTGGAATACTCAGGTAACGACTATGCATATCAATATTAAAATTTGTACAACAATATCTTATCCTTTTCGACACCAACGACGGATATATCCGAACCGCAGGTCCAACGCCAAAGACGGATTAATCCGTCACAGACCACAGAGCAACGTAGACCTACGTGCATATGCATAAAGTTCAATTTCAGTTTTTGACACTTCGGTGACGTGGAGTCTGAGTGACAGCTCTTGTGTTGGACACGGTGTCGAAAACGTTAATCGTTATCCCTGCCTTTATATATGACACCGTAAGATTGTGAACCCGTTAGTTTATAATCTAACGTAGGTTAGGTTAGATTATAATCTCCCTACCGTCAGTTTATAATGTAACTAGCGAGATTATAATATGACAAGTGTTTACAATTTTACGGTGACATATATAAAGACGGACTAAGGGTCAGTTGCACCAACCACATTTTACAGACTAATCAACATCACTCGGCAGAGAACCATGAAAATTCCCATACAATATTTAGCGAACGCATTAACGGTGACAGGCAGTTTGGTGCAACTGACCCTCATATAATTATTTTCTCAATGTCTCTAGATACTCAACTCAAGGTGATCGACGAGCTACCGAACCAGCAAGTGGACAGAGAAGAGTCGGACATATCGCAACTGTTCGCTATCGGTCGACACCAGCTCAACCGGTGCTTGAAGTGCAATAAAGAGGTAATATTATGCGGTTACACAACGGACATGTATTCTATCTCATATAGTTTATCTACCCAGTGTGTTAAGACTAGGCAAGATGACTTACCCTACCGAACCAGCAAGTGGACAGAGAAGAGTCGGACATATCGCAACTGTTCGCTATCGGTCGACACCAGCTCAACCGGTGCTTGAAGTGCAATAAAGAGGTAATATTATGCGGTTACACATCGGACATGTATTATATCTCATATAGTTTATCTACCCAGTGTCTTTAGACCTTCAACTCAGCAAGGATGAGCTCCCGAACCAGCAAGTGGACAGAGAAGAGTCGGACATATCGCAACTGTTCGCTATCGGCCGACACCAGCTCAACCGGTGCTTGAAGTGCAATAAAGAGGTAATATTATGCGGTTACACATCGGACATGTATTCTATCTCATATAGTTTATATACCCAGTGTGTTAAGACTAGGCAAGATGACTTACCCTACCGAACCAGCAAGTGGACAGAGAAGAGTCGGACATATCGCAACTGTTCGCTATCGGTCGACACCAGCTCAACCGGTGCTTGAAGTGCAATAAAGAGGTAATATTATGCGGTTACACATCGGACATGTATTCTATCTCATATAGTTTATATACCCAGTGTGTTAAGACTAGGCAAGATGACTTACCCTACCGAACCAGCAAGTGGACAGAGAAGAGTCGGACATATCGCAACTGTTCGCTATCGGCCGACACCAGCTCAACCGGTGCTTGAAGTGCAATAAAGAGGTAATATTATGCGGTTACACATCGGACATGTATTATATCTCATATAGTTTATCTACCCAGTGTCTTTAGACCTTCAACTCAGCAAGGATGAGCTCCCGAACCAGCAAGTGGACAGAGAAGAGTCGGACATATCGCAACTGTTCGCTATCGGCCGACACCAGCTCAACCGGTGCTTGAAGTGCAATAAAGAGGTAATATTATGCGGTTACACATCGGACATGTATTCTATCTCATATAGTTTATATACCCAGTGTGTTAAGACTAGGCAAGATGACTTACCCTACCGAACCAGCAAGTGGACAGAGAAGAGTCGGACATATCGCAACTGTTCGCTATCGGTCGACACCAGCTCAACCGGTGCTTGAAGTGCAATAAGGAGGTAATATTATATAGTTACGTATGGGAAATGTATTCTACCTCATATAGTTTATCTACCCAGTGTGTTTAGACCCTCAACTAGGCAAGATGACCTCCCTAACGAACCAGCAAGTGGACAGAGAAGAGTCGGACATATCGGCCGGTGCTTGAAGTGAAACAATGAGGTAATATTATGTAGTTACACATTGTATATGTATTTTACCTCATATAGTTTATCTATCCAGTGTCTCTTTCTTTCAAATAAGGTAAGATGATGAGCTTTTGAACAATATATGAGACATAACCTCTCTCTCACTTTAAATTCGAATATGTATAGGCCAAAAGCTATCTTGGAGTAATGGAAAAATTGTAAAAATGTACTCTACTTTATATGTGGTTATCGCGATTCTAATGACAACGCAAGGCGACAGATAAAACAGTGGTACTTTACTTTGATTTTATTGCCACGCTCCATACAGTCGGCAGCAAGAGCTTAGAAGGCGACATATTTGTATTCGTTGTACCCGTCTCGACGCTCGTCTGGCAGTGTTGTAGATAACGCTTAATTTTTAGGCTTAAGCCGTCGTATCGGAGCGGAGATCCGCGTACGAGGAAGATATTAGAAAAAAATAATCACGGCACACGAGAGGTTAAAGACTCGAACCCTCACGACTCGTAAGTTTTCAAGACTCGACTATATTTGAGAATTGTATTTATTTATTTTACGCGTGTGGATGTAAGAAATCGTCTTTTCCGCCTTTTTTTTTTTTTTTAATTTATTTAGGTAAACAAACAGTCACTACAAGAAAGGCTTAAATATAAAGTATTTTTAACACTATATACAGTATGTGTGACCAACACCGTTCACCACTTATTACAATTAGGTAAGTACTTTGATTATTCGGAGCTTATACCTCTGGAGCTTAAGGCTCCGGGAGGCATTGACAAGGAAAAGGTTGTTATTACATTAAGTTTATACATCATAAAATTAAATATTTAACGCTTAATAGTTAACAGCGCATGCAGCATTACGTTACATAAGTTATATGAAGTAATACATAGTAATACATTAAATAGTACATTTTGCATTTTGCTTCATTTCACTAGATATTACATATTGTTACTATGTCTGAGTACATCTGTTACAAGTTTTTTATATACACCAGAACTGCAGCCAAAAATATCCACCTGGTTAAATTGTGTGTTATAAGTGTGGACGAGCCTGCGAAGAGGAGCGCGCTCACCGGCGTGGGTGCGGCAGCGGCCGGTCACGAACAGCCGGTGAGGGCGCGTCTCTCGTTGTCTACTACAGTTGGGCACTTTATAGCTGAGCTTATTATTAAGGGCAACACAATCATAGTGGTTGTTGCAGAGACCGTACAGTACCATAGACTCGAGCAACATTCGCCTGGAACTTAAATCTAACAGATCATATTTTTTTAGTAACTGCTGGTAAGATAATCTGTTTTTGTAGCATCGAAAGTGCATAGTATTTAAGAATTTTTTTTGGACTGTTTCGAGAGCATCTGAGTATTTAGTATAGTAAGGATTCCAAATTGCAACAGCATGTTCTAAATGGCAGCGAATTAAGGACTTGAACAATTGCAAATAAGTATTTGGTCGTCGAAATCGGTCGCCTTTGAGGCGTTAAGCCTCGAGAGTCTTAAGCCTCGAAATGAGTTTTATTCACAACACTATCGTCTGGAATTGGTTGTTATCTACAGAGGTATCCCAAATTCCTATTTTTAACTGTAGAGGTCAGGGATGTTGCGGATGCAGATGTTTTGACATCCGCGGATGCGGATGCGGATATTTAAAGGCTCACATCCGCGGATGCGGACGCGGATGCGGATGTCAAGATTAGGTACTTAGAAAACGTCAAATATTACACTTTTAGTATTTTTTTATTAAAAAAAACGAAACGTTTAGTGTTTGAGCAAGAATATAGGTGCGTTATATTTAATAAACAGTAACTTGGCCGACTTTTCTGGATCTAGGCGATTTCGTTATAGGTAATGACGAATTACCTAGCACTTACGCCGCCGCTAAGACGTTCCTGTACCGACTTGTTCGACATCCGCATCCGCATAAGCTCCGCATCGATTTTATGCGGATGCGGATGCAGATGCGGATGTTGAAAATAATGCGGAAGTTCCGCGGTTGCGGATGCGGATGTTCTCATCATCCCTTTTTCCTTATTTTCTCGTAATGCATGTTAATTATAAGATGTAATTATTTTTGAAAAGATGTGTCCCGCCGAGTTTGTTGCCGGTCCCATAATGGGATACCCTCCTCCAATTGAGGGGGGATTTCAATCTTCTCGGGGCAGAGGTGTAGGGTTGGAGCCGGTCTACCTAGCTTTATTTGACGTTCATAAGCGCATTGTAATTATGCCTACTTGAATAAACTATCTTTTATCTTTATCTTATCTTTACCTGGTAGAGGTATATTTAACCTGTGAAGTCTGTGCTGTCAGGAGGAGCGTGCCTCCGTGGTGCTGGCGTGCGCGCTGCAGTACCCGATGGGCGCGACGCCGGCGCGCGGGGCGGGGGCGGGGGCGGGGGCGGGGGTGGCGGAGCTGGTGCGCGCGTCGCTGGCGCCGCGCCGCGCCACGCCCGCCTGGTGCGACCACTGCAAGCGGTTCACGCCCACGCAGCAGCAGGGCCGGGTCATACGGTAAAGCTTGTAGCTTTCTAATAGACCCCGAAGGCTAATCCCATTGTCTATTGTTAAGAAAAACCGCTCGTGCCACGTGCCACAACCACCTGCATAAAAAAATCGGTACTTCGGTTACTGAGTGCCGGCGAGTCGAACGCTACAGAACCAGTCTAAAATGTGTCATCGAGATGCGTAACAAAGGCGCGTTATCGGAGAGCGCACCTACACTGGTTTTTTGAGCGTTGGACTAGCCCGCGCTCAGGTGCCAAATAGAATAATTAGGACCCTTTTTTGCAGGTAAGTAGCACGTGCGGTTTTACTGAACAATAGACAATAGGATTAGCCTTCGGGGTCTATTAGAAAGCTACAAACTATACCTCCTGTCTATTTCCTTGCCATTATCACATAATCTAATACCTTTAAACGAGCAATTCTTGTTTTCGGGGATCTCGGAAACGGCTCTAACGATTTCGATTAAATTTGCTATATGGGGGTTTTTGGGGGCGAAAAATCGATCTAGCTAGGTCTTATCTCTGGGAAAACGCATTTTCGAGTTTTTTTATGTTTTCCGAACGAAGCTCGGTCACCCAGATATTAAACAATAGTACTAGGTACAGAAGATTCACTCTAACAAAACGCTTCTATTGCGACAGATATGACCGCTAGGTGGCGCAAGCGCGAGCGAGCGTCCGTTCCGTAGCGGTGCACGGAAACTTCTATGGCTAGACACCAAAATTGGTGTGGGCCGCATGTAATTGCAAGTACTTGTAGCGACGCGACGAAATCGTGGAGTGAGCCACGCCTGCCGTTATAAACAAGCAGTGGGGAGACCCTCCTGACTTCGGGCAAATTAGGGTTGACACAACTTGACGTCCCTTTGCGTGCCCGACCACAGATAAGATAATGACTTAAATTTTGACAACCCTAAATAGTAGAAAGGGATATAATGCTACAAGTTAAGCTTTGGATTCCTCCGAAAACGGTGCCGTCATATGACGGCCGTCATATAGCGGCCGCAAAAGACGGCCGTCTTTACGGTGGCGACATGTGGAAAGTACCACGGCGTCATAACACACCGTCATCCACCAAGGTCAAAGCGGCAAATTTGAAAAATGTAGGCGCGATGGGTTAACGTCCCATAGAAAATTTGAATTTCGTGCCTTTTCCTACTGACAAGATTTGCTTGATCATCTATAATTTACTTGGAGGATGAAATATCATCAGAAGAGGAAAATAATCGTAGTACGGAATCATTTATTCAAATCTCGTGTCATTTATTCAAAATGGCGTCACCGCTATCTAATAAAACGTTCACGAAACTATCGACACCGTCATGACGACCGTCATCTTACGTTACGTTGACAATCAACGTAACGTAACGCCGTCTAGGAAACCGCGCCATCTTGTTTACATAGACAACGTTCTAGTGACGTCAGTCAACGCTATATAGCGGCCGTAATATGACGGCACCGTTTTCGGAGGAATCCAAAGCTTAAGGGCAGTATAGTGAAAATGATTACTAACTAATCACGTAAGTTGACAGGTAAAACTCGTATGATAATCGGTTCGCACCAATTCGTGCGATACCCGCACGTTCGTGAAAAAATGTCACGAGAACCAGTTTAGACGAGTCGAGAAATCGTAAGCAAATATCTCCCTAGAATGCAGCTTTCCGTGTAAACTATTTTGCCTGGCGATAATCTCCGTACGAGTATCGAATGACATAATCAATGATCGGAATAGGTAGTGCCATTTGGGGTGAATGACCTCAAACATTGTACTTAACATGGATAAGACTCGGGATTCCAAGACTTATTTTTTCACAAAAATATTTTCTCAAACATACTCCGAAATGTATGCGTTAATGTCACGAACACACGAATGAAGACATGAAGTTGCTCATTTATGGCTCCTTACATTATTTATTGACCTAAGCCAAGAAGTAATGTAGGGAGTTAGTATGAAACGTACATTATTGTCCGCTGCTCTAACTTTTATATTTGCTCACTAAAGCTTTGGTTTCCTCCGAAAGCGGCGCCGTCATATAGCGGCCGTCTCCATACAAATAGTACGACATCCATATTTAGCCGTATTATTTAGTATGGAGACGGCCGCTATATGACGGCACCGCTATCCTAGGAAAACCGATCTTAAGATTAGACTGACAAAGGAAATATTACATACAGCCAACGACCACTCTCTCTGTAAGCTCTGTAAAAAAATCTATGGTACTATATTTATAAGCGGTTAAACATGGTGTTCGAATAGCTTTTTCAAATGTCAAGATTTTTTTTTCCGATTGTTATATCACCAAAAAGTGACGAGAGCGATAGGGAAATTATGGACTGTACTCCGCCTAATTTGAGAGAGGAAGCCAACTTAGCTATGCGTAATATGCTACCGGAAAAAAGCAAACAAACTTATTTACTTGATTACTTAGTAGTTATTTTAATTATAATATTTTCTTACATTGCAGTTGCGATACTTCAGTAATGTACTATTCTTGGCATGTCTTTAATTGAAGTAGGTAATATGAAATCCCGGGGTGAAAAGGTATATCCATACTAAGCTTACGCACCGAAGTCCCGTGAAATGGCACTACCAATTCCGATCACTGGACATAATCGTAGGCGAGTTTTTGTTTCTCGCGTGAATGTAAACATTTTTGTACGGGAATCGCCTTACGATAATTGCATACGATAATGTCATACGATTTCTCGCCCCAAAACGTGCGAGAAACTCGCACCATGTAAATGGGTTTAGACGGTGCGAGAACTCGCATGCGAGTTTCATTACATTGCGTCATTTGATCGGTCGGCTGAATTGATGTAACCTCAATGGTCCGCAATGTAACTAAAATTGTTCGCGCGCCGTCTAAATGAGCCCTAAATTTTGTCACGTGCAAACAAAAGTCAGAATAGAAGCGTTCGAAATGTGGTAAAACATTGGAAATCTTATAGACTAGAAAGCGATTCGCACGAACGTGTCTATTTTACTAAATCTAAAGACATAACACTCCTCTTTAATCCGCCGTAGATTTTTTATCTTTATTTGATCATTGGCGAAAAAGCCAACCGTTCTGAAATGTCGTTGCTCTTCGATTTATTGGACGGTCATTGAAGGAGTAGCAATGGCTTAATTCAATGCAGGATACGCGAGAATTTCTCTACATATGTTATGAAATGTTTTATAGGTATTAGATAGTAAACTAAATATTGTGTGCCCTAACAGGGTGTCATGAATTGACCAACTTAACTGTAACATCTTATTATGTAATTTATGTTCATGACTATGCAATAAATGAAATATGAAATATGAAATACATCTGGCGCGGGTGCACGCACGCGGGGTAGCATTGTAGGTAAAATCCGTCACACGCGTCCACGCCATTAACGTCTCGGCCTGGGCATTGAGCGACTTGCGGCGGCGGCAACGATAACCATAGGTTGGAGCGAGACACAGCGATCGGACCTTTCGTTCCCACCTATGGTTGTCGCTGCCGCCGTCGCAAGTCGTGGCCGAGCCGTAAGCGTTGCTCACACCATTTTTTGCTAATCCGCTCACCGCGCAACCACGCCAGCTCAGGGATCGGATACCGGTATTTTTTGTATGGGAACGGAAACGGTATTTTTTCGTTCTTTGCTAATTACTTCATTTCTAATTGGGCAATCTAATAATACGAAGTCGTAACCTAAAAACACAACTGAGTGCTACATTTCGAGTATAAAATAATTCGAAAAATATGGTTATTTCTATGTTTTTGCAAAAAACTGGTTCCGATCCCTGCGCCAGCTAGCGGTCGCCCTAAGGCAGAAGTGGACTGACGTGGAAACTATAAAAGATATTGATATCATAATTACAAATAGTTTGAAATTCAGCCGAATTCGACGAAATTTACAAATATCTATGTTTTTTTACAGACTACCGCCGATATTGGCAATAAACTGTGGGGGTGTCACTGCTCACGAGAAAGCCTACTGGGCCAAAGGCACACCGAAAGAGACGGTAACTACGTGCAGTCACCTTTTTCTTTTTTTTTACAATTTTTACATAAAACCGCAACTAAACCAATTTATAAATAATACCCTATTTGACTGTATTTAAAATAAATTATTTTAAACCATGCATGAAATAAAGCACCAGAAGATTAATAGAAAAACATTATTTTTAGACACAATTTCTATTTTAAAACCTGTATAAAACTATAAAGAGTAGGTTATTTGATCATGACATGCTAGTGTTTTATATAAATTCCATAGTAACAAAATCGTTTTCACAGTTCGAAAAAAGAAACTGATTTGACTAGTAGTCAAATATCCTATTTAAAAATAATTGGGTACGTTCATTCGTGAGCTCCAACACACAAAAACAATTTATTTACAATCTCTGTGTCGATTATCATTACTATCAACTATATTTTGTTTGACTTTGACCGATGTGTAATATATTTCAGCCGGACTCGACGAAACGTGGTAGCAGCAGTAAGCCGTGCCGCTACGGCATGCATTGTGCGAGGCCGGGCTGTCGGTTCAAACACCCTGACAGGTAATACACCCGCAGGTTTACCTGACCATTGGTAGACCTTTTGTCGTTAAAATAGAGCTTAAGATTGAATAGAATAGAATAGAATAGAATATGATTTATTTCAGCATAGGTACACAGTTATACAGTACATACACAGGAAGAAAGAAAAAAAAAACTTATAACTAACTTGTACACTGTCACTACACTGAAAAAGGTGAACACAGCATGATGCCGGGTCCTACTGGAGTAGTACCCGACGCTGGTCTTCCGTGAACACCTGTAGGGAGCGTAGTTGCGCGCAGCTACCAGCTAAATACAGTAGAGTTAATAAGATAACTATATTAATTGTATTAATTACGATAATACACAACGAAGCGGCAATGAAGCAGTTGACATCAAATGATAGTATGACTAGCATGGTCTGTAAAATGTAACATCCATACTTAATATTATAAATGCGAAAGTGTGTCTGGCTGACTATATATATATAAATACAATACATAAAATAAATAAATAAATAGTCTAAACAGTTACAGTAGGTAAAAATTCGAAATGACTCTATTTTTTGCTTATCTTTGGTTTTTGAAATGGCTCTGAGACTACTTTTTGCTTTGACAGAAGATAACTTTTTAGTTTAACTTTAAAAGACTGTAAAGAAGTTAGTTGCTTAAAAGGTGGTGGCAGGTTGTTCCAGCATTTTGTGGCGGTATACTTAAAACTGCCACGAAATGCTGCAGTTTTGTGTTTTGGACACATGAGTAGAGTGGATAATCTTCTAAGATTGGTACTAACTACTAACCTGGTTACTTTTGTGAGTGACACAGCTTAAAAATATTTCTGTTTTAAATTTAGACTTATTCAAATTTACCTTTTTGTAAAATTTCCGCTACTTGCAAGTGTGATATTTCATAAGATTTTGAGAATAAATTATAATTATTTAGTGTAAGTTAGGTTTAACTAATGGCATTCAGTGGGTAGTGATTGAAAATATGATCAGTGTTTACCCGAATATTTGTTAATTAATCTGTCGGTACTCGCGAAAATGACCCTTCTCTCCTACCCGCCAATTCTAATGATGGAAAAGTATAAATATAACGTACCATGGGGTGGAAGATTCATTCTCGCTTGGCGCTGGAACGAGTAACACTAAATTTAGCACGAAGGTTACTGCTTGTGAACTTAAGATTGTTTAAGAGCGTACGTAGAAGTAAGTAGTTGGAGTAAATTAAAAGTAAATGATTGTACCAAGGACTTTGATTCATCACACAAGACTTACAAGAATTACAATTGAGATATTTTACGTATTTTACCCGCCGTCAATTGACGCGCGCGGCTGGAGCACAATATCAACCTTCGTGCATACATGATTGACTAGCACGTTATCTTTTCGCGGCTTAGCAGAGTAATATTTTGGTATCATCTTGGGTCGTCCCATTCGTTTTTCGTCAAGCTCTTAAATTAGTCCTATTCTGTTTTCGTCACTCATTCTACATTCGTCACAATCGTCGGTGGCTTTCAATGTAGAATGAGTGACGAAAGCAGAATAGGACTAATTTAAGAACTTGACGAAAAACGAATGGGACGACCCAAGATGATACCAATATTTTGGTTTTAATTTTCAGACCGAGCCCGTCCCAAGGTTCGTCCAAGAGCCCCGACTCCCACTGCGTGTTGCCGCACCAGCTACTGGTCAGGTTGCAGTCGGATGGTGACGTCATTATCAACGATAAGGTACGTCAGCTCATCATCATCATTAACCTTTTGGACGCCGACCGATATATCCGCACCGTAGGTTCGACGCCAAAGACCGACTAATCGGTCACAGACCACAGAGCAACATCGACCTACGTGCATATACATAAAGTTCAACTTCAGTTTTGACACTTCAATGATGTGGCGTCTGAGTGACAGCTTTTGTTTTTGACACGGCGTGGAAAAGGTTAACTTCTTGTCTGTGGAGTATCTTCCAGTAGCGGCGTGCCAAAAATGTTCACTAGGTAAACCGAAGTTTGTTTGGAAGTTTGGCTTGCTGTTTCTTTGGAAGTTTCTAGAATAAAAGCTCAGATGTCTCTAAATAGGCAAGCCGATGGGAATCGAGTTCTATGGACGGTCCGCCACTTGTATCTTCCAACGTTCCCGATCTTGCGCTAGCTCTTTGACTTTTTGATACGACACGAACCCTACTTTTTCTTTCACTTGTTCTAAAAACCTGCGTCTGGGTTCGCCTCTACCCCGCTTGCGTCCTATCCGGGGCGGATCCTATCCAGGATAGTATTAAAGAAGTGGTACGTCTACGCCAGTGTACCTTAATGGCCTTTCCATACGTCACTGATAATCGCATGTAATTTGCAACACATTGCGGCATTTGGTCGATCGGTTTAATAGGGAATATTACGCAAAACTCTGCGTAGGGGGCGTCACGATCTTAAGGGTCTACCGCAAACAAGAGAGTCGGAATTTTGTTATCGCTCTTGCATATTCGAGCGACAAAGAGGCAGACAGCTGAGTTTCGCAAACAAACCGCCTTGATGTATCAATGTCATGTTTTATTGTCTGTGAAAACTTGTAAAAAAAAACAGTTTAAGGCACAGTATGTATAAGTTACTCTGTGGTTTACGATGGATGCTAGTGCACTCTGGCGGCAGAACCTTGCAGTAATACCGCCTATTGTTGGTCCTACTTAGTCTGTAATTACTTGCCGCTCGCCGCGCCGCCGTCGCGGACGTCCAGCCCGTGGCCTTATAAAGTGATTGCACTTCATTAGGTACTTATATTTATTTTATGTCTCTTTCAGAACGACGCATCGAACGACAACCGTGACAAACACAAGAAGAAACAAGTGACAACGATTTCAGAAGAAGAATACAACTTGTCAGCTGCCGTTATATGCGTTGAGGACAACCCTAAGAATCTGGTCGCTTACGTACAGATAGGCGAAGAGTGGCACATGTTCAACGACGTTAGGTAAGCGACATTACAAGTAATGACCATTTCAGAAGAATACAACTTGTCAGCTGCCGTCATATGCGTTGAGGACAACCCTAAGAATCTGGTCGCTTACGTACAGATAGGCGAAGAGTGGCACATGTTCAACGACGTTAGGTAAGCGACATTACAAGTGACGGCCATTTCAGAAGAATACAACTTGTCAGCTGCCGTTATGTGCGTTGAGGACAACCCTAAGAATCTGGTCGCTTACGTACAGATAGGCGAATAGTGGCACATGTTCAACGACGTTAGGTAAGCGACATTACAAGTAATGACCATTTCAGAAGAATACAACTTGTCAGCTGCCGTTATATGCGTTGAGGACAACCCTAAGAATCTGGTCGCTTACGTACAGATCTTAGGCGAAGAGTGGCACATGTTCAACGACGTTAGGTAAGCGACATTACAAGTGACGGCCATTTCAGAAGAATACAACTTGTCAGCTGCCGTTATATGCGTTGAGGACAACCCTAAGAATCTGGTTGCTTACGTACAGATCTTAGGCGAAGAGTGGCACATGTTCAACGACGTTAGGTAAGCGACATTACAAGTGACGGCCATTTCAGAAGAATACAACTTGTCAGCTGCCGTTATATGCGTTGAGGACAACCCTAAGAATCTGGTTGCTTACGTACAGATCTTAGGCGAAGAGTGGCACATGTTCAACGACGTTAGGTAAGCGACATTACAAGTAATGACCATTTCAGAAGAATACAACTTGTCAGCTGCCGTTATATGCGTTGAGTACAACCCTAAGAATCTGGTCGCTTACGTACAGATAGGCGAAGAGTGGCACATGTTCAACGACGTTAGGTAAGCGATATTACAAGTGACGGCCATTTCAGAACAATACAACTTGTCAGCTGCCGAAACGCAACTGTCACTGTCGCACTAATATAGAATAGTGCGACAGTGACAGTTGCATTTCGATCGCTACGGAGCGTAAAGCTTTGGTTTCCTCGGAAAACGGTGCCTTCATATAGCAGACGCAAAAAGACGCGTTTAACGGTGACGACATGTGGAAAGTTCCACGGCGTCACCATTAAAGACTTTGCGTCCGCCATATTACAACGTTCTAGTGACGTCGTTCACCGCTGTATTACGGCCGCTTTAAGATGGCACCGCTTTCCTAGGAAACTAGAACTTAAGCGATTGGCACGTTGGCTACGCAGCCTGGTCGCTTACGTACAGATATGGGAAGAGTGACACAACGTCAACGACCTCAGGTAAAAAGAGTCCAACTACCAACGAAAATTAAAAAAAAAAAACTTAAATTAATTCTATTAAATTAAATGTAACCTGATTTCAGCATAACCCCGGTGTCGGCGTCCGAAGTGGTCCAGTTCAGCGCGTGGTGGAAAACGCCCTGCGTGCTCTTCTACTCGTCGGCGAGCCTCAAGCAGGAGGAGTCATAGCCGGCCGAGTATGGACCTTATAGCGACGAGTGAGTGTTCAAATTAGATTGAATAATAACTTGCTCTTCTACTGGTCAGCGAGCCTCAAGCAGGAGGAGTCATAGCCGGCCGAGTATGGACCTTATAGCGACGAGTGAGTGTTCAAATTAGATTGAATAATAACTTGCTCTTCTACTGGTCAGCGAGCCTCAAGCAGGAGGAGTCATAGCCGGCCGAGTATGGACCTTATAGCGACGAGTGAGTGTTCAAATTAGATTGAGTAATAACTGGCTCTTATACTGGTCGGCGAGCCTCAAGCAGGAGTCATAGCCGGCCGAGTATGGACCTTATAGCGACGAGTGAGTGTTCAAATTAGATTGAATAATAACTTGCTCTTCTACTGGTCAGCGAGCCTCAAGCAGGAGGAGTCATAGCCGGCCGAGTATGGACCTTATAGCGACGAGTGAGTGTTCAAATTAGATTGAATAATAACTGGCTCTTATACTGGTCGGCGAGCCTCAAGCAGGAGTCATAGCCGGCCGAGTATGGACCTTATAGCGACGAGTGAGTGTTCAAATTAGATTGAATAATAACTTGCTCTTCTACTGGTCAGCGAGCCTCAAGCAGGAGGAGTCATAGCCGGCCGAGTATGGACCTTATAGCGACGAGTGAGTGTTCAAATTAGATTGAATAATAACTGGGGAAACAAACAAAACTGTCTAGGAGGAAAATATTTCAGTCCCTATTTTCAGTACCAGTTAAGTGTTCTAAGTTCTAAGTTAACTCGCTTTCGGCAGTATATTATTTGTCAGAAATACACTTCGCATAACACGTATCGCTGAAAAAACTTTTAAACGAATGATACTTTCGCATAAATATATACCTATATATACTTACCTGCCATAATAGAAAACCCTAACCTAACCCACACAAAATTCTGCCAAATTAATATTATGCGAAATGAAATTCTGCGAAGTAATATTGTGCGATAAGCAGTATGCCAAGAGTATTTTGGCAAACGATATTTCTACTAAATAGAACCGTTTTACTGTCTTTTCTATTAATAAATTACATTAAAATTAACTATGTATACTTAAATAACTCGTAAAACTAAACAAAGCCTACTACTAAATCTTAATCTATATAGACTAACAACTAACAAATTCAAAACCTATTCACCAAATTCGCCCCACGCCCCTCCAGATGCACTAGGTACTAAGTAACATTATGCAATACAAAATTCTAATAAACAACTTTCTGCAACACATTAGTAAATCGAGTAATGCCAACAATGATTTAATTATCTACTGGTTGTTTTATTTTTACAGGGCTATAGGTCCATACAACATGAATGAAATGTTCTACCAAGTCATCGCCGAAGGACGTTACAGTATGTACAACGAGTCGTAGCGGATAATGAATCCTAATGCAACCGGGTAAGGAGCATGTTTGAACAAAATCGAGTGAAACGTTTAAATTATGAAGAAAATTTAGATTAAGTCGAAATTATTTTAGTGTGATCGTGGTTAAGATGAATTTTTTGTTTCTTTTTTAAATATTCAAGGTTCCAAATTAAAAAAAATAGTAGATTGTACAACAAGGGCAGAAAGTGAAGTGAAAGTGAAGAGTGATGAGGGTAAAAATGGACATTTATGCCCTTGTTGTACAGTCACCAGCATAAATATATGACTGTGGGCAGCCGTGCAAAAATATCTTTAGGAGGCATAAGTATATGACGACACTACCTCGGTAAAAATATGTGATGCTTTGTGACCGGCAAAAATATCGTTAGTCTGTATCCGCATAAATATCGGATCGAGTCGCTTAAAAATATTTGATTACTCATAAAAATCAAAATTATCTGATTACTCTCATCTGGCATAAATATCTCTCAACTGTGAAAGCAAATTTATTATTTTTATTTATTTTTGCTGGTGACTGTACACTCTGCTTTTCACTTCGATTGCGAGGAAAATATACATACAAAAATATCCAATATTTTAGGTTATTTTCCCGTATTTATTCAAGACTAAAGAAAATTTTATTCGGGCCGGTCGGGGGCGCGAGGCACGCCGGGCGGGCGCGCCGGCAAGGCTGGCAGTTTGTATGGCAGACTTTGGACTTTATTGCTAGGTCAATAAGTGTCGCAATAGATGATTTTACTTTATGCTCTAGAACATAATAAGCAACTTTATGTCGTCTACGCACGACATAAAGGTGCACTTTTTGAGCATGAGAAGTGAAAAAATATTTTTTTGGCTCCTAACTCTTACAATCATTCAAAATTCGAATAGTCAAACGAAGGGGCATAACTATTGGCAATGCTTAGTATACCTACATCCAATTGTGTAATAATATTTTCCATGATATCAATATCCAGAGAGGAAAATGGTCCATGTTTGAATGAAGAAGCGGTCGTCCACTTTCCTCTTAAGGGTACTTCTCATTCAAAGTATATTCTATATATTATATTTTTGCATAATATATTTACTAAAAGGAGTATAATAAGATGCCCTTGGATAATAGGTACCTACGATAGAAAAAAAACAGAGGTTTACCTAGTTGCAAAGTACATTGAAATCACTAGAGCCATTTTTGAAAAGACACATCTGAAAAATGATATTGGTATATTGATGCATTTTAGATCAAATAACACACGTATGACCGTATACAGATGTAGTGCATAATTGTTTTCCATCGTATTTTCCCGGAAACGTTTGTATTTGCCATGCTACCTCAGTCAATTTTAGTGTAAGGCCTGAGTGGACGCTCGAAGCGGAGCGTTCGGCGGGGCGTGCAGCGTGGCGTCGGGCTCACAAGTAATGTGAGCAGCGTGCACTAAGGCCGCTCCTATACGCTTGCATTCGTTTAACATGCACGCCGCACGCCCCGCCCCGCTGCACGCCCAACTCGAGCGTCCACTCAGGCCTTACACTTAGTCCTTTTTGTACCGAGACTGACTGAAATAGCAAGACATGTTCGTTATTTTCCGTGAAACGATGGAAAATAATTATGCACTGCATCTGTACTGACACTATATAATTATACATGTGTGGGAGATGCATACACTATAAAAAAAAACTTTATATTTATTTTTAGGCTCTTTACACCTAACGCATTACGTTTTTAACGACAACGCGGTTGACCGGTCGAAGTATTTAGCAGATGGCGCCATCATAGCTTGCCCTGTCAATCCCTAGATTTGTGTCAAATTTTTGTTTTTTTTTTAAATGTCGGGGATGCCAGCACTTTAAGTCAAATCTCATAGAAAAACCGGCCAAGTGCGAGTCGGACTCGCGCACCATCAACAAAAAATAGAGCATGTTTGTTGTATGGGAGCCCCCCTTAAATATTTATTTAATTTTATTTTTAGTATTTTTGTTATAGCGGCAACAGAGATACATCATTTGTGAAAATTTCAACTGTCTAGCTATCGCGGTTTATGAGATATAGCCTGGTGACAGACGGACGGAGAGCGAAGTCTTAGTAATAGGGTCCCGTTTTTTACCCTTTGGGTACGGAACCCTAAAAAGGGCAATCTATGTTGGCGCCATCTATGCAAACCTTTGACAGTTGCCAACCCCATTGTCAGCGTGGTGAATCAGTTATCTTTAATCTAGGCTAGGGTTGAGATAAGTTTAAGACTAGAGCTAGAGATTATTCATGTGTAAGTAGGTTTTAGAGACACCCCACTAGCGTCCTTTAAGCGTTGGAAAATGGTGTCGCTGCGAAGTTGCGACAACCTTGCGTCGAGCAGAGGGCCTACCGCGAAACACATTCGACGTGTTGCCTCTCTGTCGCACTCGTAAATTCATACGTAAGTGTGACAGGGAGGCAACGTTCGCAGTAGGCCCTCAGCAGCCATAGAATTGACTAGACGCCAGCGCTCTGGAGACGTTAGTGCGGTTGTCACTTTTCTAAATCAAAGAGTTATGGTTGCAGAAGAGATATAAAATCTGCGACAAATTCGTGCTTCGTTGACTAACTACCACGAAATGGACTGCTATACAGCGCCATTTACTTCAGCCGTCAAACTGGACGGCTCAAATGGGCTTGGCCTGTCGAAGTATTTTATAAATGGCGCCAGCATAGCTTGCCCCGTAATTTTTTTTGGAATTTTATGGCCTGGATGCCCTTTGAGCCAAATCTCATAGAACAAAACGAGAGAAAGGGACAAGCTATGATGGCGCTATCTATGCAAACCTTTGACAGTTGCCAACCCCATTTTCTTAGATATAACATGTCTACTACAGTCTAACTCTTTTGCTTTTATTATTACCTACAGACTGATCAACATGACTGAGTCATTTCATCTTATTTATGTTCCAATATTTTTTTTGCAAGTTTCATTTTAAATAAAGGCGAAAATAAATAACAGACGTTTTATTCATAAGTAACAAGACAAATGTTTACCTTACAAATTAATTACGTAATGTACCTGCGCCAAAGAAAGCCCATATATATTTCAATATTTAATTTTCATAATTTTATAAGCGTCTATGTTCACTAGTAGCATTGAGAAATAAATGCAAAGAGTGCTCATTCCATACTTATTTTCATAGTCGGCATCATACCATAAGTTGCGACAAACCCGCAAGTTCATATTAAACACAAGAAAAATGAAAGGTTAAAATAACAATGGGCCTTCTTTGGTGTTCAAGAGTTATATTTTATATTTCTCAGGTCACAAACCGCAGCAAGTATCAAAATTGCAAAAATAAACCGACTTAGCAAACTATACAAAGCTAAGTTATTAGCTATTTGAATTATATCTGTCTTTCATCTGTTCTCTCAACTGAGCTTTATACTGTTCGTCCATCACCATCGCCCACTGTAGTCGTTTAACGCCAACTTTCCTAAGTTCGTCGTACGCTGTCCTGTATCGCTCGATAATTTCAAAATTCTCGCGCGACAAACTAAACAGCTCGCAGTTGGTGACAGCCACGGCCGTGGCAAAGCGCAGTTTGCGCTCGCTCATGAGCGTGGTCTCGCCGAAATGATCGCCATCCTCAAGGTGTTCTAATTCGTAGCCAGATTCCGTGTAAAACGCGACGGTGCCCTTGTTGATGAAGTACATACAATCGCCTGTAGAACCACAGAATAAATAATAGTATTAGGTACAGACGGTGTCTAAAACCCGCATTGCTGACGTTGGCGAGAAAACCGCTAGGCTCAAATGGGACTCGGCCGGTTACGTATACCGCATGCATCCGGAGAGGTGGGCTAGCGTAGCCACTTGATCCGGGATGACCTGGATAGCTTCCTGAACAACTGACCAGAGGAAACACCAAATCGGGAGTCGTGGAAATCAAGGAGAGAGGCCTTTGCCCAGCAATGGAACATTCAGGCTAGGAAAAAAAGGTACCTACAGAAGGTTCAATCTCTAACAAAATAAAATATGCAGGTACAGTCACGATTCTAAATGAGCCTAAACTTTTCCGTTTGCTGTTTATGACCCGGACTGAACACTTATATTCTATTTTACATTCATTAAGTTGAGTACCTAACAAAACTAAAAATTATTTTTAGCTTTTCAGTTCGATTTTAAACTGCAGTCGTGTTTTTTAATTTTTAATTAATTTATTTTATTTTATACATTTTAGTGACCATACAAACCAACCACATTTTTTATGATTTAAGGAAATTTAGTTGCTTTAAGGAGCTTTCATCATGTTGATCTTTGATATGTTAGCATAAAACGTGCTTAAATACCTAAATAGGTCGGACCCAAAAACCAGACGTATTTAAAAGTGCTATGGCTTAATATCTCTGTAACTACATAATTATTTCCTATTAGTTGGCTTTCGGCCTTCGCAATTAAGATACTTGGGGAAGCTGCAGAATGCGTGCACCTTTCTTACGCTCCGGGCCTTCGGCCCTACGCGAAGCTCGGCCTTCGGCCTTCGCAATTAAGATACTTGGGGAAGCTGCAGAAAGCATGCACCTTTCTTACGCTCCGGGCTTTCGGCCCTACGCGAAGCTCGGCCTTCGGCCTTCGCGATTGAGAAACTTGGGGAAGTTACATAAAGGGTGCACCTTTCTTACGCTCCGGGTCTTCGGCCCTACGCGAAGCTCAGCCTTCGGCCGTCGCAATTAAGATACTTGGGGAAGCTGCAGAAAGCATGCACCTTTCTTACGCTCCGGGCCTTCGGCCCTACGCGAAGCACGGCCTTCGGCCTTCGCGATTGAGAAACTTGGGGAAGTTACATAAAGCGTGCACCTTTCTTACGCTCCGGGTCTTCGGCCCTACGCGAAGCTCGGCCTTCGGCCTTCGCAATTAAGATACTTGGGAAAGCTGCAAAAACCGTGCACCTTTCTTACTCTCCGGGCCTTTGACCCTACGCGAAGCTCGGCCTTCAGCCTTCGCAATTAAGGAACTTGGGGAAGCTGCAAAAACCATGCACCTTTCTTATGCTCCGGGCCCTCGGCCCTACGCGAAGCTCGGCCTTCGGCCTTCTCGATTGGGACACTTGGGGAAGTTACATAAAGCGTGTACCTTTCTTACGCTCCGGGCCTTCGGCCCTACGCGTAGCTCGGCCTTCGGCCTTCGCGATTGAGAAACTTGGGGAAAATACATAAAGCATGTACCTTTCTTACGCTCCGGGTCTTCGGCCCTACGCGAAACTCGGCCTTCGGCCTTCGCAATTAAGATACTTGGGGAAGCTACAGAGAGCGTGCACCTTTCTTACGCTCCGGGCCTTTGACCCTACGTGAAGCTCGGCCTTCGGCCTTCGCAATTGAGGAACTTGGGGAAGCTGCAAAAGCGGCCAAGTGCGAGTCGGACTCGCCCATGAAGGGTTCCGTATTTAGGCGATTTATGACGTATTAAAAAAAAACTACTTGCTAGATCTCGTTCAAACCAATTTTCGGTGGAAGTTTACATGGTAATGTACATCATATATTTTTTTTAGTTTTATCATTCTCTTATTTTAGAAGTTAGGGGGGGGGGGGACGACACATTTTACCACTTTGGAAGTGTCTCTCGCGCAAACTATTCAGTTTAGAAAAAAATGATATTAGAAATCTCAATATCATTTTTGAAGACCTATCCATAGATACCCCACACGTATGGGTTTGATGAAAAAAAAAATTTTGAGTTTCAGTTCGAAGTATGGGGAACCCCAAAAATTTATTGTTTTTTTTCTATTTTTGTGTGAAAATCTTAATGCGGTTCACAGAATACATCTACTTACCAAGTTTCAACAGTATAGTTCTTATAGTTTCGGAGAAAAGTGGCTGTGACATACGGACGGACAGACAGACGGACAGACAGACGGACAGACAGACAGACAGACAGACATGACGAATCTATAAGGGTTCCGTTTTTTGCCATTTGGCTACGGAACCCTAAAAACCATGCACCTTTCTTACGCTCCGGGCCTTCGGCCCTACGCGAAGCTGGGCCTTCGGCCTTCGCGATTGGGAATCTTGGGGAAGCTACAGAGAGTGTGCACCTTGCTTACGCTCTGGGCCTTCGGCCCTACGCGAAGCTCGGCCTTCGGCCTTCGCAATTGAGTTATTGGGGAAGCTGCAAAAACCGTGCACCTTTCTTACGCTCCGGGCCTTCGGCCCTACGCGAAGCTCGGCCTTCGGCCTTCGCAATTAAGATACTTGGGGAAGTTACAGGAAGCACGCACCTGCCTTACGCTTCGGACCGTCGGCCATATGCGGAGTTCGGCCTTCGGCCTTCGTAATTAAAATACTCTGGTAAGTTGCAGGAAGAGCCCATCTATCTCAAGCTCCCAGTTTTTGCCCCCTACGCGGAGCTCGGCCTTCGTAATTAATATTCTTGGGAAATTTGGAAGCGCGCACCGAGCCTGTCTTATGCTCCGGGCCTTCAACCCTACGCGGAGCTCGGCTTTCGACCTTTGCAATTTGAATACTCGGGGAAGTTGCAGGAAGAGCCCATCTGCCGTACGCTCCGGGCCGTCATCCCTACGTAGAGCTCGGCCTTCGGTCTGACACTTTTACACCTTGTTCCGTCAAAGTGGGTGCAGAGTTATATCTGAAGACGGACTCTACAATCTCAGACTCTCTACAAAGAACTTTTACACTTTTCTATTCCTTTAGCGCAATTTAGAACATATTGGCTTGGTTTCAAAACAAGTAAAATATGATTAATATAATACCTACCTATGTATAATTTTTTTTATGATCAGCGGTCAAGCCACTTCCTTTGAATATCCCAACAATAGGATAATATTTGGTTTTATAAGATTAGCTTTTCTTACCATATTTTGTGAATTCTTACTTTCTCGAAATTAGACTTAAACCCTCATATTGTATATATATTATTGATCGTCTTTCAAAGCGCTTCATTTTGATGCCCTACTCGATGGGTTTGCAAGATATTTTTTTATAAATGTTTCGCAATATGGCGTATTTAGTCCGCCATATTGTTTTTATAATGACGTCATATAGCCTATGTCACTCGGGATGACGTAAGGATTCTAATGATACATCATACATCTAAATCGGTTCAGGCATTTAGCTGCTAGGGTGGAACAAAGAAACTTACATACCCACAAACATGAACGCTGAAAACAATACACTCCTTTTTTTGGGCAGTCGTGTAACCCTCCGTGCGCGAGTCCGACTCGCACTTGGCCGGTTTTTTTCTACGAGTATGGTAACAAGGGTGCGTCACACCTTACGACATACTTAGCCGTCATTATATATTTACTGGTGTAATACGAGGGGTATTCTCGGTATGAGAATGAAAACAAACAAGTACGAAAAGTTTGATATTTTTATTTTTCAATATACTCCCCCCCTATGTTCATACACTTAAAAGATCCATCAATTATTTTTTTTAATCCCTCGTAAAAATATTTTTTATCTTTCGTGTAAAAATGCTCCTCCACTGCCGCCTTCAATGCTTCATCGTCAGAAAATTTATTTCCACGCATATCCTTTTTAAGATTGGGGAGCAAAAAGAAGTCGCTGAGGGCTAAGTCCGGACTATACGGTGGGTGAGTAACAGTTTTAAACCCACATTCAACAATAGCTGCCTTGGCAATATGAGCAGTATGGACGGGGGCGTTGTCATGCAGAAGCAGAATACCTTTGGTTAACTTTCCTCGCCTCTTTTCTTTAATTACATCCTTTAATTGACGTAGAATGTTAGCGTAGTACTGTCCTGTGATATTTACACCTTTTTCTCTATAATCGATTAGTAATACTCCTTCACAATCCCAAAATATCGTGGCCATGACCTTGCCAGCTGAAGGGATGACCTTGAACTTCTTGGGATGAGCTGAACCCTTAATGTGCCACTGCATGGACTCTTGTTTACTCTCTGGGTCATAATGATGAACCCAGGTTTCATCTCCAGTAACTATTCTTTGCAGCACCTCATCAGGATTTTCACCGCACAGGTCAATAAAATCGGAACAACAAGCTACACGCATGTCTTTTTGAAGCCGAGTCAGCATTCGCGGAACCCATCTTGCACTTACTTTTGACATATTAAGATGGTCATGTATAATATCATGTACGGTACCAATAGAGAGATTGGTTACTTGTGCTATAGATTTTACCTTCACTCGACCATCTTCCAATATAAGTTTTTCCACTTTATCAATATTTTCTTGTGAAGTAGCTACTACAGGCCGGCCAGGTCTAGGGTCATCTTCAATACTCTCCCTTCCGCGTTTAAACTCACTTGACCACTTTTGAATGGTAGATAAAGAAGGAGCAGACTCACGGTAAACACAATCCATTTCCTCTTTTATGGTTTTTTGATTTTTACCCTGTTTTGTCAAGAATTTTATCACGCATCGATGTTCTAATTTAGTTAACATTGTCAATTCGCACATGATGTTCATGTTTGTTCAGCAATTGCAGAAAAACAAAAGACCATCTCGGTTCGAATTATACTTTTTTTTAATGTCAATGAATAAACCTTAGCGGCCAGTAACGAAAGAAATTTTAGAAGAGGTCGTAAGATATCAATACCGAGAATATTTTGAACGCCCCTCGTATGCTTACCCATAGTATTAATCTTGTAAATAATGTCCCCCTCAATGAAGATAGCAATCTGGAACTTGAGAGAGATCTCGATGAGCACAGCCCACGGCAACTGTTTGAGGAACTTCACGTCGCGCACCATATGCCGGCCCGTGTGCATAAGTATGTCTTCGTGCAGTTGGCCGGTGACGCAGTTTAGCATGGTGGACTCCTGAATTTTAAATTTAATTCTGTTAGTAAGTTCCTATAGTCTGTCAAGCAGGATATGTCAGCAATGTAAAGCAAACTAAAGTATGGTATCCCTATAGGGATACCACCTCTATGATCTATCTATGGGATGGCTTCCTAGGAAGCGAACCAAAAGCAGCAATGTAGTACATCGAACAACGATAAAATGTAAACAACAGTTTCACAGATAAGATATAAATGACACGCGATTTTCGAACAGTTCAAACGTAGTGTTGCTAACCCGCGAAGATTTGCTTGACCAAGTATATATCTCAAATCTCAAGGGCTCTTCTACATGTCAGTACTTAAATCATTACGGAACTGATTACTTCTTACCACAAAGAAGTGCGACCTGAACCGGATCGCATAAAACTTGAGAATTTTCTTCTTAATCCACGGCGGGAAGCGTCTCTGGTTCATGTAAGTCCGGATCTGCAGTAACATCATATAGTACTTCGCCTTAGACGATTGCGTACCGAACAGAGCTATCATGTATTTGAAGGAGCAGTGTAAAATTAGGCACTGCAATCAAAACAAAAACTAAGTTTACCGCCTCACGTCTCGGCCAGAACATTGAGCGACTTGCGACGGCGGCAACGATAACCATCGGACCTTTCGTTCTTACCTATGGTTGTCGCCGCCGTAAAGGCCGCCAGCCGTCAGTAGTAGCGAGCGACAAGCGGCGCTTTCAGCGTGGCGTGCCGCGTCTAGCGTCCAAGAGATGCACTAAGGCTGCGGTCGTACTGCAGACGCCGCACGCAGCCGACAACGTCACGTCGCACGCAGCGTCTGAATGGTGTTGGCGGGGGGACGCCGCACGCAGCGAGCGAAAACGACCACTCCCGAGCATTCTCGAACACACCATTCAGACGCTGCGTGCGACGTGACGTTGTCGGCTGCGTGCGGCGTCTGCAGTACGACCGCAGCCTAACGCTGCTCATTTGTTTAAAATGGACGCCGCGCCGCACGCCCCGCTGTGGCCCTGCTCATGAAGCGGCAAATAATTTTGGCCACTAAGCGCTACTTTCACCATCCCACTAATCCGGGGTTTAACCGTTAACCCTGTGTCAAATTGTACTGGTAACCCTGGTAACTCCGGGTTCAACCGGTTAAACCGCGGGTTAGTGGGTTGGTGCAAGTGGCGCTAAAAGGCTTCAAGTCTAGCATTGACACTGTTGTACGTAGGTAGCATACGACGTTGAGACAAGACCAAGATGCTTCGGTGTTTACTCAAAAATCATTGGTCGTATACCATGAGGCATTGGTCTTTATGTGCTTATTATTCAAAGAACGTTTACTTAATATAGTTTGTCAAAGGACTGTCTAATTTCAAACACAGAGAAAATAATACTATCTTTGTCTTACGCTAGTATACTGGCACCCAAAAGAAAAGGATGAGTATAGTTTTTTTTTGTTCTTATTTAGTGACTAATTGGTTTAACCAACTATATTAAGTAGAGACTTACTTGGGCATTAATGAAGGAAAGTGTGGTAAATATTTCGAATTCCCCGTCGTACACCAGGAGATGTAAATTCGAATTCTTTCTTAACATGTTCACTGGAAGAAAAATAAATGTGTGCGGATTTGGATATTTAGCCCAGTTTTATACTTACTCGCAGAAGAAGAATAAAAGCCGGCCAAGTGCGAGTCGGACTCGCGTACCATTACGCAAAAAACGGCAAAAAAATCACGTTTGTTCTATGGGAGCCCCACTTAAGTATTTAATTTTGTTTTTAGTAGGTATTTGTATAGCGGCAACAGAAATGTAGCATCTGTGAAAATTTCAACTGGGTAGCTAAGTCATGAGTTACAGCCTGGTGACAGACAGACGGACGTACGGACAGCGGAGTCTTAGTAATAGGGTCCCGTTTTTACCTTTTGGGTACGGAACCCTAAAAAGTATTACCTACATAGTTAACCTCCTAAGGCCCAAGGTCCTACCTATAGTACTTCTTCAGTTCGATGAAATTTAAACCATATTCAATTGGACCAGAGTTGCATTTCCTTTGTTTCGTTAAATTTTCAAACAAATAAAATCAACACTATTCCCTGCACTATAGGTTCAAACTTCGATCAACACGGAAGAGATGCGGCATTCGCAATATTTCCCCTCTGCCTAGGTACAAGATCAACTGATCTAGCGCGGGTAATAAAACTAGTTGCGCTCGGATTTTTAACTAGACCGAGTCCAGACGCGCGAGTGAACACAGCAGCAGAAAAAATGCCTAATTGCTTAGTTTTTTGTTGTACTAAGAGGTCGGGGACATCAAATTTACAAAAAGAAGGTGTTACATTTCACATGTAATATTTTTTTTACATATCATACGTTTAATTACATTTAAACACAATTATTATATTTTAGTCTCATGTAATTGCTGGATTTATCGATTTTGCTCGCCCAGTACAAATTGCGGATCGGTCGAGCGACAAATCCGTCTTCTCATCTCTCAGAAAACAATAAAATTCTTTGGCGAAAATGTGTTAGTGTGCGTGTTGTGACACTTGTGACTCGTCCTTACACAAAAACAGATCGAGGTGTGCAAGATTTGTCTGTGTAGGGTGTCATTTTCTATGTATTTGTGTCGTCATTACAGATTAGATTTTGTATGTAAGTGTGTGAGAAGTGCGACTGTGTGCACGTTCCCCCCCGCGAAAAATGGCAGAATGATTTGTATGTCAAGATATCGCTTGGGCCTATCCCTTCCGACGTGTCGGAAGCCCGTGTTGATCGAAGGGTTCAAATATCAGTCGCAATATTTGGGTTTTGCATTTGTACGGCTGGGCCTTAGGAGGTTAAAACTCACCAGCCCTCATCAGACCATACATCAGTCGCACCTCCCCCGGCTTGTCCCACAGGTCTGCAATAGTAATCCAGGAGCTGTTCCTCGGGTGCACGGGCTGGTAGCTTCCCTCGATGTAATACTCGAACACGAATTGGATCACCATGTTCCAAGACAAATATGTAAACAGGTACAGTAACAGCTCTAGCGCGGTTTTTGTGAGCACCTGTAGATAACTTTTTTACTGAATTACTTAAACTATTAAGATATATTATAATCGAATGCCGAAAAGGGCCTTTATTTACCTATTACATTCCTAAGTTATATTTATTTCTATGTAGGTAATCTTAGCATGTATTAACCTAAGTAGTACAGTCAGCATCAACTGCTTGAGGTGCTACTTATTCAGATTTTAAAATCTGTTATGATTTTGATATGTTACGATGGCTTAATTGCGCTTATCGATGCGCGCGAGTTGCAGAGAGTCGTGTCATAAAGCATCTGGCTCCTGCTTATTGGTGCGCGCGAGTAATGCTGGATCGTGTAAAAGTCATAACATATGGTTAAACAGACAGAATCTTACCTTTATTCTCAAAACCGTGCATATATTGCTATGATACTTGAACATAACGAAGTACTCAATAGACAAAGCTGAGCACGCAGCTCGCACAAAATGCGGATAGTTTGATATTTCGGAATACATTTTGTGGATCGCGCAAAACAGATGCATGAAATCCACTAGCATCCATGAGAAGAAATAGTTCTTTAAAATCTTGTAGCGGTTGAATTCTATGCGTTGTCTGTTTTTACCGTCCACGAAGCCGGTAAGGAGATTGATAGGGATATCGACGGCGACAAAGGCGATGTGGTTAAAGTCTAAAAAAATAAAGAGCGGATCCTAAAAAAACAAAAAAAAATGTATAACATGCTGATTGCTAAAACATGAAACATAAGATAAACGTACTAGTGCTCGACATGCTAATGCCCCATAGATGGCACCCTGATGTAACCTCTATTGACATTACACTCTAAAAAATTACGACCAACTAAGAGCAGTTTTCTCTTAGTTGACGTTAAGTTAATTACAACAATAACGATCTTATATAAATCAAAGAAAGCTGATTACTTAAAACAATAAGTGTATCTGTGATTGAACTAATAAAGTAGGTATGTTATTAATCCTAACAATTGTATACTTTGCATCTATCATTAACTTATTGGCATAATTATGTAACGTAGGTTGATTCAATCCTTAACAGCCCTTAGTTGATCTTGCTAGGATCAATTAGTTAGCATAATTATTTTTCATGTAAATATTGAACAAGATCTTAATTGGTTCAGTTACATAGATATAGTAATAGCAATCAGAATTACCTTATTTGATGTGTCTAAGTTCTTGTTAGGCTCGTATGGAATCAAGGTGCTTGATTACGACTATCAAGATATTGATAGGGCCAACCAAATTTTTTTAGAGTGTAAGTTTCAAGTTGACATGTACTGGGACCGCGTCGAGCACCAGTACGTTTACCTTACTTAATTTATTAAGCGAGAAGAGATCATGGCAAATTTAACAGTTTTGAATGATTCACAATTAGTTTTAGAAGACTTATATCGACCGGGATATGAACTTTGATTAACTTTTGTATTGTTTTCGAGCTCCCGTTATTTCGACGCAGTTACATGCATCTTGTACACGGGTAACTGAAGATAGCTGGTGGCTGTCAAAGTTGTGTAGACCGCGCTTGGTCTACCCTCAATCGAGCGCGTCGGCTGCCTTCGATTTCAACTTTAACACCCACCCGGTATATTCAGTTACCCGTGAACAAGATGCATGTTCTGCGTCGAAATATCGGGAGCATGAAAATAATACAAAAGGTAATCACGGTCCATATTCCGGTCGATAATAAGTCATGGCAAATTTTATTAGAATAGATTAGAAATAATTTTATTCATGAGCACAATCACAAAATAGAAAATTATACATAATAGAGAAACATATAAGAGGATAAAGTGCCACAAAATGGTCTCATCTCAGCATGTTGCTGGCGACTTCCAGCGCTTCCGATAAGACCATCCGGTGAAACAAGGGACTGTATAACCTTTACCTAATACCATCCGTGAACCAAACTAACGACCGGGATCGAAAAACTTTTCATTGACACTTGAATGCTCGTAGCATGAGTAAAGAAGACCAGTATAACCCTGGTCGTCAGTTTTTTTTGCGGACAGGTAACACAGCATTTAGACAAGAGCCACGGGCACGTGAACACTGAAACGTCTGCCCTACTTTTGTTTAATTTTATGGCGGTCGGCGTCAGCGTTGAGCGTGAATTTCATGGCCCTCTAGAATGGATGACAGATTCCATCATCAATAAGTGGTATCTAGATGAGACAATTTTTCGCCAATCCGATGAAATTCTCCGATCGAATCAGCAGGTGCGGACACATAAATGCCAATTTTCATAGTAATTATCTATGGAATGAATTTTCCTGATCAAATCAATTGATTTGATCAGTCATGTCTGGATACCACTATAAATACACAAATACAAAGACATAGAGCGTCTTATAGATGCGTCTGGTGACCAGAGGGCTGGCAGCTACTTCGGCCAGAGACTAAGGTGACGCTGCCAGTCTTCTGGGCACCTCACATGACAGCGACCTGGGGTGCATTTTTTATTTATAAGTTTATTTATAGGATTATTTTAATTTTTATAATGCATGTAGTTTAGCCTTATTGTTTAGTTTGTATTTTTATGTCCCAATAAAAAATGGAATTTCCATGAATACACAATAACATAAATACTTACTTCATCTCTAGGCTTTCTGCTGGAGATCCATAACGGCAGGAACAATATCATACTGATGAGTGTGGTGAAAACGAACGCCTCAGCCCAGACACGTAGTTTGCTGAATGGGTGTATGGTGAACGGGTACTTGGTGAATTGGCGGTGTTTCTCTGCACACAGACCTGCGTAGGACCTATGGCAAAGAGTAATATAATATATACTTACTCGTAATTAACCTATGGTAGCTAGTCACCTTCGCCGTAAATTTACGACAATAAATACAGTACCTTATAAGTTAGTACGTATACTACTCACTTAAACATAGAGATAGCTCTTATATCGTTAAAGTTAACCGCAGTGAGGTCCAAAATGAATCTTCTGAGCCGACTGCATTTAATCTCATATTTATTTTGCAGGTTAGTCAGGGAACATTTGTGTAGTTTAAAATATTTCTTCCTTTCCTTCCAAGCTTCACTATTATCAGTTGTTTTATTAGTTGGTTTATCGGTTTTATTTTCTGTTGACATGATTATTTAAATTATTTTTTACAATTTATTAACTAAAAATGAGATAACGCTTTCCAACAGTAAATAATGTCAGCGATGGCTATCAGTACCTATAGACAGGGCAGACAGGGTGACAACACTGACAACAGATTGACAGCAGCGGTCAAACCATGAATCTAGTATTTTAACTGGATCAGGCATGAGGGATGGGGGAAAATGACCGAACGGGATAGTCTTATTATGTATCTTTCAGTAGGAGTAGCAGCTATCAGCGAAAGCGCTATTATTGTTTGTCCTTGTCACAGTCACATTTTTTTATTCCCCACCTCGACTGGCAGTATCTAAAGAGGATTAGGTACCTCCACCTCTGACAAAAAAAGGCTCTAGAGAAGAGAGGAAGAAAGACAAATGCACTAATGTTAATGTGCTATGATAAAGCTACATACCTAGCATCTGTTTATTATGGATAGCTTTATCCATCTTTATCCACGTGATAAAATAACTGTCACTGTTTAACACCGTGGGAAAGAAAGTGACGGACACCGTTTTATCACGCTGTCACGTAGACAAGAACGACCATCATATCCGTACAGATAGGGATTGTGTTAAGACCCCTAGATGTGAATAAAGTGTGAGATTTATAACTAGAATGAATTGCTAATATGTATTTACAGCAGTTACTTGTGATTTTGCGCATTCAGGGAGCAGGAAGAAGGATGGAATAGTACCTAAGCAAGAAAAATAAGAAAATACATAGTATTGTATTTAAATATGTCATTTTATTAGTTATTTTGTACTAACATCCATGGTATAACATTCGTTCTACCTCGCTTCCATACTTCTGAACAGGTTTTCGAACAGAATACAGCACTCAGAATAACAGTTTCCGTTCTGTCGATGAGGATTATATCCCTGAAAAAAAAACGAAAAAATATGAACAATACCTACGAATATAAAATTATGCACCGTGGATCCGAATGTAGGTGTGCTGCAAATATCTTATTTCTTGCGGTAAGTATGAGTCCAATCTTATTCCGAAATTCTTGAGTAAGATAAGTCAAAAACGTTTTTGAAGAAAACAACGGACGCAATTTTTTTCGTTTTGACTGTACCATTCCTATTATTTTTATTTTTTCTTCTGTTGTTCTTGGTTCTTGATAACCTATTTTCCTCTTTAATCAAGTATATTTTTTGAGATTAACATAAACATTCATTACATATAGTTGTTTTTTTTTAGCATTAGAAAGAACTTGAAAAAACGCTTTTTAGCGCTATTAAATCAGTAACTATTAGTACCTACTATTACTTATGAAAGCAGAAGAATATAAATGATCGTATTAGATTCATAATTGTTACATATTTGCCGTAACTTATAAATATTTTAAAAAATGTGTTTTTCAAATAAAAGACACATCAAGATTGTTTACCTTATTTCTAATGCTAAAAAAACGAACTATAATTCATATGGTGATTGTAATGGCGAATATAGACATTGATATCATCGTACGTTTAAAATATTAAGTCCGTCCCATACATTCTATTACGAAATTCTAACTCAGGTCACATAAAATCCTTCTTGACAAGCCTAGATCATCTGAAGCCCTAAAACCCTACTCAAAATATGAGCGTCCGAAATGTAAATCAGGCAATTTCTTACCCAAGGCAGAACTCATATAACACGAAATCAAATATAGGTTTCTTGCAAGCGACGTTCTCACAGTTCGATATAGGTCCCACACGTAATTCTCTCTTCATAAAATCTGGTAGAAAGCTGAAGTATTTATCCACTATATCAGATGGTGCGTAAATTCTTTGCTCTTTTGTATTATTCCCATTTTTAAAAACAGATGGTATGACTTTGAATTCGTAGTTGCCATTTTTGTCTTCGCTTTGTATGTTTTTAGATTCCAGATTAAAATTTAAGAAGTTTTGAATATTTGACACATTTCGGTTATAATAATCTGAATAAATGCTTGGTGTGTCTGTTGATAGCTTTTTGGCGGTTTCTGATATGATCTGATACATTCTTCTTCGGCATAGTTCGTATAGATTTGGTGGCGAATATGCACTTTCCAATATATTTTGGTGTTGCGGTGGACACTGTATATCTGTTTTATGGGAGCTGTTCTCATTGGTTATGGTCAGTCGGCATACTTGTATATTCGTAGAAATTGCTTGAGGTTTTCTGAAACAAAAAATGCATGTTATATTTTCGATAAGAAAGCATGGATTAGGCTGTTTGAAGTAGGTCCGTTACATATACATACACCTACAATAGTTTTATGGGAACACTAAAAAAAAATAAGTAGGCAAGTAGGTAAATTATAAGATTCATCGATTTAAATATTTTCTACTGTAAGACCCCAGGCTCTACTGTGTTATTAATAACCTATATATTACTGTGTGTGTACACACACACGTGTGTGTGTAATTCCGTAAGAGTTCAAAGTGCGGTAATTCGACGACGCCTTGATTTGAGCGGTCAATTTCATGGGAGGCGGAATGATCTCGTGATCTATCAACTTTGCTACCAAGGATATAAAATTAGAGTAATTAGCTTACCCCATTCCGAAGCTCCTAGTCTGCTGGTCCCTAAACATGTGGTACCACAAAGAGAAGGGTATCGCCTTCAAGCTGTTCCTCCAGAATCGGAACTCGCAGTGGTGCTGGTTGAACACGGGACGTTGGGGCAGCCATTGCAAATAATTATCTGGAATCAAGAGAAATCAATGTTTTTATTTCAATTTCTGTACTTTTCTTCAAACAATATGTAGGTAGGTACCCGGGCACTCTTAAATTACACATTTCTTGGAACTTTGTAGGAAATATTATGTTATTTTCATAAAAATATGTTCCATAATATCAATATCTAGATGGACAAGGACTGCACAGGATCGGGAAGAATCGAAAAAGTGGGGGAGGCCTTTGTTCAGCAGTGGGAGATTATAGGCTCCTAATAATAATAATAAATCAATATCCAGAGAGGAAAATGGGGACTACGTTTGGAGAAACGGCCGTTCCCCTTCCTCTTAACAAGCAGGATTTGAAATCTTCCAATATCCGATACAATAAAGCATTAAGTAGTAAATAGCTATCCCCAACAAATCTTATAAATCGATGACCACCCGAAATAGGTCAACCAAATGAGGAAACCTTGATTTATCTTAGACAGTTAGTTATCCGAGCAAACATTAAATCACTAAACAACCATACAAACTTCAACCTTACCACATCGGCTTAAGGTATAATATGGTTGGTAGACAACGATGTAACGGCTAGTCTATTCAAGAAACCTCTCTTTCTCGATTGGGAACTTGTTCCAGTGTAAGTTGATCTCTTGATTCGAAGCAGATACGTGTACCTATACATAGGACAGAATCATAATGGTTAGTCTGAAGTTGACTAGCCAGTAACCTTTGTGAACAGTCGAATTTCCCAAGCTGTATATTGCTTATTTTGCGGTGTCAAATTCTAAATCTAGTTGTAGCAACAAGACAGCTGATTATTTAACTCTATTATTTAAATTGCCGAGTTCATCGATTTTTTTCTTTTTGTGGTGAACAATAAAAAGCGGCCAAGTGCGAGTCGGACTCGCCCATGAAGGGTTCCGTATTTAGGCGATTTATGACGTATTAAAAAAAAACTACTTGCTAGATCTCGTTCAAACCAATTTTCGGTGGAAGTTTACATGGTAATGTACATCATATATTTTTTTTAGTTTTATCATTCTCTTATTTTAGAAGTTAGGGGGGGGGGACACACATTTTACCACTTTGGAAGTGTCTCTCGCGCAAACTATTCAGTTTAGAAAAAAATGATATTAGGAACCTCAATATCATTTTTGAAGACCTATCCATAGATACCCCACACGTATGGGTTTGATGAAAAAAAAAATTTTGAGTTTCAGTTCGAAGTATGGGGAACCCCAAAAATTAATTGTTTTTTTTCTATTTTTGTGTGAAAATCTTAATGCGGTTCACAGAATACATCTACTTACCAAGTTTCAACAGTATAGTTCTTATAGTTTCGGAGAAAAGTGGCTGTGACATACGGACGGACAGACAGACGGACAGACAGACATGACGAATCTATAAGGGTTCCGTTTTTTGCCATTTGGCTACGGAACCCTAAAAAAGTAGGGTGTATTGCGGTAATTTCGTATGTTCCAAAACTCAATTGAAATTCACCCAAAGTTCCATCATAATAAAGAGTGACTGAGTCCCTTTTCAGAATTATCCGAAGGTTTTCGACATTTGTAATCACCCGAATACACCTATTTATAATTGTAAATTATAATTGTGACTAGGTACTTTATTCTTTGCGCTTGGCGAGCTTTACGACCGATGGTAAAAGCAAACTAGTATGTAACTGGGTCGAGTAAACTTGACTACTGTAAACCGGCGTTAACATATATTCGGTTTATAGCAAATAATACTAAATTTTTTACAGTGTATTTTGCGTGGGTGGGATTTCAGTAAAGTGCTACGGACCTCGAGACCCTGTTTTCATTAAAAAAAACGTGTTTATAATTTTTATCCTAATATGCCTTATAGAAATGATTGTTAGCTTATATGTTACTTACGTTATTACATCAAATTACGTTTCGTTTAAGTTTAAATCAGAATTTATTCAGGACTCACATGTGAGTCACTGGCCCTGCGGAACTGTTTGAGCATGACCCATACGCTGAGTCGCTGGCCCTGAATGGGTTAACAAAGTAAATACGCATACGTCAAAATTGTTTTTATGCTTTAATGCTTACAGTGCTCTTCTTAGGTACCTATATGGTATCATTTTAGGAAAAATATCTAGGAGACCGAGCTTTGCTCGGAAACCATATAAAAACTGAAAAATGCGCGTTTTCCCAGAGATAAGACCTAGCTACATCGATTTTTCGCCCCCGAAAAATATAATCAATTTTATGGAAATCGTTAGAGCCGTTTCCGAGATCCCCGAAATATTATATATATATATATATATATATATATATATATATATATAAATAAATAAACAAGAATTGCTTGGTTAAAGGTACTGGAATCCAGCAATTTTTGGAGCTAATCTTATTTATTACTTGAGGATTCCACACGCAATGTCACACTCTTAAAGCCGTTACCTATTTTATTAGTATTTTATGACAACACGCAACCACAAATGTAAATAAAGCGACGCAGTAATTATTTTTAACAACAATTTCACCAGAAATACTCGGTTATCTAAATAACAGGGTTGAATAACATGTCAAAAAAGTTTCATTCAGTAAAAAAAACTTTGATATAATATATATTATGGCGTTGTCAACGAAAAGTAATATAAAAAAATTAAATGATTAACAATTCGACCAAACAAAAAGGATATGGAAGCCGGTAGTAATTGGTTCAATAAGTTTTTGGCAAAAATGTAATTTTTGGTACAAGCTTTTATCGCTGACTGTACTTTTCTTTCCACATGCAACTCTTAACAATTCTTAAAACCCCAAACACAATTAGGTTGCGTTGTTTCATCACAGAGTTCCTATGGCTACCTCGTATCTCTATCATCAGATTAGCTCGATGGTACCATAATATTGCATTGTCACCCGACTCACTTATGTATGCAAATTTTCAGCTTCATTGGAAGTTGGGAAGTGGGTCAAATTTAATTTGCAAGATTTGTTCGAACACGTGATTTAAATAGTAGCAGGGTTGAATAATATGCCAAAAAAACCGGCCAAGTGCGAGTCGGACTCGCGCACGGAGGGTTCCGCACCATCAACAAAAAATAGAGCAAAACAAGCAAAAAAACGGTCACCCATCCAAGTACTGACCCCGCCCGACGTTGCTTAACTTCGGTCAAAAATCACGTTTGTTGTATGGGAGCCCCACTTAAATCTTTATTTTATTCTTTTTTTAGTATTTGTTGTTATAGCGGCAACAGAAATACATCATCTGTGAAAATTTCAACTGTCTAGCTATCACGGTTAGTGAGATACAGCCTGGTGACAGACGGACGGACAGCGGAGTCTTAGTAATAGGGTCCCGTTTTTACCCTTTGGGTACGGAACCCTAAAAAGATTTTGGAATGATGATTTCCATGATAGATCTATCATATGTCCTTTCCTAGCCTTCAGTGGCATCTGGTCTAGAGTATCAAAATGTCTAGGGTATCATAATGTCTCCGTATACAAAATGTCCAAGTGTTAATATAGTAACCTAGTTGTCAGCGTCGCCCTCCCAGCTTTTTTGTCCTCTTTCCACAGCACGCAAGATCTCGCCAATAAAATTTTTTGCCCTCCCGCCGACAATATCTGCATCCAAATACAGATCGAGGCCAAAAATGCTTGGACGCAAGCCTGCCCGGAAAATCCAATCCCAGCCTTCGTACATTCACAAAAACTTTGGGATGAGCCCCTCTGCAGAGCCACCTTAAAATCTCTTATTGATAATGCTCAAAGCCCTGCAGAGCGCGCTCGCCTCCTAGCCGTTTCGGAGCCAGAGTCGGGGCTCTGGCTCCATGCGTTGCCATCCCCCAACATAGGCACCCTCCTTGAGAGAACGACCCTCACACTCGCTACCAGTCTGCGATTGGGGGTCAAAACCAATGAGCCCCACCGCTGCCGCTGTGGCTCCAATGTTGACGAGCTGGGCCACCACGGCTTGTCCTGCCAGAGAAGCGCGGGCCGCATCTCTCGCCACGCCTCCCTGAATGATGTCATCCGGAGGGCGCTTGCTTCCGTTAGCGTGCCGGCCATCCTTGAGCCGAACGGTATCGCACGCGACGACGGCAAGCGGCCCGACGGGATGACACTCATTCCTTGGAGGCTGGGGAGGACGCTTGTGTGGGACGCCACCTGCGTTGACACGCTCGCACCGTCCCACCTACAGGCGACCTCCGTCAAGGCGGGAGCTGCGGCTACAACCGCTGAACAGAACAAGCGGCGCAAATATGCTGTCCTCGGCGAGGGCTACATATTTGCGCCGTTTGGCGTAGAGACTCTGGGACCGTGGGGGCCTAGCGCAAAAAGCTTTTTTAAGGAAATGTCCCAGCGTCTCATTGACACCTCAGGTGACCGGAGGGCTGGCAGCTACCTCGGACAGAGGATAAGCCTGGCCATCCAAAAAGGTAACGCTGCCAGCCTTCTGGGCACCATATCGCATGATGAAGGTGACCTGGGGAGCATTTTTTACTTATAAGTTTTGTTTAAGATTTGTTTTATTTTAGTTTTAATTTTAACGTTTAGTTTCTTGTTTTTCTCCATTGTGTTTAAATAATATTGACCAATTATAAAAAAATACCATAGTATCGATATGACGACAATATTAACTTGACTAGAATAATATCATAAAGACTAAACTATCAATATGACTAGAATGCTTCGAAATAATCAAAGTAACAAATCTTAGAGATAAAGGAAAAGTGGAAGTGGACTGGGTATCGTTAGCAGACGTTTCTGCTTGATAAAAATAAATCAAAGTAACGCCTAAACAAATGTCTTCAAAATAGGAGTTCGCTCTTAGGTTTAGGATTCTGGTGGCATTTTTTAGCACAAGTAATGCAGTGGAGTCGCCATTGTATATTTTTGTACATATTTGAATAAATGCATAACTAAATGATAAATGCCTATAATGTGGATTTTGTAATATAACATTTAAATAAATCTTAGTTATTTTATACCTAGATTTAAAATATTTCTTTCGATAAACCCTAGACATTTTGATAGTCTAGACCAGATGTCACTGAAGGTTTTCAAAATGTAGTGTCGATAATCTAGTCATTTTGATAATATTGACATTTTGATAATCCAGTCAATTTTATAATATTGACATTATGATAATCTAGTCATTTTGAAATTATGTCATTTTAATATTGTAGTCATTTTGATAGTGTGGACATTTTGAATTCATCATTTTGTACAGTTAGACTTTCTGGTTACATGGACATTTTGATACTCTAGACCAGGTGCCACTGAAGGTTTCCTAGGACTCAAACTATCTCTACAGCTCAATTTAGTCGGTTCAGCGGTATAAGCGTGAATAGATGACTGACAGATAGACTATCAGAGTTATATTCGCATTAATAGGGATTTATTGTTATTGTGTTTCTATTTCACTACATAAGGGCAAGAAAGGAATTAGGAAACAATTAAATGTTGGGTTCGATAAATACCTATTGTAACGAGGAATAATTATTTGAATTTCGATGTGTTATATAAAAAAAAATTAGAATGGATTAGGTACGGTCCAAAAAATAGGAGTGGAGTGGAGTTTGCCATAGTAATAGTGCTACAGATTGTACGGCACCGCGACCTTGGTCCGGTCAGCCTTACCTCGCTTTCGCTCTAAGCGTTCTCAAAAAGCTACAACACAACACCAACATACTATAATAAACAGGTCTAGATACCACAAACCGATAGATACCGCAGCGCTCTCAGCTCCGCGATCCTCAGCGGCAACTCCGTTAATTCATTCTCGTCCAATATTAGGAACTTCAAGCCCCTGACATCGCCTATCTCATCCGGTATGTTCCTCAATCTATTCCCGCTAACATCGAGACACTTTAGACTCCGCAACTTCGATATCTCTCGAGGCAACACCGCTATATCGTTGCCGCTTAAGTAAAGGCTCTCCAGGTGCTCCAATCTGCCGATGTCGCTCGGCAGATTAGATATTAGATTCTCCTTTAAATATATATCAGTTATTTCTGATTCTTCACCCTTTAGCAAATGTAAAGGGAACTCGGTGAAGCCTCTATAATTCCAATGCAGAACAACCGTTGGTAAGTTATTATCACTGTAATCCATTTTTAAATATCATTACACTTAAACACACTTTTTAGTTTTTTTTTTTGGCTGATTTTCGTAGCCTTAGTCCGAAATTAAAAATAAAACGAAGAAGCCAGTTGTCTTTGATCCCGTCGGCCGTATACTGCATCCCGTAGCGAACGCGCGAAGATATTTTTAAAACTATAGCAAGGTCTCGTATAAGAATTATTATGCCAGACGGAATATAGGTGAAACGTTAAAATAACGATAACAATTGTAAACGTGTGATTGAGTTTTTAAACTGAAATAGCTGACCTGATTTATAAGGCGACTATATTAAATTATTAATGTTTGCGTGCATTTGTTGCTAGCATGAAAGTGCCTAAGTATGCCATTTTACAACCTTTTAATTTAACTTGCAAACGAATATGTAAGTATGTTCGGGTCAAATCTTGCAAGCTATATATACTTGGTCAACCAGATCTTGACAGTAGAAAAACGCGGCAAATTTGAAAAATGTAGGCGCGAAGGGATATCGTCCCATAGAAAATTTGAATTTCGCGCCTTTTTTTACTGACAAGATTTGGTTGACCAGCTATAAAACTTACATTTTATAATTCAATTGAGCTGAAACTTTACATAGGAACCTACAATGTAATATGGAATATGGGTGACATTTCTATTTCATTATGGTACCATCGAGCTGATCTGATGGGACACAGGAGGTGGCCAAAAAGCTCGATGTCCATTGGATCAACCTTGACCAATCTACGAGACGCAACTATATGATAGAACGAGATCGCATTACCGCTTGCTCTTCTAACACATAACTGCGTTCCTTATTAGATGGGACAAGATTGATGAAGATTGGCTCAATGTATACATTTGAGCTTTAGACTCAAAGTGGATCATAATTCTTACAAATATTTCCTACCTACACTGAAAAAGTACTTATCAATGAGTTGTAAGAATCTGGATATCGTTAACAAAGAAAATGAACATTGCATACTTACCCACTTATTGCAGTTAAGGTCATGCATTGATTATGTGCACGCGAAACATTGCCGGTTATTACACACACAGCGTAGCTATTAGTAAATTCTACATAGATAGAATTTGTGATCACAATTGGTTACACGATCGAAAGTTGGCTACTTTTTCTAAAGTGCCTAAACAACGTATATACCGACGACCTAGTAACGTCAATGTGGCTAACTCCGTCTTTGGGACTATGTTGTTTTTGTTTTGGACGTAATACGTCCATTAGCGTTTTGCTCGATCAACAAACAAAATTGATAAATTCATCGACAAATTAGCGATTGCTTTTAGTTTCAAGAAAGCAAATGGGGTTTTTTCCTACGATTGAAAATCAAATAAATATACGCTCGAGGACGGAATAGTCCCTATGACGGAATTAGCCACATTGCCCTTACCTAAAGTTAGGTTAGTTGTGACCTAAGTCAAACACGATCAATATCTGGGGGCACGGAAGTGCCCCCGCCAAGACGAGACAAAGGGCAAAAGGCAGTGCATATCTTTTCTCGGCAGGTTTCGTCGTTCATTTTTCATTTGCAAAATCCCTAATAGGGTTGTTGATACATGTTGAAATTTATAACTAAGTAAATCTAGTTACATATGTAGATATAAAGTGAAGCAATATATTCACTATAAATTGGAAACTTAAAAAAATATTTTTTAATAAATCCCTACCCCTCTACACAAACTGTGACCAGCCCAAGAATTTTTGAATTTCTCGCCAAAAATTTGTGTAATATTTCAATAGCCAGACTCTAGCTATACTACAGAATGAGAGGTGAACATCGTTATCTCATTCTAACAAATATCTAGCATTTCCTAAAGTCACGTTACGTAAAGATGTCGAGTGTCTGGCGCGAGTCCAACGCGGCGCGTCCGAGGTCGGCCGAATGTAAACAAACACACGTCACTGGCTAATGGCTTCGTCACTATGGATAGCTAGTGATCCAAAAGACTCGAGCCCTTTGAGCCTTTTTTTAGGGCTCGCCTCATTTCTTGACGCCTAAAAGGCTAAAAGCCTTTTTTATTTCATTAGTAAAATAGGCTTTTAGCCTTTTAGGCGTCAAGAGATGAGGCGAGCCCTAAAAAAAGAGCTAAAAGGGCTCGAGTCTTTTAAGTCACTATGGATAGCCAGTGTAACATGATCTCTGATAAGGTATTGCAAGACCCATATATATTACTGACCAACATTAAATCGAACTGCAAGCTGCGGACATTTCTGAAAATATAAACTTAAAAATTCGCTTTAGATAACCCCTAGTGAATATTTCTAAAATACCTATTCAAGAATTTGTAGTTCTAAGGCAAAATATGGTTATAAATGGAAGAATAAACTTAAACCAAAACAATTGAATATTGGTATTTATTTACTATTTATACTAAAATTAAGTACGTAAATATTGATAGTTGGATGGTTAAACGGTAAGTACTAAAACTATGTGGAAAATATGATAAAGTTAACAATCGAAATAAATTAGAAAGAAATAAAAGTTGTTACTTAAAGTGTGATTTTTCAAATTCATTTATTTCTGTAAATATAACATCATTGAAAGTATTGGAATCAGAGGTATATTTACAAAATACATAATAAAATGTACTAATTATACGTAGGTATTTAAAGGCGTGTTTTAGAGAGGAAAGTATGTAATACACCTATAATTAATTACAATGTAATTGTTATATCGTAATGTACGAATACATATGTGCAATACGATGACGTGTATACTATAGTTATTCTATAGTTACCTAAATTTGTTACAGTCCAGTTATATAGTCTACATTAGAATACATACCTACTACACATTATTTTATAACATCTGCTCTGTTATTGCTATTGTATACCGATAAAATATTGATCAGCTGAAAATTCTTTGGAAGTATAAAAGTACTAGGATCTGATTAATTGTCTTACATAATGCTATTTTATTATTAAAAACATTAAATAGGTAACAAACGCCCTCAATAATCCTGAATTATTTTAAACATTTTTATATTCGGATTTAAAAGATAAATAGTCCATACCGGAAAAATGGCAATGTGTATAATATAGGCACCGTAGAACTATTCCTAAGAAGTCTGAAATTCGGTATATTTACTTTCATGCATGTTTAGTTTTATTTATATTTAAAGTAACGTATTTCGTAAGTAATCAATCCATGTGTACTCTTAAAAGTTTACATATTTAAGGACATAAGTACCTACTCTTAATGACCGAAATATTATGTCTATGTCTCATTGAAGTTCAACTAATTTGCAGTCTCAATAAAGCTTATAAATGTTAATTTACATGTTACAGATAACTCAGACAATAATTATTATGCTTATCTTGTTTTCTTGTGTCAGAAAAGCAAAGAAAGAACTACCTACGGGTATCACCATGACAATTGTACTAAGTACATACTTAAGCTAAACGTTTTAATCCTACGAAGATTTAAAGGGGCTCACTGATTAACAGTCCGCCGGACGGTATCGGCCTGTCAGTTAGAACAAAAAGTTGACAATTCCGAACAACTGACAGGCCGATACCGGCCGGCGGACTGTTAATCAGTGGGCCCCTTAAAACAATATCATACCAACACACTTTTTATTTTTAATAAAATAACAGAGGTAGTCAAAGCTTTGGTAAAGGGTCCATTTATCTAAATTCATACTAATAAAGACATACAGTCTTATATGTATGTCTTATTGTTTATCACATTTATTCATTCGCAGTTCAGTTTCAGACTTTCAAATATGCATTTCTAGAGATATGTTAAATTCTTTAGCTAATGTCATATACATTTTGAAAGTTTTAGACCTATCTTTATCACACATCGATACTTAAGTATATTTTAAGTAAATAAAAACAACTCTTTTATTATTCGAAATAAGATAATAAATGCCTAGTGCAAAAGTGCTTTATATGAAGTGTAAATATAAGAAGGTTTAATAAAGTTTTTTTTTAAATAACAATGTAAGCTATAGGTATACGCTAAACCAAAACATTGCAAGAAAATTCGATTGCCCACTAAGTACTTTCTCATATTTACCTACTCGCATCGTTGATTTTTTTATGTCCTTAAAATTAGCAATTATTTTTCATTTTATCATCAACAATAACATTGATGAAAAGTCACAGGCATGAATGTTTAATTGGCGAAATTTTATGTTAAACAATTGTTTTAATTTTAAATATTTTAGCTAAAATACAACTCTCAGATTGATTAAGAAACAGAGCTAAAAGCTCAAGTCAATACGAGTACAAGTTTAGACTTAGATTTTTGGGGCACTCCCCCATTTTTTACAAATCACTATTGCCGACCTAAAATTATTACTATCTCTAAGGGCCACCCCACATCTAGCGTCTTTCGAGCGTCGGCGTCTCGTCGGCGTCTACAACTCTATGGCCCTGCTCGACGCAACGTCGACGCGACGTCGACGCAACTGCGCAGCGACGTCATTTTCCATAGCGCTGACCGACGCCGACGCTCGAAAGACGCCAGATGTGGGGTGGCCTGCCTGGTGGGGGGTAAGCTGCAATCCAAGAAGAACAAATCTTATATTTTCTATGAAGACACAAATAACTAAAAACCAACTAACGAAAAAAATTGCAATTAACTTGTCGTGATTCCAAAAAATTGGTCGAGATAGAGGTTTACGTCACCTTGGAATTAAAATGGTACCTACTTAGCGTCACTTGCACCATCCCATTTACCGTGTCAAATTGTACTGGTAACCATGGTAACTCCAGGTTTAACCGGTTAAGGTGACAGTCCATTTCCAACCGCAGCTGCACTACTGTTCATTTTACTATGGAAATTGACAGTAACAGCGACGCGTTCAGTACCAGTAGTGCAGCTGTGGTCAGAAATGGAATGTTACCCTTAACCCCCGATTAGTGGGATGGTGCAAGTGGCACTTAAATAGAGTTATAAGTTTGAGAAACCCTTTCGAGAGAGAGAGAGATTCGAAGATACTGAATCTCTCTTCTTAAGAGAGATTCAGTATCTTCGTATGATCCTCACACGTCGCCCCTTCCCGTCTTCGTCGTCGCTGTCGCAAGATGGCTGCCGGTGGCCCAGCATCAGCGCTTGCACGTCGGGGTTGAGCGGCAGGGCGGGGAAGGAAGAGCGCCGCACCATCGGTACTGGGCGACCTGCTGTGATGGACAGAGATGGTTAGATTTAGTCTGCTTTGGGTGATATGGGTGCACAAAGTTAAGTCATCATCTTCCTCGCGTTGTCCCGGCATTTTTGCCACGGCTCATAGGAGCCTGGGGTCCGCTTGGCAACTAATCCCAGTAATGGGCGTGGGCACTAGTTTTTACGAAAGCGACTGCCATCTGACCTTCCAACCCAGAGGGTAAACTAGGCCCGTATTGGGATTAGTCCGGTTTCCTCACGATGTTTTCCTTCACCGAAAAGCGACTGGTAAATATCAAATGATATTTCGTACATAAGTTCCGAAAAACTCATTGGTACGAGCCGGGGTTCGAACCCGCGACCTCCGGATTGCAAGTCGCACGCTCTTACCGCTAGGCCACCAGCGCTTCACACACACAAGGGGTGCACAAAGTTAAGTACTGTGAAAATAATAGAGACAAGGTCTTTGTTAAGCTATCTACTAGGTATCTAGGTTTAGTTTCAGTACAGGCATTACATAGGGCAAGCATTGCACAAAAATATTTGTTGAAACCTAAATGGATTAACAATTTAAGTACATGAACTTCCTTAATTTGTATTAAGTAATTATTTTATCATTTTCATTGTTTCTGAAAAGGCTTCACGTCCATTTTCTAGTTACCTATCTCATTTCATTACATGTACTCGTATTATGACATAATCAGGTATATTAAACTGCGACAAGCTCCTGTAGGTCATCCTACCTAAATACCGTTGGGCGGATAGAGTGGAGGTAGATATCCGTGAACTCGGCGTCGGCGAAAGCTGGCGTGATACCGCTCAAAATCGTCAAAATGGCTCTTGTGTTGGAGGCCAAGACTTGTGGGTTATCGCGCCAGCCAAGTAAGTACTTTGCTTAGTCTGGGACTAGACCTGATACGCGTACGTCGGCTATTATACGTCGTGAAACGACAGCGTGCAGGTAATATTGTCTTGTCTGAGGCTTTGTCAAGCGTGTATGTTGGAACTATAACAGTAGGTTGATCAGTATACAGTTAGGTGCAAAACTGACCCAATAGTAGCGTTGATTTTTTTGGTTTTATTGGTTGCATAGGTTGGTCCCTCTTTTACAAGAAACGCCAAACAAAAAGAAAAAAATTACAATATCGCTCGCAATAAAAAAATACAAACGAAAAGAAAAAAAGAAATATTATATGTTATATTTACAATATTATCGCGTATTACTAAAACTATACCGCACGCATACATAAAAGTGGCGTAAGCACCTCGAAAACAATTTCCTGTCTCTTCTATTCTGGTATAGATCTACGAGTATGTTCCTACTTCCTCGTAACACAAAACCGGATTCCCTTTATATAACTTGACAATAGCTTAATGAAGAAAGTGCATGAATGCATTCACCTGCACATTATTGCATTCCTGGGAATACTCGCGCTCTTAAGCGCTCTTCACACGGGATGCACGCACGGCTCTGAGGGACTACCGCGAAATGACGTTATCTGCCTCTCTATTGCTCTTGCACATTCAATCAATAAAGAGGTAAATACAAAAAGTTCTATATTTTTATAGGTCTACCCAACTACGAAACAAATCAAATTATTTTTAAGAAAATACTTTAATTTTTTTTAAGTAGTCACAGATATTTAAATTATAATCTGAAATAGATATCATAAGTACACTAAAGAAAATGTGACCAAATCCTCCGGTGGCCGAGTGATGGGTGGTCTATTTCAGTTTATAGGTCTACCGTTTAACTCAAGCGGTTGGTGAGAGAATATTATGGCCAGCTACGGACTGGTAGAAGATACTTTTAATATATATTAAGAATTTCATCTAAATATTCCATCGCTGTCTTGTTTTCATACCAGAGCGTAGTGCGGATCCACATCCGATGTGAAGATCGCTTTAGAATATCTCGAAAGGCATACCCATGGACTTAATTTAATTTCTAGACGCGTTCTAGCTATTGCTGCGGTATTCTGGGACGCTATTCAACTTAGAGAGGTATTTTCGGAGCCAGTGAAGAAGCGACGTTCCCTGGTTCTAATTGTTCTCTGCATACCAGAATGGAGATTGTGACGATATAATCTGCCACAACGATGTACAAAAGTAGAGAGAGATTATTTAATTAGAGGTAAATGACAAATGAAATAATGTGCATATATAAATGAAATAAAATGAAATAAATAAATTTGACAGACTATCTAAATATAAAGAGTATACCTAATTCATTTCATAAAGGTACAGGTTAAAAGATGACACGCTAGACCAGGCCGGGGCCGGGCCGGAGCTTCCGGCGCTTCGTTTTCTATGGAAAGTATCACGTGATCACCGATCAGCCGTCATAGAAAATGATATAAGCTATAGTAGATATATATTTACAAACCAACCTATACTAGTCTACATACTTACCTAGTACCTACTTAAGATTGTTAAGATTTTGCAGATATAGGTATTGGTAGTATTAAATTTCCAATTAGTATTACCTACTTACAGGTACGTACGTACGTACCTAATAAGCGCCGCACCGTACAGCTACTGAAATTAGTGAAACCATATGAAGCCTTTGACTACTCATTCGGAACATCATTTAGGAGACTAATCAGACGTAAATGCTACTGGGTATTAATTATGAACATAGGTATACATATAGGTATTAGGTATTAAGTAGGTTCAATAACAAAAATGTTCAATCAATGTTAAGCGAATAAAGTCCATTTTAGAATAAAATCACTAACAATGCAAAACACTAACTAAAGAAGAGCTTACATTCTCAAAAAACACAAGTAAACTTGTGGCACTAGCATAAATTAAGTAGGAGAATACCTATTTAAAAGCAATAAATGTAATAGCAAATAAATTAAAGCAATAACAAAATTATTGATGGAAATATCTGCACTGGATTGCAATAACGGAGAAGGGTTCTAATTGAAGAATTTGATAAAATTTAAATAATATTTTGATACGACTATGATTCCTTGACGTCTGACACATCGCACACCATTAAGTAAGTGCTAGTAAAATGCCATGAGATAACTGCTGATTGTATTTCGTCAGCACCAATCAGCGTGATTATTATGACATTTATGACGCATCAAAATTGCATTTTGTCTAAGGGCGTTTTTTTTTTAAAGTTGTCCCCTACACTTTTTTTTCAAATTTGGGATTTTTTATGTTATTTCTACTCAGAATCACGAGCTCTTTCTATTCTAATAGGAGAAAAGAGTGTCCTAAGGTTTTTATTTCCATTCCGTCACCATTTTTCATAGACTTTGTATGGCAGTCGCGGAATGGAAAGATCGAAAAATGTATGGAAATTTTGGGACACTTTTTTTCTCCTATTAGGATAGAAAGAGCTCGTGATTCTGGGTAAAAATAACATAAAAAATCCCAAATTTGACAAAAAAAGTGTAGGGAACAACTTTTTAAAAAAACGCCCCTAAAGCAGAGACGCTTTCCTCATAGATTTTCCTTATTTAACCCGCCTGTTGCTATCCCTATTGCACGCACATAATTATATTGCTGTCCCGCCCATGATGCCGGTTGTAAATGTCACTGTGCCAACTTGACAGCAATATAATTTTATTATGGGTGCAATAAACATTGCAACAGGTACCAATATACGAAAATCTACGTGGAAAGGGTCTCTTCTTTAGACAAGTTTTAATTTGCGGGCGCTAGAGGTAGAGGATATCAAATTGTGAAATCAGAATCGGCCTAATAGTATTAAAATGAAAGCAGAACGATATGTCGCCAACATATTCCGTGCCTCTCTTGACAGGTTGGCAGTATCGCAGTTAATTACACTTTTATCTTTTCGGCGCCCAACAAAAGCAATATTCGACTTGTTTTAATGACAGCTCGTGACATGGAAACCATGTAAATGCTTTAGTTGTACGTGGTGATTTTTAAGCCGGAAAGTATTATGGTCAGTTAATAACTAAAACTTGTTAAAAGTAACTAGTGTTTTAAGTGAAGAACTCATCATAATCATAGCACTATATGCAATACATGATGTGCGATGTCATAAGCTTTCAAAAAACATGTCGAATAGAGTTTGAGGTTGGTAACTCGGTATATGTAAGCGACATTAAAATTATTATTAAAAATACATGTATATTTACCTGAAAGTCTTTTTCAGTCGTCAGACAGACCTTGTTTCGAAACATAGTGAAATAAGTTAAACATTGACAGAAGATGGAGATTAGATAGTTAAACATAGTCATAGACATAACAATTAATAGTGTTAGTCATAACAGTTAAAATATAGTGTAAGTCATAACAGTGTTATAGTTCGTTTTTTTTAGCATTAGAAAGAACATGCAAGAAGGTAAGCGATCTTGACATGTCTTTTAATTGAAAAAGGCTTTTTAAAAATCAAAAACTATTTACTTATGAAAGCAGAAGAATATACGAGTAGATGATCGTATTAGATTCATAATTGTTACATATTTGCCGTAACTTATTTTTAAAATGTGTTTTTCAATTAAAAGACAGTCAAGATTGTTTACCTTATTTCTAATGCTAAAAAAAACGAATTAAAGTCATAAACATCAACATTCTCAATAAACATTTAACCAACTATGCTGAAGCGCGTTTTATTTATATTTTCATGTTGATTGTTTTCAAAGTGTTAGCAATCAAATTTTATCCTCTAAGTAAGGGCTCATCCTACAAAAATAATGCATTTAAATTTAAAATAAATAGGGTAGGAAATAAGGTTGGATTTGTTTTATTTTAAAACCGAACGAAAGAAAAATGTAATCCAACTCTTCTCCAGTTGAAAATACATTTCACAGAAAAAAAATGTACAAGGTACAGGTAGAACCTATAGGGTTTTAGGATCATAAAACACAATAATTTGAATTCGTTACCTCGAAATATATCTGACAATAAAATAATCCATTTATTTTCTTTCAGAAATGAATTGAAATAGACTACGCGAAATAAAATATTAATTCTACAAATTTATCGATTATTTTTGAAGAAACTGCAACTATCTCGCAATCTGTCAATATTTTTGTAGGTTGTTTCGAATAAATCCAATCGTGTCTGATTTTAAAATAATTTATCAGTATACAAAAAAAGCGCGTCAGCATACTTGCCATTGTATGTGAACCTCATATAAACAACGAAGATTTAAAAATAACCATCTCAAAATAGATATAAAAACATACCAAAGAGCTTAGCAACCGATTGCCGCTTCACAAGCCTGGGTTCCGCTGTCTCTGTAGGCGTTGAACCGTCTGTCTGAGCCTTTCTATCAGACAAGTAGGAGTTAGTGGAGTCTCCACGGGTATATGGACGACTCTGGCGTCTATTCTTTTCCTCCCCACTAACCACTGATTCTGCTATTTGAAACAATTGAATACCGAATCGGCTCGATTCTCGACGCAACTGCTTTTTGTTTGCAAACTCTGCCAATGATTGCCTTCTTTCTCCATCAGGATTCAGTTTTCTCCGCTCACGTTCTTCTTCTTTAGCTTTCAGTGCGTCTAGAACTGCGTTGACACCTAGAGCCACTAAGAATACTGTTATGCCAATGACAGCTATAGCGTTACTGCTGTTGTCTAAATCTTTCGATCTTGTTTTGTTTTTCTTGATCAGAGCTGGTTTTTCGGTAAACACTTCTAAAATGCTGCAGGCATTGTAGAAAAATAGTGGGATTATCTTTGTTTTGATTTTTATTTTCACATCTTCCTTGGTGACTGATGTGTCTGGGACTAAAATTTCAGGGATTTCTTGTGCCAAATCAGGTAGCGGTTCTGGAGCATGTTCTTCTATAACATTCTCAGACGTGAACCAACTGTTGAGGCAGTACAAACAATACAGTATCAAAAACGCGATAAAAACCAAGATTTTATGTTCATTCATGTTTACATAGCAGAAGCACTGTTTTGTTTAGACTCAGATCGAATCCGCACGCGTCTGTTTGTGGAAAGAATCTTATTTATCAAATCGAGCACAGTTTCTCCAGTATTCACTGATATTTGTTGTTTTCTGACTGATTTAGGAACGCGTCGGGTCTTGTTTTGATCGGTGTGGTTACTACCCTTTGCGCATGTGCGTGCTGCCCTGGCCAGGTATTATCCTTGCATACCGAGCCTGGGGGAAGCTGAGGGCCTAACCGACTGGTATAACTGAGGCCTCCACATCCGTAGCAACTATTTGTATCAGGAAACCTCGCTTACGCTGGTTTTGTTTAAGCAGTTGGCTTGCCCGGTCTGATTATCGATAGGAATATCTCTCCAGGGCTGTCCATGCTTGTATATGCTTCTGTATTCACACACACGCCGATAAGCCCGTTACAGGGGATACCTTTGTTTTGTAAGGAATTCCTTATCAACATTTTATGAGATCGACATACGGTATAAAGGGTGTATTCAGATACATAAGCGACAAAAGAATATCAATTCAATACTTTTATTACACCACGCACACGCATACTACGTAGTTTTATTTTAGAACAAGCACATAAATTCAATTCGATTATATTTTGAAATCAATGGACAGTTCAGGATAATACACTTCGCATACTATACGATACGCCTAGGGTTTGCAATTCGGATCCGAAATGTATGCAATTATCCGGATCTGGATCCGGATCCGCGGATCTTCCCATACATTTCGGATCCGTCGTGCAAACCCTAGATACGCCTATGCAATATGCACGTAGGAGTATAATACTCGTACCTATATATGATTGTTTAATTTACCACGCCCGAAATTCAAGTATCTCTCGATAAGGTTTTATTTATTTTTTTATCTCTCTATTGATTACAGTTTGCATAACTGATAAATATTGTCATATTGTATTTAATTAAGCACTGCGTACTATTATTTATTATGTGGCACTGCACTGATAACACAACTTGACTGGATCAGTTAACACAAAATAAACAGTCAAAATTCTATTATAGAAAAGGTTTTCCTACTTTACCAAACAAAATGTATGTAGGTATAGTTCGTTTTTTTAGCATTAGAAAGAACTTGAAAGAAGGTAAGCGATCTTGACATGTCTTTTAATTGAAAGACGCTTTTTAAAAATCAGTAACTATTACTTATGAAAGCAGAAGAATATAAATCATCGTATTAGATTCATAATTGTTACATATTTGCCGTAACTTATTTTTAAAATGTGTTTTTAATTAAAAGACACATCAAGATTGTTTACCTTATTTCTAATGCTAAAAAAACGAACTATAACTTATAATAAAGAATTCTAAATTGAAAATCACACCACAAAATAATATCACTAAAATATACACTTTGTGAGTAGTGGGTACTTAAAAAAATAAATTAATTAAAAATTAAAAAACACGACTGCAGTTTAAAAGCGAACTGAAAAGCTAAAAATAATTTTTAGTTATGTTAGTTACTCAACTTAATGAATGTAAAATATAATATATAAGTGTTCTGTCAGGGTCGTAAACAGCAAACGGAAAAGCTTAGGCTCATTTAGGATCGTGACTGTACCTGTATATTTTATTTCGATGCAGTCGGGGACCTTGATATATTGAATTTTTCCCATTCACAGGTCCCCGACTGCATCGAAATAAAATATACAGGTACAGTCACGATCCTAAATGAGCCTCAGCTTTTTCGTTTGCTGTTTACGACCCTGACAGAACACTTATATATTATATTTTACATTCATTAAGTTGAGTAACTAACATAACTAAAAATTATTTTTAGCTTTTCAGTTCGCTTTTAAACTGCAGTCGTGTTTTTTAATTTTTAATTAATTTATTTTATTTTATACATTTTAGTGACCATACAAACCAATCACATTTTTTATATGATTTAAGGCACTTAAGTTGCTTCAAGGAGCTTTCATCATGTTGATATTTGATATGTTAGCATAAAACGTGCTTAAAAACCTAAATAGGCCGGACCCAAAAACCAGACGTATTGAAAAGTGCTATGGCTTAATATCTCTGCAACTACATAATTATTTCCCATTAGTTGGCTTTCGGCCTTCGCAATTAAGATACTTAGGGAAGCTGCAGAAAGCATGCACCTATCTTACGTTCCGGGCCTTCGGCCCTACGCGAAGCTCGGCCTTCGGCCTTTGCAATTAAGAATCTTGGGGAAGCTACAGAAAGCGCGCACCTTTCTTACGCTCTGGGCCTTCGGCCCTACGCGAAGGTCGGCCTTCGGCCTTCGCAATTAAGAAACTTGGAAAAGCTGCAGAAAGCGTGCACCTTCCTTACGCTCCGGGCCTTCGGCCCTGCGCGAAGCTCGGCCTTCGGCCTTCGCAATTAAGATACTTCGAGCTGCAGAAAGCGTGCACCTTTCTTAAGCTCCGGGCCTTCGGCCCTACGCGAAGCTCGGCCTTCGGCCTTCGCAATTGAGATTCTTGGGGAAGCTACAGAAAGCGTGCACCTTTCTTACGCTCTGGGCCTTCGGCCCTACGCGAAGGTCGGCCTTCGGCCTTCGCAATTAAGAAACTTGGAAAAGCTGCAGAAAGCGTGCACCTTTCTCAAATAATTTGTACATTTCGATCACATCTTAGATTAATTCTTCTAATTCTATAAAAATTGGTATGCTGGTAAAGTACATGAAGCTGAACAATTTCCACCATATTTCCCAAAATGTCCAAGAAAGTTTGTATGAAACATTCCTTTTTGTTACCAAATGTGTAAGGAAATCTGGTAACAAAAAAGGATGTTTCATACAAACTTTCTTGGACATTTTAGGAAATATGGTGGAAATTGTTCAGCTTCATGTACTTTACCAGCATACCAATTTTTATAGAAATCTAAGATGTGATCGAAATGTACAATTTGTTTGAGAAATGCTCACCTAGTCAATCGTTCAAACCGTTGCTTTCGTATTTGACACTTTCGCAATTGAAAATAACGTAAGCGCCACGTATGACGTTGTCGTATATAGCTGCAAAGGGAAATGTCATTAGCGCGATGTAGAACATTTCGTATTTTCTCTCCAACGATACAATTAAACATATAACTTATATATATTCGTATGATCGCCTTAAAAAATCCTTTCTTCTAATATCCCATTCAATAGATTTAGACAATTCATTTATCTTTGCGTTATACTTACATTTTGTAAAATCTTGTCCTACCAAATGAATAGTTTAAACCATATTTTGTGTACAGTTTTAGAATCGTCTTTCAAAATCCTTTATTTTAATACCCAACTCGATAGGTTTATAAGTTTTATTTTTGTTTCGGTTGCACAATTTGCAGTGCATAATCCGCCATATTGGTTTTGTGATGACGTCACATAGCCTATGTAACTCGGGATGACGTAAGGATTCCAATGACATCTCAAACACCTAAATCGGTTCAGGCACTTAGCTGTTACGGTGTAACAAAGAAACTTACATACCCACATACAAACATGAACCCTGAAAACAATACACTCTTTTTTTGGGGCAGTCGTGTAAAAAAAGCATGAATATCTTATTTTCCTCAAACAAAATAGATTATTAAATAAGTACTTAAATAAACATAAAGTTTCTAATACCTACTAAAGACATGATACAAAATGTTTTAAACTGGATTTAATTTAGAGTGAAAACTTTTATGTACGAAAATTGAATACAGTGCCATCTATGGGCAAGCAGCGGAACTAAGAAGACGATACAAGCATCTGTCATCGTGGCCGTCACTTTATTCATAAAGCTAGAGTGACTTATCATAATATGATAGACGATAAAATTGTAACCATCATACAACATAAGTAACCAGTATAATACAACTTTCTCAAACAGTTCCGATTTTAGACCACTCAGAATTATGGTTATGATGTGCATTATGGTTAGAAGCGTTGACTGCCAAGTTTATAACTCGCATATGGTGTGTTTACTGCTTTATGTAAGTAACAACTGTTTACTTATGAGTTACAGTAGTTAAGAGGAAAGGGGAGACCGCTTCTCCATAAAAATGTAGTCCCCATTTTCCTCTCAGGATATTGACATTATGGAATATATTTTTAACATGATTTGATGTATATTAAATATTAACCATATCTACGCCTCGTCGTTTGACTTTTTTTCGATTTTTTGATTATTATAAGAATCAGGCGCGAAAAACAAATTCCATATATATTTTTAAATGCTTCTAACTCAGGGGTCACCAATTAGTTTCTTCAGGGGTCCGGTTCGAAGCAAAAAAATAAAATAGGTCGGCGGTCCGGATGCGGACCGCCGTTTGCCATTTGGTGACCCCCTAACTTTTATATTAATTATATAATAAATTTTAAAAAACCTATACTAATCGATTTATACACAATTTCCATCTGCACGGTTTCTTACTAATGGTTCCACTTTGAAACAAAACTCTTCGAAACAATTGTCGCCAATTAGTTTTCATCGTTTTTTAATACATTTTTAAAGGAAATATTTCGATATTGCATCCCGGCTCGCAGTTACGATCCAGAAAGATTCCCATTTCGCGCTCCGTCGCATTTGGCTGCGTATTAAAATATGCAGGGGCGTGGAATTCTGTACATTTGGAATTGCTGAATACGACCGCCCCATTTTTATCAGTTAAACGTAACACAAAAAACCGGCCAAGTGCGAGTCGGACTCGCGCACGGAGGGTTCTGCACCATCAACAAAAAATAAAGCAAACAAGCAAAAAAACGGTCACCAATCCAAGTACTGACCCCGCCCGACGTTGCTTAACTTTGGTCAAAAATCAGGTTTGTTGTATGGGAGCCCCACTTAAATCTTTATTTTATTCTGTTTTTAGTAAGTATTTGTTGTTATAGCGGAAACAGAAATACATCATCTGTGAAAATTTCAACTGTCTAGCTATCACGGTTCGTGAGATACGTCTTAGTAATAGGGTCCCGTTTTTACCCTTTGGGTACGGAATCCTAAAAATTACCTACTGAAGTTTCTACACAACAACATAAGTATTTACTCACTTGTTTTGCAACTTATCGCACCTAAGCCCGTACAGGGAGTCACTGACGGTGTCAAAACTTACATATACGCTACTATCTAAAACGTACGCACTAATATGCGAGTAGGAGCGAGATGCATAGAAAGTAAATAACGTTCTCGATGGCGTTTATGTTTATGTCAGTGCCAATCTGGTGCACACTAGAAGCTTTTGTACCTAGTTGAAATACATACCTGGTTTTGTACCTAGCTGGTAAAGACTATCTTGATTACTCAAAAACTGATGTGAAAGCTGCATTTTATCCACATGTGTGGCAAATAGTTCTTAAAATATGCATCGAGGTGTACAGAATTGCAGAGGAAAATTGCAACGTCGCACCTGCCCTGCTAATTTATTTTTGCAAATTACGGAATCATACCCAGGATATCGTGCACAGGGTGTTATTGATTATTTTTATTATATTCGTGTTCCAATTAGATTGGATCGTAAACGCGCAGATTGCAGATTCTAATTGTAGTTCCTGTATTATTTTCTTCTTGGACACCATTGACGTATTATCTATGTCAATGTTGGACACATTTTTACATTATCGAGTCATAAAAACGGTACATAGGATACTGTTTCAATGACTAATGACATTTACAATAGTCAAATCATGAACGAATAAAACAAGAAGACTATTTTACGTTAGTCACTCAATTTGTGGGCTTGGGTTTCCTATTAAAACTATTTATTTTTTCGAAAAGGGGAAGTTAGATCTTTTGAACATAAGGCACCTATCCGACTAAGGCACGTATCCGGGTTTTACCCTAAGTGTAATTTTTGACAAAAAATGACTGACTGAATTTTTTCACGACACTGTCTTTCTGCTGTGGTCTACTTTGACAAGAAGCATCATTATTCATTATTGCCTATTATCACCGCTCTCTTTTCACGTCAGAACCATAACGGTTTTCCTCTGGAAATTTCCAGAATAATTATAGAACCAGAAAAATAAACGAGCGAAGTCTATTGAAGGCTTTCACAGCTTTTGAAATGGGATATATACTTATTGAATTACAATTAGTGAGCGTGCAATAATGCTGCGAATAAATGATTAAATATTGTTATATTTTAAATTAATATTTTATTCATTAAATTTAATACAGATTTCCGCTTATTGATGCACAACAAAAGTAAAAAGATGATTATAATTAACGCAAATAAACGATATCATATCTTATCTTATGAAAAACTGGTGGATATGTCGGCGGCCGATCGTAAGATCAGGCATATCGTGAAATTTCTAGGCATATCGTGAAACGTGAAAATCTTTGACCCGTTCCCTGAGTCGACGGAGCCCCGCTGCGGGGCTCCTATTTCTGGGCAGTTTGCCCTTCGGGCATCTAAAGCAACATAACGAACCTATCCTACCTATACATTGGTTTAATGTCACTATCATCAAAACATTACACAGGAACATTACGACCTGGCTGATCTTACGATCGGCCGTCGACAGATACAATACCTTTATAAGAGTCGAAGAAAGCAAAACCAAAAACTGTACCCCAATCGTAATTTCACCCTTTAAAATAATAAAATATTTCATTGAAAATCCTCATTACAGAGCAAACATCGGCTTTCAAAGAACCGTGAAAATAGCAAATTGATTAGATGCCGCTCATTTACCTTTACTTACCCACAAACCTAAGGCAAGGCATTAAGGTCCAAAATTCAATATTTATGCGTCAAACGTACCGTGCCACGATAAGCCTATCTCATCACAAAGCCCTTCAGGTTCATTAGGCATTTTCGTTTGAAAACGTTTTCCAAAAAGCCCCACCTCGGAGTGATCCCGCAAATTGCCTATTCAGAGTTAAACTACGCACCGAGTCATCGTTTTCCATGACTGTGCTGAAATTGTATGGAAATTCTTTCCGGTTTGGTTTGCGGGAAATTGTGATATTGTTGTACTTACAGTTGATTTTTCATCTGTGTAGCTGTGTCCATTTCTATTCGTGTATGTACAAAACGAAAAATTCAAGCCAGTACCATACATTTTCGATTTGTGAAAAATTTTGGTGCGCAATAAAGAGTTAATTTATCTATGTATTTAGTAACTGCAAGTGAAATATAATTATTGGTTATCCCTATCCACAAATCTGTTAGCAAAGCTCAAGTAACAAATTATAGACCGATTTCTCTGTTACCAGCGACATCCAAAATCCTAGAAAAAATTATTAATAACAGACTTGTACAATATCTCGAGAAGAATGCCTTTTTGGCAAAGACACAGTTTGGTTTTAGGCCAAAATTATCAACCGCAGATGCTGTACACGAATTGACTGACTATTTAGTTCAGGAATTAGACAAGGGTAACAAGACAATCGGCATCTTCCTGGACCTCGCAAAAGCATTCGACACTGTTTCTACTCCCATTTTACTGCACAAGCTCGAAACACTAGGTATTAGAGGAACACAGCATAGATTAATCGCGAGCTACCTAGACGGACGTACTCAATGCGTAAAAATAGATATCATCATAAGTTCCGATTTAGAAAACACTCCTTTTGGCTTGCCCCAAGGCAGCGTTTTGGCCTCGACCCTATTTTTGATTTATATTAATGACCTATGCAACCTAAAAATAGATAGTGGCAAAATCATTTCCTACGCAGATGACACTGCCCTACTTTTTTCCGCAAAGTCAACAAACGAGGCCTACGAGTACGCTCAACGCGGATTTGATGCTGTAACTAACTGGCTAAAACTGCATCTACTAACACTGAACTCCGACAAAACGAATTTTATAAGATTTTCCATGCGGAAAACAGATCCGGTCGCACATAACCTCAAACTTTACGCACATAACTGTAAGGAAAACTCGAATAATCTCTGCTCATGTCAATCTCTAGCTATTACTGACAAAATCAAGTATTTGGGAGTTGGGATAGACGAAACCCTCTCTTTTAAATATCACATTGAAGCATTGTGCAATAGAGTTCGAAAGTTAATGTTTATATTTAAAAAACTTCGTTCAATCGCTGATTCAAATTTAATCAAACAAGTATACTTTGCGCTATGTCAATCGATACTAACTTACTGCATCTCGTCTTGGGGTGGCACAGCTAAAACTACACTACTAACCCTAGAAAGAGCTCAAAGAGCCTTATTAAAGGTAGCCACTTCCCGCCCATTCCTATACCCTAATACTGACCTCCTTTATAAATCATGTGAAGTACTAACTGTTCGTCAATTATATATATTAAGCACAGTACTCAAGCAGCACGCCAGAACTCCTTTCAACACTGATTATAGAAATAAAAGGCGCAAAGATATTATATGCATGCAAACCGTACAAAGAAAATACGTATTTTCATCTAGATTCTTTGTCTTTTTGGGCCCATTTTTGTACAACAGGTTAAATGCAACACTAGACTTATACCCACTTAGCTATGCTTGTTGCAAGAATACTCTACGACGCGCCTTTCAAAAGATGACGTACGATGATACAGAGAACTTACTAATAGTCGTAGTCGTAAAATGATTACCTACTGCCTACTGTATTCTGATATTTAATACTTAAGAACCTACTTTTTTGTTTAGGTAATAAGACTTATATTGTGTACTACTTATAGTTTATAATTAAGTGAATAATTAATAAATAGTTAATATTGTCCTTCGCTGCCTGAAACACAGGGAATCCTAGTTCAGGCATTTGTAAATCACTTGTCTTTATAAATTCTTAGTCTTTAAGAGCAACCACTGTACTATACTTTTCTCAATAAATTATTTGTATTTGTATTTGTTGTATTGGTATATAAATCCTACACGTATTTGTAAGCGATGTTTTCATTACGTAGTTACATCATGTACAGAATGTCATGTTGTATATATATATATATATATATATATATATATATATATATATATATATATAGTCTAGTACCTAAAAGTGACTTAAGATAAATAATTTCGCCTTAAATTTTGCTTTCGCAACACTAAACTTCGTGCTTTTCTTGTAAAATATTCCGCTAGTAAAATAGGTCACAATTGTCACAAGGTTAGACCCAGGCCTGTACCTATCTCTAAGGATTAGGGGTCGGGTTAGGTATTACCTTGATACAATATAGTTAGGGAGGCGAGGTAGCTAAATGGCGTAATTCAACGGCGCCGTCGAGACCTATCAAAATCGAAAGATAAAATAATTTCGAAAAGAAAAGCTCGTATGGCAAAAACCATTTTAGCGGTGGGTTTGGCGTGTACGGTTTTTCAAAAATGTTAAAAAAACAGTTACTTGGGCATTCTCGAGCGCGTCAGATATTCATACTACGTATGCCCCGAGTGCCTCTGATAACAACGGTATACTAATCTGCCGGTTTGCGTGGTGGGGGTAGGCATATAAAGTAGTCAAAAATGCAAAAAAAAATATTTACTCGAGCGCGTCAGATTTTCGGAAGGGGTGTTAAGTAGGCCCCAAGGAAGCTTCCTTTAAAAAAACTGACGATTTCGGCGTGACGATAAGTTACGATGAATTTTTGAAAATGCAAAAAAAAAAGTTTTTTTAAAATACTCGAGCGCGTCAGATTTTCATAGGGGAGGTTTATCTCGGTATCCTGAAAGCATATTTTTTTTAATCTGACGAAAATGTTGGTGGGTTCTCTTAATCTGACCGAAAAAGGTTTTTTGGTTCAAAAAATTCCGTGGCCGCGCTTTTTATTTGGACAAAAATGTAAAGAGACCTTTTTTTGTGTAAAATAAAATTACCTTTTTTGTTTATTTAAACTTTTTTTTGTAAAATGTATCGTTCGCGACTTATATGCCGCAACGCGTTCTTAGGAAGACGAAATGGCTCCTCCACACTTCCGGTCATGCGGAAACCGGCAGATTTTGTATTTTTAGTAAGTTTTAGATCATATTCTTCAAAATAAAAAATAAAAAAATCGCGCTCGAGAATGCCGGATTAAAGTTTTTTTTTTACAAGTTCGCGACCCTATAACTCGGCGGCGTCAAGGACTTATCGTCAGATTAGTTAAATTTAGTCTTTAAACACTAAAATCAACCCCCAATATCTTAATCTGACGCGCTCGAGTATTTCAGACTATCCATTTTTTTTTACTAATCTGATCGTCTATCCTAGGCGCGCGTCACTACATATAGAGCTAAATACTTTACAAGGTTGTTCTATTAGGTCTAAGGTATCTCTCATATCTTAAACTGCCACGCTCGAGTATTGCCGAAAATTCCCCTATTCGCCTCCCTAACTAATACAATATACGGAGAATATTTTGGAACCTGAGTTAGTTACATCGATCAGATGTGGATGTCTGTCGTATATGGAAGCTAGGTTTAACTACGTATTAACCGCTTATGTTACGCTTACAAAATATTTTATGCTTTCTAACAAGTCAAATTAGCATTCAAATGGTTTACGGAAAAAATACTGCTTTTTTGTGAGCAGTACAAGTTTCGATACATTAAGATCTTTTTCGATTTATTTTTATGCAGTCTGCAATGAGTACTTTTTTGAAACTTTTCAGGTCGTAGGCAGAGTTTTAATTCCCTTTCCGTCCGTATTATTTATCTTTTATTTTAGAGCGTAAAAGTTTGATATTATTTCAGTTCAAAGGAATTGCAAGCTTGAGTATTTGCTTTTAATTTCTACTTGATTATATCTAAAATAGCACTAATAGCATTTAAAACGAGTTCAGCTTACGTTTGTTCTTAATTACCGTAAAATGGGGTGAGTAGGTTTCACGGTGAGAGTTGGGTTATGAATGGGGAGAGAAGGGATGAAAGGGGGGTGAGATGGGATTTTAAGGCTACTGCTACAAAAATAATGTATTCCAATTTAAAATGGAGCTATAGTAATACTTATAATAAAAAAAAATCTATCCAACAATCTTCCAAATTCACCTTTGTATGAAATCCCATCTCACCCCAATTACGAGGGACTACGGGGTGAGGTGGGATTTCCTGTTTATCGTCAAAGTTATGAAATGGAACTACCCAAAATAAAATAAAAACTAAAATACAAACGTCCGGAACACTTATTATATACACCATTCAGTTTGCATATGTAAAAATAAAATGTTATCGTGGTTTGAATGTCAGTTTTGGCCCTACTCACCCCATTTTACGGTAATGACATAATTTTGTCTTCGTGCAACGAAAATTCTATCTCTAGTTAATTTTGGTAATCCGAGAGATACGTCGCTTGTGCAATATTGCTGCAGACTTCATTGTGAGATTCGAGCTTTCCCAGCTTTATATTAAACTAGGGTGTTACAATGGCGTAGCGGGTACAGAGATTTGTTAATTAGCGGGTACAAATTCGACGACACCAACGCAATTTATCAAGACGGTTCATGCTGCAACAGTAACGCGACTGCAATCGCCATCCGAATATAACTGTTAAGATGACTCACGCTAGAATGATCCGGGTCTGAGGGGCTACCGCGAAAACAGAATTTCGCGAATTGCGGGGATCTTTCTCTTTTACTCCAATGAAGGCGTAATTAGAGTCACAGGGCGTCACATAAGGCGTCCGACTCTTCGTTTTCTATGATCGGTGATGCTTTCTATAGAAAACTGAGGTCTCGGACGCCTTGGCTCAGACCTGGACTGTTGCATGAGTCATTTTTTGAAGCGTTATATCTAAACTTAAATTTCGGTGTCGTGTTTCAGTGTGAGTATTAGTATGAGTAGGTGGGTATAGTTTATTTCATTTCATATTAAATAAACTATATATTTTCAGGTATAAACATATCAGTTATAGAATTTTAACGGCTCCGGCAAATCTTGCTGACGACTTTCCTCTACCGATATTTTGCTGTTTCGATAAGTTTTCTCCACCGATATTTTGCTTTTTTTATCAGTTTCCTCCGCCGATATTTTGCGGTGTTCAGAAGTATGGACACGGTTCTCGCACATTTTGCTGACGACGCAGGACCAGAGATAGAACACGAGTTCTACTAGAGTGAGCATGCTGCAGCCTAGGAAGAGACCGTAAACTCCGCCTAGGTTACCTGCAGAGCATAGATATTAAGGTAAATGTGGAGAAGATCGTCTATAGGGGAATCCGGTCTACAAGCTCTTTTATCGCTTTTAACTCTTGCGTTTGTATGTACAGTCACGCTCCGCTATTTAGGTTTCTAACTAAATTGGACATTCCATAGCGTAAGTATGGAACAACCAATTTAGCTAGGACCCTAAATGGCGTGGCGTAACAATCCCGTATGGTGGCTGTACCTAGTATTGGTACTGATACTCTGATACTAACTTAGTAATGTAATCCAATCGGTGATCAGGACGAATTCTTGTATTTTATAGAACTGTCGTTCGTAAGTGAAATGCACGACGTACGCGTTCTTAGGATCCACGCCACTTCTGCAATTGCAAATAAGTTTTTGAAAAAAAAATCATTTTTGGTACAAGCTTTTATCGCTAACTGTACTTTTTTCCCATAGGCAACTAATACTCATCAAGAAAATTTTAAAAATTCCAAACACAATTAGGTTTTGTTGTTTTATCGCAGTGTTCCTATGGCCACCCCGTGTCTCCATCATCAGATCAGCTCGATGGTACCATAATATTGCATTGTCACCCAACTTACATATGTATGCTTCATTAGAAGTCGGGAAGTCGAGAAGCACCAAGAACTGGCCTGGCCACGACATTGCGCGACTGTGGTATTGGCTAAGGCGACAACCATAGGTTGGAGCGAGACATAGCGATCGGTCATTTCGTTCTCACCTATGGTTATCGCCTTAGCCTAAGCCAGTCGCGCAATGTCGTGGCCAGGCCGTTAGTGTGGGGTTTCTCTTCTCTAACTTTGGAAGGCAGGAAAAATGGAACAAAATCGTAACGCATTGGTATTCAATAGGTTATACACGGGGCCAGAGGAAACCTCGAACAAGATGGGATGATGAACTCAAACTCACAGCGGGCCCGAACTGGACAAGAGTGGCCCACGACAGACCCCAATGGAAAGAGCTGGAAGAGGCCTTTGCCAAGCGGCACACTGAGTTAAGAGACATACTCTAACTCAGAATAAAAGGGCTTAATAGATAGATAGATAGATAGAACTATGGAAGACTTACAAAAACCCCGTACAGTCATATTCCGGCACCAGTGTCCTGGGCTTGAAATTCCTCGTGTAAATCGTATACGTACACACTTCTGGACAGGTTTGCATCTCTATACCTTTCGCCGCCGCCAGGTCTGATAAATGTTCGTGTATTGGGAGGCCGTAGGTCATCCTGTTTAGAGCTGAAAGTTATTGAACTAGTACTTAATGTCAACTAAACTGTATATCGAGCGAAAGTTGTTTAAGTACTAGAGAAAAGCCCTCAAAATTGGGAGTATTACTGCAATGTTTTGCCGCCAGAGTGCAGCATCACTCGCGCCTTTCGTAAACCATAGAGGAACATATACTGTGCTAAAACTGTTTTTTGACAAGATTTCACAGACAAGAAAATATGACAATGGTACATCAAGGCGGTTTGTTGACAAAGGGCCTACCGGGAAACGCGAAATCGGAACTGAGCTATCTGCCTCTTTATCGCTCGAATATGCAAGAGTAATAGAGAGGTTAGATAACAAAATTTTGACTCTCGTTTGCGGTAGACCCTTAGAATGTGACTGATTGTGGAAGCATTGCCCCCTACGCAGAATTTCGCGTAGTATTCCCTATTACTATTCATATTTTTGGCAACCGTATTAAAATTGTGCAGCCTGAAATTACTGTAAGTACTGTAAGGGTAAAAACACCAGAGCACCATTTATAACAATATTTATTAGAGAATCACAATACATGAGAGTTAGGGACTTAGGTAATACGCGACGCTGATCACGCGCAAAAACCGATCTCTAGATGACAGACGTCATCATGCTGCTCCCAGTGTTGCCGGTTCTCGTAGTGATGTCAAGACCGCTGTTTGACGATGCCGCCTTTTAGCTCGGCCATCGCCTGACCCGACCAGCGCCCCGCAGGTCACTGTCATCAGTGCAGCCACTGAAGTCTGCCACAGCCAACGCAGTCGCAGCAAGCTGGGTCTTCACCAGGTGGATGTAGCCTCCACCAGTTCAATATTCTGCGAATTGAACAAGCACCTTTTACGCTCAGCCGATATACAAGCCTTGGTCCTTTTGAATAATTCGACTCGAGTTCCGTTGAAACGGTCTATTTCGTTATTGTCAACTTACACCAAGATATTTAGTTCTATTTCAGTCGAATTGGAGTAAGGGCTTAAGCCGACTGAACCAAATGTAAGAAAGCATGACCAGGCTAGGTACCAAATAATCCGTGGTATGAGAGGTGTTAGGATATGCAAGTCTGCTCAGCACTTGCTTGAAATACACAAAAGGCTTAATTCACGTGCATATGACACCAAGAGGATATAAATACCAATTAATTAATTATGCAAAATAATAAAATATTGCGATGAGCGTGACATCTAGCGGCAGGTAGATAAACCACCCCCTTTTTTTGTAACACCATCTAACATTAATTATTTTCTTGTGAATAACGTCATATAACTTTGAAGGATTTATTAGATTTTGATAAATTTCTAGCATGTATACCCATGCAGCTAACCCAAACCTTCCATTGAGCGGTGCGTTCATACTGACCGCTTAACGTAACAATGACTATTTGTGTCGTTTTAAAAGCAAAGACTTGGAACAAACTCACAATTGGCTTCTCCGTTGTAGGATGTAAGACTCCCTCGCATGCACGCACAAAAATGCGTACAACTCGTGAGAGGCTAACATGGGACACGTCTCATGCATGTGCGGAGCTGCCTAGGCTAGGACACCACTGCCCTTGTAGGCGCAACGACCGTAGAAGTCGGCCCTTCACGATAAGGTTGTCACGGAGCCCGGTGCACGCACTCGCTCCAACTGGGTATTTCGAACAGGCACTCCCTCCAACTCTACTGGATCCGGTACTTCGCCAGCGATCCCTAGAAGGTATAAGTGCAAGCAACCCTTTCAAGGTAACCTTGAGATCATCAGTCTTAAGGTCATTAAAATATCCTTTTGTAAACAAGGTCTCAAGCCAACCTCTCAAGGTCAACAACAAATAGTACGATACGATATAGATAAAACATTCATCGGTAGTAGAAATAATGGTCCTCTTAAGGATAATATCATATCACATGCAATGGTCCGCCTCTTAAGGCCTACACTGCAAACACCAGTAACAACCATCCTCTTAAAGATAGTCTTATATGACATGCAATGGTCCGCCTCTTAAAGCCTACACTGCAAATACCAGTAAACAACCATCCTCTTAAGGAATGCAATGGTCCGCCTCTTAAAGCCTACACTGCAAATACCAGTAAACAACCATCCTCTTAAGGATAGTCTTATATCACATGCAATGGTCCGCCTCTTAAAGCCTACACTGCAAATACCAGTAACAACCATCCTCCCAAGGATAGTCTATATCACATGCAATGGTCCGCCTCTTAAAGCCTACACTGCAAATACCAGTAACAACCATCCTCTTAAGGAAAGTCTTATATCACATGCAATGGTCCGCCTCTTAAGGCCTACACTGCAAATACCTGTAACAACCATCCTCTGAAGGATAGTCTTATATCACATGCAATGGTCCGCTTCTTAAAGCCTACACTGCAAATACCAGTAACAACCATCCTCCCAAGGATAGTCTATATCACATGCAATGGTCCGCCTCTTAAGGCCTACACCGCAAATACCAGTAACAACCATCCCCTGAAGGATAGTCTTATATCACATGCAATGGTCCACCTCTTAAGGCCTACACTGCAAATACCAGTAACAACCATCCTCTTAAGGATGTCTTATATCACATGCAATGGTCCGCCTCTTAAGGCCTACACCGCAAATACCAGTAACAACCATCCCCTGAAGGATAGTCTTATATCACATGCAATGGTCCACCTCTTAAGGCCTACACTGCAAATATCAGCAACAACCACCCTCTCAAGGATAGTGACAAGCAACAGGCCGCTCCTTAAAGCCTCTGTTGCGATTACCGGCGCCAGGAAGTAGCCTATTAAGGATAGCATCCCTTGCCAAGACTAAAGTAACAGCCCTTCTTAAAGGGCACATAATAATTAAAGCTCTATAGCAGACATTGAAGAGAGTAAGTAATATAAATAAAATAATCACTCAGTTCTCAATCCGAGTGTCTAATAAAATTAATCAAGCACAATGTGTTTATTTTAGTCGGCAAACCCGTTAACAAAACACATAAGTATGACAACAGTAACCCAGTTCTAAATCTGGGATAAAACAAAATCACAACTCGATTCCAAACTCGAGAGTAAGTAATATAAATAAAATAATCACTCAGTTCTCAATCCGAGTGTCTAATAAAATTAATCAAGCACAATGTGTTTATTTTAGTCGCCAAACCTGTTAACAAAACACATAAGTATGACAACAGTACCCCAGTTCTAAATCTGGGATAAAACAAAATCACAACTCGATTCCAAACTCGAGAGTAAGTAATATAAATAAAATAATCACTCAGTTCTCAATCAGAGTGTCTCATAAAATTATATCTCAGTTCCTAACCTGAGAATATACTCGTAGTCAGTTCTTAATCTGAAAACGGTACCTGAAATAACAGCATTTGCCCTTAACATGGGAAATATAAAATAATAAGCAGTTGCTACTATGCAACCAATTGTAAATGATCATGTGCAACTTGGCTTGCCTCTTCCGTGCCCCTAAATAAAGGCAACACTCTTACTATACCAACATTGAACTACAGTAGAGCCTGAACAGAAGTTCATGTTATCGAGGTTCCTCTCTTACCCAGGTTCGCCTTATCGAGGTTTCACAAATTGTATTTTTCAACCATCATGAAGTGTATATTGATAATGATCAATCAGTCAAATCATGGCACATATGCTTAAACCATAAAGCTTCCAATCCCAAGACACACATGGTTGATTTTCTCCAGCTGTGCATGTGCATTTTATGTGTAGATAACTCAACACATCATCATCCAGGTTAACTTATACCTGCACAAAACTAAATAATTTTGTTAAATGCCATGCAAGCACACATTGTAAGGTAAATGAGTTCATAACATAATAAACCACAATTTAAGCATTTTTCAAAACAATGAAATACATACTTAGTGAACCCACAAAATTTGTGGTTATTATTTATAACTTCTGATTTATGAAACCCAGAAGTAATAAAAGTGTACTGTTTTATAAGCAAACAGTACCATAACACACTACAAGTTCAGACGAAGACCGTCAATAACTTCAAACAGTAGCTCATGACATGATATTCTTCAGTCAATGTTCATTAGCAGTGAATGGGTTAAAATAGTTATTTGGAAAGCTTTAACCAAGCTATTTACCTTCGTTTAATATTCATCCATTTAACACTTAACTGACCGGTACGTTTAGAGTCCAGTAGCACTTGTATGTAAAGACATGTATATCATATAGACCGTCAATATTCATATTGACTCCTGAAAGTATTCACCTCGCTTACCATTAGCAACAACCTGCTTTACCAGTGTCATACTCAGCTTAATAAATATCTTGTTCAATATGTCCATCTCTTTGACAAGATTAAACCTTGGAAACACCTGTAATCATACTTCATCGGTGCAAGTATTATAAAATTATGGTCAAAACTTCACCAGCAATAAAGTTTTGTTATAAGGAAATGCATCTGAAACATACTGTTAGAACACAAATGATTATCATTGTCAATACCCCCATCACTTGACAATGTCATGCCAATAACTTTCATTAGTTTGGTAAGTCTGTTTAAATATATGTCTTTGGTTCATTTTATAACATGACATTTTGTGAAAAATATTTGCAATGCAAACTTAAACCAACATCCCAATGAACAAAACAACAACCACAACATACTATAAGCTGTATGCAATTAATTTGTATAAACATTCATAAGATTTTTCATACATAGAACCAATCAATAATATGTACAGACAGAAATTTTCTCAACATCTCACATGATTTACTGCCTTATTTATCTGTATGTCTGCAGCTTAATGTTAATTGCAAAGATGCAGGAGGTTATATGTTATATGAACTGTCTTTTAAAATATTCAGTCCGAGGAGGCTCCGGAAACATGGAGTGACTACATTTGTCGCAGACACTACTAACCAGCTTGAAATAAATGTCACCTTTCGCTTATTCACAAAGCGCATTTTACTAACCACACACAGTCAATGTAACACGTACTGACCGTTAGTATACATGTACAACATGAACAAACATTTTATTTCTAAATAAATACCTCATTTTCCATGACATCGGAGATTAGTCACTTATCAACATATTTTCTCCATATAATGAATTAGTTGAACACTAGGACATATTATACCTGGCATCCATAACCAACTAATTTTGAAATATTAGCCATGTCCATCCGGGTTCATTACAGAGGCCTGACCCGATAGCCACTCTAGTGTCTTCAATGACGGTATGGTCGTTCAATTCAAGAATCATTTCTGTCAAATATCTGGAAATTACACAAACCAAAAACATACCAACAAAGCATTATTTCAGTTGCAATAAGCATGTGTAATATCACACACACACACATGTGAAACAGCAAGTAATTTCTCCTTATCGTTGTTGTAACCAATATTCCAGTGTTTTTGAAAACTTGTAATCTATTTTAATTTGACTGAAAGGATAAAGTATTAAATAGCACTCATTGTTAATCATGAAAGCATAATACCAACATACATATAGTATCAATCAAGGCTAAGTTTACATTACCAAACTTGTTTTGTATGCTTTTTACTTGAATGTAAATTTCACCACGACACAAACTTTAGAAAATGATCATAGCATTTTGTTAATATGTCATGTAGACATACTTAATCACATTATGTTATGTATCTGAAAGCACATAGATTACAAAAATAACACAACATATAAGTGAGGCAGTGAATATTTACCACTATGGCCCCGGAGGGCCCGGAGCATTGTTAGGTGTTGGATCAACACAGACTTCTTACCTGAGTTAACTTTTACCTGAGTTACTCTGTAATCCCAAGGATTTATTTTATTCATACCAATATCAAAATTCAAGAGTACCTAATGGTATCTGTCAGCTTATATCTTGTGATCTTCTGCTGTGAATATTGTAATATACATACATGCCAGCAGCCTTATTACACTGTCAATATGTATTATTTTTGACAGTCATGATCATTGATGTACATAAACTGAAATAGGTATCTGAAATCAAACACAAAACACACAAAACACACGGCAAAGGTACGATACGCCAGCCAATAGCCGGCACAGGTTAGTTTTGTAGGCTATTCTTGTAGGTATGATTTTGACACCAATCTTGGACTTTGTATATTTAAGTCCCTAACTGATGAGTGGTGTTGGTGCATTTACTCATTACAATCAGATTAACGATCAGAACAATGAAACAAGGAAGGACTACGCGCGGTAAATTTCGTAATGTCAATTTCGACAAATTATATCGTAGTAGGCGGGAATCCACTATCGCACTTCTGAAGCTGTAAGGGTAAAAACACCAGAGCACCATTTATAACAATATTTATTAGAGAATCACAATACATGAGAGTTAGGGACTTAGGTAATACGCGACGCTGATCACGCGCAAAAACCGATCTCTAGATGACAGACGTCATCATGCTGCTCCCAGTGTTGCCGGTTCTCGTAGTGATGTCAAGACCGCTGTTTGACGATGCCGCCTTTTAGTACTTCAATGTGAATCATTAATGCGATTTACCATAGGTAAGTACATAATACTTATCTACTCATCTATCTTACTTAGGTAAGTAAGTATAAGTAGGTACTTATTGAACCATAATTTACTTTTCTGTACATAGTGTTCGTTTGTCTGTCATTTTTATTTGTCTACTTACTATCAATTGCTCAAATGTTGACTGGAAGAGATCCCTTATAGGGATAAGTTCGCCTTTGTACCTACATTGTATACTTAATTTTTAATTGTAACTCAAGCTGTCTTATGTACAATGAGTGTTTACATACACTTACTAGAATATTTCCTTAAACAATTCATCCCAGTAAAGTTGCAAGTGTACTGATCAGGCGCAGGTGTATAGGTGGCCGCGCAGCCGCACACAGCCATACTGGCGTTGATGATCCATTCCACTGCACAGTTGAAGTAGTCGTACGAGTCGAAGAAACGCAGCTCCTGCTCGTCGGGGTGGACGCATACTCCTCTGAAAACATGGTCAGCTACAAGATCAAGACCAGGAGGTGAGAGAGGAAAGATGTGATCAAGATCAAGATGTGGTGGTTACATCTGTAACTGTACCCTTTTCAAGCGAATAAATGATTTATGATTTATGAAACAAGAATGTGAAGGAACTAAGTATACACTACAGACAAAGAAAGAGAAATAGGTACCTAATTTGTTTTGTTTTCACAGTCTAAACAAGAAGACAATCATTGATAGAAAACGCGAATCCAAACTTAAATAATGTATGGAAATAATCACGTGACTTTTCTAAGCATCTTGCCTTCCCGAAACATTTTTTTCTTTGGCGTTCGTCGATGTACGATTGGCATCTTGACCAGCATCCAGATACTTCAATTATGAAGCGTTTACGAAAAGCGCCTTTGACCGTGAGTTGCCTTTTATTCTCCGTCTTGTTATTGATAGGAGACTTTACGCTGTGCTTTCTGAGCTATAACCGCGAAAATAGAAGTTCGCAAATTGCGGGCATTTTTCTCTATCACTCTAATTACGCCTTCATTGGAGTAAAAGAGAAAGATCCCCGCAATTTGTGAAATTCGGTTTTTGCGGTAGCCCCTCTGATCTGCTTCCTCTTTCATTAATCAAATGCAAAACAACACTCACGCTTCCTCCTCCATTTCATGAACTTCCTCCGACTTTTCAATCCTTACCGGATCTATATAGAACATGATATAGTATCCATTGGCCATCGAGAACGATGACTGGTCTATCAGCGGCTCTGACAGTGGTCTGTGGACCATGACGTAAGCGTCACCGTAGTCCATGGTGGTTACGACCTTGAGATTGTTGCTGAAGACGTTTCCTGATGATACGAACGTTTCTGGACTGGAATCAAGATGGTTGCGATACGAAAAATGAATACCAAATAATAATAGTAAAAACATAATTGAAGGAAAAATAGATGGAAAAAGAGGTAGAAGAAGACCCAGAATATCATGGTGCGATAACACGAGGCTTTGAACAGGTATTAGCTGAGGCTTTTGTCCACAGAAGTAACCTTTTTTATAAAATGTGTTTAACCCATATATAACAAAATAAGGGCAAGTTAACACATTCATTGCCACCCAGCCAAACAAGACATCCGCGCCAGGCCACAAAAAATTTCGTCATATTGTAGTATGTACAACGAGTCGGGAGACTATCGGGTCGTCCGGCCTGGGAACGAAATCATAAAATACCGATAGTCGGGTTTTCGGCACTGAATGTGTTAAAGTAGATAAATTTTAAATTGATCATACTCATCATAGAACCGGCAGCATTGTCCATTGACACGTTGGAAAAGATCCGCGCACGGCATTTTCATGCCTCTGAGTTCACAACGACTCAACAGCACGTCGCAGGGCACAGATACGCGCGAGACGAACTCGCGAGTCTACGGAATAAAATTTATTTAATGATGACCTAATGATTTCATGATGATTTGATGACTCCAAAGAAACTATTTAATTATTACTAACGTATTAGAACCGGTACAGAGAACCAGTATTTTGAGCAATGAGTTGTTGAAGACTGACAACAAATAGTAGGAAGCGGAGCATGAATCTCGCTACCTAAACGCGTAAGCGCCATGAATTTCACGCCGCTTACGACGTTTCGGTCGTACCTCCCCTCGCTTACAGGTTGCGATTGCGACAATTTCATTGTTTTGTATGGCTTCTCTATAGTAATAATGACTCAATGGTTCTATACCGTAATGTGATTATAATCCAGGACATGATCCAGCATGTTCATAAGCGTGACGTTCAGTGGTTGTTGATGCTGGATATACAGTGGAGTCAGATTACTGACGCCCAGACGCATGGCTTCCCATACTGTTTCTTTGGTGTACTCGGGAGGAATTTTCCTAGAAAGTATATATCTGTTTTAATTATACCTTTTAAATTGATCTTCATCCTGATGGGTATCTCTAGGAATCAGGCCGAAAGGAATATGTGAAGAAACGATAAATAAATTACTTACACTTCATCCAGGAACTTTTCATACCACTGATCAGGGGGTTTTTCAGAGCAAAAAGTGATTGAAGGCAACGGGAGCTTCTCTGTGAGGGCCTGGCCGTTCTTGATGGTCATCCTGATGGGTATCTCCAGGAAACGGGCCGAGAGCAGTATGGAGAACTGTCCGCAGCAGTACAGGGCGAAGATGAGCATCACACACCAGTAGCATCTGTGGGAAACGTAGTGGGCTCTTACTAAAAACGTTTAATACAGTAGAAGCACCTAAATAAAAAACCGGCCAAGTGCGAGTCGGATTCGCGTTCCAAGGGTTCCGTACATTACCCCATTTTTTTTATTGTATTTTTTTTGTGGGACGTGAATGAAATGTCATTAAAAACCCGTAGGTATCGGATCAAAAACTAAGTAGGTAATTAAGTCCGGCTCACGCTTGATTGCACATTTCTAACAGGTTGTCCTGTCATTTATAGCTAAAGAACTACTTTGTGTATTTTTTCAAAATTTTAGACCCACGGACCCAGTCGTTTCAGAGATAAAGGGGGGGGGGGGGGTCGGACAGACAGAGAGACGCCCGTGACGCCGTTTTTTTCCTTTTGAGGTACGGAACCCTAAAAATACAAAACTGAAGCGGGAGTTGGAAGGCCTCGGCGGACTTACTCTGATCAGATTTAGGTCCTGAAGAAAGGCCAGGTCAAGAGCACCCTAAACCGGCGAGCGTGTATGAGGAATGTTATGAAAGTGGAGGAAGCGAAAGAGGTACGAGTATGTCAGGATCGGCAGAAAGTCGCCAGTCTGTGTTCGTACAGGTTGCACTTCGGGGAGTATGCTCAAGAGCTACACGAGCTTATTCCACCGTCCCCATTCTACCATCGGACTTTTAGACGCACGGACGGTTTCCATCCTTACTTGGTAGATATTCAACCAATTCGTACGAAGCGCTTTGCTTCTTCTTTTCTTATGCGCACTGCCAAGGAATGGAATTCCTTGCCGGCGTCAATATTTCCGAGCTCATGAATATAAGCCAGCAACCTTCAAATCAAGGGTGAACAGGCACCTTCTGGGCGAGCTCGCTCCATCGTAGGCCACTAAGTCTGTGGCCATGAGTAAGCCCATTTTATAATATTAACAAATGGAAATCCTTGGTCTCTGCTTACCCCTCCGGGAAATAGGCGTGATTATATGTGCGTATGTCTGTACAAAATAATAATTAACTTTTCCAACAAACCTCGAAAGAGTATTTTTATCCTTAATTAAATACTTGACGCCATGAACCGAACTTTCGGTACAAAACGAAGTGACAAAGTTTCTCAAACAGTTCCACATGACGCCTAGCCCGGGAAATGAATAAATTAGCGGCTACGGCGCTATAATATAAGTAATTAGTGTTATTACGTCAATTATATATAATTGAGTTAATAATTTAGTGCCTGGGTAAGTGCAAGTCAACAGCGAGTGTGGGGGTAAGGCTGTGGCCAATTTCAAAAATAAATAAAATTTATGCGTCACCACTGAGGTGTTTTCATTATGGATTTCCTTGGGTTCTTTAGGTTTTCAAGGACTCTGACTCTGGCTCTGGAGTCGCAAGTGTCCGTAGGCTACGGTAATCGCTTACCACGGAGTGGGAGTTTTTGTCTTTGCTACCAAGTCTATATAAAAAATAACAAGACTTTCTTCTCATTTCTAATTTCATTTCATTTCAAAATGTATCAATAAACGCTGCATACCGGCCACAGCCTATCCCCATATATCACGCGAACTCATTAATAAATGAACACGGCGCAACTGCCATGTGAAAGTGATTAGCGCCAGCTAATCACTTTCGTTTTACTTGATTACCAACTAATTGCAACAGCTCAAGTATCAGGGACATGTAAATCCAAAGTGTCACAAAAAAATCATTTTTGATACTGAACAAGTTTTCAACATTTAAAACTAATTTTCCGAAACACCTTGGTAAAAACCAGTTATAACTGGGATTTATTTTAGTCAAAACAAGTGATTTTTTTATGTCTTACCACTCTGAGGGGTGAATGTGTAGGTAGGTCATACTGAACAATATTTACTATGGGGCCAACCTCGAAATCATTTTCATAAAAAATATTGACATGTTTTTTTGCGTTTTCGGGGCTTCGGGGTACCTAGGTGCATGCTATAGTAAAGTGGTTCAGTATAACCTAGATAGTCACCCCTCAGAGTATGGTCAGACAACAAAGTCAACCTATATGAGTTTTGCTCAGCTGTATTTATAAATAAAGTCAACAGCATTATTTTTTTCATTTTATTCATTTTAACTCTGGATATTATACGTTTGCATTATCCCCCTAATGGTTTCAATAAAGGGGGATTAGCACGGGAAAAATGTCGTGGCATCGTGAAATATGTGTTTAATATTTCGCACACTTCATGAATTATTCTTATAACCTCTTTCTAACCGAGTGATCATAAATTGTCTACGCGAGCGGTTTTTTTACAAAAATATGGAAAAATTACGGGTTCTGTAAATAATGTTGGTAGCAGACACAATAACTCCTAAACATTTATTTAATTGTAAGCCATAGAAGTGTTTTAGGCTTACCTGTAACCAAATCGGATGAAGAAGGTTACTATTTAATGAGGATGTATTTCCTCACGAGTCACGACCTTTTAATAACATACAGGCTGATTCAAGCTAAGAAATCGTAATTTGTTCATTTCTTCGTAATCACTGCATCGATTGTTAATAGTTCTTTGTGTACTGGTTCTAAATACCCTAATGTATACGTACGTTTCGGTTTTGTCCAATGGATAAAGATACCCGGTATAAGTATAGCGGTATCACATCGTTTAAAACTGTTAACCTGTAATTGACATGGAGAGTTGTAGAACGGATACGTTCGCTATATTAGGGCCTACGTTCGACTTGTCGTAAACTAATATAAATCAATACTTTAACCGACTTCAAAAAAGGAGAAGGAATTAAGCTTGGCACTGACTTCAAACACATCAGGTCAGGGTGCCTAGCTAACGTTCTATACGGAGCGTAAACGATTGGCACGTTGTTGGTACGCGTTAGCTCGTATAAAAGGGATACCTAAATATTTTATATCCTTTTTGTCGTTTTTTCTTTTTTTTTAATAGTCACCAAAACTAAATAGGTATATCGCTTAGTGAAGACAATTGTATACAGTACCTAGTAAAAAAGTTACTAAACCTTTGTTATCTTCGAGAATTTAATTTATCTCTCAGATGTTTCTCCTCTCCCGTTTGCATCAATATAATTACCATTAAAAACCAATAATTAATGCTTTCATTTCAGAATTAAGTTCTTCACCACAGTGCTGCCCGCCACGTCAAAACAGTCGTAACGACCATTACAACATCAGTTTGAATTTGGAATTTATTACGTTCAAATATGGTTGATAATAATTGAATGAGTTTTAAAGTTACGACTGGTGTGTGTGTGTGTGTGTGGTAGCGCCGAGAGCTAATGTTAGCTCAAACCACTGAATACCTACGTTATCCGAATTTGGCGGGTAATCGAATTATTGCAAGGCATCCGAGTGTATTTGTGGAGTCAATTTAACGACCTAGGTACTAGCCTAGTCGCTAGTGATCCTGCCTACCAAGCACAAGGTCCCGGGTTCAAAATTCGAATACTTACTTCAAATCCTGGTATACTCTGTGCGAAAAGAGAAGAGTCGTGCAATGTATGGGGCCCAATACATTCCACGACTCTTCTCTTTCCGAACAGACTAAGGGCATTTCATTGTGTCTTTATCACAAATATTTGGTCCAATAAGTATTTATATATTATATTTCGTCGTCTAGTACCCACAACACAAGCATTTTAACCTCGTGCCGCCCAATGTAAGTACATTAGAATGTACACTCGATGGAATGTCAACCTTAATTAAAATCAAAGTAGGTAGAATTTCATTTGTCTCGTAAAATTTTCGAACAAATGAAATTCAACCGAATTGAAAATCCAACAAGATTCAAACTTCCTTGGCTATAATTTTATATGGTGAGCGGCACGAGGATAAGCCAGTCAAGTGTTCGGGGTCCTGGATGCCACACCGTGGTACCTATATCAAAGTGAAATAGTAATATTCATACGTCTGTAAGCCCGCGATACATTAAACTATATGTCAGATTTCTATGAAAATATAACGTTGATAATGACACTCCCTCACTTTGTTCTGTTCAAGTTGGTGAACTAACTGACTCTAAACAACAACTTTTCCACCTTGTAAATAAATAGGTACCTATTTACAAACCCCAGGTCATAGACTAGGAATTCTCAGGTTAAAACATAGTAGCTCGCCACTTCGGTTTCACTAACCACGTCAAAGACAGGAATTTGTAGTCATAGCGACGCTGAAATAAAATGTCGATAGCATAGATAAAAATATACTGTGCACAACTGGATAGTGCTTTTCAAAATTGCTTTATTATTAACAAAACTGATTTTCCCTAGCTAGAGGCAGAGAATATGTAACGCCTTATAAGCAAACACATTAGTAAACATATTAAGTATTAGCATTAGCATAGGTGCCTTGGTGCTCGTAGGAAAACTGAAGGCGTTTAAGGCGTTTTTGCTTTCGATTAGTATGAAAATGCCGACGAAAGTTCATACCTATTTTCTCCACATCGTGCGTTGGCATCGCTTATTTTTTCCACCAACTTTTCACATAGCCAATACTCGGCCGCTCGATCGCTCAACGGTCTAATCACAGCATGCGTTTGAAAAACCCCCGTACCTGCAATTATGTAACACAACGAAGGCCGCAAAAATATCTGACACGATCTTATTTGTCTCTACAAATAAGATCGTGTCAGATATTTTTGCGGCCTTCGAAGACTAACATATTATTGCAGGTGAATGTACACAGCGGGATCCTGATAAATCATGGAACAAAAGCCTATCGCCTACACACGGGCTTTGTTTAACGGAATTTGCAATCATTTTGGTAATGGCCATATTTTCCTTCCAACCACACAATTGTGAACCTTATTGTCGGCTCAACAAGGTTGATTTTAAAGTGTTAAGGTTAGAATTCTAAGAGTTTTTTAAGGTTAGAACCGATGATGTCTGTCATTATGTTGATTTTTGCAGCTTTTGTTATATAAAGCTCTGAAGATGGGGTTTCATTGTATTGTTGCTATTTAAAAAGCTCGATTTATTTTCTGGCTTGTTAGGACTTTCCTCTTAACCTATTAGCCACCCAGATGCCTAATAAAAGGTCTCCCAATCCAGTACTTTGAATCTTAATTTTGACAAGTCAAAATTGAATTTGCCTTGGCAAGTTTTAATATGTGGGGAGGCTGGAGGAAGAGGAATGTGTCTAAAATAGAAAGCTAAAAGTTAATATCCGGAGAGGAAAATAGGGACTACATTTGTATGGATAAGCGTTTTTGAGCGGTCGACAACTTTCGTCTTAATAATAAGATAATAAGAGTCTGTGCGGAAAGAGAAGAGTCGTGGAATGTATGGGGCCCAATACATTCCACGACTCTTCTCTTTCCGAACAGACTATGTACGAGTGACGTTCGATTGTCTGTCTCATCTTCAGGGCCTGCCTAGGCCCTAGCCTGTTTTAGGCCTAATAGGCTGCTAGGCTGTTTTAGGTAGGTTATGAATTTGACCTGGATATGTTGGATATGTTCTCAGTGTCAGGTCATTTCTCAAATCAGAATCGTTTCTTTTGCCTAAAGACAGATCATGTCCTAACAAATCAAGATCAATTTCATAACCTCAACAGTTTTGAATGATTCACGGTTAATTTGACAACTTTGTCACCCACCGCTATCTTCAGTTACCCGTGAACAAGATGCATGTAACTGCGTCGAAATATCGGAAGCTCGAAAACAATACAAAAGGTAATCACGGTTCATATCCCGGTCGATATAAGTCTAGTGAATCTCATAACCTGTTATTACAATCAGAAAACGCCTCGTCTATTTAGTCATGCAGGTTGCGAATGACCATCCCGAGTTCAAGGTCACGGATTATAATAAATATGCAAATAAAATTATCTCATTCGGTCTCACTATCTAAACTCGTTTGCATAATTTATGAGATGGGCATTTATTAGACGACTTTTATTGCGTAACGAACGTTTTACAGATACGGTCTTTTGGTTTTAGTATTTTTGCATATATTGCATTTAAAGATAATATCTAGGAATAGGTAACATTAATTGCCTAGGTAGTATAATTATATTTAGTTTGGATCTGAATGAATAGCGCCGCATTTTTGTCTATGAATCGTAAAATTCTAGTACATATAGTCGCATGTTTTAATTTATGACTCATTTTTGTACCTTATCACAGTGAAAGTCGAAGACCTCGTGCTATTGTCACTGTGACAAGGTACAAAAATGTGTCATAAATTAAAACATGCGACTGTACATAAGGATTACAAACAGCAACACTCCTAACTGTACAGTTAACAGTGTAAGCGATATTACCTACAAATATAGTCCAGGGGCCCGTTTCTCAAAAGCTTGTAACTTGTAATACAAGTGGAAGTCCCTTTCTAACAAAAGCTGTCAAAAAGTGACATCCGCTTGTATTACAAGTTACAAGCTTTTGAGAAACGGGCCCAGGGCTGCAACTATAGGTAAAACCATCAAACTAATAATCCTCTATGATCCACAAGTTAAACACACCTAATTATACCTTTAATAGAGTCTTTGCGGAAAGAGAAGAGTCGTGGAATGTATTGAACTTTTCTCTTTCCGCACACTCAGACTCAGACACACAGACTCTACCAATATTTTTTTTCATGTTGCATGATAGTTTTTCTCTACATGTTATAAAGGTACTAGCTTTTGCCCGCGCCTTCGTCTGCCTGGAATGAGTAACATCAGCTTGAGTAAGAATAGCGCCTGGATAAAATGTATCAATATGCAATATAGCAATCCTTCAATTTGAGCATTGCTTACACCAATTAACAGGCAATTCATTAATTCTCTCATTTCCATCTCCCTTTCATCCGCTTTAGGGATGACTTCCGACAAAATGTCCTTCCCCGGAACTCAAACTATCTCTATGCCAAATTTAAACTCAATCCGTTCAGCCAGGTCGTGAAGAGGTAACAGACAGTCAGACAAATAGACAGACACACTTTCGCATTTATAATTCTAGCTTTTGCCCGCGACTTCGTCTGCGTGGAATTAGTGACAGCAGCTAAAGTAAGTATAGCGCCTGGATAATGCTAATATAGTGTGTCAAAGGTCTGTTTGATTTCAAACATAGACAGAGAGAATCATACTATCTTTGTCTTACACTAGTAGTAGCACCCAAAAGAAAAGGATGAGTATAGTTTTTTTTGTTCCCTTATAGGGAACAAAAAAAGAGATCCCTTATAGGGATAAGTTCGCCTTTGTACATTGTATACTTTGTTTTAATTGTATCTTAACCTGTCTTATGTACAATATAGTGTTTACATACATACATACATACAACCTTAGTTTATTTTATCCTGTTCTAGATGTCACTTTAGGTAGACATTTATATCAATGAAGGAACACAATACCAAACAATACCTAGTAACTTTAAATGCCAGTATATATTAAAGTCTGATTTGAATACAAATTATATAAAAAAAAAGAGTGGCTAAAATTACGACTTCAATAAATAAAATCGTCAAATGTCGACGGCTGTGATTAAAACTTCGGGTTCCGTAGATGAAAGTTATTTATTCTCATGAAGATTCAAAGCATTAAAAAAGCAAGGGGTTGGTTGTAGCACTTTAGTAGCGTAGAGTGACAGAGCATAAAGAAAGACAATAACTATTCAATGGAGAATAGTTATTTGTTTAACAAGGGGGCAAAATTGTTGTTTAGCCGCTCGTGCTAATATTGATAGGCTCGAGCAAGCGAAAGACCCCAAAATTGAACCACGAGCGTAGCGAGTGGTTCGAATACTGGAATCTTGAGCGTTGCGAGGGTTTTAAAGCACGAAGGTTAAACAACAATTTGCCCCCGAGTGAAACATAACATTTTCCACCACACCAACCCGTAGAAAATATTAACTGTAAGATATCTAACAAAATCAAACCAAATTAATTGTTATTAAATATTTATCATTCAAAATCATCATTTAAAAGTCGATTCTACCAGCAAACATAAGAAAACAACTCAAAATTAGCATTTGATTACTTTGCCTCACGTGTGAATAAAATACAACTTTGCTACCAGTTTTTGAACAATCAAGAGAGCCTTTACCAGTTGGTGTGGTGAATAAGTTTTATTTGCACTTTGTTCAAGCAAGAAAAGTGGGCGTTGCTATTTTTTGCAGAGAACACCGTCATAAGGCAAGAATAAGAACCCTCGTATCATATTTGTATACGTATACGTCACTGGTAGTGATATCAGGACTTTTATTTATTTTTATTTTACAAATATTCCAATCAAAGAAAGCAAATGTACTAATACAATTACACAACTGCGAGTTTAACCCAGTTCGCTAAAACGGCCTAGTTACTATTTTTGATTTTTATAATTTTATAACGTGCCGTATATTATTATTTCTAAAAAAAATATCTGGCTTCTGACTCAAGGAACTCCATTAGAATACTGATACTTATTTAAAAATAAAAAAAAGTTGACGGCTTCGCATAATTTATTGCTGTTGGTTAGGTACAAACTTGGTACAAACTGAATAGACCAAAGATTATGAATTCAACCAAGATTAGTTGGTGATTAGATATTTTGCAAATGTTTATTAGAACCGTACTTGCTTAACAAGCTTAACGAAAAGCAGTTCCACTTCACCAAATGCCACAAATTATTGTTTGTTGATGAAAATACAACAATCGCTATATAGATAATACGATAGTGTGTATGCCTAGAAGATTTAAGGAGTTTCCTCTATTCCTCGTAGCTTCTATCATCAGAAAAGGATGTAAAAAATTGGATCAAATTCTAAATACTTTTGAACAAGAAATAATTTTCCAATCCATTCACACATGACGGAGTTCTGAGGTAACAAACATAATAAAAAAAATCCAGCTGAATTGATAACCATCTTTTTAGAAGTCGGTTAAAAATAATCCTACTTAAGAAACTGCTCATCAAGTGTAAAGCTAGCTAAATAGTATATCGTCACCATCATCATATCAGCCTTTTATCGCCCACTGCTGAGCATAGGCCTCCTGCGAGTACGCCACTTATCCGAATAAACAACAGAAAAGTGTCCAGTCTGTGCTAATAAAATCTATTTCGGCCTAGCAATAAGAAACCAGATTTTTAATATAATCTAGTAAAGAAGGCACTTTTAGTATAAAAGGAGAAGGCCAATTTTTGAGGGTCAGACTGTGTTCGGACGACCTACCTAGCAAAATGGTGAGTATACAATATTTATTATATTCCGAGTGATTTCTTCTAAACAATCTAAACTATTTAGAAATTTGTTCTAAAATCATATTTTGAAATGGTCTAAAATTCTTCTACTTCATTAAGTATTGTAATAATGTTAGGCATTTACAAAATTTGGCAATGAAATTTAAATAAAGTTGAATTTTTAATTTAATATAAAATTAGTGTAAAATTGCAAAAATTAAAAAAAAAATCATATATTTCACGAATAATCAAAAAACTAACTTATCCAGGATACATGAAGTATAAGGACGATAGGTATATAGTAATTGAGGTTTCTTGAGTTTTACTGGATCTAAAAACAACTACAATAGTTTTAAAGCAGATTTGTAAATTTAATTTAACACATAACACGATTCTCACCTCTATCCTTGAGTCCTTTAGCATAGTAGTTCAAACTGAACTTTCCCTTTATTAAGGCTCAAGATGGTTTCATTAAATTATCTTAGATATCGAAACTTGGAAACGATCTCACCATGTAACTTCTCGTCTCCTGATTGCCTTTATTCATTGTGAGTAATTGTGACTGAAATCAGGGATGTTGCGAACATCCGCATCCGCATCCGCAACCGCGCAACTTCCGCATTATTTTCAACATCCGCATCAACATAAAATCGATGCGGAGCTTATATGCGGATGCGGATGTCGAACAAGTCGGTAGAGGAACGTCTTAGCGGCGGCGTAAGTGCTAGGTAATTTCGTGATTACCTATAACGAAATCGTCTAGATCCAGAAAAGTCGGCCAAGTTACTGTTTATTAAATATAACGTACCTATATTCTTGCTCAAATACTAAACGTTTCGTTTTTTTAAATAAAAAAATACTAAAAATTTAATATTTGACGTTTTCTAAGTAGCTAATCTTGACATCCGCATCCGCATCTGCATCCGCGAATGTGAGTCTTTAAATATCCGTATCCGCATCCGCATCCGCGGATGTCAAAAAATGTGCATTCGCAACATCCCTGGTATATATGCAGATAATTGCAATCGCAATCCAGCGCGGGAACGCTGCCTGCGTATTGGGCACCCTCCCGAGGGCACCAAATTTTGATAGGTATTTTAAATTTATAGTTTTAGTTATTTTAATTGTAGTTAGTTTTAGTTTTATATTCCTGTCTATGTCTTTTAGTAATTTATATTAAATATCTGGGTGACCGAGCTTCGCTCGGAAAACATATAAAAACTCGAAAATGCGCATTTTCCCAGAGATAAGACCTAGCTAGATCGATTTCTCGCCCCCGAAAACCCCCATATAGTAAATTTCATCGAAATCGTTAGAGCCGTTTCCGAGATCCCCGAAATATATATATATATAAATAAATAAATATATAAATAAACAAGAATTGCTCGTTTAAAGGTATTAGATAAATCATTTCGTCCCTTAGTATATACTGTGTTATAAAAAACAGGAATAACCAAGTAAAAACCAATATAAAAATAAATTTATCGATACATGTGACGTCGCACACCAGAGGCGTCGTTTCAACTGTTTTATTTTAATGTGACCATCTTTTCCAGAAATTCCTAGTTGCTTTCGCCTTGGCCGTGGCCTGCGTCCACGCTGACGTGTCCCAAGTGGTCCGCTCCGGCGACCAGGCCGCCGAGGTCATCAGCTCCGTGTCTGACGTCCGTCCCGACGGTTTCAACTACGCCTACCAGACCAACAACGGCATCCAGGCTCAGGCTGAGGGTGTTGTACAGGATGTGAACTCGGTGAGTTGTTCTGCGCTGACGTGTCCCACGTGGTCCGCTCAGGCGACCAGGCCGAGGTCATCAGCTCCGTGTCTGACGTCCGTCCCGACGGTTTCAACTACGCCTACCAGACCAACAACGGCATCCAGGCTCAGGCTGAGGGTGTTGTACAGGATGTGAACTCGGTGAGTTGTTCTGCGCTGACGTGTCCCACGTGGTCCGCTCAGGCGACCAGGCCGAGGTCATCAGCTCCGTGTCTGACGTCCGTCCCGACGGTTTCAACTACGCCTACCAGACCAACAACGGCATCCAGGTTCAGGCTGAGGGTGTTGTACAGGATGTGAACTCGGTGAGTTGTTCTGCGCTGACGTGTCCCACGTGGTCCGCTCAGGCGACCAGGTCGAGGTCATCAGCTCTGTGTCTGACGTCCGTCCCGACGGTTTCAACTACGCCTACGAGACCAAAAGTGGTTCTCCTCTTCTAGTGGTTAGTTTTGGTTTTAAAAAACCCTGAGATTCACAAGTCATCGCGCAACCCTTACAAAAGAAGAAAAATCCCGATATGTCACAGAAAATCCTGACGTATGGCAAATGACTGAAAACTTAATTAACTGTAACTTTTTTCCAGGAATACCCTAAACAAGTTGTCCGAGGATCCTACAGCTACCAAGGAGATGATGGCCAGACCTACCAGATCAACTACGTCGCTGACGAAAACGGCTTCCAACCCGAGGTAAGGCATTCAAAGAATCGAAAGAAGAAGAAAGATAAAGAACGTATTTTGAACCGCTCTGTGGTGGTTGACATTATTTAGGTAAAAGTTGCCCATAATAATGAATACAGTCGCGTAACCTATAGTATCACCTAATAAATTGCACCCCGTATAATAAAGTAGGTACAATAACAAGATGACAATATTCAATTTACTATCTGATCTGATGGAACCAGAAGATAGATTAGTACGAGTAGACCCCTCGAATCGAATCGAATCATAGTCTCATATGAATCGATTTGACGAGTTCTATTTTTTGGGGGACACAAGTACTAATAAGTCTAAACTGAAATATATTTAGGTAATACGAAAGAAAAAGTAACCATGGTCTCTAGTGCCAGCGTTTTCTACATGAGTGGCAAGCGCCATAACCAAGAGGCCCAGGTAACCTAGGCACTGGATGCCGTGCTAACTTTTTCTCTCGTAGAAATTTGAGACATAAACTTATTTTATTTATAATTTTTTCAGGGCGCCCATATCCCAGTACCCCCAGCAATCCCTGAGGCCATCGCGCGCTCCATCGAATACATCCGCACCCACGCCAGCCAGGAGTCCGTCCGCTCCGCTGCCCCCGTCGGCTCTGCCCCCGTGACCGCTGCCCGCGCCGTAGTCACCCCTGCCCGCGTCGCTGCCACCGCAACCGCCAGCGCCTTCAGAAAAACCAACCAGTTCGGCCGCTTCTAAATAAACGATTGATTCAATTGACCACTGCCTATAGTTATTATTAATAAATGTAATTGATTGAAGTTTGATTTTAATTAACTCTGTTATCCATCGACATTACCTACGTTTGGCATTTCCTGCAGAAACGCAGGTGGCAGTAATGATGAATAGTGCAGCAAACTACATTCCTGTAGGAAACGTCAAAAAGTTATTATATTTTTACCTCATTTTATATTTGTAATATCTGGGAGACCGAGCTTTGCTCGGAAGACATATAAAAACTCGAAAATGCGCGTTTTCCCAGAGATAAAACCTAGCTAGATCGATTTTTCGCCCCCAAAAACCCCCATATAGCAAATTTCATCGAAATCGTTAGAGCCATTCCCGAGATCCCCGAAATATATATACATATAAATAAATACGAGTATATAAATAAATAAATATGCAAGAATTGGGTCAATTTCACCAAACGAGCATTTTTGTCTAATTCCCATGGAATTTTGAAATACCAACATTACACAAAAAAAATATGCTGATAATTTGATAAAAAATATAATAAACATTAATTTTCTTATGGGGTAAAAATATTCATAAAACTATAAAAGTTATTTCAATTTAAAATTTTGGTCAGGGCACGGGAATTAGTGTGTCCATGGGAATTAGATTTTACTAGCACGGAAATTAGAACATGGCACAGGAATTGTTTTCTTAGCTTATTTTGGTAGTTAAAACTATTATTTATGTATATTTTAATCTACAATAATATACTTCAACCATACTGAAGCGGCATCGAACATATTTATCTACTTTAATTTTAGTTTCGGACGACAAATCTACGAAAGTATGATACACTAAAAACTACGTATTTGACTAATAGTTTCCTTGATTTTAATGGCAACTAATCTCTCTTTCTTAGTAAAATATATATATTTCAAAACAATACTTTGAGTAGTTGCGTAAACATGTCCGCCTTACATACAAAACTATTCATTAAAAAGTGTCATTATGTATCTGCATGTAGATAGGTACAAGGTGTATGATCTGCTTTATGGCCGTATAGGAAATGATACTAAGAAATAAATAGCCACAGAGAGAAGAAGTTATTGTGTAAGTTAATCTGAAGAAATCGAATATGCTGCCTTCATAAATTCATAACACAAACAATTGTTTAACCACATATGAGGTAAGGTGGGGTAAGACTATCACCGGGGTAAGACTATCACAGACAGACAGACATGACGAATCCATAAGGGTTCCGTTTTTTGCCATTTGGCTACGGAACCCTAATAAGGTATCTAATAGTATTACGGTTTTAATACCCCCCTGGCATTGTCTAAAATAACCGACTTGGTTTCACATTACATCTCAAAACTTTTTTTGTAGTAGAAGAACTGCGTTGCGAGACTTGCATCTTTTTACATGTAATGTTTTTGATAGGATCCCATCTACTTTGTAGGCTGTCCTTCTTTTCAGGTAATCATACCCATACCATACTGATACTATATCATAACTATATACATCTTTATTCATACTCACATCGTACATCGTAGTGTACCTTTACTTTCCCTACTAATTGTAAGAACTACCAGGTAAATTTGTTATCGCATACATTTCTATAGGATTACAAACTTATTTATGCAGTTATTAGATCTTTAGAACGTGACTAATATTGCAGTATTATTAGATTTTTATTGGCTTAAAAAGCTTAAACCTAATTACGTTTCAAATTTGGAACTTGTGGGTATGCTAGAAGTACCTTAGAATAATGATGATCGTGAGTGATTGTGTCAGTGACAAAACTAAGGGATTTTAAAGTGCATTAATTCTTAGATTACATGTTCAAATTAAATGTTATTTTGACCGTGCCACTTTGTTTTGCTCGACTTGGCGGAGCAACTGCCGTGTCCCCAGATCCTTTGTCCTTCCCCGGGCCTCAAACTATCTCCATGCCAAATATCATCAACATGATATTGGTTCAGCGGTTTAAGCGTGACGAGATAACAGACAGACAGACAGAGATACTTTCGCATTTATAATATAGTAAGAATAGGATATATTTAATTTTTCTTGTATTAGAAAAGCTAATTTATAACAACTAATCTATTAAACGAGCAATTCTTGTATATATTTCGGGGATCTCGGAAACGGCTCTAACGATTTCGATGAAATTTTATCATATATGAGGGTTTTCTGGGATGAAAAATCTATCTAGGTAGGTGTTATCTCTGGAAAAACGCGCATTTTTGAGTTTTTAGGTAGGTAGGTACCTATATGTTTTCCAAGCAAAGCTCGGTCTCCCAGATATTTAAACTTTATACGGCATACGCTGTCAGCTGTCAAATTTACAAAAACAAAACATTGCAAATGTGATTCATTTTGTTTCATGTAACCTTAGGTACAGGTATTATAATATGTAATAATTCCAGAAATAGTTTTATGTTTATATAATATTTTAATGTTATAATATGATCAATGAATAAGGTAAGGTAGGGCAAGACTAACAGTACAAGGATTCCATACAAGTGATAGTCTTACCCCGGTGTCGTCTTACCCCACCTTACCTTACGTATTAAAATTGCCCGGGTTATTCGGGTCGATCCTGTATGTAAGTACTATAGTACTTATACTAAAAAACTATTCACAGATTTTTGTGCATTCTTTAAGATTTCCTTAAATGTAAAATAGAAAGTTATACGTCGTATTATTATTACATATAATATATATTCAATGCCAATATATATAAGTAATAATAATATGACGTAAACATTGCCAATTAACTTACAGTGCCCCCAATAAAAGATTTGTTGACAATATATGTAATACTTTCTAATTCCCGTGCCACTTAATCAGCTGTTTTAGGTAAATTTGTTATGGGAATTAGGGCACGGAAATTAGAATTCGTAATAAAAAAATTCGCCAAAAATTTAAATCGTGTTTGACCAAACTGTTATGTTATCGCTTACATAAAGATACATAAAGGGCTCCTAAATATGACAATTGCTATTGAAAAGCTATGTGGAAAATAAAATTTATAAGGGGCATCGAAATTAGAAAAAAATTGTCGCCCACCCGGATTCCGAAATACTTACGCGATTTGCTCGAACACGCCGCGGCTTGACTTACATCCGCTTGCTTTGAGAGACAGCCGAATACTGCCAGTACAGGTGAGGCGGGATACGAGGCGGTTCAAATACAAACGTCGGCTGTCAGAGCCCTTTGAGTTTTGCCGACGAAATTTTACTCGCGCGCTCGGACAAAATTTAAACATCGATCACGAGTTATTTACCACAATGAAGTTAATAGTATATGTGCTCAGTGATAGTAAATATCATCTAGTTTAAGTATTTGACACTAAATTAGTGATACTAATGTAGAATTTTTCGTAGGATTTTTCATTATGCTCAAAAGTAGATTCCGGACAGGGCACGGGAGTAGTAATTTGAGCCTTTAGGTATTTTTATATGTACTCTAAAAACCAACTAATCAGTGAATTCATATGGAACTCGGTGTGAAAGTGTGACTTCTTTATGTAAAAAAAAATTGGTAAGTATTGTCTGATGCTAACCCGCGATTTTCATCACGGACAGAAAAAAAATCGTGTTCAGAAATTGACCCAATTGCTCGTTTAAAGGTATTAGATAGATATAAGATGAATTGACGTCGTTGCTGTTGCAATTGGAACGTCCAAATAATCCATCACGCAATAGGGTTTGATAATAACTACCTAAGTAATACTTACACACTTTATTATACGAAACAATAATAAATAACAGCAACATAACATTCAAAAACTCAAAGGCGAACGTATCCCTATGGGGTATCTCTTCTAGCAACCTTCAAGCTAACCTCGAAAAATAACCTAAAGTAATCGTGAGGAAACCTGCATACATCTGCGAAGAAATTCAAAGGTGTATGTGAAGTCCCCAATCCGCATTGGGCTAGCGTGGGCCAAGCCCTTTATTTCTATTTGTAGAGAAACGATAATAGCATTATGTAAAAGCTCTACTATTCCTCGTTATAACAAAAGTATAAATACTAGGTACTATTTACACTCATTATATTCCATCTAATTATGTATTGAATAATTTAATCCATTAAAAAAAATGTTATTTTTTTTTATGAATTTGTCTTGGTTTAATTAGGTCGTTTAATGTTCAATGCTGAAACTCTAGGTCCATGGGGTCCAGCGCGCACAAGTTGTCTGCAGAAATCGCGAAGCGTCTGGTTGACGTAACTGGTGACCGAAGAGCTGGCGTCTTCCTCGCACAACGTATCAGCATTGTGATACAACGAGGAAATGCCGCCAGCATCCAGAGTACAATGCCTCAAGTACCAGTATAAATATCTTCTATGTACAAAATAAAATATGTTCAATTAGGTATTCGTTCTAATAAAATGCTTGTCTTCTTTATAATAAAGATAAAGACATTTTTACTCCAATACATATTTAATGTTTTAAATCACACAAAAATAACAATAAATTAAATTATTATTTTGAATCAAGTAAAATCAAAATATATCGCCTTTCCTTATAAAATTAACACATAACGTCGTTGCGCTTTCCAAAACTGATATGTGCTCGATTTTTGATTGACAAATAGTTACCTAGCAACAAAACACATAAGGTTATAATTCATTTGATTAAAATCGCGCACATATCAGATTTGGTAAGCGCAACGACGATATAATAGCTTTAAATAATGGCGACAGATTTAAATTTCACTTGATTGAAAATAACCGAAACTTAAAGATACCTATGACCAGGCGTTTAATCCCAATATTTTTTTACGTTATAAAACTAATAAACCTCGTAGAATTACTATTGTTAAAATATTTAAAACAGATCACTCACGTAATTTATGTAATTTATACGCAACTAAACATGTTAAGCGATAGGACTTACTCGTAAATTAATTAATGGACTTAAATTTTGCGGTCCGGTTTTAAATATGTTTAATGTGTAAATCTAATGATAATTTATATTTTAAATTACGACAAAATAATTTTACGAATATGCTGCAGTTTTTTGTATATCAGTCCGCCAATTGTATATACCGAACTATTATTTTTCACTGTGCAAAAAAAAAAATACCTACTTACCTAAAAGTTATCCTTGGGCCACAGTTATCCGGATCTACGATTTTGACTCATGAATGAACTCTGTAGGTATAGTGTGTCAAAGTACTGTCTCATTTCAAACAAAGACAGAGATAATCATACTAACACACACACACTAGACACGCCACTGCACTGCACTTACACTAGTACCTAGTACCCAAAAGAAAAGTATGAGTATAATTTTTTTTGTTCTTATTTAGGTACTTACTAGCACTCAAAAGAAAAGGATAAGTATAGTTTTTGAAGTGAAAACTTCTTTAGCGGCGCTGGGCACTTTTTGAGGTGGGGAAAAAATGATAAACTCGAGATAGCGTAAGGCGATCACGTGACCGTAAGGTTTATATGGCCACTCATTTAGATTTAACTCAATGACATTACATGAAAAAGGTTCTAATCTTGTACGGGCTGAAATACGAGGATCTCACAGTCACATTCTAACTTTATATCACTCAAATATAATTCAATAAAGCTACATCTTGATGAAATCGCTAATAAAAGTGAACTCTAGTACTGGTGAATAAAACTCAAAATATCATGACCAAATGTATTTAGATGCGAGGTCTGCAAGGTAACTTTACAATTTCTATTCGAATTTTAAACAATTAACGCTACTTTAAGCCACAGACAATCCAACCTCTAGACATAGCACAGTCGCGCTACCCCCTCTGCCACACATACGGTAGCGTTACTCCATCTTCGAGTCAATCCCGTGCCGTGATTGGTCCGTGTCTTTGAACGGACCAATCATGGCACGGGATTCGCTCACCTCGTCCCCCCGCACCCCCGTATTTTTGGCAGCATCGGTTTCATGAAAGAATTGGCCTAAGCTCAGTCTAGAGGTTGGATTGTCAGTGCTTTAAGCTCACTGGCCAGGAATTTCGGAACTAAAGTTTTTCAATAGAAAGGAGGATGGGTCAATTATACATAGTGCTGCAGACATTTTGGACTAGTCAATGAGTTTTCACTTCTGTCGGCACTCCCGGAGTACCGTTGTTTTTTTTGTTCCTATTTACTGATAAATTGGTTTGACAAGCTATATATATTAATTTTCTACTGCTATAATACTAAGAAATTGGGCATAATTGGTGTATTATTAGTTTTTATGGATACGATAAGAAGGATTTAAACATAGAAAAAAGCGGCCAAGTGCGAGTCGAACTCGCCCATGAAGGGTTCCGTATTTAGGCGATTTATGACGTATAAAAAAAAACTACTTACTAGATCTCGTTCAAACCAATTTTCGGTGGAAGTTTACATGGTAATGTACATCATATATTTTTTTTAGTTTTATCATTCTGTTATTTTAGAAGTTACGGGGGGGGGGGGGGACACACATTTTACCACTTTGGAAGTGTCTCTCGCGCAAACTATTCAGTTTAGAAAAAAATGATATTAGAAACTTCAATATCATTTTTGAAGACCTATCCATAGATACCCCACACGTATGGATTTGATGAAAAAAAAAATTTTTGAGTTTCAGTTCGAAGTATGGGGAACCCCAAAAATTTATTGTTTTTTTTTCTATTTTTGTGTGAAAATCTTAATGCGGTTCACAGATTACATCTACTTACCAAGTTTCAACAGTATAGTTCTTATAGTTTCGGAGAAAAGTGGCTGTGACATACGGACGGACAGACAGACGGACAGACAGACAGACAGACAGACAGACAGACAGACAGACAGACAGACAGACAGACATGACGAATCTATAAGGGTTCCGTTTTTTGCCATTTGGCTACGGAACCCTAAAATAGGTAACTGTCGCAAACAAAGAACGCCAACTTAACGCCACTCATTTAACTCACGTTGGAACAAATTGCATATGATTTTTTAGATAGTTGCTGGCTCAGTAGGTGCAAAGAATTCAATCGATCGACCAGATGCCGCAATGTAAAGCAAATCACATGCAATTATTGAAGACGAGTGTAGAGGGTTTTGTGAAAAAATTATCACGTGTCTTCTTCTTCCTCGCATTATCCCGCCATTTTTGCCACGGCTCATGGGAGCCTGGAATCCGCTTGACAACTAAAGGACTCACGTTAGACCGGGCCGTGACCGGGCCGGAGCTTCCGGCGCTTCGATTTCTATGAAAAGCATCACGTGATCACCTGTCATTGGCATAGAAAAGTGAAGCGCCGGAAGCTCCGGCCCGGACACGGCCCGGTCGGCCCGGTCCAACGTGAGTCAACCTTAATCCCAACAGTTTCGAAAATTAGAAGAAAACAATATCACGTGTAAGTGTTTATAAATAAAAACCTGGTAGGTAGTTTTGCATAATTTAATGTTAAATCTGTACGATAGAAGATTATGAAATAAAACTAAAGGTTTTATAATGATACCGGATATAATCCAATCTTTGATTTTTGTCCATACGAGTAGGTACATTAAGTAAGTCCCTATCTTAAAATGATGGAATGATCACTACACCTTATAAAACAAAGTCTTCCGCCGCGACTGTCTGTTTGTGTGTTTGTATGTTCGCGATTAACTCAAAAACTACTGAACGGATTTTCACGCCGTTCAAAATTGCCCGACTATTACCGGTTATAATATTTTTTTAAAGTCCTAAATGTCAAGGTTAAACATAAACACGCGCCACACGTTGATATTTTACAAAAAAAAGGCACGTATTTAACCGGTCAACTAATTAATCTAATTTGGGTAGTTTAAAAAAATAGAAATGGCTACTAAAATTAATAGTTCGGCAACAAAAACGGAGCCTTAAAATATGTCAATATGAGTTGTATTTTAATGCCGTTACAGCTTTTGTTTATTTTTAGGCAGGTACCAAGTATTTATTAGGCAACTGAAATAATATATTGGAGACCATTTATGAAGCACATTTTAAAAAGAAAACGGCTATCTATTAATTAAAAAATGAAGTTTTTTTAAAATATTTTGTTTGGTCATTATACGGTCAACCTAACACGCTCCTCCTCGCTTCGCTCGTCGTCGCACCTATCTGTTGACTCTAGCAGAACACAGTGGTAACTATTTAAATTATTAATTAAAAATTTAAAGACCTAATGGTATAATGGCCATTAGACGTTTCATGATTAGAAATTTCGACTATAAGTATACTGACCATATTGCGTATTGGTAAATTAATTTGAGGTGTTTTGTGTAAAAAGTGACCAATATTCATTAAATTTAACTGTTTTCGTGTTAAAATACTACCTAGCTGAAACGATATGATTATTTATGATTAGTTGATTACTTAGGTGTGAACAACTAGATAACAACTAAATTTTATGATCGCTTTACAATATTAGTTGCCAATTTATTATTTTAGACGCCAACCTATCACTTTCAGTTCCCTATATTTTTTTTGGGTGGCTTGATTTTGCTGCCAGTTTTTTTAATAATATGATGCTTATATTTGAGGCTAAAATATATTTTATGGCGCTACAATATTAATGCACAGCCAAATTATATTATTATATGCCCAATGAAAGTTCCTGTTTAATATTTTAGTTGCCCGGTTAATAATAAGCCAAAAAAAATCTAGGCAAGGTGAGTTGTTTACATAAATAAGTATAGTTTTCACCACATCAGCGGCGCAGCATGGTTGCATTTTTATCGTCTGTCACTGTCACTATACCCGTCACTCTCGCACTTACATACTTGTTAGAACGTAACAGATGACAAGCGACATAAATGCGACCGTGCTACCGCCGCAAGGTCGTTAAAAAATGTCATTTAGTTACATGTAGGTATAGGTATCGATAATTAGGGGTCCTGGGCTCCGAAATAGTAGCTGATATATTTAATATTAGTCTTAAGTAGCGGGTGACGAAATGATTACATTTCTATGGATTTCCGAGTAAAGGATGACTCACGCTAGGCCGGGCCGGAGCCGGGACGGAGTTTCCGGCGCTTCGTTTTCTATGGAAAGCACCAAGTGATCACCGATCAGCGGTCAAAGAAAATGACATGTAGGACGGCTCGGCCCGGGCACGGCCCGGTCTAGCGTGAGTCATCCTTTAAACGGCTTTCACTTACGAATACTATAAGGATCCCATTATTGGCCTTAATAGCATTGTAAATTATACTAATATTGAATTGACTCTTAGTTTATTTGAATTTTGTATTTTTGCCATTTATTTAATTTTTAATGTATTTTGAATTGTACTATATTATGTATTTTAGGAATAAGGAAATTGTATACCGTAAACCGGTTGATTGTGACACTCACTGATCAAATAATTTTATAACATCTGTAAACTGACATGCACAATCTGACAATAAATGATTACTTACTTACTTACTTAACATGTTTGCTGGGAGTTTTCTAAAATAAATATTGAAAACCCGATTCTCCCAGATCCTGGTGTTTTAAGGTTCTTACAACTCAGAATCACTAGCATATTCAATCCTGGTCATAAAAAAAATTGTCCCAAAATTTTGTATGGAAATTGTACATTCCACTACGTCACGTTACATACAAGTGACAATTTTTCTTATACTAAAAACGTGACGTAATGGAATGGACATTTTGGGACATCTTTTTTTAATGGTAGGATGGAGAGTGTTGTCGATTCTGAGTAGAATGAGCCCAAGAGTGTCCAGATTTGAAAGAATCGGGTTTTCGATATTTATTTTAGAAAAAGCCCTGCTACGGAACCTTAAAAATGGACGTCGTCGACAGCGCGTTGCCGCTTCTTTGAGAATTAAGTTGTCTATTCAATTATCCTTGAGTCTAGTAATAAAATCTAAATCTGTAATTTAATATTTTAAAGACGACACGTTTAGTATAAAAGGGTAAGGATATTTTTCGATGGTCAGACTGTTTTTGGACGCCGAAGCGGTAACTACATAACAAAATGGTAAGTAATATTTTATATTAATGGTTCTCAATCCTGTGCTGTTTTCACTTATAATTGATTACATTTCTTTATGTCAAAGAATACTTATTAGTCGACTGGTCTGGCCTAGTGGATGACCCTGCCTGTGAAGCCGCGGTCCTGGGTTCGAATCCCGGTAAGGGTATTTATTTGTGTGATGAGCACAGATATTTGTCCCTGAGTCTTGGGTGTTTTCTATGTATTTATGTATTTGTATATTATTATATATATCGTTGTCTGAGTACCCACAACACAAGCCTTCTTGAGCTTACTGTGGGACTTAGTCAATCTGTGTAAGAATGTCCTATAATATCTAATATTAATTTAATTTAATTTAATTAGCGCCACTTGCACCATCTTGCACCATCCCACAAACCCGGGGTTAAGCGGTTAAACCGTTAACCCAGTGTCAAATTGTACTGGTAACTATGGTAAGTCCAGGTTTAACCGGTGACCCCGGGTGTGGAATGGTCCAAGTGGCCCTCAGTGAATTTTATAATTAGTACTTAGGTATATGAAAAAGATTCAAACAAAGAGTATTTTCCTTTGAATTTGTAAATTACAATTATATATTATGACTGATTAATCCACCAATATTCCACCAATTCGCACGAAAAATTGCTTCCTCTTTTCTTGCGCACTGCCAAGGAATGGAATTCCTTGCCGGCGTCTATATTTCCGAGCTCATATAACCCGGCAACCTTCAAATCAAGGGTGAACACTGAACAGGCACCTTCTGGGCAGGCTCGCTCCATCGTAGGCCACGTCTTCGCCTCGGCTAGTCTGTGGCCATGAGTAAGCCCATTTATAATCTTACAAAAATCCTCCATTGACCTCTGCGCGGTACGGCACGGTTACCTCGGCGCCCAGGTCAATCGCTAGCCGGTTTACAATTAAAAAATAAATCCGAGGCTCTGAGCTAAAAATCAAAAGTTTCGTTATCTGCCCATCTATCGTTCGATAAGCAAGAGTGGAGAGGGTTAGGCAACTAATCTTCTTGCATTCGCAAAACTGGCGGCCTAGCCAAGGTGACAATCGCTTGCGCTTCGCCATCGAATCGCTTCGAATCACTCTTCCATATTAGTGTGACATTCGCGACGTTTCATTCGCTACGGAGCGCTAGCATTAATGTTCTGCCACCAGAGTGCAGCACTAGCGCCTTTAGTGACTAAAGAGTAACTTATACATGCTGTACCTTAAACTGTTTTTTGACAAGTTTTCACAGACAGTCAAATATGATATTGATACATCAAGGCGGTTTGTTTACAAAGGGCCTACCGGGAAACGCGAAATCGAAACTCAGCTATCTGCATCTTTATCGCTTGAATATGCAAGAGTGATAGAGAGGTTAAATAACAAAATTTCGACTCTCTTCGTTTGCCGTTTCTCTCGATCGCCACTCCCACAATAAGTCACAATCTAAGGGTCTATAGATTGTGACTTATTGTGGGAGTGGCGATCCTACGCAGAGTTTAGAGTAATATTCCCTATTGTTTCCAGAAATTCCTAGTCGCTCTCGCCCTGGCCGTGGCCTGCGCTCACGCTGATGTGGCGCACTTAAAAAGCCCCGAGGCCGATGCTCAAGTACTGAAGTCTATTGCCGACGTCCAACCTGACCAATACAACTTCGCGTTTGAAACCAGCAACGGTATCTCGGCTCAAGAATCCGGTGTTCTAAAGAACGTAGGCAAGGTGAGTTGAACAATTTCTTCACACTAATGACATCACTACTGCACCCTATAAAACAAAGTCCCCCGCCGCGTCTGTCTGTTTGTTTGTATGTATGTTCGCGATAAACTTGAAAACTACGTGTCTGTGTCTGTCTGTGTGCCTGATTACCTGTCAAATATCAAAAGCATGACCAAAAACGGAACGATGTCAAGTGTCATTCGAAGTATTGAATTCAGAAATAATACCTATGTGATTGCGTTAATTATTTACTTTTGTAACAGAATATTCCAAGATAGGTATAACCACTCGCCGTGTCTCCTAAACACAGTTTTTCGTATTTTCCAGTCCGCTAACCTTACGAAGCTCAAAAGTGGGCATGTTTTATTCATTTGCAGTCTGCCTCTTTCACACTCATAAAATGTTTATACACGTGATGGGCTTTCCTTTGGCACACTTCGACCAACCAACCATCTGATTCCTACCAACCAAACACTCAACCAACTAACCAACCAACCTGCTAACCAACCAACCAACCAACAACCAACTGATTCTATTTTTTGTCACAACAGGACGAGCTTGCTCTGGAAGTCCAGGGTAGCAACCAATATACCGCCCCTGACGGCCAACCGATCCAACTTACTTTCATCGCTAACGAAAATGGCTACCAACCACAGGTAAATAATAATTATCTTACTATTTTACGAGCGTCTATTCAACTCTCAAAGTACCTATGTATATTCGGGTCAAACTTGCAAGCTAAATGCAAAAACAAGCGAAACACAATAACATTAAGTTATCTTATCTTGTATGAGATCCCCCTCTAATTATTAGTTTTTTTTTGTAACACTGAAAATGTTAACTGGTTTCCTATTAAGGATACCGTCCGCTGATAGACTAATGCGAAATGACAGTGGAGGCTAAGTAGGTACTAAAATTGACATAATTGTATATTATTGACGACCGGTCTGGCCTAGTGGGTAGTGACCCTGCCTGTGAAGCCGCGGTCCTGGGTTCGAATCCCAGTAAGGGCATTTATTTGTGTGAGCACAGATATTTGTTCCTGAGTCATGGTTGTTTTCTATGTATTTAAGTATTTGTATATTATATATATCGTTGTCTGAGTACCCACAACACAAGCTTTCTTGAGCTTACCGTGGGGCTTAGTCAATTTATGTAATAATGTCCTATAATATTTATTATTTATTTATTTATTTATATTACGTCCTCCAGTAGCAAGACTGAGCTTACTGTGGGGGTGAGTGAGGGGCTAGGTCGATTTGTATAGGTACTTAGAATTGTCCTAAAATATTTATTTAAATAACTTATTTTCCAGGGAGCTCATCTGCCTACGCCACCACCACCACAAGAGATCCCGGAATACATCAAACGCTCCCTGGAATACATTGCAGCTCACCCACCTAAGCCAGATAACAAATTCTAAGGCGGTTTCGGAAGATTCTAGACCAAACTCTTGAACGACGATCGTCGCTGCCCACTGAATAAAATTATGTTACTGATTTTATATTCCTTTTATTTATACCTACAGGTTTACAACATAAAATAAATCATAACCACAGGGCGGGCACGCCATACATCAAAAATGATTTGCATTTATATGTGTGCGCGGCACGTCTGTACACGCGTCATTGTGTATCTGACGGACTTCTGGCATGCTCTCAGTAGAGCGACCGCACATATTCATATCGCGGCCAGTCACGGGGCGAGGTAATCCGAGTCGGGGCGGGGCGGTGCGTGGCCGTTCTGTATGATAATACTATTACTTATTATGTGCCTTAACTATGTACTGTAGAGGGTAATATTGCCCAGTGAGTACTCATTATAAAACAAATTATTTAAAACAAACTCATTTAGTTGAATCATTTGGTTTGGGCTAAATGTAATAAGTAATGTAAAATTGTATTTGTTTAAATGGGTTTTGTTTCGAGTGGATAATGTTGGTTTTATAAATAGGGGCATAAATTAAACCTGATAAACTATGTATTTATGTACCGCTCACATTTCATTGTATATTTTATTTAAATTATAGGTAGATAAAATATATTATTTATACATCAGAAATAATAATTTTGATAATCTTGCTCTTACAATTGTAGTAGTAGTAGTAGTAAACTCTTTATTGTATCAAAAGACATATTAAAAATAACATACAATTAGTAAGAAGTACAAAGGCGAACTTATCCCTTTGAGGGATCTCTTCCAGTATTGTTGGCTTCAATTGCAGTATCAATTGTATTGTTGGCTTGCTGTTTGTGGACAGCTGAATAAAGGGTGACTCAAGCCAGACCGGGCCGGGGCCGAGCCGGAGCTTCGTTACTTAAATACTTACTTCGTTGAGTCGTTGTCACAGCGAACTCACAATAGTCTTAAGTGCCATAAACCCTACTGAAACTTAAGCCCTTTATGCCAAATTCCACCATTTTAATCATTTACAAAAAAAATCGAAACAGAAAAATTCTAACTACCGAACGTGCTCAAAAAATTCACGAGAATCAGTTGAGAAATGCGACCTGCATAGAAGATCATACGAAATAATTTTTGCCCAAGGTGAAAGGGAGACCTTCGCTAACGCTCGGTCAATAATTTATGATTTAAGAATCTATACTTTAGTGTATATTAGTATATGAAAAAAAAAAAAAAAACTTTATTGTGACATAAAAATACAAACTAAACTAAGTACATGCATTATAAAACTAAAAACAATCTTAGAAATAAACTTATAAATAAACTTATAAATAAAAAAAGCTATAAGAAATACTAAAATAAGCTTTTGGCAAAAATTTAATTTTTGGTACAAGCTTTTATCGCTGACTGTACTTTTCTTACGACAGAGAATTAATACTCATCGAGACAATTCTAAAAACCCCTAACATAATTAGGTTGCGTTGTTTCATCACAGAGTTCCTATGGCCACCTCCTGTCTCCATCATCAGATCAGTTCGACATTACCATATTATTGTATTGTCATCAAAACTACCTACATACCTACAGCTGCCAATTTTCATGACGCTACGATCCTTGGAAGATGGTTAAATTAGTTACCTTAGGAATCATTACATAGTTACTACACAGGTCGACCTAATAAAAAGCTTGTTAAAAAGGTAAAGGTTTGAAAAAGTTGCGTTCGGCGCTCGAAGTCGCAAACTTGGATTATTCATTGAGCCATCCAAGTCTGCAAAACTACCGGATTTGACGCAAACGAACCCCCTTACTTAAGCGACAAAGTTACTGGATTAAGGCTAGTCCGGGGTCGGGTCGGAGCTTCAATGGATAGCACCCCGTGATCACCTATCAGCCGTCATAGAAAATGACATGTCGGACGCCTCGGCCGTCTAGCGTGTCATCCTTTAATAAGTTTATCACTCGGTCGGTACCCAATACCCATCTTGTGGCACTCATTCAGTAGCTCACGTCACGTCTCATGAACCACCCATGTAGTTTAGCCCGCGTTGGTGGATGCATACATCAGACATGAAGCCGAGTCCCATAGCAGTTTGTACACCAATGTCTGTTGGGGTTGAACCAACTTAGTACCTATGTACCTACAGTAAATAGTAAACCTCCCCAAGTTACGCTACACACCAGTATGGATATGATGGTCGTTCTTGTCTACGTGACAGGGTGATAAAACGGTATCCGTCACTTTCAATCGGGCTCTGTTAAAAAGTGACGGATATTTTGTCACGTGGATAAAGCCATCCATAATAGCCCTGCTGGGCTTCTTCTTCTCATGTCGATGGTTTCAGACTGGGCTTTGTATCATCAAGGAGTTTTAAAAATGATCAGTATTAAAATAAATTTTAACAAAAAAAATAGCAACTTCTCAAAACAGTATGCCGTTTAATTGTGAATTCATCAGCAATTCCACGCCACGCCTTTTGAGGTAGGTAAAGGTGTACCTATACTGGTATTACTGGTTGAAGAGTTCCTTCCATTTTCCCAGGATCTCATAATTAGATCCTGACCTAACACTTGACACTGACCTGACAATCACACAAATTGGGGAAAATTAAAATAAAAATCTTGATGAACTTAGAATATCCTTCTTCAATTCTAATCTTGCTGTCAGGTAAAAATGTTAGATAGTGAGTAAGTACAGTAAGCAACATTTTTATAATATGCAGCTATCCTAAGCTTTGTACATTTCTGTTCAACTGTGTCGTGGTGTGCTTGCCACGACCGCAGCGCTGCACTAATGTCAGTAGGTACACTAGGTACGAGGGAGATGCATTGTGAGTTATTTTACGCAGTCGCTAACGAATATGTCAGTGTCAAACACGAGGTAAGGATATAGGTTATAGACAATTTTAAGTTTTTCTCTACATGTCGCAATTCTTAACCGATTCTCGTGAAAATTTGTGAGCAGGTTCAGTACTTACATTAAAAAATTTCTGTCGTTCCATTTTTTGGAAAATGTTCAGAATGATGGAAATTGGCATAAAGACTTAAGTGCTATTAGGGTCTAGATGGCACTTAAGACCATTGTGAGTACGCTGTGATGATGACTCCAAGAAGTATGTAGCTAGGTATTTCTTTGTTTTTACATGTTTAAGTTTATTAATCTTATCGGGAGGTCTACACATCGCAGAGCTACTTTTAGTAGGTTAGACAATTTGTCTAACCCTGCTCACAGAATTTTACGAGAATCAATACAGTAATGCGACCTTGTCTAAATGACAGTATTTTTGCCCAAGCTGAAATGGTAACGGCTAGGACGAAACGAACGATTTATGTATTTGCGGCACTTGCAATTGAAACTCTCGGTCCTTGGTCGTCAGACACCAAAAAACTAGTAAAAGAAATTTCTACCAAACTAGTCTGGGTGTCTGGCGACCCGTAGGTCGCACGGTTACAAGCTCGTAAGCTGGCGCATTTTTTGCACAAAAACTCAGCCTCACTGTGCAGAGGGGGAACGCGGCAAGTGTTCTGGGTACAATGCCCCAGGCAAGTTTAGGGCTAGATTTTTGAATTAATCATTTTGTTATTCAAAGTTACCATGTAAATAAAGTAACGGCTAGGATAATAATGGAACAAATAAAAAGAAGATATTATACTAATACATTTTATTTACTAATGGCAGTGGTCGTTGTTGTTAGAAAGGTTGTTCTAAAACCTAAACGGGCTGGGGTTTTTGCGGGCGGGTTTGCCGAATGCGGGTTGGGCAGGGAAGCGGGCAGGAGCCGGGGCGGGGAACCGGGCAGGAGGAGCGGGGGCGGGGAAGCGGGCAGGGGAAGGTCCTTGCTGGAACTTGTCTTCGGGTTGCGGATGCGCTGCCAAGTACGCCAGGGCACGGGCAATCAGCTCGGGTACTGGCGGCGGTGTGGGCAGATGCTCTCCCTGGAAAATTATAATTGTAAGCATTCTTTCTTGCTTGGATGAACGGAAACTCTGGACTCCAGAGTCTGGAGAGATGTCGTAATCTGGGCGTCATATACACGTAAAGCGATGGCCAGTACAAAAGAGATACGTAGAGTTATCATGAGGACTGAGGAGGCTAGAGGTCTTGCTGGTGACCAAGACTGCTAGCATGTCGTTGGTACATTTAGAAGAAACTTAACTCAATTTGATGTGCACACGAAATCACTTGACAAAAGTTATATTTACAGAATCTGGAACACATGGCTCGCTTTGCAACTTCAGCTACTGATTGTACGACATAATTACCTAAGACTGATGTCGGGCAGTTTCGTATAACTTTTATTAACGTACCTGGGGCTGGTAGCCGTTCTCATCAGCCACGTAGGTGATACGGTAGGTTTTGCCATCGTCGCCAGGGTAGCTATAGTCTCCGTTAACAGACAGCGCCGCATTTTCCTGCAAAAAATACAACCTAAGTTGGTGCAAAGAATAAACGCCATGAGATGATGTCTAGGCAATTACTCAGAAAACTAATAAGTTTCAATGATTCTGAAAACCAAAAAGGTGGTCGTGGCCGTCGTGGGTTTGAAGTCTGGTTCCGTACCAATGAATTTTAAGAAAGTAATTATCCCTCTACTACCATTAAATTTGTAACTAGTCCTTTGGCTTTCAAATTTAGGAAAACATTATCAGTGTGAAATTCCTTGGTACAATTCCTGATTTAGATTAAGCTAGTTATTAACTTAGTTTAGTATGTGTATTGTCTGTAGTACCTCTATAGTCTGTAAGTATATATTTAATTTTATTTAGTGTGAGATTTTAGGTTAGTGTGGGTTAAATCTTGGAAGCTAAATTTGACCCACTTGCCGATTTCCAATTGAGCTGAAATTTTGCATACATTATGTAAATCGGATGACAATGCAATAATATGATAACATAGAGCTGTAGGTACTGATGATGGAGACAGGAGGCGGTCATGAGAAGTCTGTTGCTGCCCGGTTCAAAACGTGCAATACTTACAGAGTTAGGGTTCTTAAGGATGCCATTGGCGCTCTCGACGATCCCATTGCTGGTCTCATAGAAATACGAGAAGCCGTCAGGGTTGACTTCGGAGTCGGACTTCACGATCTGAGCGGCGCTGTCGGCGTTGCGGTCAGCGGCACAGGCCGCGGCCAGAGCGAGAACAATGAAGAATTTCTGGAAAATGACAATAAAAAAAATGAAAATTAAAAAATGTTTATTCGGTTTAGGAATTACATATACAGTTGTAAGTGTTGGCGCCTCTTTTTAAGTAACAAATACCTGTGTTAAGAGGCCGTGTTAATTTTAACAACATTTTTTTTAATCAATATAGAGACTAAAAGAAATAAAATTAAAACACTAGAAAATAACAAAAATGGAAGAAAGTTTAATTTTATATTGTTTTGATTTGTCCGTTCCAAAGTTAAGGTTGCGATGATTTATTATAGAGGTCTCATAGATGCATAGTTGCTGTCTTGTGTTTATTGGTTGGAATGAATTATTTAAGAGTTTTGTATTGTCAAAATGAAGTCTCTAATCAATAAGGGATTCGCTACCGATCACTGTATTTAAAGACTATACTTAAATAAGTACCTGTGTAAGTATTAAATTTACCTATGCTTCGTCAATTTTAGAAATGAATGTTCTATTACTGGATTAATTCAATCATTACTGAACCAGTGACCAAAATCATTGGCGATCTGGTTACTTAGGACATAAACATATTTATTTTTTTGGTCTTTTCTGTAGGTACCGAAAACCCAATAACAAAAAATTTGAAACATGACCATAATTTTCATAGGGTTTCCCGATAATTAAGCCACTACCAGAAATTAGGCTCCAGAATTCCAGGATTTTGTTTTTGTCTGTACCTATATGACCCAGTTCTGTTTGGCCTGCACTTTCCTTCTGTTCACTGCTTTAGACAAATATAATTGACCAAATTATATAATAACTAATTAGTTTTATCAAAGTGCTAAAAAAACTAAGGTATTTTTCAAAAAATATCACAACATTTTCTAATGCACCAAATATCGCTCACCATTTTGCAAGTTCGGTCGTCGGGGAACTGTGATCTGCAATAATTCGCCTACTCTTTATATACTAAAATGTCATCTTTCTACACAAAATTTGCAATCTGGTTTTTTATTGTTGACCCTAAACAGATAATGCCATGCACATGGACACTCCCATGCCATTAGTCACGCATATTAGTGAGTTAAGGTCATTTCTCGCGCGTGCTAAACAGAAATAGACATTTAGATCAAAATAAAATGTATCCGAATCGTAAAATAAGCAATGGTATTGGAAAAGACGACCCCGCGTCTAATGTTTTTCCCACAGATATAAAATACGAGTAAACATATTGAGGAAATCAGCACGGATAATATAATGGTCGGTCTTGTCTACATGACAGCGAGATAAAACGGTGTCCGTCACTTTCCCACAGTGTTAAAAAGTGACGGTTACTCGTATTTTATCACTTGGATGAAACCATCCATAATACACCTGCAGACTATTTACAAAAATTCTAGTTTCATCTTTGGATTACAAGGTGCAGTGCAGTAAGCTATATCTTTTCTGAAAACTGTTGCCTGTGTCAATTTTTAAAATGTAGTTGCCTAGTGGACCACAGGATTTTTTAACACGAACCCAACGCATCATCAAAATAAATAGTATTAAGTAGTTTTAGGTTTATTCTTTTACATATTGTACACTAACCTAGATATAGGTAGCTATTTTTGTAATAACACAATATGGAATTTAGAGCACTTATAGAAACGATGTGTTAGCAGTTATAGGCGCTTAGGGCGAAACTATTTTGACAAATAAATCTGAGTTATCTCTGTTCGTGCTAAACTTCAAGTAGAACCCATTAACCGAGATGGACCTTAACTTTCTGAATCCGTCTTTCCACCAACAGGCCTTACCGATAATTGATTTAATTGAAAAAAAAAACTCCAATGCAATAAAATGCATGAACCGATTTTTATAAAACATGTCTTAGAAACAGCGCTAAAATCCTGCTTTCCAATCAAAAACAAAATTGGTTCACCCGTTAAATACTTAGTGTAAGATAAGTTGGATAACATTTCCTCCATACGAATTCATGTTAATGTACGTGTTTGCTTAAGGCGATTGTACCTACATACCGTAAAATGGGGTGAGTAGGGGCAAAACTGACATTCAAACCTCGATAACATTTTATTTTTTCATATGCAAACTGAATGGTGTATATAATAAGTGTTCCGGACGTTTGTATTTTATAGTTTTTATTTTATTTTGGGTAGTTCCATTTCATAACTTTGACGATAAACAGGAAATCTCACCTCACCCCGTAGTCCCTCGTAATTGGGGTGAGATGGGGATTGGATTTCATACAAAGGTGATTTTGGAAGATTGTTAGATCGATTTTTTTTATTATGAATAACTCCATATATAACTCCATTTTAAATTGGAATACCTACATTATTTTTGTAGCAGTAGCCTTAAAATCCCGTCTCACCCCCCTTTCATCCCTTCTCTCCCCATTCATAACCCAACTCTCCCAGCGAACCCTACTCACCCCATTTTACGGTACTGCAAAATGTCAACTGTGTTTGAAAAGGTTGATCTAATACCATAACAATACGAGTATATATAACATACTTAAGGAAAAACACACAACCTACGCGATTACGTAACTTAGCCAACCTTCCGACATTTTGAAGTTGCAAAAAACAATAATGCATAAATACGGACAAAGAGTGTGGCAGTGCATCTTACCGCGGATCTTGATTCTTGAATAGAACTTAAGGCTCCGTGGGTTCAGGTTCTTCTCTCACTAAGCGTAGCACATACGTAGATTTCCCCAATCTAGGCGGCCAAAAGTCCAATTAGTGAAATTCATTATCGGTATAATTTACTAATTACCTTATATAGTTGACATTCCTGGGGACCCACCCCCACCCTATTTAACTTATTTGATAAAGCATGTGCTTATCAACAGGTATTCAAAACTAGATCATCGCTAGCAGTGTGAATATCAGTTTTAAGCGCGTTAAATTTACTCTTACTTACAAAGTTCATAATTATTTTTTTACGATCTAAAGTGACGTTAACGTGATGGATTCTAATAATTCAGGTAAGAATCTATGTATTTGCTTCATAAAATTTATTCTTTTCACCTTATTTTCATACTAAATGATAAGTTAAAGTTGAGACCTTTTTTAATGGTACTTTTTCTTAGTTATCAAAGTTTAAAGGTTGTTTTGAAATGCATTTTAGTCCGTCTCAGCGACCATTAATATTTTAAAATTTTGGTTACATATTAAACATAACAAAACCGGTAAAAACGGCTGCTACTACGTGCTACTCGCAATTTCTAAACCAATCTAAGTTAACAGGGCAAAAACTCTAAAACGTCTTCACATTTTTCTACTTTAACATAATTCGTTTTTTTTTTATTTCAGAGTTATCCAGTGCTTCTGGTATTAAAGAAGTGACTCGTAAATATTTGTATGAACAGATAAAAGAACAGAATTTACCAAGTTTCAGTGAAAATTTGGAGAAATTGGAAAATAATCTCTTGGAGTGTTATGGCCACACCGAAGAAAGTAAAAAGAACCTCAAACGTAAGTTTTCGAACTTTAAGGCACAAATAAAGCAAAGGTGGATAACTGCAAAGAGGAGAGAAGATCTGTTTTTAACTCAAAATCAGGCTTGGTTGGAAGGAACCTTCGAAATCCCTTGTGAAACGATTCATCGGCAGGGTCGTCCCAACAAATTATTTGCGGAATCGAGTGAACGGACCAAAAGGAGGACCACAGGCTACTGCTAACCTCGGACCCACTTTTGAGCAGTACGAGGACCAAAAACAAAAGGGCACACAAGACGTTTTCCAGCGAAGCAATGGAATTATTAATGGCTGCTGAGCCGAATAGATAATAAAAGTATTCTCATATTCTGTAAATTTTATGTTTTTTGTATACTTTTATTTATTTTATACTGTATATGAAAATGACTAAGATGCAAAAGTGTATTTTTATAGCTTAAATTAATTTTTGATATAATTTTTTTATATAAAAAAATTTATTACTTTTTTTTTACTTATTTATTGAAATAATATTTAATTATAAAAGAATACAAGGTTTTTTTATTAAATATCCCATATTAAACTCGATTATACGATAAAATGTTTTTGGCCGCCTAGATTGGGGAAATCTACGTATGTGCGTAGGCGTGAGGGAGATGGCTGTGCGTGTACGGGATGGCGGTAATCATCTTTTTAGGGTTCCGTAGCCAAATGGCAAAAAACGGAACCCTTATAGATTCGTCATGTCTGTCTGTCCGTCTGTCCGTCTGTCCGTCTGTCTGTCCGTCCGTATGTCACAGCCACTTTTCTCCGAAACTATAAGAACTATACTGTTGAAACTTGGAATAGAAAAAAACAATAAATTTTTGGGGTTCCCCATACTTCGAACTGAAACTCAAAAATTTTTTTTTCATCAAACCCATACGTGTGGGTATCTATGGATAGGTCTTCAAAAATGATATTGAGGTTCCTAATATCATTTTTTTCTAAACTGAATAGTTTGCGCGAGAGACACTTCCAAAGTGGTAAAATGTGTGTCCCCCCCCCTGTAACTTCTAAAATAAGAGAATGATAAAACTAAAAAAAATATATGATGTACATTACCATGTAAACTTCCACTGAAAATTGGTTTGAACGAGATCTAGTAAGTAGTTTTTTTTTATATGTCATAAATCGCCTAAATACGGAACCCTTCATGGGCGAGTCCGACTCGCACTTGGCCGCTTTTTTTTGTAAGTTTGGATTGGAATTGGAACAATGGATTCGTAAACATTTATCACAACTATAACCTAAAACCTAACCTAAAACGGATGATGTTTTTCGACAGGATGATCGGTACAGGCGGCTGGGTGGAACGTGCTGCATTGAGACCCGAGTGGCGTAGAGACATGCGTGGGAGTGAAGAAGCACGACGAAGTGTGGCTGGAAAACTTGAGACATAAGGGCCATTTTATTTCAAGTTGTCCCCTACACCATTTTTTCAAATTTGGGATTTTTTATGTTATTTCTACTCAAAATCACGAGCTCTTTTGATCCTAATAGAAGAATAAAAGTGTCCCAAAATTTCCATGCATTTTTCGATCTTTCCATTCCGTGACCGCCATACAAAGTCTATGAAAAATGGTAACGGAATGGAAATAAAAGCCTTGGGACACTTTTTTCTCCTACTTATCAGGATCTCTTTCTATCCTGATAAGATTTTTTCCTTGATTCTGAGTAGAAATAACATAGAAATTCACAAATTTAAAAAAAAGTGTATGGGACAACTTTAAATAAAATGGCCCATAAAAGGGACAGGCGTCATCGGGTTGGTAGCCTCTGGATCCGAGACCAAGTGGTCTCGGATCCAGAGGCTCAACATATTCACACATGCGACTTGTGCGGCAAGAAGTGGCGTGCAGCGATGGGCTTATAGCGGAAATGCATTGGCCGTCTCAACCGCTCTTGACACAGCGTTGCAACAATCGTCCGTCAGGGATGCAGTAACCATTGATGATGCAATGTATCTTTAAAGTATATAAAGCCTGAAGTATATAATTATGAACTCGCGCCATGTTGCGGAATTTCACTGGAACTAATTTTTTCAAACTACAGTTACTACACTGAACTGTCACCCTATACATCGTCGGTATACTTCCAAAACATGATAACTAACTGAAACATAGTTTCGAGAAAACGCGAGTTGAAACTTTGACCCTTAAATGTGTGAATTTAGAAACCGTTTTTACTAATTTAATTCTAGATATGACATTTTTGAGATGTTAAAATTGCCTTAAATTGGTAAAATTGATATTTTCAATTTGAAAAATGTAAAATAATGGCCGATAAAAAAATGGGATGTGTTAGTTATCATGTTTTGCCTGTATACCTACAAAATGGAGTAACATTAATATATTACGTAAAAAATATATAAAAATGTATATTTATATAATTGAAAATAATGAGAAAGATAATAAATATCTTTTTACCCGGGATTATAAGCAAATTATAAAAACTAACGTAGCAATAAAAAGTAATAAATGACATGCATCGTGTCGTGTTACTATTTACAGGTAAAGAGTTATAAGTGAATTATTCTTGCAATTTTTGACTTTTCCCTCCTTTAGTGAAGAAATATGGGTGACAATACTCTCCTTGTTAATTAAATAACTGTAAAAAATGTATATTACTGTTTTTTTTTGCAATTAACGAGCATATTTTAATCAGTTTTAAGTGAACTTAATATTATCTAGTTGTAAACTACACAATGTTAAGAAAGAAATGTGTAGAAGTAAATAGTGATAAATAATGTTATAGTGTTTTACCAGATGCTGTAACTAGGTTCTTAATTATTTACATTCAGGCAAAAAATGTAAAGGGTACTTTATATATTTTACATGACCAGTTTTATGAAATATGTAGTTTTAAGTACCGTTATTATTTTTTACGTGCACATTATATTTTATTTCTTGTCTGTTATTACGTTTTTACACTCTATAACTTTCTAAATAATAACAATAAATTAAAAAAAGCCACATATATATTTAAAACAACAAAATTTTATCAAAACTGTATATATAACTCATTTTGACCATTTTGTCAGTTATCATGTTTTGGAAGTATACCGACGACATGAAAATAACAGCGCCCTCTTGATAATGATCATATATCACTGGTCAGGCGTTACCTTAGTTCTAATATTTGCCTTGTTGCCTAAATCAAACGTATTAAAAAAATTTAATGAAATGTATATAGGTCGATAAATCTGATTGAACTGACACTGTAGGCAGTGCAGGCGCAAGAGCCAGTTTGATGAATACTCCATAATCTTAACCTTGATCATCAAATGTCACTATTATAATAATGTACCTATTAGTGCACTGCCTTATGGGAATATAGTTCAGATCCGGAAACCGCTACCAACTTTTAGTATGTTGTTGGGCATGGTATTTAGTCTCCAAAACTGCCGGGAGACAGCGGCGCCGGCCATCTACTTCAGCGGAATGACGTCATCAAAATGACTCCCGCCTTGTTGCGAATATTGCACCCAAAATATACATTGCACATACACGTGTGGGGTATTAAATGAAAGCCAATTAAATATGCTATATTTAATTTACACACTGTGTACCAAAATATTTAACAGTTTAAGGGCAATTCACAAAGAAATCAAAATGATGTAAAAAAATATTCGATTATTTTGGTTTCAACAAATCAAAAGTCGGACGTTAAAGCAATGTACTATAAGTTGGTAGCGGTTTCCGGATCTGAACTATCTCTTCGACCGTTTCCCATAAGGCATAGTACTATATGATAATACGACGAGTTTACTAGCTGTAAAGTTAATCTTAAAAGTTCTTTTTTTTCTTCCCCGCCTGGCATAATAGCCGTAAGAGGTATTGGAAAACCAGTCAAAAGTAGAGAAAAGTGTCGGATTCCTCGGCCCAGACCCGGGCCGTTCTAACGTGAGTCATCCTTTACTCGATATTCGAATTTACTGTACCTAGGAAAAAATCTAAGTCCTAAACTAACTTAACCATATATACGGTTACAAAAGAGAAATATTTAGTATGGAGAGATCTGAAATTATTTATGTATCTACATAAGATAGGTGAAGTTATTCAAAGTAAATTAGAAAGACAGTAAAAAATGCATTCAATAATTATCTGCATTAAAATTTTAAGTCATACCAAAAGCATTTCATTTTTAATAGGGAGGTGCATATAGGATTCAGGTGTATAGGGTAAATTAACATCATTTATCCCTTAATTCCTACACTACCTATACATTTCCTATAGAAACAGGAATTCTGAACCTAACAATTTTTTCAAGGAAATTTCCCAGCGCCTTATTACAGTAAAATTGCATTCAATAATTATTACATTAAAATTTCACGTACCAAAAGCATTTAATTTTGAATTGGGAGGTGCATATAGGATTCAGGTGTATAGGGTTAATTAGCAACATTTATCCCTTAATTCCTACACTACTTATACATTTCCTATAGAAACAGGAATTTAGAACCTAACAATTTTTTCAAGGAAATTTCCCAGCGCCTTATTACAGTAAAATTGCATTCAATAATTATTACATTAAAATTTCACGTACCAAAAGCATTTCATTTTGAATTGGGAGGTGCATATAGGATTCAGGTGTATAGGGTTAATTAGCAACATTTATCCCTTAATTCCTACACTACCTATACATTTCCTATAGAAACAGGAATTCTGAACCTAACAATTTTTTCAAGGAAATTTCCCAGCGCCTTATTACAGTAAAATTGCATTCAATAATTATTACATTAAAATTTCACGTACCAAAAGCATTTCATTTTGAATTGGGAGGTGCATATAGGATTCAGGTGTATAGGGTTAATTAGCAACATTTATCCCTTAATTCCTACACTACCTACACATTTCCTATATAAAAAGGACTTCTGAACCTAACAATTTTTTCAAGGAACTTTCCCAGCGCCTTTTTGAAACCTCAAGTGACCGGAGGGCTGGCAGCTACCTCGGCCAGAGGATAAGCCTGGCCATCCAAAAAGGTAACGCTGCCAACCTTCTGGGCACCATAACGCACGAAGGTGACCTGGGGAGCATTTTATATTTATAAGTTTATTTATTTATTTATTTATTTGTTTAAACTTTATTGCACAAAATACAAATAAATGTACAAATGGCGGACTTAATGCCTAAAGGCATTCTCTACCAGTCAACCATAGGGCTAAACAGAGATGTAATAAAAATGGTGCGAGAAGAAAAGTAAGAGAATTCAATTAGAAACTATTGCAAACAACTGAAAAACATAATAAACTACATAGGTATACAATACACAGATAGAAATAATAAAATATATACAATGAATATACTACTACATAATTCTCACATACATATTAATATATTACGATGGATACTACCTACTCATACTCTTGTTTTAGCAGATGTTTATGCAGCATCCTCTAAAAAGCAAATTTGCTCGGGGCTTGTCTTATGTTTACTTTATTATAAACTGAAATATATGTCATATAAAGAAAAAGTGACAGTGGAACCCGTGGTGGTGGAAGTTTACTTTATGTTTTATAGGTTTACTTTTAATTTTAATGTTTAGTTTATTTATTCTGTTATTACCTATGAACCTATTATAGTAATAAATTTTACCTAACAAAACGGTTGCCTTTGAAACTCTCCGTAGGAGAAACATCCGCACCCAAATGTTGTCGCAGGTACCTACACCGACATACGCGAGCACGGGCAGCAGCGTGCATAATCAGACATGGCGGTACTTTTGAACATCGCATGTAAATAGTGTAAATTTGTATTCTAGGTATGTGAAGTCAGTGACATCTGTCATACTGTGCAAATGTAAACAGTAACTTTATAGTGGCAGTTAGGGTTGTCACCTATAGTAAAATGATTAATTTTTAATGTCTTTTTGTTTTACTTAACCTAGCTTTAAAATGATAATAAATTGATTGAAAATTAATTAAATAACAATATACTTTCAGCAAAGATCATAGTAAAGTACCACCCTGTATAATCAACCATTATGCCTAATAGTTTCCTCTTTTATTAAAAGATAAGATATCATTGCATTGATAAAAACTGTAGATATTGTATTAAAATTCTCATGTTATATGTAATAAATATCACGGGCTTAATTTTTTAATCAATAGGTACCTACTTTAATAAAGTAATAAAACACTTAAATACCTACTAACAGAAATCAAGCGCGGGCCATCGCATACAAAAAAAGTACATAATATAAGCTGATTTTTCCTTACGGACCAAATTTAGACCAAACGCTGTTAATTAAATAACGGCTGCTAATTTAATCAGTTGATGATCGTCGTTTGTCCCTATCTGTCGTTATGCCATAGAGAGGGACAAACGACGATCATCAGCCGATTAACTTAGCAGACGTTTATGAATAACGCCGTTTATACATACATTATTATTCTTTAAACCAGATCAGTGTTGCAAACAAGAATTCGTCGCTCTTTATAAAACACTTAAAATACCAGCCAAGTGTCGGACTATATAAAAATGCAGGGTTCCGTACATTCACAAAATCCCTTCGGCCGTGTACGTAACCGACCTTTCGTAACTGGTAACGAAGGAAGAAAAAATGATCTTTGTACGATACTGGTTTCGAATAAAGATTATTTTTTCTTCGTACGTAACCATAGTTACGAGAGAAGAAATTTTCTATTTGAAATTACGAAAAAAGACTATCTATTCCTCATACGTAACTGAGTCAAAATGTTTTAATCATCATTGAGCGTAGGTAACATACTGATATGAAACCTCTTCAAACTCCTTACTGTTATAGACTAGACTAACTGTTATATCCATGAATGAGTTTCAAAAGAAGACTCTATAGTCTGTATCCTCCTTGTGACCAGTTAGAACTTATTGACGGAATGACGAATAGGAACAGATTTTCAGTGTGACCAATAGCTACAAAATTACTATGTGACTTAATAGAACTAAATTTACTTGTGACGGGTTGAAACAAATATTATTGCTTTCTGCAGTATGACCGGTTAGAACAAAATTTTGGTGTGACGAGTTGATCCTAAATCAGGAATACGATACTAAATTATGCCCTTAAACGGATCATTACATTATGCGCCAAGCATTTATTTTAATTCATTATACAGTTGCTAGTGTACTAGGTGCACCAAATTATAATTAAATGATAATATAGATCTATTAAGCGTTTCTTTGTAATTAACTAGCTTTTTCCCGCGGCTTCGCCGGCGTACTAAGACTACTAAAAAATGAGGTTTTCCCCAAACAAACTTTGAACCCCCATTTCACCCCCTTAGGGGGTGAATTTTGAAACATCCTTTCTTAGTGCACCCGTAGACCTTATAAGGAACCTACGTGCCAAATTTGGAATCTCTAGAACTAGCAGTTTGGGCTGTGCGTTCATATGTCAGTCAGTCAGTCAGTTTCGTTATGTAATCTAGTCCTTACTTAGTCTAGGCGAAGGATCGTATGAAGAAAATTAATTCTTACTATGTAACTGGTTACGAACCACCTTCGAAAGATGGTGACTGATTACGTACGAGAAAAAAATGATCTTTATTCGAAACCAGTATCGTACAAAGATCATTTTTTCTTCCTTCGTTACCAGTTACGAAAGGTCGGTTACGTACACGGCCGAAGGGCACAAAATATATAATTATTATTAAACTTTACTTACTAGTGCTTTGGTTGACCGTAAGCTAATTTGTTGATTGAAAAACACTATAAGGGTTCCTTTTGTTTTGTATCTTTTTGGCACGGAACTCTAAAAAGGACAAAAACCAATCTAACAAACAAAAAGCGGCCAAGTGCGAGTCGGACTCGCCCATGAAGGGTTCCGTATTTAGGGGATTTATGACGTATTAAAAAAGATCTCGTTCAAACTAATTTTCGGTGAAAGTTTGCATGGTAATGTACATCACATATTTTTTTTAGTTTTATCATTCTCTTATTTTAGAAGTTACATGGGGGGGACACACATTTTACCACTTTAGAAGTGTCTCTCGCGCAAACTATTCAGTTTAGAAAAAATGATATTAGTAACCTCAATATCATTTTTGAAGACCTATCCATAGATACCCCACACGTATGGGTTTGATGAAAAAAAAATTTTGAGTTTCAGTTCTAAGTGGGGAAACCCCAAAATTTATTGTTTTTTTTCTATTTTTGTGTGAAAATCTTAATACGGTTCACAGAATACATCTACTTACCAAGTTTCGACAGTATAGTTCTTATAGTTTCGGAGAAAAGTGGCTGTGACATACGGACGGACAGACAGACGGACAGACAGACAGACATGACGAATCCATAAGGGTTCCGTTTTTTGCCATTTGGCTATGGAACCCTAAAAAGCTCTTCACGGCGTAGGTACCTACGTCCGCAAAAAAATACAATGTTCAAAACATGTTTTGCAATAAACAACAGGTATATCATTATTTCCTTTAATTTGTTTATTTTTTCGAAACATTCGAAGCAAAGCCCTTTAAGTAAATAGATATTCAAAAAGATGCAACGCGTTAATCTCATTAAGGAATAATCGAGCTATGTAATCGAATTATGTATATGTACTGCCCTAAAAATTATCTTTTTAATATAGGTACCTATATATACAAAACTATTAAATTAACATGACGAACGGCCGCCTATTCGATTTACACACGTACAAAATACGAGGTTCCGCTTTTGCCATTTACCCTAAAGAACCCCAAAATCTATAATTAGAACGTTTAACAAAAAAAATCGTTCACCTTGCCACTAAACAAATCATATGATGTTCAGCAATTTTAATCGTTGCAAAATAATCGAAATGTCGTTACCAAGAATAGAGATGAGTATATAACCGCGTCGGCGTTTGCCTTAATCACAGTCTCAGTTCAGCGCCTAACTTTGACACACTTAAAATGGTATGTATCATATCACAGATATTTTATGTAGGAATAACAACATCACACTTCTATCAGTGAGCCTTATGTCTCATATTTAAAATTGGTATTTGTTAATACAATGTACAATACCAATAACTCTTTAAAATATAAACTACTCTTTAAAATTTAAACTGTAAATATTCACTAAGATTATGTAAGAAAGACAACGCATGTCAAACACTAAACATAATTGGATAAGTCTATGTAAGCTTATAAAAAAGCTTTCATTTTATTGACCCCGTTGTTGTTCATAATAGAATTATTCTATAACAGTTGTCTTTTTGTCGGAAGCAGTTGTAAAAAAGCGACCAAGTGCGAGTCGGACTCGCCCATGAAGGGTTCCGTATTTAGGGGATTTATGACGTATTAAAAAAAACTACTAACTAGATCTTGTTCAAACCAATTTTTGGTGGAAGTTTGCATGGTAATGTACATCATATATTTTTTTAGTTTTATCATTATCTTATTTTAGAAGTTACAGGGGGGGGACACATTTTACCACTTTGGAAGTGTCTCTCGCGCAAACTATTCAGTTTAGAAAAAAATGACATTAGAAACCTCAATATCATTTTTGAAGACCTATCCATAGATAGGTACCCCACACGTATGGGTTTGATGGAAAAAAAAAATTGAGTTTCAGTTCTAAGTATGGGGAACCCCCATAATTTATTGTTTTTTTTTTTCTATTTTCGTGTGAAAATCTTATTGCGGTTCACAGAATACATCTACTTACCAAGTTTCAACAGTATAGTTCTTATAGTTTCGGAAAGAAGTGGCTGTGACATACGGACGGACAGACAGGCAGACAGACATGACGAATCCATAAGGGTTCCGTTTTTTGCCATTTGGCTACGGAACCCTAAAAATGAAGATGTGTAGAGATGTGATGATTGATCTTCCTTTTTTGTGTGAGGTTGTTAACACTTTAATTAACTATATTTAACCGAGGAGTGTTAGTCATATATTGCAGATCAATACTAAAAACTAACTGTATTGGTATATACATACATAGGTATACACCTATGCCGTAGGTATACAAAAGGCCTATGTCCCTCGAATATGCAAGAGATAGAGAGGATAGCTGATAACAAAACTTAGATTGTCACTGATTGTGGGAGTTCAGCCCCCTACGCAGAGTTTCGCGTAATATTCCCTATTAAATTAGGTGTATTATTAATGTAGTCTGGCTAGGTTCAAGTTTGGGATCATTTCTGTTTTCCAATGGTTTCGGTCGTTGCACCTCAGTCAATAACTCACCCTATAGAATTTTGTTTAATACGTGTGACCATAATTCCAGAGAGCCTTCATCGTCCTCGCCCTGATCGCCGCGGCCTCGGCCGACGTGTCCCACCTCTTCAACAAGCCCGGCCAGCACCACCACCAGCCCTCAGGCGGCCCTGACGCCCAAGCCGAGGTCTTAGTACAGTCGAGCGACGTCAGGCCTGATGGCTACGAATCCAGCTTCCAGACTAGCAACGGCATCTCCGCTCAGGAGTCGGGACAGCTGAAGAAAGTTGGAGCTGTAAGTAGTTCAAACATAGACTAGGAATCCTCTAGACGGAGTTTAAAGCAATTATTTCATGAAACCGATGCTGCCAAAAATACTGGGGTGCGGGGGACGAGGTGAGCGAATCCCGTGCCGTGATTGGTCCGTTCAAAGACACGGACGTCACACAAAGACACTTTTACTCGAAAATGGAGTATAACTACCGTATATTTGTGGCAGAGGGGGTAGCGTTACTATGCTCAGTCTAGAGGATGTCTTGTCTGTGAGTTTAAATCATGTAGCAAATCTTCCGGTCTATGGTCAGACACACACGAACCAGAAACAATGGGGAGTTAGGGCTCATTTAGACGATGCGAGAACTCGCATGTGAGTTTCATTACATTGCGGGTTTTGATCGGTCGGTTGAATTGGACGTAAGCAACAGTCCGCAATGTAACTAAAATCGCATGCGAGTTCGCGCGCTGTCTAAATCAGCTCTAAAAGGAGGTGCAAGTACCTACTGCTCGCCCTTTACTTTTGGTGAAATTCGCCTAGCTTTTCAAAGATTGCATATACTTGCGAATTTTTACGGGTACCACCGTTGCCGGGTCCAGGGGTCCCAGGGACCCAGAGGTCCAGGGCGATAGCCGCGTAAGCTGAAGAAGCCGGTTCGATTCCGCTTGGCTCGGTCACTTTTTCGTAGGTATATGACATCTATTTCAATTCATAACCATAAAACGATGTTAAAAACTTACATTATCATGTATTTATCAAAAAAAATGTCTGTTTCTTTGAATTCGGCATATCTAATGACGTTTTGAAATGACTGCAGCGGCATCTGCGTTAACTTTGCGCGTGTATTATCCTCGTAAAAACCGGCCAAGTGCGAGTCGGACTCGCGCACGGAGGGTTCCGCACCATCAACAAAAAATAGAGCAAAACAAGCAAAAAAAACGGTTACCCATCCAAGTACTGACCCCGCCCGACGTTGCTTAACTTCGGTCAAAAATCACGTTTGTTGTATGGGAGCCCCACTTAAATCTTTATTTTATTCTGTTTTTAGTATTTGTTGTTATAGCGGCAACAGAAATACATCATCTGTGAAAATTTCAACTGTCTAGCTATCACGGTTCGTGAGATACAGCCTGGTGACAGACGGACGGACGGACGGACGGACGGACGGACGGACGGACGGACGGACAGCGGAGTCTTAGTAATAGGGTCCCGTTTTTACCCTTTGGGTACGGAACCCTAAAAATGGGCATATATTGACATAGGTATTGTTCTATATCTATTTTCTGCAAGTTGCTCCGAGCTTTACATTGGCTATCGATATCTGATATCATGCAATGGATTGCGGTAGAGATATTATGACTTCATTTATATTTTTAAACACAGCGTCCACAGGTAATAGATACTAAAACTTAGGTACCTACAATATTCTAAATTAGAATCATGACTTCATTTTAGGTTTATGAAGTTGTTTTTGAGAATCGAAGTTAATAATATGTAAAACTACACAGGCACACTCGCACTATAACTACTTTAAGGGCTTATACAGTCATAATTTTACATAATGAATATTCACACAGTTGCATTTATTGGAGCAGAGTGCAAAATGTATATATATATTGTTTTAGAATAAGCCAATTTAAATCTTAAGCAGATGGGATAAGGTTAAGATTTGAAATATCGTCAGGTGACAAGCAAGTCACTAAGTAGCATCACAAGTTCATAGCCATAGTGGACCATATTAGTACGAAAAGAAGGTTGATTATTGTTTAAATATTTTATAGTAATTAGTGACTTTTGCTTGTCACCTGACGATATGGAAAGGTCAATCACTTAATCTATATTCTATTGAATAGTCATAATGATGAGCGAGCTAGCAAATACCACAAACTATCAATAAATTAGTCTAAAGGTTATCATGTGATATTTGAGAAGACGATACGAATTAAAATGAATCAATTTGAAGGTTATATGTCGACAACTATTCAAATAAACGTCTAATGATCGTTAATGATGTGTCAATCAGTGTTACAAAAGGGAACACCGATGGAATTGGCAGATGATTAGATTAAATCGGGCACTAATATGAATTCATTATGTGTGACCGTGACTTGGTTATGCATGAAGGTACAGTCGCCATCAGATATATCGGAGCGACCAAGGTGTTCACAAATATCTGAACAAATCCTCTTCTATCCAAATCCTTTAAGTGCATGATCAGAGCACCTTGGCCGCTCCGATATAACGGTTTACCGTATTTGACAGAACAAGGTGTAGCTGTGCTATTATAAACGTCATTATGTTATGGAAATTTAAATTTATTTTACACGCTTTGTCATTTCAGTAAAGGCCACCCCACACTAGCGTCTTTTGGTGTCTAGTTAGCGCCATGGAAATTTAAATGGCAGTTGCGCAAACGTTGCGTCGAGCAGCAGCCATAGAGTTGACTAGACTCCGACGCTTGGGAGACACTAGTGTGGGGTGGCTCTGAGTCTATGCAATACTCAAGTGTGTAGGTTAGATTGATCCACTTTAAGCTAAAGGGTAGCTCCTTACTAGAGATGCCACGAATATTCGGCAACTATTCGGTATTGGGCCTATTCGGCCACTTTGCCGAATATTCGGTATTCGGCCGAATGTTGCCTACTATTCGGCCGATACCGAATATCTGTTGCACCTACTTAAAAAGAAAAATTGCACAATAAAAATAACCAAAAACTATGTAGGTGTATTTAGAATGTGTTCTTGGAAAGTTGTTAAATACAAAGACCCGTTTTAGAGCATTTGTTGATTACAAAATATTTTATTTTTATCATGAGTCTGTTTTGTTTGACTCTATTCATTAATGCTGTTCAACAAAAATATATCTTAGCTAACGTCATCTAACGTAGAGCTTTGTTAGCGATCAGTTTTCATAATAATTGTGACTCAAAATGTTCGCATGTCATGCCGAATATTCGGTATTCGGCCGAGAGAGGGACCGAATATTCGGTATTCGGCCAAACCACTATTCGGGGCATCTCAACTCCTTACGCCTTGCCACCCCATTAAAAAAAAAACAACGGGTTGCACTCAGGGAGTGCCAGCAGAAGTGAAAACTCAATGACTAGTGCAAAATACACTATGTATAATTGAGGTTAACGCCATCTAGCGTTAGCGTTAATTACTTGAAACCCCTAAGCACATCACTGTTAGTACTCGAGCTATATTAATACCAGTTAGAGCGAAACTCACTAGATGGCATTTAAATCAATAAAGAAAAACTCAATGACATTACATGTAACAGTTTTTTATGTAATGTCATTGAGTTTTTTCTTTATTGATTTAAATGCCATCTAAATGAGTGGCCATCCAAATCTTACGGTCACGTGATAGTCTTACGCTGTCTCGAGATTAACATTTTTTCCCCACCTCAAAAAGTGCACAGCTCCGCTAAAGAAGTTTTCACATCAAATATATGTATTTGGCTAATTGTATTATTCACGCGCAGGAGGAGGCCTTAGTTGTATCCGGGCAATTCCAGTACACCGCTGACGATGGCACTCCCGTGCAGGTCTCCTACACTGCCGACGAAAATGGATACAACGCTCAGGTAAGGTCCTTGAACATTCAGCACCTTAAAAGGCTAGCTTATAAAAAAAGCAAAAAAGAGTAGAAATTAAAAAGTGGCAATACTGTAGTAGTGTCGTCCGTTTCAAATCAATCTAAGAGAAACTGCACGACCCTACAGTGTTGCCACTTTTTAATTTCTACTGTTTTTGGTCTTTTTGGTTTTTGGTGGTTGTTGTTGAACGAATGAAAATCTGTATTTCAACCTAACCTTAAAATTTGCATACATACTCGTAAGTATTAAAAAAAAAACTACAAAACACTATGTTTGCGATTCATTACGTAACCCCGCAGTGTCAGGGAGCTGGCCGCAGAACCGCCGGAACTTGACACCCTTCGGCTAAAATTACAGGTCCTAACCTCCTGAGTTAATGATGCTTTCTAAGTATAGTGTATAAAATATTGGTTTAGATTTTTCGAAAGTGAGGCACCTATCCAACTATCCGGCTTTTACCCTACAGCTCACAGACCTATACGTGTAATATGTCCCATATTTTTAGGGTTCCATACCTCAAAAGGAACAAACGGAACCCTTATAGGAGCACTCGTGCGTCTGTCTGTCCGTCTGTCACTGCCTATTTTCTCGGAAACTACTGGACCAATTAAGTTGAAATTTGGTACACATATGTAAATTATTTTGTTTAAATAGTCTTTTGTTTTTTCAGGGTCCTCACATCCCCACCCCTCCCCCGGTCCCTGAAGCAATCAAACGCGCCCTCGCGTACATCGCCGCGCACCCCCCACCACCAGAACCTCAGCAAGGCCAAAAGAGGTTCTAAATGAATGATACACCCGAACGTGAATGAAATAAACTTATAGTTTATCTTGTTAAGTGCTATCTTTTATTAAAATGACTTAAGTCACCAATGCCGATTTTGATTTATCATTTATCATTTAATCATTTAATCATTTAATCATTTAATCATTTAATCATTTAATCATTTAATCATTTAGTCATTTAATCATTTAATCATTGCAATCATTTAACAATTTGATATTTTTTTATTTTGTTATGATGCGTGCATCTCACGTGCACGAGTAAGACAGTTCAAGATGCTAAATTTTTATTGCTTTCTTCTCAAAATAATTTGTAATAAACCAGTTTTGCATAATCCTTTCAAAGCAAAAAGTTAAAAAAAATTAAGTATAGTCAGCATCAATAGGTGCTAAGCGTGTTCAAAATGATCTTGACGCGACCTTATTGTTAAGAGATTACACATACCAGGTTTTCTGTGAGAGAATAAGAGCGCGTCAAGGTAATTTTGAACACCTAGCCCGCTTATAGTTCGTTTTTTTTAGCATTAGTAATAAGGTAAACAATCTTGATGTGTCTTTTTATAGAAAAACACGTTTTAAAAATAAGTCACGGCAAATATGTAACAATTATGAATCTAATACGATCATTTATATTCTTCTGCTTTCATAAGTAATAGTTACTGATTTTTAAGCAGCGTTTTTCAATTAAAAGACATGTCAAGATCGCTTACCTGCTTTCTAATGCTAAAAAAACGAACTATAGCAACTTCTGCTACTGACTGTACATATTAAAATTATAAATATCTAAACGTCAATATCTTTCCAAAATTTTAAACTAGGTAATTGTTTTAAGCAATTTAAGAACTCATAACATTTTCACCTTGTTCACACGATTACCTATATTTTTGACACATGATTTTAACCCTTTCCAATGTCTCAAATGAATTAAAGTCCCTTAATATTACGCTGCTTAATTATAAAGTTATTAATAGTTAAACTGTATGCGTCTAATATTAAGGTTGAAAATCACGACATTTCAGTCCAATATATCTGCTAGTGTATTTGGTGTAAAGTGGTTAGTACACGCGATACTGCAATCACGGGGCAAAGGAAACACCGTGAACTGCCACTTTTATTTGTTTTGACGTATGATTGATATACAATTTAAAACTAATGACATTGTAAAGTGGCTACGTAACAATTGCACACACTAAACTGGCCACACTACTTGTACTCATTAAGAGCCAACAGGAGTGGTCATTTCTCCATACAAACGTACTCGACTGTTTCCTCCGTGGGTTTTGAAGCTAGAGCAATGATTTTTTTCAACACAGATTAATATTGTCAATATCTGTGTCGGACCGTTTTGCTTTTTTTGATATTTTTGTTTTTTTAAGGCGCTAGAGCCCTTCAAAAATGGCCAAAATGGCCTAATTGACTATGCCGCAATGAGAGGCGTGCTATTCAAAACTGATATCAATTAGTCAAAAAAGCAAAACGGTCCGACACAGATAATGTCATAATCATTTAGATTTCCAAATTTGGTTACGATTGGTTAAGTTTTGGAGGAGGAAACAGTCGAGTACGAAACCTCGATTTTTGAGATTTTTACGCAGGATTTTTCGCCTTGTCCTTATCGCACTAGTTTTAGGAGCCGCTTCCGTTAGCGAGACGGGTATATTTACCTAAAATATTTAAATCTTAGCTCCTGTTGGCTCTTAAGACGAAACAGGAGCTGAGATTTCAATATTTTAGGTAAATATACCCATCTCGCTAACGGAAGCGGCTCCTAAAACTAGTGCGATAAGGACAAGGCGAAAAATCCTGCGTAAAATCTCAAAAATCGGGGTTTCGTACTCGACTGTTTCCTCCTCCAAAACTTAACCAATCGTAACCAAATTTGGAAATCTAAATGATTATGAAATTATCTGTGTCGGACCGTTTTGCTTTTTTGGCTATTTGATATCAGTTTTGAATACCGCGCCTCTCATTGCGGCATAGTCAATTAGGCCATTTTGGCCATTATTGAAGGGCTCTAGCGCCTTAAAAAACAAAAATATCAAAAAAAAGCAAAACGGTACGACACAGATATTGATAATATTAATCTGTGTTGAAAAAACATTGCTATAGCTTCAAAACCCACGGAGGAAACAGTCGAGTACCTTTGTATGGAGAAATGACCATTTCTGTTGGCTCTTAAAATCGAGACTTGCCTACAATAGAGTCTGTTCGGAAAGAGAAGAGTCGTGGAATGTATTGGGCCCCATGCATTCCACGACTATTCTCTGTCCGCAAAGACTCTACCACAAATACAAAGTTACTAAAATCACAAAACAACACTCAACCCTCTATTTACTCTACTAAAAAACACTCATTATTCATTATTCAGATTGAAATTAATTACAGCACTCGTTGGTAATGAAGTTATTATGAAATTGTTAACTGTTTACTAGTGATGTTCCGTGAATGCTTACTGAAATATTATTCCCAGGAATTTCGTTGTAAATATTCCCGACTGCATTTATTGATAAATTTAAATTAACGTTTTCATATTGTCCGATATCGGCCATCGGATACAACTAGACAGAAGCAAAAAGTGAAAAAGTGCCTTTTTATATATTTTTTTTTTACATTTAATTATTGTTTCTTGTTCAAACACGGATGTGGACGTGGACGGATAGGGGATTTTCTAGCAGCTGTTTTTCCAAAGGTAATCCGATATCACATCGGACAATTTGATAACACTCTTATCCATCAAAAGTATTATACTACCTTTGGCATCTCCTCTGTCACTGTCGACGTCGTGCCACAATGTTTTAACAGATGGCGTAGAACGTGGCGTAGCTACGTAGAACGCAATTAGTTAGAAACCTACATCGCGCTTACGGAGTTCCAAATGTTGGTACAACTTCCGACCAACTGGAACTCTCTATTGGCCCTCTCTCTACTTTCGACATACCTTTAAATGTTGCCTGTCTAAAATTTCTGTGCCAATGTGTCCGGGAATATTTACTCGGGATGAAATCCCTGAATTTTTTTCCAGTTAGGTATCCAGTTTGGTCACATCACTAGATAAGACAATATTGGCGCCTCTCGACCCATCCGCCTTTGTCCCTTGATGTAGCTGTTTGGGTGTTTGCTGTTCTCAAATTATTAAGTGTCATGCAGATATTATGTTGAATGAAGTTTCGTGATATTTCGAGTGAGCAAAGGTGGTGATTTCTCCTTCCAACAGTTCGATATTATAGTTTTTTTTTACTAGTTGTGCCTCTTACGTTGAATGAGACGGTTCCCTAAGACAGTTCCTTAAAGTCTCTTTTGGTTGTGCTTAATAATAAAAAAATGTAACATGTTTTTACCGTATTTTTATTACTCACTAGGTACTCTCATTCCTAAATAATTCAACGTGCTTCATTTCCATTAACTTTTCAAACATTTTACGTGACAGCTAGACCATATGTATAAAAATGAACTCTGGTAGGGTCAATCATTCGACGCGTGAGGTAAGTATTAGGTATAATTAACTTGCCTTTACCTAGACAAGCGATGATTTGTGCATGACCACAGACCACAAACCTGTGTGAAGACCACTCGGAAATCACATACACACCACAAAGGAACGAGCTGAGCTTCGATTGCCGATGCCTATTGCATATTTAACAGTTCCTGCCACAGACCCCTTCAACTACTAGACGAAGCACATTAAGACACTCAAGGTCACCACACATATTACTCGCTCCTGTACAAAAGTATGGGAGCGTGACCCTTATTTGGTACTCTACCTCACGGGTGAGATATACTAGCAGTCTTTTTCTAACTGTATTACTTAGAGAGGGGCGGGTAGTCGATCTTGCGTGCGAGATACTGTCGCGCCGCTCTTGTGCGCTACAGTTGCGCCCACAATTACGACAAGTACCTACTGTAAATTAAAAATATTCACAAAAATAAGGTTTAGGGGTATATCTGGGTTGTTATAGTATAAAATGATGTAGAATACAACACACTTGTGCTGCTCGAATTGTAGCACTTTACAAATAGCAGTTCCTGTTGCCAGGTAAAAATACAAGTCACCGATTGCAATAGTTTCCATGTAGCTCGAACATAAATCTCTGCAGGTCCCAGGTGCATCGCATTAGGATGCAACATGATGCGACAAGTGTGAAATTGCATATGCGGCTACAAGTGCAACAAACATGCACTTCTCGACGTCTATCGGACAAGTCGATTTCTGAATTTACACGGGAATACCTTAGCCATTTTATGGAACAGTCGTCTTCTCATCTTAACCAACTAGGGAACAAATCGAATTATTTTATGAAATATTTTCATAATATTAAGCCTGTAAATGGGGTCATTATGGCGTTTTAAAAGTTTCCTTAAAACTCGCAGACTTGTGCGGGTCGGAAGTTTTTCAAGGTCAACGTTCATATAAATCGGTTTTTCGCGAGCTCAAGTACTTATTGAAATCTATGTAATTTATAAAAATAAAGGCGGGTTTCAGTAAAGAAAAGCGCCCTTTTTTTCAACCCCCCAAAACAAGTTACACAGGATTGCGCACCATTTTTGACTCCCTTGCACTTGATTAATACGAATAGACGCCGCGCGCCGCTTTCAATTCGCGCTGTCAATACCGAAACGTGTAGACGGAACGACGTCTTAATAAATCACTTAGTAACATGTATAAAAATTTGCAAGTGCAAACATTTGTTTTTTTTACTGACCTTACTTATCTTCCTTGCAATCCTGATAATTGGTTGAACTCATGGGCAGAATTATTGGATTTTTCTGCCATTTAGAAAGTGGCATTGAACATGTTAGGGATATATGTACGTACAAATGTGTCTAGCGGGCAAATCTGCTAATGTACTCGTATGACGAGAAATAAGGTACCTACGACATCCAGGCGGAGATATCTCCAGCAGACACATCTGTATTCGCTATGTTAAATCTTATGGAGTAAAATTAGTTCAAGCGGCTGCCGCTAGTACTAATATCGGACATTCCATAAGATTACCTGTGTTTGTGACCATCAGCGCCACTTCCCCCTCCACCGACTTCGCACATTGCCAATATTCCTAACTGCCAAAAAAGTAGACTGCAGATAAAAGAAAATACATAACTAGCACTTTGTAGCGTCTTCTCTGACACTGTCAACGTCGTCGTCCCGCAAGAGCTCACAGATGGCGTTAGTACAACTACATCGCGCTTACGGAGTTACGAATGTCAGTTTCAAATTATAACTGACATTATACAATTCATGACCAAGTCTTGTTGGACTTCGGTCCCCAGGCGCAACCCCCCGTCTGGAGAAAATACTCTTTTCACAATCTCTACAGTCTGTACCTAATTCCAAAATAGCGTAGGTACCTTTTATACTATCGCTATCAAAATATCCATTAATCATGTTTAACCTTGTATAAACGTCATTAAACGGTAAGGTCAAGTGAGGTAAATGCAACTATGGGGTTATTGCGTCCCACCGTTCTTTCTCGAATACGATTGGTCGAAACGCCCTCTACTATGCAACATTTCATGCCTGAGCTACTTGGAAATGAAACGTTGCATAGTAGAGGGCGTTTCGACCAATCGTATTCGAGAAAGAACGGAGAGACGCAATAACCCCATAGTTGCATTTACCTCACCTGACCTTACTAAAACTTTCTTACTCCTAAGCAAATGACACAAGCTAGAAATGCTTTTGTTCCATCGATTTTCAGTTCATATTACCAGTCACGCGAACAGACGATAAGTTAGACCCGTATCCGTATTCAAATTCACTACACTTGCGGATAATTTAATTTAGAACAACCAGTATATTTCTCGCTTCTGTTTACGTAGAGTTGGTTAAAGACTAGAGGCCAAGTTTTACTAGACAAGTGTTCAGAGTCGAGTAAAATTGGTTTGTTGATGAGATAGCCATCGTGGTTGATTCCTTGGTCGAGAATAATTAGAAACCTTTGTAATTGTCTTAATACACTTGAGTAAGCAATTTAAAAGCACTCGTGATTACGGCAATTTTTGAATTTACGATTTAATCTCGTTTTATTTTGCTTTTGTGTTTATTTTCGCATTTGTCTGATTTGTGTGCCCTTGCTGATCGTCATTGACATTTAAACTGTATAAAACAACGTTAACTCCGAAGTTAAAAAAAAACAAGTAAAAGAACATAATTATTATATGTGTCGGGGAATATGGAAAAATAGGCGAGAAGGGTTGACCTGGTAGTCATTTTGAATGTCTCATCTTAATACAAATCTGACAAATTATTATTCGTTTGCCAAACTAATGAATATTTTATGGTAAAACTATTTTGCTAAATGGAACGTTTTTAGCTAAAACCAGTAAAATCCCCTATTAGTTATTCTCTTTACAGCATACATACTATTTACAAAAATCCGACATGGAAACTGAAAGCCCCAGATACTGTATGTTTAGTGCTACTTTACTTTTTGTGCATAAAAAATGAGAAAATATTCCGAACCCTGTGTTTCCAACTTTACTTGGCCTGCACTGCACCGATTGTTATAGGAGTTAGTGGACTTTGAGTGTGTTATCATGGCTCTTGTTACACTGGCGTGTTAAAGTGACGGTTTAGCAAGTATGTTACGTTTTACGGCCAGTGAGGTACCGCGGGAATGTTACAATTGCGGGAAAATTCACTAAACAAGGGAATATAATTATATTAAGCATTGAATTTTATCCCTGATGTAGGCTGATTTTCTAACAGTTTCTTCCTTCACCAAAAAGCAACTGATATATTTATTAGGTGTGTTCCGAGTAAATCAATGGTAAGAATTGGCGTAAAAAACATGAGAAACTTTAACTTTGTTGATACCATTCAATTTTTATTTATTTGGGATTTTTCTAACTAACCTAAGTTGTGTGTCTATGAAACATTTGTTCCTGAATAGAAATGGAATTGATTTACATCAAGGAGAAGTTAAGAAAGGTCTTCTACAAATATTTTCAAATAACTGCCGGGGTCTGGTAGCTGCGTTTCCTGAGCCATTAAAAAATATTACCTTAAGTTAAGGAAAATTACTGAGCGTTTGGGGAATGTTCCCAGGATTGCCACATCACTATACATCACTGTATATGAATGAGCTGGAGTTGGCTCACGCGCTGGTCCTCGGCTTATATTTTTACATTCCCGTACATTCCCGTTCGGGAACATTCCCAGGAACATCACATCACTAGTAACGACAGAGCAAGAGTCGTTTGGCTCACGACACGCGCTGATCCTCCGCTTATGATATTTTTACGGCCGCCATATCGACGATTTGTGTTGCATTTCAATCGGCCATTTTGTCTTTTAGAACCCTATGGACTTTCATCTACAGACTCCGCAAGCCCCGTTGAGTGTGATGCCGTTGGGGATATACAACTGCAACACTTCTTGATAGTGTCAGGACTCGCACAAACAGGGAAAAATTGTTTTGGTTTTGAGGATACTTACCTACTCGGTAAAGGATGTTGTACGAGCTATCTAGTCAATATTGGCGGAACTTCTGCCAAATCACAAATATTTATATATTTTTTTAACCAAATTATTAGGAGTTATCGATATATACCACTCTGTATTTTGAATGCACGCATCTTAATATACCTAAACCAGCAAACTCCATCCGGAATCATGTGATCCACAATATTTAGATGTCACGACCCTAAGCAAGGAGGGGAGGAGGTTAGCGTTGAAACCGCCGCGAAAAGTCGTGGTACATACGTCATCTAGTATGGAAAATGATCTGTGTTTAAAATGGTATCTTTTGGCGCTTGGAGACAGTAAGCTTGGCATGCTGAGGGGTATTTTAGTAAGTTTCCGAAAGAGTGGCGTATCTGAGGTAATAAATAATCTTATTTGGTTATATTGTAATAGGTATTTTGTCGTGAGCCGCGTGTTTAGTCTGTGCTCATATTAAAGTGGCAGAACAGATGTGCTAATGCAATTAATCAAATTATTATTTGCGCACAAATATCAAATAACCGAAGCCGAAGTTGAAAGTGAAAGTATGTTAAGTAAGTGCTTGACCTTTTAGGTTTACATGTTGACTAATGTACCTATATGTAATATTTAATTGGATAATCGACATTCAATTACCTAAGTATATAACAAAACTTCCGTGCGACCCAGACCTACTAATAATATTACAAATGTATGATTAACCTGTCTGTTATCTCTTCACACTTACAGGCCGATTCGAACAAACACTGATATCAGAATGACATCTAAATGATGTCATACAGTTATCGTGCATTTCAAACAATTTTTACCTTCTTCCTCCTTGACCTTTTGCCCATTTACTTAGGGTCAGCCTTTCTTGTCCTTTTCCTCCGTAATGCACGAGTTTTGCCTAGAGTCTGTGCGGAAAGAGAAGAGTCGTGGAATGTATGGGGCCCAATACATTCCACGACTCTTCTCTTTCCGCACAGACTCTATTTCATTACATCTTTCATTTCATGTCTTCTTCGACTGTCGTCAGCCAGGTAGTCTTCCACTTCCTCGTTTTTGTATCGGCATATTTAAGGCTAACTTAACCATATGGTCTAGGCGATTTAGAATATGCCCGTACCACCGGAGACGATTTCTTTAAGTTTATCAGATATTGGTGCGATTTTTAAAATACCTCTTATAAAGTCGTGACGGATTTTTCCAGCAGTGTGACTCCTCTCGACCAATGCAACATGCGCATTTCTGTAACATGAATTTTATTTATTAGTTGTTTAGGTACATTTTGCCCAGCATTCCTCGCCGTATAAAAGAGCGGGTCTTATTGCACTTTAGATTTTCCCTTTTAATTTTATTGGCATTTTCTAATCACATATTACGCCAGCCAAAACATTACACAGGAACATTACGATCTGCCTGATCTTACGATCGGCCGGGTTATTCCCACTAGTTACCACCAAAACTTTGTTATAGTTAAATACCTACAATAAAAACAGTATAATATACTGGGAATAAAAATTCCCAGTACTTACCACCAAACCGAGTTGGTGGTTGGTGGTAACTACTGGGAATTATTTTTCCCAGTAGTTATCAGTAGTAAAAGGTGGGAAAAAAAATCCCAGTAGTTACCACTGGTAACAACTTGGTGGTAACTAGTGGAAATAACCCGATCGGCCGCCGACAGATATACCGACCCGATATGCCACATGACTGTTTCTACTTTATGCATCTATTCCTTTCTTCATGTTACAACAGACAGCGAAATATCCTTTCTTCATCAAAATTATTAAACGGCCAAACGATTAGGGGCGAGAAACTTTTTGAAAATTTAATTAAAACTCAGACAGTAAGGTACCTAACATGATTCTCTTCGAGAAGTTTTCTTATAAATCACTCTCGTAATTAGTGTCCATGAGATTATTTTGAACTCTTCATTTTCTTTTCTGAGAGAATTTTGCATATTAATGAGGACGCTTGTCTTTGAGTTTTAATATTGGAGATTTGAAGTTGGTTTTTACACAGGGGTAGTGTATGCGTGAAGAGAAAATGTCTATAAGGTGGCATCCATTTTAAATTTATCCAAGTCTGATCCAAGCGGTTTGTTGATTAAATTTTAGTTTGTGAGTCGATTTTTATTTTGTTGTAGTTATTCTTCAGATTTTAATCAATTTTAGTAAGATTTAAGCTCCTCATTCTGCGCGGAATAAATACATAATCCCTATTTGGGACCAAAAAATATATGTGATATTCCGTTGACATACGTTACCATACGTTTTAGTAACTCAGAGGCGGATTTTGTACAACATACCTACTGTAAAATTGCTCTTGTATTGTACAGAATAGAGAACTCTATACATCCACCAAATTGTATATACCTACAATAGTTACTCGTACGCTCTCATTTCAAAACAATATTCTGAAATAATTAACATGAAGTGATAACTTCCTTTATATTTTTATATATACATTATGGCAAAGACTTGGCAAAGTAAGGGCTTTACGGTGACTTTATTCGCGGTTGACTAATGTTTAACGTGACTGTTAAAATATAATAATAGATACACGTCAAAAGGACCATTAACATTTCCAATTATTTATCTTTTACCTCCCCCTATCGGGGCTAATGACCTATACACTGTTATATTTCATCAATGGAGTACCTATAACAACCCTGATATTTGATAGTTGTAGTATTTTGATAAACTCTTTTTAACCGATACTAAGCTTTTTGAAGTGAAAACTTCTTAAGCGGCGCTGTGCACTTTTTGTGATGGGGAAAAAATGTTAAACTCGCGAGAGCGTAAGATGTAAGACGTAAGTTGTCATTGAGTTTTCATTTCTGTCGGCACTCCCGGAGTGCAACCCGTTGTTTTTTTTTAAGCGATACTAACTAAGTAAATCAAACTAAACTAAATAATATACCTAAAGCTAACTAAACTAACCTAAAATTAACTAAGTTGCTTGCAGATAGGAATTTTAACACTTAAATTAACACAAAACACGGAAGGTAGTGAGTTCAAACATTCTCGCTGAACAATGGGCCGTTTTAAAAAAAATCGTCAGATTTTGATAACATTTGTTAAGTATGAAGAACTGCTCATTCTAGACGGAATAAGTACCTACGAAATTCCAATTAAGAACAAAACAATTGTATGTAATTTGCCGTTGAGTTACGAAAATTCTATTAATACTCGCAAAAGTATTATTAGTAAGAACGTCAAACTTTTTTTAGCTAAACTCCATGCCGCAGAAGCCTACTAGATTCCCGCTATCATACTTCACAACAAACAAATTGAAATCCAAACCCATACACGTAAAGCACAATTTACAATAACATCGTCATCAAGACAGACATCAGACCTGCGCACTGGGTCTTTCCTAAACCGCATGCGTATTGTCAGTAGCGTCGAACAAATGACAGTTTTGACAACAAACCCTAATGATCGTTTCTTCTTCACGATTATTTTTTACTAAAACTATCTCTGTACATTATTACGTTTATTTTTTCGTTAGTTCTTGTTGAAAACGAACTGTGCTTTCATTTAGTATTTTTTTGTGGAATAATTCGGGAGTTCGGTGAAAGTGAGAGTGTTTTTAGGTTAGTTTTCTTGTAGGTTTGTATTGTTTTCTTCTTCAGTGTTTTGTGGAAGTAAATATCATTGAATGGAATAAAAGTGAAAGGCTGTGAACTGAAAAGTCTTTAATTTGTGTTGAAAACTGAGTGAGTTCCGGTTGTTTTTCCTGAAAGTGAAAGGTGAGTGAAAACAAACCATTCTACTAAGTCATATCCCACTGTTGGGATTGTATCAAATAGGAGGTAGAGCAAAACAAAACCATATTATGCTCAAACTTGTATTAGCCCAGCTTTACGTACGTTGCTTTAGAAGTAAGTCACCATCTTACAAGACTACTTACTGTTTATGAAATTTCATGTTATTCGAGGCAATAAAAAAAATTAATGTTTCTAAAAGTACGCTATACTTTCATCCAAAAATACTTCCGGTGCCGTTAAGTTTAGAATGGCCACACTGAACAAAAATTAGTCACCCACGTTGAGTTTAAAACGAGAACATCCGGACATACGAAAGCATTTTTGCCCAAGCTGAAACGGACACCTTCGCTAACGCTCGATCAATAACATTGATATTTACTCGAGTGTTGATCTTGTGGACCATAATAGTTGGACTGAAGAGCCCGCGCAGACAGAGAGCGGTCTGGAGTTCCGAGTTCTGCGTTCGGGTTCTGCGTTCTTTCGAATGTACGTGAGTCTTTACAATAACGCACTCAGCAGGCGGTCAAAACTCCGCTTTGACCGCCGCGTTCTGACCGCCTGCTGTATGCGTTATCGTAAAGACTCACGTACATTCGAAAGAAACCAAAACTCCGAACGCAGAACCCGGAACTCCAGACCGCTGTCTGTGTCTGTCTACGCGGGCTTTGACAGTGTCACGGTACCTATTATAAAGAGCACAGAGAGCGCTCATAAGTAATATTACTTATTATGCCCAAAAAGAAGATTATACATGTTAAAAGGCTCTCGTCAATAAAGGAAGGTTTCTGTAGCTGACCCCATAAGGATTAAGACCAACACAAAAGGCCGTCCATGTAGCAGGACTACTTGAAACTTTTTCCTTGTACAGTCGCCATCAGATATGAATGAATGAATGAATGAATGAATGTTTCTTTATTCAGGCAATAGACCCATTACATAATTTTAAGATAAAAATACAATAAATTGAAAAAAAAATATATATATATAAAAATAAAAATAAAAAGGAAAGAAATGTAAAAATAAAATAAAACTAAAATAAAACTATATATCGGAGCGGTCAAGGTGTTCGCAATATATCTGAACGCGCAATCTAACGCCCTGACAATATAGAGGCGTGTTCAGATACTTGTGAGCGTCTTAGCCGCTCCGATATACCTGATGGCGACTGTACAGTCAAAGAATATAATGTCAGTACCATTTCGTATGGTAGCAAATTTATTTCCACCTTGGGCGTTAACACTTCAATCCTTCGCTTCGTTCAGGATTTAATCTACGCCCTCGCCGTAAATATATCATTTTGCTCCCTTGTGACACAATCTACTATTTTTTCCGTTATGCAAATTTTTCTTTCAGTGCACACAAATACTAGGTACAGTCACCTGCAATAATATGTTACACAACGAAGGCCGCGAACACATCTGACACGATCACAAGATGCGTGAAATATGTGGCACGCTGTTATGGCTCTACAAATAATTGTAGAGCCATAGAGCATGTCACAATTTTTTACGGCCTTCGAAGACTAACATTATTGCAGGGGACTGTACTAGAGGCTAGGAGTCCGTTAACCTAGGTCAATATAGTTTCGGTACCTACCATATCTCTGTACTAAAATATCGATGAAGGTATATAAAGCCTATAATTACATATGAAAATTACGCGCCGAAATAATCCGTAGGTAGTCATCAATCAATATCATTCACATCGTTACAGTTAATGAGCCTCCTTAGTTTACTAATGACTTATGCATAATATACGAGCTAAAAGGAGATTAATTGATTAAATGTTACGCTTATAATTATAAAGGTGTTTCCATGTGTATCAACGATTTGTCATAAGATATATTATATTGGCTCATAGTGGATAGTGATGATAAAGATAATAGTACTACAGCCTGCTTTAACCATGCCATGGCGTGTAAAATATTTCAAAAAGCAACAAATTTGGTAGATACCTACTAATTTTACATCAAAGAAACGCCGGTACGTACGTACTTTCTCATAAAACATGTTGCACCAACTGACAACCAACATTGAAAGAACCAAAAACCCTAAAAGAAAAAACTTTGCCAACGGAAAGTGCAAACATAAACAACACACTAAACAACGCGACAAAACTCCCGAAAAATGATCAGTTATGCAGATGGAAAGCAAATAAAGAGGAAAATGGCGTCCGTAACGCGCGGCCATTATCTCGGAAACGATCAAACATTACGATCCCATTCCGCCGCGAATTTCCATACGACTCATAAATAATGCCTCTTTGCCTTCCATTTGGTTACGGTGCCGCTGAAGCGCTGCGACGGTTGCTAATGGAAAAATATCACTGTGCTGATCCCCTAAACCTTCTATGATCGGCGGCTGTGGAATAGTCATAGTCTCAAGAGTCATATTAGTTACTTTTGGCCGCGACTTCGTCCGCGTGGTGTTAGTAATATGGGTAGCTTATTTTTGATTCAATCTGCTTTTTATCGATTCCCCGTACAAACTTCCACCCCCACCCCTTTAAAAGGATGACTTCTGGGATATATACCCTAATACCCTATGTCCTTCCCCGGGACTCAAACTATTACCAAATTTTAACTAAATCGGTTCAGCGGTTTAAGCGTGAAGAGGTAACAGACAGAAAGACACACTTTCGCATTTATAATATTAGTATGGATAGTCAAGGTATGGGTTGCCATTGCTAGGCAGAGTAGTGGCAGGTGATCTACAATGTTAACGAATGGGGCTGTTTTCGGATGAAAGGAGCTCCTATGCGTCGGTTGTCTAGTTGAGTGGACGACATTCGAAAGATTGCTGGTCACTGCTGGAGGAGATTAAACTCAGGACCGGGACAAGTGGGTACAAAAAGCAACACGTTACTCTTAAATCTTAACTGTCCATCAGTGGACCTTCTGCCTTTTGTAATAAGGTTTACGAACAGTCAGTTGTCAGGTTGTCAGTTAACAGTGCGAGCGATGGTACTAGAAGAGAGGCTCATACCTATATAAATGCAACTCCTAACCAGCTCTAATTGGACTTTGTTTCCTGGCACAAAACCGGCCTGGAGAGACCTTTAAGTTCGCGCATGAAAGATTATAAGAGCGACCTAATGGCATCTATAACCAAGTTGAATTTGAACTAACGAACAACTATAAAAAAAACCTTACAAGCCTTGGATTTTTCCTCCCAATTCCTCGTCGTAGGCGTCCAAATTCCCTACCCGCATCCTGTGAGCGGAATTCGTAATTTTTTATCTACAATGAAAAGAGATACAACCCTCATACGACTTGTATGACACTTGTACCCTTTTTCCACCTAAGTTGCAGAATTCGTAATTAATGACAGGCAAAACATCGGGGGTCCGACCTGCATGCAAAAACCCTCTGAAGACCCCTCACATATTATTTATTGGACAGGCACCGTCATGTTTTGCGGCCACTACTCATTTGGGTTTGAAATATCTGTTGCGAGGTCTTGTTTCAAAATATTTAGGCGTGAAATTACACTTTTTCTGACAGTTTATGACATCGCAGTTATTAGTTTTGTGGCAGAGACGCCCCATGTTATTGAATTTACAGTAAGTAAGAGTAAATATTTATACGTTGAAGTTTCTATGAAGTCACATTTGATGATAATTACTACATAGTGTAAAACAAAGTCGCTTCCCGCTGTCTGTCTGACCCTATGTATGCTTAGATCTTTAAAACTACGCAACGGATTTTGATGCGGTTTTTTTAATAGCGGTGGTGGCCGAGTGGCTATGATGTCCGACTTTCAATCCGGAGGTCGCGGGTTCAAATCCTGGCTCGTACCAATGAGTTTTTCGGAACTTATGTACGAAATATAATTTGATATTTACCACTAGCTTTTCGGTGAAGGAAAACACCGTGAGGAAACCTGCATACATCTGCGAAGAAATTCAAAAGGTGTATGTAAAGTCCCCAATCCGCATTGGGCTAGCGTGGGGACTATAGTCCAAACCCTCTTGCGCATGAGAGGAGGCCTGTGCCCAGCAGTGGGACGTATATAGACTGAATTTTTTTTTTTTTAATAGATAGAGTTATTCAAGAGGAAGGTTTATGTATAATTTGTTAACCCGTGCGAAGCCGGGGCGAGTCGCTAGTCCTGAATAAGACTAACTCAATAAAATCACATTTTTTAACAAAATATAAACATATTTTCTGGAAATGCGCCGCATATATGCCAATTAGGCACATATTATGAAAAGCCGAAAAGCATTCGTGTATTGGCATTGCAGCCGGCCCGTGACCACGAAACAGGCATTAGTCGGGATGTTCCAACCGTGTGGTTTCGTGGTCACCGAATTAGAATAGGTACCTAATAGATACAGCTATTTGAGCTTTGCTGCGTTTTGGACAAGCATTTAAATTTCATCAATTGTTAGAGTTAGTTAGACCTGTCACGTAGGAAATCACAAGATTTCTGCGTTTTTGGATAGCTAAGTATTTAATTTACGCAGCGTGAGTTGTTATTTTAATAAGAATATCTGGGTGACCGAGCTTCGCTCGGAAAACATATAAAAACTCGAAAATGCGCGTTTTCCCAGAGATAAAACCTAGCTAGATCGATTTTCCGCCCCCGAAAACCCCCGTATAGCAAATTTCATCGAAATCGTTAGAGCCGTTTCCGAGATCCCCGAAATATATATAAATAAATAAATAAACAAGAATTGCTCGTTTAAAGGTATTAGATTAGATATGTACCTACTTATAGATCCTCCTGTTTCGTAGAAAGTCTCTGTTTTTTGTACAGTCGACGTCAAAGATATATTTACAATTGAAAGTTACAAAAAAATCTTTACATTAAAATAAGTTGCCATGTAATGTGACAAGTACTTGTTTACGTGATATATTACAGTTTTATATTTTCACACAATGTGCCCAAAATATGTTTACACTATTTAATCCATGTAGTTTGCCCATTTTTCTGACGTATGTTCATTTACATGACAAGTTACAGAATAATATTTACACCCAATGTGTCAAACGTGATACACGTCAAGAGCAACATTTCTGTTTTTACGTTTCATGATGCATAAAAACTTTTACGCATTCTGCTACAAAAACATATTTACACAATTCACCTGTTTATTTACTAATTTCTTTATAATTCACCTATTTCATTCTGGCCTACTTTTTATTTATGAAACCTCCTTGCTATAATTTTCTTTACCTTCTTACTTATTTTTATTAATTCATATTAAGAATATTCATATTAGCTTTTGCGTTTGACATGGCGCCGAAAAGGGTTAACTTATAATTCTTCAGTATCTATGCATTTACAAAATAACCGGCCAAGGGCGAGTCGGATTCGTCCATTAAGGGTTCTGTACAATTGGCAAAAAATCACGTTTGTTGTATGGGAGCTCCACTTAATTTATTTTATTCTGATTTTAGTATTTGTTATTAAACTTAACGGCACAGAAATACATCGTCTGAAAGTTTTAACTATTTGTGAGATAGATGCAGTCTGGTGACAGACAGACAGACGAACGGACAGTAGAGGTTTAGTAATTGGGTCGGTTTTAACCTTTGGGTACGAAACCCTGAAAATCAAAAAATACTGAAAATGGTTTAAATGTAAACATCGGAATTACATACTCGACATAGCATTGACGTCATCTAAACGAACGAGACAAACATACCATTTGACAGTATGGTACTCTTTTCGACGATTGTCATTATTTGAAATTAGAATGCAGCTTTCAAATGTTTGTAAAGATATTTATTTAGCAGGAGGTATAAAACTGTTTATGTATGGTTGATTGTAAATATTACATTAGATCTTTACATGCAATTTAATTTGGTACATTAAGAGTAAATATTATTCTGTAACTTGTCATGTAAACGAACATACGTCATAAAAAGGGGCAAACTACACGGATTAAATAGTGTAAACATATTTTGGGCACATTGTGTGAAAATATAAAACTGTAATATATCACGTAAACAAGTACTTGTCACATTACATGGCAACTTATTTTAATGTAAAGATTTTTTTGTAACTTTCAATTGTAAATATATCTTTGACGTCGACTGTACCAGACAATGTTTGTCATTGTCACCGTCAACTTTTGTCCAAATCTAACGAAAAAAAAAACCGCTCAAGTGCGAGTCGGACTCGCGTTCCAAGGGTTCCGTACATTAAGTCCGACTCACGCTTGACTGCACATTTGTAATAGGTTTTCCTGTCATCTATAGGTAAAGGACTATTTTGTGTATTTTTTTCAAAATTTTAGACCAAATAGTTTCGGAGACAAAGGGGGGGGGGATGGTCGGACAGACAGATGCACCAGTGATCCTATAAGGGTTCCGTTTTTTCCTTTTGAGGTACGGAACCCTAAAAACCGACAAATCGCCCCTTGTATCGTCGCCGATCCTTATACTTGTTACATCTGCCGTGTCAAGCCAAACTCACGTATCTTGAGATACAGTAGTTTGGAATAACCGGGCTAAATCGATTTAAAATAGTGTCTTTTATATGATACAATAAAGATTTCATAATTTTTTGCCTTAATTTTCACATAAAACTAAATTGCCAAAATACTGTAACTCTGGTTTTAACTACTTATTTATGCCATAATCCCGTATCTTTAGTTACCACAAATAAGCTTAACAAGCGCGACACGCTTGAGGTTTGCCAATCTGCTGTAACTTTCGATACATGAGTTTGGCGTAAGTAACCGTACTAGTAGGAAGTGTAGGAACTTGTTGCGAGCGCAGCGTGTTTAAGTTACGCCAATTTGAGGTATCTTTTGATTGTTTTTAGGATGATAAAAAGACAGAACTAGATATTGCATGGATAGTGAGGATTTAGTAACCAAATTATTATTTTTTATGATTTTTTGATAATCTGATAACAATTATTAAGTTAAATGCTGTATTCGTTTATCCAATAATATGTTGACAACTAACAGATATGGATACTATATTTATGTAAGAATAAAATAAAAAACATAATGTTATGTTCCAAAGAATAGGATATAAAAAATTATGTTGAAATTACAGATAAAGTACTAAGTTTGTTACTGAGGTCTCTGGAGGTATGGTGACCATTTTTTTGTTTCAAACAGAATTTACCATTAATTATGTTCATTACTACTTACTTTATTCATTAAACTACTTTTCCAAAAAATGCGACCTATGTAATTTCAAAGCACTATTAAGTTACTGGAGATCGGCATAACACCATCCGTATCTGTTGTGCTGCCAACGAAGTAAAGGCCGACGCCATATTACCGTATCTGTAGACACCGTATTTCGCGTAACTTAAAATGTATGCAATTTTAGACGGTCCATATTTTTAATTTGGCATAATTAATTCAAATAATTTTTTTTTTGTTTTAAATACATCTTGTCAGTTGTTCTTGTACTTTTAGGGTTTTTATTCATATCATATAAAAAAATCATAAAACGGACCATAATTTTGTAAGTTATGATAAATTCTTAGTTTTAAACTTTAACGTCGTTTTTCTCGAAATGGCCATTTCAAAGATACGTGAGTTTGGCTTGACACGGCAGACATGTTGCGTCCTCCTTGATAATTGGTTGTGAATGTTGTGATACTTGTAACCCTGCTACTGTGTTGATCGTTGTCGTCGTGACCGTGATTAATTGAAGTACCTAAGTACCTATATTTTTAATAAATCGTTGCTTTTGAGTACAAGGTATAGAATAAACTCTGCCTAGTTGAGAACTACGTAGGTATTATTGTCCATAATTAATACATATAAGTATATATTTTCTTCATGCAAGGCATTTATTTTGCCTCTTATTACCATACGTCGCACTACAGCGGGCATTTTGAGAGCATGTCACACACAAATTAGTTAGTTTTTATGTGTTCTCCTAAAGTCAATATATTTCATATACGAGGTTGAGTCACACAGCCATCTATATTATTCAGTCTTATTTTTATTTAATATTGAAGGGATATAAACTAATAGATACCTGACTAACGTACAGCCTTAGTTGCTAAGGTATTTGTATTTGCACATTACAAATACTTTATTCTGACAACTCGAAAATTTATTTGTGAACCTTACCAAGTGACATGCCCGCAAAATACCCGCTGTAGTGCGACGTATGCTTATTACAAAAGGCATAAGGTCCACCGATGTTCTGTTAACAGTGTGGGCGATGGTACCAAATATTTTTCTCAAATTAATATGACCGTGACATAAGCTCAATTAGCCCGTCTCGCCCGTGAATTATTCAGTGCTACGGTTGGCCCGAGCCGGCTCTAATTCTTTATGAATTAGCAAAGAGTATTTGAAATAGAGGCGGAATGTCAAAGTAAATTATGTAGCCACAGAAAATTTACTGCCATCTTTTGACAAAAGATTAAAACTGTTAGAACGCCATTTGACTTTGACCCTTATTCTTTCACTGATATGTGTTTATTTGTTAAATAAATAAATAAATATTATGGGACACTCGTACACAAATCGACCTAGTCCCACGGTTAGCTCAATAAGGCTTGTGTAAAATATTGAAATTAACGCCATCTACTCGAGAGTAGGCCAAAGGTATGGTGCAATATTTTCGAGCCATAACTTTTGGCTATAATTACAATATTTAACAAATTAACACATATCAGTGAAAGAATAAGGGTCAAATTCAAATGGTGTTCTGACAGTTTTAATCAAAAGATGGCAGTAAATGTACAGGGCTACATAATTTACCATAACAGTAACTCTCTATATACTTTATTCTCTTTGGAATTAGTAACGAATGGGAATGAAGTGCGTGCTTCTAAAGACGGTCGCGCTCGCACTAGAAAAATACGCTACTAGTACAAAAATGTAGTTTTATTTTATGTTGTTTACGTATGATCGCTATCAGATATTAGCCAAGGCGTTGAGAAATATCTAAAAAAAGCCTCTATACCTAATTTAGAAGTCAAAATGTAAGTTTGAATTGGCCTCAAGACAAAGTTAGGTGGCTAGTTTAGGCGGGTGGTAAAACTGTGCTCAAATACTGGCACTTTCTAAACATTTACTTTATATTGCTGTTTTAGTACCTAGTACATAGTAGTAAACTCTGTATTGTACAAAAAGACATATTAAAAATAAAATAAAATTAGTAATAAGTACAAAGGCGAACTTTTTTTTTTATCCTACTAAATTTATCTCCAACTTATTTATTTATCAAATAGTCTTCTCAAATCAATATGACCCTGACATAAGCCCCATTATCCCGTCGCGCCCGTGAATTATTCAGTGCTACGGTTGGCCCGCGCGGCTCTAATTCTTTATGAATTAGTAACGAATGGGAATGAAGTGCGTGCTTCTAAAGACGGTCTCGCTCGCACTAGAAAAATACACTACTAGTACAAAAATGTAGGTTTATTTTATGTTATTTACGTATGATCGCCGTCAGATATTAGCCAAGGTGTTAACAAATATCTAAAAAAAAGCCTCTATTAATATTGTTGTATCTGAGAGCAAAATGATATCACTTAGATATACCTTTTTGACGTCAAAATGTAAGTTTGAATTGGCCTCAAGGTAAAGTTAGGTAGCGCAACTGTCACTGTCGCACTGATATGGAAGAGTGGCAGAGAGACACAAAGCGTTTCGTTGTCGTAGCGCAAAGGATTGTGACCTTGGCTAGGCACCCACACAAAAAACATACATCCCCATTCGTTACATTGAGATGCAATCTGGAGAGATAGAAAGCGAGATGTCTGTACACTACTGTACAGTACTTAAATAAATTAGATAAATAAATATTAGAGGACATTTTTACACAAATTGACTAAGCCTCACGGTAAGCTCTAGGCTTGTGTTGTGGGTACTCAGACAACGATATATATAATATACAAATACTTAAATACATAGAAAACAACCATGACTCAGGAACAAATATCTGTGCTCATCGCACAAATAAATGCCCTTACTGGGATTCGAACCCAGGACCGCGGCTTCACAGGCAGGGTCACTACCCACTAGGCCAGACCGGTCGTCAAACTTACTTTTACCAATTCCGCAGCTATCTAGGATCTAATCCCTGTAATATTAGATTCAGCTCAGTTCTTCATTCTCAACTCCTCTTCCAAGAAGTGTAGGATTGGAGCCGGTGTAGCTTTATTTGACGTTCATAAGCGCATTGTAATATGCCTGCTTGAATAAACTATATTTTATCTTATCTTATCTTATCTTCCTTCCTCCCAAGATTCCAGTGCCGGATTTAAAGTCTTTGCCGCCATAGGCCCCAGGCTCTGTAAGCACTAGCCACCCCTTCTCAGCACCCATCATATAGACTGCCGCCCAAATATCTGGCCGCCCTAGGCCCGGGCCTACTCGGCCTGGCAAATCCGCCACTGCAAGACTCCCAACCTCCCTCCCGCCTCCCTCTAAACCTACCTCTAATCTAACCAACGGGAAACCGAAGGCAGAGAATTTTGAATTGATTGCCGGAGTACAAGTCGAAAGCCTGGAATTGTTTACCGGTCTTAGGTGTGAGACCATTATATTGAGTACTAGGTGGTCAATATATAGAACACTTGCCGATTAGATGGTGCATGTGGAATTATGGGTGGGTGAGCGGAGCAGAGCCCGATAAGTCGAGCAAATGGGTTTATGAAATTGGATATATATGTCACGTTGTTATTATTTAAATGAAAAAATATCTAAACTTTCCGGTTGACCATTCGGCCCTCGATTTATGTCCTGAAAATTACAGTAGGTATAGGAATTCCCACTGCAAGAGACACGTAACTAATTAAAAAGAAGGGCGAGCGAGAAGCAATCTCAATGAAAAAATGAGCAATTAGAAATAACAATTTCTCGTTAAAGTCCTGGTGTTATTTTGTCGCTCAAAGTTATTTTCTAAAAAATTTACTCTATATATAACTAGTCACGTGACGACAAGAAAAACTGCGTGTTTAACAAAACCTTGAATTATAAAAGAAACATTTGGTCGATTATTAAATTGTACAACGGGACTTAATCGCGTATCTAAGTCCTCCCTCCGTCCTCGAAACGTCGGAGGTAAATCTTAAAACTTAGATACGCGATTAAGTCCCGTTGTACAATTTAATAATGTGTGAAAATCGTGAAAGTTTAAATCAGTGTTATTTAGTCGATTGTTTAGAACATATATATAGGTATGTTATAAAATTCTTTCATGATGCTGAATCTGTAAGCGGCAATCTATGAGTCAATACGTTTCTACATACGCTTGGACGTAACCCACATAACTATCCCTTCGGATACGACCTTTTATTTATACACTATACAAGCCGTTTGTAGTGTGGTACCATCGCCAACACTGTTAACTGTTCATCAGTGGACCTTATGCCTTTTGTAATAAGGTCCACCGATGTACAGTTAGGAGTGTTGCTGTTTGTAGTACTCGACGTGTGTATATAGTAGGTACTCGAAAGCTCGAAAGCACGGCAGCACGGTAACAAAAGACGGTTGGATACAATGCATTGGCCGTCTATATCGGTGTCTATTTCAGAGTGTAATATGCTCTCGCTACTCTTGGTCCATATTCCATATAAGACTTAGGCAGGTCCAGCAGATTTAAGCACCTTAATAATCACGAATAATAATGAGTAATAATCGTGAAAATTTAAATCAGTATTTTACCAAAAAAATATTGTTGACGGTAACTTTGTATAACTAGCCTAGCCAAGGTGACAATCGGTATCGCTACGTCAACGAAATGCTTCATGATAGATCATTCTTCCATATTAGTGCGACAGTGACAGTTGCCTTTCGATCGCTACGGAGCGATTGACATGTTGGCTGCGCGGCTTGTTCTTTTCTGTTCGCTAACTCGATTTGCATTACATAGTATGCAATGTACAGGAGGATTTCGAGAACATTAATAAATGGGCTCATGACAATGGGATAATTTTAAACATAAGTAAAACAAAATGTATGCATATTTATTCGCCGCACAATAGGAAGGCAAAAAATGTCAGTTCGAATGAAATTAAAATAATTGGTCACACATATGAATGCCTACATAACAATAAGAGTAACTGTACTTGTAATAAACTGGAGGTAGTGGAGAACTTTAAATATTTAGGCTTAGTGATAGATACACATTTTAATTGGAAATTGCACATAAATCAAGTAAGTAATAGACTTCGTTCAGTCTTAGGCCAGTTCTATCATTTGAACAGAATATTAAATAAGCGCACCCTGTACATGGTTTACTATGCCCTTGCCGACTCATTGCTGAGCTACGGATTAAGTTGTTATGGACTCACTTTTAAAACCTACTTGGATCAAATTAAACAATTGCAGATAAGGCTGATAAAATACTTAGTTAGCAAAAACATAAAAAATGAATGTAGAACTAATTATGAAAAATTGTTCTTGGCTTGTAAAATCCTTCCGATTACATGTAAAGTAGAATATCTAAATGCCATAGAATGTTACTATAGTATACCCAAGATTTTAAAATTGAGAGATCTGTTAACCACTATAATACTAGGTCATCTAAAAAGAGAAAATTATGTCAAATCACGGCTAAAAATTATTACGGTAATCGAACTAAAGAATATGTAACACCCAAGATTTGTAATAAATATCCTCTCTTACTGGAGAAAAATAAAATAAAAATAGGTAGTCTTAAGGGCCTACTGCAGCCGCGTCTGGCGCTTCGTAAACCACGCCCGCTAGTTCTTCCCTCCCCGCTAACACGCACACATGGAAACGCTTCGCGCCGCACGTGAAGTTTGTGTGACCTTTTAGCACCATCTAACGTTACAGAAGTTAACTACCATTATACGCGGTCGCTGCGGTCGGCCAGAAACTTAAATTCGGAAAAAATTGAAACAGATGGCGTTGTTACTTGTTCATAATAGCAAACAATAAAATAATTAATTAATAAACCTGAATATTTATTGTTGTTTTGGAAGATGTTAACAGCATAGAAGCAGCAGCGTATATAGCATATAAGTTAGGAGTATTGATAATAAGAAAATAGCACAAGAACAGAAAAGAGATTATTTTTGATAAAATATGATGAAAACAGATTTACCTACTTGATTACGCTCACCTGACTTTGCGGTCACTAAATGCAAATTTCAACCTTATTGTTATGGGGTTACAATACCCCTGGGGTTGCAGGCGTCCATAGTCGTTATTATTATAAATGCTTTGGTTGAAATGCTTTTTAACCCTCGAATTTTTCATAGGTACAGTCACCTGCAATAATATGTTACTCTTCGACGGCCGCAAAAATATGTGACACGCTCTTATGGCTCTACAAATAAGATCTAACATGATCTACCGCAAAACGGCCTTCGGTGTGTAACATATTATTGCAGCTGACTGTACTCGTATTCATTGTTGTATAGGTAGGTATAAATATCTTTTATCCGATCGATTTGCATTTATTTGAAACAAATCACAGTGTTTATAAATTATATGTTTTATTGAATAAGAGATTATTTAGGTATGTAATGAATACAGGGTGCCTTTTTGAAACACTCATTTTTAGGGTTCCGTAGCCAAATGGCAAAAAACGGAACCCTTATAGATTCGTCATGTCTGTCTGTCTGTCTGTCCGTCTGTCCGTCCGTATGTCACAGCCACTTTTTTCCGAAACTATAAGAACTATACTGTTGAAACTTGGTAAGTAGATGTATTCTGTGAACCGCATTAAGATTTTCACACAAAAATAGAAAAAAAAAATTTTTGGGGGTTCCCCATACTTAAAACTGAAACTCAAAAAATTTTTTTTCATCAAACCCATACGTGTGGGGTATCTATGGATAGGTCTTCAAAAATGATATCGAGGTTTCTAACATCATTTTTTTCTAAACTGAATAGTTTGCGCGAGAGAAAATGTGTAAAATGTGTGTCCCCCCCCCCCCGTAACTTCTAAAATAAGAGAATGATAAAACTAAAAAAAAATATATGATGTACATTACCATGCAAACTTCCACCGAAAATTGGTTTGAACAAGATCTAGTAAGTAGTTTTTTTTAATTTAATTTACATCTAATTTAACTGGTAAATTATTAAAGTCCGCTAAAATTAATATATTCAAAAAAATATTTGTTAATATGTCCCAAAATCATGGCTCATTTTGTAAGTCTCCTGACTTACCAAACATATCGCAACGAAGGCAAGGGTACAACGCGGCATCGTGAACCTAATACGTTACGTACGTTTCAGTTACTTTTTTAGTCGCCGACCATTTTATCCGGGGTACGAAAAGAGGTATTAGATCTATCCTGGGTCTAATATGTTATAAAAACATAGTTTTTTGAAAAATGTTCGTAGGTAGTACACAAAATTTACATTTTCTTTTAAATGTGATTTGGGTCATCGTTCTCCCTGGTGACTTTTCTGGTGACCCAAGAGACTTCAATTTGATTATGACTCAGGAGACTTTTTTTCTATGCACTTTGATTTTTTTGATGCGCTAATTTTGTAATCTAAAATAACTTTAAACTGCTGATATACTTATATCACTTTGCTGATGAGTGGAAGTGGAATTGAAACTTAATTTATTGTTCTCTCCCTTGACATTTTGGCATACATTTGACATGCTGCAGTGCACTCCTAACGTTAATAAAGACATAATTTTTAGAAAAAGCTTTAGGAAAACTCACTCTTGAGCTTAAAACGATTAAGTCCTTATCATATTATGTTAGATTTTTAGTACAGACCCCAAATCAGTAAAAATGTCTCTTAGCCAACTAAATTTGTCTCTGGGAAAAGTACGATATCCCTAAAAATTGTACGTACATTTCGCATTTTTCTGAAGGAACGGAATTCATAAATTGGGTTATTATTATTTTTTCACATTATTTGATTGCATTGACATATCACCAAGATAGATAGAACATTTAAGTTACCAGAAGAAAAGCATTTGTGTTCTTTTATACAGTGTGGAAAAAGTAGGTTCGATTCCCGGGCGCGACTAAGCGAATTTAAAAAAAAACAACGTGTTGCATTCCGGGAGTGCCGACAGAAGTGAAAACTCAATGACTATGTAGTCCAAAATGTCTGCAGCACTATGTATAATTGACCCATCCTCCTTTCTATTGAAAACTTTTGGTTCCGATATTGCTGGTCAGTGAGCTTGTTTAAAATTCGAAATTCAAATTTATAGCGTTAATTGTTTAAAATTCGAATAGAAATTGTAAAGTTACCTTGCAGACCTCGCATCTAAATATATTTGGTCATGATATTTTGAGTTTTATTCACCAGTACTAGAGTTCACTTTTATTAGCGATTTCATCAAGATGTAGCTTTATTGAATTATATTTGAGTGATATAAAGTTACATATAATACTGTGAGATCCTCGTATTTCAGCCCGTACAAGATTATAACCTTTTTCATGTAATGTCATTGAGTTTTTCTTTATTGATTTAAATGCCATCTAAATGATTGGCCATCTAAACCTTACGGTCACATGATCGCCTTACGCTGTCTCGAGTTTATCATTTTTTCCCCACCTCAAAAAGTGCCTAGCGCCGCTAAAGAAGTTTTTACTTCAAAAATCTTTGAATGCAGTTGTTTCTTTAAAAAACAATACTGTTTCATTTAAGTAAAATGAGCAAACTTAAGGTTTTAAGGCACTTTCCCTCCAGGGCCCATAATTTTTTTCCACCCGGTAGTAGACAACTATTTTTTTCGACTAAATGAAGTTTTATTAGATAAATCGTTGATCACATGGTTCGTTTCACACATCACATCAAATCGTTTGTCATCACAATCAAAATTTGTCAAAAGTAATGAAATTTATGCCAAAAAAACATAAATAAAACATATAAATTCAACACATTTTTTTAATAAAAATCTTTCTCGATGATATAAAAAAGAACATCGACAAATTATGTTCAAAGAATTAATATCAAAACAGATGTCATAATTAGGATTGGCTACTTTAAGAAAGGGACAGAGAGATTTAATCCTCTCGCTCTGCACGTTTTTCTCATTCCTCCTTGTCAAGCCAAAATAAACTATAAAATGATAGTAACACAGTACATTGTAATATTCACTTTTTCCACGGTATCATGTCATTGTAAATTACTTATGTGAAATTGTAGTGGCGTGCGACTTTCAAACCGGAGGTCACGGGTTCGAACCCCGGCCCGTGCAAGTGAGTTTTTATAAGTAGGGACCTTTTTTTAGTGGTACTTAAATATAATAACTTTTCGTATTATTGAAATAAAATATTTTATTCAAACAAACTTAATAATATGTATAATAATTAAAACGAATAATATCAATTAGTTTTTAATATTTATTCAATTATTTTAAATTATTTGAGCATGAAACATACTAGATTTATTTTTATCATTACAATAGAAAAAAAGCAAAAAATATATTCTTATACATATTTTATTTTCAAACAAAAATAAAGCAAAAAGTTACGGTTAGATTCTGATGGCTAAATACCAAACAGCTACCGATACATTTCAATATCTGTCGAAATTTCCTAACCCGTTGTAACTGACAAAGAGTATAGATTTCGACGTAGCATGACGTAGCCTAGCAAACACGCACACATGCGTAACGTATAGGCCTGTAAGAAGGCACCATCATAGGCTTACCTCCGATTCCGTTACTACTCAATGGAGTTACGACTCAACGTTTATTGGATATTAAAATTTTACGTAATTCGGAGCGCTGCGCGAAGTGACATAGGTCTTACCTCTTTGAGGCACGACGGCCATCTAACATTACTGGCATAAAGGATGCATTTATGACTTTGACGCATGACAGAAAGGGAAACCGAACTGCGTAAAATGGGCGTTTGCTGTTGAATTCATAAAATCAAAAATCGATAATAAATCCATCGGTAAAGGATAATAAGTTAATATTTAGTTCTTTGAAAGTTAAGACGAGATGAAAACCTTTGCTGTAAGGTGGGTTGTGCTGGATATGGATGTGTTTTCTAGTTGCACGAAGCTAAAACCGAAAAATGAACACGTAAGTTTGGATTTATTTTCTATCGAGAAAATTTTAAGCATTCGTGTTTCGACTACTACGAAATCTCTTATCATATAGTCAAGAAACATATATCCGAAAATCACTACTGTTTGTTTCCGGGGCTAGCCACTGCCACCTTTCTAAGATCCTGTTATTTTTCGATGCACGGCCTTAAGGCAAAGCTTAAAGAAATATTGTTAAATAATTATTCTAAAAACCACTGTTAGTATAGGTATATGTACAATACATAGCATTATTATTACTTTTAGTGCAGTTAAATCGAGGTTATACTTGTTTGTATTTTTGTACACTTCTATTTGAGCTTGTTTTAGATTTAGGTACTTACTAACTTTTAATTTAAGATAAAAGATAAGAGCGCACCGCCAACAAACTGTTCTACAGTTTGGCGAAATTTTTGTTACTGTTTATGTATGTGTTTTAATATAACAATAAATTAAAAAAAAAAAAAAATTAAAACCCATTAATAAAATTTAACCGCCGTTAAAGACAGTTCAATGGAACGATTTCAAAATCCATACATTACCGTTAAATGTAATTTAAAGTCTCGCTCGCCGGCACGTCCACCGTTTCCAGAGTCACGGCGACGTGCTCAAAATATCTAATCGCACAGACAAATTAAAAAGTTTTAACACACACAAGTTAATAATAGAGACTAACAATCTTCATACAAAAAGTATGTGCCTCATTGTAGTTTTACATGGTACATAACATGCATAACATTTAGCAAACCTCTGCTAAATTTCTCTCGCTACGTTCGCTATGTAGGTAATCTTTTGGCTTGCTTAGGAAACAAAATTGGCACTCGCAGCAAAAACTAACTTTACTCTCTATTTGCCCAAATAACTACCTGTTGTCAAAATGACTATCAGCGGCAGTTAAGATGCGACGCTACAAGAGAGTGCTCTGGTGCCTAACGAAATACCTTTTGAAAATATAATATATCTCTTTGAACGCCATACGCCGTATTCAAAAATGACACTTGTAGGTACGTCAGAGACCAACATAAAACCTTGTCAGAAAGCATTTTAAAAATAGGTATTAAGTTAACAATGAACGCCACAGGATTTATCCTATACACGTATACATTTTTATGCACATTTTAGCGTCACAGCTATCGGCGTTATTCATAAACATTGATAAAAGTTAATCAGCTGATTATCGTCGTTTGTCCCTCTCTATGGCATAACGACAGATAGGGACAAACGACGATCATCAACTGATTAAGTTAGCAGCCGTCTATTAATAACGCCATATATGTTTATATCCAAGAGGTTACTGCGTTGTTAATCCTAAGCTAGACTAAACTTTCACACGCTACTTAGTACTTGTACAAGGGAAGGTAAGGAAAAGCCGGTAACGCACTTGCAACCCCTTTGCAAGTGTCCATGGGTGACGGTAGTTGCTTACCATAGGGCGGTTCGTCTGAGCGTTTGCAAAAAATATGTAGCGGAGTTTGGCAGTCCGTATTATTTACACATCTCAGTTTTATTAAAATTTTCGTCCAATTTTCAGACAGTTTGCATAAACAAAACCGGACAAAGTTCCCCAAGAGCCTTAATACAATCAACGCGCACTGAATTTGCCGGAAATTCTCAACTATAAATAAAGTCTGTAGTAATTGGGGCTTAACTAGTTTTGAGCTAATTATATGCGGCGTTGATTTTAAATGATAAGTTCATAAGTTCTGTACTTTGTTGGGAGTTCGAGAGGCCTGGATGAAGTGGTAATTGGTAATGATCGTAATTTGTTTTTGATGGCTATTACAGAACCCCTAGTGTAAATTTCATTCGATAGCGTGACGAGCGTTTGCGTTTGCGTTGTCTATTTTTGTATGGGATTTTGAACAGCGCGCCCAGCGGGATGTTGCTAAGGCAATCGTGGTAAGGCTACTTGTGAATGGACTCCTTGCCGAGATTATCTCGAGGCATCCCGTTTACCTCGTTTTGGATGTTATTTTAAATTTTAGTGGCGGTGACCAAAAGGAATTTAATCTCGTTTAAATTCTGGTGTGACGCTGGCTACTATTAGCTATGTGCACGATACCAGCGCATGCCTGTCAGCTGTGGGATAAATTAGAACGATAGTTGACATTTTTGCCACGGTCATCGCTTCTTTTTCTGCTCTATACAGCACAACCGAGGTCCACAATTTTTGACCCCCACACACATATGAACGGTTAATAGAAAAATACGAAAAACACACTGTGAAAACCGACTTGATTTTTTCACACAACAAATCGAAAATCAATATTTGGGTCGAAAACGTTCCAAAAGTTGAGTGTCTTTCCTGGGAAGATTATAAAAATGTACGATTTTGGTACATTTTTATAAGGCGTTTAATTATCATAGAACTTTTAAGAAATAGGTTTTAAAATATGTATAACCTGCAAGGATAAAGTGACAATAGTTATTTGTACAACAAGTGATCAAAGTTTGATATTTCTTCGAGTGCTTATTTTGAGTCCCGTGCAAGCGAAAGATTCTATAATAGATTCACGAGCGTAGCGAGTGAATCTAATTTAGAATCTTGAGCGTAGTAAGGGACTCAAAAGCGTACGAGATGTAAATAACTTTGATCTCGTGTAGTACACAACATTTTTCACCTCAGCGCAGTGAGAACATACCTATTAGACAACTTGAAAAATTTAATCCTTCTTCATCACTTAATACCTGCACTCATGTTTTCTTAAGATATACAAACAATTAAGTTTAATTACCGCAATGGAACACAAAAACAAAACGTAGTAATAAATTCCAGTAAAATAATATAGAAATAACAAAAATTAACTGACACTTCAATCGCCAACTTTGACAACAAAAAAAATCTTTGTAAGATACGGTCCGAATTGCGGATACGTACTATTTGTCAACTATGGTAGAAATTCTTAAAAGTAAGATAATTAATTTTGCGTGATGATCTGTGTATTTTTTGAGTTCGTTATTTTAATTGTACAATAAAATACCTAAAATATAGTATTTTATCAGTTTTTATGAAATCTTAAACTTTATTTTTATTTATTAATTATTAAGAATTCATACTCGTACGTGGTTTGGAACGATGCGGTCTGAAGTTTTTCGGGGGTCTATTATAAACCGTGAATATACTGTTGAATGTCGTTTTAACTTTTTTTGTCTGTTTCTTTTTGCTAACAGTGTGAAAGGGACAGAGATAATAGAACCCAAGTATTTCGAACTTTTATTAGACCCCGCATGTTGAAATGACATTTGACTATAAAGGTCACTTGAATGTCATTTTGTCTCACTCAGTGAGCAAAATCGCATTTTGCTCACTGTTTTTAAGAATCAAAGTACCCTTGTTCGAGCTGCTGAGGTGAAAAGTCCATTTATTTTATCTATTTAGGTGCACAGGAAAAACACATAACCTTATCATAGCATAGGAAACTCATAGGTAAATACTAAAAATAGTTCTTGACTCATTTATAATGACCAAACAGTCCCAAAACCAAATAACGAAATTAGTTTAACCCATACAAAACAAACAAAAGCGCATACAAACAATGAATAACCGTGTTAATCAAATAAAGAAATACTTAATCAAAATTGTTCATAATACGCGAAAAACCCGCGAGTAATCAACGTAATTCAATAATGGAATTTGTTGAAACGTATTCGAAACCGGATGTATTCTCAACCCTTAGCGAACATTCGCCTTATCAAAGAGAATAGAGTGTATAGAGTTACTCTGCCGTATTCGAACTTCAAGATATTCACAAGAGACGACACGTACTAGATCCATTCTAGATACGTTATAGTTTAGATATCAACTAGTTCTCTTTTGCAGCTCAATTCGGGCAACCAATGTCACTTTTACGTTAAAATATCGTACCTATGAACGAACGATTTCCATTAGATATCTATTAGATTTGACTTGAATGAGTATCTCCAGGTCCAGAATCGCGTAAAGGCTAGATCTTAAAAATATCGTTGTCGTATCTTGGTGATGTCTAATAGATGTCTAGTTCAAAATCCGAATCGGGCCCAATGTCATGGTAAATGATGTAGCCCCAGTCATAGAGAAAAAAATACATAGAGTGCTCACTCCATACATCAGTTTTAGTATTAAAAAGACTATTAGCATCTAGCATCGAGTAGCGGAACTATCAGTACTGCCACTTGACAATAGAAGTAGCAGTACTGATAGTTCCGCTACTCGATGCTAGATGTAGACACTGAAATTAATAGTCTGAACTGATGTATGGAGTGAGCACTCTTGTCTTACTATATTTCTCTATGCCCCAGTACACGTCCATAGGTTCACTCTGTGACAAAACAAGGCAACAAAACCCAATTGTGTTTGGGAATTTTAGAATTGTCTCGATGAGTATTAGTTGCCTGTGGAGAGAAAAGTACAGTCAGCGATAAAAGCTTGTACCAAAAATGATTTTTCGGTACAAGCTATATCTCAACGGTGGAACCGTTTCTAAGCACCATACTGGGCTGGCTGAGATGCAGGATCAGTATCGCTGTTATACGCGCCACCAGCATGTGCATCCGAGGCACACGCCACCGGTTTAAATCCACAGCCAGGTGGGTGGCTTGGATTCGACGACGGTGCCGCTTGAAAGTTGAAACCCCTTTTCTACCCTACCTATGTATTATCTACCCCTTGGCTTTGCCTTTGCTTTGTATTATGATTGTTATATATAATAAATGCTTGTTACATTAAAATAATTTTTTTGCCAAAAACGTATTATACTGCATCGTACGTACATACAGGTTAACTAGAGGCAAACGCTATGAGAGCATTGACAACATGGATCCCCTGCATCAGTGCGATTCGGATGGCCAATATGAATATAAATTGAAATTAAGTTGGCCGAAAGAGAGCTATTAAATTGTTTTTAAGCGCATCGGGGTTATTAATATTCAGTTTTCGTGAGTGTTACGTCATGTGCAATCGACTAGGCGCTTACGACCTTTTTAAACGCTGATACAGTATGAATTATTAATTGTTCGAAAATGTAGGGTACAGAAGGTGATTTCAAGTTGAAAATCTCAAATTGATTTATTATAATACGATACGAACTTGACCCTTGACACAGCCCCATTGCGCTGCGAGTCGTATCATATTACATCATCATCATATCAGCCTTTTAACGCCCACAGCTGCGTATTATGCGCATAGGCCTCTCTTCGAGTATCACCTGTCCCGGTCCTGAGCTGATCTCATCCAAAAGTGGCCAGCAATCTTCCGAATGTCGTCCACCAAATGGGGCATTATATATGAAAAGGGACCTTATTGTCGATGGCGCTTACGCCGCAGTGTCGCGCGACATTGTATTTATATCGGATCATCGTTAATACTGGCGTAAGCGCCATCGACAATAAGTTCCCTTTTCATAGATAACGTCACAAATAATCCAACGGACGCCAAGCGCTCCTTTCATCCAAAAGCGGCCACCATTATATTAGTAACAAATCAAGATTTTTAAAGTGCGAATATCTCTGGAAGACATAAAAATCCCGATTCTGCAGTTGTCATCCGAATATCACCTTGACGCTATGAAAAGCAAGGTTGCCGAGGTTTTCCCGAGGGAAGTTCAGGGTTCTTTAAAAAGTGTTCAGGTTTTTAAAGAGTCGGTAACGCGCATGTAATTGCAGGCATAGGCCAGGGCATAGAGAAAAAAATACATAGAGTGCTCACTCCATACATCAGTTTTAGTACCAAAAAGACTATTAGCATCTAGCATCGAGTAGGTAGCGGAACTATCAGTACTGCTACTTGACAATAGATGTCGCCACCGACCGGAAAGTCTTATGCTGTTGAGATAAGACTTTCCGGTCGGTGCTACATCTATTGTCAAGTAGCAGTACTGATAGTTCCGCTACTCGATGCTAGATGTAGACACTGAAATTAATAGTCTGAACTGATGTATGGAGTGAGCACTCTATGTATTTTTTTCTCTATGGCCAGGGTGACCGATTACCATCAGGCGGGTCGTACGCTTGTTTGCCACCACGTTGTTAAAACAAGCAACAACGGTTGCACTCCGGGAGTGCCGATAGAAGTGAAAGCTCACCTCACTATGTTACCGACGCCCGGTAACACGATACATACGTTTAGCGGAGGTATTCTTTTTATTTATTATATATTATTATCATTCTCAAATGAGATCAGACTTTTTCATTGACATGTTTATTTACAAACTGCCATAACAACGTCAAATTATTTGAACATAGGTAAAGAGTCTTGAAAAGGAGTCCGCAAAATAAATGTCAAATAACATTGAGTTTTTCTTTATTGATTTAAATGCCATTTAAATTATGAGTGGCCACCTTACGGGGCTTACGGTCACGTGATCGCCTTACGCCCCTTACGGTCACGTGATCGCCTTACGCTGTCTCGAGTTTATCATTTTTTCCTCACCTCAAAAAGTGCCCAGCGCCGCTAAAGAAGTTTTCACTTCAAAAAAAGATCTATAACCGTTTGGGTTATTTAACAAATTGGTTCTCAACAGCGAACTTCGACATCGAGTAAATTAATTGATGCCAATCATAAACAGCCGCGTTTGAGTATTGGGAAATTTTAATTTATCCCCGAGCGTTTTTCGCAATGGACGTGTGGGGAATTTAATTCAAAAGCACGGAAATGGTCAGATAAATGGACATGAATCAATACAGAGGGTTTTCTCGTTTATACATCATCATCTTCCTCGCGTTGTCCCGGCATTTTGCCACGGCTAATGGGAGCCTGGGGTCCGCTTGGCAACTAATCCCAGTAATTGGCGTGGGCACTAGTTTTTACGAAAGCGACTGCCATCTGACCTTCCAACCCAGAGGGTAAACTAGGCCCGTATTGGGATTAGTCCGGTTTCCTCACGATGTTTTCCTTCACCGAAAAGCGACTTGTAAATATCAAATGATATTTCGTACATAAGTTCCGAAAAACTCGTTGGTACGAGCCGGGGTTCGAACCCGCGACCTCCGGATTGCAAGTCGCATGCTTTTACCGCTAGGCCACCAGCGCTTCGGGGTTTTCTCGTTTATACATAATGGACTAAACATTTGGTTATAAGTATATTACATTGATAAAAAAACCGGCCAAGTGCGAGTCGGACTCGCGCATGGAGGGTTCCGCACCATCAACAAAAAATAGAGCAAAACAAGCAAAAAAAAAGAAGCAAAAAAACGGTCACCCATCCAAGTACTGACGCCGCCCGACGTTGCTTAACTTCGGTCAAAAATCACGTTTGTTGTATGGGAGCCCCACTTAAATCTTTATTTTATTCTGCTTTTAGTATTTGTTGTTATAGCCGCAACAGAAATACATCATCTGTGAAAATTTCAACTGTCTAGCTATCACGGTCCGTGAGATACAGCCAGGTGACAGACGGACGGACGGACAGCGGAGTCTTAGTAATAGGGTTTACCCTTTGGGTACGGAACCCTAAAAACTACCGTGTTTTGAATTAGGTACATAATATACATTATTAAATTAAAACATAATCAACAACAGATGTCGAAACGTGAAACCTGAGTCGAAACATCGGAAACAAAAGTAACAAAATAAAGTCATCATAAAAGTGAACCAATAAATATTAATTCGCAACAAGTACGGCCATAAGGCCGAATAATCGAACAATGCTTCTAAGATGTCACTGCGATACGATACCGATCTGTTAGTGTCAAAACTTGACACCGACAGATCGATATCGTATCGCAGTGACAACTTAAATAAGCATTGTTAGATTGGCAGTTATATAGTGTCAGCGCGAGCTACGCGCTACGATAGCATAGCGGATAGCACAGAAAAAACCCGTATGTAGCCAAAAGCATAGAGAAATATAGTAATACAAGAGTGCTCACTCCATACATCAGTTCAGACTATTAATTTCAGTATCTACATCTAGCATCGAGTAGCGGAACTATCAGTACTGCTACTTGACAATAATAGATGTAGCAGCGACCGGAAAGTCTTATGTTGTTGAGATAAGACTTTCCGGTCGGTGCTACATCTATTGTCAAGTAGCAGTACTGATAGTTCCGCTACTCGATGCTAGATGCTAATAGTCTTTTTGGTACTAAAACTGATGTATGGAGTGAGCACTCTATGTATTTTTTTCTCTATGCCAAAAGCGCCTACGGACAGAGAATTGGAGTCGCGAGCGAGAACGCATGTGACGTTACGCGTTACGCGCGATTAGATCCTAGATGCTCGAAAAAAATCTACTTGATTGCTTCAATTTCAATTGCGTTTTAAAACAAATACAAACATTTTGTAAGTACAAAATAATTCCCCAAGTGCTTTGACCCGCGTAATAATAAATCAAATTCCGATTCCAAAAATATATCCTTTAACGTGAACCTCAAATTTCTAGCATTGTGCAATGGAGCCGACGTTCTATTTATACAAAAGAACGGAACCCCGTTGTAAGGAGTTCCTCGAAATCACAATAAATTAAGGCACGAAGCGTACGGACCAATTCGAGTTATAGTTATTCGATGTGTATCCGATATGATACTTGATCTATCAGTGTCAAAGGTTTTGCTTGAAGAAATGTTACTTTTGACACGGACAGATCAGTAGGTAAGTATCATATCGGAAACAGATCGAATAACTAAACCTCGAATTGGCCTTGAGCAGAGACTACTCTGCTTCTGGTTATTTTCACAGAATTCTTGGCTTTAGCATCATGAATGAATTTTGCGAGACCGTATATTCATGGATTTTAGATGTTTTAGGGGTAAACGTAAAGTCTTGTAGTAGAAAATGGCGTAGTACGCAACTGAGTCCTGGCGTAGTATATTTTAGTAAAGGAGCGCATATTTAATAAATAATTGCTGGAAAGTTGAGGTGAATGATTATACATACACAGCTACATAGAGGATCTTTTTTTTATTCTATTACGTCAACCAGGCAATAAAATTGGCAGTGTTTTCTAACAGATAGTATAGGTACCTACAATTTTGACAATATCACTAAGGATTCTAGAAATTTACGACAGAACTACGTATAAAAACGGGTAGGGCGACAATTTTTATCTGATTTCCATGGCCTCAATAATGTATATATTTTAAATATCTTTTCGTTAACGAACACTAGTTTGACATTAGCCCGTTTCTATCTTTACTTAAGGCGACGGTAGAGGTGGGTAAATTTTCAGATTCTGTCAATTTACCCCATTTCACACACAAGCGCACTTCACGCACACTACCTCACTTTACTGGGACAGGTCATTGACCCCTCAAGTTTTTTTTAAGATAGCGTTTTGAGTTTAGTGTTAACCACTGGCCTCCTTTTAGGAAAAGCGTTCCATTGAAAGAAGAAAGAGAAACAATACATTTAATCTTGCTTTCCTTGTCTGTTTATGTCACACGTGACGTATTTAAATTCTAATAATTAATTTGATTGTTGACAATTTTCTACATTATGGCTTTGTCGAGATACGCGTTTTCTAAAGTTAAACCGAGTAAAACCAGATGTCATTAAGTCGGATGTAAAATTTTATTTACTACTCTATACGACTTTTCATAAGGCGCAAAATCAATTCAATGAGAATTTAAATAAATAAATTTCCGGCAGGGTGCAAAATTTCATTAAGGCGGACAAAATAAAATTTGAAAATATATGAAAACAGTGTTGGCTAATGTACCCCTAATATCTTTACCGATTTACTTTTATGTGGTATATTCGCCTTTTGTTTCGCTATTAAATTAATAAACTGAAAATAAAAAATATTATACCGGTATTCCACCAGTATTATTTCAGTGCTGAACCGATTATTTTCGATCGTAGCCTTGATAATGTAGGTCAACACCTACTATACTATCAACATAGTTACTTACGGCGGTAGGAGCGGCAATGAACCCCGTGCAGAATTTCTTTGGCTGGTTGGTAACCCTATATCTCTTACTGTTTGTTTTACTGTTATTAGGTTAAGGGAGTTTTAGGGAGTGAAAAATAATAATTTTTCGATTTATGCGCTCGCGTGATTGCCGATCGATTATAATTAGACAAAAGAACTCGTTTTTCACGCATCGAATGTAGATCCCTATGACACTTCCTCCAAGTCTCCTCCAATAATGTTTATACCGTATTTTAATTACCTACCGTACCTACCGTATTGTAATTATTATTATGTTACATTTCTAAATAATTTTTTTTGCTATACATAGGTACTTAAATCGCCGCAAAGTTTAAAGTTCATTTATTTACGTTACTAGTCCATCTTCGGATCACCGACTTACTACTTCCTTACTTGACATATTATGTGTACCAAATTTCAATTGAACTAGTCCAGTAGTTAGTTACGGTGAAAATTGGCTTTAACAAAATGGCAGACACACGAGTGATCTTATAAGGGATATTTTTTTCCTTGAGTGAACGGTATGCACTTACCCCAATGCACCTCACGTTCCACGCGGCGCGGCGTAATCTGGCCCCTATTTCACCACGGTGACAGATACGACAATTATAAAACATCACTGGTATTGACGCCATAGGCATCCATGGACTACAGTTACCGCTTACCATCGGGCGGGCCGTATTCGTGTTTGCCACTGTCATTGTATTATTTAAAAAAAAAACTTTATTATATCGGATAAAACAGACATTTCTCTTCCGGAAAGATCTTGTGACAATTGTCACAAGATTTTTCAAAGAATTTTCAGTAAGTCTTGACAGGAAATGAGTTATGTGTCGCAATTTCGTGACAATTGTCGTGTTTCTAGTGACAATTGTCACAAAAAAAGATTTTTTTAGTGGCAATATCATTATATTGCGTTTATTTATTACTCCATTGAGCTTATTTATTAATTAAAATGTTGGTGGCAAATAAACACATCGTCCGTCCGATGGTAAGCGGTTACCGTAGCCTATGGAGGCCTGTGACGTCAGCAACAGTGATGTCGACAATTGTCGCACCTGTCACCGTGGTCGTGGTGAAATAGGGGCCAGTAAGTACCTAATAATCACAGTGGTCTTCAGTGTCACAGACCCTACTGGCGCTTAAGTCCTTTATGACAATTTATGCCTATTTTAAATTATTAAAAAAAAAGAAAACGAATAATTATATCGAACTACCGAGTACCGAACCTCCTTACAAATGTTCATCAGAATCAGTTGAGAAATGTGATATGCAAAGGAGAAGAATTCGGACATACGAAAGCATTTTTGCCCAAGTTGAAACGGAGACCTTCGCCAACGCTCGGTCAATGATGGTTTAGGTACAGCCAGCTGCAAAGGTACCACCCCTGCATACAATTATATATGCAAGGGTGGTACCTTTTCTCTGCAGCTGACTGTACACCTACCTATAAAAACCGGCCAAGTGCGAGTCGGACTCGCGCACGGAGGGTTCCGCACCATCAACAAAAAATAGAGCAAAACAAGCAAAAAAAACGGTCACCCATCCAAGTACTGACCCCGCCCGACGTTGCTTAACTTCGGTCAAAAATCACGTTTGTTGTATGGGAGCCCCACTTAAATCTTTATTTTATTCTGTTTTTAGTACTTGTTGTTATAGCGGCAACAGAAATACATCATCTGTGAAAATTTCAACTGTCTAGCTATCACGATTCGTGAGGCCTGGTGACAGTCGGACGGACGGACGGACGGACAGCGGAGCCTTAGTAATAGGGTCCCGTTTTTACCCTTTGGATACGGAACCCTAAAAATGGTTGTCCCTGCTGTAATTTTATACCGGTACCGTACTTTATATTTCAACCGGTATAGTTTTACCTTCAAAACGAACCGGTATTGGTAAATAATAACGGTACCATACCGCTTATACCGTAAAGAAAGCATGTCTCTGCTTTGCACAATTATTGTGTGGACAAAATTCTTATAATCACCGAAACATACCTACATACCTACGCACATAATGTCATTGAAATAAAACATTGTTTTTTTATAGTAAATTTATATAATACTCGATATATACATATAACAATAACCAGAGGCCGCTGCGGTATTGGCCTGTAAGCTTCATCTCGGTCTCCAAATCCGCAAAAACTAGTTAGTACTAAATGCTGGTCTTGCCGTTATTCTTTATTCTTGAAGATTATGAAATCAGCACGTAATCGCATACATATAGACGGAACGAACGGCAACAAAGTAGGTGTAGACACTGTAAGACTTTCAGGTATTAAACGAATTACGCTTCGTATTAATAGGTAAGTAATATTTAAATGAATATATAATTCTCTAACGTAAATACAAGATTACAATTGACATCAAAAGTCATTGACGTAACAGAAGTCATATACTTTTTTTTTGCGACGCAAAATTGATACCAGCATAATGAAAATCAATCCCAATCATTAAAACGAGTCTGTAAACTTTTTTCATTTTAAGCGGGTTTTGGAGGAACAAGTTACTTAAATTCGATTGTAATTGTATTGTTTTAGGATAGTTTACTGCTGTTTTCGATCGTTACGACCTGTAAATAACAACAAATCAAATTTTAATTATATTTATTTACCCTATTTTTTGAAATACAATTTATCTACTGGTATACATTTTCGTATGCGTATATGATGAAATGTCTATAATAATGTCAAAAACGAGCTACAACGACGTACACGTCTGCTTCGATCCAAGACCAGCGGCCATCTGACTCGAAGAAGAATTTTGAGTGATGTCGTCAATGTATGGAAATTGTACGAAAGTTTACATTTGGGATTGAATTTCTGTGTTGTATTTGTGAGTAAAAATATAACTAGATAATAATTTGCTAGTTTAGTTATCTAGCCTTCAGAATCCCACAACAACTCAATTACTGTCAAAGACAAAACTGTAATGCGTGTTGCTCAAACGGAACTCCATATTTTGATTTTTGGATACTTTTAGTGTCGATTTGTAGAGAATTACAGCAAATAAAAAATATTATAGCGTGAAGAGCCGGTACACGGCTTCTTCGTGAATAAATTTACGTATGATTTAATGCAGTTATTAAACATTTCTTGAACAAATTGATTGCACAAAGTGAGCTCTAAATCGAAAACGTCATATACCGTCCCCTTAAATTAAACTAGCCACCCGCCCCGGCTCGCACGGGTTAACAAATTATACATAAACCTTCCTCTTGAATCACTCTATCTATTAAAAAAACCGCATCAAAATCCGTTGCGTAGTTTTGAAGATCTAAGCATACATAGAGATAGACAGACAGCGGGAAGCGACTTAGTTTTATATTATGTAGTGATACTAGTGATTAGCATAGTTTGTTAGAATATCTATATGATATACAACGTTCTACTAATATGCTAAATGGTGACCCCATTATGGAAATGGTTTATGTTGTTGTTGTTGTTTGTCCTAGGGCATGTGAATAGCCTCCACAAAACCATAAATACCATAAAACCATCAGGGTTTTAAAAGTGGCCCAGGCGAATAACCATTGGCAACAATATATATATATATGTAATAATAATTTAGCCTATATACGTCCCACTGCTGGGCACAGGCCTCCTCTCATGCGCGAGAGGGCTTGGGCTGTAGTCCCCACGCTAGCCCAATGCGGATTGGGGACTTCACATACACCTTTGAATTTCTTCGCAGATGTACGATTTCTCACGATGTTTTCCTTCACCGAAAAGCTAGTGGTACATATCAAATGATATTTCATACATAAGTTCCGAAAAACTCATTGGTACGAGCCAGGAATTGAACCCGTGACCTCCGGATTGAAAGTCGGACGTCATATCCACTCGGCCACCTCCGCTTTTTTTGGCAACAAATGGTTTAAGTGCGCGCTACATAGCTTGAGGAATATTTTTCGTCCATAGTTGTCCTGGACCGGGACAAATTGCGTACTAGAAGAGAGGCCTATGCTCAGCAGTGGGCGATAAAGGGCTGATATGAAGAAGATGATGATGATGATGAGTTGTCCTTAACTAAGTTATGACCATGTTGTCTGTGTGACTTCAAGTCTCGCACCGAGAGCTTTAACCTCCTAAGACCCAGAGTCAGATTTGCATTTTTGAATTTGGAACCTTCTTTTATTTCATTATAATTCAAAATTTAATTTGAATTTGTCCTTTTAAAAGGACCTCGGGACTTAGGAAGAATGGTGCCTCTACCAACCCTCTATGGTTGTGGTGGGGGTGGTGTCTTCGTAAACGCTTCCTAAAGCCAAGTCTATAATTATGCAGTAGTCTACGAAATAACTTAAAGGGCTCTTAGTGTAATGGAATCTTTTTAGACGCCCAGACGGCACTTAGGCCTAATGAAGTGCCGTAATTAATTTTAGCTCTCCCCCTAGAAATGCAGCGTTTTATCACCTTATTGGATAAAATTTGTGTTTTGTTTAAGGCATTATTGCATAAGTGAATTCAATTGATCGCTGAGCGTAACCTCTTGTAACATATAAGATGGAGGATCCAGAGGGGCTACCGCGAAAACCGTTTTTCGCAAATTGCGGGGATCTTTCTCTTTTACTCCAATGAAGGCGTAATTAGAGTGACAGGGAAAAATGCGGTGACGTTCGGATGTCAGCTGCAGCTGCATTACTGTTGCTGCGTCGTAGTTACCGTCGCTGTATTTGTATATCCCATCAAAACGTTACATAAATGTGAAATGAAAGCCAAGTTCTATATCAAGAATATGGGTCGTTGTTGACTTCGCCGGAAAAATATATCCTTCATTCTATAGATCCAGTCGGTAGATCCAAAATGGATCTAGTGAGACGAGTTTTTCTTCTTAGATCCAAAATGTTTGTTGACATCCTTACCTTTGGGTGCCAAATTCTAGTTCGCTTGGGATGTAAATAAAGTTAGGACGTAGGGGTCAAAAGTGACTCCAATTGGTTCGTGTAATATTTATTTTATTTTATTTTATTTATTTACACACATACAATTATCATTACAGGTTGCACCCAATGCGATAATGTAGCAAAATATTACATACAAATACACAAGTACCTACCTATATCTAACAAATCATATTTTTACCTATTCAATATAACAAAGAGTTATTAAAGCTACTTTAGTGAATTCACTCGTAGTACATGAAAATAGGTCTATATGCGAGGCTATTAGGTTCAGGGTGCGCACGGCGCGCGTCATCGGCGCCTCGCGCAGCAGCTTGGTGCGCGCGCGCGGCACGGCCAGTAGCCCGGGCTGACGGCGCGCCACGCAAGCGCGCGGAACACAAATACCCACCGACCCCAATATATCCGCATTGTATATTTTTCCCCTAAGCAGCTTAAAGATGTATGTAACGAGTAAATGTAACACACGTGTAACACGTGTAACACACGATGTAAATATAACACACGGGCGCTGCGTCGCCAGTTCTCTTCTTTTGAACTTGGCTTGACACGCTGCCGCGTGTCTAGATTTCCTTCAGAACTAAAACACTCGTCCCCGTTGCGTCTCCCTCGCACTTCGATAATTATTTGAATTTTGAAATCGGAAATCTGCCGTTGGATAACTTGTATAAAGTATCTCGAGGTCATGTTATCTAAGAAATTTGTAGTGAACACGAGAACGTCTAATGAATCAGCAGGTTCATGTTGTTAAATTGTGTTCAACTCACTGAGCTGCTCTCACTTGAAACTTTCTCGATAAACCTTGTTAGGCTCGATCCTACCTTGTATTTATAATAGAACTTGTAGAGCCTTCAGATGATCGGAGCTGCCGAGGTGGTCACAAATATCTCAACAAAACCTCTATTATCAAGACTCCACTCCAATAACTGATATGAATTTATGTACATTTATTCATTTGGCGAGTATAAGGCGGGGCCCGAAAATTTTAAACATAGGTACACCAATTCTTCCATTGTCATTTAGAATACGAGGCTTTTGTATTCTAAATGACAATGGAAGAATTGGTGTACCTATGTTTAAAATTTAAGTGTACCTATGTTTAAGATTCGTAAGTCGTTCATCGATATATCATTGACTATATCATGATCACGTTTGATACGTTTCCTTCCCCGTAACATCTACATTATTATTCATTGAGCGCCTTCCACCATCATAAGTACATTTCGACATCAAACGTTTTTGCTCGTCGAAATTTGGCAGGCGCTCACATTTTATATCACCTACCGTTTTACATCGCCCATTACCGGCTAACAAGGGTCAGGCTCGGTTGAATTTATAAAAATCACTCAAATGTTCTCTTTGATAACGGGAAATGAGGGTTCCGTTAATTTTGTAAATGTAAAAAATAGTACCTAAGTACATGAACATTTCGTAATAAACATTTGTTTTTGCTAGCGACCCGTTTTATGAATGATTTGAAAGACATTTCGGGTTGAAGCGACAAAAACGTCTCTGTACCCGTCTACTTTTATAGAGAGATAGATAGCGTTTCGTTGTCATAGCGCAAACGATTGGCATCTTGGCTAGCCCCCCAGGTGACTTTGCAATCGGCAGCAAAAGTGGCTATGCAATCCAAAATGATATGCACACGCTGTCCTCACCTCAACCTCACACGCATAGCAATTTTCTAATTTGTAAATTTTATGTTTTTAAGTATTTCTACTCAGAATCAGAAGTTCTTTCGATCCTAATAGGAGAAAAAAGTGTGCCAAAATTACATACGTTTTTTGATCCTTCTATTCCGTTAACTGTATAAAAAGTATCTGAAAAATGGTAACGGAATAGAAATAAAAATCTTGCGACACTTTTTTTCTCCTATTAGGATCGAAAGAGCTCGTGATTCCGAGTAGAAATAACATAAAAATATGATAAAGATTTGCGATGTCCTGGTAGCCAGCTACGGAATAGCTCAATTGGTTAAGAGCAACACACGGATTGTGGAGGATGCGGGTTCAAGTCCTGCCGGAAGCGTAACTTTTTCCATTTTTCCTTTAATATAAAATTTAGAATATCGCTCGCAGATGTATCTGCTTGTTAATTTTTTTTTATAAAAATATGATATTGTACAGTCACCAGACCTGTTGTAACGTCGTGTAGGGTCCTAGCTAAATTAGTTGTTCCAGACTTACGCTATGGAATGCCCAATTTAGCTAAAACCCTAAATGGCGTAACAATCACGACGCGTGACTGTGTATACAACGATAAATAAAATGGCCCAGCTACTTCTGCTACTGACTGTACTTTTTAATTATGGTGTAGCCAGTCCTTAATGCCTACATCATCTTGATCCATTTGTCATTCTATATCAGTTGAAACAAAGGTGAAACGCAACCCGCCCATTTAGTACAAAATTTATTGAAACATTTTGAATTTGCTATTCCAGACGCTACCCTAAAAAGTATAAAAAACGCTGTTACCTCCACTAAGGGCTCATAAAATATCTAAACGAGCGAGATAAGAGTACTATGATAACAGCCCTTGAATAAAAATATACGAGTGTTAAAATTTGCGATCATTTTTACTACTTAACTGCTGCGTGGAATACTCAGCTTTAAAATTTTATTTGTAGCCGCGTCATGTTATATTTCCACCTTAAAGGTGACGTTCGCATGATCGCATGTCATGGCTCCTCTACACGATGGGCTATCATAGTTGCCCACTAAGATGGGCCAGCGTTTAGAGAGGGTAAAAGTGGTGTCGGATGGCTTACGGCGCGGCGGGATGGCGATGGGATGGCCGCGGTGTCGGTTTTTCGGCCGCAAATGAAAGGTAGGGGGCCAGCGATGGCGCGTACGCATCTATACGTGACCCATTCCATAGTGCGTGCTCTCAATAGGGCTTCCAAATACCGGACTTCTCACAATACCGGTATTAATACCGAAACTGTCTTCATCAATACCGGGATCCCGGGATCCCGGTATTGGATATGAATCACTTAAAAATATATAGTTTTATTAAAAAGGGGACTTAGAAAGGCTCACTGGAATACCAGATATGTCCTAAAAGCTATTACAACAATAAACAATCAATGCCCCATCTGCAATAATTTTATTTCACACTCCAGGTTGGCAATAATTTTATCCAATTTGTTGACTTCACCTCACCAGTTACATTTATAGTCCAACTTAACCAACCGGACAAATTTTTTTCAAATTTCCGTCAAAATTGGTTTGCCATTATTACAGTTATCCTTGCTCTTTCGTTTTATTTTATGATAAAATTATATGAACTAATTATGTTAATGTTAATGTCACTATCATCATATTCATCACTCACATAACTTCAGGATTCATCCACCACCAACCACAAAATATTTATCTGACGCATTAGGCAACGATCTTGTTTCAATAATAAAATGCGGGCTAGAGACCAGTTCGAGTTAGACCAAGTAAAGTCCGCAACGACCTCGACAGCATACGCAGTACGCAGTGCAAGTGTTATTCGCACGTCATAATTTCATAGAAGTTTGACGCTCAATATAACACCCGCACTGCGCGCGCCAACAAAATCGCTGCAGACCCTTCCTGGTCCAACTCTAAATGCGTCTGACGGCCTTAGTAAGCTTTTTGATACAGCCGAATATAATGGATTTAAAGGGTTTATACTGCGCATTTCCCTCATTTTTTTAAATACCGGGATCCCGGTATTGCCTTTAAAAATACCGGTATTGAAAAATGCGTTTAAAACGACGGGATCCCGGGATCCCGAAATACCGGGATCCCGGTATTGGAAGCCCTAGCTCTCAACCATCGCATGCCCATCGCGCTGGTCCAGCGCTGGGCCATCGTGTAGAGGAAACATCAAGTTGTCAATTGCATTACTGTTGCGGCGTCGTTGTATATGTCGATTTCCTTGATAACATTAGTGACGTGACGAACGTCATGACCGCGGCAGTAATGCAGCGGCGAACGTCACTCATTTTACCAGGGAAAATAACAGATACAGCGGAGATAACAATGACGCCTTAACAGTATGCGGCAAACGGAGGAACTACCTACGCATGCGGTGGATCTGCTTAATAGGGAGCGTGCATGAATTGTAGAGGGCAGCACAGGAACCCCTTTTTATTGGCGCGAAGTGTAATTGTCAAGTTCAAGCTTTTATTAGCCCACATGATGGCAGAACCTACAATGCACAAGAAAATGTGAACTGTAGATGGCAGCATTTGCTTTGGCGTGAGCTGTCAATTTACAATTTATGTGTCCGATTCAGGGCTATGAAGCCAGAGCTTTATAGTTTACCTACATACGGCAATGAATTATGAACTTTTATCATAATGACCCTATATAACTTCCGTTTAAGTATTGTAATGTGGGTGTAAAACTCTCATACCTACTTAGTTAATTATTTATTCCATTTACCAGCTACCAAGCTACTTAATTAGTCTCTAATCAGTTATTCCCTTTCCGCTGGGCGTAATATCACGTGCCCGATAATTTGGCAAATAGACGAGTGGACGTCAATGGCGGCTTGCATTCAATCTATTATTAAATATACGTTTGAGGGCTTTGATCGAGTGCTTTTCACATAGCTTTCCATTACTACGCAACTAAACGTGACATTATGCGCACTGCCAAGGAATGGAATTCCTTGCCGTCGTCTATATTTGCGAGTTCATATAACCCGGCAACCTTCAAATCAAGGGTGAACAGGCACCTTCTGGGCAGCCTCGCTCCATCGTAGGCCACGTCTTCGCCTCGGCTAGTCTGTGGCCATGAGTAAGCCCGCCCATTTATAATATATATATAAAGGTGCCATACGGATATCAACTGTAGCTGCATTACTGTTGCGACATTACTGCCAGCTCTGCGGTGGCGTTAATGTCGCTGCTGTATCTGTCAATTTCTTTGATAAAATGAGTCACGTTGGGCTGGCATTACCTACTGCCGCGATGACGAAATTGACGCTAACGCAGTAATGTGAAATGTCACAACAGCCGGTGGCAAACAAGCATAGGGCTCGTCTGATGGTAAGCAGTCACCGTAGCCTATGGAAGACCCTTTAAAAATCTGTACACTCCTACACCCACTACAAAATAAACATTCGTAATTTTACTATAATTACCCATTTAAAATTTCCATTTCCACCTTGTAGGTATAGTACTATTACGTTTGCTCAAGCGTGTATTACTTGAGTAAGTATTGTACTAACATCAACCAGTTTTCTGACCAGTGATAGACCCTATGTCGTCGTAATAAGGCTCACGAATAGTCAAACAATAATATTTGTATGCTACGGCCACCGAAGGTTTAACTCATATCGCAAGTGCCTTTTACGACCTCTCTGCCAATTTCAAAACTATCAAATTGCTTAACTGGAAAATGTAAAGCTAAGCAAATTTAGTAAATAATAATAACGTTACAAACTTCTATTCATTATAAACACTGATATTTTGTTTCAGGTAAGTACGTGAATGAAATGACTCCTAGGTATCATCGCGTGAACTCAAGTTTCATTACATCAATTATCAGTTTCGTTTATTCTCAGTTTAGTTACGAAATCCGAAAGGTACATATTTTCTGCAATTCACCCGATACCATTCTTGTCATACATATAAAACCACTCTATGTAGGCAATTATTCTCTTATACGCCATTATGCACTAATAATCACAGTTGCTTTCGTAAAACCACTAGTTTTCCATGAAACTGTACAAGGTACATGTTAGTGTTGGTTAAGATTGAAGTCTTTTGAGTCTTCTGCTATAGGACCTAAGACTCGACTCAGTTATTCAAATCTGAAAAGGACTCAAGTCTCGGCAAAAGACTCAGTTCTGTTGAGTTTCGACTTAACTATAAGTCTAGACTCTTATAGTTAGTTCGAAATTCGACTCATTTTAACTTGGTACAGAAGCAAGCGAGTCTTTTGTAGAGACTTGAGTCCTTTTCAGACTTATTTATAAATAAAAATCTAAATAATAATTGTGTTTTACTTCATGGTACAATTGATGTGTATGATACACAAGTCATAAAATAACACCTATTTTCTTTAGTGTTATATGAATAGATAAATCCTATTGTAAAATTGCTGACGGAGTCTTTATAAAACTCAATAAAGGACTCGACTCGGGAGTCTCGGGACTTAAAAAACTCGAAAGTTTATTAATCGCTGAGCCTCGTAAAAACGAGTCGCTTTCTTCAAATGTAGACTCGAAAGACTCGAGTTCCTGCCAACACTAGTAAGTTGCGATAAAGCTATCTGAAAGGAAACGAAGTGGACTGTACGTTGTAATTACACCGGGCAAATAAACCTTGCGTTGCATTTAAATGAACTGGCGAATGCAAAGGTGGGTCCATTAATACGTAAAGGCGGGCTGTTCAGACGAAGCGTTTTGTTAAAGTTTTGATATTGTTATGATACAACGAGTTAACGAGTTCAACGTTGTGTAATATAAGGAAACGCGTCTAGGACAGCCCTCATTTCTAATAATATAGCTTCGTGTAAGGCCTGAGTGGACGCTCGAAGCGGAGCGTTCAGCGGGGCGTGCAGCGTGGCGTCGAGCTCCCAAGTGATTTGAGCAGCGTGCACTAAGGCCGCTGCTATACACTTGCATTTGTTTAACATGCACGCCGCGCGCCCCGCTCCGCTGCACGCCCAACTCGAGCGACCACTCAGGCCTTACACTTCTTCTTCTTCTTCCAGTGCCATCTCCTACCGGAGGTCGGCTATCATGAGGGCTATACGAACTTTAGACACAGCTGCGCGGAATAATGAGCGTGTGCTGTTTGAACCATGTTCGGAGATTTTTGATCCATGAGTTACGTCTTCGTCCGGATGATTTTTTCCTTGGATAATGAGTTTAAGGAGTTCATACTTCTCGTTTCGCATGATATGACCAAGGTACTGTAGCCTGCGTTTTTTGATCGTCTTAATAATATAATGTGTAATAATAATATATAGAAGTCGGAAACTAGCCAAGTTGAAGTGAGACTGTGCTGGTCATGTCTGTCGATGACTTCAGACTGGCTAGCACAGCACAGCACATGATTAGCGCGACCATATCTCGCGGCGAGATAGACTACCCGTCCCTGAATTAATACAGTTAGCATATCTATATCAAAACCGTAACAGATTTTATAATCTGAATTGCGCTTCTTTCTACGGTTGTGTGAAAAAGGTAATAAAGCTTATATTATGAAATTGGCATAGTTACTTGGAACGTGATACAAAAGCGTTTCAGGCTTGACAAAGAACAATATCAATATATTGGAATTATTTATATGCGTGAATTAAATTAGTATTCTGGGGGCCGATTTTTGAATTTCGACCGCTCGATTTCGTGTATTTCGTTCAGTAATATCTCCACTACTAGGAATGTAAATTCTACTAATAGATTTGAAAACGAGTGGTCAGTAGGTACCACTAGATTCCCAATTTATATCGCTCGTATTTCAAAAATCAGCATTTCGCCATTTTCCACCGATTTTCGAGTGACGAAATCGAGCGATATAAATTCAAAAATCGGCCCCCAGGTTCGAGAAATTATTATCGTGGACGACTATTGTTTTATAAAGAATAAAGGTTTTCATTAATTTAATAGGTAGGTATAGGTATATAACCTATAATATAGTTTCAAACCGAAATAAATGTCATATACCTACGAAGGAAAAAATGACCAAGGCCTCCAGTGTCCAAGGCTTGAATCGAACTAGCGTCCTCCTGGTCAAGGCGGAAACAGTGGCTCAGCTCGAACAGTGGATCAGTCGCCCAAATGTTGCCTCTCTCGTGTTGAAGGTTGAGTGAGCCACGTCCCGGCTTTTTTCTACCGAGCCACTGTTCCCTCCTTCACCTACCACTGAACCAGGGTATTCGTATTCATACAGAATACTCGTCTTTTCAAGTTAGGTACGCTACGCTTTTACGGTAGTACATTAGCGCCTTTTCTGGCTATTTATTTTTTTGGTCACGTTATTTTAAATAAAAAATTCGCCATCTTAAAACACGTAGGTAACATCTAACAGTACCTAAATTCCCCAAGTATTTACCAACCCATAGCTTTATTAATTGTATAATATAAACTCATCATATTGGAAATTAGTTAGAATTAGAATACTCAAACCATATCAAAACATCGAACAACAGAGCCCGTACCATGAGTCACTGACAGTGTCAAAACTGAGATTTACGCTATCGAGAACGTAATTTACTTTCTATACATCTCGTTTGCACTAATATGCGAGTACGAGCGAGATGTATAGAAAGTAAATTACGTTCTCGGCGGCGTTTATGTCAGTGCCAAACTGATGGTAGCCGTACTGTATAATCCCCAAGTAACTATTTCCTAACCTACCTATATAATTCGGGACTCCAAAACGCGTGCCCCTAAATTGAGCTCCGGTACCGAAGCGAGCTATTTGAGCAAACTTCTCCCTGATCGTTCCTCTTACCTAAGACGCTTAATAAACGTAAACGGTTCGAGATACCGTTATAGTGGCGCTATTCGACTCGACTTACACCGCGAAATTCAGTAAAATGCTGCAATATGGTGTTAATAGTTATAAAATCGGTACGATTGATCTTGAATCAATTTGACCCGAAGCACTCTGAGCCGGGCCTGGACTTTCTGAGCCGATTCTAAATATATCAGATCATTACATTTCAGTCTTTTTTTTTTAATTATAATAAAAATAATTTTCAAAACATACATACATACATTTTCTAAAATAAGAAACCAATGCCAGTTTTGACTTGAAAAACATAGGGTAATAAAAATATGTGAAGAGTATCATAGTAATGTCATGTTGCGTGTCTCGAATCGAGCCCCAGGAGAACTGTGTATACGGACCGTAATTCGAGGAAGTTTAGGTTTACTAAGTTGTAATACTAGTCTAAATGTTCTGAGCTAGATGAGGACCTAACGTAGGTAGTTGAAATTTCACACGAATACCATTTTAGTTATGATCCAAGTTAACCTAATACAGACTGGGCACAGTATACAGCTATACGCATATGTGCCCATGAGTTACACGAAATAAAAATATATTCATTCATTCATTCATATACGATAACGATCTGTCAGTGTCAAAAGTGACATTTCTTCAAACAAAAACGTCACTTTTAAAACTGACAGATCGGTATCGTACCGCAGTGACATCTTAGAAACATTCTTCGAATTGGGCCGTGCATGTAGTTTCCTCGAGAGAATCATCAGAAAATATTTTCATTTGGTAACTTCCTGAAATTAACAAGGAGGCATACCACAGGCACAATACACATTCAAATTCGATGTTGTTTCCCGGACTTTTGACATTTGCGGCAGCAATGCAGTCGGCACTAACGTCACGCTGCAATACTGCAGCGGTAATGCTGTGTTGGATAGTAGGGCTAAACGAATAAGATAGTACTAATTAAGGAAGTTATATTAAAAAGCCATTAATCAGCGTAACTTCTTTGTACCGCAGTACAAGCCATTGGCGGCCATCTTGAAAATGCTTAATTCGGTACACGGCGGGAAGAAGTTGATAACTCGAGTTATTTTAATGGAGAAATTTGAACTCAAAATTAAATAAATAAATAAATATCAGGGGACATGTTACACAGATCAACCTAACCCCAAACAAAGCAAAGCTTGTACTATGGGTGCTAGGCGACGATATACATACTTATATAGATAAATACATACTTTTATATACATAGAACACCCATGACTCAGAAACAAATATTTGTGTTCATTACACAAATAAATGCCCTTACCGGGACTCGAACCCAGGACCATCGGATTCACAGGCAGGGTCACTATTACCCACTAGGCCAAACCGGTCGTCAAATTGCATAAGGTTCAAATTTCTTCCATTTTCCCAGCGAGTTATCAACTTCTTCCCGCCGTGTACGGAATTATAATAGGTATACTTACTCATGTCAACATGCGCACTGTGCTACAGTACAGACCAGGGATCGGATACAGGTGTTTTTTGTATGAATTATTTAATGTCTAATTGGGCAATCTAATAATACGAAGTCGTTACCTAAATACACAACTGAGTCCTACATTTCGAGTATAAAATAATTCGCAAAATATGATTATTTCGAAGTTATTGCAAAAAACCGGTAAAGACCCCTAGTGTACATTTTATTCGATAGCGTGATGTGACGTAAGCGTTTGCGTTAAGTATAATTTTGTATGGGATTTTGAGTTTCCGAAACGTCCCGCTTTGCGCGCTGTTCAAAATCCCATACAAATTGACATAACGAAAACGCAAACGCTCGCCACATTTTCGAACAGGGCTGCCAGTACATATTTTTTGATTATACGATCCAGTGCAGGCCATTATACGAAATTCGATTGCATTATACGAGACAGAGATGTGAAAAATACTTTATAAAAAGTATTTAAATACAAAATACAAATACTTCCTTGATATACTATTTCAAATACAAAATACAAAATAGTTTTTGAATTTGTATTTAAAATACAAAATACGAAATAGGTATTTACAAAATACTTTTTAAAAATACAAATACTTTGCGATAAAAGGTACTCTGAATAGTGAATACCTAGTCTGAATTAAAAAGTATTATTGCTCAGAATATCCGAATTGAAAATACTCTCTTTATTCTTTGAAAACAGTGTGTCAATCAGTCCTCTATCTAAAGTGCAAATTTCTAGTTGTTTGCTCATATTAACCGGAAGGATGGATGGATGATGGTTTATAACGGACAATTTTTAAAAGCATTAATTTAGATTTGTAATGTTTTACAGCTGGTATAATGCCTCTCGTTAGTGTGATAAAAACGTCTCGTTTGTGTTTCATCGGGGCAGAAAAGTTTGTTCTCCTCTCGTACCTTGAAACCCTCGTAACACTCAAGATTCCACTTTTTTAACCACTCGCTACGCTTGTGATCATGTGCGACGTTACTAAACAGATTCAACAGTTCCGTGTTAAAAGAATGAGAGAGTTGCCAGGATTGTAAGATCAGAAGAGATTGTAACATACATTACCTACTATAAAGTATTTTGTATTTTGAAAATAGAAAATAGGTCCCAAAAACTATTTCAAATAAAATACAAAATAGTTTTCTTCAAAAGGTATTTAAATACAAAATACAAAATAGGTATTTTGCATTTTGTATTTGCATTTTAAATACAAGTATTTCAAATAAGTCACATCTCTGATACGAGAACACAATTTAAAAAAAAACTATTAATATTAAATCGATATTTTTAAAACTGGGGTCTTACCGCGAAGACCGAAATTCGCAAATTGCGGGGGTCTTTCTCTTTTACTCCAATGAAGGCGTAATAAGAGTGACAGAGAGGGACGCCCGCAATTTACGATTTTCGATTTTTGCAATTATAGCCCTGACGTTGACGTACGGTTCATTAAATTGTATAACAGTATTGACTGACACACTGTTTTTTGAAGTATTGTCAGTAGTTTAACATATATCGGTGTTTTTTTTTCGTATCCAATTATACCGGTTGACCACCTACCTATACGTAATAAATACGAAAAAAATTCCATTATACGAATTTCGTATCCAATTCTACGATCTGGCAGCCCTGTTTTCGAATGAAATTTACACTCCTTCTTCAATCGGTTCCTCAATGCTGAGGATCGTGGTGATATCGTGTCCTTCTGAAAATTAACAAGAGGGGTTCTGAAAAGTCGCTCGCGGTACAATAGGTACAATAGGTACAATAGATTTTACTTAACAATAGACAATAGGATTAGCCATCGGGCTCTATTAGAAAGCTACAAACTATAAACGTGGGGTTATTTTAGAGCTCTAGTCGTAGCTCTAATTCTATAGTTATACTAATTCGGTGTAAATCTCGTTCTACAAAGTTATCTAGCCTTGTAAATGGACCTGTCAATAAGGAGCGTATATCACAGGGAGGGATGGAAAATGATTTAACTAAAGAATACATTTTTGTTAATACTAAAACACACTGTATTTTTTTTTTCTAGCAGGCGATTTTTTTTACTGTATTATTAGTTTATAAATATGCACTACCTATCCAATAAGTCTCCCTATATTCCACACAAACACAGTTCCCCTTTAATCATAAATCCCAGTTTACCAGGTTCTTTTGCATTGTAAAAAGTCCTGTAAATAAGCTAAAAGGACCGTATCACGGGCAGCCTGGAAACTAATTAGTCGCAACGGAAATCGATCCGTCGGTGGATTGCTTTATTTTTATCTGGCTTTTTAGTAGCTGATACGGTGACTTTTATAGGACACGGCTAACTTTGACTACGAGACGGAGTAGACGGGTGAATATCCAGCTTTTAAAAGTCCTTTATATCGTCCTTTAACAACCCATTTACAAGCTAATTCACGATTGTGGGTATTAACTACAGACTGTTTAGTGAATTAGCTGTAATATTATATATTAAAGAAAAAGTGACGAAGCCCTGCCGTGTTTTGCGAAATACACAAATCAAAATATTTGATATAAATAATTTGATTTGTTCTCAAAATTGTAACTACGGACTGGTTATAGTTACACGAAGCTGCCTCCAAAATGCCGCTACCATACAATTTAAGTTAGCCTCTCATTTTAAAACGACGTGTTTATCTAAATTACATGAGACTTGGCGTGAACATTTACGTAAGATGGCAGAAGTTTTCGTTGCTAAAATTGTTTGTATAAAAATAAAGAGCACTATACTCGTATATATAAGTTTTGTATGTAAAACTTTAAAATGGCTCTAGAAGATTCATATCTAGATTTACCTATACTAAAGTTTGATGTGTGACCTCTTCCAAGTATGATACTTATGCACCTACATATCTCTTTTACAAAGCAGTATCTAAAAATAATAAAAACCTACCTACGATAATCTTTAATAGAAAAAAACCGACTTCTCTAACTACTAGCCTGGACCCACTTAACGGCGCTTATACTTTATTTGGTAATATAGCTGGTCAACCAAATCTTGTCAGTAAAAAAAGGCGCGAAATTCAAATTTTCTATGGGACGATATCCCTTCGCGCCTACATTTTTCAAATTTGCCGCCTTTTTCTACTGTCAAGATCTGGTTGACCAAGTATATGTATACATTTTATGGTAATCATAGTGGTATATTTAGTTTAGGTACCATAGTGATTTTCCGGGTCAAGGTCCGGGTCCGTGTCCGGATCCGAGTCCGGGTCCGAGTCCGAGTACGGGTCCGAGTCCGGAGTCCGGGGCCCAGTCCAAGTCAAAATCGAAATTCAAAATCACAAAACGTCTACTATGCGTCGTTGAAGAGTTCTGTTCTGATCATCATCATCAGCAGTTCCACTTCATCAAATGCCACAGTTTGTAATGTAAATGCTTGATTTTCTGATGAAAATATATAAAATTCTATACGTATGCCTTTAAGATTTTAGAAGTTCCCTCTATTTCTCATGGATCCCATGTTCAGGATTTGAGATTGACATAAATGTGCCTAAAAACCTAACTTGCTTAACAAACATAACGAAAAGGACAAATCGCCAAATGCGAGCTATGCGTCGTTGAAGAGTTCCGTTATGATCATCATCAGCAGTTCCACTTCATCAAATGCGACAGTTTTTAATGAAAATGCTCGATTTTCTGATGAAAATACAAAAATCTCTATACGCATGCCTTTAACATTGGAGGAGTTCCCTCGATTCCTCGTGGCCACATGATGGGAATCATCAGAACTCGAGCTTGACAAAAATGTGGCTTAAAAACTTAACTTGCTTAACAAACATAACGAACAGGAAAAATCGCCAAACGTGAACTATGCGTCGTTGAAGAGTTTTGTTCTGATTATCATCAGCAGTTCCGCTGCATCAAATGCGACAGTTTTTAATGAAAATGCTCGATTTTCTAATGAAAATACAAAAATCTCTATATGCATGCCTTTAAGATTTGAGGAGTTCCCTCGATTCCTCATGGATCCCATCATCAGAACTGGGTTTTGACAAAAACGGGACCAATCTGTAAGCATATACATGCAATAAAAAAAAATTTTCAAAATCGGTCCAGCAATGACGGAGATATGGAGTAACAAACATAAAAAAAAAATAAAAAAAAATATATATAAAAAAAAAAACATACAACCGAATTGATAACCTCCTCCTTTTAGATTTGGAAGTCGGTTAAAAAAAGTAGTCCAATCAGATTTCTATCACCAAAACTCCATTACGTAGAAAACTAGTTCCACGGCTATACGTATCCGCTGCAAATTTCATGCTTTTTTCTCCTGATAACCTTCTCAGGCTGAAGGAATAAATGGATTAGACTCCGGTATCTAGTTTGCAAGTGAATGAAAATGATGCCGTTTCCATTTATTACTGTAAATGAGTTTCATTCAACAAGTCAACGGGAACCTTTCGAATCAGAGACGATTAAATGGTAGACGCGTAGTCTGCATACTAACTTAGTCTGTATTTAAGGCATTACTTTTTTCCTAGGCCTTTCATAGTGTATTACTGCTGAGTAAAGACATCTCCCCTTGACTAAAAAGTGACACGAACTTAGCGGTCGCCATACATTCGAAGTCATGCTCTCATTTTAAAACGACATTCTGAAATAATATGAAATTTGACATGAACATTCAAGTAATATCATTCATTATATCTGTCTGGTACTTGTTTTTGTTGCTAAAGTCTATTTTTTTATTCGATAGACTGAAATGACAGTTCATAGTATGAACATAAAATGTCAATTCATACTATGAAATGTCATTTTAGTCTACCGAATAAAAAAATAGACTTTAGAAATTTTAATACAAAAAAATTACAAACAAGACTTGTACTGTGGACTCGCTCTACTTACATACATATATTTTTTATACAACAATTTTTAGCAACTAAAACAAACATAGATATTATGTTACGTAAATGTTAATTAATTCCAAGTTTCATGTAATTTATAAAACGAATTTATGTTCAGCTTGGCTCGTTGGGTGGACGACATTCGGAAGACTGCGGGTTACTTCTGGATGAGATTGTCTCAGGACCGGGATAAGTGGCGTACTCGAAGAGAGACCTCGATCCTCAGCAGTGATATGATGATGATGATGCTATTCAGCTTGACAGTAATTTCATTGATTCGTCTCTGAAGTTATGAAATATTGGAAGAAAGGATCAGATAAGAATAAGTCTCTGAATTGAAGACGCTCCATCAGGAATCAGGATTGATGTCGAAGAATATCTTGTCGGAAATCGAGAAATTACTTGCTCACTTTTGTTATATATGTGAGAATAGTAAAGGTATTTGTCAGGAGTTTTTGTCAGGATCAATAATAGCGTATGAAACAACGCTCCAAAAGTACTCGTATCATTTTCCAAATATTATTCTACATAATATAGTGATCTCGTTTTGTTAAGTTATCTATTTTAGGTACTACTTTTGATGATAACTGTAACTGTAGGTACCTACCTACTTAAAATTGCATAGAATATATACCTAGAATTACTTCTAGATAGTCTAGATAAAATGTGACTGACTGTGACCAATTTATCAGTAGAAAATGGCGGCCAAATTGAAAAATGTAGCCACGAAGATTCGAGCTTCTAAATATTATTTTGTAATTTCTCGGCCATTTCATAGTTACATAGTAACACTTTTTTAAATGCTGTTACTTAAGAGCGCTTACTCCATTATACTATATTTTAAAGTTTTTTTGTCGTATATTTAAACTATTTCACCTAGTTCTTTCATTTTATTGACCCATTGACCTAACAACTTGCATGTAAACCTATACGACTACGACGACAAGACACCGGATAACCAACCAATATGTATACCTACAGTTGTGTGCAGTATAATAGCAGTGATGAAGATTGTCATAGACTTTTTGAATCTACTTAAACAAACAGTCAATAGTAAAATGAAAATTAGGGGAAAATTATAACTTTAGATCAATTATATGGGATCTTATTTATAATTCTTATGCATTACTTGACATTGTTTCGAATTTAACTGTAACCTTTACTTAAATAATATTATATCGCACACAGCTGTATATCTCGATCTTCGGGACCCTTCAGGGCGCACCTTATTGTTCGGGGGCGTATATCGACCCCCTAAATCAAGGGCCATATTGTCTTCTCACCTCCGGCGCTTGGCATCTTTACGTCTGACCTATGTTAGGGAAATTAGGGTGCGTTACTGTGCGATAGGCGATTTATGTTATTGGTTCGACTGTATAATAGGTACCTATAGGCACAGAATAAATAATAATATTATAGGTACAGAAGTTTCAAGCGCTGAAGCGCTGGTGGCCTAGCGGTAAGAGCGTGCGACTTGCAATCCAGAGGTTGCGGGTTCGAACCCCGGCCCGTACCAATAAGTTTTTCGGAACTTATGTACGAAATATCATATGATATTTACCAGTCGCTTTTCGGTGAAGGAAAACATCGTGAGGAAACCGGACTAATCCCAATACGGGCCTAGTTTACCCTCTGGGTTGGAAGGTCAGATGGCAGTTGCTTTCGTAAAACTACGCCCACGCCAATTACTGGGATTAGTTGCCAAGCGGACCCCAGGCTCCCATGAGCCGTGGCAAAATGCCGGGACAACGCGAGGAAGATGATGATAGGTACAGAAGTTTCACTCTCTAAAAAAACGCGTCTATTAGATATAAGCGCAAGCGCGTGCAGGCGTCCGTTCCATAGCGGTGCGCGGCAACTATTACTGCTAGACACCATAATTGGTGTGGGCCTCATGTATTTGTAGCGACGCGACGAAATCGCGGAGTGCGCCACGCCTGCTATAGGTTGCATTATTGGTACCTATCATGTTTTGTGATGATACAGATGGTAATTGACCGAAGCGTAGCGAAGGTCTACGTTTTGAATCGGGCATTTTGCTTTTGTATGTCCGGATGTTCTCCTCTACAGGTCGCAATTCTCAACCGATTCTTGTGAAATTTTGTGACCAGATTCTATGAGTAAATAAAAAAAATTTGTCGATCCCGTTTTTGGAAATTTTCAAAAATGGAGGAGTTGTGATACCTCGCGCTTAAACAAATAGTCGTATCGATATCATAAGAGTATTTTCTTTTTGAGACATATTTACATAGTAAATGGCAAAAAATGCAGAAAAATTGTATTGCTGGTTTAGGCGGTATTTAGATATTTAGTTTGTACTCGAGAATGAGTAGCCGAATTTCGTTAGCTTAGCTAAGAACTATCATGATGCTTTTTGTAAACAATCGCTTTTTTTGATTGCACACAGAAAGTCTGGGTTCGATCCCCAGTAAGACATAACTTTTTGTATTTTTTTTTCACTTAAACTTCGTATTTTTTTTAATAAATTAAAATCTTTGTATTGTTAATTGTTCAAACCGCTGTGTGGCGCTGTCATCATGCACGGTCCCAATAAGCTATGCTCGCGAGGTCTACAGCTCACAGAGCCACTAGTTTTACATTATATCCTACAATATCTAGGATTGGATTAAGAATCACATGAATCCGCCGCCAAAAAGCCGCTACCACACAAAGTAACGTTTTATGAAACTTTCAAATATCGTTAATAAAAACCTATCATCTAGCCTTAGCCCATTTATTAAGTACCTAAGTATGTTATTGGCCACTATGTAGCTATATTACCTAGCAGTCACCCTCATTCAATATACATACAGAGTAGACATGACGTTCGTACATAGATACTCAAACGATTTCCGTAGAATGGCGACAAAACTTAATATTAGGTACTTTATAAATAGGTAATGCATAGCCACAATTATTTTTAAAATCCCTCCAAATCTAATTATTTATTCATTTCACCCATAAATTTAAGGTGAAAATCGACTCCATAAAATTTCGTAACCTGAATATAATGCGATTGCCTACTGAATAATTTATCTGTTTTATTCATTATTCTGGAACCCTTTCGTGCGGTTATTTGGCGGACTTCAAAACTTATTGTTTACAGTTTGAGAGTCGCAAGCAATTGTTTCTTTTGTCCCTTTCACGCGCGTGGATGGCTCGTCTTCCGTCTTTGTCTGGCATGTTGATTGGCTGCACAGGGGTTTCCTTCCGGCCTTTTATTGGATTGATTTTGGGTCCTAATATTATTTATATTTTAATAAAATTGGTCATGTCCTTTTTGGTTTATCTTGAGTATTTGTCTATGTAATAACGCAAAACATCGATATATAAGCTCTTCCGATAATATATAAGATTCATTTAGATCTGCTATGTACTTTTACTATGGAGGAAACCCTGAACTAGCGAAAACAAAATCTGCTTATAGAGTGGTCATGCATGGCAGTTTCACTGTATATACAGTTCCATTTAGCCTACCTCTATATTATTTATCACTATCACTAAATATATAGTATAAAACAAAGTCGCTTCCCGCTGTCAGTCTGTCTGTATGTATGCTTAGATATTTAAAACTACGCAACGGATTTTGATGCGGTTTTTTTAATAGATAGAGTGATTCAAGAGGAAAGTTTATGTAAAGTAATTTGTTAACCCGTGCGAAGCCGGGGCGGGTGGCTAGTTAAATATAATTGCATAAGTCATCATCTTCCTCGCGTTGTCTTTGCCACGGCTCGTGTCGTGGGAGCCTGGGGTCCGCTTGGCAACTAATTCCAGGAATTGGCGTGGGCACTAGTTTTTACAAAAGCGACTGCCATCTGACCTTCCAACCCAGAGGGTAAACTAGGCCCTTATTGGGCCTTATTAGTCCGGTTTCCTCACGATGTTTTCCGTCACCGAAAAGCTACTGGTAAATATAAAATGATATAAACATAATTGCATAAGTAAATATTTGAATACTTATTTAGAATTGGCTATGGTCATCCATAGCCAATTCTCTCCTCATTCTGACCTCATGGTCTTGGTGACTCAGATGGCAGAGCGCTGGAGTATCGATCCAGAGGCCGTGAGTTCAAGTCTCACCCTGGAGCCTAGGCAGTAATTTTTCCACTTTTAAATTGATTCTAAGCTTAATAGCATCGTTCGCAGGCGTTTACTGCTTGTTAAAAATTAAAATTTAGAATCATGTTAGCACTGAACAAGTTTTAGGCTTTCAAGACTAACTTTGGAGTTACAGAGCTTTGTTTCTAAACTAGAAGTTTGTTGGGCCTCTGAGATTAATAAATGAGATAACTTCTGTGTTTGGAAGCCATTTCCACATTCATTGAGGTATTTGGCCGAGGCTTTGCTCGGAAAACTTTTAAAGACTCGAAAATGCGCGTTGTCAGAGATAAAACCTAGCTAGATCGATTTTTCGCCCCCGAAAATCCCCATATAGAAAATTTCATCTAAATCGTTAGAGCCGTTCCCGAAAAACCGTCAGCCGGTTGTATAGCGGTGGAAAGACCGTCAGCTACAGCATCTAAACTATCATCTGACAAAGTATCAAGCGGGAGGCGATGACTGACGATATTTGCTCCTGGCCCGCGGCCTATAAATAGATGCATCTTTTTTTATCAGCCTATAAGAGTGTCCCACTCCTGGGCAAAGGCCTCCCCTCTTTCCCGTCATGTGGTCCTATCCTATCCGATGCACACTGTAGTGTACACCAATATAACACGCACACTCTCTCACATGTACCTATATATACCCTAGCATAAGTATCATACATCAGAACAAACCTATACTCCAGAGATAGTTTTTGTCTTGACGTCCCACACACCATGGCGACCCTGCCAGGAGGTATAATAATATGGGGCATTATCTATGAAAAGGGACCTTATTGTCGATGGCGCTTACGCCGCACAGCGTCGCGCGGCATTGTATTTATATCGGAGCATCGTTAATAATGGCGTAACCGCCATCGACAATAAGGTCCCTTTTCACAGATAACGTCACATATAGGGTACATGTGAGAGATCGTGCGTGTCATATTATGGTGCGCACTGCAACACTCCCGTCACTCTTTACGAAATGTGTCAAGGTCGTCCCGCCATCTCCGTTTCGCAACAACTTAATAAACAATATCGCAATATTCTCTGTTCAGAAATAATGCATAAAATTAACGAGCCCGATAACAAACCCGTCGAAACGGCATCGTCGGCTCACTTAACTGGCTTCGTTCTGTTGAGGATTCCGTGTTTTCCACCGATCACTATTTGTCACTAGATAGAGCGAATACTATGGCGTGCATGTAAAATACGTTGATGCACCGTCTACGTACTTCTGCAGAACGCATGTCAAAAACGTAAAGCATTAGACATTTCACGCACAGATGTAGTGCATAATTATTTTCACGGAAACGTATGAACGAGTCTTGCTATTTTAGTCGGTTTCGGTACAAAAAGTAAGGTTGACTGAAGTAGCATGACAAATACGAACGTGTCGAAGAAAATACGATGGAAATAAATTATGCACTACACCTGCGTTAAATTGCAAGACATTTCGCCTGTTTTCGGACTTATGTGTTGTCATGGCCAGATCATAGAATTTGATCATGATATGCAGGGGTCGGACAAAAAGTGCGGATGACGTAAAAATGACGTAATCTTGCACACAGGATGATGTTTGAGTTTGTATTTAAACTTCCGTGTGACGTGTAGTAACAAAGTAGTATTAATGAAGTAACAAAATAATCGTAAATAAATCCATGGAATTAATAATACAGGTGTTAGGGTGATGTAGTGAATAAAATAAATTTCACGAAACTTGTTACCATAAGGTATAATTATTTGAAATTAGTTAGAACACAGAACAAGTCTGTGGGATCCTCAGATAAATAGGTTTAATAGTCAAAAGTGGGAACAGTAGGTAAGATTAGTAAAAATAAAAAAAGATAATTTGATGTTATTATACTTTTATAGCTAAATTTTAGCTAAATATAATCGTGAAGATACAATAGCTAAACAATAACGAAGTCAATTTATTGTTCATCTGATTGACAATGTGTCAGTCAAAAACGTACTTACTCATTTCAAGTGGCGATATCGTTTAATAAAGAGGTTGATAAATGATAAGTGATAATTGTTTATGAAAATCAAAAATACTATTTGAAATCATCCTATAAGTGGTTTGACGTCATCCGCACTTTTTGTCCGACCCCTGATGATATGATTAGGTTAGATTTGACTTTTTCATGGCGATTCGTTTCATGGGTTCGTAATGCAGGGACTAGTGGGTGGTTGTCAATGTAATTTTCATATAATCCATTGCGCGTTGTCCCATAATCCGTTTTGTGGAGCTTTGGTGCGGATTGCTGGTAATGTGAATGGCATGGGAGTATGAATGGTCATACATAAATCATAATAGGCTCTACGACCTACCTATTAAGTTCTATTATTAAATTAAATATTAAAGGAAAAACGGAAAAGCATGTAAACAAAAAGGAAGGAATGGAAAGATTCGCTCGCTTCTGGTAAGCTTCGGTAGCTCAGTTGATTTAAGGCGCCCACTGATTAACAGTCCGCCGGACGGTATCGGCCTGTCAGTTGTTCGGAACTGTCAACTTTTTGTTCTAACTGACGGGCCAATACCATCCGGTGGACTGTTAATCAGTGGGCCCCTTTAGAGCAATCGGACCGGTGTTCCGAAAGGTTTAAATAAGGTACAAGTTAATAACAGGTACTTTAATCCTTAAATCTTCACTTAGTCACGTATTTTTTATCAGAAAACGGTAGGTACCTTTTCAACGAATTCATTTATTTTCTTCCTTCACAATTCTAGATCGTGGAAACGATTTGATCCGAAGCGCTGAAAAGTAAGCAATTATTTATACGGATCTCGAGTATTCAAGTTTTCTTATCATTAGTGATTTCTGCGAAAAAACTTGAGTTTCTAGAAAGGATTAAAGTCTACCTGGACTCTACAGTATGCAGCATGTATATTGCATAATTTAATATGTATGCTAGTTTTTAGGTATTTATCTATCGGCCAATAGTTGCCTGAAAATAAATATTTTCATTCATTCATTCATAATTGTGTTCTCTTCAACTAGGTACCTCTACCTACATTTCACGATACGGAACTATATAAAGAAATAAACAAGTGCTATTATGAGCTCCCGACGAGCTGTCGATAACATTAATTTGTTACTTGTCTTGGCCGTAGTTTTAAAAGCGCCGAGCAAATCAGTTTTTGTCGCGGCAAAGTTGCCCGCACTCTAGTTGCTCAGACGTTTCCGTCAGGCGTTTTTATACGAATTTAATACCGTTTTTCTATTTATTTTTGCCTTTAGATACTTAGGTAAACTAGGAAAGAGGGCTTCTAAGCTGGAACGTTTATAAAGAAAGGGACATTGACAGTGTCTATTCAGAATTGTATAATATATGTATACACCGTGTTTTATTGAATTCCGTTAACTTCGGGGTATGGTTAAGTACGTTTAAGAGAACTAAATGGCATAATTAATTTTTGAAAAAAAAAATTTGTTTGTTTTTTTTTAATTACGTTTAAAAAGTAATTAAATGTAGTATATAGCGCTGTTGTAACACGGGCATTACATTTAACTCAACCAAACAATCCAAACAACTGAAATCTGTGACATATCAATATCATTTCGAACATCGATCGACCGAGATCGTACTTAAGTTTAGTAGCAAATGTATGAACTCATTCTAAACACTAATCAATATGTAAACCGGCACTAAGGCAAGTGTACACGCTTGTAGAGGCCTTATAGGAAAAAAAAAAAATTATTGATTATCTCCGAAATGGAGTTAATTAGAATATCGGTGTCTTTGAGAAAGTTACTTGATTTAAGCTCAGGAATGCTCCCTTGAAATTAACAGAAATAAAAAAAAACACGGTGTATATTAAATATAACTTCCTCTTCTTAGTCGGCGTCTTGATTGCTGAAGGTCGTGTCTAGTTTGAAGAGTTTCCTGCTCGATGTACCATGCTTTTTCAAATATTCATGTCCTCGACGGTCTTATAATAGCTTCAGGTATTGGCAAGCCGGTGATGGTTTTTTTTATCCTTTCAGCTCCAGTCTGTAGAAATGTTCCACCCTGTATATATTATGTTTCTCTTCTATCTATCGGAAGTGGCATGTGTGATAAGCACATGTACAGTACAATACGATTGCGTAATTTATTTGTCTATGAAATGAATTGGTATATCCCTTGCCGCATGACGTGATGTTTTGCATTATTTTTGTTTGTTTGATTTGATAAATGTTGGTACGAAAATTTCCTTTTAAAATAATCATGCATAGCGCTTCTAATAACAATAATCGTATATGTATATTCTAATAATAGTTTAATAGAATATTCAATAATAAATTAATAAATTTTAGGGGACAATCGTATACAAATCGACCTATTCCCATAGTGGCGAATTGGCGATCAATAAGGTTTGTGTTGTAGGTACAGACGCCATCAGATAAAACGGAGCAGCCAATTTTATCAATAATATCACCCATCTTAGAAAATTATAGGAGTCGGTTGCCCCGGCCCGGACCCGGACCGTTGCGGGCAAAAGCTAGTCACGCAAAATCACCCGTGTAAGGACTCCTCTATACGATGGGCCGACGCATAAGACGCATTTATGCGTTAGAGGGAGCAAGTGATATTGCTATCCCATTCTACCGCATGGCTGCGTCCCTTGGAGTGGCCGACGTTGGCCCATCGTGTAGAGGAGCCATAACACCCAGCCCGTCACTCCTGACAGTCAAGACAAATATAAACAGTTTTTATCAGTAAGTACCTAACTCACGCTTTGGCAAATATTAGTTGTATAATAACTTACGTAATGATAGCATTGTGTACATTTAACTGGGACGTGTTAATACTGCACATACATGAATTAGGTCGTGCTATAAATAATTAAACGGAAATGTTACAAGTTCACGAGTTTTATCAATCATCTTGATAATATTAATAACCACTTATGCCCTAGATGGCCTATATGGTAGAAGGACAGGGACAGACTATAGGCTTTATAAAATCTTAAATCTCCAATGAGCTAAAGTGCTTCTAAAAATAATAAGAAATAAATACATAAAAAGGGATCCCTTTATTTCACATAAAGTTTTAAGTCATAATGTATTGTTTGTCATATTATCATTCGTTCTAAAACCGAAACCGTTAACTTTTCAGGATTTTCGTAAGTTACCCTATAGATAGGTTCGGTTAGGTTTGTTTTATGGCAATCCTGAAAAGTTACGCGTTTCTAAACCGAACAAATGATGACTAACGAAAATGCGGACAAACAATACCTACATTACTTATCCGATGCAATGCAACGGAGCCACGCCGTTTTGTCGACTAAATAACTAGTGTTTAGTTTTAATTTAAGTTTATAAAATACATAATTATGTATGTTAGTCTGTAAGGTATTTGTAATATGGGCCTTGTTGCCAGATTTAAATTTCTAAATAAAATAAATAAATAAATTATGACATAAAACTTTTTGGGAAACAATAGAGACCCATAAAAAGAATACACGAGAAGATAATAATATTTAAATTTTTTGGCTTCCCATTCTAAGGCAGGTTTGCCAGGCTGTCTAGCATGAGTTGGGTTCTAGCGCGCAACTCCATACTTGAAGTCGCGCCAAATGTATGGAGTCGCGCACGAGAACGCAACTCATGCTAGACCGCCAGGTGATAAAACGACTCCAAAAGGAAGCCCAATATTGATTCTACTCAAAAGGTAATCCACAAAGAGTAGAATCCTCAACAAACACGTTATCTATTGCGTTTTTTACCGACTGACCTAAGTCAACACAGCGCTTGTAAAATGTAAATACGATGTAATGAACGCTCAAACTGGCACAGATAACGTATCTGTGAAGCGGCCGCGGCCTGTCATCGGAAGTAGTTACTTGTGCAATTCAGTTGATAAAGTTCATTGTAAGTTTAGTAATGCGCTTTTATTAAGAGAAAAGGGGACGGCCGCTTCTCCATAAAAACTGAGTCCCCATTTTCCTCTCTGGGGCTGTTCATAAATTACGTCATCTATTTTTGACCCCCCCCCCCTAAAATCATCCAAAAATCATGCTTCGAATGACCCCGTTTCCTCCTACTTCATGCTACCAGCATCATCCGATGTCCAGATCCCCCTCCCCCCCAATTTGAAATGACGTAATTTATGATAGCCCCTCTAGATATTGACATTATGGAAAATATTTTTACATCATTTGATGTAAGTATATCAAACCGTTCTTGCGTGAGTCCCACTCGCACTTGGTCGGTTTTTAACAAGCTTTTATTACTGGAATTATTCTAATTTGCGTCTTTTGACACATTATGACTGACGTATATAGAGATGTAACTAACCCTAGACTGAGGTATCGAATTGTGACGTTTAATTAATTTTTATTTGAGATTTAAATAAAGCTAGAATTATATGGTTAATAAATAATAATAAGACGATATAATAAATTTAATAATCATTTGTTATAAATATCGAATAACTATTGTAATATGAATGATTTATAACAACATTTACCTAGATTTAATAATGATTAAAAAGTTGACGTGTAAAATGTATATTTTATGAATAAAACATTAAATTGATTTGAACTGTCGCGACCTAAAATGAAAAATTTATATCGATTTACTTAGACGACTACCGATTCATAACGATTCATAACGGTGGTGTCCGGCCAACCCTAAATTAAAAAAAAAACCGGCCAAGTGCGAGTCGGACTCGCGCACGGAGGGTTCCGCACCATCAACAAAAAATAGAGCAAAACAAGCAAAAAAACGGTCACCCATCCAAGTACTGACCCCGCCCGACGTTGCTTAACTTCGGTCAAAAATCACGTTTGTTGTATGGGAGCCCCACTTAAATCTTTATTTTATTCTGTTTTTAGTATTTGTTGTTATAGCGGCAACAGAAATACATCATCTGTGAAAATTTCAACTGTCTAGCTATCACGGTTCGTGAGATACAGCCTGGTGACAGACGGACGGACGGACGGACGGACGGACGGACGGACGGACGGTCGGACGGACGGTCGGACGGACGGACAGCGGAGTCTTAGTAATAGGGTCCCGTTTTTACCCTTTGGGTACGGAACCCTAAAAAGACGTAAAATGTAAACGTTCGCAGTGCAATTATCTTCCTTTATAATTTCGATGTGCAAGATATTTTACGTTCTATTGCTGTTGTCAGCTGAATCTTGCAAGTTAAAATTCACTTCCCGGTTTCCGATTCAGCTCAAAATATTGCATACACATGTAAGTCGGGTGACAATGCAATATTATGGTACCATCGAGCTGATCTGACGATGGAGACAAGAGGTGGCCATATGAACTCTGTGATGAAACAACGCAACCTAATTATGTTGGGGGTTTTTAGAATTGTCTCGATGTGTATTAGTTGTCTGTCGTAAGAAAAGTACAGTCAGCGATAAAAGCTTGTACCTAAAATGAAATTTTTGCCAAAAACTTATTATAAGTACAGAATAGGAAACACTGCGCAAACAAAACAACTTATCCTGAACAAATAAAACCGAATATAAAATAAACCATAATTTAACATAAACAAATCGCACGACACAGATGCAAGCCAGCGATAAGGGCGGTGCCCATTTGATAACGTAGCAAATGCATTGCTAAACACGATAGCACCAAAATGCACCTAACACGGTTGTGATAAAGTTCAAAATACTACACCCAAGCCTTTATCTAGCACTAGCACATGTTGGTCATATTGGCGTGCAAGTAATTGTGTCCGTTTGATAACTACCGCGGTCTTCGTATGCAGTCTAAAAGATATACATGTCAAGCCAATTGGTTGAATTAGCCAGTTAATTAGTCGCCTAAGCTATTCATTAAACTCCGGCATCCAATTTGGTGCCTAGGCCGATAGTTGACCTAGAATTACTCGATATCGAGACGCAGCTTCACAATATCATGCGCAACATAGAATAGAATTCCCTTATCTATATGTAAGGTTACCTCTTCCTTCTCCGAATTACTGGACGTTTAACAACTTTGCGTATTGAAAGTCAGCCCTTTGAAAACAACTGGTTCACTCAGTCAAGTGATTTAAATGTAATTTTAAATGTAACCTAAAAAACTTATGGCTATATTGATATGGCTGCGATATATATATTTAGACCTTATGTGAAAGGGCGATACATGCATGTATACATATTTTTGACACGTACGTTATGCTGCAGTGATGTCACCGTAATTGATTTGAGCAACGCTTTAGATACGCATGGTTTGATGACAGTTACGAAAGGAAGGGAGTGGAAATTAGATTACGAATACGATGAAATTGTACATAATTGCCGACCGGATTGTAAGAAATTGGCTGACGAGGTTTGTCGAAGCCTCAAAACGGACCGAGTCAGGCAATCTGTGTGAACTGTGAATAGACAAATTTAAAATGTATTTTTACCACACACGCATTGCTTACTGTGCGTGATTTTCTGGTAGCCGTTTAGAACTTTAAATTATACAGAGTGTATCATGCATAATTCTCAAAATTGTCTTCAGTCCTCGCCGGGAGTTGTATAAGCTATTGCGGCTAATATTGGTACTTACCCGGCGTTGCATGCAGACTATTACAGACTACACTACAAATTAACTTATCAAGACAGAAGACACTATCTGCTTGTTGTGGCAACTCTCTCAGGGATAGTTGGTTGCTTCTAAATTGGCTGCTTTAGATAGTTTGAAAATAGAATAGAAGTGTACCTACCGCGATAGTTACTCATGAAATAAAACGATTAAAACGGATTATATCGCGTACCTATATTGAATTTATACTACATCCCGACGTTTCGAACCATTTACAGCATTCGTGGTCAACAACGGGAGAATAGAAGTGCATAAGACACACAAAAAAGCTACACTTTATTGTGTTTTTCATTCTAAATAAACTTCAAGGCGATTGTTGATTATGCTGAGATATATTAAAGATGCCTTAGGTATCGTGGGTGAAGTGAAAAGTAAACTTGCACATATAATGGTTCTTTTACACTAAGTGGTGATCAAAACGGCGCAGTTAACTGGCAACCAAAAATCCTGTTTTGAACAACTGTATTGGTCTTAAAGAATTCGATAACTGCCAGTATTTTTTGGCATGTTTTCAGCGATACGTACAGCTTAAAGAAAAATATTGATTAAAGATAGAGGCAGACAACAAGCTGTCTTATCGCTATAGAGCGATCTTTTCCAGACAACCATGGGTAGCGGAAGGAAACAAAGCTTTTAATCATAAAGAGTAGGTGTGAAAGAGTAAATTGAATAGGCCACTCTCAAAAAATTATGTTTTATAGAATGTAGTCTAGTAACTTGGACACTATTAATATAAAGAGCAATACGTATCAGCATAACATATTATTCACAAGTCACAACATATAGGTATTTAAAAAAGACCACCTACAAAATTAGACGAACGCGAGACAAACGTGAGGGAAATCCCGAACGGCACTTGCCTTTTGCCCACGAATATTGATCGGCAGGTCCGCTGCGTAGGCAAATTTAGATACTAATTTGAGTGGCTTAGCGGTATTGGGTTTTACTTTGAACGCTGTTGTTTGGGGTGAAGTATTTTGGCATTTCATTTACAGTGAGCTGCAATAGTTATTTGTACAACAACAAGAGATCAAAGTTTGATATTTCTTCGAGTGCTTATTTTGAGTCCCGTGCAAGCGAAAGATTCTATACTAGATAGAATCTAATTTAGAATCTTGAGCGTAGTAAGGGACTCAAAAGCGCACGAGATGTAAATAACTTTGATCTCGTGTAGTTCACAAAACTTTTTACCTCAGCAGTGAGAACATATTAGAAAACCCGAAAAATGTATTCCTTCTTCATCACTTACCTATGCACTCATGTTTTTTTAAGATATACCAACAATTAAGTTTTCACCTCAGCAGCTCGAACAAGGGTACTTTGCTACTTAAAAACAGTGCGCAAAATCGCATTTTGCTCATTTTGTCTCACTCAGTGAGCAAAATATGATTTTGCTCACTGTTTTTAAGTAGCAAAGTACCCTTGTTCGAGCTGCTGAGGTGAAAAAATACACAACTACATACCCACTTTATGAATGAATTCCATTCATAAAGTGGGTATGAATGAATTCCATTCATAAAGTGGGTATGTAACAAATTGTGAAATAATATTTTCAATAATGGTAATTTCCAGAGAGGAAAATGAGGCGATTTCGCGCATGTCCTCCACTTTCGTCTTAAGTCCGTTTCATTGGCAGAATGAGCTCACCGGAGCTAAGCGATAATGGTTTATTTATACTATATAAACCACATAGTTAACGCCAATCGAAATTTAAATAATGACGTAATCTAATCCTATATCTATGTACTAAAACACTAAAACAAAACGTATTATTTTCTAAATATCACCCTTTAGCTGACACACGAGCGCAAGAGTTTGTTTAAACTTTGGTCTGGAACTATAATAAATAATAATATGCCTCAGTAAAAAAATGTTGACGTATTTTTGGGCCACCTGTATAAGTTTAAATGCACGTATGCGATGCGCCAGATAAGCAAATAATTACTAATGGCGTTATTCATAAACTGCTGCTAACTTAATCAGTTGATGATCGTCGTTTGTCCCTATCTGTCGTTAATACCATAGAGAGGGACAAACGACGACCATCAACTGATTAACTTAGCAGACGTTTATGAATAACGCCGTATGTAGGTATATAATTTCCGATATAACCAGTGACACGTGAGTGACACAAACGATCACTAACAGCCATATTCGAACTTTAAGATAAGTAGGTACTTACGTCAAATATTGTATAATATAATATATAGGTACTTATAGAAACGATATGGATCGGATATGATATATTATGTCAGTTAAAAGTGTTAAAACCAAAATATTACTTTGCTAATCCGCGAAAACACTTCTTATTTTCTTCGCTTTTTCTTCTTCTTTAGAAGATTTCTTTTCGCGGATTAGCAAAGTAATATTTTGGTTTTAATTAATATGGATTTCCGCAAAGTGACGCCTCATTCTATTCATTATTCGGAATTTCGGATATGTCAGTGTCAATGAACAAGTGTCAAAAGTGACGTTTTTGTTTGAAGAAACGTCACTTTTGACACTGACATTTCACCTATATCGTTTCTATATTTAATATTTAACGTAGGTAAGTATCTTAAAGTTCGAATATGGCTGTAAGCCCATGTAAACCAGACCTTAACCCGCAGGCTCGCGAATTTTATCAAAACGGAAGCTCACCCGCGCCGCGCATCCATCCTCCAATGGCCGATCTGCCTGCACTTCCCGTGAAGTCAGTCTCGCCGCGTCGCCGCTATTGAACGCACGTCGCTCGTCCCCGCGAACGCACGATCGCATTACGGAACCTGTGGATTTCTAGATATTCTAGTGAAGTGCACTAACTAAACAAATAAAGTTGTTTTATTAACTACTGCTGTGTATGTGTGGATTTGGCATTTGGATTTCAAAAGGTTTGTGCGAATTTTATTAGGAATGCGAGGTCCTTGATGGGCAGGATTGTTTTAATGGCAAGATGCTATGCTTTGCACTTGAGGTTCGTTGACTTGTTTTGCTTGACCGGGGCTATTAGGTATTACACTTGGGAATGACATGGCGATAGGTTGGAAAGTTGGAATGTTAACGGCGAAATGTCGAAATTTGCATACGATTTGCATTTAAGTGATAAAAAGACTTTTTTATTACCGTTAAAACAAGCTGTCAAAGAACAATGTCAAATTACATACACGTGCAGTATCAAACGAACAACGGAGGTACAGTCAGCAGCAGAAGTTGTTAAGCGGGCGAGGTGTACAAAATGATCTTGATGCGACTTTATTGTTAAGAGAATACGAGCGTGTCAAGCTAATTTTGAGCACCTCGCCCGCCTAGCAACTTTTGCTGTTGACTGTACTTAGGTATTTCTTATTTTAACGATAACTATCCTGATTTCCGGTCGAGCGCTTTTTTAAATATTGTAATAATGTTAAAAATAATAATACTTATTTTCCAATTGTAAAAAAAAACTAGTATGTAATTACTTACGGTATTTACAATTGTAAATACTTAGTAAATTAATTATGCCTTGATTGTAGGTGTTCGAGGAAATGTAGTTCAAGTTTAGAATATGTTTAAAACCGTGAAAGCAAAAAACTAATTATACAAATGTAAAACATACTAGACTAAATTAACCATAATACCTAGTTAGTGGTTTCTTTACATAATTTAATGGGTTAAAAGCGTTTTCTTTACTCATTCACTTTGGGATTATTTGCTAACGTTTTATTAAATAGGTACCTACTAAGTACCCTACCTATACCCACTCAGAGGCAGACAGGCAGGTAGCATTAGCATTGCAAAATACCTTATTCTTCCTTGTACCTATAACTCGTATGAATTAGTGACATAGGTAATTAAAAAAGAAACCTATAACTCCCTAGGGAGGGAGTTATAGCTTTTTTTCACAAACCACAACTCCCAAGAAAACGCCTGATATTATTTTTATACGAGCCACTAAAATGTATTTATTTAAATGCCAAATAATATTAAACAAATAATACAAGGAAATGGTAACTGGAATTCGTTAAAAGATATTTCTCCTTGTACTTAAAAATGGAAAAAAATATGAGCTGTTCATGGATTAGGGAAGCCGACTGTTTTTTTGGTAGGTACCAAGGGGGTATTTATTTTTATAATTAGAATCTTATTAGACCTAGAAATTAGTAAGCATGAGGGCGGGGTTAGAGTTGCCATATAAAAAAAACGTATAATCTGACTAAAGTCCAGACTTCACCCTAAACAAGGTACTGGGCGATAATTTTTCCAAACACATTTTATCCACGATTCACCCTTACCATTAGGTACTATGATAAAGTTTAAAAGCGCCCTTATTTCAAAAACTTTCGTGGACCATTAGGGCTCATTTAGACGGCGCGCGAACTCGCATGCGATTTTAGTTACATTGCGGACCATTGAGGTTACATCAATTCAGCCGACCGATCAAATAACGCAATGTAATGAAACTCGCATGCGAGTACTCGCACCGTGTAAATGAGCCCTTAGGCTAATAACTCGCCACCGACTAATGCAGTACTACCTATACATAGGTACATAGGTAGTATAGGTACGCGACGTAAGCGTCGACGACCGCCATAAGTTCCCTTTTAATATTTAACTGTCACATACGAGGATGCTGTAGCAACAGCATAACCTTCTCTTTCATCTGCTCAACTCCAAACTTCTAGCTATCTTCTAGTGGTAAGTTGAGGGTCCTAAAAATGCCTGACACTCGCCAAGTCCCCCCGCATCCTGACAAAGGACCAGAAATCCTGACATGTCAGGGAAATCCTGACGGATGGCAACCCTGAGTGACAGCATCCTGTCAGTTCCTAAATCCGTGTATATGTACCATAACATATTATGTTTAAACACTTGTATGTGTGTATTGTACCATATTGGTATAATTATGTTACGATATGTAATCTAATCTCACATGTATGCGACATATTTAATCATTTTTGTGCTAAATCTATTGTTATGCTCTTATGCTATTAATATATTAATAATGAATAGGTACCTATAGTACTGACGCACGTATACAGGGATTTTAATCAATAATTGTAATCACTAGATTTTACTACATTCAATCTAAAGATTCCGACACAATTCGATTAACTTTTTGTTATCTAAATCTTAGTTAAAAACTAAACACGAACAACGGATAGTTAGTCTGTCAAGTGTCAATCTATTTCCGACAGTATAAAAGCGGCAAATTAAAAAAAAAATTAGGCGCCAAAGGTTATCAACATCAACCCATAGAAAATTAGAATTTTACTGAAAAAGTTGTTTGACTGGCTTTATTTAGAGTCGTTTATTTTCAGAAATTTCATGATTTCAATCATTGGCGTATATCTCAGGACTGGCCTTAGGGGCCAGTAGGTACAGCGGTGTGATACCGCTACAACGCGATTGGTTGATGAGTTCGCATGACAATGCGATTGGTCGCAACTAGTTGCTTTAGGCTGCACGATTGGCTCGAATTCGTGAGTGTCACCGCTGAACTAGTACCATTTTTAGTGCCCGTAAGGCACGTCCTGAGATATACGTCAATGATTTCAATTAAACAAAATATATTTACAAACGCGCATTTTTCAATCTCAGTTACTATTTTCAATATTTTAAATGATTTTTCTTCAGATATTTCATATAAACAAGCTTTACTAGTCAAGCTCTGAAGGCAGCAACTCAGCAATTTTTATTAAATACCAGTTATTAAATTTTTGCAAGCAGCCTGCATCCCAGCAAGGAAGTAAGGTATTTAATTAGCACGTACTGGGCTGTGGTAGGGTTCAAATGTACTTGTAGTTAACTATTGTACAAAACAGTGTAAGGTATTTGACTTAGCGGGCTCCTATAGTTCGTTTTTTAGGGTTCCGTAGCCAAATGGCAAAAAACGGAACCCTTGTGGATTCGTCTGTCTGTCCGTCTGTCCGTCCGTATGTCAGAGCCACTTTTTTCCGAAACTATAAGAACTATACTGTTGAAACTTGGTAAGTAGATGTATTCTGTGAACCGCATTAAGATTTTCACACAAAAATAGAAAAAAAAAACAATAAATTTTGGGGGTTCCCCATACTTAAGAATATTAAGAATAACAATAAGAATCTTTTATTTGCGATAAACATTACCAGGTACATCGGTGTTCATGCGATAGGTACAGGTATAGGTAGGTATAGGTAGGTGTACTTAGAACTGAAACTCAAAAAAAATTTTTTCATCAAACCCATACGTGCGGGGTATCTATGGATAGGTCTTCAAAAATGATTTTGAGGTTTCTAATATCATTTTTTTCTAAACTGAATAGTTTGCGCGAGAGACACTTGCAAAGTGGTAAAATGTGTCCCCCCCCCCCTGTAACATCTAAAATAAGAGAATGATAAAACTAAAAATAATATATGATGTACATTACCATGAAAACTTCCACCGAAAATTGGTTTGAACGAGATCTAGTAAGTAGTTTTTTTTTAATACGTCATAAATCCTCTAAATACGAAACCCTTCATGGGCGAGTCCGACTCGCACTTGGCCGCTTTTTAGCATTAGAAAAAGACTACGCGATTTTGACGTGTCTTTTAATTGAACAACCCTTTTTTTTATGTATCAGAAACTATTACTTATGAAAGTAAAAGAATGTATAATATACTCGTAATCGTATATGATTCATAATTGTTACACATTAGCCGTGACTTATTTTTCACGTCAAAATTGTTTACCATATTTCTAATGCTAAAAAAACGAACTATATCCTATAGCCTAGTAGCCTTGCCCTTGCTTACGAAGCTTTTGGTCCTGGGTTCGAATCCTAGTAAGTGCAAATTTGTGTGTTTATAACGCATAAGTATTTGTTCGTGAGTTATGAATGTTTTCAATGTACGAGTATTTATCTGTATAATTATGCATATAATATCGTCGCCTAGTAGTACCCATTAAGCTTTGCTTTGAAGTCTATGTCGATATGTAGGTATATAAGATTGTCCCCAAATATTTATTAAATAGCTATTACTTTAACTTAATTTATTAGTTATTTTCGATACAAGTGCGAAAAAGAGGAAATTCGAAACGAGTGGCGATAAATTAAAACACGACCGAAGGGAGTGTTTTAAATCGACACGAGTTGCGAATTACCTATTCGCACGTGTATCGAACAACGTTTTACAGTACATATGGCACTTTAAAGTTTCGACATACGCACGAAAAGTGCTATTTTACGCACTAGTGCGGAAAAGTAGCCCCATATGTACTGTAAATTATATTAAACATCGCTGTTCTGAATGTAATTTGATACCCACTTAAGGATAATAAATTTCGACGTCACCGTATTTGAGTCACTCCCATCCAGAGGGCCAACCGCGAACCAGGTTCGAAGTATTGCCTCTTTGTCGCACTTGTAAATTCCTACGCAAGTGTGACAGGGAGGCAACACGTCGAACGTGTTTCGCGGTAGGCCCTCCGCTCTGTTATCTGAAGGGCTTCCGCGAAAACAGAAATTCGCGAATTGCGGGGATCTTTCTCCTTTACTCCAATGAAGGACTAACTAGAGTGACAGAGAAAAATGTCCGCAATTTGCGAACTTGAATTTTCGCGGTTATAGCATTATAGTTATAGCCCTGTAGGTACAATAATGGAAATTAGTTTCTCAGAGCAAATATATTGTGTCCGCATTGTATAGCTTTAAAACTCATAACTTATTCAACACAGAACCTTCCCAATATTGATATTTGTAATTTTAAATTTAGAATCCTCCGACAAATTTATATCAAAACAGCAATATCAGCGCCATTTAAATAAATAAATAAATAAATAAATAAATATTGGGGGACATCTTACACAGATCAACCTAGCCCCAAACTAAGCAAAGCTTGTACTATGGGTGCTAGGCGACGATATACATACTTATATAGATAAATACATACTTATATACATAGAAAACATCCATGACTCCGGAACAAATATTAGTGTTCATCACACAAATAAATGCCCTTACCGGGATTCGAACCCAGGACCATCGGCTTAGCAGGCAGGGTCACTACCCACTAGGCCAGACCGGTCGTCGAATTTAGTTATTTAAAGTTGAAACTAGTCTCATTTAGAATCATATTACTGTAAAAAATATTAATTTAAGCCAGGGAACCCGCAGGAAATTAATTGGTCAAACCGTTTTGAAGATAGTTAGGAATAAGTAATTAACTTCGAAACTGGGGTAATTTTGAAAATCGATATTATTGAAGATAATTAGGAATAATTAACTTCAAAAGCGGGGTCATTTTTAAAATCGCTATTATCTATTATTAACCGCTTACTAAGGCATCTTGCTTATTTACATACTTTGATGACTGGTCTGGCCTAGAGGGTAGTGACCCTGCCTGTGAAGCCGCGGTCCTGGGTTCGAATCCCAGTAAGGGCATTTATTTGTAATGAGCACAGATATTTGTTCCTGAGTCTTGGGTGTTTCCTATGTATTTATGTAATTGTATGTTATTTATATCGTTGTCTGAGTACAACACAGTGTAAGAATGTCCTATAATATTTATTTATTTACTGTTGCTACAGTAGATAGAGTAGAGTAATTTCGAAGTTAATTTGGTAAGCCGATGTACATACATAATACAAAAAGCTATTTTAAATGATACCTACACTTAACCGTGCGTCATTATCGCAAACGTCCTTCACTGCACTAGGTACAGCTGAACCAACCGAATAATGATTAACAATTAACCGACCGCGACAAACGACAGACGAGTCAAAACGTCGCCTTGTCGCCTTGACATGTAAACGACCTCCTTGCGACATGACAACGTTGCGAGGTGCGTAAACAATGCGTGCTTAGGAATGTAAATAAAGGTTTAGAATAAGGTAAAATAGGATTTGGAAATGTTTGGGCCTCAATATCTATATACCTATTGCGTTGCGTGCTGCATTTGCTACCTACCTATACCTATAGGTACGGTTAAGGAATTTAATTTCAATACCATTGCGTACCTTGTCATCGTGACAATAGTGTCAGGTCTCTACTCTCTAGCGACTTTCATATTGATTTTCACTGTGACAAGGTACGAATAATCGGAAAAATTAATTAAACTAAAAAATGCTCAGTGTTCACAAATGAAACAACAAATTAGTTACTTAGTTCACTCGCAACCGCAAGAAAACCAACTTTAGCAAAGTTGTCGAACTAGAAATTGAAACAGGGGTAGTTTACGCTAATACCTCAACAATCAACAACCCTCCATCGATCCAATACAGGGTGCTGGAGTATTTAACCATTCTTAGTTTTTTGTTCAATTTCGTTTCAAATCGAACTTTAGTTGGTACTTTTCGAATGAAAATAGCTCTATAAAGGTTCCGTCCCACAGGCGCGTATTCCGGGCGGGGCGTGAGCGGAGCGTGAGCGTTTTATATGTAAAAGCGCCTGTGTGACGGAACCTTTAGGACCGTGTGCGTTAGAAACTGTCATATCTTTATGATCAGAAATCGGAAACTGAAAGGAACTTAACTTTTAATAATTAGCGACCAAATATGGTGCTCTTGAGTTCCCTCTACAGTTCAGTGGGACATTTTTCATACGAAAAATAGAGTTTCCGGTGCGTCACGCTCAATCATAAAAATATAAACAAACTCATACTGAAAAGCGACGAACCGAGAGGGCTATTAAATTATGGACTTTTTTATCAACTGCATAAAACATGGTGAGGTAATGAATGATTCTCAGTGAGAAACGATAAAAATAAGTTCTAAAATAAAATGATAAATACCGAAATACGAGTATGTACCTACTGAAACGCGACGAACCGCGAGGGTTTTCTATCCTGAGTAATAAATGTTGTGGTATAAGTATTCTAAGCCAGAAGAAAAACCTTATAACGAATTTTATTTCGAAAATTAAGTTTTTTACGAATTAGGTTCAAGTTATACTGGTTGAGTTTGCCGAGAAGTGTTTTGCGAAGCTCTGAAGTGGGGGTAATTAGAAAGATGACTTGCTCGACGCTTAATACTGTTGAGCTTAACAGGTGCCGTTATACTACGGCTACCGTTGTAATTTGCCGTAAAATAGTACTCTGTGTACCTTTACTTACTTTTACATTTAAAAATAAATAGGTGTCCAACCCTTCGTTATATTTTCTCAAATATTTGGTCCTTTGTCTCCATTTCGTGAACCATATTTTTGTGTGTAGAATAGGAGGAACAATTTTTTTTGTGTGAGGTTCCTGTGCGTCACGCGCATCATCATCATCTTCCTTGCGTTGTCCCGGCTTTTCTTTGCCATGGCTCATGGGAGCCTGAAGTCCTCTTGGCAACTAATCCCAAGAATTGGCTTACTTAGGCACAAGTTTTCTGCGTCACGCACATAAAATAAAAATAATATTCATACTTAAATGCGGCACTTAGATATTTTAAGTATTGTGTATTGATATTGCCTACTGGTTGGTCTATACATTTGTTAAATTCCATGGCCATAAAGTAAGTACCTACCTACCTACTATTATTTACACAGTTTGACAACTTTTAACTTTAAGAGATGAGAAATTAATCTGGATATTTTTAACTACGTATCTGGGCAATTTCATATCAACTTGTACTTTAAAGCGCGACTTATGTTTCAGTAACGTAACGACTAAATGTCCCACTTTCGTCTCAAGCCAATTTTAAAGCCCTAATTATATAACTTCTCATAACAAAATTCAAAACACAGAATACATTAAACACGTAAAATTATGCTTGTTTTAAAACTCGCGTATTAACGTCAGCTTTGTCGTCAAGAAATTCGCTCCAAGGCAGCTGTCACATCAATTGTAGCAATTTCGCGGGCATATGGTTTTACTTTGAAAGTATCGTTCACTTTAAGCGTGCCATTAGCATAATTCTTAAACTCCCATGTCAGCTTAGCGTCTGTTTTCTGCTTACATTCGCGGTTCTATGTATGGTGCTTAGGCCCCTAAAATAGGCTGTTTTTAGTTACCGTTATTAAATATAAATTGTGTTAGAATATTTAGTTTTTCTAATAATTCTCTGGTGCTTTATTTCGTCAATGATGTGAAATAATTTTAGAAACACTTGTTGGAATGACATGAAACTTGGCATGGACGGACGCCAAATTTCTAAACAAATATGAGAACTTATACTTTAAACAAACAAAGTAGGTAATAGTTATTGTTATGTTATATGCATGCAACATCGCTTAATGAGTAATTATGCTTGCGCTGGGTTCCGCTTGTCTGAGCGCCGTGGGAGCCGGTGAATTGGCCGGTTGCGAAAGTTAATGAATAAGCGCAACATGTTTAATTGATGTCTTCTTAGTTGTTTTCACTCTTGTCCAGTTTCCTGGTCATTTCTACATGCGGGCCACAACAATTTTGGTGTTTAGTCTAGACATAGTAGTTGCCGCGCACCGCTACGGAACGGAGGCATGCACGCGCTTGCGCCACCTAGCGGTCATACTCATACTCATACTCATATTTTATTAATAATATAAATTACAGGTCAGGCTTACATGACTAATCTACATTGTAGGTAGATAAATACACAATTTTCATATTCAAACATTTGAGAAACATAATTAAATTAAATTTACAAGTCAATTATTGCAACATTATTTACTGGCATTATTATTTATATTATTTAATTATTAACATTATTTCATATTCATTTAACCACTTGTAAATATTTACAGGTCAAATATTCCTCGACACTATAAAACGGCCGCCCAATAAGCCAATTTTTGAGTTTAGCCTTGAAACTTACCAGACTAGGCGCATCAGTTATGGATGCTGGTAGGTTATTATACATATCTGTCGTAATAGACGCGTTTTGTTAGAGAGTGATGAATCTTCTGTACTATTATTTATTCTGTGGTAATACGCCGGTTTTCCTCTTTGGCACCTGTTTGTCTTCCTTGCTACGAGTAAGTATGTTAATCCTACGTGTATTTTTGTGAGTTGTTACTTTGTATGGAAAGGTAACATAGAAGTGAGGTACAGCGTACAGCCAGCAGCAGATGTTGCTAAGCGCGGTGTTCAAAATTACCTTGACGCGCTCTTATTCTCTTAACAATAAAGTCGCGTCAAGATCATTATGTTTTTGGAAGATTTCATTTAAACTCGATAGTCACGAGTCATAAAGAATCTTATCTTCACTGTGCTTCGTGTACTGTGAAACGAGTTTGCTATTTGCGGTCAGTTTTTAGTAGAAACGTGTTGTTTGTAGAAATTCATGTTATCTGCATCTTACCTCTGCGGTTTGAGGTTATGTTTCATCTTATTCGATGTTTCTTTTTCATACTAAAGTGATAAAGCAAATAGGCTTTATTAGAGGCATTCCAGAAAAAAGTCGGGTACTAGACGCAATTTTTTTAACACTTCTGATAAAGCTAAGAAGCCGATATTTGGCATTATGACGTTTGATTTTGATAACGTAAAGTGTCATTCTATGGAACTTGCTAACTATGTCAACAAAAGTCACTAGTAAATTGGCATTCAGAGACAATTTCAATATGGCGGTTTGTTTACATAGTTAGTAAGTTCCATAGAATCACACTTTAGCTGTAAATTCACCGTTACACGATACAGAGGGCCTATCCCGATCCACGTTGAACGTGTTGCCTCCCTGTCACACTTACGTACGAATTTGCAAGTGCGACAGAGAGGCAACATGTCGAACGTGGTTCGCGGTAGTCCCTCAGATTTCTGCAGGTCATTAGGTAGCTGTGCCACACGCGTCACACTCCCGACAAAGACCTTTTTGTGGAATGCTCTATCACCACGTAAACTGTAAAGGATGACTCACGTTAAACCGGGCCGACCGGGCACGCTTACCTTTCTATGACAGATGACAGCTGTGATCACGTGATGCTTTCCATAGAAAACGAAGCTCCAGCCCGGACAAGGCCCGGTCTAACGTGAGTCATCCTTAATGATAAGCGGTCACCGGAGGCTATTTGACCGATGGTTTCAATTGCCAGTTTATAACACTAGAATTACATAATTGCGATGGAAATCACTGAACTGTAAATAACAATTGATAAAAATGTGACCAAAACAAGTCCGCAGTATCAGCAGGAATTGCTACTGCTGAACAGTTTTTAGACTGACTTATAATATAGTTTGTAGCTTTCTAATAGACCCCGAAGGCTAATCCTATTGTCTATTGTTAAGAAAAACCGCTCGTGCCACGTGCCACAACCACCTGCATAAAAAATCGGTACTTCGGTTACTGAGTGCCGGCGAGTCGAACGCTACAGAACCAGTCTAAAATGTGTCATCGAGATGCGTAACAAAGGCACGTTATCGGAGAGCGCACCTACACTGGTTTTTTGAGCGTTGGACTAGCCCGCGCTCAGGTGCCAAATAGAATAATTAGGACCCTTTTTTGCAGGCAGTAGCACGTGCGGTTTTACTGAACAATAGACAATAGGATTAGCCTTCGGGGTCTATTAGAAAGCTACAAACAATACTGCAATACGTGGCTGGCAAATCTTAGTGCGTCTTGCTCTGTCTTAGTTGTTAGTATGGGATAATAAGTACCTACCTATTGAAATACATTAACGTGTGCTTTTTGTGACGTCTAATAAGGGAAGACAAGTATGTAGGTCTTGTAGGTTGAATTAAAATAAATTGTGCACTGAAACAGGTTAATAAGTCTGAGCAGTGCCTGCATTCGATGAAGGAATGTAAAAAACACGGCTCCGAAGAAAACAACCTTGACTGTACCGGTTTATTTCTGGATTTTCTGGTGATGCACGCTATAGGTATATTTCTCAATACAATTAATTTACCTACTTGATGTGGAATGTGTATTATTAATACAGAAAAATTACAAAACTATTGTCATTATATAGTTAAGTCTACATGCTGCGTATTGAAATAAGGTGTTCACATCATACACATCTCGTATCGCATGGAAAGGTGACGTATGCACTACAGTTGCCACCAGAACGTCACCTTTACAACTGAACGTGACTGAACTGACAAGCGTTTCATCATCATCATCATCTCCTAGCCGTTTTCGGCCACAGCGACTGCTATCTACCGCTGAGAGCGTCGCTGGTGCGCTCTCAGGTGACTGACATAGCCAATCATTGCAGCAAATGTGCGGCTACACTCGCTGCAGGTCAGCACCCCTGCGACGTAATTATATGTGATGGCCACAGGTGGTCTGGCCTTTAGCTCGTCACGCTTAATGTAGAGTTCTGCGTTTACCGCAAATATATTATGGCAGATTCAAACACTTTCGTATAAATATATAAGATAAAATTCAAATACACTGAAAACATCCATAACTCAAAAAAATCATGCTCTGGATACAAAAATACAGGTCCTGACCGGGATTTTTCAATTTTCATCTTTCCTATTTACTTCCTGTTTCTCCAAAAATCTTTTAAATACATAGGTCTCATCTTAGTGTACTTATACATATTATTATACCGGGATTCGAACCCAGCACCTCCAGTTTCGTAGGCACGGAAACTACCACTGATAGTCGCTATTAGTAGGTTATTCAAAGTCACGTCACGTCAGTTAAATTGACTCTAGCCTCGTAAAGTCACTATATAGTAAATTGGGATAAATTTCGTTTGCTTGATAAAGCAATGAAACAAAAGAAATGCTACTTTATTTGGTTCATGAAAGGTTCTAATTAGATTGACAACAGAGCGCACATTGTAATGCACATTGGGCTTTACGAGGAGACCTATTTTCGTACAAAACTAAACTGGTTCTGACTCATGCATTTAAATTACCAATATCGGTTAAGGCTTGTTACTGATTGATTAAAGTCTAGGCCGAACGTTGACATTTGTTCGACAGATCAATAAATACGTTGGCAACCTAACGAGCCCTTTATGTTAAAATAGTACCTATTTTATACAATCGTGATATAATGGAGAGCTTTTCAGTGCTGAGTTGCCTAAGTAAGGTTGAAAAGCTTGATTATATCACTATTGTGTACAATATTATTATTTGATTGTAAATGGGCGAGATGTGTTTTAAAGGGCTGGTGTGCATCGTATTGTATGTAAAAGTAATTATTATGTTAATATAGTACAAGAGCAGCTATGATATTACGTAAAGGTTGATTGATAAGTCTTCCATTTACTGTATAAAAAATTAAGGAAAAATGTAAATTCTACTTTTCCAAAATTACAATAAAACATTTATATTAGTCAATAGTTATTTGTACAACAAGAGATCAAAGTTTGATATTTCTTCGAGTGCTTATTTTGAGTCCCGTGCAAGCGAAAGATTCTATAGTAGATTCACGAGCGTAGCGAGTGAATCTAATTTAGAATCTTGAGCGTAGTAAGGGACTCAAAAGCGCACGAGATGTAAATAACTTTGATCTCGTGTAGTTCATAAAACTTTTCACCTCAGCAGTGAGAACATATTAAACAACCGGGAAAATGTAATCCTTCTTCATCACTTACTTATTCACTCATGTTTTCTTAAGATATACTAACAATTAAGTTTAATCACCACAATCAAACACAAAAACAAAACGTAGTAAATTTCAGTAAAATAGGTAATATGTATATAACAACGACCATCAATTGATTGACACTTCAATCGACAACTTTTTTTGTAAAAAAAAACATTGTAAGATACGGTCCGAATTGCGGATACTTATTATTTGTAAACTATAGAAGAGATTCGTAAAAGTATTATTATTTATTTTACGTGATATTCTGTGTATTTTTTGAATTCATTATTTTAATCGTACAATAGATTACGTAAAATATAGGTTTTTTATCAGTTTTTAACAAATCTTAAACTTTCATTCTCATTAAATAATTATTAAGAATTCATACTTGTATGTGTTTTGGAACGATGCATTCTGACGTTTTTCGGGGGTCTATTATAAACCGTCAATATACCGTTGAATGTCGTTTGAACTTTTTTTGTCTCTTTCTTTTTGCTAACGACGTGAAAGGGACAGAGATAATAGAATCCAAGTATTTCGAACTTGTATTAGACCCCGCATGTTGAAATGACATTTGAATATTAAGGTCACTTGAATGTCATTTTGTCTCACTCAGTGAGCAAAATGCGATTTTGCTCACTGTTTTTAAGTAGCAAAGTACCCTTGTTCGAGCTGCTGAGGTGAAAAGTATATTTCTTTGTTGTTAATCGGAATCATTATCTCTATCTATGTAGGGAATAAACACAGTGTTTTTTTGTATGGAAACTTGAGGTTCCGGTGCGTCACGCACATACCAATAGAAAAATGGGTCATTTTATTTACACATTACCTATACTTGTACTTGGTTGTATTGTATTGCATATTATCCTTTTTTTTTATTAAAATTTGTAAGTTATTTCTACTTAGAATCACAAGCTTTATCGATCCTAACTAGGAGAAAAAAAGTGGCCCAACTTTTCCATACATTTTTTATTTTTCCATTCCGTTACCGGCATACAAAATCTATGAAAAATGGTAACGGAATGGAAATAAAAATCTTGGGACACTTTTTTTCTCCTATTAGGATGCCTGATACTGATAAAAAATATTTTAATAAAAAAAAACGCCCAAATAATTAAGTTTACGCTGCGTGACAATCCGGAAAGGATAATTTAGAACATTTTTATTAACGATTCTGATAAGGAAACCCAAAAAAGTGACAAACATTTGGTAATCATTCTGTTGGTAATCATTCATCCTTTCATTTAATAACAACATTAGAGTAAATATCGCAGCTATTGAAGTTGTTTTCTTACTTTAGGTACAAATTGATAACATAAAACATTTCAAACATTACATATGGATATTATCGTTTGATCAACGACTAATCAGTGATATTATCTAAATTGCTTCGAAATGTGTTGTTATGTTTTGCTTTGATGAGGAATAAATGAGGTTAGGAGGTGAGGTTAGGAATATAGTGACATAATTTCATAGTGAAAAACCGGCCGTCTATTTTAACTCGAGGTAGTCTAGGTTCACAAAATAATAACTCACGAGATTAAATAAGTTCCCGTACCGACCCTATTAAATATTAAAAATAGATTGTATATTGTGGACGAAGCCATAAAGCGACTTACCTAGGTTTATCTAAAAAAATATATAGTACAGTCACCTGCAATAATATGTTACATAACGAAGGCCGCAAAAATATCTGACACGATCTTGCTTGTAAAGCCATAAGAGCGTGTCACATTATTTTTGCGGCCTTCGAAGAGCAACATATTATTATTTCAAGTGACTGTAATAAGTATTTTTCCAGATACAGTAGAATCCGTTTATTATGACTCCGCTTATACTGACCAACCGCTTACTATGACGTAATTACTGTGCGAAGTTTAGTTTTCATATAAAACTCTGTGACAAACCGCTTACTATGACCTAAAAATCCTATTTCCATGAAATTATGTCCGGTTATACTGACACCTTCGCTGGTTTTCGTGGCCGTCATTACACGTCTTTCCCTGCGAGGACGTTTGGTGCGTTCGTGGCGTGTAAGGTATTTATATTGCGATTCTCAGTGACAAGTTGATATTTGTTACAAGTTTAATAAAACTCATCTCTCACAAAGGAATTTGAGATTAATTTGGAAAATGTACCTACACGAAAAATGTTAACTTATTATCACTATCAGTACCAGTGACCGATTACGTGTTTCCTGCTCAGACTGGACAAGCTTGATAACGAATTTACTATTTTAGCTGAAATTATATTTTAAAATATTAATTACATATTTTCTAGATATGCCTTCTGCTTCCTTTCATATATCACTACATAGTATAAAACAAAGTCGCTTCCCTGTATGCTTAGATCTTTAAAACTACGCAACGGATTTTGATGCGCTTATTTTTTAATAGATAGAATGATTCAAGAGGAAGTTTTATGTATAATTTGTTAACCCGTACGAAGCCGGGGCGGGTCGCTAGTTTTATATATAATTTAGAGACCACCAATGTATTATCGTTTAATTGGTATCATCACTTTAAGCTTATACTCAATATTATTATTTATTGGAGCCTTTTTTGCTTTTAAATTTGGAGATGAGAGGAGAAGTGCGGCGTTCAGTCGTTTTTGAGTTTATCGCGAACATACAAACACACAAAACAAACAGACAGACGCGACGGGGACTTTGTTTTAATACTATTTCACACGGCTCGCTGCGCTGAGCGAAACTAACACTCACAATAAATGTATTTTGATTAAACGTATTATTGGAGAAAATTTTATCACGCTGATAACGCGTACTATGTATTTGATAAGAAAATCATGTTGCGATACGGTAATAGAAATACTGCTTTTTTTAGCCAATTCGCATAGAAAAGGGCTTATTTTTGTATGAGCATAGGCATTTCTTTACCTAATTGTCCTGTCCGGTTGATAACGATGAATTACGTTTATATATGTTTTTTATTTGTATCATGCGTGACGCACTGGAAACTTCTTTCTATTTCTTAGAATCAATAGAGCCAATAATTTGTTTCGCTCTTGTGATTCAGAAAACCCTAATAGAAGTAAGATCTGAGATCTTGTACTAAAAGTCATGTACTTATTGAATAAATAAATAATATAGAAGAATTGGGATTTGGGACCTAATGCTTTGTACAAAATAATGTAGATCGCCCTACACTGCCTACAGCCCTTACCATAAGCCTTACCGGTATTTGAGCACCAGCAATAGTGCAATCATACCTATTTAGTGCAATCATTTATAAACCATTACGCGTGTTTGATATTTTGATGTGCAAGCTAATTATAATCCACCCAACCAGTTTGTTACATTCGCAATCGTGCCGTAACCATCTTTATTCACAAAACATTGTGTATTCATCAATTTCGTCCTAAATTAGTTAAACTGGCCTGTAGAATTGTGTAATTACCTTGCATAAATTTAGATTAATAAGCGTTTTTTTAATATATACTTTTTAGGGTTCCGTAGCCAAATGGCAAAAAACGGAACCCTTATAGATTCGTCATGTCTGTCTGTCCGTCTGTCTGTCCGTCCGTATGTCACAGCCACTTTTCTCCGAAACTATAAGAACTATACTGTTGAAACTTGGTAAGTAGATGTATTCTGTAAACCGCATTAAGATTTTCACACAAAAATAGAAAAAAAAACAATAAATTTTTGGGGTTCCCCATACTTCGAACTGAAACTCAAAAATTTTTTTTTCATCAAACCCATACGTGTGGGGTATCTATGGATAGGTCTTCAAAAATGATATTGAGGTTCCTAATATCATTTTTTTCTAAACTGAATAGTTTGCGCGAGAGACACTTCCAAAGTGGTAAAATGTGTGTCCCCCCCCCTGTAACTTCTAAAATAAGAGAATGATAAAACTAAAAAAAATATATGATGTACATTACCATGTAAACTTCCACCGAAAATTGGTTTGAACGAGATCTAGTAAGTAGTTTTTTTTATACGTCATAAATCGCCTAAATACGGAACCCTTCATGGGCGAGTCCGACTCGCACTTGGCCGCTTTTTTTTGTAAAAAAAGGTCCTGACTTTGGTGCAGTCATTCCAGATCGTCACATTTATTATGATGTCGTTAAACCTTCAAGGTTAAAGTGAGTTTAAACGGTTAACTCCGAGTTAGTTGGTTAACCCTGGAAAGCGCTAGCGGCTCTTAACAAATATCTACCTACTTATATGACCTTTTCTTAATACCTATACCAGAATCGCAAAATCTGACAGTTGGATTTATCTGAGTTTGAAGTTTAGCGACTTAATTTTGGATGTAATTTTGTTATACAGATTATTACTGTTAGTACTCGAGTTATATTAATACCAGTTAGAGGGAAACTCACTAGATGACATTTAAATCACTAAAGAAAAACTCAATGACATTGAAGTAACAGTTTTTCGATCAGGTCACGTGTCCTTCTTACGTCTTACGGTCACGTGACACCTGTTACGAGTTTAACATTTTTTCCCCATCACAAAAATGCACAGCGCCGCTAAAGAAGTTTTCACTTCAAAAAATCTAAAATATGTGAAAAAGCTATGCGTAAACTTCGTGAATAAGTGTGTAAAGCAATTGTCGGCGCCATTGTCATCGAGTAATCACGATGGGAACCAACACTTCCGATGCCGATTACCGTGGATGCGTTACAAACTCGAAATTACACGTGTAATGGTTAACGATGCCATTTGTACATTTTGTCAATGTGAAAGTGTAATTGGTGTCAAAATCGGTGTTAAATGGGGATTTGGGATTACGGAATACAGGTTTGTTAGTATGTGATGGCCTCGGCACATTTATGAATCATATGTGTAAGCGTTCTTTATATAATAAATATTTAAAACTTGCGTTTCGAACACATATTACCTCACATTTATAGACCCGTCTATAAATGTGAGTTATTTTTTTTTTGCTTTAGACTAGAAAATAAATTTCTTTTTTGGCTTGACTCACGAAATGTATAGACTCCAAATTGTTTAGAAACCGATTTTAAACATACCATTTTCCTAATAAAAATGTTAAACTGAGAGCCTTTTATGAACATACCTAGTTATTGTGTGATAATAGCAGAATGAAGTGACCGTCTCATTCCACTGAGGTGTGAAATCGTGAAGTTGACTCTATTATGTTGTTGTCATGTCGATAAAATTCTTATTCTTATTCTTAAAAATATATTCAGCGACCCTGTTTTCAAAAAATAATAAAAATAGGAATACCTTATCTTTGTTAAGTGACATAAGCGACCATTAAATAAAACAGATGTTTTAATGTAGATAACGCCAGACGTGAAACAGCCGGCCGAAACGGGAAACTAAAATAAAACCTCTAAATTTAACTCCACAAATAAAAGCCACCTAAACACGAGTTATCTCAAAGCCATGTTGTTAATGCATTCTTTAAACTAGGGGCGATGTTCAAGAGTTGAAGTTACTTTTTAGCGTACTCTCTGCCTATAAGTATACATATCTATTTTCATACAGGTTTTACTACGTGACATTTTGTTAAGTACTAAAATATAAAACTATTTTATTTAATGTTGTACACTAACCTTTTTTTTTAAATTTTACATTTTTATGTTATTTCTACTCAGAAACGTAAGCTCATTCGATCCTAATACTCGTAGGAGAAAAAAAGTGTTCCAAGAGTTTTTTCCATTCCGTTGCCATTTTTTATAGACTTTGTTTGGCGGTAACGGAATGGAAATATTGCAAAATGTATGGACGATTTGTGACACTTTTTTCTAATATTCGGATCGGAAAAGCTCGTGATTCTGAGTAGAAATAATATTAAATTTCCCAAATTTTGGGGAAAAGGATAGCGTAGTTACAACTTGTGTACCTACTTACAACTTTAAAATAAAATTACCTATCTCGTCCAACGAGTTTAACGAATGCCCCAACTACAAATAAATGGTATGTAAACTCAGGTTACTTTAATGGCTCCTCTACACGATGGACCAACGCCGGCCACTCCAAGGGACGCAGCCATGCGGTAGAATGAGATTTGCAATATCACTTGCTCCCTCTAACGTATTTAACGCATAAATGCGTCCCTTGGAGTGGCCGGCGTTGGCCCATCGTGTAGAGGAGCCATAAGGTTCCGTCACTTCCGTCACACAGGCGGAACCTTTTAGTCCATAACTTACAACTACGGTCCAAATTAAGTTCCAGTAAAATATTTATCAATTATGTTGAGTATCTAATTTAGATACAGCATTAGTACGAGGGGCGTTCAAAATATTCTCGGTATTGATATCTTACGACCTCTTCTAAAATTTCTTTCGTTACTGGCCGCTAAGGTTTATTCATTGACATTAAAAAAAAGTATAATTCGAACCGAGATGGTCTTTTGTTTTTCTGCAATTGCTGAACAAACATGAACATCATGTGCGAATTGACAATGTTAACTAAATTAGAACATCGATGCGTGATAAAATTCTTGACAAAACAGGGTAAAAATCAAAAAACCATAAAAGAGGAAATGGATTGTGTTTACCGTGAGTCTGCTCCTTCTTTATCTACCATTCAAAAGTGGTCAAGCGAGTTTAAACGCGGAAGGGAGAGTATTGAAGATGACCCTAGACCTGGCCGGCCTGTAGTAGCTACTTCACAAGAAAATATTGATAAAGTGGAAAAACTTATATTGGAAGATGGTCGAGTGAAGGTAAAATCTATAGCGCAAGTAACCAATCTCTCTATTGGTACCGTACATGATATTATACATGACCATCTTAATATGTCAAAAGTAAGTGCAAGATGGGTTCCGCGAATGCTGACTCGGCTTCAAAAAGACATGCGTGTAGCTTGTTGTTCCGATTTTATTGACCTGTGCGGTGAAAATCCTGATGAGGTGCTGCAAAGAATAGTTACTGGAGATGAAACCTGGGTTCATCGTTATGACCCAGAGAGTAAACAAGAGTCCATGCAGTGGCACATTAAGGGTTCAGCTCATCCCAAGAAGTTCAAGGTCATCCCTTCAGCTGGCAAGGTCATGGCCACGATATTTTGGGATTGTGAAGGAGTATTACTAATCGATTATAAAGAAAAAGGTGTAAATATCACAGGATAGTACTACGCTAACATTCTACGTCAATTAAAGGATGTAATTAAAGAAAAGAGGCGAGGAAAGTTAACCAAAGGTATTCTGCTTCTGCATGACAACGCCCCCGTCCATACTGCTCATATTGCCAAGGCAGCTATTGTTGAATGTGGGTTTAAAACTGTTACTCACCCACCGTATAGTCCGGACTTAGCCCCCAGCGACTTCTTTTTGCTCCCCAATCTTAAAAAGGATCTGCGTGGAAATAAATTTTCTGACGATGAAGCATTGAAGGCGGCAGTGGAGGAGCATTTTTACACGAAAGATAAAAAATATTTTTACGAGGGATTAAAAAAAATAATTGATCGATCTTTTAAGTGTATGATCATAGGGGGGGAGTATATTGAAAAATAAAAATATCAAACTTTTCGTACTTGTTTGTTTTCATTCTCATACCGAGAATATTTTGAACACCCCTCGTAGCTACTTCACAAGAAAATATTGATAAAGTGGAAAAACTTATATTGGAAGATGGTCGAGTGAAGGTAAAATCTATAGCACAAGTAACCAATCTCTCTATTGGTACCGTACATGATATTATCCATGACCATCTTAATATGTCAAAAGTAAGTGCAAGATGGGTTCCGCGAATGCTGACTCGGCTTCAAAAAGACATGCGTGTAGCTTGTTGTTCCGATTTTATTGACCTGTGCGGTGAAAATCCTGATGAGGTGCTGCAAAGAATAGTTACTGGAGATGAAACCTGGGTTCATCATTATGACCCAGAGAGTAAACAAGAGTCCATGCAGTGGCACATTAAGGGTTCAGCTCATCCCAAGAAGTTCAAGGTCATCCCTTCAGCTGGCAAGGTCATGGCCACGATATTTTGGGATTGTGAAGGAGTATTACTGATCGATTATAAAGAAAAAGGTGTAAATATCACAGGACAGTACTACGCTAACATTCTACGTCAATTAAAGGATGCAATCAAAGAAAAGAGGCGAGGAAAGTTAACCAAAGGTGTTATGCTTCTGCATGACAACGCCCCCGTCCATACTGCTCATATTGCCAAGCCAGCTATTGTTGAATGTGGGTTTGAAACTGTTACTCACCCACCGTATAGTCCGAACTTAGCCCCCAGCGACTTCTTTTTGTTCCCCAATCTTAAAAAGGATCTGCGTGGAAATAAATTTTCCGATGATGAAGCATTGAAGGCGGCAGTGGAGGAGCATTTTTACACCAAAGATAAAAAATATTTTTATGCAGGATTAAAAAAAATAATTGATCGATCTTTTAAGTGTATGAACATAGGGGGGGAGTATATTGAAAAATAAAAATATCAAACTTTTCGTACTTGTTTGTTTTCATTCTCATACCGAGAATATTTTGAACACCCCTCGTATATCTAAGCTCAAAATAAATGTAACTAGTACAAATCAAAACGTCTCGTTAATAATCAACGTAACAAACTGGACCACAGTTGTATTACTTGTATTATGATGTCCTCCCAGACGTATCCGTCGACAGCGACACCCGGAAAAATCAGGTATTCTGTAAATTCTGACGTGCATGACTTGTATTATAGTACTCTATAGTTACCGAAGTTTACGGTAAGTACATAATATATTCAAAGGTATCAATTCAAAAACTACCATTTTAAAGATGATAAGAAAACTTCAAGGTGAAGAATCGTTTTTATTTTAAAACAGCACTGTAGAAGTAGATAGCCCCGCAATACTGTTATCTAGGAATGTAGCAAACGAGAACTCGGCCGAGCAGTAAAGTTTGCCGTAAAATGTTAAAAGGATTGCTTTGTTTTATTGTTTACGCTTTTGTTGAATTGATTTCTCGCTTTTGGGAACATTTTTACGGACATCAGTGTAGAAAATGTGTAAAACTGTGTTTTTAAGCATGACAAGTCGATTTTTTTACTTGATATAGGTACGTTTAAAAAAAAGATTAGTAGATATTTTATATGAAAGTTTGAGAAGCGTACGTATTATGTGACATTTTTTTTGTAAACTAGACGGAACCGGAAAGGAAGTAAATAAAAATATATTAACAAGAAAACTATATGATTGATAGTACAGTCAGCAGCAGAAGTTGCTAAGCGGGCGAGGTGTTCAAAATGATCTTGACGCGAGCGTGTCAAGGTCATTTTGAACACTACACCCGCTTAGCAACTTCTACTGCTGACTGTACATTAGGTTAACAAGAATACGTATTTCTGCAGATAAGATTGCTGTATAATATTTAGTACCTATGCTATTAAAAAAGTTATTATTACTAAAACTAGCTTAACAATAGAAATTTAATTTTTACGAGTTACTTTATGAATTAAAAAACACAACACAAATGTCAACAATATAAAGTATTAAAGGTTGAATTGCAACATGCCGTCTTGCAAACTATAATAGACGCAGTACCATGTGACGGCTGAAGTTATAATTCCATCCCTTTCAATAGCACTGGGTTTGAAAGGGATAGCTGTATGACAACAGTTGCCAATTCGTAATGCAGTTAGTATAGCCCTTCTGTTTTGCCACATTGCGTTATTTACGTTAAAGATGTTTCGCTACAGTTAGTTGCGTAAAGGCTTTGTAAACCTGATGAGTTTTTACAGTTGGCATCATTGTCATTAACTGTTTCGAATTCCCTTTATTTATTGTTAATACCGTTTTAATTATGAAGTCATTAACCTTTTAACCGCCATCTATAGAAATTTTCATCGAGCGTGCTCGTGTCGCCGGCGGTACAAAGTTTTGTCTTATTAATCAGACCGCGGCGGAATAAGCCATTTTATTTAAAGTTGTCCCCTACACTTTTTTTCAAATTTGGGATTTTTTAATGTTATTTCTACTCAGAATCACGAGCTCTTTTGATCCTAATAGGAGAAAAAAAGTGCCCCAAAATGTCCATACATTTTTCGATCTTTCCATTCCGTGACCGCCATACAGTCTATGAAAAATGGTAACGGAATGGAAATAAAAACCTTGTGACACTTTTTTTCTCCTATTAGCATTGAACGAGCTCGTGATTCCGAGTAGGTATTTAGTTTAATTTAGTTTAGTTTCTTTATTGGTAAAAAATATTTTACAGGTCACACAGGTACAATTGAAAAAAAAATAGTTATTTTACAATTCTAGATAAAAATAATATATATCAGTCTAACAGCGGTTAAAAGGTTAAATGCAATTTATATGTTTTCTATTCAATTATGTTCATTTATCTTTTATTGCTGCAACAGCTGTTGCTGTTAAAAGTCATTGTCCAATATTTTTTGTCATTTCAGATTTGTATACAAGTTTATAAAGTTTAATTCCAGTGCGTCACACGAGAAAAAGTTCACTACAACTTACCTACGTTTTATAAATCGTGACGATCAGGAACGACTTTGCAGATTTTTTTTTATCAGGATACGAATTAAGTTTTTTTTATAAAAAAAAACGAATAATTTGTCACTTCTAAAACTGACTAAGAAAATTTAATACGGTATTTGTAAATATTACCTCACAAGAAACTTTCCACATACTATACTTACCCAATGCATTTGAAAACATCCTTAGCAATTTAATAAATAAAATGATTATCAAAGTTCATTTCACTATTTGTTTATCATTAACACTGTGAAACAATGGCCTATTATTATACCTGTTCATTTTATTATTCCGTTTATAGATCCCCAGTAATAGTCGTAATTTTAGACAGAGCACTTATTAAACCATTATGGTAAATTGTAAAAGTGTGAGAAATGAGAATGTGAGGGGTGCACATGCACATACACACACATACACATAAATAAGTGAGTGTATTATTGTACAGTCGCCATCAGATATGTCGTGGATATATCGGAGCGGCCAAGGTGTTCACAATATCTGAACACGCACTCTAACGCCCAGACAATAGAGGCGTGTTCAGATATCTGTGAGAGCCTTAGCCGCTCCGATATATCTGATGGTGACTATACAAGTAGGTATGTATGTGTAGTTGATGGTTGATGTTTTGTTTTCTATTTCCGTAGCGATAAAATTATTTCCGAATAGAATGAAGTTGAACAACAAGGCGTTCGTTTCCCGTAGAAGGCAATCTAATTAGTTAGGTCATAGGTTCTAGGTTCAAGGTTTTTTTATTCGAAAACATTTTTTAAACTAATTCTGCTAATTATCCTGCAAATTCTGATTACTTTCATGTTGGCATAAACCTATTGCAAACCAAAAAGTAATAAAAATGTATATTTTAAGCACCTACGTAGTTCATGTTACATACCTATGTGACGTCATTTTATAATGAAGCAGCAAATATCATTGTCCTTTTTGTCACCTTATCTAAATACGAATTTCCCCAGAACCCCTAGTCCCTTAGTATGGGATTTTGAACAGGGCGCCAAGCGGGACGTTTCGGAAATTCAAAATCTCATACAAAATGATACTTAATCCAAACGCATGACGTCACGTCACGCTATCGAATGAAATTTACACTAGGTTTACTGTACAGTACAAGACTATTACTTATTCTGTGGTAAGTAGGTACAAAGTGTCACTTTATACATTTACAACACTATCAAACATGCTGAATATCGACTCGAATGCATGTTCCATCGTCCACTGTTAATTAACATATCGTAAACTTTATTTCAATGACACTAAGGTCTACCGATGGTCAGTTAAGAATGTTGATGTTCGATTTTAAATTCCGGTTGGAATGGACATAAACTTGCGTGAGCCGTTACGTTAATGTTGTAGCGGCATTCGAAATTCAAAAATATTGTATTTGAAAATTATGCTTTGTGGTGCCTCGCTTGTACGGTCACAAACTTTAATTGTTGATTCATTTAAGGTTCAAGCTCATTTGGAATACTTACTTATTATGCGGCAAATGATGATGATATAATTCCTCTCAAAACCTTGTCAAATGCAGAAAGTGAGGGTGAATGACCTCCATGTGAAAAAACCGTCTGCGCAAAAAAACCAAACTTTAATTTAAAGCGTTAATTCAAAGCTTTTATAACAGAATGTGCAACAATCCTGAGCACACCGGCTAATCACACGGTCCTAAACAATAGTCTAATTATAATTTAAAAAACGAACTCTCACGTTTATCAGATTGACCGTTAGCCGTTGCTGTCTAGGCTTCTAGAGTCTGTGCGGAAAGAGAAGAGTCGTGGAATGTATGGGGCCCAATACATTCCACGACTCTTCTCTTTCCGCACAGACTCTAGCCTCAGGGAACAGGTCCATTCAGTAATATTCCAGTTCGTCTCTATAGGTCTATGGCGGTTATCGTGATTCGCACTACGCTCCGATGTGTGAGCGGGATGTCGCTTTAATACGCGCATAGCGTTGTCTTGCTCAAACATCGGAGCGACGTGCGAATCACATCCAGTGTGATACTACCGCCTACCGATTAACTCAGGCAGTTATAAAGGTGACTTTCGGATGTCAAGTGCAGTTGTAGGTATACCTAATCAGAAATCACGGTTAAACTGGACGCCTAAGGATACTATTTGTAAGCTCTGTGAAGCTTAATATTATTCCTACGGCATGCGAGTCGAACTGTAAGCAAAACCAGTATAAATGCACACAAATATGGCATAAGGTAAACGTACTGCACGGAGAGAAAAAATATTGTTCGAATTAAAAACCTGCTTTCTAAAAGACGGGATTATCAAACTTTATTAATTTTTACATTTTTTTTCTAGGCGATAGAAAATAATATAATTTCAAGTAAGTTTTATTAATTTCATAGTATAGGAAATACAAAACGGTTTTACTTAATCGTGAAATTAATATTCTTTACTCGGAATAACAGATTTGTATAAATTCTATAAAACTTTCCTTGAGTTTATAAATGGTGTACTAGTTACAGTACGTAAAGATTACTAGATAATACAAATGGGATTTATTAAAATCGGTGGCTACAAATCAGTATTAATAATTATAAGTCAATTCTGATTTCTATACTTGGTAATCTTGTAATAACAAGTCCCTTTCTTATTCTTATGAGTTTTATTCTTATTTCCGTAAATAGTAAATAGCTTTATAGATATTAGTAAAGTGTACTAATAACAAGATTCCTAAACGCATTAGCCGCCCCTCCCCCGCACGCGTACTCCGTATCAGGGATGTTGCGAACATCCGCATCCGCATCCGCAACCGCGGAACATCCGCATTATTTTCAACATCCGCATCCGCATCCGCATAAAATCGATGCGGAGCTTATGCGGATGCGGATGTTGAACAAGTCGGTACAGGAACGTCTTAGCCGCGGCGTAAGTGCTAGGTAATTTCGTCATTACCTATAACGAAATCGTCTACACAGTACACTAAGAACAGTAGTGAATCTAAGGCCGCTCGGCAAGTTATTTACCTACTCTTGCGTTGGCGCTTAGGGTTGTCACTTTTATTTATAGATAAATATTATTTGCGTATTATGAGTAGCACTAGGTTTCTATTTATATAATACAGTGTGTAAATCCAATACGGGCGAATATTTAAACGGTGGTTAGCATAGGACCTAAAAAGTATATTGAGATAGATTTTACTTAGAAATGCATTGAAAATTATAACCATACAAAATAATTCGGCCCGCAATGTAAATATCTGAAGCCAAATTTCGGTGTTCACATGATACATTTGAACGTTATTAATTCTTAAAATTATTGGCCCAATTCGAGCAATGCTTACGATACTTAAGGGGCCCACTTGACTGATTATCAGTCCGCCGGACGATATCGGCCTGTCAGTTGTTCGGAACTGTCAACTTTTTGTTCTAACTGACAGGCCGATATCGTCCGGCGGACTGTTAATCAGTGGGCCCTTTTACGATGTCACAGCGCAGCGATACGATACCGATCTGTCAGTATCAAAATATTAAAAAATGACATCTTCAACCAAACACGTCTCTTTTTACATTTTGGTATCGGTATCGCTGTGACATCTTTTAAAAGCATTGTTCGAACTGGGCCGTATGTCATAATTGTTACGGATACTTTATACTGGTTAGACATAACATTAGACTCTGACAAACAGACAGACATTAAGCATAACATGTACTTGACCGAGGAACGGCCTCCGTTGACACCGCAATCCGCATTCAATATCCCTGTACCAAGAAACGCGTTTCGATAAATCACCAATAAGTACACCGGCATCATTCCAAGCTCTCATCGAATGCGAAGCATAACCAGTATAAATAGAACTCAGCTTACGTATAGTCGCTATGCGTTGGGAGTTTAAGATACATTTGGCGCTCGAAAAGTAATACCAGCCCTCGTACCCATCTTCATGCGCAAACTTTACACACTTAAATGACCTTTGATAACCTTTATACTGTTGCAATAAGATCGATAATTAGTCAGTTAAATCCGTCAGTGAAGACGCGCGAAAGTAAAACGTGGTAGCGGTCGAAACCTGTTTCAATACAAGTCTTGGCAAACCGCTCATTTTCTTACTTGACTACTAATATCTTGATCTTGATAATCCGGTGCATTGATGTGCAGGTTGGAATATAAAATGCATTTTATAAGATTTACAAGGAATTGCAATTTGTTTTCTTGTTCGTTGTGTTTTCACGATAACGTCGAGCTTTACGGCTACTATCAGTTTGTCACTGACATAAACGCCGTCGAGAACGTTTATTTTCTACACATTTCGCTCGTACTCGCATATTTGTGCAAACGAGATGTATAGAAAGTTATTTACGTTCTCGATAGCGTAAATGTCAGTTTTGACACTGTCAATGACTCATGGTACGGGCTCTGATGCTTGTAGTTAGTTTTTCAAATGTCACTATTTATTTTTGTTAAAGCAAAATGTGTGTACGGTTTCGAGCTACATATTTTAAACGCGGTATTTACACTATCCATATTTGTTTCATATAAAATGTAAATTTTGTCTTCACGGGTACCTAATAAAAAAAGCGGCCAAGTGCGAGTCGGACTCGCCCATGAAGGGTTCCGTATTTAGGCGATTTATGACGTATTAAAAAAAAACTACTTGCTAGATCTCGTTCAAACCAATTTTCGGTGGAAGTTTACATGGTAATGTACATCATATATTTTTTTTAGTTTTATCATTCTCTTATTTTAGAAGTTAGGGGGGGGGGGGACACACATTTTACCACTTTGGAAGTGTCTCTCGCGCAAACTATTCAGTTTAGAAAAAAATGATATTAGGAACCTCAATATCATTTTTGAAGACCTATCCATAGATACCCCACACGTATGGGTTCGATGAAAAAAAAAATTTGAGTTTCAGTTCGAAGTATGGGGAACCCCAAAAATTAATTGTTTTTTTTTCTATTTTTGTGTGAAAATCTTAATGCGGTTCACAGAATACATCTACTTACCAAGTTTCAACAGTATAGTTCTTATAGTTTCGGAGAAAAGTGGCTGTGACATACGGACGGACAGACAGACGGACAGACAGACGGACAGACAGACAGACAGACAGACAGACATGACGAGGTTCCGTTTTTTGCCATTTGGCTACGGAACCCTAAAAACGTGGTAAAATTGGACAGCGTTTCATTTACAACGTGAAAGTAGTTTAAAAGGAAACTTGTATTAGGTAATAAAATAAAAAGTTTAATAATATTTAACTGTTACCTAAATAAATATCTATTGACAATGTTCGGGAAAATAATCCTTGTATGTAAGTAATTATTTTAACAGTCTTGAATGATTCACGGTTAGTTTCACTATTAGACTTATATCGATCGGAATATCGGGAGATCGAAAACAATACAAAGGTAATCACACTCCATATCCCGGTCGATAAGTCTATAGTAGTTTATGCAACAGTGATATAATAATACTCGACTACGTCTCGTTTTGTAACTTCGACCCTTGAATTTTAAGAACCAATTATGAGCTGTTGCATACATTACTTTTTCTATGACAGCTGCAGCAAAAAAAAAAAAAAAAAGAAAAAAAAAAAAAAAAAAGAGTTATTATTAAAAAAAAAAAGAGTTATTATTTAAAAAAAATTGAGTTGTTATTTTAAAAAAAAGAGTTATTATTGTAAATGAAAACATACCTCTTTCAATCAAGATGATCGGAACTTGTATCTTTAAAAAAAATAAAGCAGTTGTATTATACTCATAAGATGACTGCTAGCAGTCATCTTATGAGCCTATAGACAAAGCATTCAAATGACATTGCTTTAGATATCACTGTCAGTCATTTAATTGACACATTTAAGTGCTGGAGTAGAAAAAGTAATTATTGATTAGTGTCCGAATATAATGTACCAGCTAGTGCTCTATGTTCAAAGTAATGTAGGTACTTGCCGTACTTGTAATACGGAGTAACCAAGTATATTTACAATTCAACGTTTAGTAACAATGATCTAACAAGCTAGCCCTTGTAATAATATTTAACAAAATACAATACAGTGTCGGCTGATTGCATAATAACCACTTAATATAAATGACATCATTTAGTACTGTTCTGACAATTGATTATATCGTAACCGTTGCAAACATTACGATTATGACATTGTTTTGCGTTTATTATGACAATATTATTCAACTATCATTGTACCGATAGTTTTGACGAACAGTCTTATAGGAAAGAGTTTCGACCAAAGAGTTTCGACTAACATCTTGAGACTACGTCATCTTCCTTGCGTTGTCCCGGCTTTTTGCCACGGCTCATGGGAGCCTGGGGTCCGCTTGACAACTAATCCCGATAATTGGCGTAGGCACTAGGTTCTACGAAAGACATTTCAGTCGAGGTATGTAGTTTAGTCCGAGGCTGAAATGATACCTTTCAACCGAGTTAAACAAGACTTTACATTTCGAATACGAGCAAAGTAAAATACATGTTAAAAAAACATGTCTCTAGGCTAAAAACGTGTATATTAATTTTCATAGTATTTCTTGAAATTAGTATTTCTAAAGATTTAGGTAAAAGTACCATCCTGTTGCCTAGTTTTGTTTATGGCATGGAAATTAAATACATATTAGAATGGAAATTATACAACAAATCAATTTATAACCAAATTGTAATTGCCTACGATAAAAAAAAGAAACAAAATACGTATTTGGAAATAAAAATTGCTGTTCTATGAAATGTGCAGATACGTATCACTTTCTGCATATTTCATAGAACAGCAATGACCCACTTTCAGAGCATGAGAAATGTAAAATTATTTCACTAAATATTTTAATTTGTTCCCTGTTAAAAAGTAAGTAGGTAGGTACCTAACCTAATACACCATGTTAAAATGACCGACACAACCTTAGCATAGAATCCACATCCAAATACCATACATTGAACGTACGTTATCGTGCTAGTAATGTGTTTTGTAACAATAACGTCCTTATCGGCCGCGTATTATACGTTTTCGTTTATGTACGAACGCGCTCATAAACTTCTACACATACTACAACCTTATGTATTAGAAATAAGATCCAGATTCGTGGAAATATTAAAGAAAAGCGGATTTGATGTGAATTTCCTTTTTGTGTTCATCGATATTTTCTGTTTTATGCGTTTGTATGATTTTAAAGTAACATGATTGAAATATTGTAGAGTATTTTTGTGTTACTAGGTGGAAAAACGAAGAACCAATATTGTTAACACAGATTTATTCAATATTGATTACTCGTACTTTACTTTTAATATTGCAAATTACAATGCAAATAGGTAATGTACTAAGGTACACAAAAGATTTTGGACAAAAACATTTTTATTGCTCTGTGTACCTATTACTTGATTTACCGGCGTTCAAAGAGCACTTATAGTTTGTGAAAGGACTGTCTTATTTCAAACAGATAGGATACTATCATATCCGCAGTGATGACAGGCGACGCGCTGCAGGAAATTTGTCCCCAAGTGTATCCCTGGCTTTATTTTTTCTTCGTGTCTAAGTTTTTCTAATAATTATCTAGTGCATTACAACAGGAAACATCCCTATTGCAAGCGTAAAATATAATATTATTTATCACATTGTCTTCCTCCATTGTTGCAAAGGGAATTACAATATGAGACCAGCTTTACCGTATATAAAATTTTCTTCATATCCCGTGCTAGTCAAATAGTGTAAAGCAATTAATTTCCTTTGGGATTCCAAAACATACACTTAAGGACAATGGACATAGTATGGGACACTGATGGTGTAACTGGACAGAGTAACAGATTTATTCGTAATAGGAGTAGGAGGACTACCTACATATATGTAGTATTTTTGCAATTGAATACGGTGACAGCTCACATCTCAAAACATATTTAGCGTTTTAAGGTTACAATTAATGAGGAGGCTACCTTTTGAGGTGTTTCCCTTGCGCTATGACATCCCCATGTCTTCAAGAAGCAGGTATTTAGGGTTCTCAAGTGGCTCCTCGCTCTGATGTTGCTTATGTCCATGGGCGGCGATGACTGCTTCATATCAGGCGGCTCGTCTGCTCGTTTGCTTCCTATTACATAAAAAAAGGAGATGACAGCTGTCACCCTACCCAAGCTATGTAAAAAGCAAGCCACGACTGATTTATAGTTAAATTCTGAAAAGCTTCTTGAATTCTCTTTTAAATTTGATTTTTGGGACCAGTGTATAGTGTCCCACCGTAACCGGAGAAACCGAAATGGTCCGATTTGGCTCTCGTTTCCTGCTTATAACCCGCCGATACCGAAACGAAACTTCGGTTGGACTCTACCGAAAATACAGTTTCGGCGCGGCCGAAATATTTGCCAGTTTTTAAGCACAAACCGAACCTTCGGCCGAAACATGATCTTTATGCCGAAACCTACCGAAACCGAAATTTCGGTCGGACACTACTAGCGCACCAGCCCGCGAATGTTTAGATTTATACTCCCACCTCCCACAGAACAATTTAATTAAGGACTGGCGACTTTCGGGCGGGCGAATATGTCGCTCAGCGGCTAAGTCTGAGGGCCTACCGCGAACCACGTTTGACGTGTTGCCTCCCTGTTACACTTACGTACGAATTTACAAGTGCGACAGAGAGGCAACACGTCGAACGATGGTTCGCGGTAGGCCCTCTGGCAATAAAGCGGGGAAACGCAGCAAGCGTCCTGGGGACGATGCCCCAGGCAACTTTAGGTTTTATTTTGTAATTTATATTAAAGGTACACAATGGGCCATCGCCGGCCACTCCAAGGGACGCAGCCATGCGGTAGAATGAGATAACAAAATCACTTGCTTCCTCTAACGCATAAATGCGTCCCTTGGAGTGGCCGGCGATGGTACATTGTGTACTGGGGCCTTATTATATATTCAATAAAGATTGTTACTCTGTATATGTTATCTTATTCAGTGGCTCAGGCGAATTAGTTGATAGTCCCATGTGACAAAGGCGGGTTTTGCCAACATTAGTCATACTTGTTGTTAGATTAAACAATGATATTAGACTAAACATGTTTGGAGAGCCCTTAAAATGATATGGTGGGTTTGACAAGGGTCTTGTAGGTTTTGAAATTAACCTTTAAGGGGCCCACTGATCAACAGTCCGCCGGACGATATCGGCCTGTCAGTTAGAACAAAAAGTTGACAGTTCCGAACAACTGACAGGTCGATATCGTCCGGCGGACTGGTAATCAATGGGCCCCTTAAGGTATACCTACTAAGACTTGCTTCTGCCAGGCGTGATGGCTCACTCCGCGATTTTGTCGCATCGCTACAAGTACATGCGGCTCACACCAATTTTGGGGTCTAGACATTGGGGTCCTTCCCCAGGCCTCAAATTATCTCCAAACAAAATTTAATCTAAATCGGTTCAGTGGTTGAAGCGTGAAGAGGTAATAGAGATACAGAGTTACTTTCACATGTATAATTTTAGTAGAGACTAGACTTCTCCCGCGACTCTGTTCGCATAAAAGTCGTTATTAAACTTTCAACCCTTTTTTCACCCCCATGGGAGTTTAATTTCTATAAAATATTTTTTACGTCACTCTAGGCCCGTAAGTGGGATTTTCTCCTCGCGTAGCCAAGCACTTCCTGGCCAAGGCAAGACGTAAAACTTTAGACAAACCACGGGCGGTAATTCGTAAAGCCCCAGATCGCATATTTATGGCCCAACACCTGCGATTTGGACCATTCACGAATTCACCTCCCTATGTACCTATGTAATGTACTATTTTGAGTCCAGCATACTGAGCTAGGAAATTAAATATTGTTTACACCATTTAACTTGTATGAAGAATCCATGCAAATCATAATATTTCATCAACATACTGGTATGGTAAATCATCAGTTACGTCACACATTTAATAACAAACAAAACTACCTATAACATACCTTTCGTAATTAGTTACTATCAATTAATTACTCGCCATCGTCCTAATTGCTTATTAACGACCAGCCAATTCACTATCTACGGGATCTCGTTTGACCCGTGACCCATTCCGCCCGTGACTTTCCCATAATAATTTGTAGCCGTCTAAATTTTCATTTGTTTAATAAACGCAATTTTCTTTTTTATTACAGGTACGTCATAACAATTTCTGCACGCATTTCACGCATTTTATATGACGTAAGTTGAATATCTTTTATTAATTTTAGCGACATCGTATCCCTGTTAAAATCATTTAAAATTGGACCTTATTTTATACGCAGTATGATTGCTTTTATCACAAAAAAGAATGGTGTAATGTAAATTAATAATTTAACAATGTCGTATCTATGTTTATTTTCATTTGTAAATTTAATCTTATGTCGTACGCCGTATGATTGCTTTTTCAATAAGTGTTTTAACTATAGATAGAGAGAGTAAGGTAAATCTGCAGTTAAGTTCACAGTGTTTGGTGACGGTCATTAACGAAAAGTGAGTGTGGTTATTAAATATTATTATTATAGTCGTAAATTAATGAAGGATAGTTGTAATTATTTTTTTAATTTCTTTTACATAATAGAAGAGGTTAATTAATAATACAATACCTACAGTTGGTAACCAAAACTATTTAATTAGCTAATACTATAATTTCGATATCTAGGACAAGTAGGTGCATGCTAGCTACGGTAACCGCTTATCATAAGGCGGGCAGTACGCTTGTTTACCACCGACGTGGTATATAAAAATACGCTCCTTCCTCTGATCTGTGTGGCTACCACCAGTTTGGCACTGACATAAACGCCATCGAGAACGTAATTTACTTTCTATGCATCTCGCTCGTACTCGCATATTAGTGCGAACGAGATGTCTAGAAAGTTAATGACGTTCTTGATAGCGTATATGTCAGTTTTGACAATGTCAGCTGGGCACATGATTGGCGCGACAGTATGTCGCGGCGAGATGGACTACCCGTCCCTCTTTTATTAACATGTTACTGTCGCGCCAATCGCGCAGGGGTGCAGTGACTCATGGTACGGACTCAGATGTCATAAAATGGCATAATCATAATGAGTATTTTTAGTCAATCGTAATGTAACCCGTTGTTGATAAAACTAGATAAATTGAAAGATAAGTTAAATTAACTAGTTTCAATGACTCATATAATTGTATGTATCAAGCACTATCTTTATGATCCAAAGCTTAACTAATATGAGTTCATATTTAATCGTCTTACCTAAGAAGTTAATTTCCTGTTGATATCGTAAATCCTTTTGAACCTTCTATTTTTATTAGTACCGCCTAAAATGGTAGTTTTTTTTTTACTTAAAACGCCTAAGATACGCTACTACTGATGCTTTATGACCTCTATAAAACCAACCGTTACCTGCTGATTAATGATTATGGCCGTAGACACGAATTACAATCAATTTAATGACTAGCGGAATTCTCAATCCCAATTTAGGCATTCACACTCTCTACCATTGCATATTTCTCAACAATATGGTTTTCTTTCGTACACGCTTTCTACAATAGCATATTTCTCAACAATATGGTTTTCTTTATTCTTAACATGGCTAACTCTGGCCGATCGAAACTTTCATCTGTCATTCGCTTTCGATTCGTGATTGGATTCCAAAGTTCAAAAGTCATACGGTACAATGAGTCACGTCCCATCTAAGAAGTTATTATTCATTGTTTAGTTCTGAGCCGACGTGCCATTTATTTTGTACCATCGGATTGTCAAATACAGCGTCTTCAAAAACCGATTCAACCGAATAACTCATAAATTTAGTCGCTGCAAGAAGACGGCAGGTTTTTTCTTTTTTAAAAATTGCTTTTATAAATACACAAACAGCTGAAGTACCTTATATTTGATAAAACCTGGGCTATAACCGCGAAAATCGAAGTTCTCAAATTGCGGGAATGTTTCTCTGTCACTCTAATTACACCTTCATTGGAGCAAATGAGGAAGATCCCCGCAATTTGGGAATTTCGGTTTTCGCGGTAACATCTTTCATAAAATAGGTCACTGGGTCCGTGAGCGTAGACCTCGCGAGCATTACTTACAACTGAACATGTAAGTAATGTAAGGCTCCGCCATTTTGAGGAATTTCCAAAAACAGATTCGACATAAAGAAAACTATTTAATCATCGAAATTTCTCACCAAATTTCACGGTTGATAATTGCAACCTGTGCCCTGTTTATCAAAAGCTTGTAACTTGTAATAGAAGTGGAAGTCCCTTTCTAACAAAAGCTATCAAAAAGTGACATCCGCTTGTATTACAAGTTATAAGCTTTTGAGAAACAGGCCCCTGTAGAGGAGAACAGTATAGTTACGCCCATTTTTGCCCTAGCTGAAGCGGACGCCTTCGCTAACGGTCGGTCAATAAATTCATTGAATTCTATTTAAAATGGCAGGTGTCATGCACACAAGTGTCTAGCACTTAAAAACAGAGTCAAGTCTATTGAAGAATACCTATATCAAAGACCTGAGTTTCTACAAACACTGCATACCAGGGATCGAATACCGGTATTTTTTGTATGGGAACGGAAACGGTATTTTTTCGTTCTTTGCTAATTACTTCATTTCTAATTGGGCAATCTAATAATACGAAGTCGTAACCTAAAAACACAACTGAGTCCTACATTTCGAGTATAAAATAATTCGAAAAATATGGTTATTTCTAAGTTTTTGCAAAAAACCGGTTCCGATCCCTGCTGCATACACCATTAAAAACGGTACGTCGCGTTACTAAGAAATTAAAACGGTAGTAGCGACCATCACAACAAATGTTCGAACGTTATGTTTTCTTACTACCATTAACATTGTTAACTGACAATAAACCTTATTGCAAAGGCTTAAGGTGCGTCGATGATCAGTTAAGAATGTTGTTGTACGTACACTAATGTGCTGTCATTTGCTTTATTATTCTTGTTGGTCGATGGGGCCTTAATATGCTTCTATTCATTGATTTATTGTTCGTATCGTTTGTGAAAATAAAAACATACTTAGTTCGGTTTGTGTAAGTGGTCAGACAGTATTTGCCCCCGAGGGAATGAATTTTCGGATAGTACAAGAACTCTGTAGGTACAGCTGTTGCTGATCGTACTTACATTTATGTACATCTGTCATCATATTAAGTCCGTCGGGCGGAAAATTCCGTCAACAGGCTATACCTACCTAATAGTTCGTTTTTTAAGCATTAAAAAAAGACTACGCGATCTTGACGTGTCTTTTAATTGAAAACGCTTTTTAAAAAGTCAGTATCTATTAAATTTTATATTAAAGGTAAAAATGGAAATTATTACGCTTCCGGCAGGACTTGAACCCGCAACCTCCGCAACCCATGCGTTGCTCTTAACCAATTGAGCTGATTGATTTGGAGTATCGTTCACAGACGTATCTGCTTGTTAAAAAATCGATTCAGTATCTATTACTTACGAAGGCAGAAGAATGTAAATAACCATATATGATTTATAATTGTTACATATTTGCCGTGGCTTATTTTTTAATAAAAATACATGTCAAGATTGTTTACCTTTTTTCTAATGCTAAAATAACGAACTATAGTTTCAGCAATCGCTCCTTTGTATCGAATTGACCTTTGGTAAGTATTGTTAACCGAAGAACTCAATTTCAATATTTTTCACTGTCGCACCTTTTTCGGCAACAAGTCACATTCTTTTATACAAAATCTCTCACTTCGAAGACAACAATAGGTTCTTTGTGTAATTGTGTATTCTTATTTATAAAGTAGTACCTAATATAAACGAATCTCTTTAATGAAACAGTATTTCCCCGTGAATTCATTATGTTTTTCAAATATGACAGTCAGCCGTCCATTCACGTATACTTTTTGCTCCTCAACTGATAAATGGTTCGGTCGCCATCAGATATATCGGAGCGGCGAAGGTGTTCACAATATCTGAACACGCACTCTAACGCCCTGACAATAGAGGCGTGTTCAGATATTTGTGAGCACCTTAGCCGCTCCGATATATCTGATGGCGACTGTTCAATGTGTAAGGGAAGAACCTTTATGTATGACAGAGATTCATGTTCTTTGTTGCGCTCAGAGAGTAGATAATTAATAGACTGTTAACCCTTTTCCAAAGATTAAATTTTAAGATTTAACTATAGGTCTAGATTAAGAAAAGAAACTGAAACAATATTGTCTGTACGACCGTTTGTTTCATACTTATATAAATAAATAAAATAAAATAAGTCAGATGCCATTTTTGGGAAATGTGACATGTTTTCAAATGAATCACGGATTTTTTGGTAAAACCTTATAGTTTCTTTCGGCCTGGAAAAAGGTTAAGGCCCTTTCCCATGGAGCTTTCAGCAGGAGCGGGTTTTTACTAAATCCTGCGAAATTCATTCTGTTCGCACACATTAGTTTAGATGCTGGTTTTTTTTGCGCTAGAACACCTCCCCCGCTCTTCACACCGCAGCCAAGTTAAGAGTCCGCAGGAAGCTGGGTTCTCCATACAAATGTAGTTATGTTCTCATTTTAAAGTGGCGTCATTAAATAAAAATATGCCTTCAATGCTTGTGCTTTAATTATAGTTGTGTAGGTACATACTTGGAGGATATAATCAAACGGAGACGCCATGTCTGTAATTTTCTGTACAAAACAGTCTGCCGATTTTTGCGGGGGAGGGGAACGTCAAATGTATGCGTAACGTAAAAATAGCCATGTCAGATAAACGTCAGTCCATACATTGTGTATGACCGTTGGCCGCCTATTTTCGACAGAGGGGAAAGCCTGTTAATGGCTACTCCGTTTAGTTGTATCCTCCAAGGGTACATATGAAAGTTATGACAGCAGTCAGACAAGTTAAATTACGCTTCTAAGTCAAAAGGTAAAACAAAGCAAAGAACGCACAAAGCTAAAACACAAAAGTAGCTAATAACGCCATCTATAACAATTCTGATGCACGCCTACCTCGCAATATTGTATGAAGGTTGTCAGTCTTCTACATTCACAAGCCTCTGGTTATCGAGTCTCGATTTATAGATAATGGTGTTTACGGGCCTTTCTTCGGGACGTTTTCGGCCTTTTGTATGGGAATCGGGAATTATTGAAAGGAAAATTTTATAGGTGTTCCGGAGTTGTGCAGTGTATTGTGTGAAATGTTACACGCTCGGCTGTTTATTAGGTTTATTGTTATATTAGATTTTACATGGGTCACGTTTGACACGTTGTATATTTGTTTGTTTCATTTCAAATTTGTAATTTAATACTAAACCATTTTCAGGTGTCTGATTGACTTGATTTTTTTTATACAGTCAGCAGCAGAATTTGCTAAGCGGGCGAGGTATTCAAAATTAATTTGACGGGCTTGCCAAGATCGTTTTGAACACCTGCCCGCTTAGCAACTATTGCTGCTGATTGCAATGTGTGATCGCAGTTTCGATTTCGTTTTCGGAAAATTTCGGCATAAAAATCATGCTTCGGCCGAAGGTTCAGTTTCATAATGTTAGTAGAAATTAACCCTCTTATTTTATCATTTTGGACAAAAGGAACAAGTTATTTTCAAACGGGTTTTCTTATCTGCACGGAAACTTTTATTTCGGAAACCGGTTTGTTTACACAATTAACTTCCTTAAATGAACCTTGACTGCGAAGTAAAACAATGATTAAGTCGCAAAATACTTAGACGACCTTCATTCAACCGAGACAGAGACGATTCGAACACTTTATCTATGTCAATTTGACATCAATCGCTCGTTCAAAAGTTCACTCAGACAAAAATATTGTTGCGAGAAGGGTGTATTGCGAGTAAAAATATGATATAGGTATCATATAGCAATACGCACAGAACTCGACACTAAGCGTGACGAGCTAAAGGCCAGACCATTTGTGGCCATCACATATAATTGCGTCGGAGGGGTGCTGACCTGCAGCGAGTGTAGCCGCACATTTGCTGCAAAGATTCTCTCGCAGTAGAAAGCAGTCGATGTGGCCGAAAACGGCTAGGAGATGATGATGATGATGACTAATACTTAAGAGTCACATGAACCTAGCCGCCGCCATACAATAGGTATCGAAGTTACGCTCTCATTTTAAAACGACGTTCTGAAATACCATAGAATTTGACATGAACATTCAAGTAATAAAAGATATAATATCTATGTTTGGTACTAGTACCATCGTCCACATTGTTAACTGTCCATCGGTAAACCTTATTACGAAAGGCATAAGGTCCACCCATGGACAGTTAAGAGTATTGCTGTTTGTACAAAGAACTTATATCTATCTATTTTTTTTTTCTTCTGTGATACCGTTCTGGACAGAGCAAAGTGGCGTGCTCTTGTGTTGGAGGCCAAGACTCATTTTGGGTCATCGCGCCAGCCAAGTATCTATTTTCTTTGTATATTTTTTTTTATAACCAAGATGGATAATATGTTACGTGTTCATGCCAAGTTTCATGTACCTAATTTAGGCGGGGTCCCTTTGTTTCCCATAAAGTTTTAAGTCATAATGTATTGATTGTCATAAAACTGAGAATTTTCTTAAGGTTATCCTATATATATGTTAGGTTAGGTTAATTAGATTTGTTTTATGGCAATCCTGGAAAGTGACGCGTGAGTTGTATGAGAGCGGCTGTTTGGCGGCGGTTTAAGAGTTCGAATGCCACACCAAAACAATTTCAATTAGACACGCGCTAGTGAAGGGATTTTAAAGGAAACCCAGCCCCTGATGTCGGTCATAAAATTTAACAGCACAATTACGTTAACAGACGTCTGTCTCTCTAAAGTTAGAGTGCGGGGTCGGAGTTGGCGTTAGGGGACCAATTACTGACTCTACTGCGTTGTCTGTACAGATTACCTAGCCTAGATTCTGCGTCTTGTACAAATACTCGCAATTAGGCGAATAAACTTTAGGAACGACACACAGACAAGAAATCCTCAGGATGTCTTGTCTCTGGAACGACACTTCTGTCCACTGTATAATATAATTTTCTGTTATAGGTAAAAACAAGTGATTTTCTCTATGATAGACACACAGTTAAGACTATTATTAAATTTAAAACGAGATTTCTTGGTAACCCCAGAGTCCTTTTTGGTGACGCCAGAATCGTGAAGAGTGTCGGTCTAAATAAAGTTGATTCGCCCAGGCATCACACAAAATCGCGATAGCGCCATTTTGATTAAATGAATGGCCCTATTCGAACAATATCACAGCGATACGATACCGATCTGTCAGTGTCAAAAGTGACGTTTTTGGTTGAAGAAATATCACTTTTGACACTTACAGATCGGTATCGTATATCTGTGACATCTTATAAGGGGGTTATTCGTCGACCGCCATTTTGGTAACATAGCCTTGTGATTAATTTCTTTGTTTTTGCTTATTAATATTGTTTAAAGTGTAATATTGATAGCGTATTATGCAGTAAACTAATGTGGAAGTGTGCAGATAAAGAAAAAATAATCATGAAACGCGTATAACCACCATTCTGGCGTCAACGCCGGGTAGCCCACGCGGGTTCTTGTAAAGTCTAGCTATCGCCTTACAAGAACTGAGAACCAGACTACCGAACAACGTCGTGCTCTAGAGCATTTATTTTGGTATTTCTACCTCTAACCGTGGCTGGCTAGAGCCCTAGAGGCCATAATTTTATACTTTTATACCGTACACTGGCTGAATTTTATTACAAATAATATTAATTCGATCCCACGTGGGATCCACTTTGACGTTGGCGAAATCATCGACAGTATCGATGGAGCCATATTACCCAAAGATTGATTGACATCTTATAAACATTGTTCGAATACGGCCGGAAGCATATGGTTATACGTCCCTTAATACGAGCGCTTAAGCTTAATGCACTACGCGTCTTACAAATGCTCTATCTAATGTGTTTAACTCTCATGATTCCCTGTCCCCACAGGGATCGGGGGGTCTGAAATATTGACCCTAAAAGGCCATTAGTGCCCCGTTACAGCCGTCGATAAGCCATCTCGGACCGTTTAGGATATAGCGTTACGATTGAGGTCGGCGAGGTCGTTGAACAAATCGAGGATTTAGTCCTATGATGCCTCTCAAATTGGATATTTGATCTTTGAATTAGTTTATTTTAATTAAAGTTTATTGTACTGTTTCGTTAATCGTTATTCCCGTGGATTCCAATAGATTCAAAGGGGGGAAGCAGGCAGCGTATTGAGGATAGTTGACGACCGCTTCTCCATACAAACGTAGTCGTCATTTTCCTAGCTGGATAATAATAAGATAAGATAAAAGATAATCACAAAACATGTACGAACATGTCGGATCCCTTTGTTTGACATAATAATTGAAAGTCATAATGTAATGATTGTCAGATTATCATTAGTCATAATTCTGAAACCGTCAACTTTTCAGGAATTTCCTAAGGTTATCCCATGCATAGGTGTTAGGTTTGTTTTATGGCAATCCCGAAAAATTACGCGTTTCTGAGAAAAACCAAATTATGACTAACGAAAATGCGGACAAACGATACATTATGACTTAAAACTTTATGGGACACAATAGAGACCCACGAATATGTACAGACAACAACAGCAAGAAAAGAAGAAAATCATTAAGTATGTGCATCACGAAATTCACGAAATGGACCCAACTCAGCATAATGCTAGCTATAAAGCCAGCGCTGGTCTTCGTAGGGCCCATTCGATGATATGCAATTATTACTTATAGCTGGTCAACCAAATCTTGTCAGTAAAAAAAGGCGCGAAATTCAAATTTTCTATAGGACGATATCACTTCGCGCCTACATTTTTCAAATTTGCCGCCTTTTCTACTGTCAAGATCTGTTTGACCAAGTATATTTATTTTATTTTAATATTCAAATAAGTTGCACTATAGAAGGTTTACTTACATAAGTACAAATCTATGCATGTTTTTACGTTTGGTATCGGATGGGTGTACACCCACGGAATTCGGTTACTATATCCCGTGAATGTACACGGTACCAAATTCGATAACAAAACTGTTATTTTTCCTGTTGATATAACTGCTAACGCCTTGCTGTGGGTAAGCGAAGCGAAAGATTAATTATTTTGGACATAATTATTTATAGACTCCAGTTTTAATAAGCAATTATGATGAATATTTATAAACGTCTGTTAAGTTAATCAGCTGATGATCATTGTTTGTCCCTCTCTGTGGCATAAGGACAGATAGATAGGGACAAACGACGATCATCAACTGATTAGCAGCCGTTTATGAATAACGCCTGAACCTGTGGTGGTAATCAGTGAGTTTGGCTTGTCACCTGACGATATCTTATATATTGACATTAAATAATATATAGCATGTGCCTATTTTAATAATACGTGCATTGCACAGGCTTGGAATGTTCACTTCTTATGATGAGTGAAATTAGTACAAGAAGATCTTCATTATACGCAAATCAAATAGATAAGTGTTACAATGAGGTAATTTTGTAACTGAAATGTAATTATTAGCCGATGCTAAATATGTAACTACATATTTTATCCGAATGTACAGTCTGCCGCAGAGAGAGGTGACCCCCTTGCATAGAAATTTGTTTGCAGAGGGAGTCAACTCTGCAGCTGACCTTCCAACTTCCAACGCTTACGTATACCTTCCAACTTCCAACGCTTACGTATACCTTCCAACGCTTACGTATAATAGTCGAAAACCAATCCTAAACCTTATTTTAATGGAAGTAAGGTCTACCAACGCTCAGTCAAATTAGCACACCTATGCGAATTCACACGAAGATTCGACGCGTATAAAAGAAACGTACCGTTATACGGCCACGGAATTATGTAGATTAACTGACCTTCGGTGAACCTTATATGTTGGAAGTAAGGTATATTATCAGTTAACCGTGTAGAAGCCATCTTTGACCGGGCCCGTTATGCTGACCATGCGACCATTCGCATCGTATTGTTCCATACATTACATGTGTTCGTGTGTGGAATGTCTTAAGAGACTGATAAGTGTCTGTTTACGAACAAAAATATTTTTATTTCTATTTCTAAATGTTACTATCGCCATTAAATATACATATAGGATGCGGCCAAGGTGCTCAACTGCTTACTAATATCTACACATGTTTACGGCCTAATAATAGGTTTTGTTCAGATATTTGTGAACAGTGAACACCTTATAGTCGCTCCGATATTCAGATGGCGACTATCTACTGATTTATTGTTACATTAACAAAGTAAAGGCTAAAAAAGTTACAAATCAGGCGGTCATTTTTTTTACCTTTATCAACCTTTGGCACACAATTTAAAATAATATTTATTAGGCAAGCTTGCTCAACATAATTATGCGTTGGGCTCAAATATTTATTAGGTATTTGAATTACCTACTACTTATTTATAAATGATCGGAAAATATCACGCGATATGTGTTAATTTCCTTCCTCATATATGTTTTCGCAACTGTTAACAATCAAAAACTATGTATCAAATACTAAAAATCGACCTATGCCGCTGTGGCCCGGTGGCCGAGTGGCAACAAGCACCTCCCGCGTTAGCATCGGACGCTGGTTCGATTCCAGCCTAGGGCACTGGAGGCCTTGGTCACTTTTTCTTAGTATATGACATTTATTTATTTATTTCAGTTTGTAAGCCTTAAGCAGCCTTACGGTAATAACTTTACATAATGATTATTGTCCAAATTCCCGTCATTTGCGCTTATTGTGTCTCTTAAGCCTTTCTTACACTACCGCAGTCGATTAAGGCCGCTAGTATTACATGACAGGCTACCATCATATTGACGTTAAGTTTCGATGACGGCAACGTGAACCGAACATAATGATGGTCATACAGTAAATTATAAGCACATGTACCTTATGTCAATGGTTCAAGGTTGAGAATTGTATACATATTTATGCCTTCCGTTAATAATGTTAACTGATAGTTTGTAAACCCTATTCCAATGATATAAGGTCCATGTTAAGTTATGTGTTGATGTTATGTTAGTATTAGGACCGATAGATGAGAACGTCTTTTGAACAAATTGAATATGGCTTCTCATTTTACTTGTGGAATGTTCATGTCGATTAACCTGCGCAGAGACCTATAAAAAAGCGGCCAAGTGCTAGTCGGACTCGCACATGAAGGGTTCCGTATTTAGGGGATTTATGACGTATTAAAAAAAACTTCTTACTAGATCTCGTTCAAACCATTTTTCGGTGGAAGTTTGCATGGTAATGTACATCATATATTTTTTTAGTTTTATCATTCTCTTATTTTAGAAGTTACAGGGGGGGGGGACACATTTTACCACTTTGGAAGTGTCTCTCGCGCAAACTATTCAGTTTAGAAAAAAATGATATTAGAAACCTCAATATCATTTCTGAAGGCCTATCCATAGATAACCCACACGTATGGGTTTGATGAAAAAAATTTTTTTGAGTTTTAGTTCTAATTCTAAGTATGGGGAGCCCCCAAAATTTATTGTTTTTTTTTTCTATTTTTGTGTGAAAATCTTAATGCGGTTTACAGAATACATCTACTTACCAAGTTTCAACAGTATAGTTCTTATAGTTTCGGAAAAAAGTGGCTGTGACATACGGACGGACAGACAGACAGACATGACGAATCCATAAGGGTTCCGTTTTTTGCCATTTGGCTACGGAACCCTAAAAAGGTCTCCTGTTCCATTCTAATTTGAACTTTGTGTTGACAAAATAAAATTTCATTTTGCTTGGCAAGGTTTGACGTATGGGCAGCTAGAGATTAAAGTGGTAAGTAATTTTGTTTTTTGTGTTTGGAATTATGTTTGTTCAAGTGTGTAATTGTGACGTACAAATATACAATAGGTATTGTTAATTAAGTCAAGGAGCCGTCTCTTTGTGATGTGCAGCGTTTCTGATAGATGTTCGATATCTATAAAATGTGTAATCTGGGCTCTTAAGGGTTGCGGTACTTACGTACTTTTTAGAGTTTGTGCCCAAAGGGTAAAAACAGGACCCTGTTATTAAGACTCCGCTGTACGTCTGTCCGTTCGTCTGGCTGTCACCGCACCGGTGTCAGGTTGTACTTGTAAGTATCTCATGATTCTCATGAACCGTGATAGCTAGACAGTTGAAGTTTTTACAGATGATGTATTTCTGTTGCCGCTGTAACAACAAATACTAAAAACAAAATAAAATAAATATTTAAGTTGGGCTCGCATACAATAAACGTGATTTTTTTGCTGTTTTTTTGCGTAATGGTACGAAACCCTTCGTGCGCAAGTCCGACTCGCACTTGGCCGGTTTTAAATAGTAAGAGTTCCCTAGCGACTTTCATATTGATTGTCACTGTGACAAGGTACGAAATAGTTTGGAAATTAAATTATTTTACTGTACAAAAAATGCCAAATACATGTTTCTTGTAGAACTCTCCTTTAATTTTGAATTTATTTTATTTTTATTATTTGTTGTTGCGCTAATACAAATAATATGTAAAAACTTTTGTGTACTTTTACTTTTCGTTAAATGTATGGCGTTCTATAAAAAAAAACATTTAGGGGAGAAGTGGCGTGAAGGAGCCACGTACTTTAAGAGCCGCTTGCATTATTTCATGCCACTTTTCCCTTACCCACCTAGACGTTCTGCCTGTCTGCATATAACCCAAAACAGTTAATCTAACTAACCAACATACTCGTACGGCACGCTCCGTTGAGCATAAACCATAACTGGCTAGTAGGCATTGTTTACATAAAAACCAGTCAAGCACGAGTCGTACTTTAAGACCTGGGATCCTGAAACTGTCACTCAAAGTCAAAGTCACCAATACTCGTACGACAATTATTTGTGCGAGTCCGACTCGCGCTTGAAGGGTTCCGTACCATTACGAAAAAAACGGCAAAAATATAAATTTTATTGTATTGTATTATATTCTGTTTTTAGGATTTGTTGTTATAGCGGCAACAGAAATACATCATCTGTGAAAATTTCAACTTACTAGCTCTCACGGTTCATGGCCTGGTAACAGACAGACGGACAGCGGAGTCTAGTAATAGGGTCCCGTTTTTACCCTTTGGGTGCGGAACCCTAAAAACGATGTTTAAGAGCCAACAGGAGTGGTCATTTCTCCATACAAACGTACTCGACTGTTTCCTCCGTGGGTTTTGAAGCTAGAGCAATGATTTTTTCAACACAGATTAATATTGTCAATATCTGTGTCGGACCGTTTTGCTTTTTTTGATATTTTTGTTTTTTAAGGCGCTAGAGCCCTTCAAAAATGGCCAAAATGGCCTAATTGACTATGCCGCAATGAGAGGCGTGCTATTCAAAACTGACATCAATTAGTCAAAAAATCAAAACGGTCCGACACAGATAATGTCATAATCATTTAGATTTCCAAATTTGGTTACGATTGGGTAAGTTTTGGAGGAGGAAACAGTAGAGTACGAAACCTCGATTTTTGATATTTTTACGCAGGATTTTTCGCCTTGTCCTTATCGCACTAGTTTTAGGAGCCGCTTCCGTTAGCGAGACGGGTATATTTACCTAAAATATTTTAATCTTAGCTCCTGTTGGCTCTTAATATACATCTATGGCGATCATAGAGTACTTACTTACTTAAGTGCCCCAAATTAGGCGAGCCGATGGGAGCCGAGGTTTTTGAGCGCTTCGGCATTGATGTACAGTCGCCATCAGATATATCGGAGCGGCCATGGTGTTCATAATACCTGAACGCGCACTCTATCGCCTTCACAATAGTGTTCAGATATTTGTGAGCGCCTTGGCCGCTTCGATATATCTGATGGCGACTGTACTTTTACTTTACAGTCATACTAGGTCATAGAGAAAAAAATACATAGAGTGCTCACTCCATACATCAGTTTTAGTACCAAAAAGACTATTAGCATCTAGCATCGAGTAGCGGAACTACCAGTACTGCTACTTGACAATAGATGTAGCACCGACCGGAAAGTCTTATGCTGTTGAGATAAGACTTTCCGGTCGGTGCTACATCTATTGTCAAGTAGCAGTACTGATAGTTCCGCTACTCGATGCTAGATGTAGACACTGAAATTAATAGTCTGAAGTGATGTATGGAGTGAGCACTCTTGTCTTACTATATTTCTCTATGTACTAGGTACACTTAGCTGTAGACCCCTCCCTCTCACAACTATATCCATGTCGGTTTTTGTATACTGAACCCTAATAATCGACCATGTTTGTAATTCTGAACAATGGCACATAACTAGGTACTTGAGTACCAACTCTAGTACCTACGAGTACACGTCTATACGTGTACTCGTAGGTACTAGAGTTAAGCAGTTGAAATACAGTCGCCATCGGATATATCGGAGCGGTCAAGGCGCTCACAAATATTTGAACACGCCTCTATTGTCAAGGCGTTAGAGTGCGTGTGCAGATATTGTGAACACCTTGGCCGCTCCGATATATCCGATGGCGACTGTACATGCTTTAAAGAACTTCTCAAAATGTTTATTTGACACTTATTTTCTTTGCAATAGAGTCGAATTAGGATCAATCTGTTTTATCGCTGATTGTATCAGGTATTGTAACACCGTTTCGGTTGTAAGCAATCGAAATAAGCATTTTATGAATGTGGAATAAAATTACGAAGAATTTCGTACAAATTTACCTCAAGCAATCTCGATCTAGTACACTCTAAATTCAGCGTAATTGAAAAAGGCCGTAAGAGACTGCCAGGTGACTTTATTTTTTGAAATCATCTCCCTGGGGTTGAAAGAGGAAAGACCCAATATCTTACGGCGTTGTAGCCATTATTGAAAAAACAATAAAACGTATTTAGACGTAAATTTACCGCTATTCAGCGTACTAATGCGTAGGTTTTAAGGCGGTGTAAGAAGCAAACAGGATCATTAATTACGTTGTACATACATATATACATATGTATAATATCTCTTGGGATACAGCGGTGTTTACGTATTATGTATGTACATATATTTATTGGGATACAGCGGTATTACCTGTATAAATACATTCTCGTAAAATGTATTAAGCCTCTTTGGAAAGAGGTTTTCAAGGAAGGGCGATTTCTATAGGCCTTAGTGAAGTTATTATGGTTGACTATGTGAAGTTGTGGTTGAAGGTTTGGCTGCGGGCGACTGATTTGTGGGTAAAGGAAATTTAGGAAATTTTTAATGAGTTCAATTTCCTAATTTCGTCTTTCCAGCTCATCTTCTTCTTTCTCGGGCCCTCATTGCTGAGAATCGCGAGCTTATGTGATTTGTCTCCATTTTGTGCGGTCATAATAGACAGGTGGAAATCGGCCTGTTTCGAGAAAAGTCGTCGACATCTCTTCTAAATACCTAAAACTGGTATGGATGTGTTCCTCGTGATCTCTAGAATACGAAATGACCGGTTTTAGTTTATGGAGTGGGGGACGGGTCGAAAAAAAGGGGGGCAAAGATGGCGGCCGACCATTATTGATATTTGTTCACATCTTGAGTCCTATGGGACCGATCGGTTCGTGTGAGGTGTCGTTTGAAAGAGTATTAAACGTGCTATTATTGTTTCATAATAACCGTAGTCATAACTGTAGTCGTTTACAAAATATTTTAAAATATTTGATTTTATACCGTGCATGGATGGCATAAGTACTGATTAAATATGCGCCTAACTCAATAAATTACAACAATACCGCAATTATTTTATTACAAAATATACGAGACATTTCATTAGCTTACCAAAAACATAAGTTTTATTGGCGTATGATATTATATAACCAATTAATAACGAATTTTGTTCAGCATGGGTCACTACGCACCGTCACGTAAATGGCGGGCGACCGACGTAAACTTTTCATTATTTCTCGGGTTCTATTTTATTGATCAATTGCTGATAGGTACCATTTGAAAGGTTATTAAACGTACAATAAATGGTTTCTAATAGCCGTAGTCATAACTTTAGTAATTTACAAAATATTTTAAAATATTTGATTTTTTTACCGTGCATGGATGGCATAAGTACTGATAAAATATGCGTCTAACTCAATAAATTATAACTTTACTCCAATAATATTCTTACAAAATGTACGTGAAATTTCATTAGCTTTCCAAAAATATAAGTTTTATTGGTGTATGATATTATATAACCAAGTAATTACGAATTTTGTTCAACATGGGTCACTAAGCGCCGTCACGTAAATGGCAGGAGATCGGTGTCAACTTTTCATTATTTCTCGGGTTTTATTTTATTGATCAGTTCGTGATAGATACCATTTGAAAGAATATTAAACGTACTATAATTGGTTTTCAATAACTGTAGTCATAACTTTAGTCATTTTCAAAATAATTGAAAACATGATTTTTTACCGTGCATGCACATAAGTACTGCTAAAACATGGTTCTAACTTAATAAATTATAACTTTATCGCAATTAATGTATTTACAAAATATACGAGACATTTCATTATCTTTCCAAAAACATAAGATTTATTGGTGTAAGGTATTATATAACCAAGTAATCATGAATTTTGTTCAGCATGGGTCACTGCGCACCGTCATATAAATCCCAACAAACAATTAGGCGACACTTAGCACCTATTTTCTTACCTAAAGACAGCCTGGCTCTAGAATAGCTACATCTATAGTCTTAGTTTACAGTTTACAGGCTCTGGTGAGATAAAAGTGTTTAAAAGGTTCATCTAAAGATTTAAGATCTACAGTAGCTGTTTTGGGCGCTATATTGCATGTTAAGCTGCTAGTATTATAGCTTATAGCTCAAAGTGAATTGAACAACCTTAACATCTATATGAGTAATAATCTGCAATTTGCACTTAAGGTTCTAAACGCGTGATAAAGCCTTCTACTTATAGCTTTTTATATCGCAATCGCTACTTAACTCTCTTGTATGACTTACAGTCGAACAGAGAAGTTATGAGTCGCTATTATAGATCTAAGATCATGTAGTTACAGACGAGCGTTATTTAAATACCGTAGTACATCTTATAACTGTCAATAGAGTCATACTTACAAGCTAAAACTACAATGCCAAACCCCAATGAATCAATAGGTAAGCAAAAACTATAAATTAGACCGTAAAATAAAATAGTAAATAAATATAATATAGATAGTTTACTCAATATTGACATCTTACTATTACTATACTTAAAACCGGACTTCACGGATAGTTATTATGTGGACATACGCTGCTACTCAAATAGTAGTCACTTATTTTGCATCCTGGAGCGTGCGGCGACAAATATCTCTTTAACGCCACAAGCCTCAGAGGGCCTACCGCGAACCACGTTCGACGTGTTGCCTCCCTGTCACACTTACGTACGAATTCACAAGTGCGACAGAGAGGCAACACGTCGAACGTGGTTCGCGGTAGGCCCTCAGATCTCACTAAAAAGGTGATTTTAAATTATTAACTACGGAGTGGGTTTGAAAACGTTTTACGTGTAGACGCGTGAGTCAAATAACAACACAGATATTAAGTACTTCATATGCAGTGGTTTTGCAATCATGAAAGCTACGAACTTAACGATGTTATGAACCTAGAACTGGGCTTTTGTCAAAAGAGTCAAACTATACTTAAGTTTCCTGTGATAAAAAAAGAAAACAAACAAACCATCATTTATATCGATATTTTATCATTTTGGATACCTACATTACTTATAAAATTTACTGTCAAACAATAATAGAATGCTGCTGGTCTACCAGGCGCTCGCCGCGCCGTGTGTTTGCTTGCTTGGCGAAATTGGTCCTGGCATACCTACATATATGTTTATAGTTGTACGGTAACTAAACAATATTTTTGGAAAGTTAATAAATAGTTTGCTCATTTTACTCTAAAAATTTCACGCTATATTTACTACATTATCTCTTTCTCAAATTATTTCAGTCACTAAGCAAACCTCTAAGGTAAAAATTAAACATTTTCTTTAATATTTTTAAAATGGTTATTTTGGGCCTCAGATTTCAAACAATCGAGTATTCACAGAAAATTTAATATGCTTGCAAATGGTATCCACCATGTATCAGAAAAATAGAACCTGAAATATAATGAAAACTCAACGATGGCCGGGCTCCATTTACGTGACGGTGCACAGTACCCATGCTGAACAAAATTCATGATTACTTAGTTATACAACATTATAAAGCAATAAAACTTATATTTTTGGATAGCTCATAAAATTTCCCGTATATTTTGAAAATATTTATTGCGGTAATGTTATAATCTATTGAGTTAGAAGCATGTTTTACCAGTACTTATGTCCATGCACGGTAAAAATCATATATTTTCAATTATTTTGTAAATTACTACAGTTATGACTACGGTTATTAGAAACCAATTATTGTACATTTAACATTCTTTCTAATGGTATCCATCACCAATTGATCAGTAAAATAGAACCCGAGAAACAATGAACAGTTGTGGTCGGTCGCCCGCCATTTACGTGACGGTGCGTAGTGACCCATGCTGAACAAAATTCATCATTACATGGTTATATAATACCATACACCAATAAACCTTATGTTTTTAGAAAGCTAATGAAATTTCTCGTATATTTTGTAATAACATTAATTGCGGTAAAGTTATAATTTATTGAGTTAGACGCATGTTTTGTCAGTACTTATGCCATCCATGCACGGTAAAAAATCATATATTTTAAAATATTTTCTAAACGACTACAGTTATGACTACAGTTATTATGAAGCAATAATAGCACGTTTAATACTCTTTCTAACGACACCTGAAACGAACCGATCGGTCCCATAGGACTCAAGATGTGAACAAATATCAATGCTGGTCGGCCGCCCACATTCCCCCCCTTTTTATCGACACGTCCCCCTCTCCATAAACTAAAACCGGTCAATTCGTATTCTAGAGACCACGAGGAACACATCCATACCAGTTTTAGGTATTTAGAAGAGATGTCTACGAAAATCGTGAAGGAGACGACTTGTGTTTAATTTAACGCCAGACTATAAGCCGTGTGGACTGCACGGTGCAGACTGCCGCTAACTCACCTCTTCATAACGTTCGTCCATCTCATACGATACGTGCCCGAGCACGTTTGCCATTCATTCGGCCTAAAATCATATGTTTCTACATCAATGCATATGTCCGAAAAATCTTAGGGCTCGCTCATACGAGCAACATGCTGTGGAGAGCCGAGTGGCAATGTTGAGCTCTCTTAGAATTTCAAGTCCCAAAGCTCAAATATAATGTTTTCAAAACAATCGATTAGGCGGTAATTGCCGTTTGCCGTTCCCGTTATAATATTAATGACGTATTTATGCCTTAACGACGGCCATCAAAGAGCCATGGGCGCGCGTTAGCTGCAATGAGTACTTGATTTATCGTCAGCCATTTTCGATTTTCATTGTAAGTATGTTCTTTGTTGTACGGTTTTGGTAAATTTATTAAAATTCTTATACTTAGGTGTTAATTGCTTAGTTGTTTAATTTCTAGCAATATTTTCCTACATGAGTAAGTAGTACCTGTCTGGAATCAGAAAAAGAAAACTGACATTTGTGGGCAATGGGTTAGTATAGGTAGGTACATACACATTTTATGAATGAATGTTACTTTTATAATTTTAGACCAAAAATTGTTTTGATGTCAGTTTATTTATCTATTTCTGGATAAGGTAAACGTACTAGTGCTCGACATGTGCTAATGCCCAAAAGATGGCACCTTGCTGTCACCTCTATTGACAATGACTTAAGTTTCAAGATGACATGTATGTACCTACTGTGAGACCGCGTCGAGCACCAGAGGGACTACCGCGAAAACCGACTTTCGCAAATTGCGGGCATTTTCCTCTGTCACTTTAATTACGCCTTCATTGGAGTAAAAGAGAAAAATCCCCGCAATTTGCGAAATTCGGTTTTCGCGGTAGCTTCTCTGAACGTTTACCTTACTATAGTAAGCGGTTGTATCTACCAACCTTCATGTCAGTTGGACAGTTTTTCTATAAAATCACATTCGTGAATTAATTAATATTGTAGTTAGTCAACTTTACATCCATTTTTAGGATTCCGTAGCCAAATGGCAAAAAACGGAACCCTTATAGATTCGTCATGTCTGTCTGTCTGTCCGTCTGTCTGTCCGTCTGTCTGTCCGTCCGTATGTCACAGCCACTTTTCTCCGAAACTATAAGAACTATACTGTTGAAACTTGGTAAGTAGATGTATTCTGTGAACCGCATTTAGATTTTCACACAAAAATAGAAAAAAAACAATAAATTTTTGGGGTTCCCCATACTTCGAACTGAATCTCAAAAATTTTTTTTCATCAAACCCATACGTGTGGGGTATCTATGGATAGGTCTTCAAAAATGATATTGAGGTTTCTAATATCATTTTTTTCTAAACTGAATAGTTTGCGCGAGAGACACTTCCAAAGTGGTAAAATGTGTGTCCCCCCCCCTGTAACTTCTAAAATAAGAGAATGATAAAACTAAAAAAAATATATGATGTACATTACCATGTAAACTTCCACCGAAAATTGGTTTGAACGAGATCTAGTAAGTAGTTTTTTTTATACGTCATAAATCGCCTAAATACGGAACCCTTCATGGGCGAGTCCGACTCGCACTTGGCCGCTTTTTTTACTTTCAAGTGTAAGCAACGAAGCTCTGAACCTAAAGAAAGTAATTTGAACTTAAAGTAAATTAACTCGTAACAGCCGACTGCTAAGGTACCGTATTGTATACCTACGAATTTCAGCTTGATTACCTTAAATTTGGCTTGTTAGCCATCTTAAGGAGGTATAATTACACTTGATTTATTATTTTTTAATCACTTCCTTTCCAGAAAACCAAGACTCAATTAGCAATTCAAGGCCAAGGTTTCGTTCGCGAAACATTTTAAAAATTCACCACGCAAGCGCCGGGAATTCCCGTCTCTATTCCCTTTGAATAAGATAAGCCTTAGAACACACAGCTACTTTCAAGTCGTTCCGCTATCAGACGAAATTAATTTATTTAAATTAGCCCTGCCTTCTGGTGGAGTCTTTTTGCTCCTAAAATTTAACTTTCCTTTTTGACAGCGATCCTCAAAGGGAGTTAAGCCGATATGAATATGAGACTGTTAGCGCCTGAATCCAAAATGTATATAAGGCGTTTGAAATTAGAATGGTGTAAGCGACGTTTGAGCTTTTGAAGACGTGGCTTTGAAAAGAACGATCACACAGGAATCGCACGTGTAGGTATTTTTTGTAATAATATAATATGTATGCGAGTTTAAAGGTATCTTGGCCCACAGATACCTTAAAACTCGCATACCTACATAGACTACGAGCCACTAGTTGCCATTTAATTTCGTTATTTAAAAGAAATGGTAAGAATCGTCAAACATATGACTTAAATCACATGATGTAATTTCAAACATATGACTTAACACTTAAAGTGTTTTAAGTGTTAAGTCATATGATGAAAGTGTTTTAAGTGTTAAGTCATATGATATAATGATAACATTTAAAAAATCGCGGGACTCTTTTGGATGGGACCAGCCCAGGACCGGGATAAGTGGCGTACACGAAGAGAGGCCTATGCTCAGCAGTGGGAGACTGAAGGCTAAAATGATGATGATGACATTATTATGGAATGTAGTTATGAAAGAAGACATAGATTTCTATGACACATTAGATAAATATGTCGCCTATGCTACAAAGGTTTAACATCACAGCCATTTATATAAAATATAAAACTAGACTAGACGAGATTTCTCAATGAATCAGACAGGTCCGGACTATTCACAAATCAATTTAAGTGTAAGCCCTTAGTTTAGTATAACTTGGACCCGAGAAAAGCACATAAAATATATGCTGTCGCAATTTCTTTAACGTACCTATTGCAAATGATATATTTAAAGCGTGACCAGCAACGTTAATATAAATTATTTGCTCGTGCCGTGTTACAGGCCCCACACCCGTTGTAAACATTTGTAAAGTAAAATAAAAGTTTATAAAAATTGTTTATCTACCCAAATATCATAAACCCTCCATGATGCGTCCAAGAACCACACATTATGACCACCATAAAAATATACTGTTTTGTTAGAACAAATTTCTTACACAAACAATGTTATTATTGTTAAATAATAACATCGATTTCGATAATATTATGCATTCAAATTTCGAACATCTTTGAAAAACAAAGAAATTTGATTTGACCTCTATTCTAATATCAGTCGAGATGACGTTTAGTTCGGAATGAATTGTTAATTTTCAAACAAATTTGACAAATGTCGCACGTAAGTAAGATATCGAAAGATATGATAGTTGGGGCCGACTCTAGTTTGTCTCTGAATTAAAAAAAAACTATGACAGCTGCCAGAAAACTTTTCAATACTGCCATTACAGGTTCAAATTTGTTTTGTTGCATAAAATTGTTCAATTTGTTGAATTTAAACCATAAAATGAGCGATCAAGATGATATAGATATTTCGGCGACGCCTCCTGATATCCGTGACAAAGCAACTAACGTTATAAATGACTTATTACCAGCTAAGTCAAGGAAACAATACAAAGGAACATACTTCTGTCCGAGCTGGGCAAGTGAATTATAATAATTGCACCATCCAAACTGTAGGTAAATAATTATTATTGTTCTAAATCAATTTCTTCATTTTCGCATTTGTTTTCTGTTTTATTTTACTAATAATTATTGTTAGTGGCCCTGAACAACACCGCGATGCCGGTCATAATATGCGGCTCCTGAATGCATCATGAAGGCTTATGATATGTGGGTAGATAAAGTAGTGTATGTAACTGTACATAATTAGGCATTAAAACACTCGTGTGATCCTTTTAAGAAACTCACTTCGTTCGTTTCTTAAACCCACACTCGTGTTTAATGCCCTTCATTATGTACAGTCACATAAACTACTATTAAGCTAGTCTCACATTAATAACTTAAAACAAGAGTCTATTTCATACAGGTTCAACTAATGGGTAAGCGTTGAGTGTTGTTAGTAAAGACTTCTACACCAATCGCTAACGATTGCGATGAAAAATAGCCTCAAGCTATCCAACCAACTATGATCTTCGACCACCTATAGTTATTACTTATCTTCAGCTGACTGTGACACTGGTACTGACTCAAATACGGTAAGTGAACATACGCAACGTTTACTAGCTATAAGTCGACCTTATCTCGTAGCGATAACGTTTAAGTTTGTTCAATGGCTGTCAACGATAGTATACAGGTTCTAGGTTATGAGAGGAAAATCTTTATTAATGAGCCGGTTTGAAGGCGGTACTCGGTGGCAATGAACTTGCCTTAACCAGCACTTGAACACAAAATGGCTCAAGCGACATAGCTATTAGCTAAGTAGGTGGTAGCCTGCTAAGGTGCCAGGCGCAAGGTCTATAAAATCGAAATTTTGTGTGATGTAATTAATGGGCGACCCCTAACACCGCCAACGTACTGTAGAGTTGTAGGTACAGTCAGCAGCAATAGTTGCTAAGCGGGCGAGGTGTTCAAAATGATCTTGACGCGACTTCATTGTTAAGAGAATAAGAGCGCGTCAAGGTAATTTTGAACACCTCGCCCGCTTAGCAACTTATGCAGCTGACTGTACTTTGTAGATGGTTTTACTTTTTGGCTTCATTGAAGGTACGAGTATATACCTACCTATTGTTATTTTAGCTTTCATTTCTTTAGGCATTCACAAGAGTCTTAACCTTTAGGCATTCACAAGAGTCTTAACCTTTAGAATTTTCCGTATATGATACAGGTAAATGTAATGTTCTTTGATATTTCATCGGTGAGCTTAAAAAGAAAATGCTTCAAAAGAACCTAAATTCGGCGAATGGTACGTAGTTTTTATTTATCGTTTAATAGGTGGGAAAACATTATTATTACTAGGCCATAATATCCCACATCCCACGCCTGAGCAAAGTCCTCCCTTCTAATCTTCCACGTATCCCTCTAACTAAAATCTTCTATCAGTCTGTCTGTCAAAGGCGTCAAGCTCGTCCCGCCATATCGGACGAAATTTATCGTGATCGTGACCCCATAACTTGTGAAAGACAAGTCGATGATATCGACCGATATTATTTAGATATAATGTGATTTCTGACACAATGATTGTATTCTTTAAGAATAAATAAATGAAACCCTTACAAATTTTACAGAGTGAATCAACTTTATTATAAAAAGCACAAGCCTTTTTGTTAATTCGCCGAAACGAAACGGTAAATCACGTTATTGTACAGAATGCCGTACTACTTACCCTGACCATTGTTAGACTCTATCTCCATTCAATAAGGGTTACGAAAAGTCAGTCTTGTGTTTGCGGTACATATAACCAACTATAATGATTATTGGTCGACCTTATTCACGTTGAAATAAAGCGTACAATAGATCAGTTAACTTTGTTGTAGGCACCTAATGAATATAGAATTAGTGCGTTTCTTTGCCACTTGACATGCCGCTGGCCGTATTAGGAAACCTGTTAAATATACCATACCGTTATACGTAGTGAGCAAGGAACAGTGCGCCAGTTTTACAATTTTGCAATATCACATACATGATGCATAGGTATCGCGAAATTCATGAAAATGTAGGAGCTGCATTAGGCTGCTAAAACGTATTTTTAATGTCGGAAATACGCAAGCAAGGAAATAAAGGTTAACAAAATTGTATCGAGATGCAAAGCACTCTGCAATTCGTTTGGCACAAGAATAATACATACCTACATGTTCGTAAATTAACAGCCCTTTAAAAACTTATAATGAACGTGCAATTAAAATGGTTGAAGAAATTTAATCTTGTTTAAAAAAGAAGAGTTATCCAGGGGACTTAACCAAGGCAACGAGACCCAAGTAAAAGTTTATAGGATAATATGTATACACAATGTATACAGCTACTTTATTAGGAAACTTTTTATCGTGTGACCCGAAACACCTTGGAATAAAACTTTAATATTCCATTAGACTTAATACTAACTTAATATGTATATATCCGTTAGCATATTCCGTTTTACGCGGAAATAAAACTATTTGAATTTTATATAATCTGTGCCGAAATTAAAGCAAATATTTTTTCAGCGTTGCCATGGAGCTCCGAGCCACAATAGCAGTGTTGGTTTTCATTTCTGTTGTACAAACAATCCTCGCATATTCGAATTAGTGCCATTTATTTGCGTACGTTCAATATAGTTTTAGGTATTTGCATAGGTGAATTTTGTATTTGGTAAATTGACTGGTTTCTGTAAAAGGAAGAAGCCGTAATATTTTATTTATTTGTTTAAACAGTATTGCACAAAATAGTACAAAATACAAAAAAAACTTGGAAGAGGGTTTCAAGGCACGAGGGTTAAACAAACATTGCTTCGTGCCTTGAATCCCTCGCAAAGTTCAGTCTACTTTTCAAACTACTCGCATTTGTGCAATGGTGGATTACCTTTTTCTTTGATTATGAAAGAAATTCTTGAATTTGTTCATTGATAATTGATAGTCTTAATTGAAATAAAAAGGTAAATATCATTCTCGGCCCCTTTTTAACCACCAATTTAATCTTTTTTGTTCCACGTAGATCACTCGTGACCGACCATAATTGATCTAAACAAGATAATTGAGTGATTTTTCGAGTTACTATCACAGCAGCTCCATTTCTTTAATGTTTCTGATTGCTTGCTAGATACAATCGCCTTGATTAATCTAATTGTAGACAATGGGTGATATGAGGCTGTTTAAAACAGTATGAGTCATGCCACGTGTATTAAATGAACTGTTTGTATTGTAATATTTGAAAAATGTAAACTAGTATAGTCTGCAATCGTAAAACTTAATAGCGGCAAGTCATTTTGTGCTTGGATTAGCGTAGGCGTTGCTGCGTCACTTTCATTTGACATATTGAGGAAAAGATGCATCATGAATGTTTGTGCCAATCTCGATAGCAAACTTCTAAGGTAATTGGCAGCATAATACAAGTAGGTATGATTTCAAGGCCAACATCTTCGATTGTTATACAGGATGTAACAAAAATAGTGAGGATCCGTTTAAGGACACATTCGTTATAGTGTTAAGTAATCCTTTAGCGAGTTTAGCGGACCAGAATGTCAGAAATCCCCAACTCTCGCCTCATTACCACCTAACACTCCTAACAGACCTAAAAATTTTGCTGAAGGAAGAAATACAAAATGATGAGAAAGGTGATTATTGAGTACTATAAAGGAAAGCTTCCGAATTGTGAATTAGTTAACATTGTAGACGATGTTACTGTCACACTCACAGTGAAAATAAGAGGGCTCAAATATCAAAATCCTTGATAGTACAATTAATATATATATATTATCTAATACCTTTATACGAGCAATTCCTGTATAATATATATTTATTTATATATTTCAGGTATCTCGGAAACCGCTCTATGGGGGTTTTCGGGGGCGAAAAATCGATCTATCTAGGTTTTCCCAGAGATAAGCTCTGGGAAAACGCGCATTTTTGAGTTTTTCTATGTTTTCTCTCTGTCTCTTGTCTCCCAGATATTAAAGAGGTTATTATATGTCCTACTGTGTGTTGTGCCTACTGTGGCCGCTTCCTCTGAGGTAGCATGGCATCATTATTATGCGGCATTATAGGATTAGCCAGGCCGATGACTTACGCCTCATCAGGCTCATAACATTGTAGAGTTGTATACTCAAACGTTATTATAATGGGTCACTTTGTATAGAATCTATAGAGGCACGTTTTGAATGCACAAGAAATATAGTCTTCCGCCCGGGTTTCACATGGAGTTTAAGAGATACAAGTATGTGCTAAAACCAAAAATGTCATTGGTGAAATAAATGATAATTATGTATTTTGCACCAACTCTTTCTCTTTATCCAAGTGGTTCGAGAAATTCGGTGCAAATTATATTTCGTCAACTAAGTATACAAGCTAACAACTTATTTGAAGGGACATTACTTTGGGTCGGTTGCACCAAACCGCGTGTCACCGTTAAAGCGTTCGCAATATTTTATTGTATTGTAATTTCCATAGTTCCCTGCCGAGTGATGTTGATCAGTCTGTCAAATGTTGTTGGTGCAACTGGCCCTTAATCGTTGAGATAACCTAATGCGTTCATACTAAATAAGTATGGCAAATGCATTTTTTCTTTACGAGTAAGTAACTATAATCCAAAGCAAAGAAGTTACTCATCTTTACAAAGGAATAGCAGAATCAATACCGCATATTAACTGATTAATTTCCCAATAACCTCACATAGTGTAAGTAAAAATTCAACTCTAACTCGTTAGTGATAAAGTTGACTTTTCACCGCATCAATAAAACAAGATCGTGTGATCTGATTAGTTATTAATCAGTCATTATGTGCACGGTACCTGATTGTGCGTTCTTAATGGCTGTGAGAGGCGGAGTGAGTTCAGGAGGAAAATTGACCATTAATTCGTGTACAGTCGTCATCAGATATATCGGAGCGGCTGAGGTGCTCAATAATATCTGGACACGCACTTTAACTCCTTGACAATAGAGGCGTGTTCAGACATTCGTGAGAACCTTGGTTGCTCCGATATATCTGATGTCGGATGTACAACACTTATTTTTCAATTTTCTCTAATTTGTATAAAATGGCCCAAATCAATATAATTTACGAGATAATTACCTACAATACGTGATCCACTCTGCATCTCCTCTGCATAGTAAACCCCACTGGTTCACCTAACCCCGGGTACATCTTACGTCATAGTTTGGTAAGCGATTGGAATCACAATTCTAAAGAAGAATTCATTGTTGTCTAACACATAGTATTTTCAACTGTATTGTCTACGAGCTAAGGTTCAAAGTTAGTGTTGGTAATCGTACATTGTTTTTATTAGTAATACCGGCAGTTGGAATAATTGTAATATTCACACTTTCATGCATCGTTAGATAATCTTAGTGGGATCTGCTTATTGTGTTGAATTGTTAAGTAATTGTGGTAGCAACTTAGTATACTACAAAATACACAATGAGGCATAATGTCATCACCAGCCTACATACGTCCCACTGCTGGGCAGAGACCTACTTTCATAGTTGAATTGTACCTAATTATGGTAGAGTCTGTACGGAAAGAGTAGAGTCGTAGAATGTACTGGATCCCATACAATTCACGACTCTTCTCTTTCCACACAGACTCGTTTTGGTGCAGTATTTTTGAAGTGAAAACTTCTTTAGCGGCGCTGGGCACTTTTTGAGGTGGGGAAAAAATTATAAACTCGAGAGCGTAAGGCGATCACGTGACCGTAAGGGGCGTAAGGCGATCCGTAAGCCCCGTCAGGTGGCCACTCATAATTAAAATGGCATTTAAATCAATAAACAAAAACTCAATGTTATTTGACATTTATGTTGCGGACTCCTTTTCAACACTCTTTACCTATGTTCAAATAATTTGACGTTGTCATGGCAGTATGTAAATAAACATGTCAATGAAAAAGTGTGATCTTATTTGAGAATAATAATATATAATAAAGAAATAGAATACCTCCGCTAAACGTATGTATCGTGTTACCGGGCAACATAGTGACATAGTGAGGTGAGTTTTCACTTCTATCGGCACTCCCGGAGTGCAACCGTTGTTGCTTGTTTTGAAATCACAACAACTAGTCAGTGCATTTTATGCAATAATTGTTCTAAAATACATAAATACGACGTTGGAAATAACATTGGGTTTTCATTAAGCTAGTTTCCTACATGTTAAATTATACCTGGACTTGCTTTTGAGCTTTCGCCGTAAATATAAATTTAATTTTGGCAATTTTGCGACAAAACGTTCTGAAAGCACCATTTCGCAGAAGGTAGCTAACCGTAGATATATATGTATAATAGAAGGTTAACTCAATCCACCTAATTAACCTATGTCGGTTACTAAAGTCTATTTTTTTATTCGGTAGACTGAAATGACAGTTAATAGTATGAAATGACATTTCATGTTCATACTATTAACTGTCATTTCAGTCTACGGAATAAAAAAATAGACTTTATGTAGGCTAATAAGCAATATGGCTTATTAGCCTCCTAAGTGACAATCGGGAATATTGGTATCGGTTCCAAATTCCAATAAAAAAATTAAGCAATTATGAAACGGATTACAGTTGTCTTGTTGGATTTTAAAGGAATATGAATTTTATCTGATAATTTTATTTAATACACTTTTGATTCAAATTCCATGACCAATGTTTGTAGTATAATGGTCCTTTAGGGCCCATGTAGCAATTTTGGACATTGTTTCAACTAAGTAGTTTTATCTCAGTGATTATTTTGGTTTCATGGGCGCAGGTATTCCGTATTTTATGAACGGAAAGCTTTATTTTAGTCAAAAATACCTTATGCTTTACCATATTTTTACCTCACAATGTAAAAATAACAAATTAGGTACTTCCAGTAGAATCGGTAATTTTACTATAGGATATTTAAATAAAAGTACAATTGTACTAACGATACGACGCATAGGTATACACAATATGTCACACAAATCGAGGTAGGTATATACAGTGGGGTTCGCAAACGTCTTTTCAAGCCAACATTCCAAAAATATATTCTTAACGCTTCTGAAACAATGACGAAAAGATCGTGTAAATATATTTTTGGAACGATGACTTGTAAAAATGATTGTGAACTCGACCTACATCCACCTTCTACTGACATATGTCTGTGGACCTAGTCCAGACTCCGAGTTATTGCGATGTTCTATTCTGCCCGGCGGCACCGACGCGTGGTCAAAATGCTTTGTCCTAGAGAGCTAAATATTGCGGTCGAGTTACGGTCGTATAAGAGCGTTGCACCGAATGTGACTGGATTCTCATGGCTCCTCTACACGATGGGCCAACGCCGGCCACTCCAAGGGACGCAGCCATGCGGTAGAATGAGATAGCAATATCACTTGCTCCCCCTAACGCATAAATGCGTCCCTTGGAGTGGCCGGCGTTGGCCCATCGTGTAGAGAAGCCATCACAAATATCGTTACGTCTATTTAGATTTAGATATGTCTCTATTTATATACTCGTAGTTCAAAGCAGCAGCGGCTCCCATAAATAATAAATTATTTACATATTTGCTTGAAAAGTGTACAGGAAATTATAGTAACTATTATTTTAGTATTTAAGATCTATCCTAAAACACATTCCCAATATCAATGAAATAATTATATGTACCTACCTACTCCTAATATAATTTCATAGGCAAACTGTAATTAGGATTTGCGATATGCAGATAACAAAATATTTCCATCTAAACTTCAATCCCTCTAAGTCTAAGCATCACATTAGTCTATTTTAACTAATCTAGAGAACCACTGCGGTCGTATTACGGTCGTATAAGAGCATTTGTACCGAATGTGGCTTGTGTGGATTCCGTTTGTGAACGTGACGTGAAATTATTTGTTAATCTTGCCTCTGTATTGGCTTTAACAAGGGTATTTAGAAGAGCTTAACCGTGCGTTGCTGAATTATATATTGAGCACATTATTTTGGAAGGTATTTTTAACAGACTCCAAAAAATTTCACTTTTACAATCGGGTTTTTTAAATACCTTTCCCAACTTTACGAAGGCTTGCTAGTCTGATGAAAATACTCAATTCTGGTTAGTTTCACTAGCCTTATATCGACCGGGATATGAACTTTGATACCCACCCGCTATCTTCAGTTACCCGTGAACAAGACGCATGTAACTGCGTCGAAATATCGGGAACTCGAAAAAAATACAAAAGGTAATCACGGTTCATATCCCGGTCGATATAAGTCTAGTCAATCCTGATATTCAATGAATTGTAACATTTGGAACGGAATTTTTTGCTCATTGCTTTGAAACGGGACTCGAACCCATGTCCACCGATTTGGAAGTCGTACGCACTACGCACTTCTAGGCTAACAATGCTCTATATCAGCGGTTCTCAATCTTTTTTTTTGACGGAACCCTTTTGGAAAGCGAAATACTCGATGGAACCCTACAATACGGTGGCGGCATAGTAACATTTTTCGAGGCGACTAAAGCATAGTGTTCTAAATTCTTGCGGAATCCCTGCAGGGGTGTCGCGGAACCCTAGGGTTCCGCGGAACACACTTAGAGTATGGCTGCTCTATATGTTTACTACTTGTATTTCTATTGCCTAACAACTGCGTTGTACACTGCACAATGCACCGGACCTCGGTCAAGGCCGCCCGCGTCGGATGACATTTGACACCGCTCCCAATGTCTAGTTGTGATTCTTGCCATATCGTTGTCATATCCTTTTGACGTTGTAGTTTGAAGGCCATTTTGAGTCTAATTATGATTGAGACTCGAGTCATTTGATTGGTCAGTTTTTTACGCTTATATTATAACTAAAGGGCCACTGATTAACAGTCCGCCGGACGGAATCGGCCTGTCAGTTGTTCGGAACTGTCAAAATTTTGTTCTAACTGACAGGCCGATACCGTCCGGCGGACTGTAAAGCAGTGGGCCCCTTAAGACGAAACAGGAGCTGAGATTTAAGTATTTTAGGTAAATATACCCGTCTCGCTAACGGAAGCGGCTCCTAAAACTAGTGCGATAAGGACAAGGCAAAAAACTCTGCGTAAAAATCTCAAAAATCGAGGTTTCGTACTCGACTGTTTCCTCCTCCAAAACTTAACCAATTGTAACCAAATTTGGAAATCTAAATGATTATGAAATTATCTGTGTCGGACCGTTTTGCTTTTTTGGCTAATTGATATCAGTTTTGAATAGCACGCCTCTCTTTGCGGCATAGTCAATTAGGCCACTTTGGACATTTTTGAAGGGCTCTAGCGCCTTTAAAAACAAAAATATCAAAAAAAGCAAAACGGTCCGACACAGATATTGACAATATTAATCTGTGTTGAAAAAATCATTGCTCTAGCTTCAAAACCCACGGAGGAAACAGTCGAGTACGTTTGTATGGAGAAATGATCACTCCTGTTGGCTCTTAAGTCGAACCTCGAGTCCATTTGAACAGTTTAAACCCCGAGACTTTTTTGAAACTTGATCCTTTTTTGAAACTCTCAATTCTCTCTCAATTTCTCTCAATTTATTTACAAAAAATATCAAAATGCAACATTTTATTGTTAATTTATACATTAAGATAATTATAATAATTATTAGAATAGATAGGTACATTCATAATTTAAACATTTCCAAAAATACAATGATTAAATACCTTAAAAACTACAATTTTCTTAAATTGAAAACTGCAATGGTCTTCATGTAGAATTGATCTATAAGATATATCATACAATTCATACAATAACGCCTATTTTCTGTTTTGTTATTTAGATTTAACCTATAAATTTGTCAACGAAGTCTGGAGCCTTTTTGTAACATAAAAACATGAGAAGTTATGCATTTTTTGATTTATTGTATTTAAAAAAAAAAGGTATTTCCCATCGGATGTACTACAAACTACATCATTACTTGTCCCAATTGTTTTACTCGTAACTGTCATCACTTAATACCAATCAAATGAATTATGATCCCCTTTTGTTCGATTATTGAATTTCGTAACCCCATTGTGGTAAAGCGTGTAATGTTTTAATTGAACAATGGATACCTTTTGTTTTTTCGAATCGAACGCGTTGGTAATCGAATTGCGCTTGCGAAAGTGATCGCTGGGGTGTTGGCGTCATCGAAATCTGTTTTATACAGTAATCAATTAATCATACAGTCATATGGTTTAAAGTAGGTAGGTAAGGGTTTTTGAAATCTTTGTGAGTTATAGACAATGTTAGTGTTGTAAGACAAAACTGAAACAGTCTAAATAATTACCTACATATAGTTGCCTATGCACACGAAATAAAAAGGTCAAACACTGCTTTCTCTATCTATACCAAACTGGACCTAGTATAACGTAACTGGTCTACTTGTGTTACTGGTTTCTTTCTGTCATAATCTTCCTCGCATTGTCCCGGCATTTTGCCACGGCTCATGGGAGCCTGGGGTGCGCTTGGCAACTAATCCCAGGATTTGGCGTGGGCATTAGTTTTTACGAAAGCGACTGCCATCTGACCTTCCAACCCAGAGGGGAAGCTAGGCCTTATTGGGATTAGTCCGGTTTCCTCACGATGTTTTCCTTCACCAAAGTCTTTTTGTATTAAATGACATCTGTATTGTATTGCGTGTTGCCACTGTTGCCAGTTTCACCATTTTCATAAAAGCACGATTTATCGATATTAAGCTGTCGTGAGACATATTTTAAACTGTTTAGATAGACAACGGTTTCACTCACTTGAGAAAGGCTTCTGAAGGGCCCGAAACATGCCGCCAATAGCGACTTAAAATTCAAGTGAGTGAAACCGTTGTCGTCTAAAAAGCACGATTTATGTTCACCAGTTACCTAGGCAAAGTGTTAAAGTTCATCGCGTCATCCTGTAACTTTCTACCTCACTTCCGTAGTCTCGGAGCCGGTATCTGCAATCCGCAAAGTCATTCGATTTCATCGGCTGCACTATTCTGAGTGCTTAACGAAACTTTAGAATTTAGAACAAATACCAATGTAACTGGCCGTTAGCCACCGTGCCAATCGCTTACGCTCCGTAGCGATCGAAACGCAACTGTCACTGTCGCACTAATATGGAAGAGTGATAGAGAGACACAAAGCGATTTGATGGCGAAGCGCAAACGATTGTCACCTTGGCTAGGCCGCTTGGGGCTTCGAAGTCAGTAGTCATATTAGCTACATTTTCCATCTTTACATAGAAGGTTGGCAGTCCTGGGGCCCGTTTCTCAAAAGGGATCATCCATTAATTACGTCACACGAATTTCTAGTTTTTTTTTTACCCCTCCCCCCCTCCTTGTCACACTTGGTCACATTTTGCAAACCCCTCCCCCCCTGGTGTGACGTCACATTTTAGGCAATTTTGTTTTCAACGAAATCGACAATATTAACTCCGCATTATTTTTTTAATAAAAAAATATTTGTGATATATAATATAATTATTAGTAATTTTATAACACAACGAAAGTTACATCCAAAATCTCATTATTTAACTGTACAGCGAATACAAAAATATAAATTAATTTTCGGTTACTGATGAAGTTAAAGTGACATCACAATGTTTGTGACTCCCCCCTCTCCCATGTCACAACATGTCACATTTTCTTGACCCCCTCCGTCCCCCTAAACGTGTGACGTAATTAATGGATGACCCCAAAGCTTGTAACTTGTAATACAAGCGGAAGTCACTTTTGACAGCTTTTGTTAGAAAGGGACTTCCACTTGTATTACAAGTTACAAGGTTTTGAGAAACGGGCCCCTGAAGTGCGTTTCTCCAGAATTGTCCTGCCTCGTACAGCTTAACTGTGAAATGAACTGTCGCCTGCGGTATTTCCAGACAAATATGACCTTAAAAACCGGCCAAGTGCGAGTCGGACTCGCGCACGGAGGGTTCCGCACCATCAACAGAAAATAGAGCAAAACAAGCAAAAAAGCGGTCACCCATCCAAGTACTGACCCCGCCCGACGTTGCTTAACTTCGGTCAAAAATCACGTTTGTTGTATGGGAGCCCCACTTAAATCTTTATTTTATTCTGTTTTTAGTATTCCGTCCGGCGAAGCACTTGTAACCCCTCTGGTGTGTCAGGTGTCCATGGACGGCGGTAGTTGCTTATCATTAGGCGATTCGTCTGCTCGTTAGCCTCCTACGAGTATATCATTATAAAAAAATATTTACCACGTCGTTAGACCCGTGTGGAAAATTTGTAGTTTTGGGGAATTTCTCTATGACACCACTTTACATTTAATGCCTTCGTCAATGAGTTGAAATTTACATCAAAAGTGTCCAGATTTAATTATTCATAAGTGTAGTTTTCTTGAGGCTATGTGCTTTGCAAGTTACAGGAATAACTTGCTTCACGCGCTGACCTTTGCCTTTGCGCTTCTAATCAAAAAGGTTTACAGGCTGCATACAAAATAACACCTTATCCCACATATATAAAGTCCAACATACATGTCAGTAGTTCCAGTTGGCATATGCCCAGCAATGCGAGTAATCCTCTGTATCTTCAGTGCTTGTTTCTAGTATCTGAAAAGTAATATAAGTCGTGTGGTTTGATGGTGGTTAGGCCCTTTTAGAAATGTGCCTGTCGGAAGAGTAAGTTGCATCTTTTCGCTTAGACAGGTCTTTTCTGTTAACTGGTTGCTAAAATGAATTTAGAGATAGAAAATGATGAAAGTGAACATTTTATGTGTTGTTAAATCGCATATTTTGAAACTTTAATTTATATAAAAAACAAAACTTAGTAATCTTAGTATTGTCATGTCCTCTAGCAAGTAACAAATCAAATCTTGCTGACAAAATGCAATTTTGATTTGACAGAATAATAATTCAAATACTACCTAAGTAGTTGCGCTAAGCTTTTTGTATGTTTTGATTTAATTCTAGTACTAATTATGTTTTTCTTGTTGTTTCAGGTGAGTTTTAACAAAGTTATATATACAATTGTTGTGATTTCTTAGAATTAATCATTATAATTAGAGTAGGTAGTTATATATTAAGGTTAATTTTGAACGGTACCTTGCCGTCATCACAACTTTATTATTAAGTATAAAAAGGGTAGTTGAACAAGTAAGGTGTGATGGCGGGGAGTTGCCGTTGGCGGTTGAGCCGTAGGCCGTTAGCGGCAGTTGGTGATCATCAGTGCTAGCGTAAGCGTCAAAAGGACAGATTAGTAATTAACTAGTGTTAATAGTTTGTAACCTTACTCTGTTGTGATTTGAAATATAAAAATTATCCGGACGAGTTGGGGAGTTTTATTACAAGTCAGAAGTGGGCGTGAGCTTGCGTTGCTCGCCATGCCGGACGAAAAAAGTGAGTAACTTTGGATCTATTATTCTTTCATTTGAAATGAAATGACAGCAAACAATTTCATCGCAAGTTTAGGTGTACACGAAGCAATCACTTCATTAACTATAAAGTAACGCAACTAGTTGTATAGAATTAATTTGTCAAGTGTAACCTATCTATATGCGATGGATTGTTTGTCCAGTTATAGAGTGAATTAACAGTCATATGCAGATGTATTGTTTATGAGTGCGGCCATGTAGGTGTGCTGTTTAAGAGTGCGGCCATGTAGGTGTGCTGCCAGAGAGCGTAAACAGCCATGTAGGTGTGCTGTTTATGAGTGCGGCCATGTAGGTGTGCTGCCAGAGAGCGTTAACAGCCATGTAGGTGTGCTGTTTATGAGTGCGGCCATGTAGGTGTGCTGCCAGAGAGCGTAAACAGTCATGTAGGTGTGCTGTTTAAGAGTGCGGCCATGTAGGTGTGCTGCCAGTGAGCGTTAACAGCCATGTAGGTGTGCTGTTTATGAGTGCGGCCATGTAGGTGTGCTGCCAGAGAGAGTTAATAGCCATGTAGGTGTGCTGTTACGAGTGCGGCCATGTAGGTGCGCTGCCGGAGAGAGTTGTTAGCTATGTAGGTGTGCTGTTTATGTGTGCGGCCATGTAGGTGCGCTGCCAGAGAGAGTTAATAGCCATGTAGGTGTGCTGTCACGAGTGCGGCCATGTAGGTGTGCTGCCAGAGAGAGCTGATAGCCATGTAGGTGTGCTATTTATGTGAGCGACCATATAAGTGTAAGTCTAAAGGGTCTAAAGGGTCTAAAGGGCCTAAAGGGTCTAAAGGGTCTAAAGGGTCTGAAGGGTCTGAAGGGTCTGAAGGGTCTAAAGGGTCTGAAGGGTCTAAAGGGTCTAAAGGGTCTAAAGGGTCTAAAGAGTCTAAAGGGCCTAAAGGGTCTAAAGGGTCTGAAGGGTCTGAAGGGTCTGAAAGGTCTAAAGGGTCTGAAGGGTCTGAAGGGTCTGAAGGGTCTAAAGGGTCTAAAGGGTCTGAAGGGTCTAAAGGGTCTAAAGGGTCTAAAGGTTCTAAAGGGTCTAAAGGGTCTAAAGGGTCTAAATGGTCTAAAGGGTCTAAAGGGTCTAAAGTGTCTAAAGGGTCTAAAGTGTCTAAAGGGCCTAAAGGGTCTAAAGGGTCTGAAGGGTCTGAAGGGTCTAAAGGGTCTGAAGGGTCTAAAGGGTCTAAAGGGTCTAAAGAGTCTAAAGGGTCTAAAGGGTCTAAAGGGTCTAAATAGTCTAAAGAGTAAAGAGTATAAGGAGTCTAAAGAGTATAAAGAGTCTAAAGAGTTTAAAGAGTTTAAAGTCGGTATAGGGCGGCGGGATGAGTTAAAGAGATGACCGATTGGATGTTTAGACCCATAAGTTTAGGGAGTGGGTTTGAGTAAAGAGCATAAAATGCGCTTGACGTTTCAGATGATGAGGAAAGACGCACGCCGAGGCGCGCCAAGCGTAAGCACAGAAGAAAGAGGTCCACGACACCAGAACACGCTGGCAAAGCTTCTGAGGAGGAGCAGAGTTACACGCCGAAGCGCCCCAGACGTAAGCGCAGGAGAAGGAGGTCCATGACACCAGATGAATCTGGCGAAACTTCTGGTAAGAGGAGCCGAACAGGAGTAACTGCAGAGGAACTGCTGAAGATAGTGACTGCGCTTCAAGGAGTACCAAGTAAGACCACTTCTAATAATAATGTTGTTCCGGAGTTCGACCCTAACAACAAAGCTCAAGACGTTGAACGATGGATAAAGAAGGTGAACGAGTGCGCCGAGATTTATTCTTGGGATGAAAAGCAAATAATCCATTATGCACTCCAGAAGTTACGTGGGTTAGCTAAAAGTTGGTACGAGTCCCTGCCATCCCTCAGCTACTCGTGGGAGGTCTGGCAGAGTAAATTAAAAAAAGCTTTCCCGAATGATGTCAATTATGGTAAGCTATTAGATGAAATGTTAAACCGAAGATCTCGCACAGACGAAACTCTCAGAGATTATTTTTATGAGAAACTTGCGTTATTAAGTCGGTGCGAGATTGTCGGTCGAAAGGCAGTTGATTGTATAATCTACGGAATCAATGACAGCTCAGTTAGAAACGGGGCCCAAGCCCTGAAATGTGAGGAACCGGAGGACCTGTTAAATTATTTAGCATCACAACAGCCCTCGCAATCTAAAGACGCATCACGGGGCCCGTTAGCTTCAAATTCATCAAAAAGACGGGACTTTCGTAGTAATCCTTCTGACAAAAGCACTGTTAGTAACAGGGGGGTAGACTCCGCCTGTTATAATTGTCATGAGCGGGGCCATGTTTACCTGAATTGTCCCAAACCAATCGTTAAGTGCGGCAAATGCCATAGAGTAGGGCATAATGACGAGAATTGCTCTAGGAGACCATTACAAACGCAACCCCGTAATACCAGTAGCTCGAGCAGTCAGCCTACTGACAAAAAGGTCTTGAAAGTATCAGTAGATGTTGATAGTTTAATATTAGATGAGGTCGAAACAAGAGCATCCTTTGACATAAAAACATCAGAAGGTTGTTCTAACACTTCTAAACATGCTAACCATTTTAATGATAGCGTAGAAGATTCCGGAAACGAGAAGTTTCATAAGACTATTTGCGTTAATGGACAAATGTTAGGCGCTTACATTGACTTCGGGTGTGCGCGTAGTCTAATTCGGTATACGGATGCGGTCGCGTTGGGATTAATAAAAAGTGAAAGCACATCGCTGCCCACCTTAAGAGGTTTTGGTCATTCGGCAGTCGTGCCTAAAGCGGAGGCTACTGTTCATGTTAGGATTGACGAAGTTGAGATGGAGTCGAAGGTTTTGGTTGTGGATGACGCGTATTTGGAAGATTCACTGATGATCGGAAGGGACTTTACAGAAAGGCCATGTGTGACAGCATTGAAAAACAATAAACAATTGTTCCTTTATCATACTCCATCTGAACTTTCCGAAAATCAAAATCGGGCTATCGGTCTTTATATCTTAAAAGATGCTACAGTAGTTAAGGGAGGTTTATTGGAGGTATACACTAAAGAGAATTACACTGGCAATGTTTACTCGGACGGTGGAACCAGGATGAGTCCCAATCAAGAATATCACCTACATCAGGGTTACTATGAGGTGAAGGAGAGTAGAGCAGTAGTATTTGTAACTTCGTTAACTAAAGCGCCACTCAACTTTAGGGCAGGGACATTGATAGCGAGAGTCAATCCAATTACAGAAGTTAAGACTTTGGTCGTTCAGGCTGAATACAATGAAAGGGAAATGAAGCCGATTGAGCAATCTGAAATTAGAGTAGGCAAAGGGGTCGATGAGGAAACTCGCGAGAGACTTCATCAACTCCTCCAAAAATATAGATCTTGTTTTGCCCAAAACCTTAACGAGCTAGGACGTGCTAAAGATGCTAATATGAATATAGATTTACATGACAAGACTCCGGTAGTGTATAGGCCCTATCGAATGTCGCATCCTGAGCGTCAAAAGGTGAGGGATATTGTGGATGAATTGGTTAAAAATGATATTGCACAGGAGTCGAACTCAAATTACGCTAGTCCAATATTATTGGTTCAGAAAAAGAATGGCGAGTCTCGGCTCTGTGTTGACTACAGAGCTCTCAATAATAAAACCATCAAAGACAAATATCCCCTACCTTTAATTGACGATCAGTTGTCGAATTTGAGTGGAAACAAATATTTCATTACGCTGGATCTAGCTTCCGGCTATTATCAGATCCCAGTAGGAGAAGATAGTCGACATTTGACGGCCTTTGTCACCCCGGACGGGCATTATGAATTTAAACGGATGCCCTTCGGGTTGGCAAACGCGCCAGCCGTTTTTCAAAAAATGATGAATGGGTTATTGGGTGCGCGGAGGTTTAAGAGCGCTTTAGCATATATGGACGACCTTCTAATTCCGTCAGTGTCAATTAATGAAGGATTTGAAAGATTAGAGGACGTATTGAAGCTTATTCAAGATGCTGGTTTAACCCTTAAACTATCAAAATGCAGTTTCTTTGATACGAGTATCGAATATTTAGGTTACGAGATCTCTGCTGAGGGTATAAGACCAAGCGAGAAGAAAATATTGGCCGTGCGGGATTTTCCTGCGCCACGTAATGTCCATGAGATTCGACAATTTCTGGGTTTAGCGAGCTATTTCCGTCGCTTTGTAAAGGGTTTTGGCGAAATCGCAAGACCTCTGACTATTTTGCTAAAAAAGGATGTACAGTGGCAGTGGGGTGACAATGAAGTCAAATCCTTCGAGACTTTAAAGGAATGTTTAATTAGACGTCCTCTACTGGCACTGTATAACCCGGAACTAGACACCGAGGTGCATACTGATGCTAGCTCGCTAGGATTGGGAGGCATACTGATGCAGTGGCAGTTGAGTCCCAGGGTATTGAAGCCCGTGGCATACTTTAGTCGGCAGACCACGCCTGAGGAACGTCATTTCCACTCATATGAATTAGAGACCTTGGCGGTGGTCTGCTCCTTAAAAAAATTCCGATCATATCTTCTGGGACTGAACTTCACGGTGTACACGGACTGTAATGCGCTTCGAACGACCCTTACGAAGCGTGATTTGATTCCGAGGATTGCGCGCTGGTGGCTTACCATAAGTGAATATAACTTTAATATTGAATACCGACCCGGATGTCGGATGAGTCACGTGGACGCTTTGAGCCGCAATCCTCCACAAAACAAAGGAACGATGCCGTCGGCCAATGTTTTACACATAAGTACTGATAATTGGATTTTGTCATTACAAATGGCCGATTCTAGACTAGAGAGAATCTTTAAAATTTTAAAACCAAGCTTAGATAAAGAGGTTTCGGATGTCAAGAACAACTTTGTTGTTAAGAACCATGCGTTACACAGAAAAACGGAGCAGGGTTTACGTTTGGTAGTTCCTAAAGATGCTAGGTGGCAAATCTGCAGGGCGAACCACGACGATGTGGGTCACTTCGGATGTGCTAAAACGTTGGAACGCATTCAGAACAGTTATTGGTTCCCTAAATTAAGACGTTTCGTGAAGAAATACGTTGCGTCTTGTATCGACTGCGCGTATAATAAAGATAATGCAGCTCGAACCAATACTGGCTTGTTGCATCCGATAGAGAAGGTGGCTCAACCGTTCCACACTTTGCATCTGGACCATTTAGGGCCATTCGTTAAGAGTAAAGCTGGCAATTGCTACATTCTAACTATCGTAGACGGTTTTACTAAATATGTCTTCGCTAGACCAGTCAAAGACACAAAGACAAAGAACGTAGTCAAGGTATTGGATAGTTTATTTAATGACTTCATGATACCTCGTAGGATTATTTCGGATCGTGGGACTGCGTTTACTTCAGGCCAATTTAAAGAGTTTTGTGCCAGCAAAGGGATCAAACATGTACTTAACGCAGTCGCTTGTCCTAGGGCAAACGGACAAGCCGAGCGATTTAATCAAACGATTCTTACTGCTCTATCTACACAGAATTTTGAAAGTAATGAACGTGATTGGGACAAGCGACTGGGCCAAGTACAATGGGGTATTAATAATACCATTAATGCTTCAACAAAAAAGAGTCCGTCTGAACTTCTCTTTGGCGTTAAGTCGAACTGTCCCATCGATAACAAGTTGTCAACTGACAATGATGTCGGGGAAATTTTTGACGAGTTAGCGCCAGCTACAACTGTCAAAGATACTGGACATGACGTAATAGTTCGTGACCCTTTGGTAGATGACGTCTTAGATGAAGGTCAAGGGATCACTTCGTCTTCCTGTGTTAGTGCTTCCGGTAATATCGATGAATCTGCCTCCTCGTTGACAGAAACTAACAGACGCGTCGATGAGATTAGGCAAGAGGCTTCAAAGAATATCAAACACAGTCAAGAACGCCAAAAGGAATTGTATGATTCAAAAAGAAAGCCAGCGGTTTCTTATTCTGTCGGTGATTTGGTGAAACTTACTAAAACCAGCTTCTGTAACAATGGAAAAAGTAAGAAGCTCTTGCCTAAGTTCATCGGCCCGTATAAAGTAATTAGTTGTTTAGGTAATGATCGCTACAGAGTTTCTAACGTACCAGGGTTTAACACAAAGAAATATGATAGTGTGATAGCATCTGACCGAATGCGTCCTTGGATTAGTGTGCAGGCTAGATATGAGCGCCGATAGGCATATAGCCGGCGGCGGCGCGCCGGTCAAAATTGGTCGGCGGCGGCGGCGAATCGGCGGCGTGGCCTTGAAATACCTTCGATTAGTGAAAAAAGAATTCAAACCAAAATTTTACCGAAAAAACATGTTTTTGCTGTAAGAAAGTTACGAAATAAATGCATTTTTTATTTTCAAGGATAATTTATTGAATAATGGTACGAAAAAAATTGATATCGTATAAACTGTGGATAAGCGGTATCGCGCGGCATCAGAGGCGGTCTTAATCATGGCGAGGCTTTGGCCGGAAGATCTTAGCGAGGCCCTTATCTTTTGTACTAAGTTAAAAATTGCGGATTGACTGTATCAGGGAAACGTCTTGTCGACAGTAAAAAAAAAAAACGAGCTCCGTCATTAACCAATATCGACCAAACAAAACCGATTTATGTCAAAAAGTAAGGCCCAATGCCGAGCTTCATATAACACCGAAGACTTGATTTCGACGCCTCCCAATGCGAGGCCAGAGGATGAGCTGCAAGTAAGCATACAGCTAAGAATCGAACGCCAAGTGTAAGCTTGGCTGACGGCTGAACGCCTGGAGCATTGAGCTGCGAGAGAGCAAAGCTTGAAATTTCAACAGTGGCCAAGTTTAATTGAGACCCGATTCCGACGCCCTTCCGTGTGAAGCCAACGGCCCGGACATTTGGACGTGAAAACGCTTAAAATCTCAAAATTAACCCCATTTTATACCTTTTAAAGACGTTTAACCATGCTTGCAATGGTTAAATTCGCGGTAAATGACGGATGGTTAGCTGGCAAAATTAGTTATGCATTGGATCGGTAATCCAAAGATGTGGGTTCGAGTCTCACGTTAGCCAGAGTTGATCACAGTAAATTTTTTCATTGTGATTGACATGTCTAGTGTATATATACAATCTATAAATTGTAATGTGGAACGTTCCACAATAAAACTGGAAGGTAATCAGTATGTTTATTACAAGCATATTGATGTTAAAATTGATATTTAATAATTTCGTTTCCCCAAGACTAGTAGCGCGGTTACTAGACAGATAAGTTTGCATTTGCCTTCGATATTTTTGAATTATATGGGCCTACAATACCTTTTCAATGCCTATAAACTATTCGAAGTGGCGCCGTTAATGATCTAAACTCGATTAAAAATATATTATCTGATTCTGAAAGTAGTAGTAACTACCAAGGTCACGCCGATGCCACGCCGATAGCGCAACGTCGGCGGCGGCGGCGCGAAAATTTTGTCGGCGGCGGCGGCGCGCCGGCGCGGCGCTCATATCTAGTGCAGGCACTGCAGGTAAATGGGTCATTTGGTTCTGAGTCGTCGGACTCTGACGACTCAATCTCAGAACAATAAAAAAAAAAACTATGTATGAAATAATTAGTTTTAAGTCAAACAAATATTGTATTAAGATATTGTGAGTAATTCTGATTAGGTAAGTCAAGTATCAGTTGAGAAGTGTTGTGATTTAGCGTGCTCCGGAGATAGCACGCAGTCGGATGACCGAGTGTTGTGATTTCTTAGAATTAATCATTATAATTAGAGTAGGTAGTTATATATTAAGGTTAATTTTGAACGGTACCTTGCCGTCATCACAACTTTATTATTAAGTATAAAAAGGGTAGTTGAACAAGTAAGGTGTGATGGCGGGGAGTTGCCGTTGGCGGTTGAGCCGTAGGCCGTTAGCGGCAGTTGGTGATCATCAGTGCTAGCGTAAGCGTCAAAAGGACAGATTAGTAATTAACTAGTGTTAATAGTTTGTAACCTTACTCTGTTGTGATTTGAAATATAAAAATTATCCGGACGAGTTGGGGAGTTTTATTACACAATGCTGGGTAAAAAATGGTGTTTTTTTAAAAATAACGTTATCAGCCGGTCCTTAGCCTCTATCCTAGCCTAGAGACCTAAAAAATGGTCTCACGTTCCATTCTAATTTGAATCTTTATTTTAACAAATTAAAATTGCATTTCTCTTGGCAAGTCTTGATATCCTGGCGGATAAAGGTTAGAAAAATTTCAATTTCGAGGTCTAGTTTTCACAACCTAAATCTTTGATTTGAAGGAAGGCACTTGAAATTTTAAACATGTTTTCTTTAAAATGTAACAAAAATAAATAGGTACTTACCTACATACTTACTGTGTGGCTTAGTCAATTTGTGTTAAAATTTCCTATTATATTTATTTATTGCGTTTTCTAGCTCTGAACTGCCCTTAAACAGCTATTTTAATTCGATGAGAGCTTAAAACAAAACTCATTCATATGTGTAGGTACTATGTAGCAGCAGCAGAAGTTGCTGAGCGAGCGAGGTGTTCGAAATTACCCTGACACGCTTTTATTCTCTTAACAATAAAGTCGCGTCAAGATCATTTTGACCACCCGGCCCGCTTGGCAACTTCTGCTGCTGACTGTACAGTACAAACGTTAAAAAATACTATACCCATAAGTTCCGGCGACCTTCAACCCGTTGGCAACCGGCCAAGTGCAGTCGACCCATTTTGGAATGCCCGCGCGTTTTGAAATGGCCGAATTTCCACTTCCCAGTTTGAAATTCGAATTCCAAGTTGTGAACGTTTAGTGTGGCGCCGAGAACATTTACTACGTACGTATCATAAAAATTGCTCACGTCGTCACGCCGCTGAAAACGAACGAACAAACGTTCTACCTACTAGTAGGTATTAAATACCCACTTAGGTACCTTACAGGCTAATTCGAGTTTTACTCGATATATTTCCGATATAATGTGTTAATCATACAGGATTGTGACTCTTGGAGACCCTATACATCTCTAAGGATAATTTGATAAACTATGTTATTTTTTAGTTCTGACACTTAGAGACATTTACACCTCTAAATAAGTTTAGATTTTTTTTCCATGTATCTGTTTTGTTTTTATTTTAATATTATTATTATAGTTTTTTTATGTAATTCGACATTAAGAGACCTTATACATCTCTAAGTAATTGTATTACGTTAGTTTGATTTGGTAGTTGTAGTTGTATTTAATAATTGTTGATGTATAATTATTATTATTTTGCTTTTATGTAAATTCAATGTTGACGTGTAAAAGTGCCCTTGTGGCCTATTTGCTGAATAAATGTTGAAGTTGAAGTTGAAGTTGAAGATATTTCTTCAACCAAACGTCACTTTGGATACTGAAAGATCAACTCTAATTGGCCTGATAGAACTATTTCGCATCAAACAATAAAATTTACCTACATATATAACAAATATAAAAAGCCAGTTTTTACTTTTTGCTTTATTGTAGTCGTATCCAACATGCAATATTGGATCGAATAATGTGAACGAGCTCTTTCTATCCTAATAGGAGAAAAAAAGTGTCCCAAAATTTCCATACCTACCTTTTTCGATCTTTCCAATTTCCATTACGCGACCGCCATACAAAGTCTATGAAAAATGGTGACGGAATGGAAATAAAAACCTTAGGACACTTTTTTTCTCCTATTAGGATAGAAAGAGCTCGTGATTCTGAGTAGAAATAACATAAAAAATCACAAATTTGAAAAAAAAAAAGAGTAGGGGACAATAAAAAAAAACGCCTGAAAACGCTGTCAGAATTGTAGCGATGGAACGAAACACCCTATCCAAGTTCCTTTGACCTTCAACCCGTTGGCAACCGGCCAACTCCTAAGCGCATTCGTCTGCATTCGACCCATTTGGGAACGCTCGCATTGTTTAGAAACGGCCGAATTTCCATTTTCAAACGGCCGTTTTGGAATTCGCCATTCGAAATTCAAATCGTTAAAGCGTTGCGTCCTATGTGACAGTTGCCATTGTGCCACGGTAATATCTTACTTTGAGTATTGCTGGTACTTAGGTACTTATCTACAAATACCTTTCGAATTTGATTTTGTTTAAAAAAGTGTGTGTGTGTGTGTGTGTGTGTGTGTGTGTGTGTGTTGATAAAATAAATGCCAGATTGAACGTCATAATTACGGCTTGCGGCAGAAATGCGCACTAATTTTTAACCGACTTCAATTTCATAGAAGGAGGAGGTTCTGTATTCGGTTGTGGCTATTTTTAGGGTTCCGTAGCCAAATGGCAAAAAACGGAACCCTTATAGATTCGTCATGTCTGTCTGTCTGTCCGTCTGTCTGTCCGTCTGTCTGTCCGTCCGTATGTCACAGCCACTTTTCTCCGAAACTATAAGAACTATACTGTTGAAACTTGGTAAGTAGATGTATTCTGTGAACCGCATTAAGATTTTCACACAAAAATAGAAAAAAACAATAAATTTTTGGGGTTCCCCATACTTCGAACTGAAACTCAAAATTTTTTTTTTCATCTAACCCATACGTGTGGGGTATCTATGGATAGGTCTTCAAAAATGATATAGAGGTTCCTAATATCATTTTTTTCTAAACTGAATAGTTTGCGCGAGAGACACTTCCAAAGTGGTAAAATGTGTGTCCCCCCCCTCCCCCCCCTAACTTCTAAAATAAGAGAATGATAAAACTAAAAAAAATATATGATGTACATTACCATGTAAACTTCCACCGAAAATTGGTTTGAACGAGATCTAGCAAGTAGTTTTTTTTTAATACGTCATAAATCGCCTAAATACGGAACCCTTCATGGGCGAGTCCGACTCGCACTTGGCTGCTTTTTTTTATCGTAGAAATTTCACGACGCTCAAGATTAAATTTTTCGAACCATGCACTACGCTCTATTGTCCCAATTTTGGAAATGCCACGAAAAAACTCACACGAAATCTTATTAGGAGGATACACCCGTATCGACTCCTCAGAACAGAATTCTCGTAGTCGTAAGACACTCACTAAAGACTTCGTCACACAGGCGCGTTTTTCGGGCGGGCCGTGAGCGGGGCCTTTACATATAAAACACTCACGCCCCGCCCGGAAAACGCGCCTGTGTGACGGAAACTTAAAGGTCACTGGCACATACACTGGCTCACCTCACTGACTACGCGTTAAAGTTAACAATTAAGCCTGGTTCACACATTCGTTGACCGTTAGCTAGGGAGCGGTGGATCAAAGGTCGCGAGGTGAAAGCGAGATCTTTCGCTAGACCCGTCTCCACTTTGCAAGTGTCATTGCTGATCGAGCTAGCATTAACCTGCGGCGGTAGAACGGTCGCAGTTTTATCGCTTGTCACCACGCTTGTCACGTTCTAACAAGTATGTAAGTGCGAAAGTGACGGGCAGAGTGACAGGCGATCAAAATGGAACCATGCTGCGCCCGCAGGGTAACATGAATTTGATAGTAGAGCTATCTACCGTTACCTGTGTACCGAGTCACACAAAACTAGCCGCAGCCATACAATCCAAGTTACGCTCTCGTTATAAAACGACAATCTGAAATAACATGAAAATTGGCATGAACGAAATGAACATTTAACCATTTACCAGCGGGCGCAGTATGGTTCCATAAGTTCCATTTTTATCGCCTGTCACTATGCCCGTCACTTTCGCACTTACATACTTGTTAGAACGTGACAGGCATGGTGACAAGCGATAAAAGCCGCAGGCTTAGGGATATTTCCCACATACGGCACTTCAAACATGTGTTCTATTGTCGGTGAGTAAGACTGACATTCGATTGACATTTTAGAAATGTCAGCCTAGTGGTTTAGTAACTATCGGCCCGATTCGAACAATGCTTATAAGGGTACTATAATAATGGGTCGCTTCCTCGTAAGGCCCAATGTGCATTACAAGGTACACTCAAGTTTCAATCTAATTAGAACCTTTCATGAACCACATAAAGTAGCATTTCTTTCATCTCTTTCTCAAACAAACGAAATCAAATCGTTCAATTGAAAAATAGGAAAATTTTGTGTGATTGATCTTACGAGGCTATAAGGTAAACGTACTGGTGCTCGACGCGGTCCCAGCACATGTCATCTTGAAACTTAAGTCATTGTCAATAGAGGTGACAGCAGGGTGTCATCTATTGGGCATTAGCATGTCGAGCACTAGTACGATTACCTTATAATTATATTTACTATATAGATTGTGATAATTGATTGTGAGATGATTGTGTGGTTTTAATTATTTCCCGTAAAACGTGACATTCAATTTATAATTTCCGACGTATTGTTGCGGTTTTCGCATGGTTATGATTAATTTTAGTAATTAAAATGAGCTGAAGCGCGGTCTGGCGGTTTTGTAGACTGAATTGTTTTCATTTGTTTGACAGTTAATAGCTAGTACTTGAACAGGCTTGAAGAGTATTTTAATTTTAATAGGTTTAAACATTAACGGGGCTGGTTCGGTTTTGAGTCCGTTTAAAACGACATTCTATAAAAACGGACTCGTTTTAATTACTCGTGAGTGTAAAAATAGAACGGCTTTAAGTACATATCGTCAGGTGACAAGCAAAAGTCACTAATTACTCTATACAATATTTAAACAAAAATCAACCTTCTTTTCGTACTAATATGACTATGGCTATGAACTTGTGGAGGTGCTTAGTGACTTTTGCTTGTCACCTGACGATATTTTATTTGTATCATTGATAGAAACCATAGATCTAGTATATTTTATACAGAACATACGCAATGCGACAAAATTAAAAACACGTTTTAACGTTCCTGACAACATACCAAAAGAAACCTACGTAATTTGGTCGGGTTATTTGTTACCCACCATAAACCATACTAAATTTACGGTGGGGAATAAAAAAAATGTGAGACTGGGACAAGGACAAACAATAATTACGCTTTCTCTGCTATTCCTACTAAAGGTTGCATAAGAGCATCTCGTTCGGTCATCTCCCGGCCCAACCATTTCATCTCTATGATAGAAACATAGCTTTTTTGTACTCGTCGACTGCAATGCTTGAATTAAGACTTCGTATACCAAAGTGAAATCGCATACTTTTTTCACTATGGGACCCCAACTCAACAATAATATTCATTTCGATACAGTTTAGGCAACTATAATATTCATTTCGATACAGTTTAGTCAACTATAATGAAATTGACCAATCGAAAGCTCGGAGCAAGTACCAAGGCCTCATGAGTTACGAGAAGGTGTCGTTGACCAACCGGCCGGGGGCGCGGGGCGCGGGGGCCGGGTCGCGTACGAGTATGAAGGTATCGCGGCTGCTTGCGCATCTTAGCTGTATACTTTTGGTTTTTTTACCTACATAGGTACATATGATTCTTCTACTAGTTTTAAGTATTTTTTTTGTTGACTCGTAGAAAAAGTATTGTATACAATAGTGATATAATCAAGCTTTTCAATCTCGTACCTTCCTTAGGCAACTCAGCAAGCTTCGTTGCCTAAACACGGTACTCGACTGAAAAGCTCTCCATTATATCACGATTGTATAAAATACTAATAACAATCAATTTATCTAAACGCCAAAAACATTTCGCGCCATTCATTCACGTCCATTCTCTCATCGGTCACGGTAGAAAGAGATGAAAGACCACTTAATAGATTCCATAGGTGTTCCTTTTCACGCACGACTTCATCTACTTATACACATTTCGCTGAGTCACTGTGTTTAGGGATTGTAATACAATTTGGTTAAGATAAGATGTGAATTGATCTGTGGGAGATTCAATAAAGGCTTATGATTCGGTCAAGTTATGTTCTAATGTATGAGGAAGACAAAAAAATTAAATCCAGCTTGAAACGAATGAAGTATGATACCATTGCATACCCAAAGACTTGCTTTACGCACATTAGCGTCCCGTCCCGTCCCCCTGACGTAACCCCCTTTTGGCAAGAAATATGTCCCGGTTCACGGTTTTTTTTTAAATTTTGAGAAAAGTATTAGGTACCTGCACAGACAAGACATCCTCTAGACTGAGCATAGTAACGCTACCCCCTCTGCCACTTATACGGTAGTTTTACTCCATCTTCGAGTCAATCCCGTGCCGTGATTGGTCCGTGTCTTTGAACGGACCAATCACGGCACGGGATTCGCTCACCTCGTCCCCCCGCACCCCCGTATTTTTAGCAGCATCGGTTTCATGAAAAAATTGCTCTAAACTCAGTCTAGAGGATTCCTAGTCTATGGGTACCTGTTAGAGTTAGGAAAAAAGTATAAGAAATAATGTGCGTAAAGCACCATACCCAAGGGATACTGAAACGACTGGCTTACAAAAAATTTAACCGACTTTCAAAAAGATTATTAGAAAAAACAACCGTTAGTAAAGATTGAAGCGGTGGTGGCCGAGTGGATATGACGTCCGACTTTCAATCCGGAGGTTGCGGGTTCAAATCCTGGCTCGTACCAATGAGTTTTTCGCAACTTATGTACGAAATATCATTTGATATTTACCACTAGCTTTTCGGTGAAGGAAAACATCGTGAGGAAACCTGCATACATCTGCGAAGAAATTCAAAGGTGTATGTGAAGTCCCCAATCCGCATTGGGCTAGCGTGGGGACTATAGCCCAAGCCCTCTTGCGCATGAGAGGAGGCCTGTGCCCAGCAGTGGGACGTATATAGGCTCACATTATTATTATTATTACTCTTTATTTACTTATCTTCTTAGTTTAGGTTTTTTTACAATTATTATTATAGTAAAGATTGTAATGTTTTAATTTTTAAACCCTCTCAAAATATTATAATTCCGTTTGTTCTTTTCTTTTTGTAGATTTTTTCTTTACATTACAGGTTTATTTTTCCTTTCAAAACTGAGACAGAATCTATCGAAGGAGGTTTTAAAAAAATACTTATGTCGTAAAGTCGCAAGCGTTTATTCGCTATGTGCACGACTGGTGCTGCCCTCATTTTCGCGGACTTCCTATGTTAAATCTTATGGAGTAAAATTAGTTCAAGCGGCTGCCGCTAGTAGTAATGTCGGACATTCCTTAAGATTACCTGTGTTTGTGACGATCAGCGCCACTTCCCCCTCCACCGACTTCGCACGGTGCCAATAGGTTACTGTAACCACCACCAGGCGGGCTATATGCTTAGTTACCACCGCAAAGGTATAACAAAATGATTATTCATTAAATTAAATCATAGTTTTGTGTGTTTTCAACTTCTAAACATTGAAACGTGCTCTCATTTGACCTAAGGTCCGTACTGCAAGAGATCGGGGGTCAGAGGTTGCTGAAACGCATAACAACGTGCTTGTTTGTGTTCCGTACTTTCCGTAGCCAAATGGCAAAAACCAGAACCCCTATGGATTCGTCATGTCTGTCTGTCTGTCTGTCCGTCCGTATGTCACAGCCACTTTTTTCCGAAACTATAAAAACTATACTGTTGAAACTTGGTAAGTAGATTTATTCTGTGAACCGCGTTAAGATTTTCACACAAAAATAGAAAAAAAAACAATACATTTTGAGGGTTCCCCATACTTAAAACTGAAACTAAAAAAAATTTTTTTCATCAAACCCATACGTGTGGGGTATCTATGGATAGGTCCTCAAAAATGATATTGAGGTTTCTAATATAATTTTTTTCTAAACTGAATAGTTTGCGCGAAAGACACTTCCAAAGTGGTAAAATGTGTCCCCCCCCCCTGTAACTTCTAAAATAAGAGAATGATAAAACTAAAAAAAATATATGATGTACATTACTATGCAATCTTCCACCGAAAATTGGTTTAAACGAGATCTAGTAAGTAGTTTTTTTTAATACGTCATAAATCCCCTAAATACGGAACCCTTCATGGGCGAGTCCGACTAGCACTTGGCCGTTTTTTTTCTATTGCGTTAGCAATAGCCTCTAATAGCATTCTAGCTCCCTCTTAAGATGTATTTTACTTTTACATTTTTGTAAACTGTGCACAAGGGGCATTACTTGTTTTCTTTTCCTTTATTGTTAATTACTAACTGATTAGTGTCTTAGTACGTTATTCTACCAGAGACAAGCAAAGGCGACATCGCGTCTAACGAGCTAACTAGCAAAGTGATTATGATTAATTTGAATAATACCCGCCGCGCCTTCTGCTAATTGATCACAATGTACACTATCGCGCGGTTGGTTGTTTTCTTTATGTTTTGCAAATCTGCGATTACGTTTATTTATATATTTTTAAACTGACTTATACATAGATATCTATAACACTTTTTCTACTCGTCGACTGCAATGCTTGAATTAAGACTTCGTATACCAAAGTGAAATCGCAAACTTTTTTCACTATGGGACCCCAACTCAACTATAATATTTATTTCGATATAGTTTAGTCAACTGAAGCGCTGGTGGCCTAGCGGTAAGAGCGTGCGACTTGCAATCCGGAGGTCGCGGGTTCGAACCCCGGCTCGTACCAATGAGTTTTTCGGAACTTATGTACGAAATATCATTTGATATTTACCAGTCGCTTTTCGGTGAAGGAAAACATCGTGAGGAAACTGGACTAATCCCAATACGGGCCTAGTTTACCCTCTGGGTTGGAAGGTCAGATGGCAGTCGCTTTCGTAAAACTAGTGCCCACGCCAATTACTGGGATTAGTTGCCAAGCGGACCCCAGGCTCCCATGAGCCGTGACGTGGCAAAATGCCGGGACAACGCGAGGAAGATGATGATAGTTTAGTCAACTAATAATATTCATTAAGTGTTTTTTTTGTTGACTCGTAGAAAAAGTATTGTATACAATAGTGATATAATCAAGCTGTTCAATCTCGTACCTTTACTTAGCAAGCTTCGTTGCCTAAACACGGTACTCGACTGAAAAGATCTCCATTATATCACGATTGTATAATAGTAGTTTATGCAACAGTGATATAATAAGGGTTTTTAAAATTCAAGGGTCGAAGTTACAAAACGAGACGTAGTCGAGTTTTGTAAAAAAAGACGCGAGAATTTTAAGAACCAATTATGAGCTGTTGCATACATTACTTTTTCTATGACAGCTGCACCCGACACAAAACAGTTGAGACTAAGAAAATGGGTTACTTTGTATGAATTATTATGCACACAGCAAAACATAGAAAAAAAAGAAAAAAAAAGTTATTATTGTAAATGAAAACTTACCTCTTTCAATCAAGATGATCGGAAGTTGTATCTTTAAAAAAAATAAAGCAGTTGTATTATACTTATAAGATGACTGCTAGCAGTCATCTTATGAGCCTATAGACAAATCATTCAAATGACATGGCTTTAGATATCACTGTCAGTCATTTAATTGACACATTTAAGTGCTGGAGTAGAAAAAATACTATTAAACTCTCGCGTTTTGTACACATATTTAATTTCACAAACGGGTCTACCGCGATAATATTTCATTGTTTTTACCTTAAATTCCGACGTTTCAGTTGAGTTGCAGCAACTGTGGTCACGGAAAGACCCGTTTGTGAAATTATACATAGATAAATAAGTAAGGATAGAGTGCTAATTTCATACACCAGTGTTCTTACCAAAATGCGTGTAATCCGAGTTTGTGCAATCCCATAACGTAGTTAGTCACAAGGTAGAAAATGAATGTGCAGTCGGCAGCAGAAGTTGCTAAGCGGGCGAGATCTTCAAAATTACCTTGACACGCTCTTATTCTCTTGACAATAAAGAAATCAAATGAAATCATTGATAATTAGCTGAATTGGTTACCTACGTGGTGGCAGGCGTAAGTGTAGGAACGGTACAACCATGAATTAATTTCTTTAAATGTACATATTAATTGTCTTTTAGTTCTAAGACCAGTTAATCTATGTTTCTTCCTAAATCCTTTGTGTACAATAAATAATTTTTACTTTTCTTTACAAAAGTAAAGAAAAGAGATCAAAGTAAAAACTTTAAGCCGCGTCAAGATCATTTTGAACACCTGGCCCGGTTCGCAAATTCTGCTGCTGACTGTAGGTATAAAATATATCATATACTCATATTTAATTTCACAAACGGGTCTACCGCGATAATATTTCATTGTTTTTACCTTAAATTCCGACGTTTCAGTTGAGTTGCAGCAACTGTGGTCACGGAAAGACCCGTTTGTGAAATTATACATAGATAAATAAGTAAGGATAGAGTGCTAATTTCATACACCAGTGTTCTTACCAAAATGCGTGTAATCCGAGTTTGTGCAATCCCATAACGTAGTTAGTCACAAGGTAGAAAATGAATGTGCAGTCGGCAGCAGAAGTTGCTAAGCGGGCGAGATCTTCAAAATTACCTTGACACGCTCTTATTCTCTTGACAATAAAGAAATCAAATGAAATCATTGATAATTAGCTGAATTGGTTACCTACGTGGTGGCAGGCGTAAGTGTAGGAACGGTACAACCATGAATTAATTTCTTTAAATGTACATATTAATTGTCTTTTAGTTCTAAGACCAGTTAATCTATGTTTCTTCCTAAATCCTTTGTGTACAATAAATAATTTTTACTTTTCTTTACAAAAGTAAAGAAAAGAGATCAAAGTAAAAACTTTAAGCCGCGTCAAGATCATTTTGAACACCTGGCCCGGTTCGCAAATTCTGCTGCTGACTGTAGGTATAAAAATATCGTCACATTCGCCTAGTTCGCATCTAGTAGACCTAGATTTTTACTATTATATTATGCTGAATTTATTTTATTATCTAGATCAATATAAATTTTACCAGCTGTGGCAATCGACGCATCATTACGTAAGGCAATTAAATATAAATAATTGCTGATTGCGCTCATTATACTCAATATCTGGGAGACCGAGCTTTGCTCGGAAAACATATAACAACTCAAAAAATGAACAACTAGATCGGTTTTTCGCCCCCGAAAACCGCCATATACCAAATTTCCTCGAAATCGTTAGAGCCGTTTCCGAGATCCCTGAAATATATATAAGTATATCGGAAAAGGATGGTCCTAATGGCGGTGGGCGCGTGGGGGTAGTACCTAGATGTATTACTTCACAACCAAAATAGTAGGTATGCTACCAGTGCATGAAATAAACATTCGGACACGTTAACCATACTAGTGCCTACTATATTTCAGTACTAAATAATCAAAATAACTAAACGATCTTACGATGGAATCGGATTCAATTAAAATAAAAAGATCACATGAAATCGTTCAAATCTTTATTTAACCTGTCAGCTCCCAAGGGCTCAAATTTGAGCCAGAACGCTTATGGTGACGTCACACACGTGGGAACTCACGGGTTAAGTCAAACTAAACCGGTTCCAACCCTACACCTCTGACCCGAGAAGATTTAACCCGGCAACAAACTCGGCGGGACACATCTTCTCAAAACAACACATAGTTTCTTTATTTTTACAAAAGTAAGCTTCTTAATGGCACATAAGAAATCAAAATAACACTTGGAATAAACACTTTGCGAAACGGTTAAAGAACGTTGGAATCTATAAACTTTCAGAATAATCCTTCAGGTATAAGCCTTCAGGAACGTAGCGAATTAGGCACGAGCTTGGCTAACGTCCGATCTCTAGCGCGGTCCGATCAAGAAGAAGGAAGCCAGTCCCAACGGCGGAGCCAACCGCTCTCGCCTCCAATTCAAGTTGGTAAACCTGCCTGACCAGTCTACCAACATAACGACAAAAATGCCCACTCGTGCCTACGTTCACTCAAGATACACATCTTGACGTTCCAAAGCCTTCTACCTGTCATCTTAGTTCAACAATACGCCTATAGATGGTGGCGTTATTCACTACGCAACTTTATTATTTCGTTACAAGCAAAATAATACGTAGCCAAACATTGCTAATCTACTTTATACAGGCGTTTAAAGCTATGAACTGTAACACTGCAATACGTCTTTCTGGTGTCTCGCGCCGACATATATCAATAAATAAACAAGAATTGCTCGTTTAAAGGTATAAGATAAGATTAGTAACAAACATAATATACTATGTATCATTTCATAATTATCATAATTTTAAGAGCTTGGATCTAGTCGGTGGAGTATTTGCCATGCCAGAAAAATAGTTAATGGGCCACCCATAATAGTACGGAAGTATTTACAAGAGGCTCATTTCTACTCGATCGAAGTCGCGGGCAGAGTGTAGTGTTAATGTACTAGTATTATGCACGCGCGCATTCGTGATTTAAACTATTTGCATCCGGTGACATTTTCAATCAATTTATTGCGTACATTAGCATGTTTAGTTATTTCACATCCTAGCTTATTCTGAATCACGTTAATATTTTAGCAAACTAATGGCTGGAAATACTGAAGCGGATACTAATTTGAAGTATGAATTGTCTATTGTTTAGCATTTTTTATTCGACACGAGCAGAACACAATTGAAATGCCTAATTTGCGGATAGAATTACGGTTTGGTTTTTGTCTCTAAAATTTAGGCAAAAAGTATTTTTTACACACATCATAAATCCTTTATGAAGCGTTCGAAAACTCCCAAATGACAGCCATCGTAAAGATAAACTATATTTTTTTGTTACTAAAAACGTAATTATTGCAATCGGCCATGGCCGGTCAATACAAAAAGAGTATTTTGCCCGGTTGCCTATATGAGTACAGACGTTTTGCTTAGTGAGAGAGTGTGACGCAAATACAGATTGAAAATGTAGACATGTTGACAAATGTTATTAATGCCAACTGCATTACTTACAGTACCACGTCTGAGTGTTCTGTACATAGGCAATCGGGCAAAATGCTATTTTTATGTTGACCGGCCAATTGCCCTACAGGCCAATACACGTATACAGACAAGTACAAGCGAATGCACAATAACTTAATGACATCAGATGTAATTCTGATATCAGTGTACGTTCGAATTGGCCTGTGAGTCTTATATTATTTACAATAGCGGTATCACTTTGGCTGTCTCTATGTATTTAACGCCTACTGCACTGAGTGTTCTGTACATAGCAACCGGGCAAAATACTCTTTTTGTGTTGACCGGCCAATTGCCCTAATTACATTCCGCTTGACCGCGCTCAAGTACTCGGCATTAAATACAAAACGCAAATGTTTTTTCTGTTCCTTTTCATCTTTGGTTAGTTGTTATTTCATATCTTACGATGCAGTTTGAAGAGATTTTAAATAGGAAAAAACTTTCTTGTAGATATTTTCAGATTTCTTACTGGCGGATTTTAAAAAACAAACTGAAATAAAAAAACCGGCCAAGGGCGAGTTGGACTCGCGCACGGAGGGTTCCGCACCATCAACAAAAAATAGAGCAAAACAAGCAAAAAAACGGTCACCCATCCAAATACTGACCCCGCCCGACGTTGCTTAACTTCGGTCAAAAATCACGTTTGTTGTATGGTAGCCCCACTTAAATCTTTATTTTATTCTGTTTTTAGTATTTGTTGTTATAGCGGCAACAGAAATACATCATTTGTGAAAATTTCAACTGTCTAGCTATCACGGTTCGTGAGATACAGCCTGGTGACAGACGGACGGACGGACGGACGGACAGCGGAGTCTTAGTAATAGGGTCCCGTTTTTACCCTTTGGGTACGGAACCCTAAAAAGGGGTTTTTTTCCCTACCTAATTCCTGGTATGTTTTTAGAATTCCTGCACATACTGTCTGATTAAAATATTACAATGATATTTACAAAAAATTGGATATACATATTATGTAATATTTAATGTTTTCCGCGACCGTGTCTTTATACCTACTTTGCTATTTTAAATCGTCTCACATCTTAACTTTAATTTTTAACATGCAAATTAAGCATCGAAGCGAATCCGCGTCGCTGGTGAGACCTGTCTCATAAGATTTTAATCAGAAATATGCTGTGTAAGCTACTTTTAAAGGCTGACTAAGACAGTTTAAATTCGAATAAACCATTTGGAAACATTTCAATTACTTAAGGAGTTAGAGTTGAATTCCCTAGAAACAAACCTAGTAATTTTTCAACACTCTCCACATAGTTAAAACATCCTATTATCCTAATTATGAATTCGACATGTCTCCTCATGTTTAAATGCCGAATATTCGGTTCTGTAGGATCTAAACCGAACACTCGGCCGATTATTCGTATTCGACTAACTTCATATTCGGCCCATCTCTAGTTAAAAGCTACTTAATTACGTAGTAGTATTTATTTTTATTTATTTTATTGGTATTCAGGACAACAACAGCCGTAAATATAACTAAGACATATTAATGCTTACATAAAAATAAGGCCAATAACAGTCATCCATTGAATTACATTGTATAACGATTAAAAATAGCAAAGATAAGAAAACAACGAGAATGTACAATACACACAAATGCTCGATACGCTAGAAATACTATAAACCGGTTGTACAAAGTTTAAGTAATGTAGTTAAAAAATGTAGTAAAAAATACCTACTTCTGATACAAAACAAAACCATGACATTACATCAGTTGTAAATCAGACACCAGCAGACATTTGAATTGTATCAGACGTTTGAAAGAAGATATTTTTGTCAAAGGCATTCGGGAAGCAGATTACTAAGTTTTCGACGTTTCTTTCAGAACTTTGCATTGATAACGACTTATTTTTAAGAAAATCTTGCCGTTAGCTAGATAGCGACTTTCTTAAGATTTGATTTTTCCGAATCGTACTTTTATTTTAGAAGTTGTTTGAAATATTTCGTTTTATTGGAAATATTGAAGTTACTATATTAGAACGAAGATATTTTAATTTGTTTTTATTTCAATTAATAAACACTACTTTATAAATTATAAACTGAAATAAATGTCATATACTAAGAAAAAGTGACCCAGGCCTCCAGTCTTAGTCTGGGTCACTTTTTCTTAGTATATGACACTTATTTCAGTTTATAATATTTAACTTGTCATTGAAACAATTTAATCTATAACATCAAACTTATCAATGATCTTTCTTCTAGCAGTCAATAGAAACATAAAAGCGTAATAGTCGTGTCCGTCTTGAAAATGGGAGCTACCGTCATTATAGGTAACAAAGAGTAACAATGGCCATTCTACTTGGTTACCGGACACGGGAGAATCGAACTCTTGGGGACCAGTTTTTCGAACGGATTTTTAGTAGGTTGTCGATTTTTTTTCGTTGGTTTTCTCTTCAAAGCTCCTCATTCTGGGCGGAATAAATATGTAATCACAACAACTAGTCAAGATAAATGTATGCTATTATTCGTTGAGTTAAGAAAATAACATCGTCTTCGTAACTTAGAGGAAGATTTTTAAGAACATATTACCTACGCTGATATTGTACAGTTGAGTTACCAAGAAAATGGGAGCTACCGACATTATAGGTAACAAATAACAAAGAACTATGGCCATTCTAAAAGTACTTGGTTACCGGCCACGGGATAATCGAACTTACAGGGACCAGTTTTTTCGAAACGGTATTAGTGTTGTCATGGAAATGGGAACTACAGAACTTGCAAAAAATCCGCTACACGTTTGTGTATCAAAGCCAAAGGAGAATATTTCGAATTTTCTGTTAAATTATTGTAGTTTTATCATTTTTAATTACATTTTTTTAAAGGCGTGTTAGTAAAAAAAAAAATTATGTACCTAATGATAACCAGAAATAAAGAGATTTTTATTTTTATTAATTTTTATTAAGTAAGAGTATTATATTCCTAAATGCGTGCGCAAATAAAGTCATTCGCTCGTGCATTTCTCGACACACAGGCAAATGATAATAAAATGGCACCATTTAGATATATGTAGTTTTGAAGTCAAAATGTAAGTTTGAATTGGCCTTTGTTTCTGAACGTGTGCCCCGGTAAGTGTTGGGAATGCCCGGGCTTGATCAAATAAAGTCCGGAGCGGGTGATGGCTGCCGTGTCTGTAGGTACTTGTGATTTGATTGCAGACGGACTGGCTGAGGAATTGATAGAATTGACTGCGATTAACCTGTAGGTAAGTATTCAGTGTGGCCAAAAATACGTTGTACATTTTTTTGGGAGTATTTTTCGTAGTTCTCGTTTTCAAAATATTATTTTATAAGTACTACATATTTTCAATCATTGAACTAAACCAAAATTATTTTCAAAATACATAGGTATAGGTACACCTACTCAGATTCAGATTCAGAATTAACGCAAAAAGCAATAAAGTTATATTGTAATGTCACAACACAGCTATATTAGCAGCAGGTACCTAAATGAGGTAAACATGTAATACATAGTTATTTTTTTTCCAAATAAAGCTTAGTACCTACTAACCCGATTTTAAATACCTACCTCATGCAAGTCTAATAAATTTGGATTGTCTAACTCTAACTTATATGGTGTTGTGGTCAAGCGGTTATCTTTAGAAAGTTACAATACTCGTTCTGGATAAAGAAACAGCTTTTAAACAGGTTAAGGCTTTGACCTCACAGATATCACTATCACTACATAGTATAAAACAAAATCGCTTCCCGCTGTCTGTCCCTATGTACTATGTATATGTGTTTATTCAAGTAGGCATAATTACAATGCGCTTATGAACGTCAAATAAAGCTAGGTAGACCGGCTCCAACCCTACACCCCTGCCCCGAGAAGATTTAAGTCCCCCCTCAATTGGAGGAGGGTATCCCAATATGGAACCGGCAACAAACTCGGCGGGACACATCTTTTCAAAAAAAATTACATGTTATAATTAACATGCATTACAAGAAAATAAGTAAAAAATAAAATACAATTTAAATTACTATAGAATTCATGCAATTATACCTATACACATTAGATATGAGCGCCGCGCCGGCGCGCCGCCGCCGCCGACAAAATTATCGCGCCGCCGCCGCCGACGCTGCGCTATCGGCGTGGCATCGGCGTGACCTTGGTAGTTACTACTACTTTCAGATTATTTTATTACAAAACTACAAGTAGCAGCATCTATTCAGTTAGTGGCTCGATAATGTAGTTAAGTAGTATCGAAATCTGTCGTTCGTAACAAAAATAACCAATGTCAAACTGCGGGCGCAGCATGGTTCCATTTTTATCGCCTGTCACTATGCCCATCATTTTCGCATTTACATACATGTTAGAACGTGACAGGCATGGTGACATGACAAGCGATAAAAATGCGACCGTGCTACCGCCGCTGGTCCTATTTAACCTCTTGTCTGTTTATTATAAGGATCCTGAGCGACATTAGTCACATTAGTCATCTTATTGCATTGTTTCGAAAACGATTTTTACTGCTCTATCCGACACGACTGAACTCACGGCTGACACCACAATACAATGACGACTAATAAAAACAGTTCTATCCATTCAATGTTCTATGGTGGACACTCGCTCTCGTTGTACGTTTAACAAATAAATGAATGACTGTTTCATTTCTATCCGTTCACCGCTCTATGGTACGGAGATCGCAGTAGCCTCGCCGCAGGTCATTCGATCCCCGGTCAGTGGATACTCGCTTTCGTTGTACGTTTAAGCGTGGAGTACACGCGATGTGGCTTCGTGTACCTACTGTCACAGTCTATAAAACAAGCTGCATTCACCAATGTTAGTAGCTCGTTACAAAGTATACTTTTTACCAACTATTCTATGTGGTGAAGATGGAAATGTTGTTACGTAATTGTAGGTATTCGTGAAATACGGCTCCGTACTACCCGTGTGTGTGTGTATCCTTATGTCGGGTCTACGAGTCATGTTATCACTGCCTGACCGGTAATGTTGTTTAGGTACACTGACTTTTACGAGTTCCCGATCTCAGAAAGTTATATTTACTTGCCTCATTGATTTACTTTTCATTCAATAAAGTACCAAACATAGATAGATATAAGAATGTTACGTAAATGTTCAAGTCATGACTGATTTAAACTTTTTTTTACACGTCACTAAATAGTATAAAACAAAGTCGCTTCTCGCTGTCTGTCCCTATGTATGCTTAAATCTTTAAAACTACACAACGGATCTTGATGCGGTTTTTTTAAATAGATAGTGATTCAAGAGGAAGGTTTATGTATAATTTGTTAACTCGTGCGAAGCCGGGGCGGGTCGCTAGTTATCTATAAAACACGACCGAGACCACGGGGACAACGTCGGAGGTAAATTTACAAACTTATTTCAACTTAGGTTATTACACGCGATGAAGTCCCGTTTTTATCTATCTATCTAATACCTTTAAACGAGCAATTCTTGTATATTTATTTATTTATTTATATATATATATTTTTCGGGGATCTCGGAAACGGCTCTAACGATTTCGATTAAATATGCGGCGAAAAATCGATCTAGCTAGGTCTTATCTCTGGGAAAATGCGCATTTTCGAGTTTTTATATTTTTTCCGAGCAAAGCTCGGTCTCCCATATATTAATACATAATGTGTAAATGCCCATGCCATGTTTCATGTAATTTAAGCATGTCGTTATAAAATGAGAGCGTTAATTAACTGTTTCGAACAAAATAGTAATGTCCAAATTAAACATTAAGTGTCAAAACCTTCTCAGTAATTCCTCTGCATAATCAATTGAATATTTATATAAAATAAGGTCTCTAAATTCACTCAGTTACCCTTCGACCGTAATCGTCGTAATCGTGAAATTTCCTTTTTCATTCAAATTTCATCTGCTATTAATTTCTCCGTACCCATTGTGTAGTGGTGGGCCGCGGGGGAACATTGTGGGAACGGGATATTCCCTAAATTCACTGAATTCTATTCTTTTTTTTAGGCCGTTATGGTGTCCCACTGCTGGGCAAAGGTCTCTCCCCTTGATCTCCACAACTCCCGTTGTGCTTTTTCCGGCCAGTTGCTGCTGAAGGTGTCTAAGTCGTCCCGCCATCTCTGTCTGGGCCTGCCACGTCCGCGCTTCTTTTGCGGTATCCACTTGGTGGCTGTTCTAGCCCACCTATCTGGATGCATGCGGCAGACGGTGGTCAGACGTGACCCACCCAGTCCCACTTCAGCTAAGCGTGTTTTGGAGCGCAATATAGTGTTTCGGATGCGATCCGTTCTCGTGTCACCTAGAATTCTATATGCTTGGACTATAGTTGAATATAATTCTATTTTGCCAGGAAGTGTAAAAACAACACCTAAAAAAATTGAATAGTTTTACGGTTTAAACTCACTTGTTTTAAGTCACTCGCGCGACATGTTTCGGAGAGCCTAGGTCTCCTTTCTCAAGCACTAACAGTGCGAGCAGCGTTCGCGCGAGTAACTTAAAACAAGTGAGTCTAATTATTCAATGTTAGTATGTCTCACAACAGTTTAAATTCGATTAAGTACCTAAAAATATTCTCAATATTCCCGTAAAAGTCCCATCACTACAGTGGGAAGTGAGTCTAATTAACTTTCAATCTGAGGTATTTTCCTCGGGAGTTTGTTTTGATACCTCTGTGTATGTGTACCTAATTAAAATTCGGAACGTTTTGACTTGCTGCTACTGTTAAAGCAGATGCTAATTAAACAGTCAGGGATTTTGAGTTGCCGTTTGGCTAGGGATGGGAAAACGGGACGTGAAGAATAATAATGTTGAATATGTTACCTAGTTATTACATGGACCCTTCGTATTTCGTTATTTTGATTTCGAAGTTCATCCGATCCGACCATGACTTAACAAGCGAGGTAATTATCAAGTCTAGAAAGAGCACATTTTACCACAAAATAAATAACAGTAAGTACAGAAGGTTCTAACAAAACGCGTCTTTTACGCGGCGGTTATAATTTGAGGCCCGGGGAAGGACATAGGATGGTAATATCATCATCATGATTCCAAGTAGACGAAGTTGCGGGCAGAAGCTATAGTATTACATATCGAATTATACTTACTGTGATGTAGGTACAGTCGCCATCAGGTATATCAGAGTGGCCAAGGTATTCACAATTTCTGAACAAGCACTCTAACGCCTTGACAATAGAGGCGTGCTCAGATATTTGTGAGCACCTTGCTCGCTTCAATATATCTGATGGCGACTGTACCTGTGTGTTGATATATATTCAAAAATTCAGTATTCATGCACAAAAACATTCACTGTACACATCGGATTCGAATTTAATCTTGTGCAAGCAAAATTTAATTAACTCGATATGGCAAACATAGTTGCAGCAAAGACTAGTAAATATAGAAAACTGACAACCTCCATACAACACCGAGTGCCCTGCACACCGCATCATTGTTGTAGGTGGCGCTGTTTACTATTTTTACAACCCCGACGCAAAAAAGGGGCGGTATAAGTTGGTTCGCTGTGTGTGTGTGTCTGTCTGTGGCACCGTAGGTCTTAAACGGGTAAACCAATTTAGATGACATTTGTATTTGTATGCAGCTTTTTAGTGCTGGTTCTTAGACACATGTTATCAAAATTGGTTGATCCGTTTCATTGCATTGAGGTTTTTTTGCATTTCAGCTTTGTGCGTACCTATTAAAATTTACACCTTATTGCTATTTATCACTTCGAAAAGTATAATTGGACTGGCCAAACCGCTGTCATCACAACGGGGCAATGTAGCATAGTAAAAGCTTGTTAGGCGTATTTTTGATTTAAGAGCCAACAGGAGTGGTCATTTCTCCATACAAACGTACTCGACTGTTTCCTCCGTGGGTTTTGAAGCTAGAGCAATGATTTTTTCAACACAGATTAATATTGTCAATATCTGTGTCGGACCGTTTTGCTTTTTTTGATATATTTGTTTCTTAAGGCGCTAGAGCCCTTCAAAAATGGCCAAAATGGCCTAATTGACTATGCCGCAATGAGAGGCGTGTTATTCAAAACTGATATCAATTAGCCAAGAAATCAAAACGGTCCGACACAGATAATTTCATAATCATTTAGATTTCCAAATTTGGTTACGATTGGTTAAGTTTTGGAGGAAGAAACAGTCGAGTACGAAACCTCGATTTTTGAGATTTTTACGCAGGATTTTTCGCCTTGTCCTTATCGCACTAGTTTTAGGAGCCGCTTCCGTTAGCGAGACGGGTATATTTACCTAAAATATTTAAATCTCAGCTCCTGTTTCGTCTTAATCCCGGCATCTAGTGCGCTCTCTGAGAAGGTTAAAGTAACTAAGTAGATTGCGCCTTTAAAAACTTTAACAGGAAGTAATTTTGTGGCTATGACAGCCGTTCGCCAAGTCCAATTTTAAACAGTACCTAAGTATATATTATTGCAGTAAGCTCATGTAAAAAAGTAAAATAAGGTCAATGTGGCTAATTCTGTCACAGGGCCTATTCGTCTACTAGCATTTTTCTCGAACAACGAACAAAATTGATAATTTCATCGACAGCAGCGATTGCTTTTAGTTTCAGCAATCTAAAGCAGATGGTTTTTTTCCTACGATTGAAAATCAAAGTAATATACGCTCGCGTGGACGGAATAGCCACTATGACGGAATTAGCCACATTGATCTTAACTAAAATGTAAAAATAATACTGCTCGTTGCCTGAGTACCCACAACACAAGCCTTCTGAGCTTACCGTGGGGCTTAGTCAATTTGTGTAAAAATGTCCATTAATATTTATTTATTTATTATTAATACTAAGCGCCATCTACGATTCTCGCGGCGTTGTGAAGGGGGTTTTCAGTCTTCACTATTTAGTAGTATCTGGCTCCTGTCAAGTTGGAACAATATTTTCTTGTTTAGTTTCTGCTGTATCTGTTTGATTACGCTTCGAGAGTTTTCAAATTATGTTCGAGATTGCTTTTGCGCATGTATTAAAGTAATCAAGGACAATTAGGACGCCTCACATCCGAGTCAAACCGCGGATCCGGCAGACCTCGTCGGCGATGGCGGGATAACTTAGACTCCTTTTTGAGCGACTAGCCAGATATAGCTCAAAACGGGGATGAATGGAAGAAGAGGGGGGAGGCCTTTGCCCAGCTGTGGGACACAATAGGCTGACAATAATAATAGACGGACGCCTATAAAAAATGGGTAACTTTGGCCCAAGGGGTAACTTAGGCGAGCAACGCCTATAATAAAATACGAAATGTTTGTCGAATGGGTGTTCGTTTTCGGTATTAAGAATGATCGAAATATCTATTAAGTAACTTACAATATTCATTGCCTACTTAATAATCTTAAATGGTTAGGGGGGTGGGGTAAAGGGTTTAATGGTTCTTTGTCTTTTTTAAGCTTATAAATTTTATTTGAATATGTTTTCTTTCATTCTTCGTTTACCGATAATTGTATTAAGATTTTACATAAAATGAAGGGCTATTTATAAAATTACTTAAACTTAAAACTAATAAAATCACGAGCAACTTAATGTTAACGATATTAAACGATATTAGTAGCTACAAATAATTTACACTCAAAGTAATTTTGATGGATTGTTATTTTGTAGTTTTACTTTTATAGCTAATGAACCTTGTCCGTGATTTAACGTTTGTGTTAAGTAACTTTTAGCTTGAATGTTTTGTTTAAATTATCCTTCTAATTTGATTTTTCTTGTTGTTTCAGTTTTCAACAAAGTCTGCGCTGAATAAATAAAAGGTGAGTTTTAGCCCTAAGTCCTTAATGGTGCTTAAAAGCTGTTTCGGTTTACGGATTTAGTACCGTAAAACCGCCCAACTATTAATGCTATCAATCAAATTTTTCAAATAGATATAAAAATAGATAATAGAGTATATTTTTTCAATAAAAATACCACGATACCCCTGTGTCCCCAGTTACCCCACTAGACTATGTATCTTCGTTCAGGCGTGACTGTTACTCCGATATCGTAGTTCTACGAGTATGGTCTAATATTTTTACAGATTGAAGAAAAAACTCTAATAAAACCAAAAAGTCTCGGCCAAAAAATTAAGTATCAAAACAAAATACGTCTTCGAATTCTCAAGATTATTTACAATACAAAAACAAAATATAAAATATTTCCCGTTCGAAGTAAAACCTCAAAGGAACAGGATAAAAGGAAGAAAACGAGAGAAATCAACACGCTAAGAAAGGAATAGGTACTAAGAAGTCACGAATAAAAATAAAGGAATAAGGAAAAACATCTTAAGAAGAGTATCTACACCAGTCAATAAACGAATCTAATAAGTTTTTGGTATGAAAATGAATTCTCCCGTTTTTATAAATTTCTTAGACGGCGATTATTTAGGTGTAAAAAAACTTTTTTACTTAAAAAACTACTGTTAGAGATACTACTGTATCTCTAAGCAAGCACAGAAAATGTTAGATCGATGATCCGACCGGGAACAGTCAACGTCAAATAGGTAGTGACGGTCAAAGTGGTCAAATATATCGGAACATATCCTTATATGTTTATGATCGCAGGGAATCTTTGAGAAAATAACGTATATTAAATGTGTGTAAGTGTTTCAAACTTTTTTGCTTGTTTTACGTTCTATTCCGCTCGAGTCACGATTATAAAAGCACATCTTCCCATCCCACTTATGGACTGTTATTACACAAGTACTTACGTAATGCCTTTCACCTTCTAGTTTGGATAAATCTAGATCTGAAAGTAATTGCAGTGTGAGCAACCTATGATGGCAGTCGATCAGTTCGAGGTAGAAACGTCTTCAATGTCTGTTTGAATTTTTTTATCGGTATCGTATTTGTGTTGGTTGATTTGAATGACGTCATCCGAAATGTTATGAGTTTAACTTTAAAATTAATACATATAACATAAAAAAAAAACTCTAACCCGAGTTACGGCTTTTTTATCCTCAACATCAACCTATGTTTTTAATTGGTTCAATACGTTACGTAGGAATACCAGTGAACTTTTTGGGTTTTCTTAGAAATAAACGAAAATTGGAAAAACTCACCGTCTCGGGCGAGACTCGAACACGCGACTCTTGATCACTATCCCATCGCTCTGCCAACTGAGCCTCCAAGACACCCAATGACAGCGAGTTCGAGTTTTTTTTTTAATTTAATAAAAGTATTTGACCATAGAGCTACGACATTTGAATAATTACGACGTTGCGCCTGAACGAAGATATTCAAGTTACTTTTCGACTATAGTTTGGGTAGTTTACGATACCTATTTTCTAGATTTTACAACAACTTTAATCTTACTATCATAATGAAATCTGGCCTAGGGCTTCAATCTCAATGTACCCTATAGTTAGCAGGATTACCTGCGCGGTGGCATCTCGAAACCACCACTTACACAACGGAATCTGAAATTACCATACAATCTAGTCCCGGTTTTCAAACCACCCAAGAAATGAGATGCTTATAGTGTTTACCTAAGCTTATCGGTATGAAAGAGTTAAAATAACAATGCCTAATATGGGGTTGTAATGAAATAAGACCTCTCTAGATCAGGGGTCGGCAAACTTTTGAGGAGATCGGAAGATAAGTTGTTTTCATTGGCTTAATAACTCTTAGTTATAACTTTTTTGGGTGACTTGAAGAACTCCAAAGAGCCGCAGCTGCGGTTTGTCGACCCCTGCTCTTGAACGACCACGAGACCACTACCACGAGAACGAGCCTGATTTACATTGAACAACTTGTTAGGGTATTTTGAGACGACCTTGAAGGTCACTCACTCCGATTGGTGCATGCAAAATGAATTGAAAGTCGTGCGTGTGATAAGCGTCAAGGTTGTATCAAAACCAGTAAAAAACCGTAACAAATTATCAAATTAGAATCTACCTCAAGAGTAACGCGAGTCAACTTTTTATTGCGGGTTCATTTTATAAGTATTATCTCTAGATATGTGGTATTTTATATTTTATATCCCTTGGTTTTTTATAATTAGTAAAGAAAACGTAATGAAATAGTGACTTGCATTACTTTTTCGTATAATTACCCTTTTGCACTATTTGTCAACTTACATCGCAAGTAGCTTTTATCTAATACCTTTAAACGAGCAATTCTTGTTTATTTATATATTTATTTATTTATATATAAATATATATATATATTTCGGGGATCTCGGAAACGGCTCTAACGATTTCGATGAAATTTACTATATGGGGTTTTTCGGGGGCGAGAAATCGATCTAGCTAGGTCTTATCTCTGAGAAAACGCGCATTTTCGAGTTTTTATATATTTTCCGAGCGAAGCTCGGTAACCCAGATATTTTTATATAATGATGGCACAGTTATAAAACAAAGTGTACTAGTAATTAACCCCTTATTAATAAAACTTTTGTTAAATTTTGTCCCCTTGTTACAAACACAAATCTCAAAATGACTAAAACGATTATGCAAGGGCATGTTAGACTTATTAATAACGCCATTCGTGTTTTTTTTTGAGGAATATCTAGGCTATTTGAATCTCCGAGTTCATTATTAAATTTTATTTATCGGCCTGATTAGAACTATAAGATAGGGACGTCAAAAGTTTGCTAAAGATACGATATGGATCGGATATGTCAGTAGTGACGTTTATGTTTGAAGAAACGTTACTTTAGCCGTATCTTTAGCAAATTTTTGTCGTATCTTAAAGTTGACCGTATCTCATTTATTCAAATAAAACCAGGCATTTTAATGGGTGTCTTATATTTAAAGTAAAATAAAGGGTTACGGGACCCTAAAAAGCAATAAGTCACGTCCAAGTGAAATGGTCAGAATAGCTATTAAATGAAATGCACATAAAGGTTTGGTTTCGGTGCAGTACCGGAATCGCTGCGCTCGCAAATGTTATTCCTAGACAACGGGATTCCAAGACTAGAATACGGGAACAGACCCGAATATTTAGTATTAGCTATGAATTGCTAGATTTATTCAAGAAATAGTTGTCCGTGAACTGGGCTAATTTTGGCCCAGGGGTTAACATTGTTTTACCTGGGGAAATCTATTTTATTAAACTCATAGATTCTTTAGAATGGCATGTAAATGTGACTAAAACTGTTCTATCTTAATCTTCATTTCTGGGCCAAGAAATACTATACGAAAATAGCTTTGATCTCGGACTGTCTAGAACACAAAATGACTAGTGTAATATTTGCCTATATTTCTTTTAGCCTACATCGCAAACGGTCTAGAACACAAAATGACCACATATAGGTAGGTTAGGTTCGTTAGGTATCTTCAAATGGCCGAAGGCCAACGCGCACAGAAATAGGAGCCCCGCGGCAGCGGGGCTCCGTCGACATGGCTAACGTAAAGATAAACCGACGAAATGTAGGTAAATAAAGGTCTAAATAATTGTAGTCATTTTGTGTTCTAGACCGTTTGCGATGTAGACTAAAAGGGATATAGGCAAAATACTACACTAGTCATTTTGTGTTCTAGACAGTCCAAGACTAACCCCGAAAATAGACCCGAACATTTGTTATTATGGTAAATTACCTGGCGTACTGTGGTCCAAACGAGTTTACTTCGTATTTACGTAATTTCGAGTATAATCTTTTTACACGACTGCCCAAACAAAAAGAGTGTATTGTTTTCAGCGTTCATGTTTGTATGTATATATTTATGTATTTATGTGAGTTTCTTTATTCCACGATAACTTCAGAATGCCTTAACCGATTTAGATGTATAATATATCATTAGAATCCTTACGTCATCCCGGGTGACATAGGCTATGTGACGTCATTACAAAATCAATATGGCGGACTTAATACGCCATATTACGCAACCTTAAGAAAAAAATATCTTGCAAACCTATCGAGTAGGGTATCAAAATGTAGAGCTTTGAAAGACGAGTAATAATATATATGCAACATGTTGGTTTAAGTCTAATTTTGAGAAAGTAAGAATTTTCAAAATATGTTAAGAAAAGCAAATCCCATTAAACCATTTATTATTATTGAATCGGATAAGAAAAGGAAGGTTTTGACCGCCGATCATAAAAAAAACATAATATAGTACATATTACATTATACTACTTTGAGTGATCGATGGCCGGTTACGGATGGAAAGCACGCTCTCTTTCAACCAGTACGGCTTTGTGCCAGGCATGTCGACCATTGACCCAATGTTTGCTCTCAATACCATCGCTGAAGAATACCGGGCTAAGAACAAACCGCTGTGTATGGCCTTTCTGGATATGGAAAAGGCATTTGACCGCGTGCCTCGTGAGACAATATGGTGGTGGCTTCGGACTAAGAACATCCCCGAGGCATACGTCACTGTAATAGCCGACATGTACCGGGAAGCCAGGTCTGTGATCAGGACCACCGCGGGAGTAACCAGCTCAATACCAGTCACCGAAGGAGTTCATCAGGGGTCGGTGTTAAGCCCGTACCTGTTTAGCTTGGTACTAGATACTCTCACGGAGGGTGCTCAGAACGAAGCACGGTGGACATTTATATATGCAGATGACGTGGCAGTATGTAGCGAGAGCCGAGAAGAGCTCCAAAGATTATTACTCTCGTGGAAGCATCAGTTACAGAGAGGGGGTCTTGTGTTGAGTGTACAAAAAACACAGTTCATGGAGTGCAATGTCCCCGATTCAGACTCCGAACCAATATTGGTTGACGGACAGGAAGTACAGAAATGCAACCAATACAAATATCTCGGGAGCATTGTGCACGATTCCGGCTCACTGGAGACCAACATTCAACACAGGATTGCGGCCGCCTGGTTAAAGTGGAGAGAGGTGACTGGTGTGACCTGCGACAGTAAAATGCCGATAAAAATGAAAGGCCTCGTGTACAAGACCATCATAAGGCCGGTCCTCACTTATGGCAGCGAAATATGGCCAGTGACCCAGCGACATGTTCAAGCCATCCATGTGGCGGAGATGAAGATGCTGAGGTGGATGTCAGGCGTCTCCAGGATTGATAGGGTTCGTAACGAACACATCCGTGGTAGCCTAGGAGTGAGAGACGTCGCCGATAAGCTCCAAGAAAGTCGGCTGAGGTGGTTTGGGCATGTCAGAAGAAGGCCGCCTGAATACGTAGGCAACAGAGCCCTTAGCTTTGCCTTACCAGGCCCGAACAGGAGGGGCAAACCAAGGCAGCGGTGGCGTAATGTCATCGCCAAAGATTTAAACGCCTGTGGGTTGGCAGAAACCGATGTCCAGGATAGAGCGAAGTGGAAGGAGAAAAGTAGGAAAGCGGACCCCGTTACAGTACGGGACAAACGCTAGGAGGATGATGATGAGTTTTTAACACATGTTTTAAAAGCAGCCAAATACCTATGTTCCAAATTGCGCTAATGGAATCGAAATGTGTACATATAACTTATATTTATTAATCGATACGATTGTAGAGTCCGTCTAAGCTAACTCTGCACCGACTTTGACAGAAAAAAGTGTGAAAGTGTCATTAATAACCTATTTTTTTTGTAAAAATCTACATTTCTTCAAAGGCCAAAGGCCGAGATGCATACCCTACACGAGGCCCGGGGCGTAAGACAGACCCGGAGCGCGCTTTATACAACATCCCCAAGTATTCTAATTGCAAAGGCCGAAGCTCCTCGCAGGGCCGAAGGACTGGAGCGTAAGGCAGGTGCGTGCTTTTTGTATCTTCCCCAAGTTTCTTAATTGCGAAGGCCGAAGGCCGAGCTCCGCGTAGGGCCGAAGGCCCTTATCCAGGCTCAGTGCGCGCTTCCAACTTCCCCAAGCATCTCAATCCCGAAGGCCGAGCTCCGCGTAGGGCCGTACGGCCCGGAGCGTAAGGCAGGTGCGTGCTTTTTGTAAGTTCCCCAAGTTTCTTAATTGCGAAGGCCGAAGGCCGAGCTCCGTGTAGGGCCGAAGGTCCGGAGCCAGGCTCGGTGTGCGCTTCTAACTTCCCCAAGCATCTTAACACCGAAGGCCGAGCTCCGTGTAGGGCCGTAACGTAAGGCCCGGAGCGTAAGCCAGGTGCGTGCTTTTTGTAAGATCCCCAAGTTTCTTATTGCGAAGGCCGAAGGCCGAGCTCCGCGTAGGGCCGTAAGGCCCAGAGCGTAAGCCAGGTACGTGCTTTTTGTATCTTCCCCAAGTTTCTTAACTGCGAAGGCCGAAGGCCGAGCTCCGAGCAGGGCCGAAGGCCCGGAGCCAGGCTCCGTGCGCGCTTATAACTTCCCCAAGCATCTTAATTCCGAAGGTCGAGCTCCGCGTAGGGCGGTAAGGCCCGGAGCGTAAGTCAGGTGCGAGCTTTTTGTATCTTCTCCAAGTTTCTTAATTGCGAAGGCCGAAGGCCGAGCTCCGCGTAGGGCCGAAGGCCCTTTGCCAGGCTCGGTGCGCGCTTTCAACTTCCCCAAGCATCTTAATTTCGAAGGACGAGCTCCGCGTAGGGCCGTAAGGCCCGGAGCGTGATCCAGGTGCGTGCTCTTTGGAAATACTCCAAGTTTCTTAATTGCAAAGGCCGAAGGCCGAGCTCCGAGTCGGGCTGAAGGCCCGGAGCCAGGCTCGGTGCGTGCTTCCAACTTTCCCAAGCATCTTAATTATAAAGGCCGAATTCCGCGTAGAGCCGAAGGCCCGGAGCGTAAAGCAGGTGCGTGCTTTTTGGAACTTCCCCAAGTTTCTTAATAGCGAAGGCCAAAGCTCCAATTAGGGGCCGACGGCTCGAAGCGACCGAGAGAGGATCGTTTCCACGCAAGCTCGCGTCCATGCTTACTAGTTCTTCAAACACAGAAAAATATTACAAGTATCTAAATGATAAAGGCCGAAGACGGAGCTCCACAAAGGGTCGAAGGAACTTTTACAGCTCGCTATAAGCCCACATATTTTATGCTGGTACTATTAACCTAAATCGCAGTAATATCTATCAGATGCCAAATTTTTCGCTCAAATCCGTTGATTAACTGATGAGGAGGTAATCACGTAAATAAACCTCCACGAGTGTTACTTTAGATCCGAATAAATCAGCGTCATCTGTATCAGCATTTAGGTACATGCAATTCTGAGTAATGGCTACCATGTACCTATATTATTATCTAAATATCGGTATTATAATTATGCGGTATTAAAGATATTATAGGAAATATGTAGTTGCAGAGATAGTAAGCTCTAGCACTTTTCAATACGTCTGGTTTTTGAGCGTTTTCCAAAAAAAGTGTACATGTCATTCATGTCTTCAAAATATTGACTTCTTGGGCTCATTTTACTCAGAATCATTTGTACATTCACGACTCATACATGAAAAAATGTGTCCCAAAATTTTGTATGAAAAAAAAAATTCCAGTGCGTCACGTTCATACAAATAAAAAAAAAATTCTTACAAGAATGTGACGATCAGGAAAGGAAATTTTTGGACACATTTTTTTATGTATGAGGCGTGAATGTACGAATGATTCTGAGTAAAATGAGCCCAAGAAGTCAATATTTTGAAGACATGAATGAAATGTACACTTTTTTTGGAAAACGCTCTTTTGGGTTCGACCTATTTAGGTTTTCAAGCACGTTTCATGGTAACATATCAAAAATCAGCATGATGAAATCTCCTTGAAGGAACTACATTGCCTTAAATCATAAAAATATAGTTAGTTTGTATGATCACTAAAATGTATAAAATAAAAATAATTAATTAAAAATTAAAAAACACGACTGCAGCTTAAAAGCGAACTGAAAAGCTAAAAATAAATTTAGTTATGTTAGTTACTCAACTTAATGAATGTAAATTAGAATATAAGTGTTCAGTCAGGGTCATAAACAGCAAATGTAAAAGTTTAGGCTCATTTTTTAGGATCGTGACTGTACCTGTATATTTTATTTTGATTGCAGTCGGGGACCTTTTAAATGGAAAATTTTTAATTCATCAAGGTCCCCGACTGCAATTGAAATAAAATATACAGGACAGTCACGATCCTAAATGAGCCTAAACTTTTGCATTTGCTGTTTATGACCCTGACTGAACACTTATATTCTAATTTACATTCATTAAGTTGAGTAACTAACATAACTAAATTTATTTTTAGCTTTTCAGTTCGCTTTTAAGCTGCAGTCGTGTTTTTTAATTTTTAATTAATTATTTTTTAATATCCCTTATAGATATGTACCTTTTACTATATGATGCTCAAGTGATCCCAAATCCGAAAGGTAGCTTACTGCTAACTTTGCTGTAATATAAATCGCACTCGATACGGAGTTCTGTTGTCTGTCTGTTTCACAAAAAAAAAACATACGCCGAAAAAATGTTACTGACTATATTTTTTTTGTCTATAGTATCGTATAAACGCCATAATTAATAAATAAATAATAATAAATATTATAGGACATTCTTACACAGATTGACTAAGTCCCACAGTAAGCTCAAGAAGGCTTGTGTTGTAATTAATTATAACCATCACAATTTATCTGTAAGTTTTACTTATTTTCTTAATACCGTCTCGCACTTGACCGGTTTAAAATTAGCCCCGAGTGCACCGTCCATTTCGGGAGTAATTGCATCAATTTACATTTTTAACCAACACGTGTTATCTTAGAATCTGGTTGTAAGAGTCATTGACCTGTGAGCGGTTTTGATCGTTTGATATTGAACGATCAATGTCAAGTATCGTTCATAGTATAGTTTGTATTTGGGGTTATGGTTTATTGAGTAATCTTGAAGAAATGATAGGTTTATTAAGCAAATACTGGCCCGCGCGCTGGGGCAACTTTGGCCCAGGGGGTAACCTTCTCCCACTTACGCGAATATATTTATTTAAGTAACTACTACTAACATACTAACTAAAACTGTTTGAGCTTAATCGTTAGATTAGTATTTGTATTATAATTTTGAAATTCAAGACCAGATTTGGACATTTATCAGCTGATGATGATAAGGTTGAATTTATATAAAGATTTGCAAGTTGCGAAAACATTCCAAAAAACAAGAAATCTCGCGTTGAATTTTCTTTAAAGTTTCCGTATAAAAATGTTTAGAATTGGACAATTTTATACTTCCCAATTTTGTTCCCAGAAAATCTCAATGACGAAAAATTTCCAAAGTTACATTCCCATTTCTATGACAAGTGTATTAAATTTAGCTAAGTCCAGACCAAGATAAATCTGGGCCTGGCTGACCCCTGACCTCCACTAGTGGGTCGAGCGCCGGACACCCAGCACCAGCAGTAAAGTACCGTAAGGTAGATTTGCGACGACCCAGTTTTGGCACACAGTGCCGGCATATCACGTTTGTGCTGTCTTTACCCGGATACAACGAACTAGAATAACTATAGAAGTCTGACTAGGGACCCCTCTACTCTACTCCTCTCCACTCATTCGTTTCCAGTACATTTTCGTAAAAGTTGTAAAACAGTATCATCATTACACCTTATAAAACAAAGTCCCGCGCCGCCGCGTCTGTCTGGCTGTATTATGTATGTATGATCGCGATAAACTCAAAAACTACTAAGTAAACGGATTTTCATGTGGTTTTCACCTATCAATTGAGTGATTCATGGGGAAGGATTAGGTGTATAAATTGTTAAGGTTTCGCGTAACCCGTGCGTAACCGGGGACGTTCGCTAGTCTGTAACAAATTGTAATTTTTCTAAAACTATATTAGTCTGTTATATAATAGTAGATTATACAACAAGGTCATAAAGCGACCCATTGCATCAGTGGCAATTCACGACCATAAAAATTGAAAAAAAAAAAAGTTTTTTGTGACATACAACTAAGCGAATTCACTCATTCATGAGGATACAAATGATCTAATAAACATTAAATTTTTTAACACGTAATATTAACCATATGAAGGAAGGACGGACGCTGCCGGCCGCGTTCACGAGCCGTGAGCCGTGTCCTCTCACGCGCCGGCGCAAATTAAAATAATATTTTTTAAATCGGCAATGCTAGCCAAGTGTAGCTAAATCTTTAAAATTTGCTATAAGCAAATGATTTTAAGTACTAGTTAGTTATACCCGTCCCGCACCCCGTTTGGGGTGCAATTAGACGGCTTAAAACTACGGCGGCAGGGGGGACCTGCTGATCCGACCGCAGAGTAGGAGGCCCTCCAGAGGCTTCCCGGCTTCACGCACCAGCTGACCTCGGCGCTTCCCGAGACGTCCCGGCGTCCGGGCTCACACGACCACCTTGCCACGTCAGGGGAGTACCCACCTACGTCAGTGAAATCAGACAGGCTAATTTAAAATTTAACGGACCACTACCACGACCACCGCTCGGGTTTTTTTTAAATAAATTTATTTGTTATAAAGCGTTTGGGACTTTAATTTAAACCTCCCAACCCTAAGCGCTTCATTGAACCTATGAAGAGGCAATGGCCAAGTCTAAATAAGCAAGCAAACGACACCTTTCTATTTGACTATGAGTTCCGTGGTCAGAGTCCCCACGGTTACATCCGCGAGCGGAGAGGGAAGGTTGTCCGGTTGCTCACGATGTCACGATCTCACAGTCTAGCGATACCTACACAGTGGTATGTTTAGAATGTTAGGTACTTATTCGAATGTTATGAACAATTCTTAAGTAACATTAGAACACCTTAAATAATCTTCTTATTACCTATGTCTCTGTCTTCATGTATTATGTGTGTCTCTCTGTAAATGTTTAATTGAGGTTGTGCAATAAAGAGGATTTTTATTGTATTGTATATCGCAATAAAAATACACTTTTCCCTATGGTTACTGGTTAGGTATATATTTCGATATAGATATTTTAGCAGAGACATTGCGGTAACACATTGACTTTGTTTTGAATATTACCCTTAACTTTTAAAGAAATGGGAAACAAAAAATTAAGACGAAGCCAGAGGCGCTTGGAAAAAATAGTATCAAAATTACTTAAATTATACACAATACAATTATCTGAATTTGATTAAAATAATTACGTAGGTACAAAGCCATATGCTACAAAATTTAAGAGGAAAACTGGTTAAGAAAGTGGGTTAATGGAGGGCAAAGGTCGGCCAGGTGCGTTCTGTACAATATTTTAAAGCATTATTATGGTAAGACGACTATATAAAGCTGGTTTTATGTAGGTTATGAATGTTGTGATAAGTATACTGAATAACAATGCATGCATTGTTGTTTACTATTGATCATGTTCGATGTTTCACTTTATGGTACCTAGTTACAAAGTTTCATACGAAAGTTACAACGGGCCTAAAATGGTCGCGCTTATATGATAAACGATAAAAAAGGTTTTTAGGAAAAAATATATTGAAAAACTGATTCTCACCGATCCTGATCTTTTTGGGTTCTTTTTTGAAGAATCACTAGCAGCAAGTCCAGATTTCTAAGAATCAGGTTTTTAGTATTTTTTGGCAAAACGCTCAAAACTACTTAATACCATATCATTTAATTTAGAAAACAATCAGACGACAAAATCTATTGAATGCTCCTGTCTAGTCTGCGACAGGCATTCCGTGCCGATCGTCGTGAACCTATGAACTTAATGTTCGGTGACCTTTTCCTCTCTTTGATGCAACCGATAATTCTAAATTTGAATAGATATGCAACATGGCCGCCGTGGTTAACGGATTTCATGCCATCCGTGGACTGTTGATGTAATCTTTTTATTACAGTGAGGATTTTAGTGGCATATAAGGAATATAAGATATTTGATTGTTTGAGTAAGATTCAAGGTGAGTGACTTATTCATTGCTTATTCATTTTCTAAGCAAAAAACTGTAATGTTTTTGAACTTTGCCATTTGACAAAGATACAGTCTTTAAACACCGCACGCTTAACATTTTTTTCCATAGACAATTATATATTTTCTATATACAAAATTTGTTAACAAATAACGATAATCTTGTTCCTTTCCCAGTTCAGGATCTCGTCTCTTTTATAGAAGTCGATTAAAATTTACCTCAGCGCGTCCAACCTCAAAGACATAACCGAAATGGGTCATATTTCGTAACCTTAGCTAATTTTCAACTCATCTTTGTTAATTTTACCTTAATTATCTACTCTATAGCGCTTATCGTTTAATTATATCAAAATTTAATTGCCGTTCTCGTTTATGAAACCCTCTCAGTTTTAACATACGAATATAGCCAGGATAACTTCATTTCGGTCGAGTTTAAACCAAAACATTAGATCTAAATAAATTACATTTGAATTTGACTTCCATTACAGCAAAAATAGTCTAAAATTCTGTACATTTTGATCAAGCTATTCGTATCAGGTATCGATTTCAATCTTTAACCAACCGCTTTGAGGTTTAAAATAGCTCGAGAATACATTTTGGGAGTTCGTATAAAACGCTCAACGATTAAGCAGATGGTGTATGCTGTGATAGACGTGTAGTGTGCTTTACTGTATGTTTACAAGTATTGAATGAGTGAAAGTGGTGAAAGGTGAAAGCAATTATAACGATGTTTTACTATCATATGGCACACTTGATCTATGTGTTAAAGGTTTCCCATTAAGAAGTCATACCTTGAATCATCTAATGATAATTTATCCCACGGTAATCTAACTCAATATTAAAATCCCAATATAGATTTTTTGTTTGTGAGTGAGTTTCTTTAATTCCTGACGAGTTTTCAAATTGACAATGAATACTCAAATGATTTGAATTGGGTGGAGATAGTCCACCAAACTCTCTTATTTTCTTCCTACCTATGTACTAGAGCCTGTTCGGAAAGAGTAGAGTCGTGGAATGTATGGGGCCCAATACATTCCACGAATCTTCTCTTTCCGAACAGACTCTAGTAACCTACGTGATATTGTAATCAGTTTCCTTGTTTTTTCTCTATAGCTACTTTACTTTGTCTTTAATATCGTCTTTAGATACTGTGTTCTGAGCTTCTAAATCGTGTTCTTTTAGCTTTAATAAGTCATTCCCTACTTTTTTAACCTTTGTATCCTTGACTGGTGACGGCAAGTTTTAGTGCACAATTAACAACCTGACAGACTCGACACCTTCTTGCATCACAATCATCTATCAAACAACACACCATCAGTTTATTAGCAAACTTGATGTGTCTTTTCTAAATGTCATGTGCATTTGGCCTCAGCATTTAGTTTTGCGAGTTCCCCACATCCGTCTGTCACGAGACAATGCTAATTTTGAAACGTCGTTTTAGCACAAACCCGTCTAGTGCGGCAAACGAGCTATTGTTTTATGCTAACGTCCTAGTTCGGATTTTAGCGCTGACAATGGCGCTGCTAATTTTGAGAGAGTGATTTTTACTGTTAATATTTGAGTGGTAATAACTAATAAGTTTTACCCGTTATGTGCCTAAAACGGGACTTATCATGTAAATAAATTGTAATTACCTCTCCGACGCTTTTGGATGGGATGTTTTGTTAGTAGTTTCGGAGAAAGACTATTTAGTAGTTCATCGTTTCGTGTATAAATGCAGAAATTGCTGAGTTCATTTTAAACTACGAGCATACTGCGTGAACTTTGAAACTCTGTCCGTGGTAGCAAAAGCTTTGAAGTACCTATTCAAAAGATCGCTTTTAATGTTCTGTCAGTTTTGCATTTGAAATTAGTAGGTATTATAATTTTGAAACGGTTTATTACGAACATCAACATTTTCTTACAAGGATAAAGATATATACTTAAATAAAACATTATTGCCTGATTAAGCTATACTTTAGTCTTACTGATGACCTACGACTCATTAGACAGAAATCTCATTAACAAGAAAGGAAATTCAAAATTGTATGAGAGTAATGCTCTTAAATATGACGAAGGAAATAATAATTGTCAACTAGACAAATGTCTACAAGCTTGCGATGTAAATCTTCAATGGCGTCCTCAATAATGAATCGAGAAACTGTCCTTTAGTAACTTTAGTCGCATTGTTAACGGTATTGGTGTTGTCGTGAAATGTTGGATTTTCAAATTTAGGGTCTGTGCGGAAAGAGAAGAGTCGTTGAATGTATGGGCTCCTTTTCAAGACTTCTCTTTCCGCACAGACTATAACATTATGATTTTACCGTCAAGGTAATGTTTGCATTTTGCATTGCCATCAATTTATTTTTGTAGTTTCAAACAAGGTGTACATTTTAAACGACTTCAAAACCAGGAGGTTAATGAGAAAAGTCGACAAGGCGTAGAAAAAGTTAAGGTTGGGTTAGATTTATCTTTTGGCACTCCTGATAAAAGTAAACTCTTTACTTACTACTAATTACTCTCATCACACACAGAACATTACTTCCATTCACACACACATCTATCATTGACGAGTTACGTTCAGCGAATCAAGGAAATGGGCCGGAAAATTTAATTAAACGCATTTTAAAGACAACTCCGCGAACACGTTTTACGCCACATTATGTCACAAATAGCGCTTGTGCGTTAAGTTGGAGGCGTGTGGGGTCGGGGGTGTAGAGAAAAATAGTCCTATTGCTGATTGTAAATTGTGTACACACCAAAATACACATAACAATAAAATCCTTATTGATAAATAACACAATCTTCTGCACTATAACTCTATTCATTGTCAGGTTCAAAGAAACCACAAATCCCTTGAAACAATCAATTAAGTACTATCTACTATAAATACATCTTTCCCGCACATGCGCCTAACCATCGACATTACTCACGCAGTTTACCTCGCGAGCGCTAATTTTAGGCCAGCAAGGAACGCTTACCGCTATCTGAACCGTTGTTTAATAATACACTCTGGCGCACATGGGCATTTGAGTAGCGTAATTGTTCTATTTTTCGGTTCAAGTGCGGAAAGGGCGTAAGGCAAAGGCATGTAACTTTTTAAAGTCAATGTCAATATCTTTTTTCAATTGGGTTATGCAAATGGTTTTTAAGTAACTCTCTTGTAACATACCATGACTGAATCGTTGTTCTTTTAAAGTAAATTTTAAATATTTAGAACTGTAAGTACCTGTGTATTTAGATTGCAGACGTGCATTTAATGAGATGGCTGCATGATGGTATAAATGTAACAATTTATATTAATTAGCATTACATTATTTCATGTTTCTACATATTCTCGTTAACATTTTTACAAAAACGTCGGTGTCACGTATTCACTACAAGTTTAAGTACTTTATCTAATAAGTAATAATAGACACCGATGTAGCTTTTATGTAAACTTACTACCTTTATACACTGCGGTCTATTCACCGGATAAGCCAGACAAGACAAAGAATCTAGGTGTTTTATATGCTCAGTCAATTGTGTTTTTTATGGTAATAAGTCTTATATTTGTAAGTCGCTATCGTCTGCACGCTGTTTGTCGCCCGTGATTCACAACTTAACATTTTCATAGTAAACATAATTGACATGACATTAAAAAATACTCGTCCGACATGATAATAGTTCTTGTAATCGCTCAAGGAATTCAGTGTCCGCTATCCATCAAGTAAGCCGTACGCTACAATGTAGTATTTAATTTGCTTTACATTTTCTTTTTTGCAATAGTACCTACTACCACACTTGTTTTTGTAGTACCTACTACCACACTTGTTCTTGCCGGTCACATATTGGGATACCCTCCTCCTATTGCGGGGAGATTTAATTCTTGTGTGTCAGAGGTGTAAGGTTAGAGCCGGTGTAGCTTTATTTGACATTCATGAGGGCATTAAATTGTAATAATAAACTATTTTTATCTGTACACTTCACAAATGCCTACTTGGGTGCGGGGACCCCTGGAACTTCCATACTTACATAACCACCAACCGATGTCACTCCAATTTTGTAGTGCACTGTATCTATTTTGTGTGCGATAAAATTATTTTTATCTTTATCTTATTTTTACTTATATTGTCGCATTGAAATAAATCGTAGTTACGTGGTATGTAACCGAGCATGCGAAAATGCTTCTGTAGCAATTCTAAGCGAGGTACTTATTGGCATTTCAGAGTTAAGTGGTGGAATCATCATAAATATTTAGGTAAGTACGTTAAATTCCCTTTGGCTCAAAAATTGTTATTTATTCTATAAATTCAACATGAATTTGTATCCGATCAGTACTCGTATTGCAATCAGCACTGAATGCACGACAACAGGTCGATTGATAGGATCTGATCGGATTACGGTCCCACAACATCAATCACACGAAATCGATGCTAAATTCCTTATCCCACTCTGATGTCTGAGCCTATCGATATAATACTCCGGAGAGGATTGTGGCGAATCGATACAAGAGGCATCTATTGAAGGAATCTACCCTGTTATCTTTAGATCGGCTTACTTATATATTAATGAACACCCTCTATTGTCCAATAATCCGATTTTCATTGGTAACTTTGCGCATTAATAGTTTATTCATACGATTACCAACACAATGCGTGTTAAAGCACAATACGCTTTTAGCAATAATTCAAACAATGGAACTCTCACGCTGTGCTCCAGATGACATAATAGCTATAGCTAAGCAAGTAAGCACACAATACCTAATTCACTAACACCATTAGAACCAATCGCATGCACGCTTATTGAATACAGCCTGATAGTCTATTGTGATACGTGAATGTCTAATTGGAATGGTATAAACCTTCGAAATTACAGGACGCACTTGAAATGCACAGAGAATGCATGAGATTCAAATTCTGCCGCTAAGGTACAAACTAGGCAACTTGAACCAGTAACCGTGCGCTGTTGAATATTAATAACGCTTTCTAGTTGTTAAACTATGTACTTCAAAATGTTCCATCTATAACTCACTGAATATTTCAACGCTTACGTTTGTTCATCAATAACGCAGCTATCCAATTCGGGTTATCGCGAATATTTCCAATTGGGGCCGATGAAAAAACTTTGTGAATTAAACCGGCGAAAATACACCGACACGAACTCTATCAGCGTGAAGCACTCAAAAAGTCAGAAGAATAGCAATATTTCCGATAGGCAGATTCTCAGTAACAAAGCGGGTCGCTGACAAAACAAATTTACATAAATCCGAACGAATCCCTAAAAATGACGCGCGACAGGCGAGCCGATAAGCTTCGGATATCATTAGCCGGCAACAGACTTGGGCGATCGCTCACTTGTGCGGCCTCCAAGGCCCAGGAAAAATCCCAAATATCAATCTTCCCTTCCGCATTCCTTACGCTCAATTCTAAATTGAAAAGCAATCACTCTGGGAGAGATTTCTTCTTGGGGATTTCGCAGACAAAATACGGGACCCGATATATTTGGGGAATGATTTTCGAGCTTTGCTCCGTTTTGCTTATTAAATTAATTCCGTTCCTTGCAAATGGAAGTTTCATAACGGTTAGGGTGAACGTTTGAACGTGCTGCTTACATCGTATTCTTTTATTTCATGAGACACAATCAAACTGAATTCGCAAGGGGATTTCCCAGCAGTACTCCGCTTGCGCTGCAGAATTCTAACATACCTTCACCATATACTTGTGATAACAGATTTCTATGAGAGTAAGTGAACTTCCATTTTAGGTACTTTATACATTTCCAGTAGTATAAGAACGTGGACTTGAAGATTTTTGTACGTATATGAGAATCCAGCAGTATGGTAAATATAAGCTCTTTTCCGAAATGATCTAAGGCATGTTTGGCATAATTTTTTTGACATACTTATAGCGTAGGGTTTTTTTTATAGTTAGCAATATTAAAGACTAAAGTATGTTCATTGTGAGTCATTGTTGACCTCATCAGCAATTCACCCATTGACTTGGTTCCTCGTCTCCCATTGGTCATAAATCTCACAAACCGGTTTAATAGCTCCCAGTAGCGCAATGGGCTTTATTCTTCAAATAAACTTTACTTCATATTTTCCGAGACGAAATAATAAATAACGCGAACAAACTCCCGTTTTTATGGGCCTATTTTGGAGCCATAAATATTTCCTTTATTCACTTTACCTCGCAAAAAATCTTCAGTAAATGTAGCCACAAAGTAACCTAATAAATTAGGTAAGTACATCTATGAAATTTAATATTCAGGGCAAGGGCACTAATGGTAGCGAATTAAGCCCCATTTACACGGCGCGAGAACTTGCAAGCAATATTCAATACGTCGATCGAGTATTAAAAAAAATGTCGATCGACCAAATACTGCAATGAAACGAAAATGCCCGTCTAAATGGGGCCTTACGCGTGGCCCGCATGGGACTTTTAAGTCTGAAGTTGTGGTTCAGACCCCGAATATACATACATATATAATGATTAATGAAACGTGAGCAGGACCAACTCTACACACAGTTCGAGTACTAAGGTGTAGACTATAGTCATAATCCTCTGGTAAAATGTGTCCAGAATTGGAACGTCTATATGCTGTTGATGAGGTATTCATGTCTCATTTAATTTCGGTTTTTTTTTTTAAATATAATACAACCATCATACCCGTACTAAAGCCTTAATTGGAAGTAGGCAAACTAGTCAGAACTATAAAGATAAAGTAACAATTTATATTAAATCACCGGAAATTTCCAGGAAAATTGCGTCATCTATTTCAAAGGCGTTAGAGGCGACATTTGTCCTCTTGGACATCATCATCTTCCTAGCGTTGTCCCGGCTTTTTGCCTGGGGGAGTCTGAAGTGCGCTCGACAGACAGATGACATAATGATTCCTATTTATATCTCTCTCAAATTCTCCTACCTATTGTCCATTTCATGAGTTTATTCAAAGATGATGGACATTTTTCACTTTTTTTTTTCTTTTAATCTCAAATACATCGCGAATATTTAACGGACATTTTCCTGACCAGCTGAATATTTGCATGCACTACCCCTGACTTAGCTGCCTAGCTTATTTACCTCAAATCTATTCTCTGATTATCTAATTTCATATGCCATACGAAATTAGGTAATCAGAATAACAAACGGAACTTTCATCTGCGACTTTTGCTATGTATATGAGACAAATTATAATTTCAAATCCAGATATGCTCGTAAGTAGGTGCCTGACCTTTACCTCAATGGCGGTCAATTTCGCGGCCGATTTCTCGGGCCTCCGATTTGCATCCTCAACCTGACTTTACTACGGTAATATATTTCCTGAATTAGATTTGTTTTTGTTACTTTATGGGAAAATATGTTGTGTTAGCGTAGCGTAGCTATAATTGCTATAGCTTTCGCTTTCTACATTACAGTGACAAAGTTATTTTACTTTTTGTTATTTCAACATTATCATCATCAACAAGATTAGTTTATTGTCAATACACATCTTCCGAGTATTTTCAGCCCAGCTAGCTATATTTTCTTACTTGAAAGATTATTTTTTTTTTTCTTTCTCTTTTTTTATTCTTGGTTTCACAATCATACTTATATTTTATATTATAAATCACATTCGTTATTTCCTTTGATTCAGCTATCGTTCTAACAGCTTGTTGACGTTCTCATTACCACAATACGGCATTGATTTTGATACGCCATCCGCTAATTCCCCGATGTCATTCCCAATGTATACTCGCGAGCAAACGCTTCAGGTGACCTAGTTTGTGGCCTGTTAGGTCCCTTCAGTGCTAGTGGCCTAGCGGTAAGGCACACACAGGAGGTCGTGGGTGTAGGAATAGGAAATATCTGGTGTCTTTAATTTTCTGTTTACTTGGTATATGAATAATATACATTTTATATCATTGTTAATTTATTTGTGTGTCGTTCGCGTACGTGTCGCCAATAACTTTAGATGAAGTCAGGTCCCCACAGAAAACCAGCGCCACTTTTTTTTCGCCACTTTTTTTATGTCTGCATGCCTTTCTTTTTTATGTACTATATTGTGGCGTTAAATAAATGTGTAAATGTAAATGTAAATATCATTAAACGAGCGCAAGCTTGGGATCTTTTTTAAGTCCGGATGTTCTCGTAGAACTGAACATCTGATATAAGAAGATACTGGTTGACTTAGAGCAAACGCTCGCCAGCAACGTTTAATAATGAAAATTAGCCTCACAGACGGATATTGGCACAGCGCTTGTTTCGGTTGTACAGCAATGTAACTCGAGCGGCATATTATCGCGCGTAGTGGGCGTGGAGATAAGCGGCTCAAATTCAATTGGTTTCAGGGTCCCACTGACCGAATAAGAAATCCCTTCGATAGCTCCCATGCCCGTCTACAGGCAATCTTCTAAAGTTTATCTTCTTTTTAGCAAAGGACATCTATAGAAATTTGGTCATTTGACTAGCAATAATATGCAATCGTGGCTGTTGCTAACATATCGGTCTTACGGAAAAGGCCTATGATGATGTCTTTTTTTCACATGATTTCACGTGCGATTATCACAAGTTATAGGTATTTATATTTGATTGTTTAAAGCCTGACCAGGAATATATATGATCATCTGATCATCACGAGCTATGTTGCGGAATTTCACGGGAACTAAATTTTTCTTATTATACTGAACTGTCTATACCTACATGAGAATAACAGCGCCCACTTGACAATGATAATATATTACTGGTCATAGGCTTTACTTAATTTGTATGTTACATTTCGTATATATTTACTGAACATCAGCGTCATGGGAGCCGAGGCATCATGATGCTGATTGGTGTCCATTTTTAGCGCTAAATTGTAATTTTTTTAAACAGTTCGTTTTTAAAAACTTTGATGTTGTTGTTTTGTTTTGCCGTGATACAACAATAAAAGCTTCTAGACTGAATATACCAACAATGTGAACTTCTATAAATTTAGCGTAACTAAGTTAAGTACATAATCACAAATTATTTATATTATAAATATAAACTTTCGAGACTGTGACCAATATGCCACAGTCGAAAGGTCAATACTTATATTTAACGCAGCCAACTCATCTGCAAAACCTGTTTTCTAAATTAAATAGACACGGAACACCTCGATCATTATAGTCAATAGACTTGACCGACTTCATTGTAATGGATTTCTGATTCAGAATTAATGTCTGGTATGGAAATTAGTCCATTTTGTTTGATGGTTACATAATGATGCTTTATTTGATAACATGTGTTTTTGTTTACAGGTAAATACAACGGTTTTTAAAGGAATTTTGAATTCGGACTTCTTGGAGCCGTATAAGAACTGCAATCTTTTTCGAAACAGGTTTGTTGAATTTTGGATGCCAATCAAATTAAAAAAATACTGCTTTTGTCTAGGCATTCCTCGTAAAAATTTCGATCACAATACATGAGGAAAAACTATGCCAACGTTTTCACAAGGGATTACCAATGTAGAAATCTTCAAAAAAGCATTAAGTACAAAATTTTATAGTGTTACATGCCTGGATTTGCAACTATTGGTATAGGCTACTGTAGCCCCTTATACTATCAGGTATACCGTATGGTCGTTTAACACAAATGCGATCAAAAAGTCTATATTGGTTTATTTCATTCACGGGAAAGGCCAAAGCACTTTATAATAGCAATCTTCTATAAATCTTAACTTTATTACTTTTTGAATTAACTTAGGTATATTAAACTTGAATAGGTACGTTAGTTAGTTTAGTACTTCGAAATAGTGAATCTGTCTGACCCTTAACTTGTATAATATTATCTTATCTCTTCAAGTTACAAAGTTTATTAACTAATTTCATTTTCGTTTCTGTGTAACTAAACTTTTTCTGATTTGCATTTTACTTTCTCGTGAACTATTCATTTGAAGAAACTTTTTTAGCTCATCATCTGTGAATGACTATAATTAATACCTGCGAAGTCAAAAGAATCTTTCGTTAATTAGGCATCTGTTATTTTAGTTAATGATCCATCGTCTACACTTAGGAGGCGTCCATTAATTGCGTAAGGTAGGTGTTGAGTTTTGAGAATTTGGATTTGTCCTAGGTAATTCTCACGACAAATCTAGATCCCCACCCCTTATCTGACGTGAGATCATTCAAAATTTGTATTTTGGGTATAAATGCGTTGTGTTCAGGACAAGTCTGAACATAGCTTATAAAATATTGTATGTTTAACCTTAGTGTTAATATTTGTTGCTTGCAACATTTTAGGATAAGTTTGTCTGTGGCGCGCTGTCAGCGCGCTCTTCATTCTGTGCCATAACTGATGTAGTAGCTTTTAAAAATTAGCTTTCAATAAAAGTTGATTATTATATAAATCTAATCGCAGTTTGATTCAAACATGCGAATATGGTCCTTCGCGGTTTAAAAAAAAGTTTAGAATCAGTGGTTCGGTGGTTATACTACGAGCTTCGCTTGCTGGCAGGGCGAACGTGACTTGCTATATCTTGTCGCCGCCCGCCGCAACCTCGTCCAACCCATAGCTTGGACGAAGCTATCATTGTGATTTTGGTTGATATTATCCCGAAATCGTTTATTTCCGTGCTGCAACGATCATTGCGAAAGTTCCCGTTCGTCGGCACAAAGGAATTTTTGTGCAAGTACCGGCAGATTTGTATGAGCGGTACATCGAGAACATTTTGACAGATTGTCAACTCAGGTGGGACTAGATTGTAAGGTTGGTAGTACGGAACGTCGTCATCGGTGCGTGTGTGGCTGCCTTTTCAGAGTTGGCGGTAAAAGTGACAAGTGGCTGTCACAGTGACGTCTGTCAATCGGAATTTTCTTCACGGTGTGTGCAACTGCATAACATACTGTTATTATACTTTTCAACTGCAATTTTTAACAAGTTCTTGTACCAAAGTGCGGGTTTGTGCTTAAATAGTGTTTACAGTTATATTGAGCGTTTGTTTTATGAAATACGGCAATGGCGGAGCTCAAGAAGTTAAAAATTATGCGCGGCCAAGTCAAGGCATCTATGACTCGCATCGAGCAGTTTGTCAACAACCCCAATAGTTTAAATTCCGCCTCGTTGGAGTCCTTAGAGGCTCGTAAGGAAAAACTAGCCTCGTCCCTCAAAGATTATGAGGCAATCCAACTTGATATATTGAACCTTGATGACAAGGACACAGAGGATGCAGGTGACTTTGAGAACCGCTACTTTAGCACGATAGCTATGATTAATGAGACTCTCAGGTCTCTACGAGGGTCAGATACGGTTCAAGCTGCTGGAGTTTCTTCTTCGAAGTTACCCCATGTTGACATACCAGTGTACAACGGTAAGGACTTTACTCTATTCAAACCCTTTTATGAAATGTTCATAGCAGTGATTGATAAGAACAAAACATTATCAGATGTACAGAAGTTGTTTTACTTAAGAAAGTTTTTGTCTGATGAAGCGCTATCTGTCATTGTAAATTTGCCTTTAGTCAATGCCTCATATCTAGAGGCATTAGAGTTATTAAAAAAGCGTTATGACAATAAGTCCAGGCTTATCATAAGCCATATACATGTTATCTTAGACATCCCATGCATGGCTAAGGGAACTGCGGCCTCTATAAGGTCATTTGTATCACAAGTGCAGCAGCAGCTGCATGCACTTAAAAACTTAAAGGAACCTGTCGATAAATGGGATATGTTGCTCATTTCAATATTATCCAGAAAGCTAGATCAATATACTAGCCGGGCTTTCCATTTAGAGAGAGACCCACAAGCTCTTCCAACGATGTCGGAGTTTATTGAATTTTTAGAAAGGCGTGCTATGGCGCTAGAGGATAGTTTGCCTCAAAAGATTACCCTAAATGAGAATGTAGGTACTCTTAAATTCAAATCTTACCCCAAGGTTGCTAATGTTGTAGCATCATTACCTGGTTGTAAATTTTGTACTAAACCTGGCCATGCAATCTATAATTGTGTAAAATTTCAGGAAGCCTCCGTCGAGGACCGCTTGGCTTTTGTGCAAGAGAAGAAGCTGTGTACAGTTTGTATAAACTCTCACGCTGATAAACCTTGTAAGTACAAGTTTAAATGTAAAATATGTAAAGGTCATCATAATACCCTTTTGCATACTGAGGATGAGTCAGATGCCAAGCAATCAGTGGCAGCATCTATTGTTTTGACATGTGTCAAGAAAGCATCTTATAAAAAAGTATTACCTACAGTAAAGGTTAAGATAGTTGATAAATTTGGCCGGGATGTTTATTGCCGTGCATTGCTTGACACCGCCTCAAGTGAATCTTTTGCCACAACTTCTCTTGTAGAAAGGCTAGGTATTGCCACTGAGGCAGAATGTGTAAATATAATTGGGGTCAATAAACAGACCTCCACTATGGATAGGTCAGTAATTATTCCTGTGGAGTCTTGTCAATATGAAGATGTTAAGTTTAATGTTGACTGTCATGTTGTTGATGATGTAACGGCACATTTGCCACCACAATATATTGATTGTTCAAATCTGAAATTTCCAAGCCATGTCAAACTTTCTGACGAAAACTTTAATGCGCCATCAGAAATTTCATTGCTATTAGCAAGCGATATTTATTTTGAATCATTATTAAATGATTGTATCAAATTGCCTGAGGGGCTTGTCTTGCAAAGCACCTTATTTGGCTATGTTGTCGGTGGCAAGATAAACCAATCTGGCAATATCTCAAACACTGCTTTAGTAACAAATTTTGCTATTAGCGATAGTACAAAATTAGAAAATGTTATGAGTCAATTTTGGCTAGCCGAAAAGGTGCCAGAACCCCAACAAAAGGTTTCTGATGAATATGAAAAGGCTGAAAAAATATTTCAGGAGTCTGTTACTCTGAATAATAACAAATTTCAGGTAGACATTCCATTAAAACACCCCTTAGGTGAGCTAAATTTGGGTAACTCCTTTTCGGCTGCCTTACAAAGATTTTACTCGATAGAGAGAAAATTTATGAAAAATGTAGAGTTGCTAGAGCAGTATAAAAAATTCTTTGATGAATATGTTGAAATGGGACATGCTAGGGAGGTCAATATTAACTCTTATGACATGTTGAATGGACCAGTAAGCTTTCTAGCGCATCATCCTGTTTTCAACGAGGCCAGCAAAAGCACAAAGCTTCGTGTTGTGATGGACGGAAGCATGAAATCCAAAAATAAGCTGTCAGTCAATGATGTCATGCTGAATGGACCTGTCGTGCAGGGTGAGCTTTTTGACATATTAATTTTGTTTCGGACCTATTTATTCACCTTGATATGTGATGTTCAAAAAATGTTTAGGTGCATTTTTGTTAGCCCTGAACATAGATGCCTTCAAAATATCCTCTGGCGGGACAGTCCTAGCCAGCCAATCCGCTGCCTTCAGCTTCAGACAGTTACATATGGCCTAAAGAGCTCTACATTTCTAGCTACTCGGTGTTTGATAGAGCTTGTAAAATTATTTGGACATGATTACCCGCTTGCGTCTCAAGCCATTTTAAATAATACATATGTAGATGATGTCATAGCTGGTTCAGATGATATTAATGATCTTTACCAACTTAAAAAAGAGTTGATTGAGTTATTTAAATTAGGTAATTTTAAATTACATAAATGGTGCTCTAGCTACCCAGCTGTTTTGGACGATTTGCCAGAGAATTTGAAGTACTTTGAGCAAATAAATCTAGATTCAAGTAATGTGATTAAAACTTTAGGTCTGAAGTACGATATTACCTCAGACACCTTAACATTTGAGTGTCCCCCCTATGATGAGGATAGCAATCATACTAAAAGAACAGTTCTTTCATTTATTGGAAAATGTTATGATCCGTTAGGTCTCATAGCTCCTATCATAGTTTCAGCAAAAATATTTATGCAGGTTTTGTGGTCTATGCCCTTGGGCTGGGACACAGCTTTACCAGATGCTGAACTTAAGGCATGGAAAACATTTCTTGCTAATTTAAAAATGATGGGTAGAGTCTCTTTGCCTAGGTTAGTGCATAGTCACGAATGTGAGTTGGTAGAGTTAGTGGGTTATGCAGATGCGTCTTTCAAAGCTTTCGGTTGCTGCATTTATGTAAGAATTTTTAAATCGGACGGAAGTGTAGAGTCGAGTTTGCTTTGTGCCAAGTCAAAAGTGGCCCCACTGGCTAAAAGCCTTACTATACCGCAACTGGAACTTAACAGCGCTCTACTATTGGCACAGCTGGCATCTAGAGTCAGCGAAAAGCTAAAAGCTAGATTTGCGCATAATACATATTTATACAGTGACTCACAAATAGTTTTGTGTTGGCTCAAGGCTACAAAAACAAAGGTCAATACTTATGTTAATAATAGGGTGAAGAAAATTCTAGAACTCACAAATCAGGATCAGTGGTCCTATGTAAAGTCATGTGACAATCCCGCGGATTTGGTTTCCCGCGGAGTGGAGCCCCAAAGCTTGCAAGGAAAGCAATTGTGGTGGCACGGCCCTGAATATTTGTCACACAGGGATTATTTGCACCCTGCATTTGATAACAAGGCTCTCAGTCAGGACTTACATGATAAGCATTTTGATGTTAATATTAACCAAGGTTTATCTTGCAATGTTAGTCAGCGGGATGATTCATTCACGCACCTCTTTGAGAAATATTCTAGTCTACATAGGCTTCAAAATGTTATAGCGTATATTTATCGCTTTTATAAAAATGCTTCAAAGTCAGGTGATAGATATGACTCTACATTGCTAACCCCTAAAGAGCTTCAAGAAGCGTTACTTGTCATAATAAAAAATGTGCAAAGGAAACATTTTTCTAACGAAATAGAAACATTGCTATCGGGTAGGTCTCTTAAATCAGGGATAGCAGATTTACATCCTTTCGTGGACCAGCGTGGTGTCCTTCGCGTGGGCGGCAGGCTGCAAAATGCAGACATTTCGCAAGCTAGAAAGCATCCGCCTATTCTCCCGAAAGGGTCATTTTTTACTTCGTTATTGATTAAAACGGAGCACTTGCGTCTTTTGCATGTGGGTGCCAGAGCCGTTCTGAGTTCCTTGGCTCAAAAATATTGGATAATTAATGGTATTAGGGAGGTAAAGAAGGTAGTGAACAAGTGTGTCACATGCTTGCGTCTGAAGGCTGAAGCTGCAAAGCAGCTGATGGGTTCTCTGCCTGTAGAGAGGATTACAGCTAGTAGAGCTTTCCAGCATGTTGGAATTGATTTTTGTGGTCCATTTAGCACGAAAGTTGCCAGAATACGAAAACCTCTTGTTACAAAAAGCTATATTGCCCTTTTTGTATGTTTCGCTACAAAGGCAATACACGTAGAGCTAGTGTCGAACCTAACAACTGAAACCTTCCTAGCATGTCTCGATCGTTTCATATCTAGACGTGGCATGCCCACTGTTATCTATTGTGATAATGCTAAAACTTTTAAAGGTGCTGCAAACCAGCTCAAAGAATTGTATGATTTACAATGTTCAAATGAACATAGAGATTCTGTGTATCGATATTGTAATAAGAAATATATTTCATTCAAGTTTATACCAAGCTATGCGCCTCAATTTGGAGGCCTCTGGGAAGCCGGAGTCAAGAGTGTCAAATTCCATTTAAAACGTGTGGTTGGAAATCATTGTTTAACGTTTGAGGAACTTTACTCGGCGATCGTTCAATTTGAAGGGGTCTTGAACTCGAGACCCTTGCTATCCTTGGATCCTAATGAGGGCAAATACTTGACACCAGGTCATTTTCTTATTGGTACGGCGATAACAAGTTACCCAGATGTTGATTTAACTGAAGTCCCAGTTAATCGCTTAAGAAAGTTTTGGGGCATTGTTACTAGATTAAAGCAGGATTTCTGGAAAACATGGTCTAAAGACTACCTCTGTCAGTTGCAAAGTCGTCCCAAGTGGAAGCATGACCTACCAAATTTAAAAATAGGTGATTTAGTTCTTGTGAAAAATGTAAACACTGCTCCTTTGTGTTGGCCAATGGGCCGCATAGTTAAGATATTTCCTGGAAAGGATGGTAGAGTTAGAGTGGCCGAGGTGAAAATGGGGGACAAATTGTATGTCAGGCCTATTACGAAGCTGTGTCCTTTACCTCTTGACTAAATGTTGTGTCTCGTTAAATTCTTGTTTTTGATCTGTAAATCTAAATTAAACTCAACTCGCCCGGCCCAATTATGTTCAGGACAAGTCTGAACATAGCTTATAAAATATTGTATGTTTAACCTTAGTGTTAATATTTGTTGCTTGCAACATTTTAGGATAAGTTTGTCTGTGGCGCGCTGTCAGCGCGCTCTTCATTCTGTGCCATAACTGATGTAGTAGCTTTTAAAAATTAGCTTTCAATAAAAGTTGATTATTATATAAATCTAATCGCAGTTTGATTCAAACACGTTGGATTTATTTTAAAAGCACAATTTGCAGTGTTTTGTTAAGACTTATGAGTATTATTTGGAAGGTTGTGTCAAATTTCGCCATATCTTAGTCTAGAAATGTATTTAAATTTAATTTACATACCTATTTGGTGATACATGCAGCTTGGGAGCTTATCCTGAACAGCTCGCGTAGTTAATGCACCCTTAGTTACAAATTCGTAAACCTTATTATAAAGACATATAAGATCCACCAAAGGCCTGTAAAGGGTGCTATTAGTTCATCAGAAGTGAACTCTAAGATTTCCGGACCACCCACTTCATTGTAACCTGCCATTAATCTTCCAACACTGACAGTACTGACACTGACACTGACAACACGAAATGACGCGCGCGCGGGGAGACAGATTTAACGACGAGACATCAATTTGTTAAACACGCTGTAGTATAAAGGATGCCTCTGTGCGTGAATCGCGTCACGGGAGTCAATGTGTGAATTGGTTGACTTGAGAACATTAAACCGTGTAAATTTATAATTAAACAGATTTCTACAGATGTACGAGTAAATTCGTCTTAGGTAATTATTAATTAATTATTCATATTAATTGCAAATGCATGTAATGGATGTAATGTGCTATAACCTCATAAGATAAGTAAGCAGGTGAATGTGTTAAGTGTATAAGGTAGATATATCATGGAACCTCGCGAACATCAGCCGCCGCTCTGTTGAGTTACAAATGAATATTGGCCACCCAATACGGGCCTATACGGTTTAAGTACATGGTTCAACATTTTGTGTCAAGTCTCTCGTTTGAAAATTTATGAAATTACAGCCGGGCTAGCACATGATTGGCGCGACAGTATCTCGCGGCCAGAATCACTACCCGTCCCTCTTTTATTAACATTGTTAGACAAAGACGGGTAGTCTATCTCGCCGCGAGGTACTGTCGCGCCAATCATGTGCTAGGCCTACTGATCAGAAGCGATCTCGATGAAAAACAATAGGCTACATTCCTACTAGTCAAATCAGCTTCTTTTTTAGAACTGTCAAAACGATTTTTTAGTATGGAATTTATATGAAAACAAATATAGTGACGTCACGGTAAACTCACCTACTTTTTATATTTCAATCCGATTTATTAAATACAAATTGTGTTTAAAAATAGCTGCTATCTATGTTTTTCTAATAATTATCTGGTGCTTTATTTCGTGCACGGTTCGAAATAATTTATTTTAAGTACAGGAAACATCCCTATTGCTGACTTTAAAGTGGACGGTAGTGCTTTTTATCCAATAATTAATTAATTTCTTCCATGAATTTGACCTGATGAACTCCAATGCATCCACCTCCGGCCTACCCACTTTACTCTGCTATCAATCTTCTTAATCACCAACATAAACAAGATTCGGTAACGCCTGCGCGCATTGATTTCGGTTTAGACGAAAGTGGATGACCGCCCCGAAACCGCTCTTCCAAACAAAATGTGGTCTACATTCCATTTTCCTCTCTGGATTAATATCCAGAGAGAACATTATTTAATGTTGACGCAATTTTATTTCTTAGGTATATCAAGCACAGCCATGGCTCTTCGTTATTCTTTCGAAATTTGAATTTAGTAATATAAGAGTTACGAGTATTTAACCTCGTGAATCTAAATGTACATTGAAATGTACATATTCGTTGCAATCCAATTTTAACCAAATCATGAAACAAATAAAGCAGCGTTTCGTTAGTTTCATTGCGTTTCAAATCAAACGAAATTCGTTCCAATTTACTTATAGAACAAGGTTCAAATTAAAAATTTGATATCTTTCTATGGTGGGTCTTACTAGGTTAAAAGAGAGTAAGGTCACTGCGGGCAAGACCGGCATCCTTTTTTTTCTACTTTGGAGTGATCTAGTTGCGTTAATTATTCACCTACGTTACCGTTTGTATAATTAATAGCTTAGCCATAGTGACAGATCATTTTAATCATAAATTAAGCAAAAACATTAGTATTTTTAAAAAATCGGCGAGTAGACGGACTTCCCTTGTAGTTTAAGGGAAGTCCGTCTAGTAATGATATCAGCCAATCTATGGGTGCGTATATGTTCGTAGTCAAATTCCTAAAAAGAATGAATCAAGACAATGAAAAGTGTACTTTCAACTTGTTAATATAGGGTTCTGATTCGAAATAAACGCCATTTTTCTAATATAAAGGCAAGTCCGGCATATACTACGAAAATGGGGTGGTAAACCTTTTATGGCTAATAATTACACGTAATTATTTTTTGGATTTCCGAAATAAAAGACCAATAGAATTTTTTTAATGTACTTTATTCGTTTCTTTTAATTTACTGAGATGAAAATTTAGGAAACTAACATCATGCTCAATGTCAGGAGGATTTGTCGATACCTTATCAAATCGTTATAATATTAAAATCGCAAAAACAGTTGGTAATCTCTGATTTAACGAAAGTCCGGCATATGACGGACTTGCCTTGTACATAATAGACGGACTTTCAAACTTAGTCAAATTTTAATGTGATAAATGGTGGAACGTATAATTACAATACTAAGCCAATTTCTGATATTTTAAACACAGAATAAAGAGAACTGGTTCTTATGCTACTTACGTAGGTACTTACTGATGCACAATCTTTTCAAAAACTATTTTTAACAATTTTTTTTCGAACGGCTGTCGAACTATGACTTCGAGTTCAAAACACGAAGTGACTTATTTAGGCGGATTGCTCTGAAATTGGTTGTCACAGGGCCATCTGTTTTAGAGTGAGGGAACTAACGCGCAAAACTGATTAATCGACTAGACTCCAAAGCGGCATACGCCTTCAAATTCAAAAGATATAACGTGTTGACGGACTTGCCCTGTAGACGGTCTTGCCCGCAGTGACCTTATTTATAATAATCAACATATCTATAATAGTCAAACGACGGAGCATAACTATGGTTAATATACTTCAAATGGTGTAAAAATATTATTGTTCATAATAATCATAGTATGTATATCCAGAGAGTAAATTGAGGACTACATTTGTATGGAAAAGCGGTGGTCCCCTTTCCCCTTAACATAACCAAAACATCTATTTCACAACAATATGCCACAAACCTCACTCGCCCCACCTACACTTGACCTAAAAAATTGAAAGGCTTGGGTGAACCGCCGAAACATTCACAAGTAAACGGGTCGGTGTTTTTACAAGGGGTAAATTTACTTACAAGCCTTGGTAACCAATTGTATCGAGCGGACATAGAGATGGGCCGCGACCAGTTTTCTGCGAATGAAACGGTTATCGAAGATCTGTATCGAAAAGAGTAGAATATAAGAATTTGTTTGTCCCTCAGGGATTCAGGGAAATGTCAAAAACTGAATAGTCTTAACAGTTTATGTTGCGTCCATTGCGACTTGCGACTGAAACGAGTAAAACGCAAAATCTTAAAAAGAACGGTTTTGTCTTCTGAGTTCCGTTGCTTTTGTTTCTTAGTGAATCAAATGAAACGACAACGCTGAAAAACAATATGCCTCAAGTATCTTAGCTGCCGTAAAGGTTGTAATTGTAACAATTCTGCAGTCGCAGTGCAGTCAGTAGTAACATTTGCAATCAGAATGTAAATTTTCCGGTGGCCTAGGTTCACTTAGCATCAATCTAGTATTCTAAGTAGCGGATAAAATAACGCACCAAAAGTATATTTGCCACCCTGGAATACTATACTAAATAGAGATCTCTCCAATATTTTTTTTATACCACATAGGTGGCAAACAAGCATACGGGCCGCCTGATGGTAAGCAGTCACCGTAGCCTATGGACGCCTGCAACTCCATAGGTGTTACATGCGCGTTGCCGACCTTTTTTTAAAAACCTGTACACTCCTTTTTTGAAGAACCCCATACCGTAGACCCTCGGGAAAACCGAATATCTGCCACAATCTAATTGTTCTGCATTTAGAGACAATATCTCTTTTTGTTATTAAGCTAGTAAAGAATGAAAGAAAAGTCTCTGTTACATACTTTTGACGAGTAGTCTGATACGCTACTTTTTATTGTTGATTGTACTATATGTATGATGTCGTTGTATCAGATGATTCGCACATATCGTTGCCTGATGACCATTTTACCGTAGGTATCCATATAAACAGTCACCTACATTAAAAGAAACCATTTTTCAATATCGGTTACCTACGGAGAAGGCTCGGCTCTTACAGTGACGGGGCGGAATGAATGTGTAACACTCGAGGTCTCGTTTAGACGATGTAAAAATGAAATGTGTTGTCTGGCCGGGTCGCAAAAGGGGAAAAGGTGTGGAGATAGGCGTGACGCATTAAACGCGTCCCTCGTCTTCATTTCACGCAAACGAGGTTAGGCTTGTTTAAAAGGTGTAAAATTCTTGTGCGGTGAAATATACCTACGTGGTAGGGATGGTTATGGATGATGGATGGAGATTCAATGAAGACTGAATGTACAGAATTCCATTCTTTCCTTCAGTCTTCGCTTTTAAGAACAGTTTTAAATAATTTCGATAAATCATATGTTTAAAAAATATAAGTACTTTAGGATAAGATACGACCGCAAAATATCAACACCTAGCTCTACTTTATTCCAATATTCCTACAGTTTACATCAATAATGCTCGAAGCAATGTAAGTCGAAACAGAACGCGGAATGAAAGCCCGGCGTGGTGTAAGTAAGTTCTGCGTCCGACAAGAACGTTGTTATTGAGAGTTCTGTTCATAGGATGAGATACGACCGCAAATATCAATAGCTATCTCCAATTCTCCACTTTCGATTATAATATTACTAGCGACCGGGCGGCTTCGCACGGGTTAACAAATTATACATAAACCTTCCTCTTGCTCAAAACCGCATCAAAATCCGTTGCGTAGTTTTAAAGATCTAAGCATACATAGGGACAGACAGCGGGAAGCGACTTTGTTTTATACTATGTAGTGATTGTTACTAAACGAAACATCCGTAAATTCAAAATTCAATACACAATTTAAAATGCCATCATAGAGTGACACGAAAAATACATAGCGAATACAACAGCCAATACGAAGGTGCCAAAGTGTAAATTTATTTTTGAGTTCTACTGTACGTGTTGTGCCATGACCTCTTTGGTCGTGACTTGCAAATGTTTCCTTTCCTAGCTGATAGCGCTAGAAAAACCACAATGACAGATAATTGTAAAAATTCTCATTCGTATCTCAGTCTACACAGTCCGCCTTAAAATTCCGGTCACGAGACATCGTAGTTTCTTTCGCGCCTTATGTTGCCACTGTGGTTTCACGCGCGGCCGATTTGGGATTCTGTACGGGAATCGATCTCAATTTATCATTTTCTGCTCGTTAAAGTTGTATTGAGTGAGCGCAGTATTTCGTGTTTGGCTGCTGTGTTAATATTAAGATTTTAAGGCCGCAACATACCAGACTAGCTCGCTGCTCAGGCACGTGTTCACATTGGTAGTAATAAATATGTTTGGAACTATACGTAAGTAGCATTGTAGGTATGTGCTTTTCTTTTCTTTGACATCGGGTATAAAGGAACGCAAGCAATGTGACAGATAATCTGACGCGTGCCTAAATAGACAGCCAAAGGCATGTTGCATATGCTTTTGGCGTAATTGTCCTTTATTTTGTCCTTCATACAATCCATGTAGGGTTCTCATTTTAAAACGGCACGTATTTAACCGGTCAACTAATTAATCGTATTTGGGTAGTTTAAAAAACTAGAAATGGTTACTAAAATTAATAGTTTGGCAACAAAAACGGAGCCTTAAAATATATCAATATGAGTTGTATTTTAATGCCGTTACAGCTTTTGATTATTTTTAGGCAGGTACCAAGTATTTATTTGGCAACTGAATTTATATATTGGAGACCATTTATGAAGCACATTTTAAAAAGAAAACGGCTATCTATTAATTAAAAAATGAAGTTCTTTTAAAATATTTTGTTTGGTCATTACACGGTCAACCTAACACGCTCCTCCTCGGGCCTCGCTTCGCTCGTCGTCGCACCTATCTGTTGAATCTAGCAGAACACAGTGGTAAATATTGAAATTAGTAATTAAAAATTTAAAGATCTAATGGTATAATGGCACTTTATTAGGCGTTTCATGATTAGAAATTTCGTTTTTAAGTATACTGACCATTGCGTATTGGTAAATTAATTCGAGGTGTTTTGTGTAAAAAGTGACCAATATTCATTAAATTTAACTGCTTTCGTGTTAAAATACTACCTAGCTGAAACGATATGCTCAGTTATGATTAGTTGATTACTTAGGTGTGAACAACTAGATGACAACTAAATTTTATGATCGCTTTACAATATTAGTTGCCAATTTATTATTTTAGACGCCAACTTATCACTTTAAGTTCCCTATAATTTTTTAGGTGGCTTGATTTTGCTGCCTTTTTTAATAATATGATGCTTATATTTGAGGCTTAAATATTTTTTTTGGCGCTAAAATATTAATGCACAGCCAAATTATATTATTATATGCCCAATGAAAGTTCTTGTTTAATATTTTAGTCGCCCGGTTAATAATAAGTCTTTTAACTCCTCATTTCCCAGGACCTCTCAAATCCATACAATTCCGACTCATATTGGAGCCACTGGGAATTGAGAGGTTAAAACGACATTCTGAAATGTCATGATATACATATAGTTGGTTTTACCTATTAATCATTTGTATGAACCAGGAAAACTATACTCATTCTTTTCTTTTGGGTGCTAGTACTAATGTAAGACAAAGATAGTATGATTATCTCTATGTTTGATGTGAGACAGTCCTTTGACAAACTCTATATCACTTTTCATCTCCTACAGTGATACTTGTCTGATTCCTCTATAATGACGTCATAAAATATAAATTGTCTCTGAATTTTAATCTATATTTAGCGTTCAATTTCCGCTTCTATTTAAACTATGCCTTTGTCAAAGCTTTCTAGCAATGAAGCGATTCCAGTTGACATCGATTCCACATAAACTGTCCTATTTAAACAGAATCCAATAAGCTGGATAATCCATATCGAGATTAAATCAACCGGCGGCGTGCGTTTATAACTGGTTCCATTAGCACATTGCTAATGCGATAGATGTTTAGCTGTATGGACGTCGCATGTGAAGTGGTTTGAATGAAAAACTAGCCAGCCCCTGTGGTCCATCGTACTATGTGAGTCGAGCTATGCGCGACTACTCAGCAAAATGTGCTACATTTGGTAAGATTTTCAATATTTATATTAAGCTTCAGTTTCTAAACATTTTCTGGCATTTGTTGGTTCGCCTTACTGTCCATGATACCAAAGTACCAAATCGCCTTCAATAATGCGTGGTCTACTCATTAAATGTCTGTAGCTATTGCTAACACAGACGGGTCGTCCATCTGTTATAATCGCCGTTTGCGTCGCTAATGGCGCTCCGATCGCATGCCACGTTGGTATTACATGCACATAGCCGTTAGCCGTACATACAATAGATAATAGTACTACATTACAGAATACTCTACAAACAAAACCGATTAATTTAAATAAATGTCATATATGAAAGAAAAAGTGACCAAGATCCAGTGCCCGGGGCTGGGATCGAACCAGGCGAGGCAGCCTAGCCAAGGTGACAATCGGTTGCGCTTCGCCATCGAATCGCGTTGTGTCTCTCTATAACTCTTCTATATTAGTGTGACAGTGACAGTGTTTCGTTGGCTACGTAGCATTAGCGATTGGCATGTTGTCTACGGGTCCAGAGTCTTTTGCATTAGCCACAAACGCCATAAACCACTAGGAAATCCGATCAAGGTGGTTATGAAAAAAAAAAACAGAAGAAAACTATATTTCCTGGCAACTATTGGTCCATAGATAACTTAAAACTAGCATACATATGTGGTTTTCCATCAGAGAAGGGTCCTTATGATTCATGAGCTTTTCTGATCAGATCGGGGAAATCCTGAAGAAAGGCCAGGTCAAGAGCACCCTAAACCGGCGAGCGTGTATGAGGAATATTATGAAAGCAACGGACGCGAAAGGTATGTCAGGATCGTAGCAAATGGAAATCCGTGGTCTCTGCCTACCCCTCCGGGAAATAGGCGTGATTATATGTATGTATGTATGTATCTGCTTTTCTGGCCCGTTCCTTGTGCACATGATAAAAAGCCATAATTATATTATTATAAAACATTCAATTATGGCTGCGATACATTTCGCAACCCCGCAGTATCAGAAAGCGGGCCGCAGAACCGCCGGAAATTGACACCCTTCGACCAAAACTCCTCCTTGGTGAAGGTCGCTACACCACATATACTTTAGCAAACCCATTATGTCAGTAGAAGGGCGCGAAATTCATATTTTCTGTGGGAGAACAACCCTCCTTCGCGTCTACATTTTATTAATACCGCCTTTTTATACCATAGACTAGAAACCCTCTAGACGGAGTTTAAAGCAATTATTTAATGAAACCGATGTTGCCAAAAATACTGGGGTGCGGGGGACGAGGTGAGCGAGTCCCGTGCCGTGATTGGTCCGTTCAAAGACACGGACGTCACACAAAGACACTTTGACTCGAAAATGGAGTAAAACTACTTACCGTATATTTGTGGCAGAGGGGGTAGCGCTACTATGCTCAGTCTGGAGGATGTCTTGTATGTGTTTTATACTGACGGAAATAGCATAGGTTGTTATAGCGTCTGCCGGGAGTGCAGAAGTTCAGTGATATGCCACATGGTCGTACTGTATCGGAATCGTAATAATATGTACCGCAATAACTTTGTACGACGATTGCGGAGACCGGAGGCGTTTGGCTGACTACCAATAGTGGAACAGAATAGTAGAACGGCAGCCCCTGTGGGTTTACTTTGTGAGAAAATGCTATATAATTTTTAATTTTTAATTTTCAATTACCTTTTATACATACACAATATTTTCGATAAGTACCTACTCGCCCCCTGAAAACTTAGCAGCCTCTTGCAAAGCTCTCTTGAATTTTGTCTCCATCTAACAAACAGAAATGTCAAAATGAAGGATAGGGATAAACGATTATCAACGTTTTGATAGATTTGACAAAAGTTCTCTGTTGCAAGTTAAGTGATGCAGCTGACATTATTTCTGCACCACCAACAATATGTGCCATAATAATGCCATTTGTTAAGGAATACCACATTCGGAATAATCGATAGCGGGGAAATAGGTCAGCGGGTGTTGCGTCCGGCTAAACATATACGATATTACTTTTCTGGCCCGTGATTCGCGCACCTTTTTCTGCAGGAGTAATATCAAATTACGATATTAGGGGTGGATTTATATGTATGTTGTTTTATGATTGATTGATTACTTATATGACTTTCTTACACATATTAACTAAGTCCTACAATAAGCTTAAGAAGGCTTGTGTTGCGGGTACTCAGACAACGAAATACTTGTACATATTTAATACAAAATACATACTTAAATACATAGAAAATATCCATGACTCGGGAACAAATACCTGTTCACATCACACAAATAAAAACCCTAACCGGGATTCGAATCCAGGATCATCGGCTTCATACGCAGGGTCGATCATTACCCACTAGGCCAGACCGGTCCATAAACCCGCTTAACTATCGTTTATCACACAAAGTTGTCCTATACGTATATTATGGGCGTGTTACTTATTCAAGTTGTTCACATGCTCTGTTGACTTGTGACACGGTTTGATATAGTTTGATTTGTGCGTCGCTCGTAACATTAGTCCCAAGATATTTATGGTAAGCGTGTCGAAAATGAATTATGTACGTGTGTACAATACACGCACGTAAATAATTAATGGGAAACGATAATGTACGATAGTTGTATGCTATTAAATAATTTCATTAGTTTCGGAATGAAATGGACTAAATCAAAAGCGCTCACTCACAATGACTTTTACTTTTAAATGTTACGTAAGTATTGAGATTTGTAAAAATGCAAACATTTGTAGTATTTCTAAAAATATAAACATTAGTAGATTTTTTTTTATATAACTGTCTCGAAGAAATACTATTTGTTGTTAATGTAGAATAATCGGCCGTCTACAATGTAAACATTTTAAGAGATAAGACGCTTTAGAACCATTACACATTACGCATTACACATTACCATTTAGCATTACGAGATATGTGACCCACTGCAACACCAGTAAACTTGGTTGAATCTAATATCTATACAAAACATACATTACTGCTACCTATTATTTTATCCTCATTTCCCGTCACTGACCATATATTGTAATGTCATGCGTTTTGTTTTACACGTAATGTTTAACATCAGTTATATGACCGCTCTGAGGTTTATTATTATCGTCAACTTGTACAGTTAGTAACAGCGTGTGCACTCGGTCACATAACCGCTATGCCATTGCAACTGCAGATATGCGAAGTAAGTGAGTTATACATATTTTTGTTGGATTTGTTTACATTTTTGGTTGCTGATTCCGGGTGTAGGGTGTTCGGAGACTCTTTTAGAGTCTAAGTGCTTTTCTCTGTATACAATACAATACAAATCCTGTTAGTTGCACAACCTGAGAATAAATGTCCTGTATACTTCTACCTGTTTACAGTCCAATTGAATATTTCTGGTTTTTTACCTCCATCCATGTACAGTGTGTGTGTACATATTCAGTGTATAGAGTGTTCTCGGTACATCGCGCACGCTTTGGTGACCTCTGTCACCAGTTGTCACATCTGTCCTGTCCTCAGCTTTTTTCATGGCGGTCGTTACTGGGAATGTCAGTCTAAGTAACAACCTGGAGATTGGCCAGAGGTCGTTTTCTATCTACTGTTCCAACCACCACCAGTTTTTCTAAGTTGTCAGGTTCTCTCCGGGCTGTCTGCTCAAAATAACTAAGAACTCTGGTAGCAGTGGTGGTGGTTACACTGTTTAAGCTGTTCTAATCTACATGATTGGCCGGTTAAGTCGTTAATGGCCGGACGTTAAAACCACTCGGCGTTTAGTTTACGTTGCTCATGTTGTTGTTCTATTAGAGCTGTTACACACTTTGCTGTTGTACACCATGTTGAATTTGGATAAGGGCAAGTGCACAATCGGTCGACGATGACATCCAGGGTTTTCCAGAGACTCGAGGTCAATGCGGCCAAATCCGACGGCGGGAAATTCTGTAAACTGTGTTTCTTTTTTTTCAACCGTAGGGAATATGGCCTTTTTGCTTTTGACTGCTAATACTAAAAGCAATCGCTGCTTTGTCGAAGAAATTTACAATTGAGTACTATTGATTCAAAAATGGCGGTGATGTACGGAATTTTGCACAGACGGACTTGGCCACATTGACTTATACTTAATCAATTTTTTTCAAGTTTCGTCTGCGAGCGATATTCCAAATTTTATATTAACCTGTCGAATCCCACGATATGACGTCACCATAAGCGTTCTGGCTCATATATGAGCCGTGGGAGCTCACAGATTAAAGGAAAAAATGGAAAAAGTTACGCTTCCGGCAGGACTTGAACCCGCGTCCTCCGCATTCCGTGCGTTTCTCTTAACCAATTGATCTTGGTTCCGTAGCTCAATTGGTTAAGAGCAACGCACGGATTGCGGAGGACGCGGGTTCAAGTCCTGCCGGAAGCGTAACTTTTTCCATTTTTTCCTTTAATATAAAATTTGGACTTACTTAATGTTTTTATTTTATTGAAATGTTTTCCTCGCCGACATATGCAGCGTCAGGATTTATTATGCGTTGCCAACATGTGATGTAAACTTATTTCGTGGAGAACCTAGAATCAAAGGATAGGCACGTCAAAGGGGCTAGCTTATTCATTCCAAATTTCGAAATGTTCTAAATAGAAACTACCGTGATGCTCGTTATGATGGTTAACGTGTCTATGAAAGGATGGGCTTTGCCTCTTTGACGGGATTGAAATCGTTTTACAGTATATTTATGCGCACACGACGGTATAGGTATGTGTGTGCCCAGTTCCTTGCGCCAGTCAGTTGAAAATATTTTGACGTAACGAATGTGGCGACATGATACAAAAAGTTTTTATTAACTGCAATTGACCGGAACGCAAAATTTCACCGTGTGCAGTGGCTCTTATAGTTGTTGGCTTAAAAGCTGTAATTTTAAGTGAAAATAAAAAGACAGTTTGCGGCGGTCCCACGGACGTATATTCGAGCTGGTTGTTCCATAGTTTTTATGATTACAGCTAGTGTTAGTAATTTTGTGAGCGTTAATTAAAGTTTTTATCGTTGGTATAATTGTTAGGGTCGAGGTTTTGTTAATTGAATAGATGTCAGTGTCATCATAATTAATAGTGCAGACGGATGCGTCTGGGAGTGACTGACGGACAGACAGACAGCAAGGTGCTCGTTTTGTTTTAGTTGAGATCTTTAAATATACAAAATCATTTTCGACTCTTTTCGACTCGGTCTAACTTAATCCCTACTTATAATACTAATATTATAAATGCGAAAGTAACGCTTGAACCGCTGAACCGATTTTGCTGAAATTTGGTATGAAGATAGTTTGACGCCCGGGAAAAGCACATTAAATTTATCAGTCATCACCATCAGTATCATCATTCCGTGCAGACGAAGTTGCGGACAGAAGCTAGGGTGTCAGAATGTCAAAATCGCGTGTTGTAACCCCTTAAAAAATGTAAAAAGATGACTAAAAAATCGTCAAGATCTTTATCATACACACACAAGAGGTATATTTTTGTTGATTTAAAAATATACCTCTTGTATGTGTGTCTGTTTGAAGCCTCCCGGATCCTATGACATCACATTAGATCCTCATTATCCAGATATCCAGATTGGAAAGCGGTTGCGCAGATGGCGGATAATTAAACAATGATTCACGCGACTGCACTCCCACGACTCGATATTGTAATGATTGTTGGGTAACTACCTGCCTTGGTTAACGTGTGCTCACACTGGTGATGGGACGATGGTCGCAGTTTTCAATAAATTTACATACGAATACAGAAATTGTCATGCTGCTCTTCTGGGCAGAGATCCATTGTCACACATCCATCCGCAACATTCAGGAAACTAAGTGTAAGGCCTGAGTGGACGCTCGAAGCGGAGCGTTCGGCGGGGCGTGCAGCGTGGCGTCGGGCTCACAAGTGATTTGAGCAGCGTGCACTAAGGCCGCTCCTATACGTTTGCATTTGTTTAACATGCACGCCGCACGCCCCGCCCCGCCGCACGCCCAACTCGAGCGTCCACTCAGGCCTTAAGATCGGTTTTCCTAGGATAGCGGTGCCGTCATATACTTAGCGGCCGTCTCCATACAAAATTATACGGCTAAACATGGATGACGTAGTATTTGTATGGAGACGGCCGCTATATGACGGCAGCGCTTTCGGAGGAAACCAAAGCTTTAGTGTAAAACACCCCCTCACGTTTCTGTCGCACTTCGCGTTCGGAAATTTAAATTTAAATTTGAAATCGGAAATCTGCCGCAGGAGAACCTGTATTTAAGACGATGTTCGTGCAATGATAATTTTTGGATTTAGGCTTTGCATTGTTATTGGCCAATTCAAATCCCATAGAATGGAAACTTTTGATGATTCTGTCAAAAAATATTTTTTTTGTTTAAATTCCTCAAGAATTCAAGAATCATTTAATAACTTACAACAACTTTTGAAGTATTTCATTAGTAAGGATTGAATCTTATTCCTTCCCTCCCTTCTTCTACTTTTTGTTTTCGTCGATTTTATACTACCATAATTTAGTGTCCCACTACTGGACAATGGGCTCCACTAAAAAGAGGGAAATTCCACCCTGAGGTGTGTATTTTCCCACCAATCCAGGTAGAATGCCCCCAAATCGTCCCGTCATCTCTTTTTCGGTTTGTTTGCACGAATGCACGCCGGCCTACACAATCTATGGACCATAGATTCCGTGGGTCCCACTCTCACTCGGTAACCATTTCGGCCCACCGTTCCGGGTAACCATTGTTAATAAAGACAAACCTTTAGAACAGATGCGCTCAAAAGCCTATGACGCGTGGTTACGTGTCTGTCGCGCTTGCGTTTTTACATTACTAACATTATTCCTACCACATTACCTGTACCTTATCCGTATAACTTTAAAATCTATTTTACAATAACAAGTTACAGAGATTATGAGACCTACATTTTCAAATATTGAAGCAATTCCACGTACGGTAATGATTCTATTTAATGTACGGAACGGTCGGTATGGGAACGTTTGAAATGGTTGGATTTCTGGCTACACACCAAAGGTATTTACTGATTGATGTTTGATACAAAATGTTTACTTATTTCTATCTAGTTTGCTTTATTTAGGTAACGTTTTCATGTTTTGATAGTTTTTATTATGATTATTTTAAAGTTTATCAATAACTTAGTCATCATCATCATTGGTCTTTGCGTCTAATGCAGACGATTTATGGTGTAAAATCGGAGAGACACCTTTTTTGGTGGCGCAATAGACCGATGCAAGACTGACATGGTCTACCACAGACCTGACAAGAGAGATATGCGGAAAACGGCACTGCGGGCGTTTTCTCTGTTACTCTAATAACCCCTTCATTGGAGTAAAAGAGAAAGATTCCCGCAGTTTGCGAATTTCGGTTTTCGCGGTAGCCCCTCAAGCTTCAATTACTTAGTAGGTTTGCCATAATTTACTCAATAAGACAGGTGCGTTAGTTATCGGCTAATTTACATCATTAAACTTAACAACATCGAAAGGTTATAAAATGTACCTAAGGGATCTAGTAAACTAAGTCCCTACAAGCTGCATGTGTAAAGTTAAAAGACGCGAAATCATATCACACTAGAATCTTTCGATTCGCTCTACTTTTATATCGGATTCCACCGGGGCTAGATGTGAACTTTGTGTGTTTAAATTAAATTTGAACTTCGAAGCTCTTTGCCACTAGTATTCCTGGGAGGTTCGTTGCAGCGAGTCACATAAGTAACTAAACTAACTAGAGTTCTATATATCGGGACGGGAGTGTATTAATTTTATTATGTAACATAACATATCGCCGCTATACTTACTCAACCTCGTATCTGCAACACTCATTTGATGACAAAATCACCCGTATTCCGAATGAAAGAAAAGCGACATTTCCATCAAATTATTGTTGCAGATATGAGGTTGAGTAAGTATAGCGACGATATGGTCACATAAAACAATTGCAACTACCTATGGGGCAAATGCAACTACCCTAAAAATACGAGAAGTCTAGAGCTAGAGCCACTTATGGCAAACTTTCCCTTGGTTCACCCATGGTATTACTTGACTCTATTCCTGAATCCACTCCTTGTACTTTCTAGAGTAGTTGCATTTGTCCCATATATTACATTGGCCTGGTTGACCTTACGTTGGTTATTTTGACAACATATTAACTCTACTAATTTTACTGTTCTTATTGTTTCAGGTAATTTCAAAGAGTGGCTGCTGAAAATCAATGAAACGGTGAGAATCATTTGGATAAACTTGATATTGTTAAAGTAGGTACTCATAATAATGTGTGTAACCACTTTTTGGGTTTTACATGTTTCGCAGTAGTAAGTTTTTTATTTCTTATTATGATACAGAACTTTACCTACATACATTTTACAATTTGTACGAGAAAACGAAAGAAAGAGGAAGATACAAGCTTATATTAAACAACGAGTGCAATGCGAAAAATAATCAACTAAAACAAATTAATTCGTAGGAAATAAAATAAATATGGAGGTATTTTTTGTGCTCCTTATGTAAACAATACAAATACTCTTCATTGTACACCTCAATTAAAAAAAACAGCAACACAAGCAAAAGTAAACAACAGGCGGTCTTATCGTTTAAAAAGCGATATCTTCCAGACATCCAGAAAGACGAGTATAACCTATCCATAGTGAAATAATATCCTTGGTATCGTTCAGACAAAATAAACGCCTGTCACGTTCTGACAAGTAGGTAAGTGGGAAAGTGACGGGCATAGTGACAGGCGATAAAAATGGAACCATGTTGCGCCCAGTTATGATAAAATAGCCAAATGTATGCCCACCCATACACATATTGTCCACGCTAATGGAAACGCCACGCGCAGAGCTCTGAGTAATTGTCCAAGACTTTAGTGTGTCAAGGGTCGTCTTGGGCGCCGATGCCAACTCCGTTAAATCAGACTCATTATGCGGATTTTCCTCGTGTGTGATTTTATTGAAATTGGGTTGTGCAGGTTTCGCAGCGATATGGTTTTATGTATTTACTTTTATCATAGTATTTTTCAAACAGCTTTTGTAAAGTGACAGATGTCATCCCAGTAAACTTTTGCAAGATTTTGCTTTTTAAGGCTTTAAAGTGGAGGTGACATCTGTCATCGTACCCATGCTGTTTGAAAAATAAGAACATTGTGGTTGCAAGATTACTTATTATTTCGCAGTGATAGATAAATAGAATACTCTCTATCGGCACACCTCAGTAAAAAGATCAGGTATATGTCTTTTTTTTCTAACTTTTTGTCGTTGTGGGACTACCTATTTAATATGTTACTAAGTTCCTGTATCTATAATGTAAAGTAGAAGTGTAAGTTACATTTAGTTGTCTACTTACACCAAGATTAATTTTGCAACTAAACACAAACCTTAAACTTGAAACTTTGAAATTATTTGCTAGTTACGACCGTACTAAGTAATCCGTAACTCGTAGTTACCCCCAAGTTAACTGTCAGCCGTCCTCAAAGCAATATTAAGTGAAAACTAAGTCTGGTTAATGCTCGCTCGACCTCAGACACTAAAGTTGCGACTTTTGGAACTCATAAGTGTCAGAAGTTAACGCGGTGCACGTTCTAGTGTTGTTTAAAGAAATACTGGAGTCTCTGAGGCCTCATTTTAACGAAGAAGACAAAGTTTCATTAGCCAGGTTTCCTTCTAATGACTATTTTAAACAAAAGTAGAAGATCTGCATTCTTCAATTTGGGTGTACAAATAGGTATACAACTAACTCAAAAATATGTCCCATATTTCTTAATTCGCTTACATAAGAGCTATGGGACATATTTTTGAGTATGATGAGTGCACCCATATTTTTACACTTGACTGTACAGTGAGTTCATGTCATGTCATTATGTACAGTGAAGTGTAAAAATATGGGTGTTGACAACTCACTCAAAAATATGTCCCATAATTCTTAACTCGCTGACATGAGAGCTATAGGGGACATATTTTCGAGTTTATGCACCCATCTTTTCCACTTGACTGTATAATAATATGTCGAATAAGAACTGTGCGTTTCTCCAAAAACTTTCTGCCTCGCACAGCTAAACTGTGTAATGAACTCTCGGCCGCGGTATTCATCTGCTCGTTTGCCTTATATTAAAAAAACCTCGTGAACCACTCCACTCACGACTTAAAAGTAAGTAACACTTTCAGTGTCAAGAGCGCCAATACAATACAAAATGGACGCACCTAGAGTGTTCTTGGCACATGTGTTAGAGCAACCGCACACTAGCGTCTCCCGAGCGTCGGCGTCTATAGTCAACTCTATGGCTGCTGCTCGACGCAACGTTGACGCAACTGCGCAGCAACGCCATTTTCCATAGCGCTGACTAGACGCCGATACTCGAAAGACGCTAGTGTATGGTGGCTCTTAAACCGAGTCGAATAACCGAGTCTACTTTAATTTAGACTCACAAGACTGGATCTTCCCAACCCTAGCGCCTTTCCCGCGGATCCTTTTGGAGACACTTCTGCTTTCAAATTAGATTCTGGTGGCAATCTTTGTAGCAATAAGTTGCTGATTTGTATTTAGTGTTAAGTTAGACGTGTACAATAAACTGTGTAAAAATATTTTCCATACCATAATGTCAATATGTAGGGAGAATGGGGACTACGTTTCTATGGAGAAACGATCGTGCAAAATGATGTTATAAAAGTTAGTGATTTTACCTTTTAAAGATACGGTATGTCGTTGCCTAAACATTTACAAAAATATTGTTTGAAAATTTATTAAAAACAAATAAAAATAGTCCAGATAACATCCTCGTTTATGCAAACACAATTTAAAAACAGTTTTTCGATCAGGTCACGTGTCCGACTTACGTCTTACGGTCACGTGACACCTCTCGCGAGTTTAACATTTTTTCCCCATCACAAAAAGTGCACAGCGCCGCTAAAGAAGCTCAAAATTCTCAAAAATAAACAACATTAAAATAAAAACAGTTCATAGTCATATCTACTAACAACGAGTACCTATACAAAACGTAGGTAAATGCTGAAACATTTTATCATTTCCTACACAATGGAAGTATTAACCCAAATAAAAATGGAAAAGGTCGTCGCGTCTATTTTGGAAATCCGTGAATAAAATAGCTGATTGCGTGAGACGCGGACATGTGTGTACCGCAGATAACTAACCACTAGACGAAGCATATTACACACATACATTATAGTCATACACTTGACATATCTAAAGACGGGCCTTACGGGCAATAAGAATGGGGCCAGTACAGTGGTGTCACGCACACGAATTCTAACGCCAAAACGCGATTGGTTGACGAGTTCACACGCGCGCGATTGGTCGCAACTAGTTGCGTTAGAATTTAGAATGTCAATGGTCATAGATATGTACCTACTTCATAGTACCTATGCTTAACTCGGTTGCGTCCTTCCTGTAGACGGCGCAAAGTTAAGGGAATCTAAAGCTTATTTTTTTCCCTGCATCCTTATAGGCGGAATTAGTTTTTTTCAGTACGAGTATCAGTATGAGTCTCTTATAAGAGTAATAAGAAAAACGGGATACTTACGTAATATGTACCAGAGTCTATTACTTTTATTGTATTGTCCACAGAATACTATTTATTACATGTTATTATTTTTAATGTTGGCTATTAGGACACTTAATCAGCAAAACTCATTAGGTATCAATTCATTGAAAATAAGGGTTAGCAAAACTAGGTAGCTAAGGAACTCTAACTTCACCGTTGAATGATTTGATGATCAAAACGCCTTGGTATCTGTTTCTGTAATAGTTACGTAAGCAGCATCTACCGGTAGGCAATCTATAGTTTGCTGAATTGTGGAGTGATATTGAGGGCTATACGATTTAATCCCTTTTCGCGTAATGTGAAACACGCGCGTCCATCAAATCGTTGGGGCGCGCCGAGCCTTATGTTGCGGCGTGTCAACAGTTGTAAGGCCTGAGTGGACGTTCGAGTTGGGCGTGCAGCGGGGCGGGGCGTGCGGCGTGCATGTAAACCAAATGCAAGCGTATAGGAGCGGCCTTAGTGCACGCCGCTCAAATCACTTGTGAGCCCGACGCCACGCTGCACGCCCCGCCGAACGCTCCGCTTCGAGCGTCCACTCAGGCCTTACACTTACACTAAGGCTTTAGGAGAGTGTAAACGTGTTACTGACTGCTCCCTCTCGTTACAACGATCTACGCATCAAAAGTATCTATAGTCAAAGGACTGTCTCATTTCAAACATATACAGAGAATCATACTATCTTTGTCTTACACTAGTACTAGCACCCAAATGAAAAGGATGAGTATAGTTTTCTTTGTTCCTATTTACTGACAAATTGGTTTGAACAACTATATATAATAATACGAGTGCAATAGAGATGTCAACAGGCGGAGCAATGTACGGAAATATATATGGAAAGCGTATCTTCTTTAGTCTAGCTATAGACTCTAGAGAAAGAGAACGTGTTATGGCGTAAAGGAGTAACGACATGACTTCTGCAAAAGACACACACTACACAAAATACGCGTATCATCATCTTCATCTTCCTCGCGTTGTCCCGGCATTTTGCCACGGCTCATGAGAGCCTGGCGTCCGCTTGGCAACTAATCCCAGTAATTGGCGTGGGCACTAGTTTTACGAAAGCGACTGCCATCTGACCTTCCAACCCAGAGGGTAAACTAGGCCCGGGATTAGGATTAGGAGGGTAAACTAGGTCCGGTTTCCTCACGATGTTTTCCTTCACCGAAAAGCGACTGGTAAATATCAAATGATATTTCGTACATAAGTTCCGAAAAACTCATTGGTACGAGCCGGGGTTCGAACCCGCGACCTCCGGATTGCAAGTCGCACGCTCTAACCGCTAGGCCACCAGCGCATACACAAAATACGCGTATCATCACTACATAGTATAAAACAAAGTCGCTTCCCGCTGTCTGTTTGTCCCTATGTATGCTTAGATCTTTAAAACTAATACGCCACGTATTTTGATGCGGTTTTTTTAAATAGATAGAGTTATTCAAGAGGAAGGTTTATGTATAATTTGTTAACCTGTGCGAAGCTGGGGCGGGTCGCTAGTACTCAAATAAACAAATTATCCTAAAAATCAATAAAGCCTACGCTATCGTCTATTTAATCTGATGTTATATCGTTTCGTACACGCAAACCGGCCAATTACCCTTTCGTTAAGCTCCACGTTGTTATTGCCTATCGTGTGTCCTGTTGTAACGTTAGCGTCTTGACGCTCCTTGAATGATCAATTTTGTCATAAAAATACACTAAGAATAATCTTAAAACTAAATAAATTATATTAGGTAAAACTAAAATATAAGTGCCTAACTAAATAAATAATTCTATAGTAATATTTGCTCGTGTGGTGATGTAGGCGCTTATCCAGCGCGAAACACGTATGTGACGTGTGTATCGACATCGCGGGGCGCGAGGGGTGTCCGTGCATGGAGCTCGGCCATTTGGACTTCCGCGGCGGCGCGATGTGTTCGCTCCAGCTAAATTTTTAATAATGCTCTCGTGCAACCCTTCCAAAATGTGCCGTCGGAAAATTAATTAATTGCATCAGAAACTATCATGTTCTAAATTTATTTTGTGCGTTAGTGTTTTCCCCCGCTCGGGTGAGTGTTGCAAAATTATATTTTATAGCTACTTTGTGCTAATTATATCATTAGATAGTTATTTCTTCCTAATAAGGTGTGTGCTTAGATTAATTTGTAGTTAAGATCCTTTTATTACGCTTCGCCGCAGTAATTCTGTACAATTGGTTTCCTTTGTTCCTTGTAACGTAATGAATTTCTACCCTCTTGCCTAAAAAGTGAAATCATGATTTGCAATTTCCAAATAAATGTGTAGATTAAATACAACTAGAGTAAAACTTAATTGCTATAGGTTAACATTATTGTTTTTCAATATAAATTCCACTTTACATGTTTTGAATTTAATAGTTTTCACTGCATAAGTACTTACTCCATAGTACTGAGTTGATTTTGTATGTTTCTACCACATCACTGATCACTATTTAATGCTTTGAGCTTGCCTTCCTGCTTTCTGCACTTTCATCTTGCGCTATTCCTTCACGCGGCGAAATGTTGCAGGCAGTAACGCAAAATCGGACATTTTACTAAATGTCCAATAATGATAAATTCCAGGGGTCCTACCACCTACACTACCAACACTGGCTCCGGAGTCCACCTGCTGCCCTGCTGACCCGTGAAGACCTCAAGGCCGTGACGTCACCACCACTTACATGCGCAACCACCGCAGCACCAAGCGCACAGCAGGGAATTGGCACTCGTTCATAAGTGCGTGCAAGTGAATACGGTCTCGCTTTAAATTGTATAAAGAACCACCTCTGAGATCTACTAATCTACCTACCCTCAACTTTAGTTATTTTTACAAAATCGTTTTCTTTGTTTTTAATATAGTTTTTTTATTATGTACTAGTTGTTTTACTGCCTAGAACACTAAACAACAGCTAAACTGTCACATTGGCGCCCAATAATAGGTTTCGAGCCGTATTCACTTGTGCTTGCTGTAGTATTATCTAGTAATCTTTGGTGTTGGTTGTTTCTTTTAGCTATAAGTCTTTCCTAGTGATCATCAAAATCGTGTTTATAAACCTTAATGATATTTTTACATATTGGCTACTTACTACTTTTGAAATTTTCTTCTTCTACCCACATTTTGCTGATCATTGTTAACTAGCTAGTTTTTAAGTGATTTATACTACTTTCTGCTTCTTTCTATTTCTGTGTTCTTCTGGGATATAATTTTCTGCTATTATTTTTAATTGTAATTTGTATATTGCAACACGCACCTACGGGCTAAACATGTCTTACCAAATTAAATATCTCTCATTGCAAAAGGCAGAGTTAGAGTACGAAGTTGGTATCAGGGGTGATTGGCACATAAAAGACTTAAAACTTACTAACTATAGGTCCTAGAGCCTTAAATTGATTTGTTCTAGTTCTATGGGTAAATATTGCTATTCAAAAAAACGACTGCGTCGGTCTCATTCTAGTATCATGCGTTCCCATTAAAACTATTTTTTTTCACGAATACACTAAGGGTACAGTGTTGAAACCTCTACCAGGTTCATTACTATAATCTCTTGGTATTAAAAGAAATACAGTATCTACCTACTGATTTTCTTGTACTATTAAATATATACATTTTTTAACTAACTAAGGGTACAGTGTTGAAACCTCTACCAGGTTCATTACTATAATCTCTTGGTATTAAAAGAAATACAGTATCTACCTACTGATTTTCTTGTACTATTATATATATACATTTTTTAACTAACTAAGGGTACAGTGTTGAAACCTCTACCAGGTTCATTACTATAATCTCTTGGTATTAAAAGAAATACAGTATCTACCTACTGATTTTCTTGTACTATTAAATATATAAATGTTTTAACTAACTAAGGGTACAGTGTTGAAACCTCTACCAGGTTCTTTACTATAATCTCTTGGTATTAAAAGAAATACAGTATCTACCTACTGATTTTCTTGTACTATTAAATATATATATATTTTTTAACTAAGAATTAATACTCCAAATAGGACCGCAAATATATAAAAGATTGAGACCGCTAAATATTTTAACATCTATTGTTGGCTATCAGCGAGTAAAAGTAAAAAAAAATTACAATTACTCTGTATGAAAGAGGCTGGAAGCATACTCTAATATGCAACGGCGTTATAAAAGACGAAGAATGAGAGATTGGTACAAATGTGTGAAGAATGTGGCAAATTAGTGCTCAGGGCGGGTAGCTAATGAGTCAGTATAGCGATAGAGGATTTTACCTAGGTAAAACCCTTCCCAAACAAGGGGGGTATGTAACGTTAGCGTCTTGACGCTCCTTGAATGATCAATTTTGTCATAAAAATACACTAAGAATAATCTTAAAACTAAATAAATTATATTAGGTAAAACTAAAATATAAGTGCCTAACTAAATAAATAATTCTATAGTAATATTTGCTCGTGTGGTGATGTAGGCGCTTATCCAGCGCGAAACACGTATGTGACGTGTGTATCGACATCGCGGGGCGCGAGGGGTGTCCGTGCATGGAGCTCGGCCATTTGGACTTCCGCGGCGGCGCGATGTGTTCGCTCCAGCTAAATTTTTAATAATGCTCTCGTGCAACCCTTCCAAAATGTGCCGTCGGAAAATTAATTAATTGCATCAGAAACTATCATGTTCTAAATTTATTTTGTGCGTTAGTGTTTTCCCCCGCTCGGGTGAGTGTTGCAAAATTATATTTTATAGCTACTTTGTGCTAATTATATCATTAGATAGTTATTTCTTCCTAATAAGGTGTGTGCTTAGATTAATTTGTAGTTAAGATCCTTTTATTACGCTTCGCCGCAGTAATTCTGTACAATTGGTTTCCTTTGTTCCTTGTAACGTAATGAATTTCTACCCTCTTGCCTAAAAAGTGAAATCATGATTTGCAATTTCCAAATAAATGTGTAGATTAAATACAACTAGAGTAAAACTTAATTGCTATAGGTTAACATTATTGTTTTTCAATATAAATTCCACTTTACATGTTTTGAATTTAATAGTTTTCACTGCATAAGTACTTACTCCATAGTACTGAGTTGATTTTGTATGTTTCTACCACATCACTGATCACTATTTAATGCTTTGAGCTTGCCTTCCTGCTTTCTGCACTTTCATCTTGCGCTATTCCTTCACGCGGCGAAATGTTGCAGGCAGTAACGCAAAATCGGACATTTTACTAAATGTCCAATAATGATAAATTCCAGGGGTCCTACCACCTACACTACCAACACTGGCTCCGGAGTCCACCTGCTGCCCTGCTGACCCGTGAAGACCTCAAGGCCGTGACGTCACCACCACTTACATGCGCAACCACCGCAGCACCAAGCGCACAGCAGGGAATTGGCACTCGTTCATAAGTGCGTGCAAGTGAATACGGTCTCGCTTTAAATTGTATAAAGAACCACCTCTGAGATCTACTAATCTACCTACCCTCAACTTTAGTTATTTTTACAAAATCGTTTTCTTTGTTTTTAATATAGTTTTTTTATTATGTACTAGTTGTTTTACTGCCTAGAACACTAAACAACAGCTAAACTGTCACACTGTCCCATTAGCATATAGCTTGTCAAATGATCGCTGTGCTACCGGACGATAGAAAAAAATAGTGCCTGCATTTTTATTTGAAAGCGGGGTAGTTTTTTTTGTGTAATAACGACAAAATTGAGGATATAGTTGCATGCAAATTTTAAAAGGTTAGAAAGTTAGAAGTGTTAGCTATTAGTAATAGTAGTAGTAGTAAACTCTTTATTGTACAAAAAGACATTAAAAATAACATACAAGTAGTGAGAAGTACAAAGGCGAACTTATCCCTATGAGGGATCTCTTCCAGTTAACCTTTGAGTAGATGAGAGGAGAAAGTCCATTGGCCATTAGCGGTTGTTCAGCGACATATGAGTAGAGCTATCTAGTTTCTCGTACACTGTGATGTCTGAAACAGTGACGTATGGTGTATCGTTATCATGTCATGTTAAGGGGGACTAGTGCGACAACGTTTAAAAATTTAAAAACGTTTTATCTATAAGGGCTCGCGTCTAGCGCGCGATGTCAGAAACTGTAATGTCAAGCTGGATTAGTGTGATAACGACGTGTTTTGTCTTTACGATAAAAAAATAAAATGGCCCTAGGAATAAAAGTCCTATCTATTCAATATTTATGACTGACCCATTTATCAATTGACCAATATTTTATTCAACTAAATTGGGTAGTCGGATCAAATAGGTCGTTTGAATATTATATAAAACTCATCATCAATTCTACCCTAATGGTTCCGCTTTTAGCTCAAAACGAATTACGAATCGGTTATAAGAGTATTGTTTCAGACTTCATTGAACTGATTAAACTATTAGGTATTTTTAATTTTATAATACTTAGTATATTAAAGTTACATGTTTTATTAAGTTGACCAAGTTTTTCTTTGACATTAGTAGTCTTCACTAGACTTGTATCAACCGTGATTAGGTAGTACTTTTCGTATTGTTTTCGAGCTGCCCCGATATATTGACGCAGTTACATGCATCTTCTTCACGGGTAACTGAAGATAGCGGGTGTCAATCACGGCGGGTGGGATTTTGGGAGCTCAAAAAGAAAAGAAAATGTAATCACGGTCCATAACCCGGTCGATATGTCGCAGGCATTTTGTAAGAATCCGCCGTTTACAAAAACGGCGTCGTCATTTTACAAACGTTTCGCCGTTTGCAAATTGCCGAAGGCAAATTGTTAGTGCGCTCTAGTGCGCGCTATTGCGTCAAAGTCAAACGTGATGGTTGTCTGAGGGTGACCATGGTTTGCTGTTTTATAGATTTATATTAACTTTTATACCACACCACCATCCTCACGCGCGTTTTAACCGTCGTCCCACTGCTTTGACCCACAGTGGGTCAACGGATGTTTTTTTACCCGTTCTCTATCGTTCTAAACAGTGGTCGCCAGTGGGTCTACGGGTAAATTACGTGTGCGACAGATATAAGTCTAGTGAAACTAACTTTGAATCATTAAAAACTTTTATCGGTAGTCTTATCCGCTAGTTTTGATGCTTACTGTACACCAAATGCCAATTGTTAACTGGGTAGGGTAGGTACCTGGGCGTTTTTTTTTTGTTGTCCCCTACACTTTTTTTTCAAATTTGGGATTTTTTATGTTATTTCTACTCAGAATCACGAGCTCTTTCTATCCTAATAGGAGAAAAAAAGTGTCCCAAAATTTCCATACATTTTTCGATCTTTCCATTCCGCGACCGCCATACAAAGTGTATGAAAACTGGTGACGTAATGGAAATAAAAACCTTAGGACACTTTTTTTCTCCTCTTAGGATAGAAAGAGCTCGTGATTCTGAGTAGAAATAACATAAAAAATCCCAAATTTAAAAAAAAAGTGTAGGGGAGAACAAAAAAAAAACGCCCACCTACTATTTCAGATTTCCGCTACAGCATGTTCGAAATACATTCACGTACCTGCGTAACTTTGTATTTGTTCCCGTACGCTTTGACTCGTTATTAAATTACCCTGGGGTGGAATTAATTACAACACGGGGCTAAACTGAATTAATGAACCGACACTGTGTTCGGGACGAGAATTCAACACCAATGTAATACTAAATAATACGAAACTAGTGGCTCTGTAAGTTCAGTTACGAATCACTGTAACTCCGCCATTTTGAAAAAAAAAAACAAAGGCGAATCATAAAAAAAAACATATAAATAATTATTTACTTTCTCACAAAAGCAAATCACCACATAGTATAAAACAAAGTCGTTACCCGCTGTCTGTCCCTATGTATGCTTAGATCTTTAAAACTACGCAACGGATTTAGATGCGGTTTTTTTTAATAGACAGGGTGATTCAAGAGGAAGGTTTATGTATAATTTATTAACCCGCGCGAAGCCGATGCGGGTCGCTAGTATATTTTAAAAGACAGTCTTCTGTGAATAAAATGTTCTTAGAAGACTGCCTTTTAGTATCCGACGGCAAATATGTGAAATAATAAAATTTGCTTAAGATTAATTTTATTTGTCAGGGACACACACATGAGCAAATTCCGTTCCATCACAATTCAATTAACATTTATTATCACAAATTCTCGTGTTAATCGAAGCAGTGATTAAATTTCACACAACGGCTCCCTAAAGCAATGATTTCCCAATTAAATCGAACGCTGAACCTTCCAACTACGGCACGTTCATGGCAAACTAATAACGTCTGAAACTGCAAAGCCTCTTTCACCTTAATTGGTGTGGGGGAGCCACCTGCGAATTTCAATGGCAACAGTAGACAGGGTAGTGACAGTAAAGCAATGTTTAGATGACAAAGACAAATCAATGAACTCTTAAACCTTTATTCGTATGCTACTGTTATTTTAGCTGTTTAAAACATAAACTTAATGTTGTTATGCTTCATTTTTTTTATTAGATAAAGGAAAGCATTTGACCACAATGTCACTTGATGGTAAGTGCCGATGTGGTCTAGGATGGAGCATGCTTACCTAACCGAAGTAAGAGATGTCTATTCCCTCTCGATTTGAAAAGACCCAACTTACGACTATAGTGGGTTAAGATTAGATTAGCAGGAAGTGAGCTCCACACCTTAACTGTTCGCATAACAAAGCTGGAAGGGTGCAAAAATAAATAAATAATAAATAAATAAATATTATAGGACATTCTTACACAGATTGACTAAGTCCCACAGTAAGCTCAAGAAGGCTTGTGTTGTGGGTACTCAGACAACGATATATATGATATACAAATACACAAATACATAGAAAACAACCAAGACTCAGGAACAAATATATGTGCTCATTACACAAATAAATGCCCTTACTGGGATTCGAACCCAGGACCGCGGCTTCACAGGCAGGGTCCCTTCCCACTAGGCCAGACCAGTCGTCAAAAAAGCAAAACGTAAGGGTGGAATTGGAACGCAAATCCGCGCATAGTCTTTCACGTTCGGTCCTTTGGTTTGGCCTTGGCGCAAATAAAGAGTTCCAAATTTTCATTAAAGGAAATGTATTTTTGTTACGAAAAAAAATTACCAGTCAACAAACGCACTAAAAAAACCGGTCAAGTGCGAGTCGGACTCGCGCACGGAGGGTTCCGCACCATCAACAAAAAATAGAGCAAAACAAGCAAAAAAACGGTCACCCACCCATCCAAGTACTGACCCCGCCCGACGTTGCTTAACTTCTATGGGATAAGCTTGTATGGGAGCCCCACTTAAATCTTTATTTTATTCTGTTTTTAGTATTTGTTGTTATAGCGGCAACAGAAATACATCATCTGTGAAAATTTCAACTGTCTAGCTATCACGGTTCGTGAGATAGAGCCTGGTGACAGACGGAAGGACGGACGGACGGACGGACGGACAGCGGAGTCTTAGTAATAGGGTCCCGTTTTTACCCTTTGGGTACGGAACCCTAAAAATGGAGACCTAGGCTCTCCGGAACACTGTTTATAAAGTGGACCTTTTCAGGATGACTCATGCTGGAATGGCCCGGGTCCGGGCCGAGAGGTCCTACACTTCATTTTGTATAGAAAGTATCACGTTATCACTGATCAGCCATCATAGAAAACGAAGTCTCGGACGCCTCGGCCCGGATTTTGACCGTTCTAGGGGATTCATGCTTTATTCTTCGCCCACTTAACGTTTGCCCTACTGATTAAGCAATATTCACTGCGGTGCTAGGAAATCTCTTCAAAATTAAATGTCGGCACGGGCTTTGTACTAAATCGTTAAATAACCGAAGGTTCAAACACAACCCGGAATTATTTGCCCCAAAGACATGTCGATTGCGAATTGAATATGTTGACATTCAAAACGAGGCTTTAATGGAACATTTCATGGGATGAGTATTCTTAATTGGGGTTGGAAAAGTTAAACAGAAAGCACTCGGCTGTTCAGGATTGAATCATGTAATGTTAAAGTGACTGAGTGTCATTAGATTTATCTCAATCCCGGAGTGTGAGGGATGTTTGATACGTCAAATCACCTTCTTTTTAGAACTTTCAAAACTTGGAGGATATAATCAAACGGAGACGCCATGTCTGTAATTTTCTGTACAAAACAGTCTGCCGATTTTTGCGGGGGAGGGGAACGTCAAATGTATGCGTAACGTAAAAATAGCCATGTCAGATAAACCTCAGTCCATACATTGTGTATGACCGTTGGCCGCCTATTTTCGACAGAGGTGAAAGCCTGTTAATGGCTACTCCGTTTAGTTGTATCCTCCAAGTTTCAAAACGATAAACTATCGAGTTTATATGAAATGCTTGCGTGTGACGTCACGGTCAAATTGCGTACTCTCTGATGTTTCTTTCTGATTTTTTGATCTACCAAATAATGCATGTATCTGTATTGTATTTATCAACACATCCCATGTCTACCAGCCAAGTTACACGGAGAACGAGATTAGCACGGTGCACCCGGACCGTAATGTCTGCCGGACGGTGCAGTTCCGTAACTGAATTGCCACGTCCGCACTCGAAATTCAAATTACGGGAGTTGCACTTCCGTCGGCTGTTTATATAGAAGACATAGGTAACTATTATCGCGATCGTCAGATCGGTCCAGCCGTCCTCGAGAAATCGGAACAAATAATCCCAAGTTATTGAGAATGATCTACTTTAAAGTCGGCTAAAAAGTTTGATTAGCAGGTTTTCCTACACATTTTCTCTCTCCTGTATAGAAAATCTGCCTCGGTCCCCTCTAAAACATTGAAAAAGCAGTGATCATTTTATGGATATACTCGTACACAAAGAACCTGTATAAATAAAACTAAAAATTCACGAAGGTACAATTTTCCAAAAAAAAATGTGCAGTTTTTCCGAACATTTGATTAACCTTTTGAACCTTTCTTAGTCGCGCTATATGCCAAATTACTAACAGCATTATCGACCTTAGGTCTTTGTAATAAGGTTAACAAATTGTGCGTTAAAAAAGTGTGGCTAATACAATCTCCATCTTATTTACCCTGATCACTCAAGGCACCCAAGGGAATATTTCCAACGTCAACAATTAAACGAGCTCTTATTTCTTCTTGCTTGCGTCCAACATTTTCCGCAAGAGATTTAAATGAGCAAACAACATTAATCTTAAACTATGTAACTATATTACTTCGTGTTTCCATTTTTTATGCACGCTTTCATTTTGATGTTCATTTAACTGTTCAACTGTTTATAATTTTTTGCATATACATATATTACTTACTTGTTTACTTTTGTAGATAGGTACCTACTCATTTTTTTGCAAACTCGTTAATTATCATAATACTCATCAAATATTTATATTAAAGGGACCAAATAAAATTATTTTTATGAAATATTTTGATTTGTGTTTTTGTGAAGTAGTCACACTGCTATATTTAAATTATAAACCGGAATCGATGTCAAATATGTATATTAAGATGAAGTGACCAAGATCTCCAGTGGCCGAGGCTGGAAACGGGAGCCGGTGGAGGGATTATATCTCGTCAATTATCTTTTAAAAATTGTAATATGTAATTTATTTTTCACTTCTAAATCTTACAATAATCAAAAAATCTAAAAAAGTCAAAAGAAGGGATATAGAATGTCCCAGGCTAATTACAATAAATTGGGTAATAATCATATTTTCCATAATGTATTGACATTATGGATATTGATCCAAGAAGCTTTGGGACCCCGTTTGTATGGAGAAGCGTTTATTGTCCACCACCTTTTTAATATCAATGTGCTAACGTCCATCGTCATCCCCAACGTTCAAATTACGTTATTTTCAATTTATTAAGTAAACAGCTACAATAGGTACTGCCTATTGTACATTACCGCATTTCATACAAGTTGAAGCTTACCGACAATGTTCGGGCCAGGCTTCTGAACTGGTGTACTTCCGTTTGGCCCAAATACATTTCGCCAAATTTCACTTCCCAACAAACTTATCGCAATAGTTTCATTTCCCAAAGAAACCTTTAGCAAAGTTACACTTCGCATATAACTTATTTGGTCAAATTATCATTTGGCATGATTTTACTTTGTCAAATGTTATTAGGACAAAAACTTATTTAGCAAACGTTTTTTATTGGCTAATATTATATTCCAAAAAGATGTTTGCTCAAATTGTCACTTCGCAAATTTGGCAAATAGGCATCTCTATTTAAAGAACCTAAATTCGTTCTGTTAGAATTTTGAATTTATATAATATTTACTACTCAGAATCAGTAGCTTTCTCCATTCTTAGGCCCTTCTCTCACGAGGCTACTCTCAAGCGATTTGTGTTTCGTACGCGTGTCCTACGCGTCGTTTGTGAGTAGCCGCGTCGCGTCGACGAGACGCGTCGACGACACGTTTGATATCAATCGCACGCTACTAAGACAGTAGTCTGGTCGCACGCGACTCGAGTCGTATACGCGTCGTACACAAAACGACGGCGGAACAAACTTTTATTATTAATTTCGTTCAGGAGGTGGAAACTTATCCATGTTTGTATAATTATAAGCTGCCAGATTATGTCAGAAAAGATGTAACAGAAAAGGCGTGGATTGGGATTGAAAAAAAAAATCAATTTAACAGGTCAGGAATTATATTTTTATTAAATTCCATCCGTTTGCGTAAAACATAAAAAACCAAAATGATAAAAAAAAACCAAGGTCGGAATAAAGTATTTCAAATGAAAGCAAAAATAAAAATACTGCAGGCCCTCTATTGGTATGTAAATTGTATGCCATGTAATATTTTGGGACATGTAAGTTATGCTTAATGATACATTTGACTAAATAATACTTGGTAAAATGAAAATTGACCAAGTAATTATTTGCTAAACAATAAGTTGCCAAAAAAGACTATTGCTAAACTGAAAAATTGCGATAAGTTGTTTTGCCAAACATTTTTTTGGGAAATGATAATTTGGGAAACATAGTTTGGGATGTGATACTTTGGGAAACGTTTTTGGCCCATTCATTAGTAAACCTTCTGAACTAGTTAAACGTTCCGACAACTCACCTGGGTGAGTTTGGGCGTGATAATGTTGGTGTACAATCCACGAAGGATTATTTTAACTTTCGTGTTGGACATTTCTCGCATTGTTTTTTTATGTTACGTCTATGGGTCAAGATCATTTAACATATCGTCAAGTGACAAGCAAAACTATAACTAGCACTACAAGTTCACAGCCATAGTTAACCTTTATGGTACTAAAATAAGGTTGATTTTTATTTAAATATTTTTTAGTAATTAGTGAGTTTTGCTTGTCACCTAACTATATAGGGTCTCTATATGATTTAGTTTAGGGTTTCATTGAAACGAATATCACATACGACTGGTTATTTAAGGGAATTTAATGATTAATGCTAACACTACTAACTACATTTTGTAAGCTATCAAAAAACCCAAACAGAAGACAAAAGAAAGTATCATAAAGTGTTTTTATTGTTCTTGTCTTCTAAGCTTGTAGGTATAAATTCTTTGCTAAAACTCCGTCAAAAAAGGTGTTAAGTCAAGTTTTCTTATTAATCCGTGACGGGAAAGCAACTTCAGGAAAATAAGTCGTTATTTTCGGCACGGAAACTTTAAAAACTCGTTGCCGTTGTTACAACCAAGTTGTACTTTTCTGTTTTCAAATTTCGAACTCCAAGTTGAAGCTTTAACATGCTGCCTTTATAGCAGAGGAAAATGTTTTGTTGGACCGAAGAGTAGTTCTTACGGAAGTTTTAATCAACGAACTAAATACGTTTAAACTTGATACTGGGAAGCAAAGCTACTTTGTGACTTTCTTTAGAAACTAGACTTTGGAAAATTGTGTCAAACTGATGTAGCTTCGTACCTCAGCAATTCAGTAAGCTTCGTAATTTATGCGATAAGTCTAAGGCGTCAGAACCGCAAAAATTGTAACGTACGGCATGCTTCATGCTTCAACGCACGCACCTGCAATACTGAAACCGCAAGAAATTAATCGCAGTGCGTTCTAAGGCTAATAGCGGCTTACAAAATACATCTAAGTTCCAATTTTCATTCAAATACACCTGAATATATAGGTTTTGAGATACCGAAATTACTGTGATATACGCACAGACAGACGGACGGACAGAGGGGCATGACGAAAGCGTTAGGGTTCCATTTGGCTATTATACGATGAGAAACTATTACTATACCTACTTCAGTAGTCCGTCGTAACGTAAACGTGTCATCTTCGATCGACCTCGTCAGTTGTCCGTCTGTTTAGCATACACCGTCGATTTGTTGAAACGGCGATCGTGATACAAAGTCAAGAGTGGAATTCCAATAGCTTCCTGAGCTAGTCAAGTCAAACGCTCAGACTAACTAGTATTAAGCAGCAACTGTCTTCGGGTTAACTGTAAACACTCTCGGATAACGCAGCTGAGTTCCTATAGATCGAATTCACGTGTTCAACGCAGCACTCGACCGACTCATGCATTAGTATGCAAGATACTATTGATACTTGCTATTAGGATATTGTTTTCATATGGCAACCCTAGTATCAAGGTAATTTCTTTTGTTAGCTTAATCAAGAATATAACGCGAAACACACCAAATGCGCGTGCTGCACTGGTTGACTGGTTGTATGCAATGTATGAAATTATATGTTATAGGGCATATGCCCTACGTTTGCCCTATGCTTGCGTTACGTACATGTAATTTCATACTTTACAACCAGGGGCCCGTTTCTCAAAAGCTTGTAAGTTGTAACTTGTAATACAAGGTGAAGTCCCTTTCTAACAAAAACTGTCAAAAAGTGACATCCGCTTGTATTACATAAGCCAGCATTACTAAGACCTGAAAGCGCCTGAAGCTTTCAGTCAGGCTTCAGGCTTTTTTTTTGGGAGTGAAAGTTACAAGCTTTTGAGAAACGGGCCTTTGGGTACCCATGTATTCCAAACAACGAAACAACCTCACTGACATTGGATTTGTTAAATCGTCTTGATAAATAATAGTACCTGGATCACTAATAAGTAAATACAGTTGGCGTTAAGTTTGTCTTTTTTTTCGCGAATTTAAATTAAGCTTAAAAACTAATTCTAAACTGGGTCACTAAATGCAAAAAACTTAACAATACTTAATTGCCCTGAAATCCTAAGTTTAATTTTAAAAGTCTGTTCAGTAGCTGCAAAGTTTGAGCATATATTTTACAGACAGGTCGTTCCTGGGCCATTATTCTGGCGTTAAATAAAAATATTTTACTACTTTATAAATAAAAAGAGAAACTCTAAGAGCTTAAATTTAGCGACATCAAAGATGATATTATGCTTATTTTAACAATTTTCTTGAGATATTGTGACTTTCCTTATATAAGGTTATCCTTATTCGTAAAGACAACTTATATTTAAAAAGACAAACCGCTTCATGCCGTTCCCGGTGCAGAGGTGTCCATATTTACATGTAACAAAAACATAGAAAGAATAAAGTGCCACAAAATGGCCTCATCTCAGCATGTTCATGGCGACTTCCAGCGCTGATCTTCCGATGAGACCATCAAGTGAGAAGAATCACGGCAGGTAGGTAACAGATAAAAAGAAGAGAGACATAAAATAACATACAGTGAACAAATGGTCAAATAAGACAATATAATACAGCATAAAGATACTATTATTTGCAAAGGATCTCCACGACTGCCGATCGTACGCTTCATCCATCCTCGGTTAATTATATTAAACTAGTTCAAGAGGAAATGATCACGTCGACAGAATGCCGCACATTTCCTCTTAACGATTCTAAAAACCAAAAGCGTTCGGTATGACATGTCTGTTTGTAGTTTCTAGTACCTAGACTACCTATGCTAATTAAATAAAGTATACCGCTGTCGCCTGCATGATAAATCATGTTTCTGGGACATTTCATTGACCGAGCGTTAGCGAAGTTATCCGATTCAGCTTGGGCAAAAATACTTTCGTATGTCCGGATTTGCGCCGACCCATGTCCCAGGGAAAAGGGCGAATGATGACTATTTAAACGTTAAACCAAAATTGCTCCTATCAGGCCGGGATATACTTATATTCCTTATCAGGCATCTCGCTCGCACATGTTTCACTCTGATGATAGGACTTAAGATCGTATCAAAATATAGTAGATTGTTAACCAAGGGATGAAAGGCACCCATTTCTGCCGAGGTAGTTTGGACAATAGTCCGAAGGTGAAATGATGCCTTTCATCCGAGTTAATTTCATTTCGAATACGAGGAAAGTAAAATACATGGTTTTTTAGGGTTCCGTACCCAAAGGGTAAAAACGGGACCCTATTACTAAGACTCCGCTGTCCGTCCGTCCGTCCGTCCGTCCGTCTGTCCGTCCGTCCGTCCGTCCGTCCGTCCGTCTGTCATCAGGCTGTATCTCACGAACCGTGATAGCTAGACAGTTGAAATTTTCACAGATGATGTATTTCTGTTGCCGCTATAACAACAAATACTAAAAACAGAATAAAATAAAGATTTAAGTGGGGCTCCCATACAACAAACGTGATTTTTGACCGAAGTTAAGCAACGTCGGGCGGGGTCAGTACTTGGATGGGTGACCGTTTTTTGCTTGTTTTGCTCTATTTTTTGTTGATGGTGCGGAACCCTCCGTGCGCGAGTCCGACTCGCACTTGGCCGGTTTTTTTTTAAACATTACTAAGTATACTTACATTTTTATAGGTACTATTTCTTGAGGGTACTTTCAATTACCAATTTAGGCAAAAGTACTTATTTATTTATTTATTTAAACTTTATTGCACAAAATATATACAACAATGTACAAATGGCGGATTTAATGCCAAATGGCATTCTCTACCAGTCAACCATAGGGCCAAACAGAGATACCTTCAATTGGTGCAAAGAGAGAAAATATATAAGTATCGTTATTTATGGAATGGGGTGTTAAATATCTGAATGGAATTTGTATGACAAATCCATTAAAACCCAAATTTCAATTGCTTATCGTAAAAAAAATCGTACTTGGAACGTAAAATGCTCTAGTGCAGAAACGTATCATTTTCTGCACATCTTTTAGAACAACAATGACCCTCTTTCAGAGGGCCTACCGCGAACCACGTTCGACGTGTTGCCTCCCTGCCACACTTACGTACGAATTTACAAGTGCGACAGAGAGCCAACACGTCGAACGTGGTTCGCGGTAGGCCCTCTGAGCATGAGAAATGAAAAAATAATTACAACATCAAATTGTGAAACCAGAATTTGCCACCCAGCATTTCGGCTCTTATATTGTGAGTGTACAACCAACAAATCATACGAGTATGTGACACCGATGTGTGCACAGGTGTTATAACTTAGCAATTTTACAATTTGTTAGCAATACGTAGTGTAAACAGAACTTACAAAATACATGTTTACATAGAGATGCATGTTACGAGTATATGCAAATACATTACGCATGAAAGTCGCATACAATATACATTTTTCAATACAGTAAGGTGTTTTTAGGGTTCCGTACCCAAAGGGTAAAAACGGGACCCTATTACTAAGACTCCGCTGTCCGTCCGTCCGTCCGTCCGTCCGTCCGTCTGTCACCAGGCTGTATCTCACGAACCGTGATAGCTAGACAGTTGAAATTTTCACAGATGATGTATTTCTGTTGCCGCTATAACAACAAATACTAAAAACAGAATAAAATAAAGATTTAAGTGGGGCTCCCATACAACAAACGTGATTTTTGACAGAAGTTAAGCAACGTCGGGCGGGGTCAGTACTTGGATGGGTGACCGTTTTTTTGCTTGTTTTGCTCTATTTTTTGTTGATGGTGCGGAACCATCCGTGCGCGAGTCCGACTCGCACTTGGCCGGTTTTTTTTAATTGTGTGTTATAAATTTGCACGCTAATGCACCAAGTTAAATTAAAATTAGTCAAGTATACAGTCGAGTTCATAAATATATATGTATACTTATCCATTGCAATAAGGTGAAAATATATACACGTACGTATGTATTTCTGAACTCAACTGTACGGAGGGTACTGGACAGAAATTATTCTTCACAGTATTAGAGTATGTACCTACTTATATTCAAATGGGCTTAAGTTCCTCGAAATTTTATTAACATCTAGACGCCCAGACGCCAAAACTTGCTATAAAAATGCAATTTTGAATTGTCAATACAAAGATTAAAATTAGAATGGACCACGAGACCTTTTTATGGGTCTTTGGGCGGCTAGAGGTTAAAACTGTCTTTACCATTGTGTAAATGATTTGACCTTTATTAACCCAATTTCTCTTCTTCCAGGTAACAGCGGGTCAACCATCTGAACCGGGTTGCTACTAGCAACGGCAACGGTGTTGCCGCCTGCCGATCCTTCATTAAGGATATCTTATTAGGTAACTTCGGATTACGGTTTGGCAGCTCGTAGGCGTTGTTTATTAAGTTATAATTAGGTATAACTGAGGGCGTTCGTATGTTGTAGGCGGTATAGTTACCTGTTTTCATTGCTAGAAAATAGGTCACTTTATCTGGAAGTTTATATTTAGGTTAGGTTATTGTTTACAAACGGTAACATATAGGTACCTACTACCTACGCTACACTCGAGTGTAAGTTTAGTGTAGTATGTTTTTTTTTACAGCTTTTTAGGTTCCGTACCTCAAAAGAAAAAAAACGGAGCCCTAGGTTCACTCGTGCGTCAGTCTGTCTGTCTGTCCGACCATCCCCCCCTTTATCTCCGAAACTACTGGGTCTAAAATTGTGAAAAAATCACAAAATAGTTCTTTGCATAGATGACAGGAAAACCTATTAGAAATATGCAGTCAAGCGTGAGTCGGACTTAATGGTCGGAACCCTTGGAACGCGAGTCCGACTCGCACTTGGCCGGTTTTTTATAGTAGCGTGGACATTTTATTGTTCACTCAGCAGCAGCAGTTGCTAAGCGGGCGAGGTGTTCTAAATAATATTGCGACTTTATTGTTAAGAGATAAGAACGTGTCAAGGTAATTTTGAACACCTCGCCCGCTTAGCAACTTCTGCTGCTGACTGTACAAGCTACATCAGAATATCCTTTTTGAATAAGGCTTACATAAAACCTCTTACACTGCGTTTTGTCGAAAGAAGCCGATTTTCCCATTTAATACAATACAATACAAATACTCTTTATTGCACACCTCATTACAGAAAACAATACAGATAATACAGGAATAAGAGGTTAATTTAAGGGTCCTTGTGCTAAAGAAGGCCCATCGTACCTTTTTTTCTTATTTTTAATACGAACTTGTCCCCAACCACACGGTACAGAATTACAAAAGTAGGCAAGCTTAAGAACCTTTATTACTACTATTCTTAATTAAATGTGTTTATTTTACTTATACACCGCAACCAAACTGATCGTAACATTAAAACTGACTTCCAAACTTATTTCGAACAATCCCCGCTTTATCACAAATAACCGAAACTTCTTATTGCCAAAGTGTTCCGAACAATTTGTTATTCACAACAAACTTGATACCGCAAATAACTGTTGCTAAACTGTATACAAGATTTGGCAAACACCAATTTTGGTACGGCAAATATGTTTAGTTTAGTCTAGGTAAATCTTAGTAGGACCGCTCTAGGCGACGATTTGAGTCGCAATGTATGTGTGAAGTTAGCGCACCTTGCCAAACTTGTACCTAGCAATCAGCATGTGATATGGACCGAATCATTTACGATAAACGTTCAAAAACATTCTTATATAACATCCATTCAGTTGTTTTTGAGTTTATCGCGAACATACATACACACAAACAGACGCGGTGGGGGACTTTGTTTTATAAGGTGTAGTAATTTGTAAATAAACACAAGATATTTTGAGGATGTCATTTGGTTTAAATCTTTCTCCATGGTGTAAATAAAAATAAAAAAATACGTTACTGACTTATTTATTTTCTAGATATGATTAATTATTTGTGCTAAATAGAACCGGGCCTTGACCTTATGCAGGTGCATTTAGATAATTCAAATTTTCACTCGGATCTTTATTGAAATGAATTGATTATTGTTTTTAGGATGACTTTGTCTTAATTTATCACTTTACGGATATGATAGTCTCAATGTTAACGGCTTTTTTGCACCCCAAAATATAATCCCGTATTACAACATCGACGTTACGTAAGCATGGTAAGCGGTCAGGACAGCCGATAATTCTCTGACATCCGCGTACGAGTATTTATTTAATTTTTTACAGACTACTTCTTTATTTTAGTTTTTTCAAAGTTTCTAGATTGTTGTCTATTTTACCATTCAATTATTAATTCTATAGTTTTGTTAATGTGGATTTCTTATCAATATGGTTGTGGCTGAGTAAAAATCACGATTATCAATTATCAGCAAATACGAGAAACTTCAATAATGTATAGACAAAGTCACGTTTTTATTCGTAGCAGTTTTCATCCCGATACATTTTTTTTTCTTTTTGTTTGGCGTTTGTCGACGTACGATTGTCAGCTAGTACGATCTAGGCTTATTTTGAAGAAACAATTTTAATGCAATTTGAAACAGTTTGCACTTAAGAGTTAACCAATTTTGTGTTTCTTATCTGTCGTTTTCCTTTCCACAACAACAAGATAACAACAATAAAATTGCTCCGAAACTGCACTGCTGGTTTGTTTCCGCTCCTAATGTCTAGAGTTGGTTGCATTAAATTACGTAGAGTTACCGTCCATTTTTATGGTTCCGTACCCAAAGGGTAAAAACGGGACCCTATTACTAAGACTCCGCTGTCCGTCCGTCTGTCCGTCCGTCTGTCACCAGGCTGTATCTTACGAACCGTGATAGCTAGACAGTTGAAATTTTCACAGATGATGTATTTCTGTTGCCGCTATAACAACAAATACTAAAAACAGAATAAAATAAAGATTTACAACAACAAACGTGATTTTTGACCGAAGTTAAGCAACGTCGGGCGGGGTCAGTACTTGGATTGGTGACCGTTTTTTGCTTGTTTTTTTTGCTTGTTTTGGTCTATTTTTTGTTGATGGTGCGGAACCCTCCGTGCGCGAGTCCGACTCGCACTGGGCCGGTTTTTACCCGCTAACTTACATTGCGTGAACTTCCCCAACAATCTTGTTTCCACCTTAAACTGGATCCAGAAAACTCGTTACTTCCCTGAAAGTTGTATCCTTTATTTTGCCGATGAAAGTTCGGGGCCTACTTGCCTATTTATAGTTCTTAGGGTGACCACACGTGACGAAAAAATTGGATTTTATGCTACTGAATTTGGACAAGGATGAAATTTAGGGAGTTACAATTGGGACAACATAGTTTGGGGAGTAATTTTGATCATTAAGCATGAAATCTAAGAAATTAAGGGAATAAATGTAATAAATAACCTATTTTTTCAAGTTAGTAAAAATATGGATGCACACTACTTACTCAAAAATATGTCGCATAGATCTTAATATGTCAGCGAATTAAGAACTAAGTATGGGACATATTTATGAGTAAGTTATATGCATCCATATTTTTACACTTGACTGTACCAAAATATATCTGTGAAGAATGATAAATATGAAAATGTATGTTAAAGGTTAAATGTTTATTTCAAGGAAACATCACATAAGTATTACCTTTCCCGAATTTAACCGCGAGTCCTGAATTTTAAATATAGCTGTCCCGTAGAATACAAAATCTGTGCTAGTGTAACCCGTTTATAGAGAATAGTTTGGATTTTTGCTACTGGACCAGGGATCAAAGGAGGCCCTTTTATATACAATTGATTCGCGCACAAAGAAAACACCCCTAGGCTTTCATTATTTATGAACTTGTATGAAAACTTTCGGCTTAGGTAGTGCATTTAATCTTTGATATAGAGTGCTCGGATAAAGCCCTTAAAAGGTCACAGTTTACGATTCATACAGGGTGTCTATCGGCAGATTGCCCATTTAAAATTTCAATAATTTTCGATCGCGATGTAAGTACGAGGGAGATGCGGAGGAATGTTTTCGCTGACCAGTAGAGCAGCGTGCATATGCTTTAGAAGTTTTGATGCGAAAAAGGTTGCAGGAGTGCGAAATGCGAAAATTTAATTTAAAAAAATCCATTTTTCAAAAAATTACACTTGTTTTTTTTTTTCATTAAAATGTATATATGTGTAGTTATCGTTTTTACATGTGTGGGTTTTTAATAAAATTTTGAGATCGGAAATCTGCCGCTGGACAACCTGTATTTCTCATATCGATATAATAAAATGGTAAAACGGTTTTAAAAGTGAGTTACCGCTCCCACGCGGACCTAACTGAAAGCTACTTACACTTTTATGACTCCGGCGTCATATCCAGAGGTACCTAACTGGGAATAAATAATAAATTTACGCCGAAAATATATATATATATTGGCGCTGTTTATATTCAGCCACCTTTCCACATGAATTTTACAACATTACAGTCATGCTTCTTTGAGTATCTAAATTTTAGGACAACGCTTAAAACTTTGCGAGCCGCGTCGCCAATTCCAAATTGACGCTTATTTCTAATTGTTAAGGTATATTTTCGCGTATAGAGTCGACGGTGGTCGTAATCGTAAAGCTGGCCAACTATATGCGTGTTGCCAAGTCCAGGCTGTCAATTGACATATTCTAAACCCTATTTCAAAGATATAAGATCTAGCGATGATCAAATAAGAGTGATGCTGTACGTCCAAATTAGGAAGACGGTCAAATGTTTGGCTGCTCGTTTATTCTATATTCTTTTCGTTTTGCCACGGCGTTTGTTATCTAATTTTATTCGCGGTGGAGCGATAGCTTTACGGTTTACAACGTTGGTGATGCTGTTTCGTTGATTAGATTTCCCGTTGTTAGTGCGTTTAGTTCTAGCGTTTGTGGTGAGGCTTTTACTGTACCGCTGTCGATAAAATTTAATCGCCCGTGGCTTGACCTATAGTAAGTAGCTGAAGTAGCTAACTACGAAGTATGTAATAAAATAATCCGAACACAATGTTGTTCTTACGAGAATAGAAGTGTCAGGTCATCTTGACTTAGCTTAGCAACTTTTGCTGCTGTCTGAGGGCTTATAGGGAAATTCCGTTATCTGCTTTTCTATCTCTCTTATAGGTGTATTCGAGTGATTAAGAGGCAGATAAAGAAATTTCGGTTCCGTTTTCCGCGGTCGTGCCTCTGGTTTCTTTGCCTGTTACTCCCGTTTTTCAGTAAATAAATACCAACGTTTTTTAGGGTTCCGTACCCAAAGGGTAAAAAACGGGACCCTATTACTAAGACTTCGCTGTCCGTCCGTCTGTCCGTCCGTCCGTCCGTCCGTCTGTCACCAGGCTGTATCTCATCTCAACCGCGATAGCTAGACAGTTGAAATTTTCACAAATGATGTCTACCTCTGTTGCCGCTATAACAACAAATACTAAAAATAAAATAAAATAAATATTTAAGAGGGGCTGCCATACAACAAACACGATTTTTTTGCTCTATTTTTTGTTTATGGTGCGGAACCCTCCGTGCGCGAGTCCGACTCGCAATTGGCCGGTTTTTTATATTTTTTCGAGTTAAATCTTCCGTCGTAAACATCTTCAGAAAATGACTTCAACTTTATTGTGAATACGTAGCATAGAATATCTAAAAAGTATGTAGATACTTTTAACAACAACTTAAAACTTTAAGCCATACTGTTGATAAGAAATACAACAACCATTTTGAAACAAATGCTTCATTTATCATTAACACAATGAAAACCAAGACTACAATATCAGCAACTTTGACAGTACAATGTAATAAAATATCACAAACTTGTCTCGCACTTATAATTCATACTGTATTATGGCCCCGTACAAAAGCCACCCGGGACTTAAATGTCCTGTATAACAGTATACAAACTAATTTTGAACAAAGTTTTCGAATTTTCGCCGTAAAGTCGGGGTCGGGCGTTGTAGTAGGTGCTCTTGTATACAGTGGGACCTGGTTAAATGGGATCCGGGTAATAGAAAATAAAATCTCTGTTATTTTAAACCGGACAAGTGCGAGTCGGACTCGCCCACCGAGGGTTCCGTACTTTTTAAGGTTTGTTGTCATAGCGGCAACAGGAATACATCATCTGTGAAAATACTCTCTAGCTATCACGGTTCATGAGATACAGCCTGGTGACAGACAGACAGACGGACGGACAGACAGACGGACAAACTGACAGAGGAGTCTTAGCAATAGGGTGTCGTTTTTACCCTTTGAGTACAGAACTAAGAGAGGAGCTCCCTAAGTTATTTACCCATATCTCGAAATTGAATAAACTTTATTATCGCTTGAGATTCCTTTTACCCAGGTTTCACTGTATTCCGTACGTTTGCGAAACTTTGATACATGGCCTGGCTATAAAACGCAGTGTTACGCCGGCGCTATTCTCACATCTGTATTTGAATTATCGGATTTATATCGAAAACATATTGGTTGCGTGCGCATGGCTTTCAAGTTTCAAGCAAGCACAAGTTAAAAGCGCATGCACGATAAATATAATTATTACTTATTATGTCTAATTGTCTATATTATTATTTGACAAAAACCTCAATGATTGGTAAAACAGTTATTTGTTATTTTGCCATCCTCATCGTGCGTACTTACCTACACTGTAAGAACTAGACAATAAAGGCGTGCTCAGATATTATTGAGCACCTTTGCTGTTTTGATTTATCTGACAATGAACGTAGGTACATTACTCCTGAAACCTTCAACGACTTAATGTACATCATGGATGATTTACGGGGACAAGAAAATGAATGATGACCAGGATTATGGTCTCTAAGTTAATTTGATTCCATGTAGTTTGTGTAGGGTGTGTTTGGACACCAACACCAAACTATAAAAGAACTATTAGATTTGTGTTATATTAGTGTCGAACTTAGGTTTTCGAAAACTTCGCAGTAGATATGCCGGTGCCCGCACATATGCGGAAGCGAGCACAGTAAATAAAGAGATTAAAAATACGGGTGAAGAGTGAACCTTCCGAATATAACTGTTCCGTAAAATCGTCCATGACTAGGGTTTGCAATCCGGATCCGAAATGTATGAAATTATCTGGATCTGGATCCGGATCCGCTGATATTCCCATACATTTCGGATCCCTATTGGGTTTGCACGACGGAGGAGGTGTTGCCACAGCAATAGTAGGCAAAAGTGATTTTTGCCTACTTGAATTAGGAGCTTGCTTGCGAAGCTCAAAGCAAGCAAGCTCCTAATTCAAGTAGGCAAAAATCACTTTTGCCTACTTGAATTAGGAGCTGCAATATTTTGCATTACTTTACACGTCTGGATATACCATTTTGTCTATAGTCTTCAGTCACTTCCGCCTTAAAGCCTTTTATACGCAAAAGCTTCCTCTAAAGTTGCCAGTATTTATAACAGTATTCGCTAAATCCGTGTATTGGCCCCTAAAATGAAAATAGACAACGTTTTACAGCCACCGTTGGCCCCGCCATTAATTTCACCCTGGATAAACATGGCGATACTGAAAATTCACCAATATTTTTTGCCAATTTATGCGTTCACAGCTTTTGGAGTCTTCAATAAATATGCGTATTTGGTTATGAAAAGGGGTTCATGTATTAAAGGCTTTTTATAAGTATTATTTATGGGTTAAAATCGTTTTTATGGTTGTTAAGAATAATGCATTTTTAATTTAATACTAAATTTAAAGTTAGGATTCATCTTCGTCAATTCCTTTACCTGTACCGTCTTATATCACGACATGTGTAAATTTGTTTGTTCAAAAATATAATTACTTATTTAAAAATATAAAATACAATACAGTTTGTCCAAGTGACTCCGATACTTTACTAGTAGCCTTTCCGCGCCCAAATATAACACAAGCCTACGACCCAAATACGAAGCGACCGGACAAAGTAATATTGCCATCACAGACCGAAAGAATTTTGTTATTCACGTAAAGGGAACTTGCTCACCGCTAGCTTCATATTCCAGTAGCTTTTCAACTTTAGAAATGTTCTAAATCCAACCAGTACAAGCATGGACTCTGACTACAGTAGCTTCTAGATGCTTCTAAAGTCACAGATGGTCTGGTGGAAAGGGTGTACCTCAGGGAACAACGCTGGCCGTGTTTTATTACTAGTTTTCGTTTTGTCTTTTTTCACCGTTTTCACTGTTGCAGCCGTATTGTTTGACAATGAAGTTAGTTGGATCCCGGTCTCTGTGTTGTTTATATCGATACGCCAGGACAATTGAGCGCGAAGGAAACCGTTGGAATTTGAAATTGTAGCGCTCTAGATGCTGGAATTCTAGAGACGATTGTTAGAGATAATGCTAGAAATATGCTATTTGATCTGAAGGACAAAAAAATACAAAGAGGGAGCTATGTGAAACTGAACCTATGTTAAATATGTAGGAGAATATTATCTGCTTTGATGATTATGCATTACTATCTATGTTCTACATGAATATATTTCTATTAACACACCGATACCTTTGAATTTGGAAGATATATTTTATAGCCTAAAATGTCAAATTACTATCAGAAAAACTGTATGCTTTGTTTATCATCGGTTATATTCTATTGTCGTCTGCCTTTAAAACATCCTTATTAACCTGTAATTTCGAGACATTTTATGCCAGAAAGCACACATTATTGAAATTATAAGTTTCATAATTGCATCTACTCTAATACAACACACTCTTTATTGCACACCTCATTACAGAAAAGAAGAGGCTAAACAACAGGCAGCAGAGGGGGGGTTATACATACTTATTTGACGCTAAACTTGCTTGCGTCATTGAAATATTCATCAGTTTGGCAACACGTGGTTTAATAATGTTTAAAGAAGCCAACTCAAAGGTAAACTATTATTTCATAGAGTGACGAAACACACAAGCCGTGAAACATCAAATTGTTCGCATATTTTCTTTGCAGAGACAAAATATTGTGAGGAATCCCCTAAATTTATTTAGGACAGAACATGTAAGATAGCAAAGGGCTTCGTGAAACAAGTAGCAAGGTCGGGCCGGCAAGAAAATATTTACGCACAAAATATTCGGCCGAAAATATGTGGTTGAGGAGGGCAAACATTTTCTCTGCGCTCAATTATTCTTGTACAGTCAAGTGTAAAAATATGAATGCACAGATCATGCTCAAAAATATGTCCCATAGCTGTTATATCTGCGAATTAAGCACTACATAAGTTCTATTTTATTTTTTATTTATTTTATTAATTCATAAAATTTACACAGCATTACAGCGGACTAATACGCTATGAAATTTATAATAGACAGTATTATACAAACAAGGTACATGATACAGTCTAGAAAGGAAAAACTGAACAAAATGTCAGAAATCAAAACTAATAAAAGACAGAAGATTCACGCTTATCCATCGCCTCACAGAACTTCATACATTCTTTACACAGATCCATCCAACTACTTGCAAATACATCACATTCCGGTGCTGATGCGAGGAGCGCGTTAATATATTGTAGGGCGCGGACAAGTGGTGATTTGCCATGGGACGTAGTGCGTGTTTTAGGCACAGCTAATAGGTGACGACTACGTGGTCGAAAATTCTATGTATAACTTATGCCCTTTTACACCTAAGCTGCGCGTGAATTGTACTTTTTTTCACTAACACACAGAAGTATTCCTACTCGAGGTAAAGAGGAATCTGTACCTACTTTCATTACCAGCAAATAGTTCTCTTTCTAATCATTTCCGTTCAATCAGTCTTTCATATCTAATCGGCTTAAGCCTTTTCATTTCCCGGCATCTCTTTGATTAGGCTTCACTTCTTGTTGGAAGTAAACGAGTAATATTTTTCCAATGAACTCAAATACGTTTGAAGATTATTTGATTTCGTTTTTGATACTTTGTCAAATGCAAGAAAATGGTATGGTTTCGATTGGCGATAAATTCAATAAGAATCAAAGGCTAATTACCATGCATGACTTGATATACAGTGCTCTTCTCTAACGTGGTAAAAGAAAATGATATTATGAATAATTGTCAAGACCATAATTATATGGTAGCTAGTGATAGTCGTACAGATATGTCCGTCAGTTCTGTCTGCGAACACATCTTTCCCTAATGACCGGTATACTTTGACAGATTTGTTCGTCCGACATGTCGCGCAAACAGCTAACTAGAGTCGGACCAAGCTAGCCCTGCATTTGCAATGACAAAATGTGGCAATGCCATCATTAATGTTCAGTTTCTTCGAAAATATGATGTCTATAGCATATTATACCTATATATATATTAAAAATCACTTCTTAATCTCATAAATTCATTACGTGTACAATACCTGATTTACAATTCATCAAATATAATTATCTACTGTTTTTCTTTGAAGTACAAAGTATCTGATATATTTCGTATTGCTTAATCAGGCGTAACCTCATTCAGACTTCGTGGAATCCTCTCGTTTATTAACGTGTTTAATTTTATAAAGCAATTTATCTGGACCTTTTCTGTTCACTTTGAATACTTAATTATGTTTCAATTAACAGATATCTCACTGTTTCCTAAACAAGTATCGTAAAATGAATGAATTCTTTGCTTAACAGTGTGTTTTGGTTAGATTTGATTCCTAGAATTCCTGTTCCAAATGGGCCAGTCATTTCAGCAGGAATACCAGTTAACAATGTTGTCATATATTCTCCGAGTTGGCTAGATATCACCACATACCTCGAGTGCTAGTTAGTGGATAGCTGAAATGCCTTTCCACGTAACTGCAGAGTTGCAAGCATTACGTAACTTTTGTGAGAATCTTGGTTCCGTCGACTTTTAAGTGAGCAATTTCGCGATGGACAAAAAGTGACGAGAAAGCGAAGGTCTGGGAAAGCAATTAAGTTGCTGGGGTTAGTTACATTAGATGTTTTGAGTCATTTATCATAAGTTTCTTATTGCTTTACGGGTAGTAATTATGTGACATAATAATAATTTTGTTATTGTTAAAAAAACCAGAGTTTAGAAGTACGGACTGCTGCTTGTAGATAGTTACTTTAAACTATGTAATTAGTGAAGAGAGCTTTGTTATGTACAATAAACTTAGTGATAAATAGATAATACAATCTTTGCGCATATCAGTAAGTAAACCTATGTCATAGAATAAGAATAATATTATGTAATACCTTCCTACATATTGTAGTACCTATTTGGCATGTAATTTCATATTATTAATAAATGATGATTATGATGATAATGATTATGATTATCCCCTTCGCTTGGTAGATTACAATTAATAATAATAAATAATATAATAATAAATAATAAAGCCTTTATTAACAATCTTGTTTACATACATATTTCTATAGTACCTATTTTTATGTTAACATATTTATTTTAAATTGTTTCTTCTTTTATTTTTATTATTTTCATTTTGGCACTGGTTATTTTGTTTCTGCAGATTGTCTTGCTTTGCAGCATAGGCCTCCCCAAGATTTCTCTTGCTATTCTCATCCATGTTGTTCCTGCTGTTTTCTTTATGTCATTCTCCCATCTACAGTATTGACCACCTTTCTTCCTCTTATTGTACTTAGGACACCAATCCATCACATCTTTAGCCCATCACTAATGCCGATGATGTCCCAATTGATGTTTTGTAGCGCTTGATCAAGCTCTAACAAGGATACCTCGGACCTCAGCGAACGTGTATTGAGTGTTGCAATATATAGTCTTTTTTGTGTGCTGTATCTTTTTTTCTGGTATCATCCTGGGTTGTTGCATGGGGCATTGTTCTATGGAAGTGACTTGCTTCCTTGACCTGATATTCTTGGGGGGTGTGGTCCTTAACCCCGCGGTGACCAGCCGTATTGGGGCTTCTATTGTTTCTGCTTATTGTATTCTTATCTAATTTGTTTATTTTGTTCACGTTACCGGCACCTGTTGATTGTTATAGTTTTTGTTGATCGTTGTGTTTTTCAGACAAGGCATGGGATCTGGCCCTCATGTATGCGAATGCATCTGTCTTATGCATTTTTGCTGGGGCCACTATATTTTTTCCACTGCTTTGTTGAGGAGAGTCTGTGTTGTTGGGTGATGTGGAAGCTTCTCTTTTTCTTTTTTCGACCTCTGAAGAATCTTTTGTAAATATTTTATTGTTGCAAATAAATGCGTTTTCACCTTTTTCTTTTGCTAGTTTGAGTTCTTTCTGCAAGTTTCTGCGTAGCTCCAAGGTTTCTTTTGAAAAATCTTCTGTAATGTATGTGTTTAGCGGCATCTCGTTTTTCTTTTTTACAATTTCTATTTTCTTCTGGCGCGAGACAAGCGTAACAAGTATAGGTCGCACTTTCGTCTCATTTTTTCGCCCTAGCCTGTAGTAATTGCTTAATTCGTAGGGATGTAGGGTAATATTCAGGTTTTTCACGCTCTCATTTATAATATTATACAAGTCTTCGTGATTACTCTCTGTTTCTTTCACACCGTGCAGCAGTAGATTATTTTGTCTGTTTTTATCTTCCAAGTACTTAACTTTCTTGTGTAATGTTTCGATGTCAGTTTTCATAACTTTGTTCTCCTCTTGTAATGGTTTAATCTTTTCGTCTATTTTACGCATAATAGTCTCCGTCACATTGTGTGTGATCGTGGCAGTTTGTTTATCGAGTTCTATTTTCATCAACGCTAACAACTTTGACATTTCTTCTGACATTCCGTCGGTAATCATAGTGCAGTAACAAAACGCCGTATATGTGTTTCGATTTTGTGTGTTACGGAACGTGTCTTGCTCGTTGTGTTGGCAGCGGTGTCACTGTCAGTCTTGGTAGATGTTGACTATGGTTTTATAACCTCCTTTAACGAAATATCGAGTTGTTTATTTTGTGTGTTTCACTTCACAAATCTGTTCTTATATGCTCTTTATAACGTGCACTGTGTGTTACTTCGATTTTACGTAACAATGGTGATGGTCAGTTGCGTATACACATTTATTTCGGTTAATATCGGGAGCACTTTCACAAACACAGTTGCTACTTTGACAGCCGGAAACGGAAAAAAAGATTACAATTATACAAACCTAATTACGATGAAGAGTACTGTTTAGTCCCAAAGTACCGCTGTCCTAAATAACACATAATAACGAATGTAATTATCAATTGAGTATTCAAAAAGAGAAAACCTCTATACAATATCGTAACCATACATCTCTTCGATTACCCAAGAGCATCATAAATTGCGTACAAAGCCAACCTCTTTTTGAGCGGTTAGATCCCTGACTTTCATTACACCATGATGGATAAACAAAGTTTCACCACAGACATTTCACTTTTATATATCAGCCAATGTACGTGAGTAGCTATCGTAATCGCCATTCCCGGTGGATCCTCCCGCGCCATTAACCTCGAAAGAAGCGATTGGCTGGAAGAGATTAACTTCCAACTCTGTATCTGTTCGACACTCTTGCACGCTTGCAATGTAAAGGCGGCGATGGAGACCGCATTTGAGCAAAAAGTCAAAGAATTGAATCGTTCGAGGCGTCTGCGAGAAGCGGTCTGGCTGGTGTGGGGTGGTTTTTAATTTATTGCGTCATGTTCGGAGATTTGTTGTTCTTTTTGCTTAAGGGTAAATAAAATTGAATCCTATTACGGATTGGATGGCATGATATTGCATTCAGGTGAAATGTTATCTGAAACTGCAGAATTATAAATCAATGTCCAACCTTTAATATACCTAGTCATAGTCACAATCAACACTCTACTGAAAGAGTTGACATAAATAAATTCAGTTTTGCTTCTAAATTCCACGTTCAATGCTTGATAAGCGGAAGAAAACAAAACAAACGCATACAAAATTAAAACAACATCAGTCGCCGAAAAAGAATCATCCACTGTTTCCAACTCCAAAAATACCGTATATTTCCGCTACGCCCCTAAACCCAGCACTGTCAATGTATGATTGGCGGAAGGAATAGCCCGTCAGGGGCCTGAAACGAGAATTCCAAATAAACCCAACTCGGACAGCTGACGATTGACGGCTGACCGAGAATCCGGAGCTAGGGGATTCATAAATGTCAGTTACAGCTAATAGTTTGATGGTTAGTCTAAACTATCTGTTTATTGATAATCATGGGTTGGAACGAAGCTCGGTCATTATTTCGTTTGTTCTATAACGAAAGAATGTGAGATTGCCTTTTTTGTTCAGAAACACCTATGGGAACTGTTCCATAAAACCTTCTATGACCAAATGTGGAAGCGACTATTTTTATAGAGTAATAAAAATGATTAATGTGTTTGTGGTTGAAGTTTGATTTACTTAATCTTTTCCGACTCTACTTTTCTTGTCCATTTATTTACTTACTTCTCGTCTATTCTACATACTTCTGAATTTAAGAACTATCGCCAAATAAATCAAGGAAATTGTTTTGATAGCAAAGAACATTAGGATTAAGAAAAACCGGCCAAGTGCGAGTCGGACTCGCGCACGGAGGGTTTCGCACTATCAATAAAAAATAGAGCAAAACAAGCAAAAACACGGTCACCCATCCAAGTACTGACCCCGCCCGACGTTGCTTAACTTCGGTCAAAAATCACGTTTGTTGTATGGGAGCCCCACTTAAATCTTTATTTTATTTTGTTTTTAGTATTTGTTGTTATAGCGGCAACAGAAATACATCATCTGTGAAAATTTCAACTGTCTAGCTATCACAGTTCGTGAGATACAGCCTGGTGACAGACGGACGGACGGACGGACGGACGGACAGCGGAGTCTTAGTAATAGGGTCCCGTTTTTACCCTTTGGGTACGGAACCCTAAAAATGAAAACCAAGTGTGAGGTACATTATTTACTTAGGTCGGATACAAGGGAGCCAGGGCTGTAGCAGAAATATGGGGTGCGAAGTGGCTTACTTATGACCAGGCTTGGTGTCAACCCTATATATTACCGCACTGTCAGAGACAGCGTCTTGGCTTTGGAGTTATTTTCTTCTTTGTGTTTTTTGTAACCATAAAGCAAAAAATACTGTTTAATTGTGCACCTTTTTCTTAATCTTCTGGAAATGATTTTAATTGCTTGAAGTATAATTAAAAGCAAAGATTGTACATATTTGTTGAAAACTCCCACAAAACAGGTATATTTGTCGGAAGTATTCTAAAGATTTAAAATTATGTTCTTATTTTGAGTTTTTGTTGCCATAAAGAAACTATTATTGAAATATGTGAACTCAATATTCTAATGGAATTCTTAGAAATTATTAGATATTCGTTTGTAGCGGATTCGTTTGTTGGGAGTAAATATCTACTAAACTTAAAATAATAATTTGCACAATATGTCTAAAGAAGAACATTATAATGCCGTAACCAATTTAAATCAGTGTGTGTAGTAAATTGAAAATGTTTTCTTATTGCAAAAGACATTTGTGATTATACTTTAGCGTTCACAGAAAATGAATTTTTCTGTTTTAAAATGGAGTTTAGTTTCGCGAAATTCAAATTGATTGATATTATCATGGCCTTTGTTTTAAAGTTAAATTGGTCTTGTGATATCGTTTATTCTTCTGTGAAATTGATTCAATCTAACAATAGAGGTCTATAAATTTGAAAAGTATCGGATTTAAGAACCAATATTGGTGAAACAATTAGACGGAAAACTGATTTTACGCTCGAAAACTGTGGCGAATCTTACAGCTATCATATTTTTAGCATTTGCCTTGTACAATTATGTATTGTGACACAACACGAAACTCTTGTGGAGATTTATGGACTTGACTCGGCTCTAATGGACTTATTCCGGTTTTACCGTTATTTTTTGTTGCTGGTGAAGAGGTTATTAAGTTTTCGCAATCGGTGCGAGTATTTGTAGGGTATGAAATCCAGCATTGTTAAAGAAACTTGTTCTTAGCTGATGACTTTATATATACTTGAACGTTAGTATTAACGTTAGTTTTATAAAGTATTTACGTGTTTAGTAAGTGATCACATTATTCTATTTGTAAAATACCTCGCATTACGTTTCATTTAATACTACTACAGTTTTTGTTGATAATTTGTTAATGTAGGTCATAATTGAACGCGACTAAATAAAGCGATCGCGTTTTAAACTAAAGTGTTAAATTGCCAAGAATATAGTGAAATCGATTCTTCTTGTAAATATCCTTTATCTAGTATAGTTATAGTATATAGGTAGTCTAGCTCTAGTCTAGACCATCTTAGCCTGGGGGATCGTTTAGCACTAACTCTACTGGCATCACACTAATCTTAGACCGCAAGGTGTTGCCACGGCAATAGTCATGTGCCGCATGTAGATAGATATTTCCTGAATTGTTCCCAAAAATTGGAACATTGAGTACGATGATAAACAAATAAAATTGAAAGAAAACTTTTCTTTTTATTAGTCTTAAATATATGATTGTACCTTTAAACTAAAACGCGGAATCGTAGAGTCTGTGCGGAAAGAGAAGAGTCGTGGAATATAATGGGAACCAATACATTCCATGGGAATGTTGATGGGAATAATATGATCATTGTTTGAAGCTGAATATTTACAAAACATTATTTGAAACGTTATTAAGAATATATTCGGATCTGTTCGGATCCTCTCAAATACACACAAGTACCTATAATCAAAAGTGGCATTCAGGACTTTCGAAATTGCTGAGCTCAACGGCCCTATTCGAACTGCAAGATACGTCAAATATTACGTCCAGATACGATATGGATTAAGGGGCCCACTGATTACCAGTCCGCCGGACGGTATCGGCCTGCCAGTTGTTCGGAGCTGTCAACTTTTTGTTCTAACTGACAGGACGATATCGTCTGGCGGACTGGTAATCAGTGGGCCCCTTTAGATATATACGTATGTCAGTCAAAAGTGACGTTTTTGTTTGAAGAACGCTACCGTAAATATTCCCACCTGGGAATATGGTACATCACTACACGGATGTAACTTCAAGTTTACCCGTTTTCCTTATTTATGTGCTACCAGGTGTGGAGCGCGGCGTGGGTTGTTGTGGGGAATTTAGAGTGACGGAAGAAAAGTGCAATAAGACTTATAAGACAACTTGCCGGAGCTCTAGGTTCTTGAATTCGTATATTTTAACTATTTTATGTTATGTTGTGTTATTTATGTTTTGTGTTATGTTTTAAACTGAAATAGATGTCACGTATTAAAGAAAAAGTGACGAAGTGACTCCAGTGGTGAAGGCCGGATTCGTCACTTTTTCTTTAATATGTGACATTATTTCAGTATATAATTTATATACATATAGTAGTGTGACTACTTATAAAACTCAAACCAAAATATTTAATAAAATAATTTGATTAGTTCCCAAAGTTGTGTATTTTATGTTTAATTAAAATAATGTTTATTATGTTTGTTACAGGTAATTATCTTCCCTGAGCCGCTCTTCTCATCTCATCGCTCACTTTTTGTAATAGATCCCTTTGTAAGTATTAAATATGGTAATTTATGTTCTAAGTTATAGGTATATTACTTCAGACAAACACAATATAATAATTAGCTTAAAAAAATACAACTGGAGCATGTGTAATGTGTATCTTTATGAAGTGAAGTACAAAACAATAAAGGTTTTTTATTAAATGAAAATATTGCGATAATTAACGGCATTTCCCGTTAGTGTAGCCCCGGCATTACAAACTTTGAACTTACCGTCGAACATATACAGGAAAAAGACGTCTTTAGTACGATACGCCTCGATATAGCATTATGCACGATGCTCTTCTGGCCCAATGATTTATAACTCAAGATAGGTTATAGGCGTTCCAAAATTGAAGCGCTTAACTTGTGACAAATTGGACAAGTTGCCTTTAGACGCGGCTGGACAAGCGATAAATGTGCACGTGTTAACGAGCTCCCGCACACCGAAAGAGAAAGAGACGACCTTATGTTTAACAATGAGTGTGACAAAGATGGATGGAATGAGAAAATTAATCAAAAATAACAGATTTCTTCGTAGGCACAGGAATAAATATGGAAGTATTTTTTGTGCTCCTCAAGTATGAGTATAACCTATCTATGGTTATATAATATCATTGTTCTGGCCAGCGATCCATTGTCTCTAATCAATACGCAACAGAAGTCACGAAACTAAAACACCCCCGCGTCTCCCTCGCACTTCGTGTTCGAAAATTATTTGAATTTGAAATCTGGACACCGTATACAAGCATCCAACCCGAATCGTCTGAGAACGTACCTAAATCCCCCGTCTGCATAGATGGCGGTGTAATCGCATAGGAAAAGGCTAAAATGCAGCGCGATACATGAATGACGCTTTTTGAATCTGTACCTTTGACTTGGGTTTCCTTTGCACGTACAGTCAGATGATTTTTGGGACGAGAATAACTTTGCGTTGTGTTATATTTGTCACTCGATTTCTTTGCCGCTTTCTGACAAGCTTTGGCATGCAAAGCTGTGACAAAATCAACATTTCTTAGTTTTCTGTGTTGTGCTTTAGGTGTGTGGTATGATCAATTGATCAGATAACAATAGAATAGACAATAAGGTTACAGAAGGCAAGTCAAACTCGGCACTTTTAGGACATTATGAACATCATCTTCTTCCTTATATGAAAGAACATGTCCCATCACATTGCACATATCCTTTTGCTTATCAGCAGCAACACTTTAATATTTCGCTGCTTAAAAGTAATAGATAGATATAACGTGTAACTTTTTTTTTTCATTATGATTTCCTAGTTTTTTGTCTATGGTATTACTCTAGGTCCTACATAAGTTTTTTACATTGATTGCACCCACATTCAATTACATTTTGGGAAACTCAGAGGGGCTACAGCGTAAACCGAATTTCGCAAGTTGCGGGCATTTTTCTCTGTCACTCTAATTACGCCTTCATTGGAGAAAAAGAGAAAGATCCCCGCGATTTGCGGAATTCGGTTTTCGCGGTAGCCCCTCAGTTTCATTCTGACTGTACTGTCAGTTTTAATACGACATATGAAAGGGATCCGGAAATCAAAGCGGATCCGGTGAATGGAACACGCAGTTATGTGTACCGACTGAATTTTTTATATGTCTTCTGATATTCGTGCCTTTTAAGTAGTCTGGGGGACGGGAATGCATTTTAAATACGGAATTTGTGACTTAAGTCGACGTTGAAAGGAGTTTGCGTGGACTTATTTAAATTGAGTATGTAGTCTCGTATATTTTAAAGCTTTACTCTGTTTTTTTATATATTTTGGCAGATTTTTATTTTATACATAGATGCCATATTTTTGTCGTTACATTTGCATAATATTTGGTGCTGGTTTGAAAAGTATAAAATCACAACTTATCCCCAAAAAGAAGTATGTAATTAACTATTGATTTACGAGTACACCATACATTTCCATTAGTGGAGTCAATATAAAGTTAAAGTTACATTAATTGCACAGTCAAATGTTTCTACACGGGTGAATTATATATCATATTGACTACCCGGCTGCGAATTAACAACTTGATATCTGTTCCCGTTTTTGAGAAATAACATTTTTTTTATTTTATATTTTATACTACCTAAACAGTAATTTCACACTAGAGATTTTTTGAAGAATGGGCTATGAAGCTTACACGACTACACGGTCAGCATTTCTCCCGACAATAATATTAATTATAGATTTAATGAAAAAAACAATAACTTTGTAAGTTTTTCATGACCGAGAATATCCCACACTGAGAGAAAAGTTTACTATTGTGGTTAATAGTATTTGTTTCGATCATGTTTAATTTATCTGCCTGAGGAACTGCTATATTCGCAGAATAGCAGCATGATATTGGAAACAAACAGCAAATAATGTTCTACACAATTAATGGACACTTCTAGTTTTTTGACAGTAACTGTACAAGTTATTGAAGAATAACATACTTATTTTTCTCGCAATTATTAAATCAATTTCCAGCATAAAAAGTCAATGAAGTATGCTGTATTTCCAGGCTTCCACAGAGGCCAAGTCAAACTTTGTTTAAGATGTCAAAAAGATATCATTTTGTTATCATTCGCCCAACCGTCTCGCTCGCACCAATACATATTTCATCTAGTACGAGTGAAATGCACGCGCGAATGATATAAAATGACATCTTTTATAACAAAGTTCGAATTAGCATCAAGGTATATTAGGAAAATATACCTTATGACTTATGGAATTGCGTTAAGGTTTAATAATTCAGTGCATAAAGTGTCTGTGTTTATGTGAAAAATGATAGGTGTCAATTTTTATATCTATTCACAAAACGTTTAGAATACAGGATGCACAGTCAGATATAAATAGACCCTTGAAGTCTTACAACTATCTATGATACTGGATCTTAAGCTTATTTGGTTAGTAAGTACCGTCCACCAAGTTATACTTCGAATAGCCACCCGGACAAATTCCAAAGCTAATTTCGAATTTTAAAATTTGACAATTCACGAGAAGAGTAACGTAACGTCAAAGGATATGTTTGTCCCTTTTCAACGATCCTGTCATCCGATGCTTGAGTAGAGTGAAACTAAAAGAAGCAAATGTCAGCAATTCGTAACGCTTAGTTTTTGTTAGCGTCAGCGCATCGCGACATGAGAACTAGTATGAGCCTGGCCCTCGATTACGTATAATTGCAAGGAAACTTGGGATCAAGTTATCTTAATCAATTTAGAGCAGTTGGAATTCAACTCATTGTGAAATTTTTGAACGTTTTCAAATAATTTGTTGGATTAAGTAGTAAAAGTGTTACAGTGTGTTATATATTTGTGATCTACTCACAAGGCCCTTTCATTTGGTACCCCACATGGTATGTTTAAAAGAAAAATGGTAAAATCTTTGCGTCATAGCAACTACCCTCACCACTTTCGCGCTTGTCATCTCATATATTTGTGTTCAGGATATTATACTGAATGCACTGATACCAAATATACTCATATCCGAGACGACATGAGCGTAAATTTTTCTAGAAGACTTTTCGAGAAAAGGCCAGGCTACAATATCTTTACAGGTTGATTGATACTGAGTGTATTAACACCATGTTCACCCATATCCAAGACGATATGAACGAAAAGTAACCTAAAGCCACCCTACCAACATTTTCGTAACAATGAGAGATTATTTCTTGGAAATAATGTTGTAATATAAACTCCTTGTAGAGCACCTACCTGCGAAGAGATCGTGCTGTCAAAGTTGTTAATGATTTAATATAATATTGTTAATTAACTAAAGTTTTATTAATGCATCATTTCATTTTATACACCGCGGGATTTAATAACCCGAAAGATTTAAACCACGTATTTTTGACGACAGTACGAGTAAATAATGTTATATCAACATGGGTCCAATTATATATTTTAATTAAACTACTATTTCAGTACAAATTAAATCATATTAATTTACCGCTTCTTTGTGAACAAACCTTTATTCAGAGAGTGAGCGAGTTTAATTAATCTCAAGTAGAGAAACAGAGAGCGAGCATGACATTTCATGAATCACTCCGATATCATACGATGCACGGCGAATGCAGTGACATGTGTTCCATGACAAGAATTGTCAAGTTATGTCTAGGATCATGTTTACGTTGAAATTATTTCAATTGATTGGCACCTCAAAATACCACAAATTGTATCAAAACTTTATTAATTACTACAACAGTAGGTACAGTGCAGTTATTATTGTTGAAACTTTGCGATAAAATCTTTTCCTTTGAGTGAGGTAACCAAAGCCATTAACCATGATTATATCCGAAAGAAATCATGCCTCTTATTGTTTTAACTCATACTACAGCTGGAAAGGGATGATTACTTGAATGACCTTTTGTTAAAATATCGATCATGCTTATCAGTACGTATTTTAAATTCTCGATGTGTTGATTTATACCGAGTAAATTAAATAAACAACTATGTTAAACAATTACGCTTTTTTATTAATTTAATGAATTAGGTTTTCGAAGTGTGTACCACCGTTTTCAGCACAAAGATTTAATTTTAAACGGATTTCATTATTTAGGTTTACAAAAGTGTTCTTTATTTCTTCGGAAGCCGTTCGAATTTTTATTAATAATTCTTCTCCAGAGTTCACTGGTGTTGAGTATTCCTTCCTTATCTTTCAGAGTTCCCCATAGAAAAAAACCAATGGCGTTAAGTCGGGTGACCGGGCGGGCCAGGTTAGGACGTTGCTTCCACGGCCAATCCACCTCTCAGGGTATTGTTCGTCTAGCCAATTTACGAACTTCTAGGCTGAAGTGGGTCCGTCGTGCCGGAAGCACATAGTTCTTCGGGTTTCCAAATCCGTACACAAAGTGAATATCCGCTAAATGAATTTTATTTATTACAGTCAATCAAATTTAAAGATGTTATCTTGCGCATATCTTGTGTGACATATGAAATATGTCATTTTATTGACATCAATTTCGTCATTTTCGTCAAACTATCAGCCAGTTATCGTAAAGGTAAATAGTTTGTACTCTCGTGATTGAGAACAGAACAAAATTTCGGTAGTGAAACCTTTTTGTAGGATATCAAACTTAATTAAGTGAAACTGGCTAATAACCATGTAGTTAGTGCGTCTGCGTGTAAAATTAGTTGGTGGCTACGTCACGCATAAGGGTGTGTTAGAATTGAGATTTCTTTACTTGTGATTTGTTTTAAATAATTAATATCTCTTAAATTAAGGGTTTTTGGACTATGTGTTATATAACTTTATATACTCTAATTAGGCTCTAAAATCGTTGGTTTAAATCTTTCGGGTTATTAAATCCCGCGGTGTATATAACCCTATTACCCTTTGAATTACCTTTTTCACGTTTTCTACAGCAATGCAGTCGACTGCAGCAATTTTGAAGCGCGACATTGCTACCGACTGCATTACTGTGGTAAATGTCAAAATCGAAGTTCCTGTCTGGATTTTGGCGTCCATTAAAAATAAATAATCAAAGGAGGTCATCGATCAAATGGGCCGGAGGACAAGCCATCGTTAACTGGTAGAGAATGCCTTATGGCATTAAGTCCGCCTCTTGTACTATAAGGTTTTTCTTTTGTGCAATAAAGATTAACCACTTTATTCATAAACTTTACGGACCTGATTTAGTTCAATTATGTTTATCCCTTACTTACAAATACATAAGTTAAAGTGACAGATAAGGACAAACGATTATTACTATTATTAGCTAATTGAGGTTTGTAGCGCGTTTATGAATAACGGGGGTTAAAGAAATAAAATAAATACAGATGATGACAGTAATTATATACGCATTTTATTACGGAAAAAGATTTAATATTGGGTGTAAATGAAACGGGAATTGGAAATATAAAATAAAATGATATTATATTATTCATTTCCGTAAGTCAAACCATCATCTTTATTAGCATTGACATAACGCTCAACTTCGCACAAACCGTATGGTTTTTCACTAAGGAAGGAGTGATATATTCTCTTTACGCTAAACTTTATGGTGGGTAGACAAGTCTGTATACTTGTTTGGAACTAACTGCCACAGTCTGTCATAGCCATGTCATAGCCTCATAGCTGACATATGTGACGTATAGGAGATACCGCAATGCATGCATGCATTGCGCGTTTTATAGGAGCTTGGCCTGAGGTGTGTTAAGTAAGCGCGCAACGCATACCGATGAAACTGGGTAAGATAGTCATGGGAGAATTAACGGTCGACCGGATCGCGAACTCTCGGCTGTTGAAGCGGAACAATCGTCTGCCGCGAACATTGAAGTGAGACGGAGATATGGAAGTCGATAAAACGTTCTCTACAGTGAATCAGTACCCGCCATTTAGGGTAATTTAAATAGCTTGGATGATTTAATAATGGTTTTATTCCATACAATATTACATATACGTGGGAGATTTTTTGTTGTTACACTAACATGAGAAAGAGATTTGAGAAAGTGAAAAACAAACCCACTGTCCATTTTCTCGAAGCAACGAAAACATTTTCAAAACAAAAATGGTTAATAGTAATTAAATGGATTAATTTACGTGAGAGATTTTTTTGTAGGATATAGTAAATATACAGAGCTTAATTAACATGTAATTGTTATGTACACATAGTTGTTATTTTTATATAAAAAAATATTTTTAATAAAGAAAATTATTGGGAGCTGGTTTTGGTGTCAAGCTGGGAGAAAATATAAATACATAATGAGTATATGTTTGAGAACTGCATATTAAAAAATCTCGAGTGTCGGATTCATGTTTTGATATATTTTTTGTATTTTAATAATAGTTTGGATTTATTAAAACCATGTGACATATTTTGTGGAGATTTTTTTTTAAATATAGTATTTGCAACATAGGTTATCACATCTCAAAAAATCTCTAGTGTGAGAATTCATGTAGAGCTCTCATACATTATGAACTGTGCTGACCCGACTACATGGCTTATCTATACACTACTGGTACTATTTATACACCGAATTTCATCTAAATTTGACGAAAACATTTCGAGAACATAACAAAATAAAAATGGGCTTGAGAATAGAATAGAATATAAATAATTTTATTCATGAGCACAAACACAAAATAGAAAATTATACATAACAGAGAAACATAAAAGGATAAAGTGCCACGAAATGGTCTCACCTCACTATGTTGCTGGCGACTTCCAGCGCTGATCTTCCGATGAGACCATCCGGGAAAACAATCATGACAAAAAACCGGCCAAGTGCGAGTCGGACTCGCGCACGGAGGGTTCCGCACCATCAACAAAAAATAGAGCAAAACAAGCAAAAAAAACGGTCACCCATCCAAGTACTGACCCCGCCCGACGTTGCTTAACTTCGGTCAAAAATCACGTTTGTTGTATGGGAGCCCCACTTAAATCTTTATTATATTCTGTTTTTAGTATTTGTTGTTATAGCGGCAACTGAAATACATCATCTGTGAAAATTTCAACTGTCTAGCTATCACGGTTCGTGAGATACAGCCCGGTGACAGACGGACGGACGGACGGACGGACGGACGGACAGCGGAGTCTTAGTAATAGGGTCCCGTTTTTACCCTTTGGGTACGGAACCCTAAAAATGAATACAAAACAAAATTAATATATAACATACAAAAGACAAAGACAGCAATAAGAAAGCTTTAAGTGCTCTAACATACAATTCTGTATTGTGTTGTCAATTTCCTATTTTCCGAAACTCGGCCTTAAAAAAAATTGGCCAAAACTAAGTTCAAGAAAACGATAACACCGGGCAAAGTTACACGCTAAGGTGATTATAACTTAGTTCCAAATTGAATCAAATGTACACCCAGGGGCAAATAAGTTAATCCCAAACTTATTTGTTAAGAAGTTACCCAGTTATTACACCCAGACTTAATGCTAGTGCTTTTAAATGTAAGTTTGGTAATGTAAAATTAAATTTCATTTTTTTTTAAATCTTGTGAAACTTAGAGCGCACGCACTTACAAAAACCTTGCTATTTCTTATATCTCTACAACTAAAATACATAATATTGATATCGTATTTTCGACACTGCATGTGCAGCTTACATAGATGGCGTCGTCGCCTTGACACGTTTTCTTTTTGTCTTGAAACCTTTATTGAGAAGAACATTTCTTTTTTTAGGGTTCCGTACCCAAAGGGTAAAAACGGGACCCTATTACTAAGACTCCGCTGTCCGTCCGTCCGTCCGTCCGTCTGTCACCAGGCTGTATCTCACGAACCGTGATAGCTAGACAGTTGAAATTTTCACAGATGATGTATTTCTGTTGCCGCTATAACAACAAATACTAAAAACAGAATAAAATAAAGATTCAAGTGGGGCTCCCATACAACAAACGTGATTTTTGACCGAAGTTAAGCAACGTCGGGCGGGGTCAGTACTTGGATGGGTGACCGTTTTTTTGCTTGTTTTTTTTTGCTTGTTTTGCTCTATTTTTTGTTGATGGTGCGGAACCCTCCGTGCGCGAGTCCGACTCGCACTTGGCCGGTTTTTTTTGTTGTAAGGCATATTCGGGTCACTTCGAATGTCGAAAACCGTTGGATAATAACAAAAAGGGGTTCGTATTATGACTGAGTGTATCAACGAGAGCGTCCCCGTCATGTCCATCTTTATGGACATGACAAAAGCGTTTGATTTTGTTAATCATTCTAGACTTCTACACAAGCTGGAATTGTATGGTGTGAGAGGAATAGCACTTAACTGGATCAAAGGTTACTTGGAAAACAGAAGGCAATGCACAGAAATTAGCCAAATAAAAGAAACAGGACATACAATACTAAAGCAATCATATAGGTCACATTTCAAAACTGTTAATAAAGGTATTCCCCAAGGCAGTATTCTTGGGCCTTTGCTATTCGTTCTCTACATTAATGATCTGCCGAAAGCCACTTCGAATAAAAGTATAATGTTTGCTGACGATACAACTTTAATAATCAAATGTAATAACAAAATTTATTATGAACGTGACATAAATAATTCATTAAAGGACATTATTACCTGGATGCAAGTAAATGAACTACAAATAAATATTAGTAAAACTAAATGTATGCAATTTTCTTCATACAACTCAAGCGACATTTATATACGTTTAATCAATAATAATGAAGAAGTCGAGGAAGTTGACACATTTAAATTTTTAGGAATAACCATAGACAATCACTTGAATTGGAAGGAGCATATTGAGCAAGTTTGTAAAAACCTTGATAGATTCGTTTTTGCACTAAAAAGATTACGAAGTACTGTATCATCTGAAGCAGCACTTACAGCCTATCATGGATATATATCGTCTGTCCTACTTTATGGACTGATATTGTGGGGCAATTCGGTAGATGTGGATAGAGTCTTCAAAATCCAGAAAAAGTGTGTCAGGGCTATTTGCAATGCACAATTTGACGACTGTTGCGTCCCACTATTTAAAAAATTGCATGTCTTACCCTTGCCATGCCTCTATATACGCGAAGTAAGTGTATTTGTCACCTCAAGCCCACATTACTTTAAAACCAGGACTCAAATCATGGAAAGAAGGACAAGAGTGAGAGTATTAAATGGACTAGTTAAACCGCTTGGAAAAATTTTTATTTACAGACGAAATGCTTTTAACATGTGCATCGAAATTTATAACCGCATACCCGAAGAAATAAGGTCACTACAGGGCAGGGATCGGAACCGGTTTTTTGCAAAAATTTAGAAATAACCATATTTTTCGAATTATTTTATACTCGAAATGTAGGACTCAGTTGTGTTTTTAGGTTACGACTTCGTATTATTAGATTGCCCAATTAGAAATGAAGTAATTAGCAAAGAACGAAAAAATACCGTTTCCGTTCCCATACAAAAAATACCGGTATCCGATCCCTGCTACAGGGACCTCTCTTTAGGCGTGTACTGACAAATTGGTTATTGGACAAATGTTATTATAGTGTTAAGGAATTTATTGAATGTAATGGGACTGTTATATAATTTGTACTGTTTAATGTTAATTATTCTCTTTATTTATTTTTGGTCTTAAGTTAGGTTATTTTATAATATGGATATAAAAATAAAATACAAAAACACTTACAAAAACAATACAAAATACTTATAAACATATTATAAAAAACCTAACCTAGGGTGCCGCCAGCAGCGGGGCAAGGCCCAAGCTGCCGGTGGTCAGGGCTGCAGAGAGAGGAACCGGCGGACTATCCGCGCCGTGTCCAAGATCACCGCCTTCTGCATCTGACCCTTGATCCAACCACCTAGCGAGAGTCTCTCAAGATGTTGGTCGAGACTCTTCGCTATTAGACCGTTACTGAAACGACTATCGGGACAATGATCGTCGAATCAACATCCCACATGGCGGTTATCTCGTGAGCCAAGTCTAGGTACTTGCTGGACTTGTCCTTCTCGGCTTTCACGAGATTCTCATCATGGGGGATGGTGATGTCAACGAGCACGGCCCGGCGTTGCGATCGATCTATTATCACAATGTCAGGCTTATTGGCTACAATAGTCCTGTCAGTGATGACAGATCGATCCCAATAGAGCGTGGCACGACCATTCTCGAGAACTGGCGCAGGTGAATACTTGTAGTACGGTACTTCGCGGTCCACAAGGCCGTATAGAGGAGCAAGCTGCTGGTGTATAATCCTGGCTACGAGATTATGTCTGTGCAAGTACTCGCCGTTAGCAAGATGAGAACAACCGGAAATGATATGCCTGAGTGACTCTCCGGGACGACGGCATGCCCGACAAATGTCGACCGTACCGTCCTTCAGGATATATTTCCGATAGTTGTTCGTCATCATTACTTCGTCCGCAATTGCACAGGCAAAACCCTCGGTTTCTCCGAAGAGGTCCCCGAATCGTAACCAGTTCACCGACGCGAGCAGGTCCACATCGGGTCCCGTGAGGGCCTTGTAGAACCGCCCGTGTAGCACCTTACTCTCCCATGCCGCCTTGCGATCCGCAGTACTTAGTACCACAGGTTTGCGCCAGTTCTCGTTTGCCAAGGAGAGCGGCGTGAGGTTCCTGTCTACTGCCACCACATCACGATGCATCCCACAGTCGTTGTTAAGGAAATAATTCCTGAGATTGTACACCTCGCGGTTGTGGAGATCCTTGGCGTTTAGGAAGCCTCGGCCTCCACATTTCCGTGGGATGTACAATCTCATAACTGACGAGCGTGGGTGTAGCATGCGATGCGCGGTGAGCAGTGATCGGACCCTCCGATCCAGGGCATCCAGCTCGGTCTGAGTCCACCTTAGTATGCCAAAGGAGTATGTGAGCAGGGGCATTACCCAGGCGTTGAAGGCGCGCACTTTGTTGCCTCCTGACAAAAGACTGTTAAGGACTTTTGTGAGCCGACTGAAAAAGCGCTCCTTCACCGACCGTCTAATACCCTCGTCCTCAATACCCAACGACTGTGACATACCAAGGTATTTATAGGTTTCTGACTCAGAGATAGATCTGAAAGACATTGTCTCAGAAGGTTGTAAATTTGTTGAATTTACAACCCTCCCCCGCTGTACATGCATAACCGCACATTTATCGACACCAAACTCCATGTTGATGGCACTACTGAAGACGTCGGTGGTTTTCAGTAGCTCCAACAAGTCTCGGCTATTTGGTGCAAATAATTTGAGGTCATCCATGTACAGAAGGTGAGAAATGACTTCACCCCCACTCCGGAGCCGGCAACCTAGTCCCAAATCCTTCAGCAGGGTGCTGAGGGGATTCAAAGCTAGGCAGAACCACAGGGGACTCAGACTGTCGCCCTGAAAGATTCCTCGCTCAATCCTTATAAAATCCTGCGGGCCAGGGCGGTCATCTCCGCCTCCTGGTTGACGAAGGACTGTGGTCCACTGCCTCATACACGCGCTTAGGAAGGCTCTCAAAGCTGCATCAACTTTATAAAGCTCTAAGACCCTCCCCAGCCATGAATGAGGCACCGAATCATAGGCCTTCTTATAGTCAATCCAAGCGACTGAGAAGGCACCCCTGTTCCGCCGGACTTGTTGGCAGATGGTCATGTCTATGAGGAGGAGCTCTTTAGTACCACGGGACCCAACCCTACATCCATTTTGAGCGGAAGCCAGAATATTGTTTGCGACAATGTGCGCGTTGATTTTTGCTCTCAAAATGGATGTAAGGAGCTTGTATAGTGTAGGCAAGCATGTGATGGGTCTGTAGTTCTTCGCTTCCGTGGTACTACCGGACTTATAGAGCAGGAAGGTGACACCAGTTGTTAAGGAAGGTGGGAGAGAACCAAGCTCGAGGGCTTGTTGAAATTGTGCTGCCAAGCGCGAGTGCGAGCATCGGAACCACTTTAGCCAGAAGTTGTGCAATCCATCCGGCCCAGGACTTTTCCAGTTCTGGGCCGTGCGGATGGCACAACTCACGTCATCGGGGCTGATGGTGACTGCCCCCATGGATTCGATGGACTCGCACTCACGCTCGACAACACTCATCCAACCCCCCTCGGTGTGTCCGACAGGCACCGACCAGATGCTACGCCAGAAGTCAGTCATGGCAGTAGCATCCGGTGGCTGCGTGTCGGACGCACGAAGGTTGGTTTCCTCCCACTTTCGGTATACCTTCCTTTGGTCACTTTGAAAACGGCGATTCTGCTGGAATCGATCCACACGCTCTCTGTAGCGGCGAATACGGTTTGCCCATGCATAGACTTTCTGCTTTAGAAAGTCGATGCGCTCTGTGACATTGGCCATGTAGTCGCGGGGCCTGATATCCGTCCCCGCGAACGCCTGGTTCACAAAGCGCATTACTCGGGGGCGATTGTTGCCCCCCCTGAAGCAGATCAGCTTTGCGATGAGAGTCCTAAACGAGCTGATACGTCGCTCAATCCGCGCTTGCCATGCAGGGACACCTCCGACGGTCCTAGGTGCACGTTCAGCGTCCGGAAACTTGACTCGAGCAACACGGCACGCCGCGATGGCTCCGCAGTACATGATTGAGTGCGTATCATCTAAATCTTTACTAGTCCGTAAATGTGGCTCTAGTAAAGCGTTTAGGGCTCCCATTAGCGCTAGATTGCGTCTATTCATAGGCAGACGTGGTAATCGGGGCCTAGAGTTGGTTGTGGCACGATACTGCGTAATCGCCTCTTCCAAAGTCCTCCTCAGTTGCTCATTAGCAGTTGTACTCACATTCTGACTCGCGAAATCCCCCTCATCGGTGCAAAAATCAACCCGTGGCGCCCCCGGTGCCAGGTCGGGTGCGGGCACCGGATCCGGCGACATGGCGGGCAGATCTCGCACCGAGGTGGAGTCCGCGCGAGCAGAGAGAGCCTCCTGGCGAAGCCGATCAAGTGTCGCGTCATCCAGGCGCTTTAGCCTCTGAATGACGCGCACCTGATCCGATAATCGCTGCTCCGACACGGTGATGGTAGGTTCAAGAGCCTGAAACAGAGGCAGTATTCTTGAACGATAGGCGGATAGCTGTGTTCCCCCCTCTGTAGCCCCATAATAGGCGCGCATGACATTCTCGTTCATTTCTCGAGTCCATCGCATGCGTCGCACTATACCACCGGCAGCGGGAGCCGTGGGCGGGGCAGGATGTCCCGCAGGCCCCAAGCGTGCCGGCAGCGGTGGCCGCCCTCGTCGCGCAGGTGGTCGTGGCGGCGGCGGCGGCGGCCCGCTCTCGTCACTGGACCCGTCTGTGTCAGGCGCCGTTGCGAACTCGTCGCCTGACGACGGTGTGGACGAGGAACTGGACGAGGCGGGCGGGGGTGGTGGGCGTGCGTTGTTGGTTGACTCCGCTGCACGTCTTTGACTCCTCGTAATCATTGTTTCATACGTTTTTTACCGTTTGCTGTAATATTGTGTTGACCGTTTTGTCAAACAAATGTCATGTCCGTGGCGTGTGAATATAATTTGAGTCACACGTATTTATAGTGGATATTTTATGTTTTCACATATTTAGCCAGGTCAAAGGTTCATTTGATGGCAAAATACACAATAGTTTTAACAATAAAAACGTATAAAAATATAATTATAGCAAATAAAATTTACGAGACGTCTGTCATTGTCAGAGCGGTTTTTTTTTTTTTTTTTTTTTTTTTTTATTATTATTTGTTAATTATTATTATTATTTACTATTCTGATATTATTTTATGCTTATCTAATGAATTTTGATTATATTGAATTTAAAATGTCCTGAATTATGTGTTAGGTATTTATGTATTTTAATATTTGCATGCCTGTATGTGGGCCGAATACACTGAACAAAGAAAAACTGTATTACCAACTAATCAAAAACTGTATTCTGGCAAATAAATGATTTGATTGATTGATTGATTGATTGATTGATTGATTGACATTTTCGGTGATTTCATCTCATTTCCGGAATTATCTGACATAGGTACGAAATTACCCGAATATACCCCATTCAGTTGTTTGGCTGTATGTACTTCTTTCCCGCAAAGTTAGCGTTTAATTAAGCCAGTGCCAATAAAACAAGACATGTTGTCTCGTTTCCCCCAACTTACACATTGTTATTGGCTAACACCGTCCCCGGTGTAATGGTCCAGAAACTTCTGACTTCTGTATTGCCCAGGCCAGAGACGAGTTTATAATAAAGATCGTTAATCATACAAATTCATCTCCTAAACATTTGGCTACACCGTAGCTAGTACGAAAGATAAATTGGCAACCGCGCGAAGAAATTGATGCACTTCGCTTGTTTTAGTGTCACATTCAGACAAAGCGAGTCCTTTTTTTGTCATTTAGCTATGTGGCTCAAAAAAATACAGTCAACGTCAATCCATAATGCTTTGATCACACGTACCGAGTAAACGGGCGAGACAGTGAAACGAAGTATGGAATTTTTACTCGGCCGAGTAACAATTTCATACTTCGTTTCACTGTCTCGCCCGTTTACTCGTTACGTGTGATCAAAGCCAAAGCATAACGGTTCGGTCACACTGTCGCGGATCCGCGCGCCTCTCTGCAGGTGTGCAAACGGGCAACGCTATAATATGTGCATAGCGCCATCTCTCTATACAGTGTTGAGGCGATCTGGGGGCCTAGTTAATCGACAATCGTAAATTGACAAATACCAAACGTAAAGAAAACATGTATCGGGTGCTACGAGAAGTCATGTGACTATTTCCATACATTAAGTTTCGATGGGCGTTTTCTATCAACGATTGTTATCTTGGCTAGGCCTCCTTCCTAGGGCTCAGCCTGTGTCGTCCGCGAATAAATCGTTAAACTGTAAACTAGGAGTCGACAGTCTGTATTTCACCTAGTCTCTGGCCACGGGCAAGTTTACTTGGTTAACGCCGCATTGCGACTTGGTTTATTAGACAAGACGATCGGCCATCTTTGTAGTTCTTAAAAGTTGGTATGTCTGATAGGGATATAGTTTGGGAGGATGTAAGTAGGTTTTGTTTGTCTTATTTTTTTGGCACGTCCGTGGCAAACGAGCAGGCCACCACCTCATAGTAATCGGTTACCGTAGCCCATGTAACCCCCTGCAGGAGGGAATTGTTCTACAGCTGAACGTCAGCGTGATAAACATATCGATTGTGAAAAGGTATGGACTATATATTATTTCATGAAGTATACAATGTATTGATTTAAATGACATTGCGTACGGGTAAATTTGAATTTTCTCGCACAATCGCCATCAGATATATGAGAGCGACCAAGGTGCTCACAAATATCTGAAAACGCCTCTATTATCAGGGCGTTAGAGTGCCGCACTCTAACGCCCTGACAATAGAGGCGTGTTCAGATATTGTGAACATCTTGGCCGCTCCGATATATCTGATGGCGATTGTGCGAGAAAATTCAAATTTACCCGTAATTTACGTGACTGTACATAGTACGATCAAATTCTCTATCGATTAACTAAAATGAAAATGCAGCGTAGAGTATTTGGCTGGCTTCTGTAGGTATTTTTATCGAAAGCTTATCATTATTTTTTATGCTTCGAACATGATTTTCGCAAGAGATTCTGCAGGTAGTTCAACCAATGTCGTTTGCATAAAGAACCTCGACATGTAAGCTTTAAGATTACGTCGAAGATATTTCACTTAAGCATTTATGATGTAAGCTTGTAATATGACCGTGCATGGCTCTTCGTACAGAGTAAACTTACATAAAAGTAGCCTACCTATAAATAAAAAAGCTTGCGAGGTCCAGCAAAATATTGGCATTGAGTTTGAGAATTGAACATCCTACGTGAAAAGCTTTAGAAATTTACTTGGTACCACTGAACACAATTGGGTAAAAAAACGGAGATAATTCGGAGATAAATAACTTCAGTTGAAATAGGAATGTTGCCTGCATTTAAAATAAATTGTTTCACACCATGCACGAAATAAAGCAACCTAATTATACCACATACCTTTGCACATACCAAATTATTAGAAAAACATAGCAGTCATTTTTAGACACAATTTCTATTAATTAATCGGATAGAATTAAGAAAAATAGATGATTTGACCGTGACGTCGCTTGTGCAGTTTTCATATACATTTCATATCCCTACCCTATTGAGATAGATTACTGTCTTCAGTCATAAGTACTGTGGCATTATCGTGTTGCTCACCGTTGCAGATTCGGAGAATTTACTGGCCATGAGATATTATCCTTACATGATACTTTGCGGCGTTATTTAGCTTCTTTTTGCGAAATATTTTTGGACATTGGTTATTATTCGGACATTGAACCGCCATCATTCATTATCTTCAAAAACTCCAAAATAAATGTATGGGAAACACTCGGAGTAATAATCCAATATGGAGTGGTGACACGCACTAATTTCTATGTGAAAAATTCTGCCGTTTTCGGCGCGGGGGGCGAGGAACGCACACAAACAATGTAAACACTAATGCATTTTTTGCATGCGTCGCTACACACGCACACGACAAAATTATCAAACACTAGCATAAACTATATTCACACAAATACAAGAACTAACACAGACAACCCTGTCCGTGAACGACATGATGTCAGTTTTAAGTAAACGTAGAAGTGCGAGGGACTTGTCGATAATATTGTCGATATTTTATTGACTGAATTATAACTGTCTGCTTTAGTCAATTATAACCATCAAAAACATTACCTACATGTAAAAAGGTGCAAGTATCGCAACGCTTCTACTACAAAAAAGTTTTGAGATGTGATGCTAATGTGAAACCAAGTCGGTTATATTAATCAGTGCCAGGGGGTGTTAAAACCGTATCAATAAGATATCTTTAATTTGTAATACGTATAATGACTTGGCCATCGCACGGCTGCATAATGACATAAGGATCATCGTCACCTATTAAAAATAATTCTAATTGAACATAACGCTAGCACTAATTGCAGTTTGAGCATTACACGTATTTACGAGTACGGTACGAGTAAAGCATTATGTGCGATTGCCAAGTCAGTAGGTATATGTATTACAAATTAAATATATCTTATTGATACGGTTTTAACACCCCCTGGCACTGATTAAAATAACCGACTTGGTTTCACATTAGCATTACATGTCAAAACTTTTTTGTAGTAGAAGCGTTGCGACTGTTGCGAGACTTGCACCTTTTTACATGTAATGTTTTTGATGGGATCTCATCTCTTTTTGTAGACAGTCCTTCTTTTCGGGTACTCATACCCATACTATGTATACACATATCATAACTAAACACATCTTTATTCGTACTCACATCGTACATACATCGTAGTGTACCTTTACTTTACCTACTATTTGTAGGAACTGCAACAGTAACTCTGTAATAGCATATATTTATAATGGAATTACAAACTTACTTATGCAGTTCTTAGATCTTTAAAACGTGACTGATCTTGCAATATTTTTAGGTTTTGGATGGCTTGATAAGCTGAAAACTACTTATGTTTAAAATTTATTGCATCTTTTGGAAATCTAAAAAAATAAATTAAAATAACAATATATTTTTCACCTCAGCAGCTCGAACAAGGGTACTTTGCTACTTAAAAACAGTGAGCAAAATCGCATTTTGCTCACTGAGTGAGACAAAATGACATTCAAGTGACCTTAATATTCAAATGTCATTTCAACATGCGGGGTTTAATACAAGTTCGAAATACTTGGATTTTATTATCTCTGTCCCTTTCACGTCGTTAGCAAAAAGAAAGAGACAAAAAATTTTTCAAACGACATTCAACGGTATATTGACGGTTTATAATAGACCCCCGAAAACCGTCAGAACGCATCGTTCCAAAACACATACAAGTATGAATTCTTAATATGTAATTAATGAAAATAAAGTTTCAGATTTGATAAAAACTGATAAAAACACTATATTTTACGTAATTTATTGTACGATTAAAATAATGAACTCAAAAAATACACAGTATATCACGTAAAATAAATAATTATACTTTTAAGAATCTCTACAATAGTTTACAAATAGTAAGTATCCGTAATTCGGACCGTATCTTACAATGTTTTTTTTTACAAAAAAAAAAGTTGCCGATTCAAATGTCAATCAAATATTTACTATAGAATCTTTCGCTTGCACGGGACTCAAAATAAGCACTCGAAGAAATATCAAACTTTGATCTCTTGTTGTACAAATAACTATATAATGTTCATATAGATTTTATCGATATTGGTTTTTATGGTGTCCCATCACTAACTATGGTAGAGTGATACCAGAGTAATAAATTAAAAGTGCCTATTTATGGAAAATGACGACAGTAAATACCTTAAAATAAATAAAATACAATACAAATATTGGACATGTCAAATAAAAAAAAACGATAGAAACTAAGAGAAAAATTAATTTTCAAACAGTAGTAGGTGCGTTAGTTTTCGTCCAGCTCTAGTTTTCGTCCACTTGACGAAATTGAATATAAATCTACATTGCTGCACAAATTTGTACTTAATACAATCCTTAATGTCGAGACAATATATCTATCTACATAAAAAATGTATTTGGCAAGTAGTAAATTAAATATCAAATATGTTATTTGCTAATCTGTCATGTGGACGAAAACTAGAGCATGGACGGAAACTAGCACAATGACCCTATATCGGTAATATCACGTTATTTATGATTTATACTATTTATTTGATTGAATGGATTATATTGATATAAAAATAAGGTGTTATAGAAAAATAATGTGTTATATAAATTATATAATAATAAGGAACGCAAATTAGAAGTTAGGTAAAGTCTTCTTTAAATATTACCCTAAATTAGATCTAGTACCATGAAGTGTTATCACTTTCAGATTGACAATGTTTTTTAGTTTTTTGCTAAATTAGTGCACTATTTGATAATATTTACATGTAATAGTACTTAAATATGAAAAGAAACGTGTCCTTTAAGTACGCTAGATGTTTCCGATCGGTTTTTACAGGAGGAAACGCTACAATTCGGCATTTTCTGCTCCTAACATTCCGCTTAGACTGACGTTTGCTGATTGGCGTATGACGTATGGCAACTAGTTTTATATAACCTCCTTGACCGGCGGCCGCCGACTTTTGGCACAGGCCTGTTAATGGCGGTTCCTGTTGGTTTATTATTCCGAGGGGAAACATGATGATAATTTCTGAAGAAACATAGCATAAACCTCTGAATTACGAGTACATTATGAATTTACGACAGTAATATCAATATATTATTCTAAATATATATACGTACTTACCTAACTTAATATAAAAACTTTGATTTAGTAGATTTTTAGCTAACAACGCTTATTTTTGTTAAAAATACGCCAACGATCCAAAAATAATACCGGCCGTTAGTGTTTTATTTACTACTTACACCAAAACCCAACATCATTACCACTTTTTTTGCCAAAAGATTTGCTGCCATCTTTAAAACCCATACCAAAAACATATCGTTTCGTAAAAGCCGTTCCACACATCCCATCCATCCCCATCCCCTGTTACGATTATGTCTGATTACGGCCTGAATATTCGCAATTGCTATATATTTCTTTCCAAAGCCCCGACTTACTAGAGGAGGAGTAAAGTTATCTGGCATCTCATCGATGCTCGGGCCCTTAGGGGCATGAAACACTGCGTCCGATTCACATGTCACTCCGAAGTTAGAGCGAGACAATGCTATGCGGACATTATAGCGACATCTCGCTAGCACTTCGACGTGCCAATCGGCCAATCGCTTTTTCGCGAAGGAAAACATCGCCAGGAAGCATTGACATATAATATATCTCAGTACTAGCCTTACGGGCAATAAGAATTTAACATAAATGGGACAGTACAGCGGTGTGAAAACGCTGCAACGCGATTGGTTGATGAGTTCGCATCACCCGCGCGTGGCCGCGCGATTGGTTGCAACTAGTTGCGTTAGACTACACGATTGGCTCGAATTCGTGAGTGACACCGCTGAACTAGTACCATTTTTAGTGCACGTAAGCCCAGTCCTGAGATATAAGTCAATGCCAGGAAATCTTTAATAATAAGGTTTAGTTTTCTCTCTAGGTTGAAAAGTTCTGGTTAGTTACAGATCGTAACGTCACACCTATTGGTTCTCTCGAGAATTCTAAAGCGGTCAAATAAGCATACGACGTGACGTGACGTCACTTTCATTGGTTCATCCTAGAATGAATACCACGGTCACAGAAGCATTGAGAATACACCCCCCGGTCCGACTGTGAACTGCATCGGTCGTCGAGTCTCACGGAGGTCGTGACCATTCCGTCTCGTTGTATTAATACTGGACTGCGCTTTTATTTAATGGCGTTATAGGCCAAGGAAAGCTGTGGTAACATCTCACAGATAAAATAACAGTTGATTACCAGCAAAACTGTTGAATTAACAGTCACCTTGTTGAATTAAAAGAGCTTACTCCCATAAGTAGGTATCTATAATGATCCTTGTCACTAGAAAAATATCCTAAATTTCGTAAATAAGTATTTATAGTGAAGGTAAATTGTACATGTAAAATTTATAACCCTCCACTCTACTGCGTGTCAATTATGAAATCCAACTTAATAACTTCAAACGTCATAAAATCACGTTAATCGATTTACGATGACGGTTTAATTGCGACTTGTCCCCAAAACGACTGGAACGACAATTTAATTCAAGAGGGGAGATCGTTCCAAGTTACGATATTAGTACCATTACGGGAATGGGGTTGGATTCCGGATATCGCATAAAACTAGTGAAGTTGTAGATATGTTTGGTTATATGTGACGTTATCTATGAAAAGGGACCTTATTGTCGATGGCGCTTACGCCATTATTAACGATGCTCCGATATAAATACAATGCCGCGCGACGCCTGTGCGGCGTAAGCGCCATCGACAATAAGGTCCCTTTTCATAGGATAATGCCCCATATGGGATTGAAGTAACACGCATATAGCAGTGATTCACTGCCAGTGAATGTAGTTTGCTGCTGACAAATAAAGAACTGGCTTCTGCGCGACTTTGCTTGCGTTGATTGATGATGATGATGGTTGTTGGAATCTAACGTATGTCCTTCCGCGCCTCAATTTATCTCCATACCAAATTTCACGTAAATCGGTTCAGCTGCTTAACAGATACTTACAGCAGACATATATATACTTTTGCATGTGTAATATTAGCAGGGATATTAATTTCGGTGCCATAAGGTTACGTCCCTAAAAATAATTGTTTATAGACTATCACCAGAACTGGTAGCGGATGTATTTTGTATACCTAAGGTTTTGACATCCGCTCAGCATTATATCGCCATCTAAGAAGGTCAAAATAACCTCAAAGCATCTATGACAATCTAAAACAATTACGAGAATCGAAAATTTGTGTAGCAACAAGTCTATCTCATCTACTGAATTCTGTTGCTACTTAATTGTCGAAATAATACATACTTCCACCATTTACCTACACTCCCTAAAACAACTTAAACATAGGTATGCCTAGGCTTCTATTCCTTATTAACAGTTTCCCATACGAATACTACTTCGCCAAAGAACACGAACAGGTCTGAATCCAACAAGATGGAAGCAGTTACCATTCCAGTATACTTTCATTTGCACTCCTTGGTCCATTGACGACGCATTGAGTGAATTTATTTGAGATTTTACTACCTTTGTCGTAGAAACAACCATAAAAACCAAGTACAAGTGCCGTAATGCGTATTTTTAGGTATCGCAAATTTGGATTAAGATGTCAACGTGATCGTGAAATAGTATTATGTGTCCCCGAAAAAGACGACGAAGATTGTAAATGTTCTGAAGTGAAGACATTATTTTGTAGCCGAAATTCGCAATGGAAAAGTTGAGAAGTTTTTCAAGACGCAAAAAATTTGCTTGATGGATGTACATTCTTGTTTTTCTGGAATGATTTCAAATGATAAAGAAGGCATTTTCAAGGTCTACATTAAAGGGCTTTGCAAAGAAACGTAAGTAAAATTAAAATTGTGTACCTATACCTACCAAATAATCTTTAGGTAAAAAAAAAACTACTTCAAAGGAAGTAATACTGAACCACCTTTAAAGTATGACTTACTAAACTAAAAAGAACCATCAAAATCAATTCGTAATTGGCAGATAAATCGCATAGTAAACACAAAAACGTTCACTCGAATTGAGAATCTCCTCCTTTTCTTGAAGTCGTATAAATGAAAATTTGTATGAAATTTTGTTCTAAAATCACATCAAGTGTAATTCAGTCCATTCAACGAAAGTAAGGGTCGTTATGTCGTTAAGCACAAAGGTTCTATTTCAAGGGGTATTTTTGCGCGTTATGAACCAGGTACGATACACGTGTGCTACCGATAAACTGGATCAATAAAGCCTATAACGTCCCACATGTAAAGGAGTTGGTTTTTATGGACGCAGCATTGATTGACAAGGTTAGAACAGTTTGGTAGTAAAACGCTGGCTTGTTTAAAAAGCAACGCGTGTGTCGTTTTGACCTAGCCTATAAATGAATTGGTAAAACTGATACAACTATAATACAGTATGCTGATGCTAGTTAGTCTTATGAAGGTCATAACACTTTTCAAAAATCGGTGATAGTGATGATTTTATCATGGATCTCGTCAAAAATTTGCTAAAGATACGACATGGATCGGATATAATAATATGTTAGTTTCAAAACTGATCATTTTGTTTGAAAAAACGTGACTTTGAACAATGACATTTCCGATACATCTCGTATCTTTAGCAAATTTTTGACAAGTTCAAATCAGGCCGACAGTCTTGCGGTAAAAATCCCTTTGGAAAGTATCATCATCATATTTGGGAAAATTTGGGAAAATATTAAGAAAGCCGTGACCGACGGTATCGTTTAACAATATCATGTCGTGCGTTTGTTTCAAATCAACCAGCTGACATTCTCTACACAGATACTTACGCAGTTGAAGCGTGTAAATCGAACGAAGCAGGGAAAGGGAGCTCCACTCGACAGTAAAAAGTAGCATGACGCTTACAACGCCTCTGGTTGATACCTCTATTCAGAATGAAGGTACTGAAGTGTATATATTCCGTACGTGACACGGTGTGCCGTAAACTTGAGTTGATGGCAAGGCTTAGGATCGATCAGCCTAAATGCCTTGGACTACGATTTGTTTTTTTGGAGTAAAGAACACAATGTCTTATGTAGGTTAAGTAAAGATTGGATTGGGCTTAAGTTAGTTTTATCGCGGAAGACGGTTATAAACCGTTTTTAAGTATCTTTTTACTTAGCTGTTTTCTTTGCAAATCTCATAAGCTTGATTCAGGACCTGAAATTAGAGATAGTTTAGAGTAATTTTTCTAGAATTTACTATTTTCACAGAAATATAATTATAGTTCCTGCACAACTCGTGAATTTAAGCATGTGTCATTTAGACGGTGAAATACATTACGGACGGGTCGGCTGAATTAGATGTAGCCTCAATAATCCGAAATATAGCCACAATAATCCGTGTAAATTAAATAAATAAATAAAAAACTAAATAAATAAATAAAAATAAAATCGCTATCGCTATAAATTAGTGCCACTTTAACATAAAGCATTAGTAACCAAGGGGTCATTTCACATCTGATTTCTTTAACAGTGTCGTTAAAAACCAAACATTGTTTTAGATTTCACTGTTATTTGGCCATTTATAAACCGTATTGCAACGATATAAGATCTACCGATATTCAGTTAAGAATATTGCTTTCAGTACAGAACGAACTAGAAAACATAAGCTGAACATACATTTTGTCCAGCGGAATAGAACAAATACGAATCGCGCGCTTGAAGTAACTTAGTACTAGCAACAGCACTCTTAGCCTACCATATGTGGACCTTATTGTCTTTCCAATAAGGTTTACGAGTTGTCGAGTAGATAACAGTAACAGTACTAAAGCGGCCGGATAATAAGGTTCACCCGCTTGAAATACTAGTGTGCGGATAAACGTCAAATGTACATTGTACAGTGACTTGTCCGTGTGTTATGTGTTCTACGCCAGTGATCCGCGGCATTTGAGGTGGCATTCCAAAAGCTTTTCGAGCTTCGGCCTATATTTGTGTTTGATATTTGAACGTCGGTCACGGGTGCCCCTGGCTGCTCTCTTTAATTTTGTCCACAATGCCAATGTAGTTCAAAATTGTCAAGTGTCACATGCTGAAGGTACCTATCACAAAATGTATGGCGCAGTGCAATGTGGCCTACTAGCCTAGTTGGTTGTGACCCTGCTTACGAAGCTGCACATTATGATACAAGTGCGAAAAGTAAATATATCTATTTACTATAATTAGTACAAATATCGTCGTCTAGTTCCCACTACGCAAGCCTTAATTGAGTTTACTGCGGGACTAGGTCGACTTTTGTAAGATAGTCCATTTGGTATTTATTTATTTTAAACAACAATTTAAGCATACCATGCATAGCATGATTTCAGTCTATTGTTGTCTTCAGGTCACTTTACATTGGTCAATCTAAAAACTTGGCTCCCTTGCACAACAAAAGAGGATGCACGATTAGCAAAACAACTGCGTCCCGGTTGGTGTCAATCTCGTATCTCGCCTCATCAGCTTTTTGGCAGCGGCCGTGATACCGGCGATACTTTCGTCTTAGCTTAGCGAATATCCTGCCAACAACCATAGTCACTTGCTTCTTAATTTTGTCAACATCATGCCAAAATCTTTCTTAGTTAACTTTTGTTTCTTTTTCACAGGGAAGGACTGTAAAAATTTCCTCTTCATTATCTTGTATTAAATTGTTGCTTTTTGCAATATAAGCACTTATAAGGTTATTGTTAAGCATGTAATTTAATTTACTAAGCAACCATAATTTCAAAATTGTCTCTAAATTCTTAACAAGGTTATGTAGGTTGAAGAAGATAATAAATTACCCAAATAGAAAAGAGAGATAATAATTTGCTAGTTGATGATATTCTCAAATGGCAGATTAACATTTTCCTGAAACGCTTAAAAACCTTTTTATAACGACGCGGGTGAAATAGAATTTCTCTATGAAAGCGAGGTAAAATGTGAATTTTAGAGTTCCCAGTAGGTACGTCATTAACATAAGCGTTGTATTTTTTACGCTGCAACGTCTCCGTCATACTTTAGAAAATATTATGACATAATCCTTTTTAAACGTTAAAAATGTATGCGATTCGGTGCAAAGGAATGAAAAAGTTTGCGAAATAACGTCGGGAATGAGCAAGCGCTTCTTATTCAAATGCAATTCCACGAAATGTCGCAAGACGTGTTAGAAAAATCCTCTTTGCGGATTCAATACGTTCCAGTTTTCAATTTCAAATTACACGGTGCCGTTCGAGTATACGTAAATCGTCGATCCGAAACGAAATCGAATTTTTAATAGAACACTATCGGCTCGTCCAATAAATCTCCTCAAATCCCGAGATCTGGCGACAGTGGCGACATCTGGCGACTGGAGCGGATCCAAGACCAACCAATTGGTACACGATACGTGGAATCGGATAAATTATGTATAAGCGCTCCTTGAGCGTACGTCGGGAAATCGGAAGTCGCGTTTGCGAATTTGTGACTATCTTGCGATACATAAATATAGTTTTATTAGATTCTTATTAGCATTAGAAGGATTCCTTCAGCAGAGCTTATTTCTGATTGATCCTTTTTCAAGCAGACTATTAATACAGATATCGTAAACTTACGTTTGTGTAACATATAATAAAAGATTAGTACCGAAGTCATATTTACGAATTTGCGACGAAGTCATCTTCAAACCCATATTTACATTACATTTCTTTATCGTCTCGAGTATTTATTAATCAGAAAATTTCTAAGAAATAAGCCAACGTCGAGAAGATTACAAATTTGTATATAGTATTTAGAAATCACTTACGAAAGCATACTAAGTGAAACGTCTTGAAAGAAAAGCCGGTGGTCAATCAAATTTACGGTGAAATTGGATCGCATCATAAAAAATGTATTTGCAGACATATAAATCTTAGCATTTTCCTATGTCAAAGCTAATAGACTGATGGAGCTCCGTGTAAAAAGAGAGGCACACGACTCGTCTCGTCGTGATTTATCTACCGATAGACAAAATTTATTACCGGCGTTCAATTTGCTAAATTTTGAACAAGGAAATAGAAATCTTATGAAAATTACAAGGATATTAGATTACGCCGTGAAATCATGAGGGGTGCTTTATTGGCTTCTAAAACAGGAAATGACAGGGAAAATCTGTTTTTCGTGTTTCTCTGAATGATTTAGGATTCAGGATAAGGAAGAAGTGAACATGTACGAAAATGGAACAACTTACCTGTAGCTGAGTTATCATCCATCATTTATGTATGGCGAGGGAAGTATAAGAATAGATTCCTTTCTGCCACTTATCGTTAGTAAGCTTTTGTGATGTTGTTTCTGTTTGATTAACGAGGTAAGGTAAAGGAGTATTAAGTCTTCTTATTTAAGAAGACTTAATACTCCTAATAATGAAAATGAATTTTCTTAAGATCATTAATTATTAGGAAGGTACAATGATACAAAAGATACAATGAAGTTGATTAAAATTACCTTTTGATACCAGTATTGGACAAAAATTAATCCCCTGAATTTTAAATTTCACTGAAGAATTTCCACCTGGCTCTTCTTCTCTCTAAAATAATCTAACGTATTTATCTGACTTTACTCGTTTTTCGTCTTCGATTATAGTATTTCTTTTTGTTTTAGTTTCAGTACTCTTAACTACTTATTAACAATCGTTAATTTATTGTTTGATTCGTATTTTGTAACAAAAACTAATTAAACCCTGCAACATTACAGCACCTGTCGAAATAACTCGTAAATAGCAAAATCATAACGAATTTATCACGAACAATCGTTTCGCAAAAATGAAGACAATTTCTCGCCAACGTTCGCCTAATAGGATTTTCTTCGAATTTTTGTTCTTTCCCCCCAGTACTTCGTACGTAATATTTAGGTCAGTATGAATAGCACGTACGGTACCGAAGTTGCTCAAATGAAATAAAACGGAATGCCGTTCAATTCGTTTTCCCTTCGACGTTCTAGTTAATGCAAAAGGCGATTTCAGAAAATTTGTTTACGGATTTCAATTCAATTTGCAGTAGTCGGTACCTAGTTGCTCTAACTTGGTTCAGTGGTAACATTTTGTATATTACAGTTGCACTTTACGTTGTATAAAGGAAAAATTGGGGTATCATTGAAACGAAAATTCCAATTACATGTGTGTTGTTTTTTTATAATAGTTTAATTGGTTTAATTTAAGGTAAGCCAATCATTTGACCCCAATCTTACCTGATGGTAAGTGCCGATGCGATCTAGTTAGGAGCATGCTTACCTAAAAGATTTCTGATGTCTATTCACTTTCGATTTGAAAAGATCCAATTATAGTTTTGATTAAATCATAAATGTAGGTATATTTGTTTGTCTGGTCAGTAAATCATAAATGTTGCTATATTTGCCCTGAAAACATATAGGTACATTTTTCTTTCCTCGTATAAAATGAAAGCCTTGAGCGCTTTCATTAAAACAAATGCGGTTTTGCTACACATTTGAAAATCTACATAACTTTCTCATAAGCAAGGCTTTCTTTCAATTTTTATGAGAAATTTCTCATTGTAACGCCTCGGAATGACGCCCAAGTGTCAAGTGTGAGCGATAATAATTAATTTTATTTCGTAGTCGCAGTTAGTATTTTTTGTTTGAGCTTTAGTGCTGACATATTTACACATTACCTTTTCCTTTATTTATTTGTTTCTTGTATTATTGTTATCCAAGCCATTTGAATTATTTTATCAGTAGGACGTGTGTAACCTCAACTGTTTACTCATCGCAAACTATTATAAGCAAATACTCAGTTATTTGTGCGGATTGAATGAATTCTCTACCTACTCTTCTCTCTTCTTCAAATTCCTCCTGGTAATTTGCTAGACTAGCTTTATCTCTGGCCTTGACTTGGGATTCCAATAATGTTCTCGGTTCAAATCCGTCGCGGCGCTACAAGTCAAATCTATTTGCTTTTCGGCCTGGCCACGACATTACGCAACTGGTTTCAGCTAAGGCGACAACCATAGCTTGGAGCGAGACACAGCGATCGGGCCTTTCGTTCCCTATGGTCGTCGCCTTAGCCGAAGCCAGTCGCGCAATGTCGTGGCCAGGCCGTTAGCGATTCGCTCACATTTCGTCCCTTGTCCGTGACGCGGAGATTTCAACGTGCTCGGTTCATATCCGTCGCTCCGCTGCAATAAATCAAGCGGCGCCGACCAAGCACTTCCGACCCCCAATCGGACTCTTATATTGGGGGGACCATTTATTCCAAGTTCCGACGAGGATGATTCATAATTGCGGACATGTGTGGACAAATTGCGATTGGGGTTTAACCTCTAGCTGCCCACCGTGCAAGAAAAATGACAGTCAGATTTGAATCAACGATATTAGGAAATTAGGAAATAGAATTGAATTTGTTTCGTTTTAAAAATCGAACGAAACTAAACAAAAGCAACCCTATTTTAATAATGATTAAAATTTAATTGGAGGTAATTTGTACTATTATTAGGAACGTGGGACGCTAGGGTTGAAATCCTGCTGATAAAACCTGGTAATGTTAACGAACTATACTCGTAAAGTGAGCCGATCTTGTTGAAACTTTTTCAAGAGATCAGCTCACTTTATATTTCATCAACCTTATCTCCTTTTGGCAACTTGATATCGTAAACACTAGAGTTGTTATAAAATCCATGGCAATGTGACCTTCTGTAGGCTCGTACTTCTTTACTTTTTTCCGCTTCTTTAGATTAACTTGCATTTTTGCATCCTATTCAGAGATACTGATATTTTACTTATACTTGCTCTACGATTACCTTCTGAATAAGCGCTATTAGCCTTTTAATCAGCAATCATATTGAAAAACTCGACGAGTCTATTCAATGATCTTGTAAAGGCCTCTCCACACTCGTTTCATTCCTAACTGCATTCCCGGTAGCTCGGGGCGTCTCGAGGGTGCTTTTCTCGTTACGCCCGCCCATTAGGCCGTTGCAAACCGCTTGGATTTTAGGTGTTGAATTTAATGGAAAACCTACCTTAGCTGAGACAGTATAAAGTTCAAATTTGAGCATTTTGAGTGCGTTCAAAGTTTAGACGCTTACATGTATGCACATGCAGTAAACAAGATACTCGTGCCGTGCTATGACATGACTAAGAGTTAATTGACAGTTGCGATGTTTGATAGGTATACAGACTTATTAATAAAATTATACAAAATTGTAGTAAAACATGTTCTGTCTCTTGTCACTAGTACAAATGTTGAAGTGACAGAAAAGGACAACCGAATTTAAGGCCATCAATCTTAAAATCCGGCAACACACTTTTAACGCCTCTGATATTGTAGGTGTCCATTGGCGATGGTAATTGCTTACCATCAGGTGATTCGTCTTGCTCGATTGCTATGTTATAAAAAACTACTTTGTAATAACTAAGTTTTAAAATGTACAGTTTATTAATTTGATAATTTGAATTATTATCCAACAAAACCTATTCCTTTATGTACGAGTTTCTAAAAGCAACAACATTAAATGACACGTACCTATTAATTCAAATGGAATATTTTTCCGCATTGATATTGATCGTACCTACCGTACCTACCCAGTATCGGCTTGGAAAGGATTAGTACAATCAAATTATCGGCCGCTGACCTTTTATAGACCGTTCTATTTCATTCCTGTATTGTTCTACACTATATTTTTGTATAACTAGCAATCTTATTAAATGAATAGGTTTTATAGTACTTACCTACTTTGTTATTACACGACTGCCCAAAAAAAAGAGTGTATTGTTTTCAGCGTTCATGTTTGTATGTATATATGTATGTGAGTTTCTTTATTCCACGATAACTTCAGAATGCCTTAACCGATTTAGATGTATGATATATCATTAGAATCCTTACGTCATCCCGGGTGACATAGGCTATGTGACGTCATTACAAAATCAATATGGCGGACTTAATACGCCATATTACGCAACCTTAAGAAAAAAATATCTTGCAAACCCATCGAGTAGGGCATCAAAATGAAGCGCTTTGAAAGACGATCAATAATATATACTACAATATGAGGGTTTAAGCCCAATTTTAAGAAAGTAAGAATTAACAAAATATATTAAGAAAAGCCAATCTCATAAAACCAAATATTATCCTATTGTTGGGATATTAAAAGGAAGTGGTTTGACCGCTGATCATAAAAAAATATATATTAATCATATTTTACTTGTTTTGAAACCAAGCCAATATGTTCTAAATTGCGCTAAGGGAATAGAAAAGTGTAAATAAGTTCTTTGTAGAGAGTCTGAGATTGTAGACTCCGTCTTCAGATACAACTCTGCACCGACGGAACAAAGTGTCATTATAACCGTATATTTTTATACGTATTTTTTATATAAAGCCCGAGATACACTTGTAAGTTTTACTTACGTAAGTAGGGACAAAGCTATTTGTTAGAATGAGATAATGATATTCATCTCTCATTCTGTAGTACCTATAGCTGTGTCCGTACGTAGTACGTACGTAAGTAAAACTTAAAAGACAGATGGGCTCTTCCTTAGTATGAGTGAGTATGAGTATTTTAATTACGAAGGCCGAAGGCCGAGCTTCGCGTAGGGCCAAAGGCCCGGAGCGTAAGAAAGCTGCACGCTTTCTGCAGCTTCCCCAAGTATCTTAATTGTGAAGGCCCAAGGCCGAGCTTCGCGTAGAGCCGAAGGCCTGGAGCGTAAGAAAGATGCACGCTTTCTGCAGCTTCCCCAAGTATCTTAATTGCGAAGGCCGAAGGCCGAACTTCGCGCAGAAAGATGCACGCTTTCTGCAGCTTCCCCAAGTATCTTAATTGCGAAGGCCGAAGGCCGAGCTTCGCGTAGGGCCGAAGGCCTGGAGCGTAAGAAAGATGCACGCTTTCTGCAGCTTCCCCAAGTATCTTAATTGCGAAGGCCGAAAGCCAACTAATAGGAAATAATTATGTAGTTGCAGAAATATTAAGCCATATAACACTTTTCGATACGTCTGGTTTTTGGGTCAAACCAGACCTAGTCAGGTTTTTAAGCACGTTTTATGCTAACATATCAAAGATCAACGTGATGAAATCTCCTTGAAGCAACTAAATTGTCTTAAATCATAGAAAATGTGGTTGGTTTAAATGGTCACTAAAATGTATAAAATAAAATAAATTAATTAAAAATTAAAAAACACGACTGCAGTTTAAAAGCGAACTGAAAAGCTAGAAATAATTGTTAGTTATGTTAGGTACTCAACTTAATGAATGTAAAATAGAATATAAGTGTTCAGTCAGGGTCATAAACAGCAATCGGAAAAGTTTAGGCTCATTTAGGATCGTGACTGTACCTGCATATTTTATTTCGATTGCAGTCGGGGACCTTGATATATTGAAATTTTCCCATTCACAGGTCCCCGACTGCAATCGAAATAAAATATGCAGGTACAGTCACGATCCTAAATGAGCCTAAACTTTTCCGATTGCTGTTTATGACCCTGACTGAACACTTATATTCTATTTTACATTCATTAAGTTGAGTACCTAACATAACTAACAATTATTTCTAGCTTTTCAGTTCGCTTTTAAACTGCAGTCGTGTTTTTTAATTTTTAATTAATTTATTTTATTTGAATGTTTAGTGAATGTTACATTGGTTGGTTGAACTTTAAAGAGCGTAAATATATGTAGGTAATGGAACGGAATGAACAAATATGGGAAAATCTCAACAAGAATCGTGCCAATTTACATGATAGAAGCAATTTATTGGCCAAAATAGGAATGTTTCTCAATCTTGCATGGATGTTATGAATTGAAGCACAAATTCTGAACTAAATTTAAACAAGTGGTTTTCTCATTTCTGTTTATACCTTGAAGATGTCAGACAGGTATTTTCGCAAGAAAAATTACTTGAATGCAAAAACTATGGCAAGCAGCTTTATTTAAAACATTTATAGTGAAATCCGCTTAAGACGATTCTGGGTGTAAAATGGCATATTATGCTAAAAATCGTATTTCATGTGATCGTTTTAAGCTTAACTATTAATGATCCTGACCAATCTTTTAGTCATGTCTAGACCCCGGATTCTTGTCGCGATCACGTGACAAAAGGGTGATTTGGGGAGTAAATGGAATGGTAGAACAAGATAATACTTAAATTATAAGATAACTATTATCATTGATAATAGTTAATTCTAATATATACACATATTATATATACCATTTCCTGAATGGAACAGTGGGACGAAATAATTGTATACCAAAAAAATATGACGTACTTTTTTATGTTATCTTATAATTTAAGTATTATCTTGTTCTACCATTCCATTTACTCCCCAAATCACCCTTTTGTCACGTGATCGCGACAAGAATCCGGGGTCTAGCTCATGTCTTGGCTTTTTTTCGAGAACGATTTTTTAGGTTCTATACAATACAACTGAAGTTTCAACCCACGAAAAAATAAATATTTTGAAAGGTTAAAAGTTGATAAACATAATAATCTTTAATTTAATATCATTAATTAGCAAATAATCATTTATTTACAAACAAGATATATACAGTGTATTACTAAAAGAAATTAAAAACTAGAAATGAATGAATTTGAGATTTTAATAACGCCCAATGCGAGAAGTCAGTTGGCATACCATATTCATATTCATTTTATTTGTATTAATTACACATTAATTAGGTAAATAGATGCAAGATGGATGTCAAACATAAATACATACATTAACACAAAGAAAAATACAACCATAAAATTCTAACATTGTCATAAAAATATAAAAATAATATTTAATCGTCGAGCTAATCATCCAAGAATTCAGCTACGGAATAATTTATAGGCCCTTTGGATTAGAAATGACTTTTACATACCAGCAATAAACGAAAATTCTCCAAGCGAACGAAATTCAGAAAATTCAAAACATGTTACTTTAGCTGAAAACAGAATGGCCAAGCAATTTACAATAAATCAAGAGGCTCTGGTGGCATTTTTTTGGCATTCCGCCTTACTCATTAACAGCTCACTGGCAGGCGGTGGCGCGAATCTTTTCCATGGGATTTATGGCCGGAACCGAGTGGAATAGATAATATACTGTCGTGAGGGTGACTTTTTGGAGACCGTATACTTCTCTAAGTAATTGTAATACGTTAGTTTTAGTTTGTTAGTTGCAGTTAGTTGTATTTTATAAAAAAATTGCTGAAAAAATGTTTTTGAAGAATGCAGCGGTTATTGTTATCATTTTTGGTGTCCGTACGAAACTTTGTTCACGGAGCACTTATGGGATCACTTCGGTCATGCAAATCACTTAAATGCGTTTTTTTCAAACCGTTTGAGTTAGGTAAGTACTTAAAATTAATTACCACTACTTACTTTTCTTATTTTTAGAGGAAAATGTAAGCAGTTAAGAGGGTTTTTTGTATGTAAAAACGCCTTGCAGTTATGGGCTAGAGTGTGTATTAGAAATTAAATAATTTTAATCTATAAGTTGCATTTTGATGGCATGGCACAACAAAAAAGGAATATTTTGAAGAAACGTAAAGAAAAGGTTATCTTTAGTGAAGGTAGAAAACATTGAATTAATAGGTACCTACCCATTGCTAATGATAATTGCTAATGGGCACCCCATTATATTAGACTAAAGTGACTAAAAGTAAATGGTAAAGGTTTACACCCCCCATTATGAGTATATTAGGTTAAATAAGGACACAGCAATGTTTACCTAAACTTACAATTTAATATATAAACCTACTAAAGTACGTCAATGGCCATCAATAATATGACTTTTCTATTGTCCACAGAGCCGTGAGCGGAGTGGACATAAAGGTAAGTTCCCGAAAAAACACATCGTCTTGATTCTGATCGCCGAATAAACTACCGTCGCAGACCAACCATTGTAAGTCAAAATAAAAATAAAATAAACCCAAAAAAAAATCTAAGCAAAATAAATTTTTAACATTGTAAGTCAGATAAACTATAACAAGCCTTAACTAGTGTTCGTAAGAACTCGAGTATATTTTGAGTCTAAATTTGAAGACCTCGGCTCGTTTTTATGAGACCTGCGCTAACAAAAACTTCAGAGTCTTTTAAGTCGAGTGCTTTTGAGAATTCTTTAAGCGCAATTCACGCAACCTTTTAGCCTCTGAATAAAGACTCCGTCAACAATTTTGTACTTAGATTTTATCTAAATACTAGTAGCAGTCAATACAATCAATAAGCGTACGGTGTACAAATACGTATTTAACCTATCTATCTAACGTATTTTGACTTTTTTTCTTAAAATATAGAGCGTTCTCTAAAAAAGGACTCAGATCTCTACGAAAGACTCGAGGCTCTAACAATTTTAAAAGAACTCGAGTTTCGACTTTTATGAGACTGAGAAACAGTCGAGTCTTTCGCAGAGAACTCAAAAGACTCGAGTCTTAACCAACACTAGTCTAGACTTGAAAATTATAGTAAAAGAGTATATAAAAAATAAAAGCACATTTATATCGTCGACTTTGAGTCTACCGCTCGCTAGGCCATAGAAATACGGCTCTAGATTGGACGAGACAAGAGGGAAACGCCATTAAGCATTTTCAATAAAGGGCAGGTTCATGTCAATTTTTTTTCGGCCCTTAATCGGCCGTCGGCAGTGACGGCCGATCGGCCACGAATTCAATCAATTGACCTGAACGAGGCTAACCGTTAGGGATGCAGACTTTTTTAGGGGAAATACGGGGTTGGATTTTTTAGACGATACAATGGCTTTCCATCAGAGAAGGGTCCTTTTCTGATGGAAAGGTCCTTATGCACATAAAGCAAAAGGACCCTTCTCTGACGGAAATCGGATTATATGTACGTATATATATATGCAACTGTACTCATTACTGTGAGCAACTTTTGTTATTGTATGGAGACCAGGATTTCTTTTTGTGGTTTTAGAGTTCCGTCTATAGTAAAAGTTGATTATACAAAAGAGTACAATCACGGACATGTACCTAGTATCACTTTGAAAATGACGCCTAATAAGCTATAACACAAACTAGTGCAAATCTGATAATAATATATTTAGTTTGTGCAGAATCGTGAACTTTCACGATTTGATAAGTTTTCAATTCGTTTTTTTTTGCTATACGTACTCTAAACGTAAATGAAAAAAAAAACAAGCAACAAAAACAAGCAAAACAAAACGGTCACCCATCCAAGTACTGACCCCGCCCGACGTTGCTTAACTTCGGTCAAAAATCACGTGTGTTGTATGGGAGCCCCACTTAAATCTTTATTTTATTCTGTTTTTAGTATTTGTTGTTATAGCGGCAACAGAAATACATCATCTGTGAAAATTTCAACTGTCTAGCTATCACGGTTCTTGAGATACAGCCTGGTGACAGACGGACGGACGGACGGACGGACAGCGGAGTCTTAGTAATAGGGTCCCGTTTTTACCCTTTGGGTACGGAACCCTAAAAACATACCTATCAAAAGAAACTCCATTTTACTCAATTGCTTTGCACCGCCAAATTTTGGGGAGATTATTTTAAACATCATATTTTATATTTATATCATAGTAGAGGACATGGCCACACTTCGTCATTGCAAATGCCATGCACATTATTGTCCGGGTTCCAGAGTGCCAGGTTTTTCTAATCATGACAAACTAATTGCACTCTAAGCAGCGAACCGCAGGAAATACCTAGTATAAATACTTCCCTTTTTGCCCCAACCTTTGGGCACAATGATGCCCCGATATCATTTGGGGCATTGTGCCTAATGGGAAACCCTTCGATGGAAATCGGAGATAAAATTAATGAAACTGACCCATATTGCCCGTTATAATTTTCCATTAACTAGAAGTTTCTGATTTATTGTGGATTTTAGGGAAGTGATGTCACATTAAGTTAATCGGAATGCCAATCGACAGATAGTTATTTGGTTTTTGTTTTTTTTTTCGTCCGATTTTTATAAAATGTAACGAGTAGATAAGAGTATTCTAAGATACAATAAGTATATGCGCAATTTCACCATACCTAGTCTTAAGAAAATCTTCCTCTGAGTGACGAAAACGTATGTTCGTTACTCAACGTGAGATGACATAGGTACTTTTTTTCGGGACAGGCTCATCAAATTCGGATATTTTGAAAATTCCCAGTAACTGCCAGGAAGTTGCGCAGGGTAGGCTAGGACAGGTGGCATGCTCTCGTTTCGGAGGCCAAGATTATTTTGGGATCACTGAGCCAAAATAGTTAGTTAAAATTTCTAACTATACTCAATAAAAACGGATAAAATCATAACCTTATCCGTGGTCGGGTAAACTTTCCGAGCCGTTAAATTGCAATGAGACCCATTTAAAACCAATAATTTCCCAGTATCAGTGAAACCCAACTGACAGGTTATTGATAAAGTGGATACAGAAATTAGGGCACTAGTCCACACCGCAATCGGCCCATCCTACCGTTCGTCCGACACGATTAGCTTTGCGGTAGTGGTGAGCGCGACCAGTGTGTTGAGGCCTTTACCTCCCCTATATGATGCGAGTAGTGATGCGCGGGTATGTGGGAATATTTCTCTTGGGTATAATCTCAAGAATATTTCATAGTATTCGGGAATATTCTCAAATACTTAAAAAATATACGGTGTATTCGAATAATATGGCGATAGGGGCACAATGTGTACGTAGAGATAAAATTAACAAATTTTGGGCGGCAAATATTCCTGCCCTAGTAGCACGGTCGCATTTTTATCGTTTGTCACCATGCCCGTCACGTTCTAACAAGTATGTAAGTGCGAAAGTGACGGGCATAGTGATAGCCGATAAAAATCGAACCGTGCTGAGCCCGCAGGAATAAATCGCCAGGTGACAAGCAAAACTCACTAATTAACACCATAAGTTCCATAGTAAACCATATAGTATACTAAAAGAAGGTTAATTTCTGTTTAAATATTTTTAGGGTTCCGTACCCAAAGGGTAAAAACGGGACCCTATTACTAAGACTCCGCTGTCCGTCCGTCCGTCCGTCCGTCCGTCCGTCTGTCACCGGGCTGTATCTCACGAACCGTGATAGCTAGACAGTTGAAATTTTCACAGATGATGTATTTCTGTTGCCGCTATAACAACAAATACTAAAAACAGAATAAAATAAAGATTTAAGTGGGGCTCCCATACAACAAACGTGATTTTTGACCGAAGTTAAGCAACGTCGGGCGGGGTCAGTACTTGGATGGGTGACCGTCTTTTTGCTTGTTTTTTTTTTGCTTGTTTTGCTCTATTTTTCTGTTGATGGTGCGGAACCCTCCGTGCGCGAGTCCGACTCGCACTTGGCCGGTTTTTTTAGTACCTAATTAGTGAGTTTTGCTTGTCACCTGACGAAATGCAGCATTAACGTAATTTTAAATGTTAGGTACTTATATTTTGAGACGCCTACTTTATATTATATATTCAGTAGCTCAGTTGGTTAAGATTTAAGAGCTACCGGACCGGTGTTCCGAAAGGTCGCAAGTTCCTTGCTCGTAGCGGTAATTTTTTAAATTTTTCCTTTAATATAAAAAAATATTCTCATATTTCCCAAAATATTGTCGCAATGGTACATCACTAAATCCCACAACTCAACAGTAACACGGGAAACACTAGGATTGACACGGGTCCAAGTAAAATGGTTGACGCATTAAGACATCAAACACGATCGACATTTATTGATGCAATTTCATAGCTGTAAAACGTAGAGTATTAACGGGTGTGTTGGTTCGCATAGTTTCATGTACAGTCAAGGTGTAAAAATATGGGTGTAGACAACTTACTAAAAAATATGTCCCATAGTTCTTCATTCGCTGACATAAGAGATATGGGACATATTTTTTAGTATGATTAGTGCACCCATATTTTTACACTTAAAGATAAGATAAAGATAAAAGATAGTTTATTCAAGTAGGCATAATTACAATGCGCTTATGAACGTCAAATAAAGCTAGGTAGACCGGCTCCAACCCTACACCTCTGCCCCGAGAAGATTTAAATCCCCCCTCAATTGGAGGAGGGTATCCCAATATGGGACCGGCAACAAACTCGGCGGGACACATCTTTTCAAAAATAATTACATCTTATAATTAACATGCATTACGAGAAAATAAGGAAAAAAAATACCATTTAAATTACTATAGAATTCATGCAATTATACACATAAGGTGTAATAGAAATTTGATTTAGAAAATATACGTATGTACATGGAATCATACAAATTCGTAGCTCTTTCAGAAAACATATCAAATTCTTACAAAAGGAAAAGAAAATAAAGTTATTAAAAGAAATGGGAAACATATTATATAAATCTGATTGATTATTATGAATTACCAACATATAATATTTGATGTGCTTTCCTGCTTACCTGAGCTGTGTCACCTATAACTCTATACATAATACAATGTTTTTAATTGCTACTACTTTTTATTCGTTTCTGGTTTGGACCATGCATGTTTGTCTGTCAAGTAGTCCTCGACTCTGTAATAAGCTTTTAACATCAATGACTTTTTTAAGTAATTCTTAAGAGCTGGAAAGGGTAATCTTAAAGCATCCTCAGGTAACTTGTTATAAAAATGAATGCATTGCCCACTTGACTGTACTAGCCCCGGTGCAGTGGAATTCGTCTAGTGAATAACAAAAAATATGTTTATTTTAATATTTTTACGTATGTGGATCATGGTCTGTTTATATTCACATGTGAAAATAGTATAATCCGTTCAAATAGTTTTATTTCGTTGATAATATTAAGGTGTTGTTTAATTATGTAATATATTTTAATCAACAAAAGTTGAAAACATCACAAATTCGACTATTTGTGAAAATTGTGTTTTCAAATCATATATCAAAATATTCTACGATTGGTACGCAAAGCGAATATAATAGAAACAACTGTATGAAGTCATCAGAGAATTTGATGATTTTAAAACAATCAAACAAAAATAAACCGAATGCACCCATATCCAACCCATCAATGCAGGAATCGGCACCATAAATTAAATTTAAACGTAATAAAGCCACTCGCGGCTTCAATAAGATAAGCAGGCGCATCCTGTGATGTCGACGACCGGGGTTTGCGATCACTGTATTCCTATTGGTTGGCTGAGAGTGGAGTAGACCAGACCAGATATACGTGACCGTCAGTGTTAGGGTCTCCCAGATATATTGACGCGGAATCGGCAAAATCCGATAGGAAAAAGCTTTATGTCTTCGCAATACGAGCGAAAAAGTCGTCGTTCGGCTCGGCTCGCATCGGCCGGCGCTTGCCGACGCGTCGACGGCTTTTGCCGATTGCGCATCGATCATCGATATATCTGGGGAGACCTTATACGTAACAAATAATCCTTTTGTCAATATGAACTACCTACGTGCTTTTTTCATGAATGGGTTTTGTTGAGAAAGCTCTTGGACGCTGGCTGCACGCCCTGCCGCACGCTGCGTTTGACGCTTGTGACTGAGTACTGATATGCCGTCTGACAGTTTCCAAAATCGCGAAATTTCCATATTGAAAAACTTTCGACACATAGTTATTTGTGTACGAGTAGCGTAACTTTTTCGTTTCGAAAATTATAGTTTCCAGTTACTATGATTTTTTCCGGGAATTTCCAAGAACTTTTCCAACTTTACCAATGCATATCTGTACTACTTATTGAGGCAATGCGCTCGGTATAGCTAACAGCGATGACAACAACAGAGGCGGGATATAAATAGTGACCAATAAAAATATTCCTGGACTGGTTTTAACACCTGTTTTGCACTATAATAATTGTGTTGGCCACATCCGTCGGTTTATGTACCGTGGGAACAATATCAGTTAAAATGAAGACTACGTACATATAGTATCGATCTCTATAAGGGCATAATACATATCGATTTCTATAAATATATGCCAAGTTCATAAAACTCAAAACAGGTACAATCAACAAACAAATCTGCCAAACAAATTTCATTGTGCCAATTATTTTTAAACGAATTTAAGCGACAATATGGATTTGAATAACGTTAAATTATTAAAGCTGTTTCATGAAAAACATCGCAAAATGGCTAGCAGAAATGTGTAATGTGGTAAATGTCCACTTTTAGTGTTTAGCAGTAACGCTTTGGTTTACTGCGACATAAACGCATATTGCTTGTGTCAGCGCAACCTAACGTGTATATATAGGCAGGCATTTAGAGAATATACGTTCTTATACTAGCACATATAAGGTGTTTAACTTCTACTCCCATCACCTGCTCGAAACTTATACAACACATACTATCCTGTTGTTTGATGGAAGTGTGGACATTTACCACATTACACCTCCCCCGAAAGTTCCTCTCAAATGTATTCGTATGATACAGCAATTTTTTTTCGAGTTATCGGGTTATGCGCTCTAACTTTATTAAAAGTTTTTCTATATTAAGTATAACATAACTTAAGTACTTCTTATGTGCAATAAAGTGTTTACTACTACTACTACTTAAGTTCTGTTATTTTCTAGCTATGAGTTTGGCAGTCATTTAGTTCGCTTAATTATTTTTTCTACTCCCGTACTTTTATTTGTCATTTAAAGGCTCGTGCATACACCTTTAAAACCCTACCTTATAGTTGTCAATACAAGTCTTTAGTCTATTCCCCAAAAAAGTATTTGTGCATACACGCAGTATCTTTTTGGCAATTTTACGATACTTCGTGTAATGACCACTTAAAAGATATTGAATGAAATACAGTGTTGCCAACCTTATTTTAAATGTCATCTCTGACAAATAAGTGAACCGTAAACATCTCATTTTTAGGGTTCCCTAGCCAAATGGCAAAAAACGGAACCCTTATAGATTCGTCATGTCTGTCTGTCTGTCCGTCTGTCTGTCCGTCCGTATGTCACAGCCACTTTTTTCCGAAACTATAAGAACTATACTGTTGAAACTTGGTAAGTAGATGTATTCTGTGAACCGCATTAAGATTTTCACACAAAAATAGAAAAAAAACAATAAAATTTTGGGGTTCCCCATACTTCGAACTGAAACTCAAAATTTTTTTTTTCATCAAACCCATACGTGTGGGGTATCTATGGATAGGTCTTCAAAAATGATATTGAGGTTTCTAATATCATTTTTTTTTTAAACTGAATAGTTTGCGCGAGAGACACTTCCAAAGTGGTAAAATGTGTGTCCCCCCCCCCCTAACTTCTAAAATAAGAGAATGATAAAACTAAAAAAAATATATGATGTACATTACCATGTAAACTTCCACCGAAAATTGGTTTGAACGAGATCTAGCAAGTAGTTTTTTTTTAATACGTCATAAATCGCCTAAATACGGAACCCTTCATGGGCGAGTCCGACTCGCACTTGGCCGCTTTTTTTTAATTTCATTCATTCATTCATTTTTTTCCCGCCCGTAACCTACTACTTGCTACTTCTTGAATTAAAAATATTTGTTAAATTTACAATTTTATTTCAAAGTAAGTGCTTGGCCATAGAAAAAGTATTGTATGCAACATTGTTTAACTGAGTCAAAAAATACTCGTGGCGTCTATATTAACAATTTTCGGCATCGCCTTAAATTGTTACTCACGCCACTCGCCTTTTTTGACCTCTCTTAAACAACGGTTGCATAAAATACTATTTTCCAGTGTTATCAAGGCAATTGACAGTGGTTTCGCCCGCGTCATCGCTGCAGCAGGAACGTGCAGTCACTATCAGAATGCTACCTTTAGCCGGAGATATATTAGTGGCATAATTTTCTCAATTAGCATGCACTAGGTCATTAGTCCGGCACTTTTTCTCTATTACCGCTCATTAATGCTAAATGGGTTCGCCCATGAATTTCACTTAGCGTTTTGTGCTCATTACGGGTAAGTCAATTAGTAACTGAAAACGACTATAAATGCTAATAGTTGTGTGGTAATTTATTTAGATTAGTATGGAAGTAAGGCCCCATGGGTTAGGTATTAGTTAATTACTTTTGTGACTTTTTCAAGACTCACCCACAGACTCGCCCGAGAGAGTGAGTTTTTCAACTTTCCTTTTATTTCTAAGAAAATAATTAACTGTTCCAATAAAGTACAATTTTTGCTCCGGGTAAAATTTCTAACAACATGTGGATGTATTCATTGGACAAGAAAATTAACTTATTATAAAATGTATATAAACTAGTATCAAAGTCGCTTCATAATCTTAAGAGGGCACTTAATTCTTATTAAAAACATTCAAGGAACATTGCACTCGTGAAATTATTAAAATTTATAGGTAAATAATTAGAAATTTAATATCCGGAAACGGGCGTGGGAAGTATCATGTTAACTGCCAATTTTGGAAGGTAACTTATAATATGAAAATGGTTGTTTCAAAATTAATAAGTTCGAAAGAAAAGTACCTACTCAAATTGAAGGAGCTGTTTCGGTTACCGCAATATTTATTAATGAAATAAAACTATTTTAACGAATTAAATACGAATACGAATCTGGTATTTAATTTTAATAAAATAGTTCCGGGTTCTTGGTTGCCTGCAATGTGCAAAACTACCCACATATAAAAAAAAAGAAAACCTATACATTATAATTTTTAAAATCACTACAACATAGTAGTATAAAACAAAGTCGCTTCCCGCTGTCTGTCCCTATGTATGCTTAGATCTTTAAAACTACGCAACGGATTTTAATGCGGTTTTTTTTATAGATAGAGTGATTCAAGAGGAAGGTTTATATATAATTTGTTAACCCGTGCAAAGCCGGGGCGGGTCGCTAGTTCATTTATAACTTCGACAAGTACTTATTTATTTATTGAGCTATCAATTACTGTAACCTCGATTATATTTTTATTATTTCGATCCTATTTACGCTTCACACCATCTAATAAGTAATAACAAACCGTAATTGGCTCACGAATTTACTAAAAGCAATTTTTTTGACATACAGTTGAAGGTTTAATCAATCTTCCGCTACTACATCCTTATATCAATAACCTTCGCAAACTCGTACCATAATAAAAACGGAAGAAGTAAACTGAACTGTATCGCGTAAATGATAAGATTCATATTCAAATACATATCACAAATTTCATAAGAGTATTTCAACATTCGTCTCTAACGCCATGACCTTGACGTATGAATATAGTCCAACGTAACTTGAGCTTTAGAGCATTTTCTAGTACAGTTTTGCTTGATTTCAACCTTCACTGGTCGGTCTAACATTGCGTGTAATCTCAATGCGTGATGCACGTCTCTAGGAAGGCACGATTTCGTCGAAAAGCGCGTTTTCCAATGCAACATTTTAATTTGATAGACGTCCGTCTGTCGTCTTAAGAATTGATGGCCTATCTGCGTAAGTAGATTTTTATTTTAATTATTTATTTACTTATACACATAATGTTAATCATGGCGTTCTTTAAAGAGCCCTTTGCCCAGCATATTTCCACAAAAAATAAGCCTTAATAATGAAATAGCGCTTATGTCTGTTGCTTAACTATCTATTTAATCGTTTTTCACTTGTTTCTATTGTTATTTTTTCTTTTGTATGTGATGCAATAAAAAGTAGCCACTTGAACTGAATATTACCGTTGACTAAGAATTTGATTATTTCGTTTTAAGTAATTGTGTCAAAATACTAGTCGTTCAAATCGAAATGGATATATGTAAATACCCGATTTAATTATACCTTTTCTCAAGTAAACTTTACGTCCCCTTGCATAAAAGCAGGTAATTTAAAAAATATTCAATTTCAGATCACACGGTTGTCAAATAAAGCTCCTAGAATCTTCTCTGCAGTCTAAAACCCAAAACGTCGTAATGTTACCAGAAAATTCGTATAGAGATACGACATTTCCGTCTTGATGTAGCAGGGCCGGGAATGAATAGGTTCCTGGCGTAAGAATTATACGCGCCAGTTAATATTTCACACTGTAATGTGCGGAAGAGGGAATAAAGGCAGTTGCACACTTTTTGAAAACTAAGAATTTGTAGTGGATACTGGTATTGATTTCTGGGTCAATGCTTTTACTTTCATTCTATAACATGTAACAAATTAATCGCGATGGGCCCGTTATATACATTCTAGTATGTTGATGCTTCTTCACAAGCTTCTGAAGAGTATCAATATTGGAAATATATAGTCATGATAAAAACGTACCTACTTGATACAAGGATGGCACAGAAAAAAAAGTCACACCCCGGTTTTTTAAAATTTATTTTAAAATTATATATGGTACATTTTAGACTTACCTATATTAGGTTCGCCAAACTTGCGTTTAACGCAACCAACGCAATAAATAAAAAAATACATGATCATAAAACACAATACTAAAGTTAGACCAAGATAACTCTGCAACGATTTTAACAGCACAGACTGTGTGGTCTGTGTGCAAGTTTTATGTATTCGTCATCATTTCATCTAAGTTTGACGTTACAAATAACACTTGCACAGTCTAGGCTATCGAAATCACTGCAGACTTATCTTGGTATAACCCTAAATCTCTAGTTCTCGTATAAGGGCCCTAACACATATTGCACTATATAAACCCGTGCGCGAACGCCCTTACTACTAAAGCGCTCAATTAAAGCCTGCCAGACGAAACTGGGAGCGATTCGTTGCGGCCAAGTTGTGGTCTCATTAAACGGCAGCCAGGCCTTCCCGCGTCACCAATCATCATACGGCGAATGTTGCGTGCCCCTGGATTACGGCAGAATTGTTTTGTACCCCTGTACGGCTGTCACTGACCTGATACTGACATATTCGATAACGTATTTTATGAAGTTACTAATTAAGTAAATACTAGCATCGTTGTAACCTTTTTGCTGGAAACAACGATTCCATATTGAAGTTTAGTATCATTTGAATGGATTGGAAATTGGAAGTAGATGATATCAAAAATATTTTATGGAAAAATATCGTCTTCAGGGGTACACTGCGAAATTATGAAGTTCTGGGCGCTTTATCAAGTCTTATCATGCAACATTGCACTTGCAGGCCTAGGCCTACAAACTTCCATTGAACTCCACTGTTCTTGCCGCGTACAAAACACACTTCAACCAAAACAGGAATTGCCAGCCTGCCGGCAATGCCTTATTTCCAGACCCGTACAGTAACGTACTATATTTGTTCGCTAACTAATTGTACACCTGATTGGCAGAACTGACAGCTCGGTTCGATTCATACCATTCCGGGAATAGCTGATACCTATTACTATTCAATACTGATTCGATCAGAGTAGATTCTAATTCTGTTCAGTGCTCAATCGGCTCTGAGGAATTTATTGTCTCATTGTTGTACCGTCAGCAGCAGCAGTTGCTAAGCGGGCGAGGTGTTCAAAATTACCTTGACGAGCTCTTATTTTCTTAACAATAAAGTCGCGTCAAGGTCATTTTGAACACCTCGCCCGCTTAGCAACTATTGCTGCTGACTGTATGTGATGAGACAGTTTATAAGATTATGAATATCTATCTGATTATATGTTGATTATGATGAGATTGTGACGACCTGTCTGGCCTGGTGGCTGACCTTGCCTATGATGCCGATGGTCGCGGGTTCATAATCCTGGTAACGGCATTTATCTGTGTGATGCGATGCCTTTTATAGTTAATTACGTCGCATCCTTACTAATTAGTATTTTAGACATCCTCCAGTTCAGTAAAACTATGTAATTATACAAAAAAACGTGTCGCAAGAACCCATAAAACGTGTACGTGTTTAATGCATCCGTGATGAAGGCGCCTGAGTAGACTAGAATTACTTCCAGACTTTTTGTTTGAGTCTAGGTGAGCGGGCATGAACTTGGGAGATTGTGGACCGAGTTTTAATGTTCTAATACAATGTTGCGAGTCTATTTTGAGACGATTAAGATAGCTAGAAGAAATGTAAGTGTTAATTTAAACGTCATACTTAATCATTAAATTTAATTTAAAGTTTAAGTAAGATAAGTAGTTTTGAAATTGCATTCTACTGATTCAACCTCTGGTTCGCCAAGAATTGGAGTCGTGTCTATATCATCATATGCGTTTAGGTAAGCAATTATATATCTATATCGGGAACTAAAGTTTTCGTTAGGGTAAAAGAACAATTGTCTGTCCGTTAAAAGTTATTCAATATATGAATGCATTTTGCATCAGTAATACTACATGCGTTTAATTATTAATTATGTACAGTCATACAACAGACAGAAGTTTCTTATCAATACACATTTTAAAACAAATTCTCCTACAGCTTCTGTCTGTGTGTCTGTAAATTCGCGATAAATTCAAAAACTAGGTACTGTACGGATTTTCATGCGGTTTTCACCTAAGTTTTAATATAGTGATTCTTGAGCAAAATTTAGCTATATAATTTGTAAAGGTTTCGTGTAAATTGATTGAATTACCCGTGCGAAGCCGAGGCGGATCGCTAGTATGAAATAAAAACGATATTTCACACAAAATTACTCATAGGTACTTGCCGAATACAATTCACGTGAAATCATTGATAAACACAATTTTCATCAACAAATAGCCTCACATTATCACGATTGATTCAATCAGCGTTCAATCAATTACAAATGTAATCATATTGCTAATTGCTGAATGCAAATATGCAGTTATCCCGTGCAATGTTTACATGCGTCATTGAATTTTAATGGCTATATTGTTTGTGTTACAGTTTTTGCATATTAGGCACATCATTAATGATAGGAATTATGAGCTTATTTAAGGCTGGGTTCAGCCAGCAGTTTTTGAAATTTTTTAGCGTATTTTAGATGATAATACGGGTGCCAAAAGATATGATTAGCAATCTTAAGGCCCTTTTCTAGTAATTTCATTAGTTCGAAACGGACCATTATTACCATTTTTATCAATTTTTGCACAAAAGATTATTATAATAAGAATGTATGTCAGATTTTAAAAATACATTTAGTGTTCAGTTCATATTCTTGTAAACATGATTAATTGGTAGTATAATAAAATTACAGTAGGTACAGTGGTTAATGATACGTCAACATTTTATCGACATCTAGTTATTGCGTTTTATATTTTGCTCGCACTATTTAAAAAACCGGCCAAGTGCGAGTCGGACTCCCACACGGAGGGTTCCGCACCATCAACAAAAAATAGAGCAAAACAAATAAAAAAACGGTCACCCATCCAAGTACTGACCCCGCCCGACGTTGCTTAACTTCGGTCAAAAATCACGTTTGTTGTATGGGAGCCCCACTTAAATCTTTATTTTATTCTGTTTTTAGTGTTTGTTGTTATAGCGGCAACAGAAATACATCATCTGTGAAAATTTCAACTGTGTAGCTATCACGGTTCGTGAGATACAGCCTGGTGACAGACGGACGGACGGACGGACGGACGGACTGACGGACAGACGGACGGACAGCGGAGTCTTAGTAATAGGGTCCCGTTTTTACCCTTTGGGTACGGAACCCTAAAAACGTCAATACGATTTTGCTCCTGTCAAATAGAATATTTTATTTAAAATACTTACTTATTATATTTTTTAGACTGTTTTGAAACAGCAGGTCACGTAACGAGGCGTAGCCGTGCCAAAAACCCTTATTATTATGTAACTGTTGCATAAAATACTACTTAAATAAACAATTTGCGTCAAAAGTCGACACGTCAAACTATTAAGATTGAGTGTAATTGTTCTTGCAATATTTTGATTGATTATGTATTATTTCTTCGTATTTGAGAATTTTGTGAAACGGTTTCCCACAAGTTGTCTAACCATTCAATCAATTTTTCCGAGTTTTCATTATTGTGATTGCATTGAAATTAAATACAAGATTATTATCATTTCAATTTTAATAGTTTGAGAATTAAGTATGAAAACGTTATCTTTTCAATAATAATTATACTATTTTGTTATTATTTATAATTTAATATTGATTTTAACCTAATTTAAAGCCTGAAAGACAACCTACTTTCGGAGTGTCATTAAAATTTGCAAACATAAAATTAAAAGAGTTTTAATGTAGGAACATTTAGAGCGAAATGAATAGTTATTAGGTACCTATGAAACTGAAGTCATTTTGTAATGATGTTTTTATTTATTCTACAAAGGTACCAATTAGCACGCCACGTTGAACTTGTGAAATGTTGAAAATATGCTCGTTTTCAAGCACGTTCTCTTTACACTCGTATTTTATTTATTATTTAGCATTTTCGTTTATAAAAATGTAATTTTGAGATAAAACTGATATGGGATTTTACAGCTCCAAGAAACAATCTTAAAACCTAATTATTTTCCAGATGAATACTATTCTCTGAACATTCATGAATGATTCAATTTTATATATCAGGCAGGCTAGTCAGGCCAATTCGAACGAAAACTGACATCATAGTGAATCATGTTATTTAGTTATTTATTTCAGTCAATCTCGCTATCGTTCATGTATTACTATAACAATAACTGAATGACATCACTTAGATATCAGTGTACGTTAGAATTGGCCTGAGTGTTCTTTTAAAATGCCGCGACTTTGCTTTACTCACTTCTATATTATTTGCCAGTAAACTTCCACTCTACCTTATTTTACAGATTCCGTAATCATTCCCATTGGTTCGTTCATAAAACATTTTTATTGAGACAAAATACTGCTTAAATTAAAATATCACATCGGCATCGTTTTGCGCGAGAAACGCAGTAAAACAGTAGCAGTAGCTCAATGTTCTGTGTAATATTCCACGGCTACCACGAGTTGGCATTTGACATGTACGTTAATAACAGCGTGAACTCGATCGCATTCCCTTTCTATCGCATCAATACATCAGCGCAAGCGAGATGGACTAGGGTTTATTTACTACGATTTTCGCTTACCAACAGGCCGGCCACACGCTTGTTAACCGCTGTCATTTTATGCTAAAAAGCCTATAATTTGACAGCAATATAATTATGCGCGTACAATAGAGATAGTAATCATGTGGGTCAATGTACGAATATAGATATGTGGAAAGCGTCTCCTTTACTTGTTCGAATCTTTTTACAATAGGGTATTTACTAGTCAAATCAGTTTCTTTTTTCCAACTGTCAAAACGATTTTGCTACTATGGAATTTATATGAAACACCAGCATGTGACGTCACAATCAAATAACCTGCTCTTTATAGTTTTATATGAGTTTTAAAATATCAATTCTGTCTAAAAATAACTGTTGTCTATGTTATGTCTATTAATCTTCTGGTGCTTTATTTAATGCATGGTAAAATATAATTTATTTGAAATACAGTTAAATTCCATATTGTTTTTCTAACTACTGTGGCATTTATCGATTTATTAGGAGGAAAATGGGAGTTTCCTCGAAAAATATTGTCAAATTATCCAATTTAATCGTCGCGTCCCTTATATTTTCCAGCATTTTATACATTGTTAGGATTGTTTCTGAAGTCGTTGCTATGTTTGGTTGGCTTAATAAAAATCTCCGATGCTTTTGGACTTAATTAAAAAATGTCTAAAAATGTTCGCTATTCAAATTCGTTTCTCGATGTTTCTGACATTTTGACAGGTTATTGATTTCAAGAATTTATAGGTAAAAGACATATTTTCCCGATGAATATCATATTGGTAAGTGAAGGGGAGAATTGGAGCGTTGTGAGAAAACTGATATGACAGGTCTTCTTTTGTTTGTCGTATTTGAACGCAAATTATTATACAATACAATACAATTCAAAACTCTTTATTGCACACCTCACCAAACTCGTAGTTCTTATTATTTCGGAATGAGAGATAATAAGCTGGAAACTCGTATACACCTTTATTATTGGAGCAATAGAAACCTTGATAGTCGCGAAAAACAGTTTTATATGAACTTTGACCTTGAACAAGATATTTTATCAACCCTATGCCATATTGAATATATGAGTTTCCAGCTTATTATCTGTCAATCCGAGGTTGACCCTTTTTTCGGCTTAAATTGTCTGGGCTGGCCTCTGCAGGTCGTATTTTTTCATCCGATATTTGGACATTTCTAAAAGACCGACCTAGCTCCGTCTCCGCGGCAGAGATCATGATGTCTAAAGGGGCCCACAGATGGCACAGATTACTAATTCGCCGGACGATATCAGCCTGTCCGTTGTTCGGAACTGTCACCTTTTGCGTTTAACTGACAGGCCGATATCGTCCGCCGAACTAATAATCCGTGGGCCGCTTAAAGCTAGCAGAGAAAATAGTTAATTATGCTATTGCGAAACAATGTCAAGCACGATTGTAAACAATTTTAATTGAATAGTCGGTCGGTGTCACAACGCATAATTTGCAGAAGCCTCGCTATTCTGATTATTTTGTGGTGTTTGCTAACCAGTTAAACTTGGGGCCGTTGAAGCAGCGTTTGCTCTATAATATCTAACGTCGTTATTCATAAACGGCTGCTAACTTAATCAGTTGATGATCGTCGTTTGTGCTTATCCGTCGTTATGCCATAGAGAGGGACAAACGACGATCATCAGATGGTTAACTTAGCAGACGTTTATGAATGACGTCGGTTTTAGTTTAACTTTATTTTAAATATTAAACAAACATTAAAATGTAACCCATTACTGGCAATGTAACCCATTTCTCACAAACAATAAAGATTATGATTAAATGATAAATAGTTATTAGCTTTTATAATATTTAAAACTTTCGCGTTTCGAACACATATATTAACTCACATTTATAGACGGGTCTATCGCCAAATTTATTTTATTACTTACCTTTATTTACCGACGTTGAAACCGACCAGTGAAACCTGTGTCGAAACGTCGGTAAATAAAAGTAATAAAATAAATTTGGCGATAGACCCGTCTATAAATGTGAGTTAATATCGCTTTTTCCTAGCTTTTGGCCACTTAGTAGGTACTCAAAACGGCTGCTGGGGCTCCATGCGCAGAGCGTGCATGGAAGCAGAGAAACGTCACTTTTGACACTGACATATCTAATCCATATCGTATCTAGACGTAATATTTGACGTATCTTAAAGTTTGAATCGGACCGATTGTGCTAGAGTTTAAAGAGGTAGAACAGGAGCAGACACCGAGGGACTCCGGGCACACACAAGCAGCAGAAAGAGCAGACAGAGGCAGTTAGCAACGTGAAGACATTGCTAGGTTTCGTGGAAGAGCTGGGGTGGTTAGAGTACCGCAACCTCATTTTTCACGCAAAACAGGGACAATGGTTGTCAATTTGCGGAAAATTGCTCAGCGAAACTAACTACATCCACATAATAAATAATAGTACTAGGTACAGAAGATTCACTCTCTAACAAAACGCGTCTATTACAACAGATATGACCGCTAGGTGGCGCAAGTGCGAGCAGGCGTCCGTTCCATAATAGCGGTGCGCGGCAACTACTTTGCCTAGACACCAAAATTGGTGTAGACCGTATGTAGCGACGCAATGAAATCGCGAAGAGCCACGCCTGCTACATCTGACAAACAAACAAACAGGAAAACTATATATATATATATATATATACATAACGTCACACTAGGGGGGGAGGGGTTGCCAATGTCAAATGTGACCAGGTGTGTCAGGGATTCGTGTGATGTAATTTATAGATGACCCCCTGGCAGTTCATATCCCGGCCAAGGCTTGTATAGTACTTTTCTCAAAATAGACCTTTTTTACCCAAAAATAACCTCATCGCTTCTGAAAATAAGTATCCCACCAAAAACATTTTCATGTAAAATGTTGCCAAGACGAAACCATAAGGCTCGCACTGACAAAAAGTTATCAGATCTCTTGTAGAGCCAAGCTTCTAACTCTACAAGCCCTAACTTCACAAACTCTACACCTTAGTCAAAATATGTGGCTTGACCGTTTCGCTATTGTCACATGGACGTAAGGTGAAAAATGTATTCACTATTCATTATTTTTTATAATACAATAGTCCTTGGAGTAACGAAACGGCCAAGCCACATATTTTGACTAAGGTGTAGAATTTGTGAAGTTAGGGCTTGTAGAGTTAGAAGCTTGGCTCTACAAGAGATCTGATAACTTTTTGTCAGTGCGAGCCTTATGGTTTCGTCTTGGCAACATTTTACATGAAAATGTTTTTGGTGGGATTTCACTTCTTTTTGTAAGTTGCTTCCATCCCCTAATTTAAAGGGTTGCGCGTGTGATTTAAGGCACTATTAAAAATCCTGAAATACGTACCTCGGGGCATCTTTTATACAATCTGCTTTTTACTGATTCCCCATACAAACTTCAACCCTCCTTTTCCCCTAACGCCTTTTCCACCCCCTTTTCACCCTTACGGGGTGATTTTGGGGTTGAAAACTATTCAATGCCATTCCCCATTACAAAAACTATCTACATACCAAATTTCAACTAAATCGGTTCAGCGGTTATTGATTTCCCATACAAATTTCCACCCCCCTTTTCCCCCCCTTAGGGGCAAAAAATTTCAAGTTTTTTAATTATTTTGTTGTTTGTGTACTAATACTATCTTACATACCAAATTTCAGCTTCCTAGGACTTCAGGAAGTTCCCTAGAGGTTTTGATGATCAACAGTGAGTGAGTGAGTCAGTGACGAAATTGGGGTATTTTAGATATGAATAAAATCTTAAGTATAAGAGCTATGCAATTGAAATTTTTTATGTTTAATAAGTCCACTATTGACATCATATCCCGAGAATTTTGTTTATCTGGCATAAATCCAAACCCAAGTTATGAGGGTTCAAAAAAACGACGAAGCGCTTCGAGAAAAGGTAGGTAGTGCCCTTGCGCTTCGCTATGCTCGTCTTGGCGGGGTAACTACCGTGCCCCCAGATATTAACTATTGAAAACTCTTAAAGTCATCAATCAGCCCAGCGGACAGAGCAAATAAATAAAAAAGCCATAACGATATAATTTGCCTTTTAAAATCGCTCCTAAAATAGATTATTTACGTCATACAGTCAGCAGCAGAAGTTGCTAAGCGGGCCAGGTGTTCAAAATGATCTTGACGCGACTTTAATGTTAAGAGAATAAGAGCGCGCCAAGGTAATTTTGAACACCTCGCCCGCTTAGCAACTTCTGCTGGTGACTGTACTGTGCGAATTTTTGGCGAGCTGAATATCAAAACGCTTATGAATGTTTTAGAGCTCTCCGGGCTAGAATCCAATAGATGGATGGACATCAAATATTGACTAGTTAGGGTTCCGTAGCCAAATGGCAAAAACCGGAACCCTTATGGATTCGTTATGTCTGTCTGTCTGTCTGTCTGTCTGTCTGTCCGTCTGTCCGTCCGTATGTCACAACCACTTTTTTCTGAAACTATAAGAACTATACTGTTGAAACTTGGTAAGTAGATGTATTCTGTGAACCGCATTAAGATTTTCACAGAAAAATAGAAAAAAAAAGAATAAATTTTGGGGGGGTTCCCGATACTTATAATTGAAACTCAAAAAATTTTTTTTCATCAAACCCATACGTGTGGGGTATCTATGGATAGGTCTTCAAAAATGATATTTAGGTTTCTAATATCATTTTTTTCTAAACTCAATTATTGAGTTTACTATTATAGTTTGAGCGAGAGACACTTCCAAAGTGGTAAAATGTGTGTCCCCCCTCCCTGTAACTTCTAAAATAAGAGAATGATGAAACTAAAAAAAATATATGATGTATCTACATTACCATGCAAACTTCCACCGAAAATTGGTTTAAACGAGATCTAGTAAGTAGTTTTTTTTAATACGTCATAAATCCCCTAAATACGGAACCCTTCATGAGCGAGTCCGACTCGCACTTGGCCGCTTTTTTTTAAATCTATTTTGTGCGGCAGGCCCTTTTACCACAATGACGCTGGGAAATATTTGATGGCCTGGTGGACTACTGCATGGCTATCTTTTGTACTTTGTATTTTTTATACGATGAAAGAATTTTATAGTAAACTATCGACCCGCCCCGGCTTCGCACGGGTTCACAAATTATACATAAACCTTCCTCTTGAATCACTCTTATCTATTTAAAAAAACCGCATTAAAATCCGTTGCGTAGTTTTAAAGATCTAAGCATACATACAGACAGACAGCGGGAAGCGACTTTGTTTTTTACTAATGTAAAATAATTCCTTTATATTCTAGAATTTCTAGACATTTCTGTTATTTTTTGTTTTTTTGATGGTTTATGGATGGTTTTGACATTTTGTATATATTACTTTTTAATTTAGTGTACTTAAATCATGTTTTTTTTTAATTATTTTTTTTATTTTGTATTGTATATTTTGACATGTTGACATTAAAGATAGGTATTGCATTGAATTGTCATTCAACGCAACGTTTAGGCTGCGTTTCCACCGGAGTTTTGCGAGGATGCCTTGCGAAGGATGTGATTTTAAGAACCAATAGAATCACTGCACGCTAAGAAAGACTAATGAAGTGATTCTATTGGTTCTAAAAGAAAACGGGGTATGTGTAGTAGATATTTACCATTTTCACAATCACCCCGCTTTTCAAGTTACTTATTCCAAATCACCTTTATAATGTCTGAATACCATCGCTTTTATTTCTGTATACTTTTGTGATGAATACACGTGACCTTACATTAAGTTTGAAAGAACGGAAGATATAATTTGCTATAACAATGGGGATTTTTTATCGGGTCTTCCTTGCCTTAATGAGAATATTAGTCTTACTTTGTACGTGAACCCGCCAAAAACCGGTGATTATCAGTCGCCGCTAGATATAGCGGAGTGGCCAAGACACCAAATATCTGTTCACACCTCTATTGACAAGACCCTGAGTTGGTCAGATATTTTTGAGCATCTCTGCCGCTCCGGTGTATCTGATGGCGACTGTATAACGAGGATTAATAAAAAGCTTGAAAAATGCGTCATGACGTCTCTATATCGCCGTAATAATAAAGTCTTCTTTTAGAGAGAGTACATAGTTCACAGATCACGTATATTAGACGGAGTATATGATCAATGTGGCACATTATTATTATCATCATTATTATTCAAATTCACATATACCTACCATTTTTAGGGTTGGGAAGACCGTCATAGTGCAAGAACTGTCGTAAGTACCTATGTGTATATGTATTAGATATGAGCGCCGCGCCGGCGCGCCGCCGCCGCCGACAAAATTTTCGCGCCGCCGCCGCCGACGCTGCGCTATCGGCGTGGCATCGGCGTGACCTTGGTAGTTACTACTACTTTCAGAATCAGATAATATATTTTTAATCGAGTTTAGATCATTAACGGCGCCACTTCGAATAGTTTATAGGCATTCAAAAGGTATTTTAGGCCCATATAATTCAAAAATATCGAAGGCAAATGCAAACTTATCTGTCTAGTAACCGCGCTACTAGTCTTGGGGAAACAAAATTATTTAATTTTAACATCAATATGCTTGTAATAAACATACTGATTTCCTTCCATTTTTATTGTGGAACGTTCCACATTGCAATTTATAGATTGTATATATACACTAGACATGTCAATCACAATGAAAAAATTTACTGTCAACAACTCTGGCTAACGTGAGACTCGAACCCACATCTTTGGATTACCGATCCAATGCATAACTAATTTTGCCAGCTAACCATCCGTCATTTACCGTGAATTTAACTATTGCATGCTCATGGTTAAACGTCTTTAAAAGGTATAAAATGGGGTTAATTTTGAGATATTAAGCGTTTCCACGTCCAAATGTCCGGCCGTTGCTTCGCACGGAAGGGCGTCGGAATCGGGTCTCAATTAAACTTGGCCACTGTTGAAATTTCAAGCTTTGCTCTCTCGCAGCTCTATCTTTGGTCTTGCATCGCTCGCATGGAATTAAGCCATTATCTGAACCTGCAAGTTTTTGGCCCTGTTTGGAGCTCAACTTTCGGCCTGTTTTAAAACGCTTGAGCATTGGTCCTTATCCGATCTTAGCTCCATTTCAGCTCGGCCTTTGGCGTCGCACGAATGCGCCCGCAGGAAAGCGCCAGATCTTTAACACTATGGCTTCAGTCTTTATCGCCCTGCGCCCTCGCTCTGCTCTCTTGCAGCTCGGCCTCGCACAGAAGCGCGTCGCAATCGACGCTCCAGGCGTTCAGCCGTCAGCCAAGCTTACACTTGGCGTTCGATTCTTAGCTGTATGCTTACCTGCAGCTCATCCTCTGGCCTCACATTGGGAGGCGTTGAAATCAAGTCTTCGGTGTTACATGGAGCTCGGCGTTGGGCCTCACTTTTTGACACAAATCGGTTTTGTTGGATCGATATTGGTTAATGACGGGAGCTCTTTTTTTTGGACTGTCGACAAGACGTTTTCCTGATACAGTCAATCCGCAATTTTTAACTTAGCACAAAAGATAAGGGCCTCGCTAAGATCTTCCGGCCAAAGCCTCGCCAAGATTAAGACCGCCTCTGATGCCGCGCGATACCGCTTATCCACAGTTTATACGATATCAATTTTTTTCGTAAGTACTACCATTATTCAATAAATTATCCTTGAAAATAAAAAATGCATTTATTTCATAACTTTCTTACAGCAAAAACATGGTTTTTTCAGTAAAATTTTGGTTTGGATTCTTTTTTCATTAATCGAAGGTGTTTCAAGGCCACGCCGCCGATTCGCCGCCGCCGCCGACCAATTTTGACCGGCGCGCCGCCGCCGGCTATATGCCTATCGGCGCTCATATCTAATATGTATATACTTCGCTCAGACACAGTCAAAGGAAGAGCTTCTCTCCTTCTGCTCTAACGACTACTTCTGCAAGCGGGTATGTGTATTAACGCAAGAGTTAGAAGAGACGAAAGGGCTTGTAGACGCGGTCTTTTCTACATTGACTGAGTTGACGCTATTCGTGGCAGTGGCGCCATCTCTTCCCTTTATACTCCCCAACGCCCTAGGATCTCGGTGTTTTTTTTTAATTACCTAAAAAATAGTAAGTATCGTTTGCAGACGTACAGTCGAAAGATTTTAATTTCGGACCCATATTGTACCTTGTCACATTGACAATAGAATGAGGTTTCTAGCGACTTTCATATTGATCGTCAGTATCAAGGTACGAAATGGGTCATAAATTAAAATCCTCGACCGTACCGTACCTAACTTAAATTTCTAGTCAAATCTATCTAATACCTTTAAGAGTGCTATTACATTTCGGGGATGAGCGAGTTTAGGTATTTTACGCGCTGCGGCAGGCCCCACGATCTCAGGTCGCCGAACCCTTCCACCGCATTTTCCCTCGGTCGCACTACAATGATGGATTAAACATTCTTGATCCGATCGTGAAGCACATTGAAATCAATCATAACAACACTAACTGTACTTTAATATCAAAGTCCTAAAAATGTTATTTGGTACGAAAATACTAAATCCAGTGCAAATATACATACTTATGTAGGTCATTATTACTAGAAAGAAATTATACGTACTTACTTAGGTACTCGCTTATTTACATTTTTCGTCATTGCATATGGTATAGGTTGTATAGTGAAACTATTTTAGCTATATAATAAAACCTTTAATTTGTATCTTAAGTTTAGAAACGAGCTGATACTAAGCATCTGATGATGAAGCCTGATGATGATGATGAAGGTGGTCACGGATACCAATCAACCATGTAGTAACATGATTAGGCTCGTTTGATTCGTCTCAACAAGATCTTTGGCACTAGGTGACACTCAGGGTCTGATAATGGAGCTGGAAGGTGGCCACTGTTACCAGTCAACTATGCAATTAAACCACTTCGTGTTTGAGCTCGTTTGATTCGTCTCAACAAGATCTTTGGCACTAGGTGATACTCAGGGTCTGATGATGGAGCTGGAAGGTGGTCACCGGTACCAGTCCACCATGCAACTAAACCACTTCGTGTTTGGGCTCGTTTGATTCATTTCAACAAGATTTTTGACACAAGATATGACTCAGGGTCTGATGATGGAGCTGGAAGGTGGTCACCGGTACCAGTCAACCATGCAACTAAACCACTTCGTGTTTGAGCTCGTTTGATTCGTCTCAACAAGATCTTGGACACTAGGTGATATTCAGGGTCTGATGATGGAGCTCAAACACGAAGTGGTTTAGTTGCATGATTGACTGGTACCAGTGACCACCTTCCAGCTCCATCATCAGACCCTCAGTACTATCTTGTGTCAAAGATCTCATTGAGAGGAATCAAACGAGCCCAAACACGAAGTAGTTTAGTTGCATGGTTGACTGGTACTGGTGACCACCGTCCAGCTCCATCATCAGACCCTCAGTACTATCTTGTGTCAAAGATCTTGTTGAGACGAATCAAACGAGCCGAAACACGAAGTGGTTTAGTGGCATGGTTGACTGGTACCGGTGACCACCTTCCAGCTCCATCATCAGACCCTGAGTCCTATCTTGTGACAAAGATCTTGTTGAGACGAATCAAACGAGCCGAAACACGAAGTGGTTTAGTTGCATGGTTGACTGGTACCGTTGACCACCTTCCAGCTCCATCATCAGACCCTCAGTACTATCTTGTGTCAAAGATCTCGTTGAGAGGAATCAAACGAGCCCAAACACAAAGTGGTTTAGTTGCATGGTTGACTGGTACTGGTGACCACCGTCCAGCTCCATCATCAGACCCTCAGTACTATCTTGTGTCAAAGATCTTGTTGAGACGAATCAAACGAGCCCAAACACGAAGTAGTTTAGGTGCATGGTTGACTGGTACCGTTGACTACGTTCCAGCTTCATGGTCAGACCCTGAGTTCTATCTTGTGTCAAAGATCTCGTTGAGAGGAATAAAACGAGCCCAAACACGAAGTGGTTTAGTTGCGTGGTTGACTGGTACCGGTGCCAACCTTCCAGCTCCATCATCAGACCCTCAGTACTATCTTGTGTCAAAGATCTTGTTGAGACGAATCAAACGAGCCGAAACACGAAGTGGTTTAGTTGCATGGTTGACTGGTACCGTTGACCACCTTCCAGCTCCATCATCAGACCCTGAGTTCTATCTTGTGTCAAAGATCTCGTTGAGACGAATCAAACGAGCCGAAACACGAAGTGGTTTAGTTGCATGGTTGACTGGTACCGTTGACCACCTTCCAGCTTCATCATCAGACCCTGAGTTCTATCTTGTGTCAAAGATCTCGTTGAGAGGAATCAAACGAGCCCAAACACGAAGTGGTTTAGTTGCGTGGTTGACTGGTACCGGTGCCAACCTTCCAGCTCCATCATCAGACCCTCAGTACTATCTTGTGTCAAAGATCTTGTTGAGACGAATCAAACGAGCTGAAACACGAAGTGGTTTAGTGGCATGGTTGACTGGTACCTTTGACCACCTTCCAGCTTCATCATCAGACCCTGAGTTCTACCTTGTGTCAAAGATCTCGTTGAGAGGAATCAAACGAGCCCAAACACGAAGTGGATTAGTTGCATAGTTGACTGGTACTGGTGACCACCTTCCAGCTTCATCATCAGACCCTGAGTTCTATCTTGTGTCAAAGATCTCGTTGAGAGGAATCAAACGAGCCCAAACACGAAGTGGTTTTGTTGCATGGTTGACTGGTACTGGTGACCACCTTCCAGCTCCATCATCAGACCCTCAGTACTATCTTGTGTCAAAGATCTTGTTAAGACGAATCAAACGAGCCCAAACACGAAGTGGTTTAGGTGCATGGTTGACTGGTACCGTTGACCACGTTCCAGCTTCATCGTCAGACCCTGAGTTCTATCTTGTGTCAAAGATCTCGTTGAGAGGAATAAAACGAGCCCAAACACGAAGTGGTTTAGTTGCGTGGTTGACTGGTACCGGTGCCAACCTTCCAGCTCCATCATCAGACCCTCAGTAATATCTTGTGTCAAAGATCTTGTTGAGACGAATCAAACGAGCCGAAACACGAAGTGGTTTAGTTGCATGGTTGACTGGTACCGTTGACCACCTTCCAGCTTCATCATCAGACCCTGAGTTCTATCTTGTGTCAAAGATCTCGTTAAGAGGAATCAAACGAGCCCAAACACGAAGTGGTTTAGTTGCGTGGTTGACTGGTACCGGTGACCACCTTCCAGCTCCATTATCAGACCCTGAGTCCTATCTTGTGTCAAAGATCTTGTTGAGACGAATCAAACGAGCCTAAACACGAAGTGGTTTAGTTGCGTGGTTGACTGGTACCGGTGACCACCTTCCAGCTCCATCATCAGACCCTGAGTCCTATCTTGTGTCAAAGATCTTGTTGAGACGAATCAAACGAGCCGAAACACGAAGTGGTTTAGTTGCATGGTTGATTGGTACCGGTGACCACCTCCCAGCTCCATCATCAGACCTATATATTCTGATTCTGACATGTCATCAAAAGCATTTGTATTCAGCCATTTTTTTATTTAGTACCTATAAAATATCAGATCATTTCAAATATCTTTAATGCTGTCCGGTAGTTACATACTATACTATAAAACCAAATACACAGTACTAGGATCAAAGTTTCTCAGTCGCCGTTTACACGCACTGTCACGCACACAGTATAGCATTTTACACGGCGCCTGCCGCACACAATGATAAAAAACCTCGTCGTCGCCGTTGAAAACGTGCGGAGCCGACCGACACACGTCCTACCGCTACAAGCTCTGCCGCGGCACTGAGCTCACGACCGCGCGTCATCGGTAATATTAGAGTCGTTTTCAAAAAATTGCCAAAAAATTATAGTAGAATTTCATAAACACTAATGTATACCATCAGTATAAGCAAACGCTGCAGATTGCTTGAGTATGAAAATGACTTCGATATTAAGTAGAATTTCGTAGGAATTGACACTTGTTTCGGAGAGAAAATTGAGTTTGTTTTTCTTCGATTTTCTCTTTCTCAAAGGTATTTAGGAAAAATGTCAAAAGTAATTCCTAATGTACAGGGTATTAGTAATACAAAATAGCCAGCTTTACCAGAGTAAACTTCTCAACATTTCCAAATACGAGCTCACAATTTAGTGCTTCACGTGGTTTTTCGGAAACAACCATTAGAAAAAAAATCATTACTAATTTAATAAGCCCTTTTTCCAATATTTAAAAAGTAATTCCTAAAGATAAGAAGACGCTTTTACCGTAACAAGTACTCATTGTTTCTAATAATGACCCTAAAGTACTGAATGTCATCGAGGAATATCATCAATTTTGCATTATTTTGACTTTTCTTGTTGGAGCGCTCTTAAACGAGCAATTCTTGTTTATTTATTTATTATAATTTATATATAATGTATATATATATATATATATATATATATATATATATATATATATAATGTATATATATATATATATTATTTCGATGAAATTTGCTATACGGGGGTTTTCGGGGGCGAAAAATCGATCTAGCTAGGTTTTCTCTCTGGGAAAACGCGCATTTTCGAGTTTTTATATGTTTTCCGAGCGAAGCTCGGTCACCCAGATATTCTAATACCTTTAAACGAGCAATTCTTGTTTATTTATTTATTTATTTATATATATATATATATATATATTTCGTTGATCTCGGAAACGGCTCTAACGATTTCGATGAAATTTGCTATACGGGGGTTTTCGGGGGCGAAAAATCGATCTAGCTAGGTCTTATCTCTGGGAAAACGCGCATTTTCGAGTTTTTATATGTTTTCCGAGCGAAGCTCGGTCACCCAGATATTATTATACCACACAATAAACGAAATTACAAAACAATCCTTTCAACTCGTAAAAGTATAATCAATCCAATAGGAGAACCTGAAAACCGAGATACAAAGGCAATAAATATTTGATAGGGATCTCAACGGTTTCAAATATCGCGTAAATAACATTGGACGGCAAATCGCACTATCTGAGAGAACATAAGGCCGATTCTGCTTTAACATAATAGAATACACGTGACCCCACGTGTATTCTATTATGTATGTGTATGTTAGACACATACATATACATACATATCAGTAAACCGGCGAGCGTGTATGAGGAATATTATGAAAGTAACGGAAGCGAAAGAGGTATGTCAGGATCGTAGCAAGTGGAAATCCGTGGTCTCTGCCTACCCCTCCGGGAAATAGGCGTGATTATATGTATGTATGCATGTATGTATGTGTACATATCAGTACATTACACTCGCCTGACATGTTTAGACAGTCTAGGTCTTCATTTACAAGCACTAACAGTGCATGAATAGCGCTCCCGATAGCCGCGCGCCGCGTACTGTCGCTCGCCGCGCAGCGCGATGAGATGACCGGTTGAGGGAGGTTTTGCGCTGTCGTTGTAGGTTGCTGAACAATTTGATATGATTTTCGTTTTGTCTTGGCATGTTTGACCTTGAGTCCGCGTGCAGTGTGAGACGCCAATGCTGATGGGTATTCCCGAAATGCAATCGGGTGATGCCGTCTCATAAAACACCTTGATCGCAGTTGTAGTGATAGGGCTTAGCAAAATGAAACTGCATTTTATGCAGAAAGCAAGCCGCTTTGCTCAGTGATACTAGGGACCAATCTGAATGATTTCATCCGAGGAAACACAAATTTCATCCACCAGAATTCAAGATGGCGGACCTTTTCCAAAATGGCGGCTGCAAAATTTAAAAAAAATGTAGACACAGAACGGCTGCACCGATTTTAGTGATTGATATATCAATCAATTCGTATTAACACCTGTAATTGTAAACAAATCTGGTGACACAAATCAAGGTCATTTATCAAAGTTAAAATTAAGTTTCTATAAAGCAGAAAAGTCTTCATGAGATACTACAATGCTTAGAAGTAAAGAAAAAGTGGAAAATATAACTGTATATGCCGTTCAAAGAAGTGTAATAAATACTATTACGGTAGATGTCGCTAGATGCCTCCTAAGGTGAATATGAAAGATATGGTCTCATCCAATTCTTCATACAGAATTGGCCTCGATGTCATAAATTTGAGTGAGCGCCTCCCGTGGGGTTAATGCATAATGTGGGAAATTCCGGCTCAAAGCTGACTTGAAGTCGGAAAGCGGAAGTCGATATGTAAACTGCGATATAACGTATGCAGGTTAAAGAAAAACCTTATATAGCTTCCTTAATATTAATATACCCCTTCTACGTATTAAAGTGAATCTAATATATAAATTAGGACTTAGAGGTAATTATTACTTTTCAAGTCTTGAGCATACTTAGCTTAGGCCACAGATTAATAAATAGTTACTACGTAACAGATACATCATTCCCATACAAAAGCGAAAATACCTACGCTATAATAGTCCACAAAATCTTAATAATAATACCTGCTGCTCAGGAAGAGAAGAAATGTACCATAAGTAGGTACGCGCACAAAGAGTCGAGACTGTGTTGCCCGCCGTGCGAGTCACGTGCCAACGCGTCATCGTCAGAATGCGCTAGGGTAAGGTTGTAGGTACCTATGATGATTATTGTAATAAAACGAATGTTGCGAATCAATCATATTTTTTATTAATAAATCAAATAATTATTATTACTATTATACTAGTGGCTCTGTGAGCTGTAGACCTCGCGAGCAAAGCTTAAAACTGAATAAATGTATGGCTCCGTTGTTTAGAAGAATTTAGAGAATCAAATATGATTTAGTTTAATATAATGATTTATCATTTTTGTCCCTTCTCGGAATTCTCTGTTATTAAATTTTATAGTTGAAAATATCCTAAATCGCGTAAATAATTTTAATAAATACTCGTACGGAAAACAGGAGCAAGGCGACGGAAAATCAACTGTTTTTAAAAGTTGTAATACGGTGCTACCAGGCCGATTCATTATGACGTAGTCAAAATTATTTAAAAATACTTTTTCTAACTCTTGAATATAATTATTAAACGTTTCAGATGGGACTTTTAGCCCGCCACAAAAAGATGAATCTTTATTATAGGCTTTATAATGAGTATACAGTATAGTTTCGTCAACATTAGGTTTCTCCTGTAACAAAGCATTGAAGCTAGTGCAGTTATGTTTTTTACTACACTTATTATTATTCTTTAAACTTGTTTTTCAGATTCTTTTGCCACTCAATAAGTTTGAAAAATCTTTTAGTAATTTCATCTTCACAATTGAAACTGAAGTTTTCGTAGCATTCAGATTTATGTGATTAGACTTCTTTTTTTATTTTTTCTGTCTCCTTATGTTCAACTCGAAGTTTACGTTTCCTGGGGGTATCCGACGAAAGCTCTTGTGTTGTTTGTGTAGTATTATTGCTAGCGTTGTCTGACGTAGTTTGCACACATGATGACTTCTTATCAGGACCCTTAATGGTAACTGCTGATAGAACGTTGATAAATGATTCTTTCGTTTGAGTCGACACATTTTTACAGTCTTCGTTTGTATTGAGGTTGGAAGTACTTGGTTGATTTAGTAATGATTTTGTGGGTACCGCATCAGGTTTCAGCTGTGGTACGTACTTTATCATAGATTTGTCAAAATGTAGCGAGCAAACAAAATGACAAGTAGACTTTGTTTGAGTTGTTAATAAATCAGGCCTCCCTATTATTTCAAGCCATGTACGGCGCCTGAAAAAAAAGACGTTAGATATAGAAATAGAAATGGTTTATTTGGTGTTGAAATACATGCTTAACCTATAATACATCTTATTCTAGTACAAGACACCAAAATGGATGCCACTCAGCATATGCCGATGACTAATGACCTTAGCCATGGCGCTGGTTTTCAGGGCAACCAATTAAAATACACATAAAAAATATAAAATAAAGCAAAACTTAAGAGAGAGAGATAACATATGAGAGAAGAGGTGACAGTTGAGTTAATGAATTGATAACAGTAGTAGTAGAACAGTAGTAGTTAAAATAGTTATTTTCAATACAAGTGCGAAAAAGAGGAAATTCGAAACGAGTGGCGATAAATTAAAACACGACCGAAGGGAGTGTTTTAAATCGACACGAGTTGCGAATTAATCCGGTGAAATTTGAAGAAAAACATTTTTTTTGACCATATTTCTTTAGGCAACCCTATTTATTTATGTTCAGGAACATATTTTCTTTCATAATATGTAAAATCTATTTTTTTATTCGGTAGACTGAAATGACAGTTCATAGTATGAACATAAAATGTCATTTCATACCAGGGCTTGTTAACGTTACCAATTCACATTATAAAGTAACGTTACTTAACGTTAAAATCATAAAAATACCTTATTACCGGTAGTAAATGCTAACGATACTTGATAACTTAACATTATTATGACGTTAGCTAGTTAACGTTAATTTTACCGGTAATTTTACTTTTTATTGCAGGGCTTGTTAACGTTACCCAATTCACATTATAAACTAACGTTACCGAACTAACGTTAACACTATCATTCTTTAAGCTGATATTTGCTTGTAATTTCATACACAATTTTAAGGCCAGTAGACCTTATTGACCATAAATACGGCAGGGCTTCTGTCAAATTGAAATACGAATCAGTCAAAATACATTAAAGATAATTATGTACGTTAGTAAAACTCAACTTTTATTCTAGTAGTTTGAGTTCATAGTCTTTTGTCATTATTCTTTATGTTTATCAAATGAAAGAGGTGGTATTCTATTTGTTTAAGATCTTTGTCCAATATGCATTGCGTCTCACTCTCTCATTAAGCAAAATGTGAGACGCAAATACACATTGGACCGAGATTGGACAGATAGAATACCACCCGGCTGTGTCGGAATATATTTGCCAAAATAAGAAGGTTGCAAAACGTCATAAATTACTTTGTTAAATATGATGGTATAGCTAATTCGTTACTTGGTCGGTTTATATTAGGTACAGGCGTCTGTGATATAATATACGTCAAGATTATATAGGTTGGATAATGTCTTGATTTATTTTGTGAAATATGGAGGTGTTGCTGAAATGTAATTTAGTCGGATTATATTAAATGAGACACCTATTTATTGATGTTACTGCTTGCTTGTAAAAATGATTCAATTAAATTCGATTAAAGATAATTATGTAGGTACGTTAGTAAAACTAAACTTTAATTCTAGTAGTTAGAGTTCATAGTCTTATGTCATTATTCTTTATGTTAATCTAGATTGGTGAAACTTAAATTCTTATTTGAGACATTATTACATGCAATGTGAAATAATAATAATGTCCTAATGTGATAGGTTGTTCGGCGTGTGATTCTGAAGAGGAACGAAATTTTTATTATTTTTGCGCTACGACGCACGGTTTAGGAGATCCAGCCCTATAAAGATTTTTTTTTCTTCTATTTATTAGTTTTTTTCTTTTCTTGTGTTTTTTAAATGTTATTAAGGGGTTTCCTAAAGGGGAACGAAAGTTTGATTACTTTTGCGCTACAACGTACGGTTTAGGACACTTTAAGAGATACAGCATTATAAAGTTTTTTTTTTCTTCTTTTTTTTATATTAATTAGGGGTTTCGTACAGAGGAACGAACATTTTATTATTTTTGCGCAACGACGCACGGTTTAGGAGATACAGCCCTATAAATATTTTTCTTTCTTTTTTTGTGTTTTTTAAATATGACTTAGAGGAGTTTCATAAAGGGGAATGAATATTTGATTATTTTTGCGCTACGACGTACGGTTTAGGATATACAGCCCTATAAAGATGAAAAAAAAAGAAATCATACCATAAACCAAATACTGCCTATATATTTTTTTAAGTGGTAACACACCATCGCACCGCACCGCGACCCTAGACCGTCGCACCCATAAGTGAGAGCGAGAAAGAGAAACAGATATCTCTTTCTCGATCTCACCCATGGGTGCGACGCTCCGAGGCCGCGGCGCGGTGCGACAGTGTGTTACCACTTTAATGGCTGAATGCCACGAAGGTGTGTCACAAATATCTGTGAAATGGAAATTAAAAAAAGCAGCCAAGTGCGAGTCGGACTCGCCCATGAAGGGTTCCGTAGCAGCAAGTAACATAATAAAATTGCGGTTTACGATTTATGACGTATTAAAAAATACTACTTACTAGATCTCGTTCAAACCAATTTTCGGTGGAAGTTTGCATGGTAATGTGATTTTTTTTAGTTTTAACATTATTTTATTTTAGAAGTTACAGGGGGGAGGGGGGGGGGGGACACATTTTACCACTTCGGAAGTGTCTCTCGCGCAAACTATTCAGTTTAGAAAAAAATGATATTAGAAACCTCATTATCATTTTTGAAAACCTATCCATAGATACCGCACACGTACATGGGTTTGATGAAAAAAAAATTTTTGAGTGCAGTTCTAAGACTTCTAAGTATGGGGAACCCCCAAAATGTATTGTTTTTTTTTTCTATTTTTGTGTGAAAATCTTAATGCGGTTCTCAGAATACGTCTACTTACCAAGTTTCAACAGTATAGTTCTTATAGTTTCGGAAAAAAGTGGCTGTGACGTACGGACGGACAGACAGACATGACGAATCCATAAGGGTTCCGTTTTTTGTCATTTGGCTACGGAACCCTAAAAACGAATAAAAAGAAGAAAAAGAGAGAAAAATCTTTATAGGGCTGCATCTCCTAAACAGTGCTTCGTAGCGCAAAAATAATAAAATTTTCGTTCATCTTCAGAACCACACACACTGAACAACCTATCGTATCACTCCCTGAAACGTATAAAACGACATCCATGACGACTTTTATGACATACTGCATGGTCGCCATCTTGGATTCCAAAATGGTCATTTTCGAAATCTGCACACCTGATTCAAATAAGGTGCATCTATATCTATTAAGCCAATCATTTATAACTCAAGATAGGTTATAGGCGTTCCAAAATTGAAGCGCTTACCTTGTGACAAATTGGACAAGTTGCCTTTAGTCGCGACTGGACAAGCGAGAAATGTGCACGTGCTAACGCGCTCCCGCACACCGAAATAGAAAGAGACGAGCTTATGTTTAACAACGAGTATGACAAAGATGGATGGAATGAGAAAATTAATCAAAAATAACAGATTTCTTCGTAGACTCAGAAATAAATATGGAAGTATTTTTTGTGCTCCTCAAGTATGAGTATAACCTATCTATGGTTATATAATATCATTGTATTAAGCCAACATCAACAACATATCTACTATCGAAATGTACTTTTGATAGTAGTAGTACGAAATGTAATCTGAAAGGAATCAAGTAATGCATTCCTGTAATGAGGAATCGACATTTATTCCAATTACTAGTAATTGTAATATTAGAAAAGGTGATTCCTGATTCCTTAATTGGAAGTGTAAGTACTTAGTAATTCGGTATTGTTAGATTACAAAGTAATCTGGGAATCGGTAATCAGATTACAAAGTAATTTCGAGTAATCGTGGAACCAGGAATCAATTTAAGAAATGCCCATCTCTGCTTGAGAGTGAATGAATATTCGCTCGATTGTCAACGATGATGGCATCTATCAGTGAATCAAACGGTAAATAAGCAGCTGTTAACGTTACCTACTAACGTTAAAAATGGTGTATCGATACCTTTGACTTAACGTTAGCTCAAATTGACAACTGCTAACGTTACCATTTTGTTACCGGTAAAGAGTAGTATAACTAACGGTACCTGGTCTAACGTTAGTTAGAACTTAACGTTAGATCTGTCACCTTGTGGTAACGATACCAACTTTTTAACGGTATTTAAAGCCCTGTTTCATACTAAGAAATGTCATTTTAGTCTACCGAATTAAAAAATAGACTTTAAGTTTCATCCGTCAGACATATCGGTGAATGTCGACCATATATCCTAGCCGGATCTTAGACTAATATAAAAAAAGTCAAAATGAAATAGTAGGTATAAAATTCTGAAATAATTTACAGTAAATATAGACGTGTGGTGGTATGCGTTTCTCGGGACCACGTCATAACGACCCTTCCTTCTGCGAATTAATCCGAAAACGGCATGGCTGTTGATTTCTTGCTATTACTCCTTCTTGTGAAAAGTGAATATACGTCGATTCAAACCAATACCTTATTTAATTTATTATCTACAGTTCTACACGTAACGAGACACAGACAAACATCGGCCTGCGCCAACAGTCGCTTATTCCTACCCATAGCAAAAATATCAAAGAAATCTAAAATTATCGTGCATTGCCCATTGCTTAAGTACCTACTCGGTAAGGTAACTACAGTTAGTAGGAATTACCTATAAAAACAACACTTTTATAATACCTGACTGACTCAAAAAACTCCTTAATTTACCTATTTATGTTTAAAGAATAAAGATGGATTTAAAATACTACTCACCTTTCTTCGTCTCTCGGTAATGAAAAAAACGACAAATTTTCCGTTGTTTTTTGACTTTTACACCCATCTACCGCACAATAATTGCGTGGTTTCGGCATTTCGAAGCGTAAGCGCGGGAAACGTGCGGCGTAATGCGGTGCGAGCGCTCAGGCGGGCGGTCGGCGGCCCTCTGTCGGTTGTATCGTCGACGATACGCCAACGGCCAAGCGGTAGGCATATAGCGCGTGGCCTTGAGCGAGTGACGGAGGCCTGGTTAGGCCACTCAGCGTCAGGAATTTTCATGGCCTAAATTATTTATGTAACGATTTAAAAAATAAAAATAGTACCTTTTGTATATTATTATTATTGTCAGAGTACTACAACACAAGATTATTGTGGGCTTAGTCAATTTGTGTACGGATGTTTTATAAAAATATAATAAAATACTAGCACGAAAACAAAATACACTTTTTCATTTAGCCATGTTGGATATAATTTTAAATTTCAAATTTTCTTTGTTTCAGATTTCAATCTTCGAATCTACAGTTCCTATCACGTTTGTTCCGACAGGTATGTTAATAAAATAGATATATATATTTTAAGAAACCGGCTAGATAATATAGCTGTACCCTGTAGCCCTCACCCCCGCGAGGAAGGTTTCAAATACTTAAAAATAAATTATTCAGGCTATTATATTTAAAAAAAAGCGGCCAAGTGCGAGTCGGACTCGCCCATGAAGGGTTCCGTATTTAGGCGATTTATGACGTATAAAAAAAAAACTACTTACTAGATCTCGTTCAAACCAATTTTCGGTGGAAGTTTACATGGTAATGTACATCATATATTTTTTTTAGTTTTATCATTCTCTTATTTTAGAAGTTACAGGGGGGGGGGGGACACATTTTACCACTTTGGAAGTGTCTCTCGCGCAAACTATTCAGTTTAGAAAAAAATGATATTAGAAACCTCAATATCATTTTTGAAGACCTATCCATAGATACCCCACACGTATGGGTTTGATGAAAAAAAATTTTTTGAGTTTCAGTTCGAAGTATGGGGAACCCCAAAAATTTATTGTTTTTTTTCTATTTTTGTGTGAAAATCTTAATGCGGTTCACAGAATACATCTACTTACCAAGTTTCAACAGTATAGTTCTTATAGTTTCGGAGAAAAGTGGCTGTGACATACGGACGGACAGACAGACGGACAGACGGACAGACGGACAGACGGACAGACAGACAGACAGACAGACAGACAGACATGACGAATCTATAAGGGTTCCGTTTTTTGCCATTTGGCTACGGAACCCTAAAAAAGCGGCCAAGTGCGAGTCGGACTCGCCCATGAAGGGTTCCGTATTTAGGCGATTTATGACGTATAAAAAAAAAACTACTTACTAGATCTCGTTCAAACCAATTTTCGGTGGAAGTTTACATGGTAATGTACATCATATATTTTTTTTAGTTTTATCATTCTCTTATTTTAGAAGTTACAGGGGGGGGGACACACATTTTACCACTTTGGAAGTGTCTCTCGCGCAAACTATTCAGTTTAGAAAAAAATGATATTAGAAACCTCAATATCATTTTTGAAGACCTATCCATAGATACCCCACACGTATGGGTTTGATGAAAAAAAAATTTTTGAGTTTCAGTTCGAAGTATGGGGAACCCCAAAAATTTATTGTTTTTTTTCTATTTTTGTGTGAAAATCTTAATGCGGTTCACAGAATACATCTACTTACCAAGTTTCAACAGTATAGTTCTTATAGTTTCGGAGAAAAGTGGCTGTGACATACGGACGGACAGACGGACAGACGGACAGACAGACAGACATGACGAATCTATAAGGGTTCCGTTTTTTGCCATTTGGCTACGGAACCCTAAAAAGTATGTATTGCATACTTTTCGAGGGATTGACAGATAAAACCGATACAAGTTACAGTACCGATACAAGATAGTACAAGTTACACAGTATAACCACTAAATATTCTGTCATTACCGACTTAAGTGGTTGAATAAAAACTACGTATTTCTTCTAGCTTCATGTTAACTAAATATAATAATTAATCCATCAGTCTAATCATAGTTCCGACGCGTATCAGTTCCGTAGCTTTTTTGGCAGATAATTACGTATCAATTTGTTAGGAGGGGTTATAAACCCAAGAAATTACAAAGAATAAAAAGAAAGAAAAATTGAGACGGAAGATATGGCCTCTCGCGCCTGTTTTTACCTTTTATGTCGATTACTCTGAAATTATAATACAGCTTAAATTAATAATAATTAATAATTTTGCTTGTCCGATCCCTCGAGTATATTACTATTTTCTATTAAAATTATACCGCTATGGTAAGTATGCAGGGTAAACATTCAATTATACAAACTACAATTTTGCGTTAGCCCCCTCTCACAGACCAACCCCTATAGACCGACCTTATAGGACGACTCGCGGTCATCGCCCGTATGGTGTATAGGTCAAATATAAGATTGTTCGCGCACCGCTCCGATCAGTTGCGCCCAAGGTTACGACCTGTTAGCAGTATGCACGAGTCTAAGAAAATAAATCGTAAACTATTGAATTCATTGGGAAATCATGGGATATTGCAGCGTAAAATGGTGTGGCAAGTCATCTAAGACTTCTACTTACGAAACAGATGGAATAACATCCCACAGGAAAGTCAAATTCATTATTTCATTGAATAATGTTTCTTGTCCGCGGGGTTCATTTTATACTGGTCAGTAAGCAGAGGCGAAGTATGTCCGTCCCTTTTCGTCAACTTGAAAATGCAATGCGCTATCCCTTTCCCTTTCGACTAGTGATGTGACGATGATGGTTTCGTCAGTTGCGGAAACTTCGTGCTTCGTCATACCGTATTGTACCATTTTAGACATAATATATAGGTAATATGTTGTGTGAGTTTTTTTAGAATCCTCTAGGCCAACGGAGCAGTTAGGCCGCGTGTCACGAGATGGACCTGTTGATGAACTTCAAAGAAGTGCGAGGGAACGCGGTGTTGGTTTGTGATAGACATATGTTGTATGGGTTTTTTAGAATCCTCTAGGTGAGCAGTTAGGTCTCATGTCACGAGATGGGCCTGATGATGAACTTCAAAGAAGCGCGAGGGAACTCGGTGTTGGTTTGTGATAAACATATGTTGTATGAGTTTTTTAGAATCCTCTAGGTGAGCAGTTAGGGTCTCATGTCACGAGACGGACCTGATGATGAACTTCAAGAAGTGCGAGGGAACTCGGTGTTGGTTTGTAATAGACATATGTTGTATGGGTTTTTTATAACCCTCTAGGTGAGCAGTTAGGTCTCATGTCACGAGATGGACCTGATGATGAACTTCAAAGAAGTGCGAGAGAACTTGGAGTTGATTTTTAATAGGCATATGTTATTGGTCCATTTGAATATGTTTTCAATACAACCTTCTATGACCTTAATAAAACGGACAAAAGAAAATAATTGTACCTATGAGATTTTGGCGACACTTTTTTCTCGTATCGAAAGAGATTGCGATTCTGAGTGGAAATAATATAAAAATTATAAACTTTAAAATTCAAGTTCTGAGTACTTTAAACAGAAATGCCCTAATATGTTAATTAAAAATTTCAGGTACATTGTTAAATTAGTTAATGAAATATTAAATTAATCAATATAATTATTAAGTAAGTTTACTCTAAGTATACTAAATTGGCATTAAATTGGTAACAATTTTACCACAATAAATTTCGGTATCACTGGTAGCAGTACCCACTACCTGTAATGAACATGTCCCATCCCTATGCGTACACGTGTTAGCGCGCCATGTTTGGGACGACCAATCGCAACGCCGTGAGCACCCCTCCCGCACCTCACAGTTTGGTGATTTGCGTCGGGAACAAAATGGCCAATATTAGGTTTCTATAGGCGGTGTTCTGTGGCCCCCTCTTAAGGGAACTTGAAAAAAAAACCAGGCGAACTCTCTTCACTCGTGTTTGAAAAGGTCACGAATGAAAATCTCACTTAAGATGGTGTATTTTTCCATATTTCTACAATTAAAAAAGAATAGCAGTCGGCTTCACTTACTACAAAATTAACAAAGAAAAACTGTTGAATGAATCGAACAGAACGCTCCATAAATTAAACAGCGTCACTACCATGCTCCCTAATGAGATGGGCGGCGATAAAAGTAAAGGAACTCAAAAAGCACAAAAGTCTGCGGTGGGACTGGCTCGTAAACGTAGATCACTTACCTTGCCTGCTAGATGTAGCATACCTATACACCTCAGGCCAAAAGTTTGGAAACAACGTTGTTTTCTTTAATATCTAACAGTTGCATAATCGCCCTCTGTTAAACTGGCAATTATCGTACTAACCAGAATTTGAGTTAGTACCCAGGGATCGGATACCAGTATTTTTTGTATGGGAAAAACGGTATTTTTTCGTTCTTTGCTAATTATTTCATTTCTAATTGGGCAATCTTACAATACAATGTTGTTACCTAAACACTCAACTGAGTCCTACATTTCGAATATAAAGTAATTGGAAAAATATGGTTATTTCGAAGTTTTTGCAAAAAACCGGTTCTGATCCCTAAAATAGGTACTAATTTAGGTACTTTTGTGTTATCATTTTTACTATTGTAGCGCAGATCTACGAGTATATCAGATGTTAAGATCGCCATTCGAAACCTCTTACTTGCCACATTGGCGCTCCTTTACTAATATAGTATGACGAACGTTCACTACAATTGCGTTTAAGTTTAAGTGCGACCGAAACTCAACTCAAGTAAAAATAACTAATATCGACAAAAATTTAGTGAGCTACATTTACGCCTATGTACCTATTTCGTTGCAGCTTTCGTCAAAGCTTAATAAACTTATAATATATGCCTTTATATTGGCGTCTACTAATTCAACAACTATACAATCGTTCGGTCGAATACCACAAGGGTTCTCGCCAGTTAAACGAGCCCTAAAGCTCAGTCTGTTGGTGGTAGTCTATGCTCGTAAAAGTCGGTCATTTGCCGTACAAATTGTAATGTGTTCGGCTGAAAAATAGCCCGGGCACTAAAGCCGATAATGTGGGGCGCCATTCGTCAGCGGTGGACCCTCTGGTGGGAGTGTTATTCCCAGTTACTAGACTATAAGTTTCGTTGCTAATAAGGTCCATTTCAAATAAAAATACAGCATGGGATTTAACCCTTTACCGTATACGAAGCCATACATGGTCGATATGATATTTAACTCTATTGACAGCTATTAAAGTTCAAGTTTCAACAAATATTTTTTTATTACATGCACCATAACCTATGTCGAACTTACATTTTAACCCACGGACCTATTAGGCCCACCAGGCACTACTTGTGGGTGAAACCATTCATCATCTTGTCAAGGTATACCATTCCCTACTCCCTAGCTTCACAAATGTCTCTACATATATTTTATGAGTGAAATGTACACATCCAAAATTACTGTCCACCTATGTTCATCACTACATTTTTGCAAATAAGCGTATCTTTATTTCTAGCTTTATATCTATCTTTATCCTTTTCTTTGTCTTTATCTTTATCGAAGTTTCGCACTATACTGGTTTGCCTACGTCAAACACTCTGAGAGTGATCGGAAGAACATTATCTAATGTTCGTCGATTATTGGACTCCGAGCCGCGTGTGGTAATTGTGATCGAATGATCGCTATAACTTTACGAGGAATTCGTTTACGTAGCGATACAATGAATCCCGGAATTCATGAGTTAATTATCGGTGTAATTTGTTAGCATTTACAATTATTTTTAGTAGGTACTTACTTACATCATCATAGTCCTGGCCGGTTGCGACCACGGCGACTGTTTAGTACTGATTATTGAGAGCGACGTTTGTGAGCTCCAGGTGGTTGACATAAAGCTTGGTATTAAAATTATTTATTTTTCGACAACAATTTGATATACGCGTTTGCTGAGCTATACAGCCGACTTCCCGACCCAGTGCCATTACCTTCCTGGCAGGAATTCGAAGAAAAATCGCCAGCAATATGTCAGCTCGCGAATGTCAAGGGTTGATTATTGCAGCGCTCTGTTTTGGTCTGGCTTTTTAAAAAGGGGGATATTAATTGTTTGCTCACATAATAAATGATGAGTGTGTTAAAGGTTAACATGTTTTGTTTTTTAATATGGGTAGTAACGGATGGGTGAGATTGAAATAGGTTTCGCTTGGATGAGTATGACGTAAATGTCAAAAACGAGTATGTTTGTTATATTTATTATTTGTTGGAGTTTCGGAATAGAGAAACCAATATTTAAGTACGTAAATCTATATTACAGTTGAAACCCTCTCATATATTCATGACATAAGAGACCTGTGCCCAACTATCTAATAAATATAATGTTATTTGTTTTGATTTACAAGTTTCATGGAGCCTATTGTAAGGTTAGGTTGATTTATGCAAGATATTACAGTTGTAAAATCCATATTATTAACTAGGGCTATAACTGAGTCGTTTATTAAGAAATTTTTACACTTAGTAGACTAATTAAGCTAGACTATATTTCAAACAGAACTAAGTAACATTCTAACCGTGTTAGCGGTATGTAGTTTGATTGTAAATGAATTTTCTTATTTATTTATTTTCAGATTGTGAGGCGACCTCAAGATTATGGAAAGAAACAAATGCTCATGGACACGTTACATATGAAAAAAGACAAACCGACTGGTATCTGAAATAGAGTTTTCAGACGAAACTGAAACTGGAACAATAGTCATGTGAAGGAAAAGTTAAAACTTGATGCAAACTGTCATATCTATAAAGCATATCTTGAAACGCTAAAAGCTTACATATCTGATTCTTTTTATGCTAGTCACCATTTGTGATTACTCTAGGTAGTAAAAAATTGCTCAAATGATATAATTTAAGTTCTTTAAGACTCGAAATATTGAAATGTATAAAATTTAAAGAAGATAAAGTAGAAGAAGAAGATAATAAAGATGAAGTTCTTCAGTATGTTGTTCTTAAGAAGACGCACGTGGATATTAAAGGCAGTGCTAGTATTAACGGCGTTATGGTTCATGGTAGCACTGCTGACTACCAATGGTAGTAGGAATTCCTTAGTTGCACCGCCGATAGAATATGAGGATGCGGAAGCGAAACCGTACAAGATGGCGAAACCTACGTCTGTGAAGAAGAAAAGCGATAATTATGGAAATAATCTGTCTGATGGTGAGTTTCATTAATAATTTTAGTTATTTCTAAAAAGGCTTAGTTCATTTTTTTAATATTAGTCTTCGCATTCAAATATCAAAGTGCGGGAAACATATTTTGATATGTAAGGTCATGTGGGGAATGAGAAAATTTATTTATTTTGCTCAAATCAAGAGAAACAGTATGAGGCTTCCTTACAAGTGTTTCTCTTACCACAATGTTTTTCTGACCCCATCTAACCATACCTATTACTTATTTACAATTCATTTATTGAACTAAGCCTTTAGGAATATTACTCTACATTGCATGACCTGTGGTGTTGGTAGGTGTATGATAACTGTTTGTAATTACTTTTACATAAATGGTATTGGTTATTTGATTTTTAGGGTTCCGTATTTTCTTTATGTTGTAGATTATGAATATAGTTTAAAGTGTTTGTGATTAAATCGAATAACACAATCTACTTGATGATGATGCATTTTATGCAGAATCGCAAAGACTAATAAAGAAGCACTTAAAAAATAATAAAAACTATAAATTTTTAACCGTTGCTGGTCTTATAAGAGAATGGTTTAATGGCCATTCTCTTATAAGACCACCAAGAGCACCTTTTAGAAACACATAAAGACATTAAAACACTTAATTTCCATAATTCCCTCATACAATCGCATCGTTTGCAAGTCATGCAGAGGAAATGGTTATGATAATCTGAAGCTAGAAATTCCTTTCCTTGAGACTTTCGTCCGCGACTATTGAGGAGTGTCTTTTCAAAAGGGCTTATGTTTGTATGGTTTTTATAGAGGAATAAGCCCTTTTGAAAAAATACTCCTCAATTATTCTAAGATCCACACAATTGAAATGCTAATCGAGATAGGGTCTATGAATTGCATGAATACCAATCGTACTAGTACTGACTTTGGAGTGGGGAACTTGCATTCAAAATATTTGCCTCATTTTTGTATTACCTTCAAAGTGGCTGTTTTTTTTTCACACAATCATGCGATATTGAGGCCAGTTCGAACGTAAACTTTGACATCAAAATGAATGAATGAATGAATGAATGAAATCGTTTATTTCAGGCAACTAGTGGCCCATACATAAATACCTTAAAACTAGCATACATATTATAAAAATATAACTAAACACTAAAAAAACACATTATGATTGCGATGCATTTCGCAACCCCGCAGTGTCAGGGAACCGGCCGCGGAACCGCCGAAACTTGACACCCTTCGGCCAAAACTCCTCCTTGGTGAAGGTCGCTAGATGTTCAGTCGGAACGGTCACCACAAACGAATTAAAATTCGCATTGTGTCGAGATTCCAACTTCGCGACCCTCAGGATGAATCCGGTTTTTGCTTTCACATACTTTACGATATCATCGACCTTCGTAAGGTAGTGTAGACGGGACACATACAGCAGCGTCGAGGGTGTTGCAGGACGCAGCAAATGGTTGGGTCCGGTCGGTGCGGTACCGCACTGATTCTGACGAGCTGGTTTCCTTCTCTTCTCCACCTTTTTAAAACCATCTTCGTCGCATCGCGACTCCCTTAGAGCCGGCTGTTGGTCCTTGTGAACATGTTCACGAAGGCTCTGCACCCCTTTCTTCGGCCGCTGCTTAGGCTTGGACACAGCAGGCGGCTTAGCGGCAGTAGCAGCGTAAGAACGTTCCGGGGTTAACGTACTCTCGCGTGACGTGCGCGTCTCCGGTGACGTAGACGGGCGGGCGGCGGGGCGCGGGTTGGCGGTCGCCTGGTCAGCAATCGCCGACGCATCCAAATTCGCGGGTTTTAAACCGCCGATGGACACATTCTGCGCAACGTGACACACGGCTATGTTAGAGGTATCTGACCTACATTCCGAACTTGCGCTACGTAATAATGCCAATTCGGAACGTAGCTCACTGATGGTATTATTAGATACCTCTAACTTAGCCTGCACTTCTGCCAGACTCGTCTTCAGGAATGTAATGTCCTTCAGCAGCCTGGTGACGTCGACGTGGTCGAAGCTAACCGGTGGTAACCGGTCTAGCTGCTTCGCAACGAAGGCAGGCACGTCGTCTGGATCGGTCTCCTTGAACAGTTTGATTATGTCCTGGAGACTCTTCACACCTCCATCCCTCCGACGGGATGGCATCTGGTCAGTTTTACCGAGCGTCTGGAAGAGCAGCGCCTTGCCACTGCAAATGTCGTCTTCATTGAAACTCGATTTGCAGATCTGCCTGATGCTGACTTCGTCCATGGTGTCTATGGCATTCTGTACAAACGCCAGTAACTCATTCGCTATGAGTTGTTGTGAACCCATCGCGAAAAAAAATACGGGGCAGCGACCTAAGTCACGCCGATCGCGAATAAATATATTATTCGATATTATGCAGTGAAGCGCGTCCGATTCCAAGCGCGCATCGCACTGCACTGCACAAAATGATATCTTGATATCATTTGGTTATCTTTCGCTCGTATTTGTCCGCACATGTATTGATTGGCGCGAGCAAGACGCACGGGCGAATGTGAACAATGTGACATCATTTTCTGTGGGTCGATGTAGTTTTTCACTATGGGCCCGATTCGGATTTTGAAATAGACATCTGTGAGATATCTTTTAGACATCACCAAGTTACGATAACGATATGCTGAAGATCTAACCTGTCCAATTTGACATTTGCGCGATTCTGGAGATACTCTTGAACGATTTTCACAAGATATGGCTTAGAGATCCAATTCACATCTAATAGATATCCTACTCTATCTAACGTAAACGTGACATTTGTTGCCCGAATTGCGCTGCAAAAGATAACTAGTTGAAATCTAAACTACATATAACGTATCTAGAATGGATCTAGTACGTGTCGTCTCTTGTGAATATCTTGAAGTTCGAATACGGCAGTATGTGGTATATCCCGTTCTAAATCTTGTTCAGTGTGGCTAACATACCTATTTATCCCACAGATTTAGTGTAGGTAGCTTAACGCTTTTTAATTTGCTAAAAGAAAATGTATCAACAATTTTATTTAAACGTTAGTGTTTCCAAGTGAGGCCAGAAATGACAAACCTACTGTTGATGCTTATAGTGTAAACCTGTGAAGTCATAATGCAGTATTAATAAATTTAGCTATTAACGAGTTACTGTGCTTGACTTTAACTCTCATTTCTAATTTTGCTATACTTATAAAACACAGGTGATATTCTAGACAAAAAAAAACATTTCTCACCATCATCGCGTTGTCCCGGAATTTTGCCACGGCTCATGGGAGCCTAGAGTCCGCTTGGCAACTAATCCCGAGAATTGGCGTAGGCACTAGTTTTTACGAAAGCGACTGCCATCTGACCTTTCAACCCAGAGGGTAAACTAGGCATTGGGATTAGTCAGGTTTCCTCACGATGTTTTTCCTTCACCGACAAGCGACTGGTAAATATTTCTCACCTCTTCTTCCTCGCGTTATCCCGGCATTTTTGCCACGGCTCATGGGAGCCTGGGGGTCCGCTTGACAACTAATCCCATGATTTGACGTAGCTACTAGTAAATATTTCCCACCATTGAAAGAAATGCAAGTTCCCCATTGAACCACTGACTTTGTACGTGTTAGTTGTGTCTAATGTTCCTGCATGTTTGTTAACTGTGTTGCTTTTACTTTTATGTTTTGCATGATTTGTTATCACAGCAAAGAAACGGATCAATTGGATGGCTCGGATTGCTCCAAAAAGTCAGGAAGGTAATGTTGATGGAGCTTTATTACTAATACGCAATTTTAATAATAGTTTAGTTTTATAAACTCTAGTAAGACATCGGTTAACATATTATTTTATGTACGATCAAGAGATTTGATTTCTGTCCCTTGTGACAGTGACAATAACATGAGATCCCAGTGACTTGTCACATTGACTAGATACGAAAGATTACAATATCACATTCATTGACTGTACATATGTACTAAATGCTACGGTCATGTTCCAAACGTTTATTTAACTTGATTTCACTTATTGAATCATTTGGATCCATGTGCTTGCAGGCCTGCTTTTGGTGTTGGTTTTGTTTAGTTTTTTTTTGGCATGAGCATTAATATAGTTTTAAAACTGTTTCATATAAACAAATATTCTACATACAAGAAGCAAGTCAATACGGCTTTAGATGAAACAGTTTAGAATATAATGGAAGATTTTTTTGTCACTTTCTGTCTCATAAATTACTTTATCTGTAAAAATATGAAAAATCTATAAAATCCCTTCTCTTTTGTCTATTGAAAGACGTTTGTAGCTTGAACAGCGGGCCATATAGGCTTGTGGTGATGACGGTGACGCTAATGACTAATGACTAACGTTTCATAGGTCTGGGTGTACTAGCGGCGCCTGGATCAGACAACGCACCAGGAGAACTAGGAAAGCCTGTGGTCCTTCCGAAGAACATCAGCGACGAAGCAAAGGTTGCTGTGGCTGAGGGATGGAAGAAGAACGCGTTCAACCAGTACGTCAGCGATCTCATATCGATTAGGAGGAAACTGCCGGATCCTAGGGACGAATGGTGAGAATCATTTTGTAACTACCTGCTAGCCTTTTCTAATTTATCTATTACATCATGCTTAGTCAGTAACTTAGTTCAGTAGATAGAGACTCTGTAATACCGACTTATATTGATATTAAATTTATTAACAACGCAAATTTATTTAGGATGCTATATTTTTTATCACTAAGCTCTTTCCTTGGTGAATTGAGAGTCACACTTATGCAACGGCATCTTTTGATTCTTATCCAAACTGGAAGGCTTATTGTTAATTTAAACTGGTCGAACTAATCAAATGAATTCTTATTTACGTAGAAAACATATTAGGTCATTTTAAGCCATGAGAAGGCTTAAATGCACCTAAATATTCATAGTGTATTTAAGTTGTATCACCGCAAAAAACGCAACATCAGCAATCTCTTATCACTATCCTTCTTGTCAATATTGATATTAATATATTTTATAAATATTTAGGTCAGAGCGGTTGGGCGTTTTCTAAAATAAATATTGAAAACCTGATTCTCCCAGATCCTGGTGTTTTTGGGTTCTTTCAACTCAGAATCGCTAGCATATTCAATCCTGATGATAAAAAAATTGTCCCAAAATTTTGTATGAAAATTGTACATTCCACTACGTCACGTTACATACAAGTGAAAAATTTTCTTATGCTAAAAACGTGACGTAATGGAATGGACATTTTGGGACATCTTTTTTTAATGGTAGGAAGGAGAGTGCTGTCGATTCTGAGTAGAATGAGCCCAAGAATGTCCAGATTTGAAAGAATCGGGTTTTCGATATTTATTTTAGAAAAAGCCCAAGGTTACACTCACGTGAATTATTGGTCGCTATTAGCGATGTTGTAATTTAAATATTTATTCTGTGTAAGTTAGCAGTGGTTTGGTTTTTTTACTGTTATGCTGTTTAACTTGTATCACTACATAGTATAATTCATAATTCATAATATCTTTATTGCGTCCATGTTCATGTTTACATAGGATGGTATTAAAACATAAAGTCGGGACATGGTACCCTGTTAAGGCTTGGCAATAATCTTAATACTAAATACTAATTAACGGTGACTATTTACAAATAATACTAAACTTGTCATAACATAATTTGAGAATACATTGCAAAATTCATTATAATAAATAATAGAAAATCTTAATTAAATAGGATGTATGCGGCATTACTTAATTATTTTATAATTGTACAATTCATCATTATAAAAGCTCAATAATAGTCAATAATAAAATTAAAGAAATATAAAAATATAAAAAATTTATGGGTGTTGTTGGATGTCCTATTGATAGGTACTAATTTGGCAAAGCGTCATCATTTAAATATTCTTCAATGGTATAATAGCATTTATCTTGAAGTAGTTTATTTAAGTAAATTACTTTTTCTCAAAAATGGACGGCAAAGTCGACGTTGCCGGTTAAAAAATAGGTCGCGAAGTGCGTAGTTTATGGTCATTCAAAAAATTAAAAAGTTAAAAACATTGCGGTCTCGATTTCGGGACTGCAATGTCGCATACAAATTCCATTATTTAACGAGTTCCAAACTTTTTAAAACTTCAAATGGCCATATCAAATGAAGGCATAGGTCCCTTAAACAGCCAAACAGATGATCAGCACTTATTATTATAAAGCCTATAACAGACTATCGCACCGCACCGCGACCTTGGAGCGTCGCACCCATAAGTGAGAGCGAGAAACAGATATCTCTTTCTCGCTCTCACTTATGGGTGCGACGCTCCAAAGTCGCGGTGCGGTGCGATAGTCTGTTACAGGCTTAATGTTGGTACCGCGACTATTTAGGTGTCTCAAATAGGTTGGCGTATTTTCAGCAGAAAAATACACTTCTTTTTTTTTTTTTAAAGGCGGCAAGCTAATTTTTTTAATGGTTGTATTTTTTTCTGTGAAAATTAATGGAAAATTAGAACGTTGCTTCTGTAAGTTCTGTAAAATATTTCTATTTCTTGCACCATTTTTGAGAAAAGCACTATATATGACTCGGCTGGAAGGCTACTTGCTGGCTTCGGATTCAATTAAACGGACTCCCAAGGTCGTCCGTTTAAAACGAATCCTCAGCCTGCAAGTAGCTACTTCCGAACCTCGACAATAATGTACTATTAAATACTTTGTCGTTTGTTTCCTGTAAAAGTTGTTGGGGTAACTTGTTTGCTATGATAACGCATCTACAATAGGGGCCGCTTATAAAACAAAGTCGCTTCCGGCTGTCTGTCTGTCCCTACTCCCTATGTATGCTTAGATTTTAAAAACTACGCAACGGTTTTTAATAGATAGAGTGATTCAAGAGGAAGGTTTATGTATAATTTGTTAACCCGTGCGAAGCCGGGGCGGAACGCTATTTGAAAATATATAAATTTCTAAATATGCCTCTCGAAAGTTTATTTTCGATTAATATTTTTTTTATTAGGTGCAAAACACCAGGGCGTTTCCTCGAAGATCTCCCGCAGACGTCCGTCGTGATCTGTTTCCACAACGAAGCCTGGTCCGTGCTGTTGCGGACTGTCCACTCCGTGCTCGACCGATCGCCAGAGCATTTGATCAAGGAGATCGTGCTTGTGGACGACTTCTCTGATATGCGTATGTATAGTCTGTCAGGCTGGATATGTCAGTAGCAATGTAAAGCAAACTAAAGGCATCCCTAGGAAACGAACAAAAAGCAGCAATGTACATCGAACAACGATGAAGTGTAAACAAAACAGTTCCACAGATAAGATATGAATGACACGCACACCCCGCGATTAATCAAATTGACCAGCATACTTAACCAAGTATATTTTTTATCTCGCAAATGGAATCGATACGATACGAACAATCTTAGATTGTCAAACAAAATACGCCCCCTTTGTATTTAAACGAAGTTTTTTTGTACTCTATAAAAAATCTTATTAGAGGTAGACTTAAATAATTCCTTAAAATGGGAAATAAAACTGGAATATTCTTAGTGAGCCTAAGTGTACTTATATCTAACAGCGACTGCATTGCAGTAGCAATATTTGAGAAGCAAATAAAACTTTTGCATTAAACTTGAAACGACTAATAAAATATGCAATAGAAGATTCTACAAAAGATTCTGCATTTAACTGAGGCGGTTAGTAGAAAATTAGGTTAGCTACGAAATGGTTGAAGGCTTGGTTGCATTATTTTAAATATATAAACTTTTTTAAATCCCAAAACTCGAATATCACCGCGCAACTTTACCAACAGTGATATGTAGGTATGTTGATCTACACACTGGGCCCTAAGGAGGACCAGCGTTGGCTTTTTAACCGACTTCCAAATCTCAAAGAAGGAGGTTATCAATTCGGTTGTATGTTTTTTTTTATTTTTATTTTTTTTTATGTTTGTTACTCCATATCTCCGTCATTACTGGACCGATTTTGAAAATTCTTTTTTTGATTGTATGTATATGCATACAGATTGGTCCCGTTTTGGTCAAAACCCAGTTCTGATGATGGGATCCATGAGGAATCGAGGGAACTCCTCAAATCTTAAAGGCATACATATAGTGATTTTTGTGTTTTTATCAACAAATCAAGCATATACATTCAGAAACGTAACATTTGATGAAGTGGAACTGCTGATCATGATCAGAACAGAACTCTTCAACGACGCATAGTTCACGTTTGGCGATTTGTCCTCTTCGTTATGTTTGTTAAGCAAGTTAAGTTTTTAAGCCACATTTTTGTCAAGCTCGAGTTCTGATGATGGGATCCATGAGGAATCGAGGGAACTCCTCAAATCTTAAAGGCGTGCGTATAGAGATTTTTGTATTTTCATCAGAAAATCAAGCATTTTTATTAAAAACTGTCGCATTTGATGAAATGGAACTGCTGATGATGATCAGAACAGAACTCTTCAACGACCCATAGTTCACGTTTGGCGATTTGTCCTCTTCGTTATGTTTGTTAAGCAAGTTTAGTTTTTAAGCCACATTTCTGTAGCCTCCTCAAATCTTAAAGGCATACATATAGTGATTGTTGTGTTTTAATCAACAAATTAAGCATATACATTTAAAAAGTAACATTTGAGGAAGTGTAACTGCTGATGATGACCAGAACGAAACTCTTTAACGACGCATAGCTCGCGTTTGGCGATTTTTCCTTTTCGTTATGTTTGTTAAGCAAGTTAGGTTTTTAAGCCATATTTATGTCAAGCTCAAGTTCTGAACATGGGATCCATGAGAAATCGAGGGAACTCCTCAAATCTTAAAGGCACACGTATAGAATTTTCTGTATTTTCATCATAAAATAAAGCATTAACATTAAAAACTGTCGCATTTGATGAACTGGAACTGCTGATGATGATCAGAACAGAACTCTTCAACGACGCATAGTACATGTTTGGTGATTTCGACTTTGACTTGGACTGGGACCCGGACTCGGATCCAGATCCGGCCTCGTACCCGGATCCGGTTCGGACCCGGACCCGGACCTGGACTTGGACTCGGACTTGGACTAGACCCGGACTCGGACCCGGACTCGGACACAGACCTTGACCCGGAAAACCACTATGATACCTAAACTAAACAAACTACTATGATTACCTACCATAAAATGTAGGTATAAAGTATGATGAGGCCAAACCCCTCCCGCTCAAACCCCCGTACACCGCACCGCATGCGCCGTTAAGTGGGTTAGGTTAGGTTTGAACTGCTATCCTCACAGAACCGAACAAAAGTGGGTTAGGTTAGGTTAGAACTGCGAGCCTTACAGAAACGAAATGCTACTAGAAAAGTGGGTGGTTTTACCTCCTTTTCTACATAGCGCACCATCTACAATAATCTTTCACCGGGCCGCATAGAAGTCGGTTTTTTTTTCTTAAAAATTATATAGCTAGCTTTTTGCTGAGTTGGGTCCATTTCTTGATGCACACTTATGGATTTCTTCTTTTCTTGCTGTTGTTGTTGTCTGTACATGTTTTGTGATCGTCACGAATTAAAATCTTTTATCTTTTTATCTTTATCATTTGTAAAGATTTCTTAGATATTGATAAATTCCCATTCTTTTCCAGCCCACTTGATGCAGCAATTAGACGACTACATGTCCTCGCTGCCTAAAGTGAGGATAGTCCGAGCTCCGCGCCGGGAAGGCTTAATCAGGGCCCGACTGCTCGGGGCGCGATACGTGACTGCGCCAGTCCTCACTTATCTAGACAGCCATTGCGAGTGTACTGAAGGTAAACTTATTGTTACTTGTGGGCGAAATGTCTGGGCGTTTGAATCACTTGCCAGAACTTTAAAGAGATCTGTAGATAAGCTTGAGCGAATTTTTCTTCCTATTTATGAAGAGCTACGTATAATGCGCTAAATACATCTTAATCTTAAAATAGACCCGGCAGGAATCAAGTTAAATGCATGCTTTATTACTGGAAACACGTATCACACCACTTAAACGTTATATATACTGTAGTCAGAGACAGTAAATTTTCTGACCAATAAAGTAACACGTAGCCAACCTACTAAACTTATCCTAGTTTTTGAAGATAATGAGTGTTATGACGGTAGCTTAAACACTATTAATTATTTATTCAACAACTTGCTTGATTTATTATTATATAATAAATAATTATTTTTAGGATGGCTTGAACCTCTACTGGACAGGATAGCGCGAAACAAAACTACCGTCGTATGCCCCGTCATCGACGTGATCGACGACAACACTCTTGAATACCACTACAGAGACTCCACGTCTGTCAACGTTGGAGGATTCGACTGGAACCTTCAATTCAATTGGCACCCAGTGCCAGCCAAAGAGCGTGCCAGGCATTCCAATACTGCTGAAGCAGTGTGGTCCCCAACTATGGCTGGTGGGCTCTTTGCCATTGACAAAGAATTCTTCGAAAGATTAGGAACGTATGACAGTGGCTTCGACATCTGGGGAGGCGAAAATTTGGAGCTGTCCTTCAAAACGTGGATGTGCGGTGGGACGCTGGAAATCGTACCCTGCTCACATGTTGGACACATATTCAGGAAACGATCTCCGTATAAGTGGAGGACTGGTGTTAATGTGTTGAAGAAGAATTCAGTTCGGCTTGCTGAGGTATGCAGACTTATAAATAGTTATAAACCAAGTTCTGTTCAGATACTCTGAAAACTGTTCAAAATCGAGACTTATTTATCATCAATATCATCATACCCAGAATAAAGTGTCAGAATAAACGCCTAAGAGCAAATGTAAATGTTAGCGTTCTACTAGTTCAATATAATTAAAACCTGATAGGATGATTCAGTTCATTTAATGTATGCTTTTGTTTAGGTATGGTTGGATGACTACGCGAAATACTACTACCAAAGAGTTGGCAACGATAAAGGTGACTTTGGCGACGTCAGTGGTCGAAAAGAGCTGAGGAACAAACTACAATGCAAATCCTTCGAGTGGTATCTCAAAAACATTTATCCTGAACTGTTCATCCCTGGCGAGTCAGTGGCCCATGGCGAGGTGAGTTTATCATTCTTTTTCTGGTTTTCTTTAGAAAATCGTAATAATATTATGATCCTCAATTTCGAGTGCTAATATATGTTGACATTGAACGTGCCTTCCAAATTACCTATGCAGATCCGAAACGTGGGCTTCCAAAAGACGTGTTTGGATTCACCAACGCGCAAGTCCGATCACCATAAACCCGTCGGACTGTACCCGTGTCACCGGCAAGGCGGCAACCAGGTTAACTGTCGTTTACACCACCTAAAGCGGCAGTACCACTTTCTAGGAGTTTTTGTTTCCTTTTTGTGTCCTTTTGAGTTCTTTCTGCACTCTTTAAGCACGTTTAGCACGCCGCCTAGCACACGTTGCATGGATTAATGTTTTATGGTTTTTTCATCACGCGTTAGATGCGAAATGAAGCATTTAGACGCAGATACTGCCTCGATGGGGAAGACGTTGATGATAACTCATCGAAAGAAGAAACTGTTAAGATTCATAAGTGCCACCGCATGGGTGGCAATCAGGTAGCCTGAAATGAAATACGTGATTTGGGTGTGTCATTATTAGAAGGGCTAGAGTGGCAACCTTCTTTTAGGTTCAACTTATTCAATTATGTGGAATAAGTGTTTCATCGTCAACTCTTACGAAATAATTTTCATTATCATTCGGTTTAACATGATCACTTGAGTTAATAAGGATTGCATCTTTGCGCGGCGCTTTACACACGCTCAAAAGCTTGTATGGAAATTCCAACAAACCGTCCTGTTTACAAGCTCTTGAGTCTTTCAAACATCTCACATGATTTCTATATGTACAAGATCGTAGAGTGATCGTCAGCAATGCACGGAGCACGGTGGCAATCATACCTAGTCAAAAAAAATTACGCCATTTTTTCATCCCATCTTATCTGTCAAGTGATAATGTTACCCGGGCACGCTTCCTTTTGGCACGCCTTTAAACTTATGGATCACAATAGATCGCGAACCGCGGATTGGATACATGCCTCGACTCCGCCGCCGGTCCAGAAGACATGAAGAAGCCGGTCGGCACCTGGCCTTGCCATGGGGACGGAGGCAACCAGGTTTGTCATAGGCTGTCTATAGCACCTCACATTTCCTTTCATGTAGTTGGTGTTGGTGATTCATCCAGTAGCGGTAAGATGGTGGGTAGATTGGCTAGCGCAACTGACTGCGAAGTCTTTTCTGTCACGCGATTTGTCTCCACCTCTTTTAAATGTCGTGGATGAATATTAGAACACGTTTACAACAGGTTGTCTCCCGCATTCGACCAAGTGATGTGCACTGTTGACCATTAAAAAAAATCATTTCTCCAGGCAAAATAAACCCTATTTGTACAATTTCTTCTTCGGCCAACTGCAGTTTATTGGCAAATGTCGGACAACTTGTTGGAAACGAATCTTTAGTAATAAAAAGTAGAAACGCGGTAAGTTGTGATCTAGCCTTTAATTTAGATAGCGTATTAGCGTATTTTTAAATAAACACACTAATCAGGACTTTCCCCAATTTTGACGCACCAAGTTCTAACAAGTATGCTAAAATAATGCTTTCATAACATTACTTTTTTTAGAATATAATTAATTTATCATTTTTTCCACCATTTAAATAAGGCACGACGGCATGGTAAATGGCTTTGATTATTTCAGAGGTAAATTAATGTTCTAGATAAGCAATAGTAGAAAGAGCTTATCTTTTAATGGGATCCTTAAGGGTTAACAAATGGAGAAAATAAATCCGAACTGGTAATTGTATAAGTTCAAGTTATAGGTACCAATATTACTCCTAAAACTTGGGTACTGCCGCTAGGTTTATTAGTATTAAGTGGCGTTTTATTTCACAATCTAACTCATCCATGTTAAACATATTCTATACATACATCATTCATTGTACCGTGGTTGAATATGTTTAAATTGTTTTGTATATTCTTCATCTGTATTTATTTGTGACTTGTTTTTGTTTGACTTTAGTAGCTAGTGTAAGATCTAGTTTTAACTGAGGGATGGGTCTTCCTGTCTTGTATATATTTTTGGTTTAACCCGATTCCTTTTTCCCATTAAAATTAGAATATAATTTTTGTTTGACTTTGCTATTATCATCAATTTTGTGTTAGCCATTAAACATGACCATTTTTAAACCTTATCACGTTGTAATAGAGTTTACAAATGTTCAGTTAATTGTATCTAATGGGGCATCTGTTATAACATAATGCATAATGTTCACAGTACTGGATGTACTCAAAAACGGGCGAGATTCGCCGTGACGAGACGTGCCTGGACTATTCGGGGCACGACGTGGTCTTGTACCCGTGCCACGGGGCCAAAGGCAACCAGCTGTGGCTCTATGATCAAAATGTAAGTATAACATACTAGCTTTTACCTGCGTCGTAGGATGTTTTTATTTTAGCTTATATATTAACCCCCCCTTGACCCATATGGTGGAAAGATTTGCTGGCTGTGGATGAGGTCTTGGTGGCTCAGATGGCAGGGCGCTGGAGTATCGATCCCAAGACACCCAAGACAGTAATTTTTCCACTTTTAAAATTCTAAGCTTTATATACAGTGTGGAAAGATAAGTCGGGCCCTGGAGGAAAACTACCTTAAATCCTTAAGCTGGCTCATTTTACTTAAAGGAGACATTCCTTTATTTTTAAAAAGAAACAAAACTGTCCTACTGGGTAGGTTTAAAACAGTTTAAGTAGATATTAAGTGCAATATCGATCCAGTTGTTGGGAAATCGTCCCGCCATCCACCCCTCCATCATCTCGCCATCGCTCTTAGGCCGACTACTCAGGCGTTTACGTTGTGGCACTCACAATTAATGTTATATAATATACTGGCGACCCGCCCCGGCTTCGCACGGGTTAACAAATTATACATAAACCTTCCTCTTGAATCACTCTATCCTCGGAGGAATAATCCAATATGGAGTGGTGACACGCACTAATTTCTATGTGAAAAATTCTGCCGTTTTCGGCGCGGGGGGCGAGGAACGCACACAAATAATGTAAACACTAATGCATTTTTTGCATGCGTCGCTACACACGCACACGACAAAATTATCAAACACTAGCATAAACTATATTCACACAAATACAAGAACAAACACAGACAACCCTGTCCGTGAACGAGATGATGTCAGTTTTAAGTAAACGTAAAAGTGCGAGGGACTTGTCGATAATATTGTCGATATTTTATTGACTGAATTTTAACTGTCTGCTTTAGTCAATTATAACCATCAAAAACATTACATGTGAAAACCGGCCAAGTGCGAGTCGGACTCGCGCACGGAGGGTTCCGCACCATCAACAAAAAATAGAGCAAAACAAGCAAAAAAACGGTCACCCATCCAAGTACTGACCCCGCCCGACGTTGCTTAACTTCGGTCAGAAATCACGTTTGTTGTATGGGAGCCCCACTTAAATCTTTATTTTATTCTGCTTTTAGTATTTGTTGTTATAGCGGCAACAGAAATACATCATCTGTGAAAATTTCAACTGTCTAGCTATCACGGTTCGTGAGATACAGCCTGGTGACAGACGGACGGACGGACGGACGGACAGCGGAGTCTTAGTAATAGGGTCCCGTTTTTACCCTTTTGGTACGGAACCCTAAAAATGTGCAAGTCTCGCAACGCTTCTACTACAAAAAAGTTTTGAGATGTAATGCTAATGTGAAACCAAGTCGGTTATCATCGTAGTGTACCTTTACTTTACCTACTATTTGTAGGAACTGCAACAGTAACTTTGTAATAGCATATATTTATATGGAATTACAAACTTACTTATGCAGTTCTTAGAACTTTAAAACGTGACTGATATTGCAATATTTTTAGGTTTTCGATGGCTTGGTAAGCTGAAAACTACTTATGTTTAAAATTTATTGCATCTTTTGGAAATCTATAAAAAATAAATCAAAATAACAATATATTTATAATGTTCATATAGATTTTATCGATATTGGTTTTTATGGTGTCCCATCGCTAACTATGGTAGAGTGATACCAGAGTAATAAATTAAAAGTGCCTATTTATGGAAAATGACGGCAGTAAATACTTTAAAATAAATAAAATACAATACAAATATTGGACATGTAAAATAAAAAATATACGATAGAAACTAAGAGAAAAATGAATTTTCAAACAGTAGTAGGGTAGGTGCGTTAGTTTTCGTCCACTTGAAGAAATTGAATATAAATCTACATTGCTGCAAAAATTTGGACTTAAAGCAATCCTTAATGTCGAGACAATATACGAGTATCTATATACATAAAAAATGTATTTGGCAAGTAGCAAATTAAATATCAAATATGTTATTTGCTGATTAGCAAATAACATATTTGATATTTAATTTGCTATTTTTTATTTATTTTGTCATGTGGACGAAAACTAGAGACTAGAGCATGGACGGAAACTAGCACAATGACCAGATCGGTAATATCACGTTACTTATGATTTATACTATTTATTTCTTTAAATGGATTATGTTGATATAAAAATAAGGTGTTATAGAAAAATAATGTGTTATATAAATTATATAATAATAAGCAACGCAAATTTGAAGTTAGGTATACCTAATGAATATTTAGAAAGTCATCTTTAAATATTACCCTAAATTAGATCTAGTACCATGAAGTGGTATCACTTTCAGACTGACAATGTTTTTTAGTTTTTTGCTAAATTAGTGCACTATTTGATAATATTTACATGTAATAGTACTTACATATGAAAAGAAACGTGTTCTTTAAGTACGCTAGATGTGTCCGATCGGTTTTTACAGGAGAAAACGCTACAATTCGGCATTTTCTGCTCCTAACATTCCACTTAGACTGACGTTTGCTGAATGGCGTATGACGTATGGCAACTAGTTTTATATAACCTCCTTGACCGGCGGCCGCCGACTTTTGGCAGAGGGGAACGCCTGTTAATGGCGGTTCCTGTTGGTTTATTATTCCGAGACTCTATCTAATTAAAAAGACCGCATCAAAATCCGTTGCGTAGTTTTAAAGATCTAAGCATACTTAGGGACAGACAGACAGCGGAAAGCGACTTTGTTTTGTACTATGTAGTGATGATGACGGCGGATCTGTCAATTTTTTTATCTCATAAGATGACGTTGTCAGTGGGTTTGATGAAACAGGCCCTAAGTGATCAATTTTGATATGCCATCGAGTAAAGATAATTAATTGGTATATTCGTTATTTTGATTAGTGTTATATTTACTATTTTCTTCATTTTCTTGCAGACGAAGCTACTGAAGCATGGTTCCAGCGAAAAATGCATGGCGATATCGGAAAACAAGTCCAAAATCACCATGGAGTCGTGCAACGAAGACGAAATCCGGCAACTGTGGACCCTCGAAAACTTCCGCCCCGACAGACTGGGCCCCGAACTCATGTTTATATAAACCGACAGAGTGGGCTCAGAACTATTGTTCATTTGAACAACGAATGGGCCCACTGCTACTACTGCGATAAATATGGACATTTTGAAATTGGACACAAATATGTGTCTTAGTGTTGATAATGAAATTATTATTAATGATTCACTTGTTGTTGAAAGCAATGTGTGCATATCTGTGTTTAAATTTAAAAGTGATTTTAATGATGGACTAGTTAAATAAAATAGTGAACCGGCGAAATTATATTGTGATGACACTAATGAAAGGTGATTAGAAGTTTTGGAAAATAGTGATTGAACAATATTTCATTCCGTTGTTACTGAAGCCGTGTTGGTGTTGTAAATTAATAAAATGCATTTTCACTAAAGTAATTATACATATCGTAAAACCTCCCAACTATAGTCATAAGAACTATCGTCCAAAATTAACTTTAATTTTTTCGTTCAGGTGTGTCTTTTACTGCTTTTTTTGTAGTTAGGCAAGGTATGTTTATAAATGCAATGATTTATAACTCAAGATAGGTTATAGGCGTTCCAAAATTGAAGCGCTAACCTTGTGACAAATTGGACAAGTTGCCTCTAGTTGCGGCTGGATAAGCGAGAAATGTGCACGTGCTAACGAGCTCCCGCACACCGAAAGAGAAAGAGACGACCTTATGTTTAATGAGTGTGACAAAGATGGATGGAATGAGAAAAAATTAATCAAAAATAACAGATTTTTTTGTAGGCACAGAAACAAATATGTAAGTATTTTTTGTGCTCCTCAAGTATGAGTATAACCTATCTATTTATATAATATCATTGTATAAATGGAAGAAAATACTCGGAGAAAACCAAAAGGAACATTGGTTTTAATACTTAATTTCCATTTGAACGTGTGGACCATAGTTGCAGTACTGGATAATAGTTGGGAGGTTGTGTAATTAAAATAAGGTTGTGAATATTTTAGTGAAAATGTATTAGTAAATGTAATAAATGTATGTCCATAGATTCACGATTTAATCCCTTTCGATTAAACCGGTGATGTAAATCGATGTACCTATTTGTAACGTTTAAATAGTGACGCAGTTTTTGGCCTAAATTATAGGCTCCTTGAGGGTGATTGGAATCGGATCTGTCAACTGTCATAGCGACATTTCTGATTGAAGAAATTACACTGTTGACAGCTTACAGACCATATCCATAACCGTTTCGTAACAAGATTATCAAGTTCGAATCGCCCTCCTTGATTTATGTGCCAGTGAGTTTTCAGTCTGTATTATTGTTTGATATTTTACTCCCATTTTAATTCCAATGGAAAACTAGTAATCTCATTGGTTTTTAATTGAATTGGATTTTATATTGGCATTAATAATTATAGTATTGTTATTTTTTGTTTTTCTATTTCGTTATATTATGAATACGTATTTAATGAAATTATTTAGCTAAAGAGAGTAAAAAATCAAAATGTTTGTACATATCTTGAAATACATATGATTTTTGACTAGTTATACTTATAAATAAAAGCTTCATAAATATTGCTAACGTAGCAACAGATAATGTATATTTCGATTTGTGATTTTTTTAAAGCATTAAATAGTACCTAGATATCAATTGACTACAAAACTAGATTTTGATAGGGTAACGATACAAAAGTTTGAATATTGTTTACTTTTATTTAGAATAGGTATAGTTTTTGTTTATCCATCGCGCCATCAGATATATCGGAGCCGCTAAGGTGCTTACAAATATCATTTTCAAGTCCCTAGAGTGCGTGTTCAGATATATTTGAGCACCTCGGCCGCTCCGATATATCTGATAGCGACTGTACTTGTGTACCCTACGGAGAAATCGTAACTAAAATTGACTGAAATTACGTAGAATAGTTCAACTTTTTCTAGATGCTCTTCGTCTAAAATACTTAAAATAAATAGTTCAAATATAAGGTAACATTAGTGACAGCCGTTCACATACATATCTAAAGCATATCTGTATTTTATTATATCAATTAAACAAATACTTAATAATTTTACCCATTGAAGGAAAAAAATAATAAGGAACTCCATTCCGATTAACTTGTTGGTTTTAATAAAACATAAAATTGTGTTTTTGTACAAAATATACTAAAAATAATTTTCCGACTTAAATTGTTATTCCATAGTCCTGTATCAACAAGGTCTGGGACTCACTATCTTCATTTTCCATTGTTATAAGATACTTTAACATTCCTAAAACCATGTGATTCAATTAAATAGTTATTTAGAGCATACAGATTCAACTGCATGTAACAAATGTTATATGTGTGGAAACGGTTAGAGCTGCGAAATGGACTTGATCTAAACTAAATAAGTATAAAGGTTTTCCTTTTTCTTTTAAATTCTTGCAATAGTTTCCTGTTTTATGAAGTTGACAGTTTTATAAAAAAGTTAAAACACACATAATTGTTTTCCATCGTATTTTCTCGGGAACGTTCGCATTTGTCATGCTACTTCAGTCAACCTCAGTACTTTTTGTACCAAGACTGACTGATAATAGTAAGACACGTTCGTACGTTTCCGTGAAAATACGATTGAAAATAATTATGCACTACATCTGTAGTTATTACAATTAAAAAAAAAAACATGTTACCATAAACAGTACAAAACTGATTTTAGCTGTCGTTATGTAAAAAGTTAACACTTTTTTAAGGTGAAAACACTAACAAAATAATTTGTAACTATGAAATCACCTGTAACTACCTTGTTTAGATCATTTACGTTTCGTGTAGCGCCGAGCTATGTAAATGCGCAGTGACAGTCGTGATTAATGTCATTAATTTAGGTGACAATTAGAAGACGTCGGCCGAGTCAGCGTTCGCCAAAGTCATTAAGGATTGACAGCCGCGCTGTCAGCTCAATTTTAACGTAAACGAGAGTAATTAGGGACTATAATGTTTTATGATTCAATTTTTTTTGTTTTATCTTATCAAGCTTGTAAAAGGTTTTTCGGATTTTATAATACTGTTTTTAGATTTTAAACGACATTCGTCTAAGGGCGTCCGCTAGTGGGCGCGGTTGCACGGAGCGGGTGAGCGGGTTAACGAAAAGTCCAGCAAGCGGACGCCTTAAATAGTTAAATACGGTAGTTCTCAAAATAATATGAATGCGAACTGGTCTCAGCACTCTCAGTGCCTGAATAGGGGGACTAGCGACACCTATCGCCAGCGACGTTGGATGACGTTGCCGATCTTCACTCGGCATGCCTGACGATATTGCATGTCGCCACTGTGTGTCATAAAGTCGCGCGATGTCGCCAGACATATCAAGCTAAGTTTCGCGAATTCGTAAGACTCCGCCTGACATGTCGCCGACATGTGTCGCGGGACATATCCCCGTGTATCCGTGGCTTAAGGCTCTCCAAAACCTTGCGCTTGGTAGGTACTTAAAAATGCACAGGTTAAACTGTAAAAAATAAATATTTTTAACTTTGTCTGAACTTTTATTGCAAATTTCCGGATAGGGTGTCGTTTAAAAACTCGTTTTAGTAATTAAACCGTAGAAAATAAAATTATGAGTTAATTTTGACTTGATACCGAATAAACAAATATTTTTAGTGATCGATTAATTGAAATAAGAATGTTGTGTAACTAAAAATTAACTTTGTTATAATAACTGCCATTAGGTCTTCCTATTATCCATATCAACATTATGATACCTATCTTATCAAAAAATGTTTTAAAATATTTTTTGTTTTCATAATTATATTATACTTAAGCATTTTTTTAATACTCACCAGAATTCCGAATCGATATTATAAAAAAAATGTGGAAGACGTTTTTGCATAATAGGTATCTATATTCTCATGCAAACAGTATTTTTCGATCCTTCAAGTAGGTATAATAAATAAATAATAACCATATAATTTTGTATTTTTGACATTCCGGATAAGATAATAATAAGACTCATCTATAACTTGAATTCGGTTCCATGACTTACCGAATTCTATTAGGTATGCTGTGACATAATATTAATGTTTTCATTTCAGCTAGATATTATGTAATTACTCATAAATCACTCGTTATATTTATCACAATTGAATGATAGGTATCTATTAAAATTATTTTGTGGACTCTGCAGAGCTAAAGAATTAATAATTGGTATGAAAGAAAAATAAAAAAAAAACACCGCCACAGGTGAGATTTCAGTAGCTCGGTCATCACGCCCGAGGCGAGCTTATAAAATTTTCTTTTTTTATTTCAATTTGTAGTTCAGGCTACAAAATACATTATGTACCTAAGTACCTATATCTTGAGTAATGTCTACCAATATAGTTACATACTCACATATTTATTTATCTACACAATTCTTTATTACATCACTCAATCTATAGTAAAATGAGATTACAATTCGTGTTATTAGGACCGAAACAGACTGACCGCAGTTTTGTACTGTAAGTACCTACGTAAAGTCTATTTTTTTATTCGGTAGACTAAAATGACATTTCATAGTATGAGATGACACTAAACTTGATGTTCATACTATGAAATGTCATTTTAGTCTACCGAATAAAAAAATAGACTTTAACATGTTGCAATTGTTATGCGATTCGTATATTTCGGTCCTAATATTGTTGTACATAATGGTTCCAACTTTGTATATTTAGTAACTATAAAATTAAATATAATTTCCTGAAAGTTGGAAACCTTTAGCTGTTAGTTCTTATTAGGGAGTTATAAACGTGCCTTATATCTTTTACTTAGTTAATTAATATAATTGAATGTTGAAATTTCTGTATATAATGCAATGTCTCCAATGATGTATTATACTTAGTATCATAGCGTAATTATGTTAGATGGCGATAATATAGTGTTTGTAAAATAAAACATTATGTTGGATTTGTACAAGCTTGTATTTTTTTTTTACCTTACACTCACTGAGGGTTAATAGTTTTGACGGATCTATATCTAAATCCCTAAAGTCTTTTCTCCTATCGATGCATTCCCTAATATTGTTTGTCATAATGATCAGTTGTCCTAACACTAAAAACCCTAATTTTGGTTATCCTAATATTGATTACTTATCCTAATGTTATTATGCATATTATCTTTTTTGCGAGGGTCGCAGTTGAACCCTAACCTAACCCACTTTTGTGGCAGCAAGTTCTAAAACCTAACCATTTTTCAGGGCCTTACATTATGGAAAATAATCGTTATGACAATTGATCGTTATGGCATGTGCCCATTAGGACAAACCAGTTAGGGCAAGTGACTTTAGGACAAACGTTGTTAGGGATTCAGAATGACACCCGTTTTGACAAGGTCAATGTGGCGAAGACCGTATAACAGGTAAGACCGTCTACATCAAGCTCTCGTCGTTTCTAACACTTATTATGTTATTATAGCGGAAATGTTGTAAGATCTCAATTTATTCCTTATAGTTTTTTCGGGTTCCGTACCTCAAAAGGAAAAAAGGAACCCTTATAGGATCACTTGTGCGTCTGTCGATCTGCCTGTCCGACCATCTCCCCCCCCCCCCCCCCCGACCCTTTATCTCTGAAACTACTGGGTCTGAAATTGTGAATAAATTACAAATTAGTTCATTACCTACCTATAGATGACAGGAAAACTTATTAGACATTTGCAGTCAAGGGTGAGTCGGAATAATGTACGGAACCCTTGGAACGCGAGTCCGACTCGCACTTATCCGTTTTTTTTTTAATTTTATTCATGAAATAATTTCTACGGAGAAAGACAAGACAATAAAGCATGCTGCAGACTAGAAAGCTGCCGATCAGTAAAGCTCGCTATTAAAGCTGCAGTGGGAGCGTGGGTCGTATATCATGTGTAAGAACCTTTGTCTCCGCTACAAAATGCTCTTTATAGGTATACTCAAGACCTGAGCGGGTCGTCTTGTATAGAAATGTTTATGAAAACTCACCCATTTACGTTTTTTATTATTCAGAATTAATCTAATAAGTATTTAATAATATTGTCTTCGATTACTGCGATAGTTAATCATGAAATACAACTATTTAAACGGATTATATGTATATCGTGTATTTATAATTAATTTAAAATACTTACATCCCGACGTTTCGAACCCTCTACAGCGTACGGGGTCTACGGGAAACTATGGGATGTATTTTAAATTTATTATTCGCGATATAATCCGCTTTAATAGTTTTATTATTTAATTTATATCTGCATAACAGTGCATACAATTTTATTAATATTTTAATAAGTGAAATTTTTTCGTATGCATCTAAAGTTTTGGTATAAAACATGTGTAACTTTAGCACATGCAGCTATTAGTGACCAATAAAGTTGCAGTACTTAACCTGTTGGACACCAATGACCGATATATCCGCACCGTAGGTTCAACGCCAAAGACCGATTAATCGGTCACAGACCACAGAGCAACATAGACCTACGTGCATATGCATAAAGTTCAATTTCAGTTTTGACACTTCGGTGATGTGGCGTCAGCTTGACAGCTTTTGTGTTTGACACGGCGTCGAAAAGGTTAAGAGCCCGTATGTCTGCTAAGGTAAGCGCCTGAAAAAATTCTTAGAGCTAAAGCGGTGATCATATCAACTGCTGTAAAAAGAGATTAACTGTGGCGAATAAGTGTAAGTAATAAGTAATATAACATAATAAAACTACGTATTAATAACGTGGGAAAACCACGAGCCATAGCGACATTAAAAAACAATTGCGATACCTATCACTACACATCGGTAACTCGTGGCATTTAGGTAGCACTTAAAAGATTATAAATAATCTTCCTCGCGTTGTCCCGGCATTTTGCCACGGCTCATGGGAGCCTGGGGTCCGCTTGGCAACTAATCCCAGTAATTGGCGTGGGCACTAGTTTTTACGAAAGCGACTGCCATCTGACCTTCCAACCCAGAGGGTAAACTAGGCCCGTTTGGGATTAGTCCGGTTTCCTCACGATGTTTTCCTTCACCGAAAAGCGACTGGTAAATATCAAATGATATTTCGTACATAAGTTCCGAAAAACTCATTGGTACGAGCCGGGGTTCGAACCCGCGACCTCCGGATTGCAAGTCGCACGCTCTTACCGCTAGGCCACCAGCGCTTCCACTAGCACTTAAAAGATTAGTGTAATTAATTCCTTTTTTTAGTGGTTTCTTTTTCTCGACTCGTATAGGAACAACATTGTCACAACACTAGTCTGTTAGAAACTGTCACTAAACGGTTTGTAAGTTAGGTATTGATCCTTATATTTACTACTACTTACACGATAAAATTTATAAAAAGTTTATAAAAAAAAACATTCGCAATCAATCTTATCCCTCATGCGAAGTTTTAAATCGATTGCCGTCCTTCCTGTTCAAACAAGTGTCTGTACAAAGTAACTTTTTTCGCCCGCAGCTTTTGCCCATTCTTCTTCTATTTTTCTCCCGCCGCTAACCGGCAGGATTAGGAACTAGTTGGAGGCTGATTCTGTTTTAACAATTCGATATGGTTGTTATCTCATTTTGACACGACTTTGAGCGCCTTATGACGACTCCTGATTGCATTTCTTCGCTGATTGGTGGTCACAGTCAAGGTCGTCAAAGTATGATGAAGCGCATATCGCGCGTAATGTAATAAACAATTAATGTAATAAACAATTGACATTTAATCTAAAACCTAAATTATTTGCAACTCATAACCAATACGAATTTTATTTAATTTTATACGAAATTTGCTCCGACCAATTATTAATTATGCATAAATTCAAATATTATACATAATAGCATGCATGGCCTGTAATATAATTTAGTATTAAGCATTTAAGCTAGATATAAGACAATTTGTGTGCCCTAACAGGGTGTCATGGAAGCTTCCTGAATAATTGTAACAACATCCTATGTACATGACTATACAAATAAACATCTTATCTTATCGAATTGTTAAAGAAGAATCGGCCCCTTGGGTCTTTTTGACGGCCATTGATCTGGTTGAATATTGAAAGCTGTAGGTTAAAAGGACAGTATTACTAAATGGAATGTAGAGTTTTAAGAGAGTAAGGAAGGTGTAACATTAGTATAAGTAGGTGTATTTCGTGTTCAACAAGGAAACAATGTGTCACACACAACAGTGTTACCCAATGAAGTTAAAGTAAGTAATTATTTTGAGTTGAATTCACATCTGCAATTTGTATATTATTATCACACCCTGTTTCAACAAACCGCAAACTCGTCTAAATCAAAAACGACTATAATAACGATATGACAAAACTTGTTTGAAATGTCCAACTTTAGCATCAACTGCCACAGCTGGTTTCAAATAACACCCTTTTAGTCAAATGAAAATAACTCTCCGAGGTGTATTTTTCACGAAACAATAAGTTTACGATTTCATAAAAGGTTTGTTTTATGAAACCCATTTGGGTTATTAAAAATGGTGATTATTTTTAACGTGTGTTTTCAGGTAGTTATTTGATAATTACGCTTGGCTTGTCATCGTGGAAAGTAATATAGGGTTATGAGTAAAATAAATAGCCTGCTGGTTTTTTAAATTTAATGGTTGTGTTTGTCCGAAAATCAGAGTCAATGTAATAGGTACCATTAATGTACAATGATTTATGGATGGTTCCCCTATAACATTACATAACTACAAAATAATGGAGTAGCTATTTTTGATAGGACATTATTACCTACATAAATAGATTAAGCACCGCGATAAGCTCAATAAGGCGTGTGTTGTAGGTACTTAGAAATTGATATAATATTATATAAGTATTTATAAATAATGTTATTCATACAAAACATCCATGACTCAGGAAAAACATCCGTGATCGTCACACAAATAAATGCATTTACCGGGATTTGAACACAGGACCATAATCGGCTTCATAGGCAGGGTCACAACACATGCGACTAGGCCTGGCAGGTCGTCAAGGTATGCATACAGGTAAATTCGTTTACGCACAACACAAGACGTTTTTCAGTCTCCATTTTCAAGCTCTGTGAGTGCTCGGTTATTATTTTGCCTCAGTTAAGCAAAGGCTTTAAAAAGCTATCTCTAAGGTCTAGATTCCAGAATATAAAGCGACTAACAATTTCCGTCTCAGACTATCTGAACCGCGCTAAGTTGAAAACTTTTCAATCGACCGCCGCTGATTCCTCGCAATCATATAACTGAGGCGAATGAAAAATGCGAGTTTATAATAAAAGTTGGAAATACCTTATAATAGTAGTAGTTAAAAAAATAACAGGTGTCCGCCTGAAAGTCTACAGGACTGCAGGTACCTACACTAGAATCTCTTCATTCGTTGATAACTCTATAGTTCTTGTAGAACGATGCATAGAAGCGAAACAGTCCTTCTGCCGTAAGATTTAATTTTAAAAATTCTTGGCCCAGCATTCTTATATCGAATTTTGCCGGACCGAGCACGGCACGGGAAATCCGGTTGTGTCCCGACTTCAATTACATTACTTGACAAATTCGACGAATTGACATCACTAAGGTGACTTCTGAATTTTCTGGATCGGTTTTGATTGGATCGGAGGGGAAATTGGGAAGCGATTGAGTTACGGCCGCGCTCTCGTTTACTAATGGGTTTGATATATTTTTGTGGTAACTAATATATAGGTACCTATTTAGTTGATTTTTGAAAAAGATACCATTATGTTGCTTTAAATTAAAATAGTACTTACGTAGTTCATATAGAACTTCTTCAAATAGTACTTATGTACGTATAATAGGTAATAGTGTATTAGTGTAGGGGTCACTGCTTTGTAGCTGATGCGGAGAGACTCTCGAATAACTAATTTTGGTAGTTCAAGGTATTTTATTGTTGCCAAAACTGGCCGCCATCACTTCGCAAGCGGTTCGGTCCATGATGTGTAATTCCCTAAATGTCTGTTTTCCACGAATGTCTATTTCCCTGATTGTCTATTTCCACGTATGTCTATTTTCCTGATCGTCTAGTTCCACGAGTGTCTATTTCCCCGAATGTCTAGTTCCAATGCCAAATGACCACTTTTTATATCACCACATTTGATATAGGTAGGTTAGGTTCGTTAGGTTTCTTCAAATGGCCGAGGGCAAAACAGCACAGAATAGGAGCCCCGCATAAGCGGGGCTCCGTTGACATCGCTATAAAGTTAAGATAAAACGGAAAAAATAATGTGGTCATTTTGCGTTCTAGCCCGTTTGCGATGTAGACTAATAGCGAACGACTAAAAAGTAATTGACGTATGACGACTAGACATTCGGGGAATTAGGCTTGTGGACACTAGTCGTTTCAGTAAATGGACGTATGACGACTAGACATTCGGGGAATTGACGTAACTCGACTAGACATTCGGGGAATTAGACATCATGGACCGAACCGTTCGCAAGCCGAGAAATTTTTCCCAAATTCTTTTTGCAATTGAGTTGAATGTATTGACAAGATCTTGGAAGCATTGAAATATTTCAAAAAGCTTCCGCTTTTGACACTATTTATATCTCTGATACTGATACCTAGGTATGACGAGTTAAGATAATCGCTAGATTGTTAAAAGGAAAACAAATATCTGATGAAATCTAGACTAAAACGTATTTTGTTCATTTATTTCTTAACATATTTTGCTTTATTTTTGTTGACATCTGTTATTGGCTTTTTTTTCTGTTCATTGTGCTATGGTATCATGTACTTTTTGTATTGCTGTTGATGCCCCAAATAAATAAAATAAAATAAAACAATTACCACTAATCTATATTAACACAACCGTAATCTAGTACTAACCCTGAATGCATAACCAGGGGCCTCATTCGACAAGCGACTTTTGACGTCTCGTACTGAACTCCCGTTGAATCGGAACAATCCTGTGTCAAAATTTGACATTAGCAATCCACAGTAGTTATTAGGTGACAACCAAACCAAACCATTGTAAACCTTAAAGTTATAATAAAACAAAGTTGATTTTTGTTATATTATTGGTTGTACCCTTGGACCTAGAATATTATAGGTCCATGGTTGTACCAAATAATAGTATCCGCACTTGATGAACATGCGATTCATTCAACTGTTGAATTGAAGTGGACGCGAAATCTGACAGTTGTACATGTCGAATAGGGGCCCAGTAAATTTGTCTCCCGTAATTTCGGTTCAATTCTCAAACTTTCAGGTTTACGAGTTACTTGGTGGCGTTCCAATAGTCATTGAATACAGAAAACTTTTTCATTTACGCTCGCGAACGCTGACTGAATAATATATAGACGTTGGTGCCTTTGAAATCCTTTTATACTGAGTCTGGGGTTTTAAAGCTTTCCTTAGGAATTAATGACGACTGTGGGTTTTGCGATTAAAAGGAGTCATATTTCAATTGCGCACTGACAGTAGTTTGCTTTGGTTGTCAAATGAAACAAATGAAAATGCTTTTTTGATTAATTTGGCTTAGTGCCACTTGGATGGTGATCGCACTAACCCGGGGCTAACCGGTTAAATCGTTAATCAAGTGTCAAGTTGTACTGGTATACTTTCTAGGTTTAACCGGTTAACCGGTTAGTGGAATGGTGCAAGTAGCCCTTAGAACCACTTTCACCATCCCGCTAACGGGGTTTACAGGTTATATCGTTAACTCAGTGTCAAATTGTACTGGTAACCATGGTACCTCCAGGTTTAAATTCGCTGAACCAAACAATGACTATCCAGACCAATGCATAAACAAGGAGTTAAAACAATCTTCCATCGATCGTCAACATGGCGCGGTTTAAAATTCACTCAGTTCCACGTAGGTCAGATAAAGGTACGCAGCTCATGTGTTATTCAGCTAGCGAATAAAATACCGCTTCCTATGGTAAGTTCCTTAAAGGTTTTAGCACATTTATCTACCCAAGAATTGGGGGCACTAGCAGCAGTAGCAGCACTTATTAACTTGAGCTATGGTGGTGATACGGACATCTCTTACGGCTCAAAAATGCATCATAAACTTAACTATTATGAAACCTACATCCTACCTTATCCTACCTTAATCGATGATATTAACTGCATTGCAATTGTGTAGTGTTTATATACTCATGTACTACATGTTACGACTTGTGTGTAGACCTGCCCTAGTAGCACGGTCGCATTTTTATCGTTAGCCACCATGCCTGTCACGTTCTAACAAGTATGCAAGTGCGAAAGTGACGGGCATAGTGATAGTCGATAAAAATGGAATCGTGCTGAGCCCGCTGAAGGATGGGATTAGGTACTCAAATGGACTTGCGAGTTCGACGCAATATCGTACAGCCAGCAGCAGAAGTAGCTACGCGGCTAGACCCGCATGCTCAAAATGATCTACACACGGACTCTTATGTCAAGAGAATAAGGTTCTGCGAAGATTATTCTGAACGTGTTATTCTAAAAGCTACTTCTGCAGCTGACTGTACAGTGTACCTACTTAATTTTTACTGATGTAGGTAAATACAAACATATGTGACACGCTCTTCTGACTCTACAAATAAGATCGTGTCAGATATTTTTGCAGCCTTCGTTGTATAACATACATATGACTGGAGGTGACTATACGCTGATGAAAGTAGGTACGAGTAAGTTACCCTGTGTTGAAGTAAATCAGGATAAATCTAAAATTATAAGCAATTTCTACTTAAAACAAGTTCAAAACTTAGCTTTGTAAGTAATGCTAGATGCGATAGGGACAGCAGGCAAGTGAGCGTCAACCTTAAAATAGTACTTCCCTACGTACCTAAGTTATGTCTTAGTGCTAGACAATGCAGGGCATTAAACAGACATATTGCTAGGATAAACAAGGTAACTTAGGCATTAGTGAAAAAAGTAGAGTTAAATAAACAATTTACTAAAGAAAATTTCTCAGAATAATATCAAGGCATTTCCTTTTCTTTCGGTGATTTTAAATATATGCTAATTCAAGTGGATTATTTTGTATTATATATTATTTATATAATTATCTACTATAGTACCTACATGGTATGCTCTAGTTCCTAAAATAGCCCGATAAAACAGGTTTAATGGCTGAAACGTATATTACTCAAAGTTTTTTATGTGCATAAGGTTTTATTAGATAAAGGCATAGAGTAACTTATATGGATAAAGGGTTCATAATATGCGGGCGAAGGGGGCTGTAAAAAACAATTCCCCAGGGCAAAACCCACGCCGATAGAATTAAAGCTACAGTCGGCACTTGGAAGTAGATTTAATTGAAATATTCTGGTACAGTCGCCATCAGATATAACGGAGCGGCCAAGGTGTTCACAATATCTGAACACACACTCTAACGCCCTGACAATGGAGGCGTGTTCAGATATTTGTGAGCGCCTTAATCGCTCCGATATATCTGATGCCGACTGTACATGCATTTTATTTAATTTTTAATCTCCTGAGAGAGGGGCAGAGCTTCACATCGCCCCTTATTAATGCGTCCTTATACAATGCGAAAATACAATCCAATATAAATAAGTAAATCCGACAAACTAAGCTATAAAATAAGACTATAATCTACTTAAAACAACTCGAACAACCGGCACATCGCTCCGGATGCAAACGTGTCCATCACTCTTGCTGCGTTACCGGGTTGAACCGTGATGGACAACCTCTGCACCAGGAACTACCTTACAGGCGATGCCCTCGCTTCCTAACTAAACTAACTATTCTCAGTGGTCCAAAGTGAATCTTGGCCTCCGAAACGAGAGCGTGCCACCTGTCCCGGTCCTGCGCAACTTCCTGCCAGTTACTGACGCGAAGCTGAAGCAGATCCGACGTCATAATGTCTTCCTAGCTTCCTAATAATGTTTGCCTCCATACACCAGCAACCAGACGTCTCCACAGCGAGGGGAACGAACAAGTAGTTGGACAACCCCCGAGTACTCGTAGGTACTTGTCCTTCTTTATTACACCGCCTGATAGCATCTGATCCTGCACTGCACATAATACATGTACCACTATTAATTTGCTGAAGGATACTACCGACATACATACATACAGTAGGTAAATATGATTGAACATTGGTCTAATATCTTGTAATTCTATAGTAAAATATCGTTACAAACGGCATTATGTTAACATACAACAGTGATGCCTGACCGCGGCCAACGGTTTTAAAAGGTCAGGTCAAAGGCACCTTCACCACGCTTGCAAAGTTCACTTGGTTGAAAGCTTGGCTCACTGTGTAACACGGGCTTTACTCAAACAAAAGGTGGCATAAAGTGGACCGGTGTAAAAATATTCATTTCCCTTGAGAGATTGCCCCCTGGGCCCGTATTAAGGGATGGTGTTGTCATTACATACTTACCAAGCATTTGCCTCACCGATACCGGTATAAAAGTGACCGTTCCACCAGGAATTCTGAGGCCAATTCATATTTATATTTTGATGAAAATGATAAATGATGAGCGAAAGTGCGAGCGAAAGGAAATGTTTTCTATTCTATTCTCATCATCTTCCTCGCGTTGTCCCGGAATTTTGCCACGGCTCATGGGAGCCTGGGGTCCGCTTGGCAATTAATCCCAGGAATTGAAGTGAGCACTAGTTTTTACGAAAGAGACTGCCGACCTAACCCTGAGGGTAAACTACCCTTATAGGGATTAATCCGGTTTCCTCGCGATGTTTTCCTTCACCGGAAAGCGACTGGTACCTAATTATCAAATGATATTTCGTACATAAGTTCCGAAAACCTCATTGGTACGAGCCGGGGTTTGAACCCGCGACCTCCGAATTGCAAGTCGCACGCTCTTACCGCTAGGCTACCAGCGCTTCTATTATTTTCTATTATATTCTATTTTACAATTATTCGATTTATCAGAGGCGCGATTATGCCTAGTATGAAGCCAACGCTCTGTAAGCGTTAGTCACACGACAGGAAAAGGGTTAACGCGTCTCTGAATATCCTAGTGACGGACGATTTTTATCTTTTACGTGTGCTACTTCTGAACTAAGCATACCTCTCGTATCTGCATTTGAACTCTTATTCAATTCAACACCTTAGTTCAATGAGAACAAGGTTTAATGTTGAAGACTTGTTTACGGATACGATGGGTTGGTTTCTGAAGGGCTAGTAATTTTTCAAAATTCCGCGGTATCGGTGCGTATTGTGAATAGTGATGAGGGTATTTGTTGCCTATTACGTTTCTACTTTTGACCCTACAGTGCATAGTATGACAGGGCTGGGGAGGTAAATATATAGGTAGTTAAGTTTTTCGACTGCCTTTTTGTACAAGTACAACAAATACACAGTGTAATTTTTTTAGGTGATTCAAGTTATACGAGTATGTCAGCGATTGTACTCATTGCTATAATCATCTTTTACTATAGCAGTAACTCTATAATCACAAAAAATAAGCGTTCCGTGAGCCAGTTTTGTACAACACTGATATCGCAAAAACAGAGATCGGGTGTTCCATACTAGAGTTTAATTCGACAGTTGTATAGAGTCCAAGATTTTTAGGGGTCCGTACAAAACTTTGCTCACGGAACGCTTATTTTTCATCAATAACACATTGTCTTTACCTAATAAAATTTACTAGGTATAATTAAGAACATTTATTACATAGGACCTAGTACTTAGTTAAGTGTCCAGTATTCTTAGTGTAAGGCCTGAGTGGACGCTGGTGTTGGGCGTGCAAGCGTATAGGAGCGGTCTTAGTGCTGCTCAAATTACTTGTGAGCCCGACGCCACGCTGCACGCCCCACCGAACGCTCCGCTTCGAGCGTCCACTCAGGCCTTACACTTAGAAATCTTTGGATAAAATATCTTATTTTAGTATTTTTCTCAAAGAAACTGGAACCCTACTTTAGGGTTTAAATAATTTAATAGGTACTTCTATTACCGTTAACCGACTTATTAATATGTTCAAACCTCTTGTTTTCCATCTAGGGGCCTATAAATAAGACGTCAAACCCTTTTTCAGCCTTTTTCTTCAGCCCTAACGATCCCCAAGGGGTTCACATTAACGAAACAAAATTTAGCTCCAAAATTCTAACATCACTAAATTCTGAACGGCCGTTCAAGTACTAGCAGTGGCGGGCCACGGGAATATTTCGCATGGAATAATTTCTATATTTCCGGGAATGTTTCCAAAAAAGGTAACTTTTAAATCGATAGCATCGCGTGCGCGGAACGATGATGATGATTAAAAAAACTCATCATCTTCCTCGCGTTGTCCCGGCAATTTGCCACGGCTCATGGGAGCCTGGGGTCCGCTTGGCAACTAATCCCAGTAATTGGCGTGGGCACTAGTTTTACGAAAGCGACTGCCATCTGACCTTCCAACCCAGAGGGTAAAATAGGCCCGTATTGGGATTAGTCCGGTTTCCTCACGATGTTTTCCTTCACTGAAAAGCGACTGGTAAATATCAAATGATATTTCGTACATAAGTTCCGAAAAACTCATTGGTACGAGCCGGGGTTCGAACCCGCGACCTCCGGATTGCAAGTCGCACGCTCTTACCGCTAGGCCACCAGCGCTTCTTAAATGATTAAAAAAACTATCCGAGTCTATTAAAACGATCTCCAGCTTGCTGGATATTAATCACTAAAAAAGCTTTTTAGGGTTCCGTAGCCAAATGGCAAAAAACGGAACCCTTATAGATTCGTCATGTCTGTCTGTCTGTCCGTCTGTCTGTCCGTCCGTATGTCACAGCCACTTTTCTCCGAAACTATAAGAACTATACTGTTGAAACTTGGTAAGTAGATGTATTCTGTGAACCGCATTAAGATTTTCACACAAAAATAGAAAAAAAACAATAATTTTTTGGGGTTCCCCATACTTTGAACTGAAACTCAAAAATTTTTTTTCATCAAACCCATACGTGTGGGGTATCTATGGATAGGTCTTCAAAAATGATATTGAGGTTTCTAATATCATTTTTTTCTAAACTGAATAGTTTGCGCGAGAGACACTTCCAAAGTGGTAAAATGTGTGTCCCCCCCCCCTGTAACTTCTAAAATAAGAGAATGATAAAACTAAAAAAAATATACGATGTACATTACCATGTAAACTTCCACCGAAAATTGGTTTGAACGAGATCTAGTAAGTAGTTTTTTTTTAATACGTCATAAATCGCCTAAATACGGAACCCTTCATGGGCGAGTCCGCCTCGCACTTGGCCGCTTTTAGTGTTTTTTTATCTAATTTGATTGGCCTATTAATATCAAGTTAAAAGAAAATTTATTGACACACATTCAGCAATTTCACCGGTGTGGCTACCACCAGTTTGGCACTGACATACCTCGATAGCATATAATTATGTCAGTTTTGACACTGTCAGTGAGTCATGGTACGGGCTCAGAACGGTAAAAATGTGAAATAACCAACAACTGTTCCGGGAATTTCCCAAGATCAGCACATCACTTTAAGACTCCTGAGAGGCATTAGCCTATAATTTACGGAGGCCCAAACGGGATGAGCAGATTGGCGCTAATCAATTCTGTCTTACGGCTGAGGGATGGCCGTTTTATTGGAGTTGATATCGTCGGGCCCTTGCTATCATGGTCAAAACTTTCTTAGTATTAATTAAGGTTACCTCTTTCATAATGAATTGAACGAACTTTAAAGCCAAATTTTCTCATTTTATTCTTAAGGTGACGTTCGGATATCAACTGCCGCATCAACGTTGCGGCGTCGTTGTTTCCGCCACTGTACCTTTTCTTAAAGTTGCACAGCACACACGCGCACACACACACACACACACACACACACACACACACACACACACACACACACACACACACACACACACACAGACGCATGCACAGTGGCATTGACCGCCGGCATCACTGGCAGGACAGCAATATATTTATAATGCGTGTGCGATAGAGATATCTATTAGATGTGAATTGGATCTCCAATTCATATCTTGTGGAAATCGTTCAAGAGTATCTCCAGAATCGCAGAAATGTCAAATTTGACAGGTTAGATCTTAAACATATCGTTATCGTATCTTGGTGACGTCTAAAAGATATCTACTAGATGTCTATTTCAAAATCCGAATCGGGCGAACGCGTCTTAAGAGACGCGTAAGTACGCGAACACGTTCGTGAATTTTTCAGTCTCGCCATCGGCACGCGAGTTGACTAGGCTCGTTTTTATGACGCTTCGTGATTCGCCTGAAGAATGAGTTTAGAGGGACGCTAGGACCAAGGAGGGCTTAAGGCTTGAGCAGATTGAAAGAAAAATTGTGTTCATTCCGAATAGGAAAAACAATAAATACAAAAGTACAGGTACAAAAAGTACTGAGGTTGACTGAAGTAGCTTGACAAATTCAACGTTTCCGAGAAAATACGATGGAAAACAATTATGCACTACATCTGTATCGGGATTAAAACATTAAATATCCAAGCTAACATCATAACATACCATCTGAATATTCTGAAAGTGCAGAAACAGCGTTTGACAGCGCTTTAACTTCTTAACTAAGTTCCCAACTGCCGTTGCACCAACTGGGACAAACTTCCCTGTGGTTCGGAATACCTTACACCTTATGTACTTAAACATTACAATATTTGTTATTGTCTTAATTTACCGCAATATTAGTTCCTTATGAAATATAACTATTCGTTATTTTACTTGTATAGTCAGCCTTAAAATGTATATTTTGTTAGTTAGTGAGGGTCAAATCTTGGAAGCTAAATTTAATCCACTTCCCGATTTCCGATGGAGCTGAAATTTGCATTATATGTGTAAATCGGATGACAATGCAATATTATGATGACATGGAGCTGATCTCATGATGGAGGTGGCAATGGGAACTCCGTGCTAAAACAACGCAAAATAATTGCTTTTTGGGTTGTTAAACACGATCTCTTTCATCCTAGTAGGAAAATAGTAGGTGCCTATGTGTTTCGTCAAACATCTCTGACGCACTGAAATTGAAAGTTTCGAATCAGCACAAGTATACATTAAGATTGTATGGATGCGGAGCAATATTGTATAATAATATACCGGGTGTTTCCTGTAACAGGAGCAATAAATTAAACTGTAGGCTGAACTCCTCAAACTGACCAACATTTGTTCAGCAACTTTTAAAAATTACTTATGTTTTGATTTTTATTACACTTCATAGTATTTTCTAAGACGCAATGTATTGCAAATTTTGTTATGTTTAAAGCGTGACAAGCAACGTCAAACACACTGATGTCAGCGTACATTGAAGGCAATATTTATTTTGTATGAAAAAGAGGAAGTCTAAAGGAGTCATAATTTTTAAAAGTTGTTTAACAAAAATTTTATAGTTTGAGGAGTATAATATATGTTTTAATTATTTGCTCGTGTTATAGGCAACACCTTGTATTATTATATACATACTATAATAATATGTCACTTCATGACATAAGTGGCTATCCAAATGCGCAACGCGTACGCACTCAAGTCTGCGCAGACCCTTGTCGATAAGGCATACAATTTTAATGAGAACGAACAATGTTACGTTTACGACTCACCAGTTGATGCACCCACATAAAATTGTGGTTGCTAAGCTGAATTTATCCCTCTCGGTGTTTTGTTGCTTCCTGGGATAAAACAAATACTTCTTATCATTTCTCTGACTAAGGAAGTAGGCTGCAATAAATTTCGTTATCAACTTATTTTTCATCCTAAAAAGTTCGTGAAGAATATCATGAGGCAGAACTTAATTAGACGGCAACCTAGTGCGCAAAACGTTCAAGCTGATAACAAGACCAAGTGCGGGTAGTTCGAAAAACTCGCGCGGTTAAAAGATGCTGATGTCAACTTAAGCCATTTCTCCGAGACCACGGGGACAACGCCGTCCTCGAAACGTCGGAGGTAAATCTTAAAACTTAGATACGCGATTAAGTCCCGGTGTACAATTTAATAATGTGTAAAAATCGTGAAAGTTTAAATCAGTGTAATTAGACGGATTACAGCACTCTGAAGATTTCACAAAATTGAATAGGTATAATTTCTGAAATAAAATGTTACGTCACACGGATAAAGGTACCCTTATGGCGGTTGACGCTTACGCTATTATTAACGCCGCTCCAATACTATTGCGGTGCTATGCGACGTAAGCGCCATTCAAATAATCTATTTGTATCAAGCATGCGTCTGCGGGCGAATCAACAACTAGTGTGATTTCTTATGAAGCTAAATTAAGTAACAAAAAACCGGCCAAGTGCGAGTCGGACTCGCGCACGGAGGGTTCCGCACCATCAACAAAAAATAGAGCAAAACAAGAAAAAAACGGTCACCCATCCAAGTAACTGACCCCGCCCGACGTTGCTTAACTTCGGTCAAAAATCACGTTTGTTGTATGGGAGCCCCACTTAAATCTTTATTTTATTCTGTTTTTATTATTTGTTGTTATAGCGGCAACAGAAATACATCATCTGTGAAAATTTCAACTGTTTAGCTATCACGGTTCATGAGATACAGCCTGGTGACGGACGGACGGACGGACGGACGGATGGACAGCGGAGTCTTAGTAATAGGGTCCCGTTTTTACCCTTTGGGTACGGAACCCTAAAAATAGTAGTATACTACGCGGTTAAAATCTGTCAGATCTTACATCTTCAGACACGGAACATCTTAACCACACATCTGTCTGCTTTAAACCGACACGGGCATTAACCGAGCTTTTAGCTTAAAGCTTCAAGCTAATGCGGACTTTGACCTGAAGCTTTGGTGTCTCCCGAGAGTCCGATTCTGCTTTTACATTTTGATATGGTTTTTGTGTTATTTTGATACGACCTTAAGTCGCTCACTTAGTCACTTAGTCGCTTTGTCGTCTAAGCAGTTTAAAAATGTCTCACGAAAGTTTAATTTCGACCTTAAGTCGTTCGAAATTAATTCAGGAGGCGTCTCAGCAGGGCTCGAACTTTTTCTGCCGATGACGTCAAACCACACATGGATTTTAAATAGCCTTTTCGTAAACAATTACCACTTATCAGCCTCTTTCAGTATTTAAACATTTTAAATGAACATAACGATTTTACTGACATTGTTATCAAGATTGACGTTGTAATTGTTTAGTTGTTGTTTTTCACAATGATTAACATCTTCTTTTATTATGGTTTCAAACACAGCAGTGTAGACTGTAGAGTCTACCTATAAATTTTATTACAACACAAATTTATTAATCGTTTACCGATCGGTAACAAGTTTCGTGCATCTTATTTTATGGTAAAAGATTATATATTTTTGGGACATAAAAAGACAAACTTAGGATTCCATTTCCATTCCATTCCATTTTCCAAAGTTTATTTTATTAAGGATCCATAATTATCATCCGGTGTGCAAATCAACATCATGTTGACATTATCCGCACTAAAAGTTCATCTTGCTCGCACTTAATTAGTGCGCATGAGATGCCAGATAACACGACTCAAGGTGCGTATCAAAATCCGATGAAAACCATATCAGATGAAAATGAAATCAAATTGTTAAAACAGCATCGGCCTCCGAAGAGTCCGAGGCTTCCGGGCTTAGCTAACTTGCCCGCGATTTTTATTCAAAAGCTCGGTTCTGAATACTAGGAGTTTGGAAGAACGGACAGTGCAGAAATTTATTTTGTTTAAATTTCGTTTTTAACTTTGCTCAGTTGTAAGACACTCGGTATATTTCAGCTCAGCCAACCTATATTCTTACCACGACTTGACACTGACATATTCTTTAGCGACTGCGTAAACTAACTCACTATACATCCCCCTCGTACTGACATTGATGCAAGCGAGATGCACTGCGTTTGAGTTGATGCAGTCGCTAGCGTTTAAGGCCGCGTAAAAGTGACGGGCAATGGTCTTTCAGCCAGTTGAACCAAACTGCTGGTTCAGAAAAATTTACTGATAAGAAAGTGCAAAGGCATCAGGCCATATGCCATTTTCCCCCCTTTTTTTTAATTCTCGATGATTTCTCTACCGAAATAATGCTCTTGGAGCCATCGCATCATAACTGAATAAAGAAAGTCGTGTCTCGAGTGGATTTTTCGAACCTTATGTTTAGACAGCAAACAGACTTTAAGTTCGCGTTTAAAATATATTTCTCCGCACACAGAATGCGAAAATATCCTCGCTTTGTAAATCATATTGTTGTGATATGCTTAAAAACGTTTTCTTATTGCTTACTTATGAATGAAAAGTTAATATATTTAGTAGATTGTATATGTATATTAATGTATATGTTAACTTGTTAACTGCAATTTGCGCGTCTTGAAGTTAATATGCATTATATTGAGACATAATATATGATATAGAATCATTACCATCATCATCATCATATTAGCCTTTTATCGCCCACTGCTGACTTGCTGAGCATCGAATAGGGTCGAGTACACTTCTTAAAATACATAAAGATTTTCGAATAATAATTTGAATAATGTTTTATTTGTATTATGGAAGCCTACATTGACCATGACCCGATCTGATTTTGGTCGGCTTTTGGTATTCATTCAATGTACTTTACATTCTACTCGTCCGGGATTACATTAGTTTCAGATTCAGAAAATGTATTGAATAAAATATTCGATATCAAAATAGAAATCGGCCCAAATATACAAATATCAAATGTACCCAAAAGTTGTCTGGAAGAAATCGCTCTTTTGCGATAAGACTGACTGTTGTCTGTTATTTTTCCTGAAGATGTATCTACTTACTTACTTACTGAGGTGTAAAACTAGGAATGTAGGTATTCTCCCTATCTATAAAAAAATTGGCGATCATCTTGATCTGTCTTCAAAATATACGAAATGTATTTCAAGCTTTCGACATACATTTTGAGATAAGTATGAAAAGGAATTATTTAAGCACCAACACAAAGTCCACTGAAGAAGCTAATGTAAGACAAAATATCCGTAAATATCCCGTAAATAACGTTTATTGTGCTGTAGCGTCAACAGGAGACTGGTGCGTGTCGGACCGCGATGTATCACGGACGGACGTGGATGAAATGGACGCAGTGTCTTGTAAAACGGCATATATTTATTAGTTGTTAGTTGTTAAACTGCCCCTAAAGTCGCTGCAATACTATTTACATCTCAATAATAATACAAAAGACACAAAATTAATGTGACAATAATTTACACACTAATTACAGTTTTCTTTGCTATGGGATACCTAGTGCCTAATACTTTTCCTGTTGGTAGGGTTTGCAATCCGTCGTGCAAACCCTACCTGGTGGGTTCCTCCAGATTCGAGCGAGATGACATTTCGCTGTGATTCTCTTTTGTTTAGAAGTCGTTTGGACATACATACCTGATACATACCCAGGGTTGTCAAGCACGGGAGATTGACAATCGTCGATTGATAATCTCTACTTAATTTATTATAATGCAATAATAACTCTGTCTGTTACCTCTTCACGCTTTTAAACGGCTGAATTGATTTAGATGAAATTTGGTATTAAAGATTAAAGATTATTTATTTACACAACATATTCCACAGTATCATACAGAGCTGGTTCCTACACTAGGGCCTGCCTGTATCGTAGGTAACCAAAACAGAGGACAAAATTACACATAATGCGCGAAAATATACAATAACCTAAGTATGTGTAGGACATGGGGAAGTTTGTATAATCATCATCATTATTCCTCGCAGACGGAATAATATAACTATTATTATTAATAGTTAAATATAACTATATTATTAATATTAATAACTATCATAACTCATAATATCGTAATTGGCGTCAGACCAGTGATTATTTTAGCCAACATTTGTGACGTTGCACGGAAAAGGTACCTTATGGTGGCTGGCGCTTACGTCGCATAGCACCGCAACAGTATTGGAGCGGCATTAATTTTTAAATTTAATACATTTTAATTTTAATAATTTTATTTTTAGTTATCATGATTTAAGTTTAATTTAATTTATTTGACTTAGTGTGTGTTGTAATTATTTATTTTTTAATACCTACTGTTTGTAATTTACTATGTGTATATGGACTATTTTGTATGCAATAAAGGTTAAAATTACAAAAAAATAAGCGTAAGCGCCAACCGCCAGAAGGTATATTCACCCGTGGGACGTCACATTTATAATTTAGTTTAATTCTGAATGCTTTCCTTCAAAGCCGTGTGTCCCGAACCCCGGGCAAATGTCAGTCGGGAGATTTAATATTATACAAGCAGACAACAGGTAACGCGGTTTTAATGGTCCCGGGTAAAAAAGGTTCAGAAACGGCTTTTATCTCAAGTCAAGTACAAAGATAAATCTTGTTGGTATTTACGGGGTATTTAATGGGACGCAAAGGGGCTGTAAGCCAACTGTAAGCGGCTAAGGTAGCCTATGGATAATGATGTTTCTAAGAGTTCCATATTGTCGACGTTTTCATATACCTATTTTTGTTTTATTTTTAGGGTCTCAATAGGCTAGATGACAAGTTTTTATTATTGGTATCAATCGATCCGGTTTGTTTTAGGGACAAAATGTCTATATGGGACCCATTGAATCAAAGCAATACAAGAAATTACAGACTAAGTACTAAACGGTAGAGATTATCAGTTCATTTTGCTCGCGCTTATTTATTCTTGCGGGTATGAAGCATACTAAAATATAATGATATGAATAAATCACATCAGTATAAGTATTAAAATTATAAAGGATGACTCACGCTAGACATCCTAGGCGTCCGACATGTCATTTTCTATGACGACTGATCGGTGATCATCATGCTTTCCATAGAAAACAAAGCGCCGGAAGCTCCGGCCCGGCCCCGTCCCGGTCTCGCGTGATTTATCCATAAACGATCTTTTTAAATCTGTTTGCTGCAACGCACATCCTTTTTCATTTACTTAAACTACCCAAAAAAATGCCAGTTTCCATCGTCCTATTGTATCCCTCATTTAATATTAAGGTTTCTTCCCACACAGAACTCAGGAAATTCAGGAAACCTGGAGTCTGCATTATGAAGTAGCTCCGCACCAATTCACGGTTCGTAGCTTCTATGTGGCTTTAGAGGATCTGGCTACACATTACTTATTAAACAGTAATACGCTGGATCGTTTTGTCAAAATAGAAATAAACCCGTGGTTTTATTTTTGTGAACTCAAATAATTAAACGAGCAACAATGTAATTTTACTATAATGATATAGATTTGTATATGTCGGCGGCCGATCGTAACATCAGGCAGATAATGAAATTCCTAGGCATATCGAAACGTGATAGTGGCAAACGTGGCTTAGTGAAACGTGAAAAACATTGTCTCGTTCCGTGAGTCGACGGAGCCCCGCTATGCGGGGCTTTTATTTATAGACAGTTTGCCATTCGCGAATAGGGATTGCTCCCGGTACTGAGTTTGTACGGCGAGAACCGGGAATTCCCGGGAATACAAACCATACAAACTCAGTACCGGGAGCAATCCCTATTCGGGAATCTAAAGCAACCTAGAATAGGTTACCTAATATCCTATTGGTTTAATGTCATTACCGAGCATAAGCAAGGGCCGATATAGGTCGAGGATAAAATGGTACATATGTAAGTGTGTAATGTGTGTGTGTGTGTGTGTGTGTGTGTGTGTGTGTGTGTGTGTGTGTGTGTGTGTGTGTGTGTGTGTGATGTACTTTTAGCTACCTGTAGCAAAGCGACGAAATCGCGTAGTGAAACATGCCTGGCCGTATTAAACGATCTTAATCTGAATTTGAATATGCGAGAGTATAGTGTAGACACTCTGCTTTTCACTTGATGCTGATTGCTTTAGCCACAAATTCCAAATTTAACATTGGCGATGAGGATGAGGACTTAACTTGTGTAACTTTTCCATTTTTAACGGTCGCCAGATGTAGGAAATTACATTAAATATAGCCCGAGAAATGAAAACAACGACTGATCGTATCGCCATTTATTTTCGAGTGACATATTAAAATCATAAAAAAATACAAATTTAAATATCTGTCATTATCTATATCAAAACATAAAGGAGTTCGCAACAACCTAACTTATACAATTGTCGGTTAACATATTTCCAACCAAATTGTCTATTTAATTCTCATTATTTTTCATATAGGAAAACTTTATGTCTACATTAAAACGGCAACATAACTTTGCCAACATAACGGCATATTTTCACAAGTTGTAGCACGTCCCACGTCCCGAATTTCCCGAGTCATAAAACGGGAGCACAAAAGCACCACTGAAAGATGTATCACCCATCTTATCATTGGTGGCAAGTTTATGCGCGAAATAATTTTGGTATAAGGTAAGAGAGGAAGCGGAATGGCGAGTGGCAGTTGTTAATTAACAGATTAACTGCCAAAGTTTTTCGTAGCGCTGTGCTCGTAGCCGGTCCCAGCGTTTTCCCGCTTTGTAGAGGATATTAGTGACTACGAACAGAGAATCCGCCGAGCGGGTTCCCGGCACTCAATGTGTTAAGTATTGAGAAATTTACTAGGTACCTACCTACCTAAAGTCCTCTCCTCACGGATATAAAATTTACAATCGTCACACAGAGGGGAAAAAACTTTTTGCTGAACCTCAGAAATTCATCAAATAGAAAGTGCTTCTCGTTCAATAGATATTAGTGATTTGAAAAATCATCCCGCTTTCGAAGCCCAAAACACTTTATAATTTACTAGCGACCCGCCCCGACTTCGCACGGGTTAACAAACTATACATAGACCTTCCTCTTGTTGAATCCCTCTATCTATTAAAAAAACCGCATCAAAATCCGTTGCGTAGTTTTAAAGATCTAAGCATATATAGGGACAGACAGACAGCGGGAAGCGACTTTGTTTTATACCATGTAGTGATAACCTCGACACAATAAAGTCTATGTGTAAATAACTGTATAAGTACCTACCAGCTGTTATGCATTTTTCTCACCACTAAACCAGGAAAAGTTCAGAATGTAATTTAATATGTCCGATGAAAGGCACTGCAGTCCGTAAAGTAGTTTACACTGAATAGAATCTTGAAACTAATTTTACTTCACATTTTAATGCATTATTAGGTTAGGTCCATAGCGGATGTCCTTAATAAGCTGAACGAGCGATATCGTTCGATTACTTTACGGTGGAAATTCAAAATTTGTCAACGCAATATCGAAAGAGCGAAGGAGAATAATGTTGGTAGGAACTAGAGTATTTTGAGTCTTAGTTTAGAGAACTCGTTATTATTTTAATAAACTTATTTCAGACATATTAAGCCCTTATAATTTGTTAGTAATACAATTGAAAATACGAGACTACACTAATTAAACTTCCGAGTCTTTTAAGTCCTCAGTGGAGTCCTTTATTGAGATCTACTTTATCAAGTTAATAGCAATTCATAAGTTTTATCTATATATTATGTTTTCGTGTTTTCAATACCCTGGCCACATAGCCAACGTGCCAATCGCTTACGCTCCGTAGCGATCGAAACGCAACTGTCACTGTCGCACTAATATGGAAGAGTGATAGAGAGACACAAAGCGATTCGATGGCGAAGCGCAAGCGATCGTTACCTTGGCTAGGCTGCCTGTATCGTAACTCGCATAGATTATAAAAAAAAAGAATTAGTTATTTTTCGTTTGACGTGTCGATGTAAGATTTTCATATTGGATAGGCCCGGGTGTTCCTTCAAAATCAGTTTTGTTTCTCGTCTCAAACTGTAGACAAATCTGGCCCATAAATTCATCTATCAGATTAACACTGCGTCAGTCGTCACACGCCCCCTGATCCACAGAACAAGTTAGAATGGCGATGCGAGCAGAGTACGTGTCGCCGCCGTCGTGTCGTTCAGATTAAGAAACCAGACATCAAATCTGTCTAAAGGAGGCGTATCCATTCACCACGCACACAAGTTTTTACTACTGTTGCGCGAGTGTTAGTAAATGTGAAGAGGAACGAGCGGCGACACCCGTTCCGATACTAACTGCGCGTGATAGCCATTCTAACCTCTTTAATATGTTCTGTGCCCTGATCTCTGTGTTTGATACTAAACAAGGAATACAGTTAGAAACAAAAATTTCTAGAAAATAAACAAAGTGGCAAGGTGGAAAATCAAAACTAGTTTTAAAGGTGGAAATGACTACATTTCAAAGTTAGATGGGCCGAGACTAATATTTATTTTATTCTGCTAATTTGTACTTATTTTCTGTTTCAAAATCAAGCAAACTCTCTAAAAGCCAAGTTTTATATTTACAGGTATTTAGATATACAGCCCAAAAATAGAAAAATAATGTTTTAATAATTATATTAGCATCACTAATATTAACCACTTCTGCTACTGACAGTACCGGAAGCATGGCATCTTCGGCATTGTTCCGCGGTGATAAACTTGACGCGATAAGTCGCGCGGGACCGCGATAGCGTTCGACGCGAATTGCGACAAGACATTGTATTCGCACGAGTTGCGCGAGCGAGCGAGTCGAGGTCATAGGTGATCCAGTGTGACAAGACCTCGAGATCTCTTTTATACCAATCTGAACATGCCTGGGGCGATAAGCATTTATCGATGATAAACAGTAAACGTCTTTGGATGCATGCAACTCTCGGGGTTGAATCTGTCTGAATTTGTTTTCTTTTGTGGTGCAACAAAGTATGTTTTGCTTTACTCTTCAGTTCTTCCTGTATGCTCGTTTTTAAAAGAACATCAATTTTAGCGAAACGGTCACGAACGTCGTGGTTCTATAGAAGCGTCTAGTTTATGAAGATAACGGCAGCTGTGGCAAAAAAAAATCCGTCCGTCCGGTCCGAACGCGGACGCAGCAAGAGAAGGTCCCCAATAAGATGAACCTACAATCTGCGGTTGTAGCATGGTCGCATTTTTATCGCCTCTCACCATGCCTGTCACGTTATAACAAGTATGTAAGTTTGAAAGTGACAGGCATTAGTGACTGGTGTTAAAAATCCTATTATGCTACAACCGCTGGTCAAATAGACGAAGGCTGACTGATGACGGCTGTGTACTAACGGTTGCTTTTGAGATCCTTTGGAGAAGACTATGCCCAGTACAATGGACCCCTATGAATTGACACGATCTAACGACGGCGAGCAATGAGGTGGTAGAATGCTGTAAATACACCTATGAATTAACGTTCCCACTTATTATGGTTCACCTGAGACTTCCACTGGCTTAAATGGAATAAGAACCAGGATTGTTGTAAAAACATAATCTGCGGGAAGCTTGAGGTTTACTGCTGGAGTTTGTATTGTTTCTCTGGAGAATTTAACAACTTGTAACGGATTGCAGCTTGTAACTTTACTTAAAACTGACAGTCTAAAAACGATATAATATAAGCACCTAATAATATACCTAGATTGGCTCAGGACCGGGATAAGTGGCGTACTCGAAGAGAGACCGATGCTCAGGCAGTATGCGATAAAAGGCTGATATGATGATAATGATGAATATGACACCGTAAGATTGTGAACCCGTTAGTTTACAATATAACGTAGGTTAGGTTAGGCTAGTTTATAATCTCCCTACCGTCAGTTTATAACTTAACCAGCGAGATTATAATCTGACGAGTGTTTGCAATTTTACGGTGACATATATAGGTACCTAGAAAACATCGAGTAACGCTTCTTAGGCAAAGTCACTGCGCGGTAGGTTACCATAACTCCAAAATTTCAGTAATATTCTACCAACCCCAAAACTGTAAGGTATTAATTACCTACCTAATATCATAAATGGCTTTAGATAATCATTATTAGAAAATATCTTCCAGTTCATTAGGGCAGCATGCAGAGCTGAGGCGGTAGCATGGTAGGTTTTTATCGCCTGTCACTATGCCTGTCACTTTCGCAGTTACATACTTGTTAGAACGTTACAGGCATGGTGACAGGGGATAAAATTGCGACCATGCTACAACCGCTGACACTCTGATAGGGCACAATTCCACAAACTAAACTTTAACCGTTATTTGATAAAAATATTCGAAATCATGGCAAAGCTGTGGGATTTTCCAATTTATTTTTGAGTCTGGGTTCTAGCCAGCTAAAAATAAATCTGTCTCGATCATATGAACGTGTAAAAGAGAGCTACAAGAATATACGGCTGCGATTTATTATTTTTTGCTAAGTGTCCGATGTTCGGAGCGGGTGCGATACAAAGTCTGGCATGTGACAGTTTTTTTTTAAAGAAAAGTTAAGCTTTTGCCAAGTTCGTCTTATATCGGGAAATTTACGAGCTTAAACTAGGTTTTTTTCATAGAGCCATTAGGTACTTATTTACTAATGGCTATGTGCCCCGTAGACCTTGCGAATCCCCATTGTTTCATCATTTTGATAAGTTGCCAAAAAATTAAATCGTCACAAACATTATAATTATCAAAACTGCTCACAAAATTTCACAGAATCTGTTAAGAAATGTGATTTGTGAAGGAAAACAGTATGTCATACGAAAGCAGTTCTACACACGTTTAAACAGACGCTTCGCTTGCGCTTCTTGCTCTCTTGCACAAGAATAATTTAATACAGGATATCACAAAACAGAATTTACAAATAATAATGCGTAAAACCGGCCAAGTCGCGCACGGAGGGTTCCGCACCATCAACAAAAAATAGAGCAAAACAAGCAAAAAAAACGGTCACCCATCCAAGTACTGACCCCGCCCGACGTTGCTTAACTTCGGTCAAAAATCACGTTTGTTGTATGGGAGCCCCACTTAAATCTTTATTTTATTCTGTTTTTAGTATTTGTTGTTATAGTGGCAACAGAAATACATTATCTCTATCACGGTTCGTGAGATACAGCCTGGTGACAGACGGATGGACGGATGGATGGACATCGGAGTCTTAGTAATAGGGTCCCGTTTTTACCCTTTGGGTACGGAACCCTAAAAATTACGCAAGTAGGTACACTTCCCTACAAATTTTGCTGACACGTTTAGAATCTAGCGAAATAATTGTCATACATCGCTCCTGCTGACAGGGGAGCGTCATCACACGCGTGACATGTCACACATGTTAAAAAGACGAATATATATGCGAAGAAAAAACGTCAGTCTAACAGCAATAACATAACGTAATTTGACACAAAACCCTCACGCCAACTCGCTTTACAACATGAATCTAGTAATTTAACTGGATCAGGCATGAGGGGTGTGGGGAAATGACCGAACGGGATAGTCTTATGTATCTTTCAGTAGGAGTAGCAGCGAAAGCGCTATTATTGTTTGTCCTTGTCACAGTCTCACTTTTTTTATTCCCCACCGTAAATTAGTATGGATTGGTGGGCAACAAATAAATTCGACCAAACATATAGTTTGTCAAAGGAGTGTCTCATTTCAAACATAGACAGAGAGAATCATACTATCTTTGTCTTACGCTAGTATTAGCACCCAAAAGAAAAGGATGAGTATTACTATGAGTATAGTTTTTTTTTCTTATTTACTGACAAATTGGTTTGACCAAGTATAGTGTCGCATTGCGTATGTTTTCTCCCCCACGCGTATACCACATCTGTTAGGATTCTACCATCTATGCTTCACAAGCAATCCGTAAACATAAGCACTCGGTGAAAATACAAGAGCAGCCAAGGGAAATATACCCGTCACTGCAACTTACGTCCAACGTTTCTAACGTCAAATTTATTCTTATTTATAAAACACGGTGGTTGAGGCGGAAATAACAGAAACAGAGGGCCTACCGCGAACCACGTTCGACGTTTTGCCTCCCTGTCACACTTACGTACAAATTTACAAGTGCGACAGAGAGGCAACACGTCGAACGTGGTACGCGGTAGGCCCTCGGGGTCCGTACTTTAGTCGTTAAGGGCGGTTTTAGACTTTGGTGCAAAGTAAAAAGGGTAAAATGGTCAGTCTGAGTTGCTGAAACATTTGTACCTACTGTAAAATTTGGCAAAAGCCGTTTGTTCCTAATCTTTGAGCAACACCGGCTTCCGACATGTCAGAAGCGATATCTTACCGAACAAATCATACTACCATTTTTTGCGGGGGAAACGTGCACACAGTCGTACATCTCACTTAGTGTAAGGCCTGAGTGGACGCTCGAGTTGGGCGTGCAGCGGGGCGGGGCGTGCGGCGTGCATGTTAAACAAATGCAAGCGTATAGGAGCAGCCTTAGTGCACGCTGCTCAAATTACTCCTGACCCCGACGCCACGCTGCACGCCCCGCTGAACGCTGGCTCCGCTTCGAGCGTCCACTCAGGCCTTACACTTACTTCAATACAAAATGACGACACGTTCCTCACAAACCGAAAACAATAGAATCAATAAATTAAACATGAACCGTTATTCGAACGCGTTCGAAACTTTTTGAATTTCGAATTAACACGTCGATAGTCAGAAAAGCGTTCCGTTCAACCGCACTTAGAAAAGCCATAACAACATTTTAAAACTCGTTCAATTTTGTACCTTGTCTAATGTTAATAAGGTACAGATTTCAATTGCATTCCAAATGGAATTAGTACTTTTGTCACAATCGTAGTGAAGTCTGCAAGAAACAATCTGTGACTGGGAAGTCTTAACTTGCAGCAAACTTCAGACATGTGGATAGAAGTTTCCTTGTCTCTGAAATTTCAAGGCAAATATAAATTTTAAAGCTATGTGAATGAGCCACGGGCTCGTAAAAGTACTGCCACTCTTGGTCTCACGAAATTTGACTTGAAAAAAATAAGTATTTGTAAGTTTTCAAAAAGAAAGCTACAAAAGCGGAGTATGAAGGCGGGGCGGGTTTGCTATAATTTCGCCGATCAAAAACTTATGACTTTGCCTTATTCTAGGGGCTTACTTGGTGGGTCCTTGTTCTTCTCTCAGGCGTAGTCCGAAGAAAATCTGGCCTTTGCTGATGGGAGCACCTCGTGGCTCGCTGAATGGCGAAAACACTGTCACTTCTCGATCTTGATCACAAAATCCGATGTTGTCTTCAAAGTTAACAACCCCGGGGCGAAATACAACACAAAAAAACACTAAAAAGTTAGTAAATGCGGTGCTACGACGGCGATGCAATTATTTGCTTGCAGGACGTAGGAGTTTCGAGCGAAAACTGATTTTAATCATGGCCGCGGGCGTTTACCCCGTGTCGCCCCTAGGTGGCGCTGTCATAGTCTTAATGGCGGGTATAGCATTGGCTCAAACATAGCCCCAGCCTTGAAAGGTTCCCTTTTCAAAACTAGGAAATGATTCTTACTAATCAAGTATAGGTACACATACAGTTACAGTTAAAGCTAGAAAGAAAGGCCGCTTAAACAGCCGAAGAAATTAAGCAAACTATTAGTTCTCTATATTAACCTATTTTACTTACAAATATATATATATATATAGATATAGATATTTTTTTTAATAATAACAGCCTAAGGGATATTAGAAGGAAGTGGACACAAGCGCACTACCGGACGCCTGTACGTGCCGTTCTTTGTTTTTACTAAGACTACTCTTATCGCGCCGTCTTTTCCTGGATACGTCTCAGTAACTATGCCCATTGGCCAGTGTAACGGCGGGGCGTTGTCAGTGATAATAAGAACTACAGTTCCAACAGTGATGGGTCGCGAATCGGTGTTCCATTTTTCCCGTGCTTGTAATGTATGCAAGAACTCTAATGACCAACGGCGCCAATACGATTGTACCAAGTTCTCGAGTAAGCTATAACGAGATAATCGATTAATACGTTCTTCAGTTATTTCCGCGGCGGGTAAGGACCTTAAAGGTACGGTATTCAAAAAATGGGCCGGCGTGAGCGGCGTAGGCTCTGCGGGATCGGCGCTTAAGAGGCCCAAAGGCCTACTGTTTAAGACAGCTTCTATCTGGCACAAAAGTGTGAACAATTCGTCGTATGACAATATTTGAGCGCCAATCACCCGAAACAGGTGAGTCTTAAATGATTTTACAGCTGCTTCCCAGCTGCCTCCCCAGTGTGGGGCGTTTGGCGGGATAAAACTCCACTTTACTCGATTTTCTAGAAGCTCCCTTCGAAAGATGTCCGAAAAGCCCTGGTTAATGAGATTTTTCAGATGAGAATCAGCGCCCACAAAATTCGTTGCATTATCCGAATACATAGTGTCTACCGGACCTCGACGGGATATAAACCGTTTCAGCGCGTTAAGAAACGTTTCTGAGCTTAAGTCTGCGCATATCTCTACATGAGTGCCGCGCGTGGTCAGGCAAATGAAGACACAAACGTACATTTTCTGACTCTTAGCACCCCGTCTTCGCACCAACGTAACGTTGAGCGGTCCGCATAGATCCACTCCAGTATGAGCGAAAGCCTTGGAGACTTGTAGTCTGCATTCTGGCAGATTTGCCATTGCAGGTGGTGTTATTACTCTTGGACGTGTCTTGAAACACCGCACACATTTATCAACTCTGGAGCGCACGATCATCCTAGCAGACAATATCCAATACCGCAGCCTTAACAATGAAAACAAATGCTTTTCACCTGCATGACAATTTTTCCAGTGTGTATAATCTATAATCAGATCAACGATATGATCCTTCCGTGGCAGCAGAAACGGATGTTTGTGATCAAAGGTGAGATTAGCGTTGTCCAATCTACCTCCCACTCGTAGCACTCCATCTACTAGGATGGGCCTGAGCTTCCGAATAGCCTTCGAGGCTGGGGCTTTGCCAGCCTGACTGGCCTCCAAATATTCCGGAAAGTGCACAGTCTGAAGAGCCTTGATAGCGGCTAACTCCGCCGCTTCCGTGTCTTCCACCGTAACAGCGCCTTTAGATGACAGTAATTTCACAAATCGTAACACGTAAACTATAACGCGCAGGTATCTGAACCAAGATGAGATCCTTTTGGACAATACGTACAACACAGGTTCCTCTGCGGGGGGGGCTACAGTCACCACAGTAGGTAGGGCTATTACCTTTTGTTCCGGCATTTCACTCTCAGAGCTCGCCGCGAAAGGTTTTATAGGCCACTTCGAGCGCTCCAGTCGGGCCCACGGTGGACCTTGCAACCACAGAGGATGTTCCAACAATTGGGAGGCTGTAAGGCCACGCGACAGGCAATCACTGGGATTCTCCTTCCCTGACACGTGAAAGAAACAATCCGATGGCAAATTCTTCTGGATCTTCGCCACCCTATTCGCGACAAAGATTTTCCATCGGTGAGGGCTGGAATGAATCCAGTGCAGGGTCACGGTCGAATCCGAAAACGCATAGATTTGAGAGAGTGAGACGCGCGTGCTATAATGATCCATAACAACTCGAACCAATTTTGACATAAGCCATGCCGCACATAATTCCAAACGGGCCAAGGACACAACCCTCATTGGGGCCACCTTCGACTTCGCGCACAAAAATCGCACTGATATGCTTCGGTTAGTAACCACATGTAAGTACAGCACCGCACCATAGGCCTTCTCGCTCGCATCTGCGAAGGCTAAAAGTGTAACCGTGCAGGAAGACGTTACACCTACGTGACGCGGTATTGTCATTTGGCTAAGCAGCGGTAAATCTCTAACGAAATTAGTCCACGCGTCAATAACAGCTGTGGGTGGGGTTTGATCCCATTCGATGTGTTCTAACCATAGCTGTTTTATCATGAGCTTAGCATATAAGATTACCGGAGCCGCAAACCCTAAAATGTCCCACAGTCTTGCCACTACCGATAATATGTTGCGCTTGGTGCATCGTTCTGTATTTGAGTTTACTTCAAATGAAAATAAATCGGATCGCGGCTCCCACTTTATGCCTAAAACCTTTTGATAGGAGCCGTCACCAAACTCAACCCAACTCGGGTGTAGGTACTCTTTAGGTATGGCCTTGAGGAGTTCTGGTGAATTACTCGACCATTTCATCAGGTCAAAACCACCAGCCTTAAACATATCTATAAGCTGGGCCGCCGTTTCGGCGGCTATTTTTTCAGACGGTGTACTGGATGCAACATCGTCCATGTAGTAATCTCCTCGCTTGATAAGTTCGGCCGCGCGTGGATACCGGGGTCCCTCGTCGACCGCCAATTGTTGAATGGGTCGTAACGCCAGATACGGACTCACAGATAAACCGAAACAAACCCGCTCAAACTCGAATAATTGCAAAGGGTCGGCGGGGTTGAATCTATACAAGATTCGTTGGTATTTCCTAAACTCGGGGTGCACCTGAATTTGCAGGTACATTTGTCTAACGTCGGCACAAAAGGCGACGGGAAATAATCTGAAATTTAAGAGTACTAGAAATAAATCCGACTGTAAATTAGGGCCTGGATTTAAAATTGAATTCAGCGACACGTTCTTGTCGGTCGGCGCGCTAGCGTTCAGGACCAGACGAAGTTTGGTCGAAACTTTGTCGTTTCGCACCACTCCATGGTGGGCAATTACATAACCTTCCTCTCTGCTGTCCCCTGTCACCGGGTTCAAATAACCCTTCTCCAAATACTCGCGTACAATGCCGTCGTAAGCGGCTCGCAAGGCAGGCGTAGAATTAAACTTCCGTTCCAGCGATAAAAAACGTTTCTCGGCATGTACCAGCGAATTTCCAAGTTGCTCCGGACTGCTCTTAAAGGGTAAAGCTACCGAATATCGCCCCAAATCATCCCGAGTGGTAGTATTCTTATAATTTTCCTCACAAGCTTGTTCATCGGCACTCATGAAGGTGGAAGTACAGGTAGGTACTTCTTCTAACTCAAAAAAGTTTTCTACTAATTTATTTATCGGTGCCTCCGTGAACGCACATAATGCTACGGATCTTGGCTTAGACTGTGGTAGTGCTACGGGAGTCTTCCCCATTACTAAAAACCCAAGTGTGGATTCCAACACGTCAGGTGAGCCGGGTGGGCCGTGAACGCGGCCGCTCATGAGCAAGGTCCCAAATAGTTCGACTCCAATAAGTAGATCGATGTCTCCGGTAACATGGAACTCCCCATCAGCGAGCGGCACTCCAGATAAGAAAGTCAGCGCGGCACGGTCAACTCGAGCGGTAGGTACGGGGAGCGCTATGCGGTCCGCTACTAACGCCGTTAGGTCGTAAGTTACATCCTTTTTATAGCAAGACCGGATCGTAAGTTGGGCTTTACCCTTAGTAGCATTAGAAGCCCCTCCAAATCCACTGACCGTCGTCGGCAATTCTTTATTTAAATAACTTAATGACAGCTTATTAAAGGCAGCGGTAGTTATGAAATGATCTTGGGAGCCGTTGTCAATCATACAACGCAGAGAATGTGTTTTCCCGTATTTGTCTACTGCGGTCACCCGGGCGGTAGCTAACATTGCTGTCGTTAATTCGGGCGCGATGTTTGCTTGCAAATAATTATACGACACATGTACGTTATTTGTAGTATCCGCCGCCGAGGCGGTCGCAGAAACGGGCGAGTCCATTATCGCGGACGAATCCACGTGCACGGGTATCTCGGCTGCTGTGGGAGACAGAGAGAGCATGGGGAGCGCGTTGCGCGCGCGCGCCCCGCCGCAATGACAAACTGCACGATCTCCTATCACTGCGTCACTCGGTGTCACAGCCAACGGAGGGACAGCTACCTCAGTTGTGGTTAGCGATGTCGATATATTTTCCACGAAATGTAATAACGAATGGTGAGTATTAGCGTTACAGCTATCGCATACTTGATTTGAACGACAGTTCCCACTCTTATGTCTGTGGCTAAGGCACCTTACACACGCACCATATTTCTTAATTGTATTGTAACGTTCACGCGGATTTAACTTTTTAAACTCTTTACATTGATAAAAATGATCGTGTTTTTCGTTGCACAATTCGCACGTAGCCGTGTTTTCCAAGGTTGTTACAAATGACTGAGTGCGCTTCGCGATCGGCTGTTTACCCTGTGGCTTTCCCGCACGCTGGGTCGTGTTCGCACCGGCTACATTAGAGGCGGGACCCGGGTCTCCGCGACGTTCCAATATTTTGGCTTGTTCCTTAATGAACGTAAGAAAGCTAGCGTATTTAGGCAGCTTCTCTGAACGCACGGAATTTTCGAACATACGGCCGGTTTCGGGATCGATTTTCTTTAACGCTAGGTATAAGAAAATGAACTCTTTCTTATCCGATATTTCCAGTTTATCGAAGGCCGCGGCAGAGGTTACGAAACAATCTACAAAGTCGTTTAAACCTTTCGCGGACGGCGATTCTAACGCTTTAAAATTAAACAATTCGTCCAAATACGACGTACCTAACAACCTCACATCTTCATATTTGTCCACCAGCGTATCGTAAATCAATTTATAGTTTTCACCACAAGGAACAATTCCGGCTATTGTTGCTAATGCCTTACCCGAGAGTTGACCACACAGGTAAAATACTCTTTCCGCATCCGTAAGGGCCGCATTACGATGCACCGTACTATTGAAGCACTCGAGAAATGAAGCGAATTTCTTTTGATCGCCATCAAACGTCTGAAGAACAATGGGAGGGAGCTTTAAATTTGGTTTAAAATGCGCCGGCGAGGCCACTGGCGCCAGCGCCCCATCGGACTTGCCGGGCGTCAATTGTTTTATGACATGTTGAATATGCGAAAACATTTCCTCAAAAGCTTCCCATGTTTGAAACGACGGTACGTACTCTTCATCAGCTTGCATACGAGCAGCATTAAGCTGTTCTACCAGGTTATTAAATTCCGAACGTAGTACATCTACGTTCGCCGATTGCGACATAAACCGTTCTTGCGTCTTGGCTGTCCCGACGTGCGACGACAAGTCATAGACACCTTGTAATCTACCGAAATACGCCTGAATTTTAGCTTCTAATAACTTAATATTAGGCCCTATTTTTTCTTCGGTAAGCGACATTTTTAACCAGCACGCAAAAGTAGTATATAAGTAGACTGCGTATACAATAATAACGTAAAATGATACCCAATTTTGATCTGCAATGATTTCAGACAACGGATATACGCGACTCGTAAATCAATAAGTACCTACGGTCGACAATAATAACCTAAGAAACAGCTGACCGCGCAATTGTACCGGCCAGCGGAGTATTCACTGCCTATAGCGCCTATAAATCTATACCTACTCACAACGGAATGTTTACTAGACGACCGCTTAAACGTATCGAAATCGAAACCTATTCTTTATAAAGTATTTAACCGTCTCCTATTTAGACGTGGGATAATTTATAAATATTTCTATTAAGTACCTACCACTACCTACGCGTAAGAACGGCGGATAAGATGGAACACTAAATTCGCAGACCATACAGACGTACCTAGGTAAATAACTGTAAACTGAGGAAGTACTTAGAACTAAAATGCATACGTTTTATCGTGAATAGGCGCTTACTTTACTTTTATATAGGTAAGACCGTCTAGGAAGCACGTACAGAACGTCCGATAGATATGTAGTTTATAGGTTAGTTTGGTATGGAAGAAATATACCTACTTATGTGTATTTAAAAACACTGAACTGATAATCCAAGGGCGAAGGACCAATAAATGAATGAGCCACGGGCTCGTAAAAGTACTGCCACTCTTGGTCTCACGAAATTTGACTTGAAAAAAATAAGTATTTGTAAGTTTTCAAAAAGAAAGCTACAAAAGCGGAGTATGAAGGCGGGGCGGGTTTGCTATAATTTCGCCGATCAAAAACTTATGACTTTGCCTTATTCTAGGGGCTTACTTGGTGGGTCCTTGTTCTTCTCTCAGGCGTAGTCCGAAGAAAATCTGGCCTTTGCTGATGGGAGCACCTCGTGGCTCGCTGAATGGCGAAAACACTGTCACTTCTCGATCTTGATCACAAAATCCGATGTTGTCTTCAAAGTTAACAACCCCGGGGCGAAATACAACACAAAAAAACACTAAAAAGTTAGTAAATGCGGTGCTACGACGGCGATGCAATTATTTGCTTGCAGGATGTAGGAGTTTCGAGCGAAAACTGATTTTAATCATGGCCGCGGGCGTTTACCCCGTGTCGCCCCTAGGTGGCGCTGTCATAGTCTTAATGGCGGGTATAGCATTGGCTCAAACACTATGTTCGAGCGACGCAGTCGGGAATATTGAAGGATTATTACAAGAAATTATTTTATTAGGTATTTGCTGAGAGGGTCGTGACGTGATGTACGCGTTTGCGTAAGGTCTATATATGGTAAGTCTCATTTTGTATGGGATTTTGAACTGCGTGCCAAGTGGGACGTTTTGGAAACTCAAAATCCCATACAAAATTAGAAATTTACGCTAGGGGTACAGTAACAATGAAAAGCTATAGAAATAAACGGTATCAATCAAGTACGTAAAACGAAATACGACGCAAAGGTTTTTCCAACACGCCTTACTTCCACTAGACAGCATCCATTCAGTGCGTAGATTACCTCCTTTAGAAAGAGCATTATGAATCATTTCGATGACTCGCCCTAAAAACTATACAGACGCTGTTGTACACTATCTTAATGAAATAGGTAGGTATTCATACTTTAACTGCATCATATACCACTTCTGCGGGACCGTTTTTTTATTAATATGACAAATATTATGCGAAAATGTATAAATATTATGTCATTTTTAGTGTTCCGTACAAAACTTTGTTCACGGAATACTTATGGGATCACTTCGGTCTTGCAAATCGGTTAGAGTCAGACCAAGAAAAGTCTGCAGCGGATTTGATAGCTCACGCAGTGCAAGTATTATTTTAAACGTCAAACTTCTATGAAATTATGACTTATAAACAATACTTGCACTGCGTGGGCTATCAAATCCGCTGCAGACTTTTTTTGGTCCGACTCTAAATGCGTTTTTCTCTGCAGAGACCGTTTGACGCAGACAACTAAAATTTGGAACAGTTATTTATTTATAAGTATGGCCATAAGTTATGAATCTCAAATAATCTCAATAGTTAAGTATCAGGCCAATTCGAACGCACAGCGCACACTGACATTTGAGTGATATTTGAATCATATTATTTAGTTATTGTGCGTCTCGCCCGCGCCGCGCCAGTACCAGCACGAGTGAAATTCACGCTATTTGAATTTGAATGACATACATATCCGTCTGATATTAGTATACGTTTATATTGGCCTCTTTATTAAACAAACGAGCATCTATATGCAGTGAGCGCAAGTGTTTGGCAGTCTCACCAAGCATGTTTATTATCATTCATGTGCGTGCATCTCACAGTATAGTTAAATACTCTATCTAGTGGATAAATTAATATTGATTCAGTATGAAAAACGAACCGAACGCACTGAGCCATGTATGAGTCTACTCGGACAGTATTGTGCCATGTTCTTTCGGCTGTTTCCCAGATAAAGTTGAATGATCCCTCTAGTGTGTAGTGATCTGTTATTCAGTATGAAAAACGAACCGAACGCACTGAGCCATGTACGAGATACGTACGAGTCTACTCGGACAGTATTGTGCTATGTTCTTTCGGCTGTTCAAGATAACACATAATGCGCGAAGCATTGTGAATGTGTTTTCTGACACAGGCTCTTTTCTGTTGACGTTCTATGTTTAATTTCTTTAGGGTTCTGTTTTGGTTTTATGTTTTTGTTTGTCTATTAATTTTATATCGATTTGCGCGTTATATTTCTATCTAATTTGCGTGAAGGAAAACATCGTGAGGAAACCGGACTAATCCCAATAAGGGCCTAGTTTACCCTCTGGGTTGGAAGTTCAGATGGCAGTCGCTTTCGTAAAAACTAGTGCCCACCCACGCCAATACCTGATATTAGTTGCCAAGCGGACCTCTGGCTTCCATGAGCCATGGCAAAATGCCGGGACAACGCGAAGAAGATGATGATGATTGCTATCTAATTTCTAGAGGTAGTTCGTTTTAGTAGTACCGTCATTGTAATTGTAGCCAACTTTGCCCGCTTTTTTCGAAAAAATACTAATTTCTCCAAAAAAATATAATTATGACATCATATGACTTTTTTTGCTCAGCACGTCCATTGTGATCGAACACGTCAGTTTATTTGAAGAATTTTTTTTTAAATCTTGTTTTTATCCACTTTTTTGGCGTTTTAGAGGGCGGGCAAAGATATCCGGGGTTATGGCCAACATTGCCCACGTCAATTTGGTGCTCAAATATTGCTCTTATGACGATGATGTCCAAGGATCACAAAAAGTTTTTGAGCAAACCTACCATTTCCTGTTAATAACTCAGCGATAAGTATATAAACTTTTGAATAAATTGTGTGGGCAATGTTACCTACCAGTTTTTGCCCTTTTCCCTACAAGACTCGCCTAAGCATTTTACAAATGCTAGGGTTGTCACTTTTGAGAAAATCTGTTTTAATGGCCAAAAATATGATTTCTGCTGTATTTTACCAGCGTTAATGGGATAAAACATCTAAATAAAGGATAATACGACAAATTAAATTCAGTATATATTTATGAACTTACTTTAGTGTACAAACATAACCTTCTTTTACTTGCGAAGTTGGGTAAGTTAGTCGAAAGTGACCACCCTAAGCCGTTTTTCTTGGTGGGCAATGTTGGCATCCATAGGTCTATACAACATTACATTGCCCACCGCCAAAACTCTTGTGTCTTTAGGTCTTTTTAGTTTAAACCTCAATAGACATAATCTATGCTTCATGTTTTATAACTGAAACCCGCGGAAATATTTGTCAGAAGGTTCTCAATTTTTTTCTACGAGCAATAATTTTTCAACAACTTTTTGCCCGCAGTAATATACCCTATATTTGACAACTCGCTGAAAATTCCCAAGTCAATTTATGCACATTTTTGGTATATAAGTAGTATTGTCACAATATAAACTATTTTCTACTAAAAATACCAGCCAGAACTATTTGAAATTTTTCTACATTAATGAATTTGTTTAAAATTGTCGTTTTGGGCAAAGTTTCCCCTGGAGGCAAAGTTGGCTACAATGACGGTAGGGCTCATTTAGACGGCGCGCGAACTCGTATACGATTTTAGTTACATTGCGGACCATTACGGTGACATCAATTCAGCCGACCGATCAAACGACACAACAATGTAATCAAACTCGCATGCGAGTTCTCGCACCGTCTAAAAGAGCCCGTAGTCTAGTAGTCGGTAGTAGTGGACAGGCAGCCTAAGCGTCCCGTTTTCAGGGTTCCATACCCAATGGGTAAAACGGGACCCTTATAACTAAGACTCCTCTGTCCATCTGTCCGACTGTCTGTCCGTCTTCTGTCACCAGGCTGTATCTCATGAACCGTGATAGCTAGACAGTTGAAATTTTCACAGATTATGTATTTCTGTTGCCGCTATAACAACAAATACCTATAAAAAGTACGGAATCCTCGGTGGGCGAGTCCGACTGCTAAAACTATATCGGAAAATATCAGCTTAAAATAGAAACACGCCGTCAAACGGCTGATTGCTTAGCGTCGGTTAAACTGGGCCCGATTCGGATTCTGAACTAGACGTCTATTAGACATCAAGATACAACAACGATATTTTTAAGATCTAGTCTGTCAAATTTGACATTTCCTCGGTTCTGGAGATACTCTTGAACGATTTCCACAATGTCTAAAACGTCTCGCTATGTATTTTCAGATATTAAAAGTAAAAGTGGCATTGGTTGCCCGAATTGAGCTATAATTATATGTCTAGTTGAAATCTAAACTAACTGCCGTATTCGAATTTTAAGATATTCACAAGAGACGACACGTATTAGATCCATTCTAGATACGTTATAGTTAAGATTTCAACTAGTTCTCTTTTGCAGCGCAATTCGGGCAACCAATGTCACTTTTACGTTAGATAGTGTTAGACATCTATTGGATGTGAATTGGATCTCTAAGTCATATCTCGTGGAAATCGTTCAAGAGTATCGCGGAAATGTCAAATTTGACAGGTTAGATCTTAAACATATCGTTATCGTACCTATCTTGGTGATGTCTAAAAGATATCGAATAGATGTCTATTTCAAAATCCGAATCGGGCCCCTAGGGTATCTAGGTATCTAGTACATATCGTATCGTTATCTTCTTTAGAACGGATCATGTTTCCTGAATACCGCGGTATATCAGTCCATCTAAATTGGAAGCGGCCGCGGGTAAAATCAATCGATGCACAAACAGAAATAGCAAGTGTTATTGTGATTGCCACAGGCATATTGATGGGAATATTCTCGGTATCGTTCCCGGTAATAAAAAAATCTTACAGATATATTATAGGATATTCCTGTAAGATTTTTTAAAATTTTAAAGAAGTCTTGTCAGTTATTTATTAGATAAAAATTATTATTGCCTCAAGGACTTTTTTCTACGAAACTATTCAGGAGCAAAATGGTTAACTGAAATTGTTATTAAATATTTAAATTTGAATTTGTGTAAAAATTTGCATGCTAGTATTATTGCATGTTAGTATTTTAAGTTATTTAAGAAATAGATTTAGTTTAATTTAATTTCTTGTATTACTTATGTAATGTAATTATTGCAATGTAGGTATGGATCTTGTTATCCGAATTCTCTCTCTCTCTCTCTCTCTCTCTTATTAAATAAATAAATTATATGATATAATATATATTAATTGTGGACACAATATATGTACCTATTCTATGCAAATGAAGTACCTATTCTATTCTATTTTCAGTAATATTTAGGGAAATATGTCGGTGTCGTTCCTGGTATTACAAAGCAAATGTATCTCACAGCAATATTTTTGTTATCATTCCCGGTAAGAAAAAGCAAATGTGGCTTACAGGAATATTTTCAGTAATATTTACGGGAATATTTTCGGTGTCGTTCGGTCCTGGTGAGAAAGCAAAAGAAAAAGAAAATGTTGTGTCTTACAGAGACCTAAAGAAGTTGAAAGCCCCCTCTATATGTGTAAGTAGGTAGCATTGTATTGTAAGGAATATTCCCGTGAAGGGAACTTTTCCCATAGGTACCTACATCACTAGCCGAATGTAAAATAATAACTACGTATATATCTGATTCCGCCTTCAATGCTTTTACTGCGGTCCCTTGTTTACAGTCTGTTGGCTGGTTATTGTATTAGAAATGAAACGTCATTTTCTTTATTTTACAAATGCATGCGCAATCAACAGTCACAATGCTACGGGGATTTTGATCTGTTTTTGATATTACATCTGACTGTATAGGTATTTATTTTATTTACGTGTTAACATTTGCTAAATTGATCACGAAGTAAAAATATTTTCTGAAAAAAGGTATCAAATTAAAATATCTAACGTTGAATAGAACTATTTTAATTTTTTTAAGCCTCAGATTATTATATGTATCAAACCGAAATATTTTTTATATAATTTCAAATATAAAAAAATATTGCAATTATGAATACCTAAATTATGTCCACAAATAAACGGCCTTACCAGGATTCGAACCCAGGACCTCCTGCTAGGCTAGGAGGTCGTTCAAATATCTCCAGTTATAACCAAACACTCCAAAAAGTATTATAATATGTAAACACCTTGTAATACCATGGTTGGCATTCAATAAATGAAATGAAATGAAATGAAAGTGACGTTCATAAAATCATTTCCAAATTCCGTTTGGATTATCCTCCCAAGTCCGAAAATTCCGCATGCATGTAATACGAAAATGGCGTTCCCACTGAGAATTCATCTTTGTATAGGCAGGAAATTAAAATACGAACAAGAGGAATTCCAAATGGAAAAATGTATCAAATCCACGTTTCTATTTTTCTGGAGATTTTCGTGGGATGTTTCACAGTTTCACAGGAATCTGGGTTTTATTAGGGAATATTGGCTTATTTTCAGCGCTTTTTAACTCCGGTAGTTACACAGATATTTGGTTTGTAAAAGAATTTCTTAAAGTAGGTACCTAATTAACTATTTGTGAATGTTGCGAATGCAACATTACGTTAGCACTTTTACTTAAAAGCAATGCACCTTATGGCTGTGATGTATTAAGGATGACTCACGTTAGACCAGGCCGGAGCTTCCGGCGCTTACTTTTCCATAGAAAACGAAGCGCTGGAAGCTTCGGCCCGGCCACGGTCCGGTTTAATGTGAGTCATCCCTTACGCTGCCACGTTATGTCAGGAATCCGGTCATGGAACCTCTAGAATTTGACATCCTTCATCGAAAAGTTTTCCTCATGTTAATAAATAGATGTGCAGTTAGAATATTTACTACAATAGATAAGTTTTTGTCAAAATAAAAGTTTTTGGTGCAAGCTTTTATCGCTGACTGTACATTTCTTTCCACAGACAACTAGTGCTCACCGAGACAATTCTAAAAAACCCAAACACAGGTAGGTTGCGTTGTTTTATCATACAGATCCTATTGCCACCTCCTGTCTCTGTCATCAGATCAGCTCTATGGTACCACAATATTGTATTGTCGCCCGACTTACATATGTACCTATGCAAATTTTCATTTTCATCGGAAACCGGGAAGTACCCGTACAGACATACATAGGTACATTGCAAGTTAATAAAAAAGTTCATAGTTATAATAAAAATAGAAACAATAGAACGACTGACTCTTCTTCCTCCTGCCCTTATCCCACGTTATGTGGGGTCGACACAACATGTTTTTCTCTTCCATTCTCCTCTTTCTTGCCTCACCTCAGCACTCACTCCTTTCTTTCTTATATCCTCTTTCACACAATCTTATTTATATTATCGGAACTGATGTATGTGCCTGAACGTCGCTCGCTGTACTCACCCTAAAAACGTCTCACGAACCCATTGACTGCGCTCCACGTAGTTCACATACACGTATGTTCTAATAGAAACATTCCGCAGTTCGATAACGCCATCCGCTGTCTTATTTTCACGAGCTTACCAAGCCATTGCTTCAGAAGATCCAGCAATGTAAAGTAAAATAAATTAAAAGTTGAAAAATTCACTGGGCGAAGCTCGATCTTTTTTCTTTTTGGGTCTTTTAAGAAGTGTCTTAAAGTAGATGTCTAGGCGCCTCCCTAAGGTGCGTATGGTGGAAATATTCGCTGTCCTCGAGTGAAGAATCGGTAGCTAAGTTGGAAGAGGGAGGGGCTAGTGATCCTAAATCTCGAGTTCTAGCCTCACCAAGAGACTAGTTTATAGCTAAGAGCATTATGATTCGTTTGCAGACGTTTCTGCTTGATACGAGGGGTGTTCAAAATATTCTCGATATGAGAATGAAAACAAACAAGTACGAAAAGTTTGATATTTTTATTTTTCAATATACTCCCCCCCTATGTTCATACACTTAAAAGATCGATCAATTATTTTTTTTAATCCCTCGTAAAAATATTTTTTATCTTTCGTGTAAAAATGCTCCTCCACTGCCGCCTTCAATGCTTCATCGTCAGAAAATTTATTTCCACGCAGATCCTTTTTAAGATTGGGGAGCAAAAAGAAGTCGCTGGGGGCTAAGTCCGGACTATACGGTGGGTGAGTAACAGTTTTAAACCCACGTTCAACAATAGCTGCCTTGGCAATATGAGCAGTATGGACGGGGGCGTTGTCATGCAGAAGCAGAATACCTTTGGTTAACTTTCCTCGCCTCTTTTCTTTAATTACATCCTTTAATTGACGTAGAATGTTAGCGTAGTACTGTCCTGTGATATTTACACCTTTTTCTTTATAATCGATTAGTAATACTCCTTCACAATCCCAAAATATCGTGGCCATGACCTTGCCAGCTGAAGGGATGACCTTCAACTTCTTGGGATGAGCTGAACCCTTAATGTGCCACTGCATGGACTCTTGTTTACTCTCTGGGTCATAATGATGAACCCAGGTTTCATCTCCAGTAACTATTCTTTGCAGCACCTCATCAGGATTTTCACCGCACAGGTCAATAAAATCGGAACAACAAGCTACACGCATGTCTTTTTGAAGCCGAGTCAGCATTCGCGGAACCCATCTTGCACTTACTTTTGACATATTAAGATGGTCATGTATAATATCATGTACGGTACCAATAGAGAGATTGGTTACTTGTGCTACAGATTTTACCTTCACTCGACCATCTTCCAATATAAGTTTTTCCACTTTATCAATATTTTCTTGTGAAGTAGCTACTACAGGCCGGCCAGGTCTAGGGTCATCTTCAATACTCTCCCTTCCGCGTTTAAACTCGCTTGACCACTTTTGAATGGTAGATAAAGAAGGAGCAGACTCACGGTAAACACAATCCATTTCCTCTTTTATGGTTTTTTGATTTTTACCCTGTTTTGTCAAGAATTTTATCACGCATCGATGTTCTAATTTAGTTAACATTGTCAATTCGCACAGGATGTTCATGTTTGTTCAGCAATTGCAGAAAAACAAAAGACTATCTCGGTTCGAATTATACTTTTTTTTAATGTCAATGAATAAACCTTAGCGGCCAGTAACGAAAGAAATTTTAGAAGAGGTCGTAAGATATCAATACCGAGAATATTTTGAACGCCCCTCGTACAAAATTAAAACAGCAATGTATTCTTTCGTATCCTTCTTCTTTTTTCTTACATTTAGCCCACCGCACCACACAACTACTTTTATATTTTTCTCATACACTTACGCATCTCGTTTTTGTGTAGAAACCAATTTATGGGACTTTGGATTAGTCCACCTTATCGCGCTGCCAAATCGAGGGTTAAGGCACCTGAGATATATTGAACGTAGGTACAATCGCCATCAGATATATCGGAGCAGCCAAGGTGCTCACAAACATCAGACCACGCCTCAATTGTCAAGGCGTTAGAGTGCGTGTTCAGGTATATTTGAGCACCTCGGCCGCTCCGATATATCTCGTCAACCAAGAAGAACGACGAAACACATCGGTAATCACTTTTCACTGGTTCACCCAAAACGTGTGCTCGTTTAGCGACGGAAATGTTGATACAGCTTCTTAAAAGTGTCAACATGTTCTGTGACAAAATGTCACAAGTTGAACAGACGACTGATGAGATAAGACGTTTCGGAGCTGGTGATGTAGCAGTGCTTAAAAGTGCGCGATGTGGAAGGCTGAAACAATAACGAGGGAAATCTTGGGAGCACAGATTGTCGTGCTTCGAAGCTTTTTACACGACACGACTTGCGGAGTCGTACTCCAGACTAATGTTACCAAATATCTGGATATTCCTAACTCGGGACAATACGTTAAAGTAAATAATTTATGATAAGTACCCATACTTACATTAAATTCAAATGTAGGTTGGCATCGACATGTTCCGTATAGTATATGATTAAACAATTTAAACATGCTCGTAGTTGGATGCACATACATTTGCATTGCTACTCGTCAAGGTCTTAACTACTCGGGACCAGGACAGATGATATTTATGTCGTGGCCAGATCATAGATTTTGATTATTTCATGAAATGCCATTTTTACCCGACTACAACAACGCAAGAGGAGGGTTATGAAAGAATTGATCTATTCATAATGGTTAGGTTAGGTCTGACTTTTTCATGATGTGACCAACATCATATCATGAAATGATTCTAAGATTCGGCCACGACATATATAGGTATGTCAAATTGTGTATTAAGTAAATGTAATAATGCTTCATGTTAGCGTTTCGGTACAGACGGGAAGTGCGGTAGTAACTATTTTATGTCAGACGATTATCAAACTGGGGCGCCACGACAAGATGCATTGATGCTGTGAAGACAAAACAGCAACAAGACGTAGCAGCAATATATCTCTTTATCTTTGTCACCCGAAACAAACATGAAAACTCGTCGGGTGTAAAAGACCCGATGCCATCAAAAGTTCAGTAGCACTCGATCCGTGTGCCGGATACGTGCACCCCTAAATACCATTGCAGCACTGTGCTCATTCTCAAATGGCTTCCATTCGGTTCGTGAATACGTTCTGCGAATACTTTGTGAAAAATCGGGGATTACAATTCGATACAAACATGAAAAGGTAATAGGGTAAATGTGGGATAGATGCCCTAATTTGCACGTCACATAGCGACTTGTGCGAATCAACGCTTGCAATTATTTTTTTATATGTAAACTTACTCCTTTCCTCCTTCTGTTTAATGACGAACACTTCGCTAAAATGGACGTATTGTGATTTATTGGGAAAAACTATTTTACGCTGCGACAGATTAGGGTAAATGTGGGATAGTTGCCATACTTTTGTAAAAAGGTGAATAAAATACAGAAGATAAGCATTTAAAAATCTTATAATACAGTGTTAGTAATACAGTGTATACTCATTAATAAACAATATTTTCAAAGTAGCTTGATATTATTTGTTTTAGTCTGGCAAGCTGACAATCTCTAGGAAACGAATAAAAATCAGCAATGTGTAAACAACGATGAAATGTACAAAACAAATCCACAAATAATATATAAATGACACTCGATTTCGAACAATTCAAACGTAGTGTTGCTAACCCGCGATTTTTAATTTGCGGATTTTTAATTTTTGTACTGACATGATTTGCTTGATCAAGTATATTTGAATATATTTTAAACTAGCTTCTTCCGCAATTTCGTCTGTGTGGAATGATGATGACGATGATGATGATTAAGAAAAACTATCTATGTCCTTTGTCAGGCCTCAAACTATCATCATACCAAAATTCATAATATTAGGTTAGGTAATAATAGGTACCGGTAAACTTTGAATCGCGGGTAAACATTGACCACCGATTTTCAAACTATTCGGAATTGGTTTCTAAACGCTTTCATCATAATATATCTGTTAAGGTTGTCAACAACATCATAAAATTCTTGCTTGCGTTCAAAAATAAACTCCCTATTTCTCAAGTTTACGATACTTCAGCAATCGGTGAATTATAAAAGAAATATTCTTAATATTATTCTTGGAATTGGATACGAAAGTACCTACTAAGCATTTCCGAAAAGTCGAAATTTTATTTTACTTTCTAATAATAAATCCGGCTTTGATCCGTAAAAGTTGACGTCTCGACAGTATTCAAATAAAAAAAACATTTATCAAATGTTGAAATCTTTTTACAACGAAACGCCTACGTTATAGAATGTCTCGATTTAGATTTACATAAATGTCTTGTTACCTAACGTCCATTTTCCACAGTCTCTTTAATCATATTCCGCTATGAGTCGAGTCGAGTCGTATGCAAGGTAGACTATACTTACCTATTTCTTTGTAGAGTCTGTGCGGAAAGAGAAGAGTCGTGAAATGTATGGGCTCCCTTATCTTCCACAAATCTTCTCTTTTCGCACAGACTCTAATTAGTAAAGTTCGAAAGGCTTCTATCTGATAGCGCGGCTAACGACTTGACATCATTGAATTACAGTATTAAAACAATTGACATAAATCTGAAGACAAGCCTTACGGGCACTAAGAATAGTGCTAGTTCAGTGGTGTCACTCACGAATTCGAGTCAATCGTGTAGCTAACGCAACTATAGTTGCTACCAATCGCGCGCGTGATGCGAACTCATCAACCAATCGCTTTGTGGCGTTATTAGACTGCACGACCTGCTGCGGACGCCCTAAAGGTCACTTTACACTGGTTACCTATATACATCGACTCGTACAAGCAATGTGAATACACGATTAACCCTTCACTTATCTTGACATTTAATTTTTATTGACGATTAAATATTTTACCCTTTTTTGCCTGATATTTTTAGCACGTTAATTTTCGGGGCATGGGTCTTTAAATAGGAACAAATTGCAAAAAATTAACTTTTTCCTGGAACCAAAAGTTCGAAGTTATTTCACATAATGTTTCCTTTCATAAAAATATAATTAATAATGTATTAGGTACCATATACTACTCGTTTCAATAGGTATTATTTATTTTATTTGTACCTTAAAATGTACGAGTAGGTACCTACCTACTCTATTTTGTGTCAACGCTAAAAAAGCAAGTTCACGGTAGCTTAAGTCCTCGATAGGCTGATTTAAGTGGTAGGTAGAGCTATAGTAAGTAGTTTAATCTATCTATTTTTTCTATGGACAATTGGACATCTAAGGTAAACGTACTAGTGCTCGACATGCTAATGCTCAATAGATGGTTGCTGCTGTCACCTCTATTGACAATGACTTAAGTTTCAAGATGATGTATTGGGACCGCGTCAACACCAGTACGTTTACCTTACTTGCTTAGTGTAATAGTGTTTATCAAGTAATAATTAACCCTCTTATTCATAAACGCACTACCAGCCTCAAGTAGCTGTTAAAACTAAACCAAATTTAACACTAAAATTGAATAGCACACATAAGAGTACTAACTCGATACCAATGACGATGTCGCACATCGTTCAAACACCGTTCAAAAGCCAGGCTTTGTATAAATTACCTAGACGAACACCAACTAACCTGACCAGTTAGCTGGACCCCTAACTCTCCCTACTAAACCCCCTTGTTATACGGCCCTAGTTGAAGAAGCGAGAGGCATGGGGGATCAAGTAAGATTGGAGGTTGGTGTCATATTGACTGACACTACCAATTTGCATATGAAAGAGGATAGGCCTACTGCCGTTTTCGCAAACAGCGTTAGGTAATGTTTACATTTCTGGCACCAGAATAGACTAAGCTTTGATGGATATTGAATTTTGTTGGAGCTATTTAAACCCATTAATTGAGATGTAGGTTACGTTTTAAAATCGACACGTTTAAAATATAGAAATTTTTGACATCATCGTTATCATCGTTTTCCTCTGCTTATGTCTAACTAACTTCATAGATACCCTCTGCTTCTCGTCTCTTCATTCCTTTCAGAATGTTTAAGAAAAGTATGTCGTATCAATCAAGTGTCCTAACATCTTAAATTGCCTCTCCTATTCCTTAAGCCTTAAGGTATTAAATAAGCAAGTCATTGACTCAGATAACTCAATTTCTTTACAACTTCAATCCAAGAATCTAACTTCTTATAAATCTACAGCTATGCGTAGAACAGACTCATACAGTCGAAAATCGCCAGGCATCGGCCAATCCAAGATTAACCACAACCTCAAGCAATACATCACTCGTGTCGGATTATCCACTGCCGATCTATTGATACCGCCATTAATCATCCGAGGAAGAAATCTCAGGGGGCACTTAGCCTAGTTTAGGGAATGCCTCGAGAAAAGTGGTTGATAGTTGATTTGGGAGTTGTGAGTCGGACGGATATTTTGCACAGGAAATTTTTAACTGACAGTTTTTAAGACGTGACGTATATTCGTCGACATTAGACGTCATCGTTAAGAAAACTAAGGAGGCACTTAGCACAGTTCAGGGAATGTCTCGAGAATGCCTGGGTTGATATTTGGGTGCGTTTAATTTTCTAACATTCTAACATGACATTTTTATTAGTTAGGTGGTTTTACTAAATAACGATCCGATTGTCTAATCGCAACAAACAACTTCGAAACAAAACTTTAGACTAGAATACGCTTACGCGTAAACCGAGATTTACAATTAAATGTAATGATCTACTTACATCAAAATGCCCCTAAAGAATAAATCATCCATGCGGGTTTTATTTGTTTATTTACATGAGCCAAGAGTGTCCCACTGCTGGGCAAAGGCCTCCCTCCTTCTTTTCCACGTATCGGGATACCCACCCACCAGTTCCTGTCAAATGCGGAAACATTATAATTAACATCGACAACTTGGTACCTCATCAAAATGCCCAAAATGCCCATTGATCAATCGCAACAAACAACTACGGAACATCAAACGCGAACAATGTAGCAACACTCAACAAGCGCAGCTGCCGCGGCTATGACAAATTGCTGGATTGTCCAACTAACTGATTCAACTGTCCATGTTTATGTTAACACGAGATTGTGTTTTGACGGTGTGTTCATTTCATTTATTACAAAGGCCTGGGTTAGTTTTATGGTTATTCTATGTAATTTTTGGTCAGAAAATAGATTGTATCATTCTAGTTATTTTTCACAAAATACAAGAACCGGTTTACTAATTCTCTAAACTGCTTTGAGGTTTGCAAATATTAGTTTTTAAATTATTATGTCTTACCATATCTCGGGACCATAGGGTCCCTGACCTTTGGGAGGCGTGCGTGGGGCCGAAGCCAACATCACAGAGACCCTTTAAGACAAGTTTGATGTTATGTGAATGCACAGGCAGCTTAAAGCTGATACGTGCACGTGCACGTCATTGTCTTTAAAAGAGTTTATTGAGGGTGCACTGATCACTGACTTGGGCACACTGTTCCACACTTTCACTACGCGGTTAGACAGGAGTCGTCTTAGGTTGTAGTCATACGGGCTATATGTGCTCCAATGGAGAAATTGTGTCGTGTTTAGGGTTCCATAGTATTCCGTATGACCTACATCGTAACCCCTCAGAGTTTTGTCAGACATACCATGATACCAACATCAGCTTGTATTTAGAGCTATAAGTCTCCCCAGTAAAGCGACACATCCGTGCTTAGTCCCGTCCTGCTGTATTTTAAATGAGCCATTTCCCGCCACTCCGCATGTCACGGCTATCGGTGTCCGAGCGCGAATTTACGATTCGTCTGGAGAATAGGAATTCTTTGTTCCCGAAGTATGGTGCACGGTGTGGTTTTCTTTACGAATTCAGTCCCGGGACCGGGAATTCCCGGCTCGCTATAATTTAGTACTGTGTCCTCTGCCCAGACCTAAGGCCTTCTACAAATCTACAATGCTACACTCACTGTTAAACTATTTGATGTTGCTGACCAGCATTGTGACAAAATAAGTAATATCCTCTGGATGGACTTAATTATACTTGAGTAATTAAATTGGGGGTCTAGCCAAGATAACAGTAATTGTGTAGTCTAATTAAATACCTAATAAATCAACGACTATATTGTGCCCCCTGCATTGTTATATAATGGTATGTCGTATTTAATTATAACACAATCATCATTACATTTAACTGCACAAAAAATGTATTTTCAAATTTTCCTTCCCGTTTCATATAAGTATGGAAAAATAATAGATTAAACTAAGACGTAGTTTACTAAAATACCGTTTAACTTAAACGATTCATTAGCTAACTCCTAAATGTTTGTGCAAGCTCTCAACAAAATGCAAACAGTTCTAAATGGAGCTCTCTAGAAAGAATAAGCCGTTGCGAAATATAACGTGGGATGTTTTAGACTATTCGAGAACGAAACAAGGTTCATTTGGGCTAGGGCTGCAATACCAAAGTTATTTTTTTCATTCAATATTTAAGTCGGTTTTATGAAACGATACTTTAAATAATGTTTAAACGCCGTGGAGCCCATTTATCTGATTATGCTTGCCGTAAAAATTAAACAGGCCTAAAATTCGCTTCTTAAGAAGTATTAAAAGTAGGTGTTACTTTTAAATATCATTCTTCACGACTATGACTCATGCGACAATGCCAAACTAGCGCGACTTGATAAAGTTTGTTAAGAAAAGACCTTAACAATCAATTTTGTTTCATCGACAGAAATGTGTTGGGAGACGAAGACGATGATGGGCTGTTTGTTCGTCTGTTCCCAATTATTTCTTAAATGTAAAGACAGATCTATTTGCGGTTTTCTGTTAAGCTTTACAGAAAGTGCTTGCACTTTATAAAAAGCGGCTAAGTGCGAGTCGGACTCGCCCATGAAGGGTTCCGTATTTAGGCGATTTATGACGTATTAAAAAAAAACTACTTGCTAGATCTCGTTCAAACCAATTTTCGGTGGAAGTTTACATGGTAATGTACATCATATATTTTTTTTAGTTTTATCATTCTCTTATTTTAGAAGTTACAGGGGGGGGGGGGGGACACACATTTTACCACTTTGGAAGTGTCTCTCGCGCAAACTATTCAGTTTAGAAAAAAATGATATTAGAAACCTCAATATCATTTTTGAAGACCTATCCATAGATACCCCACACGTATGGGTTTGATGAAAAATAAAATTTTGAGTTTCAGTTCGAAGTATGGGGAACCCCAAAAATTTATTGTTTTTTTTCTATTTTTGTGTGAAAATCTTAATGCGGTGCACAGAATACATCTACTTACCAAGTTTCAACAGTATAGACCTTATAGTTTCGGAGAAAAGTGGCTGTGACATACGGACGGACAGACAGACGGACAGACAGACGGACAAACAGACAGACAGACAGACATGACGAATCTATAAGGGTTCCGGTTTTTGCCATTTGGCTACGGAACCCTAATAATGTGATGTTTTGACCGAAGGATGTCAAGTTCCGACGGTCTCGCGGCCAGCCGACTCCCTGACACTGATCGATCTTGGGGTTGCAAAATCGTCTTAGGATTTAATTTCATAATGTTATGTATGCTAATTTTTAAGATATTTATCGATGGACCAATACTTGCCGAAAATAAAGAATTTCCATTTCATAATTTCAGACAACCCTGCATTGTCTGCAGGCTCATTTGGTAAAGCGGAGCCGGTGGATAGTTAGGGCGGAAGTGGTCCTCTACAACTAGCTTCCGGTCCGGGCCGGACAATTTTCAGGTTCTTTAGCTGCTAGTAGTGTCCTAGGTGGAAATTTATATACTTGTTTCCGCAATACATTTTCCATGCCAGAAACAAATGAGCGTTCCATACTACTTTATCCCTTATGTGCATTCATAGTTTAAAAAAACAGATTATTTGATTTCGACTCTCGAACAATCTTAAAGTTGCGTAAATCCCCGAGGGCCTATTGCTCAAATAAATATGCAAGAGTAAAGAAGCAGATAACGAAATTGAGATTGAGATGTTCTTAATGTCACACAGTGTAGCTAGATGGTCACAAAAGTCACTTTTTCGTGACTTTTAACCCTCGTCCGACCTATGATTTAGCCGCACTTGACCGATTTTCTTTTAATTTTATAATGCAAGGACAGAATGCGACATTTTCAATAAAAATGTGACTTTTCAAAAGGCAACACTTATGTCATAACAAAACCAGAGTCGAATATTGCTTCGATTGGCAGATTGAGGTGAAAAATATTTTTGTAATTTTACTCCCGGAATAAATAATAAATATGTTTTATTTATTGGAATGAATAATAAATTACTGCGTTTCACCGATATCACTGCGACCGAGCCCGAATGATGATTTCATGAGTTTCATTTATTAAATGTTTCGTTCTTATTTTTGGTTCGACCATATTAAATGCTTGTTTAATGTCAGCATTGATTAATACGAAGAAAAATAAAACGTTAATCTGTGACTAGTAAAGGTGCAGAGTTATTCTGCCCCACTTAAGGTGACAGTCCATTTCCAACCGCAGCTGCACTACTGTTCATTTTACTGAAATTGACAGCAACAGCGACGCGTTCAGTACCAGTAGTGCAGCTGCGGTCAGAAATGGAATGTTACCCTTGCTATAAAGGTGATGTTTAAACTGCATTACTATTGCGGCGTCGTTGTTGCCACCGCTGTGTATCTGTCAATCCTTGATCAAATGAGTGACGTTCACCACTGCATTACTGCCGCGATTACGACGTTATTGACGTTCATTCCATCGCTCATTTTATTAAGCGCCCGCGTCAAGTCGAAAGCAGTAATGTCGCAGACAGTAAGTAACGCAGCTGCAGTTACCACCCGAACGTCACCTTAACAAACAGGCATTTAATAATCGGTGATTTTCCGGTGTTCTCTATTAATATAGCTCCTAGTATTCCTTGTGTACCCAGCCGCAATGGCCGCCGCACAAAAGAGTCGTTTACTCAAGTAAAGAGCTTTTGCATTTTTAACCCGCACCCCGTCAGTCGCAGGCTGGTATAGGGGGTGGGGACAGCTGGGTCACTTTATATTGTTAACGTATCAAAAAGGGTATCTTAACTTAATAATACAGGTTGATTTATAAGACGCGAGCAGGACCAACCCTGCACTTACAGTCAATGTTAATGTATCGTTATACTCCTAGTGTACATATTTTGATAGCGTGACGTGACGTACGCGTCTGCGTCAAGTGGCTCATGGGAGCCTGGGGTCCGCTTGGCAACTAATCCCAGGAATTGGCGTGGGCACTAGTTTTTACGAAAGCGCCAAGCTGCCATCTGACCTTCCAACCCAGAGGGTAAACTAGGCCCTTATTGGGATTAGTCCGGTTTCCTCACGATGTTTTCCTTCACCGAAAAGCGACTGGTAAATATCAAATGATATTTCATACATAAGTTCCGAAAAACTCATTGGTACGAGCCGGGGTTTGAACCCGCGACCGGATTGCAAGTCGCACGCTCTTACCGCTAGGCCACCAGCGCTCTGCGTCAAGTATCATTTCAAAACGTCCCGCTTGGCGCGCTGTTAAAAATCCCACACAAAAATAGACATAAAGCAACGCGAACGCTCGTCAGGCTATTGAAAGAAAACACTAGGAGTTCATCGTATTAAATCCAGCAAGCTGTAAGCACCCGCACCTTTTTCATTCCACAATCAAAATTGTTGCACAATGTTCAGATATACATATACTTACCTAAATACCTACTTACTCTTTATTATGGGCTAATCAATCACCTACCTAACCCTTGTAACTAAGAATAGCTGTAAAAAGTAATGAAATAAATGCATTTACTTTTACGAGTAGGTAAATGAAACAACCACAAAAGGCAACTATATAATATGTAAAGAAATTACAAATTTCAATAGCGCCCTAGCTGCCCCTTTTCAACTGTGTACTGGTTATATCCAGGTTTTAAGTCGAGCGGAGACCTTTATCTTTTCAGATATTATATTTTAACACCTCTTGCGGCCCTTAATTAATTTGATAGACCTTTATAAAATAAATGAGCTGAGGTTTGACGTTTTAATTTAAATTTTTGCCTAACTTCCGCTGAAGTACCGGAATTAAACTATTGGCTATACTCCTCAAACTGACCAACATTTGCTCAGCGAAATATTAAAATTTGTTCAATTTTTTGCTCGTGTCACAAGCCACACCCGGTATTATTAAAGAAGTATTTATTATAAAAAAAGTTATTTCATACTTACAGCTGGGTTAATTGCCTAAACCTAGTTTATAAATTTTATTATAGGTAATGCTTTTAAATGTAGTAAACCACGCATCAATGTCACAAATCAAAAAAGTGTTTATTTATATTAAATAAATACAGTGTGTACGGCAAAGCAAATTACAATGTACGGTAAGCTAGTAATGTAGTTCAGAAGCCTCGGCCCGGGCCCGGCCCGTTCTAGCTTGAATCATCCTTTAAGGCCCCGATTTGTTTAGAAAACCACTGACAAACTTACCCAGAAACACAACACTACTTAACTCCCTAGAGCTCTAAACAAAAAAGTTGGCCAAATGTCACACAGCCATTTTACTACCCCTGGCATTACTGTTCAAATATTCCATCTTTTCAGGTCGTCTGGTATACCTGACCTCGTAACATTGTTCGTTAAACAATAGATACTCCTAGCTTCCAGGCTTGTGGAACTAAATTTTACTTAAATAAATTGGGTTAGTTCAAAGACTTATCTTTTAGGTAACTTAGTGGTTTAGGCGGAGTATGTCACTTTCTTAGGACGTCACTTTCGAGTTAGGTCACATTCTGAGGACGTCACTTCCTGAGGTCGTCACATTCTGAGTACGTTACTTTCAGAGAACGCCACTTTCTAAGGAGGTCACTTTCAGAGTTTGTCACTTTCTGAGTACGTCAATTTTTATCACTGCTTAGATTCGCATTTCCCTTCAATGGCCACTGAAAAAAAAAAACTCCGAAAGTTACGTCCTCAGAAAGTCGCGGTCACAGAAAGTGACGTAGGTACTCAGAATGTGACGACCTCAGAAAGTGACAAACTCAGAACGTGACCTAACTCGAAAGTGACCTCCTAAGAAAGTGACACACTCCGCCTAAACCACTAATTTAATGAACGTGTTGACCGTGATAATGATTGCGCAAAATACTTTAGTCTGTTGCTCCTGAAATTATCCCAAAAACCTCAATAAGGTCTAATTTCCCCTCTGAGTTGAAAGGTCAGATGGCAGTCGCGTTCGTAAAAACGTATTTTTGGATGTACCCTGCATTCCCAAGCCTCAAATTATCTAATACTTGCTCTGTTGGAACTGTTTCGGTCACTAAGGCATGGAGACACCAGGTTTACGTTGTTAATAACATCAGAACCTAATGCCGTTGCTACTGGCAACTTCATTTTTAAAGTGCAGTTAGGGGAACCATGTGGGACAACCCATACGGACCGCTGTCCATCCATTAAAAATGATGAAATTATACATAAGGCTTACAAGCCTTAATTAAAAACTTATGTAACAGTTTCCTTAGGATAGAGCCTCTGTTTCCTGAACTAGGACAAAGCCTGTGACTAAGGATTCAGTGATTCCTCCGAGGAAAGTGGTACTGGCCGCGTAGCCAACGTGCCAATCGCTAACGCTCCGTAGCGATTGAAACGCAACTGTCACTGTCGCACTAATATGGAAGTTATAGAGAGACACAAAGCGTTTTGATGTTAAAGCGATAGCGATTGTCAGCTTGGCTAGGCCGGCAGGTTCTTTTATGAACTTAAGTACAGGTACTTAAAGGAAAAGAAGAATTAATATCCGTGTCACGGATTTCTATGTTCTAACATTGTATCTCTGACTGTAGAGTTCGTCAGTCACCTGATATTGCATTTAATAACAACATCAGTTCCGATGGGGATGCAGCCTGGAATCCAATTTGCTGGCGTCGGCAGCGGCCTTTGTCTCCCGGCTGTCTCGGGAATCGGGTCGAGAAATTTCACTTTATAAATTTCATCGGGGATCGCCGTGAAGTAGGGAAGGATTGGGAGATTCCATGAGGAATTCGGATATTTTGGTCTTACGAGAGAAAGATTTTCGTTTGAAAATAGCTTTTCCATTTTTTACATGTACCTCACAGGTTTCTTGAACCGATTGAATTTTGAAAAGTACTTCTATGCTTGTGTTGTTTGTTTTTATTCAACAAAACAACGATAAGTAATGAAACGATAAGTGATGATATGTTAAAAAATTCAAAGTCAAGTTAATCAGGGTCGATCTCTTTATTACTCGAAAGACCTGTTTCTTACACAACAACGCCAGTTATTCCTCTAACGTCTTCACTTATTTCTTTTCTAATCTTCTTCATCTTATAATCTTCTTCTGGTCTATCTATAGCCTGTGAATAAAGAAGTGTTCACGATAATTGTTAATTTACATTCTAAATACCTAGGATCCCATGCAAAATACTTCCTTGTGGGATCTCAAACAGATCCAGACTCATGTTTTTTTAACTGAAATGTAGACTCTAATGGTTTAAAAGTAAAATAATCATTTACTATAGCGAAATATAAACTAAATCAATCTGAGAACAACAATACAATACAAATCCTCTTTATTGCACAACCTCAGAATAAATGTACATGGAAACACAAATAATACATGAAGGCAGAGGTAAACAACAGGCGGTCTTATCATCAACAACAACAACAACACACAACATTTAATTCTAATCATTTGCCTGTTTACAAAGTAACCAATTTCAACAAGCTGCTTCGCACTTTTCCCTTCTTGTAACGGACGACATAATTACAACACAGAATTTGTAGTATTAAATTCTTTGGACGAATTAATATAATGTTATTTCAGCTTTGAGATATCACCATCTTGAATGATCGCTATTTAGTTTTAATAAAATACCAATTGGAATTAAGAAACCTGCTATAAATTTAAGCTTGTTAATAGAGTACCTAATTACAAGTATAAAATCGTATCATTTGGAACTTTTCTTACTAATTATAGTATTTGTTAACTAAAGAGTAAGTATTCAGTAACCGCTAAGAATGTTTTAAACAGTCACAGAAAACATCTAATGTTTTTTTTATATTTCAGATAGGGGTCGTTCAATATATTCGAAAGCAAATCGGGTGTAAGATTTGTATAGCTATAAGATAAGGAACTCCATTGCATCCGAAACTAAACAAAGCCAATGTAAATAAAATATGCCGCTACATTTGCAGTAGGTATTAAATAAAAGCTATGAAACAACAATATAGAACTTTTCAACTAGGAAATTCTGCTTCAAAATAACATGTACCTATTGCATAATAAATACTTATATACCCACGCCCCAAATTCTGTAATCTAAAACAATTGTCGCTTTCAGTAAACACAACTTCCCAGCAACTGTTATAGTAGTTAGATTTCAGTCCACCGCACTCCAGGAACCAATTATTGTTGAAAACAGCGAACACCCTTTTGTGAGTCGGCAGTAGTTTAGAAATTTGCCGGTGCCCGTTGTAAAATATGTAGGGAATTCTAACTATGATTAGATTTACTGTTCTGCGGTTTGGAATACGAGAATGTTTGAACAATCAAAAAGGACTGGCAAGGCGATTCTCTGAATACGCATTTAGTATTCTGTTTAACACTTTCAAAGACTAGAATTGTTACTGCATATTTGCACAGTTCCTGTAGGATGGAGAATTTGGCTGTCTCAATATTTATTATTATTTTTCAAATTACCTACTCGGCACCGGCATTTAAAGATTAAGTACAATACTTATTAGAACTTTTATTGTGAATAAGTCTCAGAGAATTCATTAAGTACACATTCAAATTTTGTTATAACCTCTAACCTCTTTTCAAATCATCTCATCAAGTGAGCCCTAAATATTCTTACTCTGTTTAATTACAGTTCCTGTAGCTAAAGTTGGGAACCATTTAATCTAGGGTGACCTACCTAAACCCCGTTTAATATTCAGCGTCACACTTCAAGTTATCCCTGGATTAGTGGGTAATGCCTAGTGATGTGCTGTTACCGATAATTTGAGTCTTGGGAATATTGCCACCTGATAATATTTTAACATTAATTAAATTGTAGCTGTGGTATGTTTTTAGAATAATATTTGTTTAAGATGTTTTTTGGCAATTTTCTTTTTGGTTGCTTTGAGATGTCATAATGTTTTAAATACTTTACAAAAACAACAAGTTTAAAGACAGCTACTATGCGTACCTATGTGTATTCTTGTTTACGCTATGGAATATAATTATGTAGAATTAACCTATTATGTGGGGAAAAACTGCACTGACGCGTGTGCATTATGTATTATGCAAAAAATTGTATTCTTATTCTAAATTATTTAAGGAAATAAGTATTTTCCTCCACAAGAGAGAAAGCCAAACGTGACTTAACTTGTAAATAAATAAATAGACTTATCCATATCCATTACAAAAAAATTCTGACTGAAATACATAATGATTATATATACATTTTGAATCAAGTATCAGTTCGTGGCTTTCATGTACATACATAATTTGGTTATATTTAATATAAAATATGTTTCTCACTCATATTAATCGCAATCTTGCCTATTATTTATTTGCCTCTTGGTTCGTCACTCTTTAGCACCACACCACCCAGGGGACACGTGCAGGGCTGTGGTAGGTAGTTCCTGCGGACGCGAGTAACATTAGTCCCCCTACTGTTCTTTACTAGTAATCAGGCAATATTACCGGCAACATTAACGCATTCAGGCAAAGTAATATTTATAGTATCAATGTTCCCGTCACTAGTGATGCCCGTTTCGGTAAGACGTCTATATCTATGTGTACCCGCCTTAAGTTTGGGTGCATGAACGACTAAATTCTCGGTTCAAACTCAACTAATGGTGTGGTTACAACTTCGGTATAAACTTGAATTAATTAAGAGAATTGAGATGGTACGGATTAAAGTATTAAAGAATTTTGTTAAGATTCGATTTTGTTAAGATTTTGTAAAAATTAAGTTACAAACAGAATAAGGCGGGATGGATTTATACTTGGTCAAGAAAATCTTGTCAGTAGAAAAAGGCGGCAAATTTGAAAAATCGCGGGTTAGCAACACTACGTTTGAATTTTTCGAAAATCGCGTGTCATTATATCTTATCTGTGGAACGGTTTTGTTTACATTTCTTCATTGTTCGATGTACATTGCTGCTTTTTGTTCGTTTCCTAGGGATACCATACTTTAGTTTGCTTTAATGTAAAGAATGCCGACATATCCGGCTTGACAGACTATATATGAAACCGACCTTTATAGTACGGCTCTTCTGAGGTGAACTTTTCGCTTCAAACCGTAATCTTTCAAACAAAGGCCATTGTCTCTATTATCGCAAAAGCGCTTGCTCCCGACTTGGCACGTGCCAGTACAACATTCATATTGAAAAACAACCGGTATCGTCATAGTATTAAGGTTCAAATTTAATGTCACTGATATTCTAGATATTACGTTTTGGTAGTGTAGGACGATAAACCGCCCCGAAGCGATACGGCGCTCATATTATTTTGATACTTAGTGTGGTGTTAAAAATGAAACGCGGTTATTTATTATATTGTTTTATTTAAATTATTAGCTTGAGGTGGTAAATGTAATAATTTACAAAGGTGCAGCTGCAAGCATTATTATTTTTTCTTATCTTTAAAATAAATACTGTGAAATTAGCACCTCTGATGTGATGCCGACGCATAGTAACAATAAAAACACTGATAAGGCAAACGTGGAGCTTTGAAGCGTACAGCTTTTCTAACAAAACGTCACGTGTCAACGGTCAGAAGAAAGGTCGGTTATAATATAAGAAAGAAATTGATTATATCTGATTTTTTATGACACGATTTTATCTAGTAGTACGTATAACTGTTTATATACCTACACGGAAAAATTTTGATTATACCTATGTTAAACTTATTAATCTTAAATTTACATTGTTACCTTAGATTTTGTTATATAACAAATATACAACGCTTTATCATAAATAACCGTGTTTCATTTCTAACACCACACTAAGTATCAAAATAATATGAGTGCCGTATCGCTTCGGGGCGGTCTATCGTCCTACACTACCAAAACGTAATATATAGAATATCAGTGACATTAAATTTGAACCTTAATACTATGACGATACCGGTTGTTTTTCAATATGAATGTTGTACTGGCACGTGCCAAGTCGGGAGCAAGCGCTTTTGCGATAATAGAGACAATGGCCTTTGTTTGAAAGATTACGGTTTGAAGCGAAAAGTTCACCTCAGAAGAGCCGTACTATACTTTTTTTTCTCTGGCTCCCAGGATCATTACTTCGTAAGCTCACTTTAAACCAGTCGTCAACCGACCCTGTCATTGGTTCCTTCGACTTGTAATTACATTTCGGACACGATAGATGGATCTGAATGCCAAATTGTATCAAGCCTGGTTTGCCTGAAGCAGACGTCATGTCAGAGACAAACAATACATGTTCTACGTAATTGGATCATAGGTCCATTCAGTTTGTAATATGAAATAGGATCCAGTTATGACATATAGCTAGAACAATAGTGTCCAACCGAAGATTCGGTTTCGGCAGATTTCCTGCCTGATTCGAACTTTAAGATACGTCAAAAATTTGCTAAAGATACGATATGGAGCAAATATGTCAGTGTCAAAAGTGACGGTTTTGTTTGAAGATACGTCACTTTTAAAACTGACATATATGGACGTCGTATCTTTAGAAAATTTTTGACGTATCTTAGAGTTCGAATCAGGACGTTTGTTTACTGTCCAAGTGTCCATATTGTTGATAATTTTAACAAACGTTTGCGTGTGTTGTATCAACGCCAAAGGAGGCCTTTGTAAAGGTAATATAATTTTGCTCCAGTTAAAGTTTTAATTTTTAGTGTCATTTTGTAAAAGACATGCAAGCGACAAAAAATTCATTAAAAAAAATTAACAACATATTTTTGGGCCACCCACTGGATTATATTTAATCCATTATCACATTTCATGTTCCTTTAGTAAAGTTTACTCATTACAAAATTATTTTTAAACGTTTTTAAATATTATTAAAATGAGAGCACCTACTTAAAAGTAGACTAATGCTAGAATAACCTCTCTCGGAGAAATTTGGCACAGCTTCAGAACAAGTTTGCAAGAATTAGAAGTTAAAGTGACTCTGAATTTTTATAATCCTAATTTTTTATATTGGTTAAAATAGCTTTTTAAATTTGCACTTGCAAAGTTGAAATGGGTCAATAACGTTCCACTGCACATTAAAAAAAAATGATTTGGATAAATTGTATGACTCTCATTAAGAAGTAAAAGGTTTTTACAAGCTTTATAAAGAACGAAACATAGGCTTTAAAGTCCGTTTACTCTGTGATGTCTACATAGGAAAGTCCAATGGATCCAAATAGTGAAGCCAAGTGTTTAAAATCTTTAATAGTCTGAGATTTGGTTCAATTATTTATTTCGTGCGCAAAACTTCAGAGTTCAATGCAACTGTTTCACTTTTAAACTCAAATAGCTGCACTCTTACGGCAAATACGAGTAAACGTCTTTAGAATTAAGACGTTCAACAGCCATGCGGGTATTTACCTAACTAACAAGACTGCAATTAGTCCTTTATAAAAACCATGTTTGCAAAGTGCGAAGCTTCAGCTAGGAAGTAATTTCCCAAAGAAAGCTTGCTTCCCGGAACTTATTCCGGAGCTTTTGTCCCGAACAATGCGACTGATTCGCGCCGAAAAGCTTTTGGTGGAAAAGGGTGCTATTTTGAAAGCTTCCCGAGTTCTTGCCTCAGATGCGTACCTACAGGAACAAGTACTACAGAGTAAAGTACTGAATTGACAGAACTGAGCAGCCACTACAGAACTGACACTACAGAATTGTGCAGCCGGCCATAGCGCTGCAGTGCCGTGCTTAGCTTACACAAATAAAACTACGTCGAAAGTACCTAACGTTATTAACGTTATTAATAACCTTATTAAGGATTTCTAGAAGATAGAGGTAGCTCTTTAGTGATAAAGGAACAAATTTAAGGAACATTGCGGAGTATATTGGAGAAAAATAATAATATTGGTTATTCCATAAAGGGTGACTCGCGTAGAACGGTCCGCGTCGGGGCTGGCGTCCGACACTTCGTTTTCCTTAGAAAACATCATGTGGTCACCGATTATCCGTCATAGAAAACGATGTCGGTGTCGGTGTCGGAACGCTGGCCAAGACCATTCTAGCGTGCCTCATCCTAAAGTGCCATATTGATATAGAACTCATCAGCCAGTTTTAGTATCCACAAACCAAACTGACAACCTAGGTCATAAAGCTTTTCATTCACACTTGCTTGATCGTAGCAAAGGTCGGTCCCGGTCCCCAGTTTGGTTAAGGCTATTAAGGCCTTACACTGGATCGTATGACGCGAATTTTCGGCTAGCAAGGCGAATGATTGTCTTCAAGTAGACTATTGTTGTAAACTGCGACACGAGATTACGGCAGGTGTTATCAATTTAGAGCAAAACGGCGAAGGGAGGGGAAATGATTTATGGGCTCTGTACGGGTCGTACATCTGAGTTGATATGATTCTTGATGGTTGATTGCAATCTTGATGGAAACACTGATTCCGGTATATGTATTTATTGATAACCAAGGTATATAAGTAAGTACTAGCTAGGAGCACGTATAAACGTAAACTAATTCATAAATCGATGTATGGCGTAATCGCAAATACAGCAATTATTATAAAGTCATTGTATTTAATGCTGACGCGAGAAATGTGCGATGCTTGCATTGTACATATTCCCGGCCAGGAGATGAGAAGTTGATAAGAGATGCTAAGATATTTTTATATAAAACTGATTGTTATAGTGAGATAATTTGAAACTGAATCAAATGATATCTAAGTTGAATTAAATTATTTGATAGAAGTAAATCCCCTAAACATAGAGGTAGAGTTGAGTGCAGTTGCCGCGACGCGATGATCTTGTCTCTCAGGGGGTTGTCCACTGTGGTTGTGCTCGGTCGCTGATGGGATGGAGCTGCGCGATGTGGATGACATCGAGGTTGGTCTGCGACCGCTCTCCCGGGGGGCGGCGGCGGCGGCGAACGAAGGGGTGAGGCGCGCGACGAGTTGGCGGCGTCGAATGCAGCGGCGCACGTACAGCGCTGCTAACACGATGACGATGCCCATGACCACATAGATTACTGTGTAGTGATGCACGTCGTGGTAGTTGATTCTGTCTGATAGCGCTCCCTCGTTCTTCATGTGTTCGATTTGGTCTTTGATGACCTTGAAATATTTGTCATTGCTGTCAAGAGCATTTGATTCGCCTTGTAGGACTGGTACTGTTAGGTTTATAACGTTGTTTATGGAGGGCACGTCGAACTTAACAACGGTTGCTTGTGTTTTGATGTCGTTCGAAAGTTTCTTCTGTGGAAATATGGTAAAGGCGTCTCCATTTAACACGCACTCTGTTTGAAGGGTTATGATTCCTGCCTTATTTAGATGCTCGGCCTTGACCTCCTGTCCGCATGTGATTCTCGCAGTACATTCGTCACAACAAAAGAATAGGTATGTATTCATAGTGCTTAGTTCCGTCCATATGTTGTGGCAAGTGTCAGAGTCAGCTGAGCACTCGTTTGAAATTTGATCGGCAATGCAAAGGTGTGAGTCAGACTTCAGTTGATAAATTGGACCTTGTAGCGTACAAATAAGAGTATTAGAATCGTAGTGCGAGCATTTATTTACGGTTTCATCCAACATAGGTATATACGATTCTTTTTTGATATTTATAGCCACTTGATCTGCTATAGGTCGTATTTTGATCATATTTTTTCCAACTTGACGTGGAATTGATATTAATCTGAAGAGTTCGTACATATCTTGAAATACTAAGGGAATCTTGATTTCGAAGATAAGGTACTGGCGGGTCATTTTTGTTCGCACCTTCATTAATTGATATAGTTTAGGTAGATCGGTGTTGATGTTTTCGCAGGGTAGAGTCAAATCATTTGGCATCTGCCCGGCTATGATATTCAGCTCATCTTTCAACTGTTGTGGTGTCAAGAGGTGAACGTTGAATTTGCCATAAATGACGTTAGCCATGGTGTCCAATAAAGTGTCTTGTATGCTTTTCAGGTTCACGAGTATGTTATTAGCGATGATTGATGACACGGTGATTTCATTAATTTGGGTTGATTCTTGAATTTCGGTGGCCTGTTTGTTAAGGCTCATCTCGATGTTGTTTATGTGTTGGTTGAAAGTTTTGTGCTGATTTTGCATTGATGTTTCAACTCTCTTTAGTAAGTTGGCTTCCGCTTCTATAACCGAGGTTTGATTCCTCCATAATTGTGCCAAGTGTTTTTCATTAGCTCTGGTCAGGTCGATGTCCTTCTGATATTGTTCGGCGAATTGATCGTCGAGCACGCCGAATAGGCTGTGAGCGATGTTACCGACGCCGTTGAAGAATGCCCTCTTCTTTCGTGGTGATTCGACACGTTGACCGAGTAGCATGCTGTCGTAGTATTTTAATTCCGAAAAGGCGTGACGCAGTTGAGTGAGTACGATGTTGCACTGTTGTTTATTTTTGATGGCGTGACACATATTTTCCAAGTGCTTGATGTATTTGGAAAATAGTTCTGATCCTTCCCAGTATGGATTGATGTCATAATAAACTACAAGTTTCCACTCGTCTCGGGCCAGTTTCATATTTGTTATTTTATCAAAGTAAATGCCTTGTCCCTCTTTGAAACGTGATACGTCATGAGCGCATTGCGCCGGCGATATAAATAACATGAACATCATAAGCGCCATAGTGATGTAACCAATAAGTTTGGATTTTGCTGGTTTTCTTTGATTTGTTTGTTTTGCAGGGGGCGTGGCCGATGAATCTTTTTTCTGTTCTTCACTGGTTGATGATTCGTTTTCTGATACTGGCAGTTTTGACAGCTTGATGATGGGCCTTTTGATTATTGAATTTTTTGTCTTTACTGAAGCGACACGGACAAGGCCATCCTTTCCTGCATGAACCTCTGATACCCTGCCAAGAGCCCACTTGCCGGCAGGTAAGTTTGCGTCGTGAATGATTACGACGTCGCCGATCTCAATGTTTGGCTTGGGTTGCGTCCATTTACAGCGTGATTGTAACTGACACAGGTATTCAGTTTGCCATTTTTTCCATACATCTTGGAATATTTTCTGTGTTAGGCGCCACCGCGTACGCTCGTCCCTTTCAGTCTCCACGATGTGAAGAGTCGGACCACTTGCTAAAAAGTGTGCCGGCGTGATGTAATCCAAGTCATCAGGGTCTTCGGTCAATGCACACAGTGGACGTGCATTTAAACACCCCTCTATCTGTGCCAATAGAGTCGAAAATTCTTCGAAGGTTAGGTGTTGTTCTCCCAGAACTCGGTGAAGATGATGTTTGAGGCTTTGACGGCCGCTTCCCACAGGCCGCCCGCGCTGGGCCACGAAGGTGCATTGAAGTGCCAGCTGATGTTCATATCGCTGATGGCTTTGAAGAATGATTCATCTAGCGAGGCAGTGATCTCTTCATACTCCCTTTTAATTGCTTTGTTGGCTTTAGTAAAATTCGTGCCATTGTCACTGAAGATGTGACGGGGTGCTCCACGCCGGGCGGACATTCTCCGTAGAGCAGCCAGAAATGATTCGGAGCTTAGGTCTGAAACTAGCTCTAAGTGCACTGCCTTTGTTGCCATGCAAAAAAACACAGCAATGTAGCCCTTAGTCGTTTTGATGCCGCGACCCTTGCTTGCCTTCACTGATACGTATCCTGTATAGTCCACACCGGTATTATAAAATGGCCTTGATGGATTTGACCTTGACTCAGGTAAGTCACCCATGCGTTGTGATAGTTTTGGAGGTTTCTGCTTAAGGCACGTTATGCAGCGGCGTAGGAGATTTTTCGTAGCTCTATTACCTCCTACTATCCAGACTGTTTCTCTTAGTTTGGAGTGAGTGAGTTTGGCGGTTCCGTGCAAAACAGCTTTATGTGCTTGATCTATAAGCAGCTCCGTCAGGCGACCTCTATGTGGAATGATAAGAGGGTGCTTCATTTCCCAGCTGATGTGTGCGTTATGAAGTCGTCCTCGAACGCGTAGCATTCCATGTTGGTCCAGGAAAGGTCTTAATTTCAAAATGTTGCTCTTTAAATCCACTGATTGATTTGTTTTCAAATTGACGATTTCATTTGCAAACTCTCTTTCTTGCACGTACTTAATGATTCTATTTTTAGCGCTTCTTAACTCGTCAGCTGTTAGGTAACTCGAGTTTTGCTGACGCCGCGAAGCCACTCGTAGTATCCATGCGAGCACGCGGGTGCAATGTGTCAAGTTGCTATGCTTGCTTATTAATTCATTGATAATGTCCCCGTCGGTTTGTTTACATGTTACCGCGTGGCTTTGTTTTGATGTTTTAACCTCTTGATCCGTAGTGAATGTGGGCCTTTCTTGATTTTCACTGTACGATGATAGCCATTTTGGACCATTCCACCAAAGAGGATGTTTTAATAATTGCTGGGCCGTGATTCCGCGACTAGCGCAGTCGGCCGGGTTTTCCTCGGACTTGACGTAGTTCCAACAAGTCGGCGGTATGATTTTTGTAATTTGCGTAACCCGGTTAGCTATAAATGGCTTCCATTTGCTAGGTTCGCCGTTTAGCCATCCCAAAACTGCTGTACTGTCAGACCAGCAGACCAATTTGATTTTGTTTTCTGATAGGGATTGCTTGACCTTCTCCATGAGGGCTGATAGAAGTAGAGCTGAACACAGTTCTAATCTCGGCAAGGTCACAGCTTTTTTCGTCGGTACGAGTCTTGATTTTGCTGCTATCAGTACCGGCGGCGGCGTTGATTGTTTTTCATCGGTAGGGATGACACGGCAGTAGATTGCGCACGCGTATGCTTTAGTCGATGCATCGCAATACCCGTGTAGTTCAAGGTCTTGATTCTTGTAGGTATTTAGCCAACGTGGGATTTTGATAACTTTGATAGTTTGTAGGTCTTGTGAAATTGTGTACCATTCCTTCTTGATATTATGGGGCACTTGATCGTTCCATCCGATGTCATTTGATATGACATTTTGAAACAGTAACTTCAATTTCGTGGTTACTGGCGATAGCCACCCCAGAGGGTCGAATACTTTCGCTATACTTGACAGTAACTCTCTCTTCGTCATTGTGAGCGATGTTTGAGTTGATAGCGGTGTAATTTTTAGTTGGAAAGTAAATAGATCTTCCTGCGGGTGCCAGCGTAGACCCAGAGTTTTCGTTGTTTCTTGATCTTTGAATTCGAAAGTTTGTTGTTGATCTTGAGACTTGCTAGCTCCTTGCAGTAGTTCGGGTGTGTTTGATGCCCATTTGCGAAGATTGAACCCTCCTGATTCTAACAATTCAATCAAATCTTGTTTCATTTTTTTTGCTGATTCGAGATCGTGACAGCCGTGTAGAAGGTCATCCATGTAAAAACTCTCTTCTACGACTTTAGCCGCTTCAGGATAGTTGTGGCGTTCGTCCTTGGCCAGCTGTCTTAACGTCATCATGGCTAACCAGGGGGCAGCCTTGGTGCCGTAGGTTGTGGTAGTTAATGCGTATTCTCGAAACCTTTGATGTTCGTTGTCTCTCCAAATGATCTTTTGATATTTTTGATCTTGAATGTTTATACCAATCATTCTAAACATTTTTTCTATGTCTGCAACGTACGCGACCTTATATTGTCTCCATTTAATGATGAGTGACAATAAGTCGTGTTGTAAATTGGGTCCGCTGTACATGATGTCGTTCAGACTTGTCCCATTTGATGTTTTGGAAGACGCATTATACACGACTCTAAGAGATGTAGTTGCTGATTCAGGCCTTTGCACGCAGTGATGTGGCAAAAAGCACTCTTGTGTCGAGTTGGGTGGCCCGTCGATTCCGTCTGTACATTCGCGCATATGGCCCAAACTGATGTATTCTTGAATAAACTTCTTGTACTCTCTCTCGATGTTTTGATCCTTTCGAAACTTGATCTCGAGGTGCCTGAACTGTGCTATGGCAATGTTCTTTGAGTGGCCTAGAGCATTTTCCATCTCTGGCTTCAACGGCAATCGAACGACGTATCTTCCGTCTTCTTGTCGAAATGTAGTTTCGCGATAGAAGTTTATACAATGTTGATCTTCTGATGACAAACTTGATGCTTCATTGATGTCTTCTATGGTCCAGAAGCGTGAGATATCAGTCATGTTGTTGACGACGGTGCAGCATTGATGCGATGGCAATGGGACCTTTCCGTTTATGATGTACCCAAGTTTAGTTTTCTGAGCTACAGGAAGGTCGTCGCCCTTTATTATGGTTCCATTTTGGACGAATTTAGCGTAGATTTCTGTTCCCAAGATTATATCGATAGGGCGGCTGATGTTGTAATCCGGGTCTGCCAGTGGAAGTCCTCTTAAGTACGACAGATCGGGTTTGATGAAGGTTTGATTCGGTAATGGAAGAGTGAGTTTATTCATGATAAATAACTCTCCGTTAAATTGAAAGTCACAATGCATTGATGACATGGTGACGTTTATAACGCCGTTGCAGGTGTTTCCAGTAATGCCGAGGCCATACATAGTGTCGTCACAGCTTTCTCGGGGTATTTGTAGAAGTTGAGCCGCAGCCTCCGTGATCAGTGACATCTGTGCTCCAGGATCAATAAATGCTCTCAGAATGTGATAAGTTCCATCTACTGCCCTTGCTTTGATGAGGGCGGTTGGTAATAAAACTTCTATATTTTTATTACATTCTTGCGTAATAGTTGCAACAGTTTTCCGTTTATTAAGCAGGTCGGAAGTGTCTTGTTGCTGACTGTAGGCATCATGGACGAGTGTATTATGTCTTTCCTGACACGTGCGGCATCGACTTGTTGAAAAACATTCCTTATCGTAGTGATTGTAAAGGCAATTTTTGCATAAATTCAAACTTGCAATAATACTCCGTTTGCGTTCTGGCTTTGCACTTTGAAATGTTTCGCAATTAAATATGCCATGATTCTTATTACAAACTGGGCAATGTTTTCTTTGATAATAGCTTGATTTAACATCATTTGATTTATTTTGTGATAATGATGAATCCTTTATGCCTACAAATGATTTGTAGTAAGGTTTTCTTGATGTTTCTGATTGTTGGGATGGTTTTGGTGTGTCCAACTTGCGACGGCTTGCTTCAAATGATGTAAACTTCATTTCTAGGAAATCTAGGAATTCCTTTAAGGTCGGCAAGTCACGTGGGTTCTTTAATGATTCGACGTACTCCGTATGACTTTCCGCGTCCAACTTTTGTGATAAAATATGGACTATAAGCGGATCCCATGACGAGGTGTCCACGCCGAGATTCCTGATGGCGTTTAAGCACTCGTTGGTGGTGTCATGTAAACGCTTGATTTGTTGATATGATTGTTGTTGCATTGTTGATAGCGACAGCAGGTTATTGAGGTGGGCGGTGAAAATTAGTTTCGTGTTGTTGTATCTGTGGTTTAAGATTTCCCAGCAGGTTTCATAATTTTCTGAGCTGATGTTGAGATGTTGAATAAGTTTTTCAGCTTCACCTCTGTAGGGCTATGATGGTCGACTGTATAAATGATATAGTTGTATAAATGATGATAAAACTGACATTTTATCCAGTTTTTATTGATTTGTCGTCTTCTCCACTTTTGACAGCGATAGTCGTTAAACGATTAACTGCAGAACATGCTCGTTGGATAATATGTCATTTGTCTACTTTTCCAACTTAAACTTAGTTGTGTAAGGGTAAAAACACCAGAGCACCATTTTAAACAATATTTATTAGGGAATCACAATAATAATCAGAGTTTTGGACTTAGGTAATACGCGACGCCGATCACGCGCAAAAACCGATCTCTAGATGACAGACGTCAAAGTGTTGCTCTATTCCCGGTTGTCGTAGTGATGTCAAGACCGCTGTTTGACGATGCCGCCTTTTAGCTCGGCCATCGCCTGACCCGACCAGCGCCCCGCAGGTCACTGTCATCAGTGCAGCCACTGAAGTCTGCCACAGCCAACGCAGTCGCAGCAAGCTGGGTCTTCACCAGGTGGATGTAGCCTCCACCAGTTCAATATTCTGCGAATTGAACAAGCACCTTTTACGCTCAGCCGATATACAAGCCTTGGTCCTTTTGAGTAATTCGACTCGAGTTCCGTTGAAACGGTCTATTTCGTTATTGTCAACTTACACCAAGATATTTAGTTCTATTTCAGTCGAATTGGAGTAAGGGCTTAAGCCGACTGAACCAAATGTAAGAAAGTATGACCAGGCTAGGTACCAAATAATCCGTGGTATGAGAGGTGTTAGGATATGCAAGTCTGCTCAGCACTTGCTTGAAACACACAAAAGGCTTAATTCACGTGCATATGACACCAAGAGGATATAAATACCAATTAATTAATTATGCAAAATAATAAAATATTGCGATGAGCGTGACATCTAGCGGCAGGTAGATAAACCACCCCCTTTTTTGTAACACCATCTAACATAAATTATTTTCTTGTGAATAACGTCATATAACTTTGAAGGATTTATTAGATTTTGATAAATTTCTAGCATGTATACCCATGCAGCTAACCCAAACCTCCCATTGAGCGGTGCGTTCATACTGACCGCTTAACGTAACAATGACTATTTGTGTCGTTTTAAAAGCAAAGACTTGGAACAAACTCACAATTGGCTTCTCCGTTGTAGGATGTAAGACTCCCTCGCATGCACGCACAAAAATGCGTACAACTCGTGAGAGGCTAACATGGGACACGTCTCATGCATGTGCGGAGCTGCCTAGGCTAGGACACCACTGCCCTTGTAGGCGCAACGACCGTAGAAGTCGGCCCTTCACGATAAGGTTGTCACGGAGCCCGGTGCACGCACTCGCTCCAACTGGGTATTTCGAACAGGCACTCCCTCCAACTCTACTGGATCCGGTACTTCGCCAGCGATCCCTAGAAGGTATAAGTGCAAGCAACCCTTTCAAGGTAACCTTGAGATCATCAGTCTTAAGGTCATTAAAATATCCTTTTGTAAACAAGGTCTCAAGCCAACCTCTCAAGGTCAACAACAAATAGTACGATACGATATAGATAAAACATTCATCGGTAGTAGAAATAATGGTCCTCTTAAGGATAATATCATATCACATGCAATGGTCCGCCTCTTAAAGCCTGCACTGCAGATACCAGGAACTAACTAGCCTGTTAAAGATAGTCTTGTATCACATGCAATGGTCCGCCTTTTAAGGCCTGCATTGCAGCAAATACCAGTAACAACCATCCTCTTAAGGATAGTCTTATATCACATGCAATGGTCCACCTCTTAAGGCCTACACTGCAAATACCAGTAACAACCATCCTCTTAAGGAAAGTCTTATATCACATGCAATGGTCCGCCTCTTAAGGCCTACACTGCAAACACCAGTAACAACCATCCTCTTAAAGATAGTCTTATATGACATGCAATGGTCCGCCTCTTAAAGCCTACACTGCAAATACCAGTAAACAACCATCCTCTTAAGGATAGTCTTATATCACATGCAATGGTCCGCCGTTTAAGGCCTGCACTGCAGATATACCAGTAACAAAATTAGCCTATTAAGGATAATCTAAGCTCACATGCAACGGTCCGCCTTTTAAGGCCTGCATTGCAGCAAATACCAGTAACAACCATCCTCTTAAAGATAGTCTTATATGACATGCAATGGTCCGCCTCTTAAAGCCTACACTGCAAATACCAGTAAACAACCATCCTCTTAAGGAATGCAATGGTCTGCCTCTTAAAGCCTACACTGCAAATATCAGCAACAACCACCCTCTCAAGGATAGTGACAAGCAACAGGCCGCTCCTTAAAGCCTCTGTTGCGATTACCGGCGCCAGGAAGTAGCCTATTAAGGATAGCATCCCTTGCCAAGACTAAAGTAACAGCCCTTCTTAAAGAGCACATAATAATTAAAGCTCTATAGCAGACATTGAAGAGAGTAAGTAATATAAATAAAATAATCACTCAGTTCTCAATCCGAGTGTCTAATAAAATTAATCAAGCACAATGTGTTTATTTTAGTCGGCAAACCCGTTAACAAAACACATAAGTATGACAACAGTAACCCAGTTCTAAATCTGGGATAAAACAAAATCACAACTCGATTCCAAACTCGAGAGTAAGTAATATAAATAAAATAATCACTCAGTTCTCAATCCGAGTGTCTAATAAAATTAATCAAGCACAACGTGTTTATTTTAGTCGCCAAACCTGTTAACAAAACACATAAGTATGACAACAGTAACCCAGTTCTAAATCTGGGATAAACAAAATCACAACTCGATTCCAAACTCGAGAGTAAGTAATATAAATAAAATAATCACTCAGTTCTCAATCCGAGTGTCTAATAAAATTAATCAAGCACAATGTGTTTATTTTAGTCGGCAAACCTGTTAACAAAACACATAAGTATGACAACAGTAACCCAGTTCTAAATCTGGGATAAAACAAAATCACAACTCGATTCCAAACTCGAGTGTAAGTAATATAAATAAAATAATCACTCAGTTCTCAATCCGAGCGTCTAATAAAATTAATCAAGCACAATGTGTTTATTTTAGTCGGCAAACCTGTTAACAAAACACATAAGTATGACAACAGTAACCCAGTTCTAAATCTGGGATAAAACAAAATCACAACTCGATTCCGAACTCGAGAGTAAGTAATATAAATAAAATAATCACTCAGTTCTCAATCCGAGTGTCTCATAAAATTATATCTCAGTTCCTAATCTGAGAATATACTCGTAGTCAGTTCTTAATCTGAAAACGGTACCTGAAATAACAGCATTTGCCCTTAACATGGGAAATATAAAATAATAAGCAGTTGCTACTATGCAACCAATTGTAAATGATCATGTGCAACTTGGCTTGCCTCTTCCGTGCCCCTAAATAAAGGCAACACTCTTACTATACCAACATTGAACTACAGTAGAGCCTGAACAGAAGTTCATGTTATCGAGGTTCCTCTCTTACCCAGGTTCGCCTTATCGAGGTTTCACAAATTGTATTTTTCAACCATCATGAAGTGTATATTGATAATGACCAATCAGTCAAATCATGGCACATATGCTTAAACCATAAAGCTTCCAATCCCAAGACACACATGGTTGATTTTCTCCAGCTGTGCATGTGCATTTTATGTGTAGATAACTCAACACATCATCATCCAGGTTAACTTATACCTGCACAAAACTAAATAATTTTGTTAAATGCCATGCAAGCACACATTGTAAGATAAATGAGTTCATAACATAATAAACCACAATTTATGCATTTTTCAAAACAATGAAATACATACTTAGTGAACCCACAAAATTTGTGAAACATATTATTATTTATAACTTCTGATTTATGAAACCCAGAAGTAATAAAAGTGTACTGTTTATTAATGCAACCGGTACCATAACACACTACAAGTTCAGACAAAAACCGTCAATAACTTCAAACAGTAGCTCATGACATGATATTCTTCGGTCAATGTTCATTAGCAGTGAATGGGTTAAAATAGTTAGCTTTAACCAAGCTATTTACCTTCGTTTAATATTCACCCATAAAACACTTATCGGACTGGAACGTTTAGAGTCCAGTCGCACTTGTATGTAAAAGACATGTATCATGTAGACCGTCAATATCCATATTGACTCCTGAAAGTATTTACCTCGCTTACCATTAGCAACAACCTGCTTTACCAGTGTCATACTCAGCTCAGTAAATATCTTGTTCAATATGTCCATCTCTTTGACAAGATTTTAACCTTGGAAATTCATCAAACTTCATCAGTAATAAAGTTTTGTTATAATGAAATGCATCTGAAACATACTGTTAGATCACAAATGATTATCATTGTCAATAACTCAAACACTTGACAATGTCATGCCAATAACTTTCATTAGTTTGGTAAGTCTGTTTAAATATATGTCTTTGGTTCATTTTATAACATAACATTTTGTGAAAAATATTTGCAATGCAAACTTAAACCAACATCCCAATGAACAAAACAACAACCACAACATACTATAAGCTGTATGCAATTAATTTGTATAAACATTCATAAGATTTTTAATACATAGAACCAATCAATAATATGTACAGACAGAAATTTTCTCAACATCTCAAATGATTTACTGCCTTATTTATCAGTATGTCTGCAGCTTAATGTTAATTGCAAAGATGCAGGAGGTTATATGTGATATGAACTGTCTTTTAAAATATTCAGCCCGAGGAGGCTCCGGAAACATGTAGCGACTACATTTGTCACAGACAATACTAACCAGCTACAAATAAATGTCACCTTTCGCTTATTCATAAAGCGCACTTTACTAACCACACACAGTCAATGTAACACATACTGACCGTTAGTATACATGTAGAACATGAACAAACATTTTATTTCTAAATAAATACCTCATTTTCCATGACATCGGAGTATAGCCACTTATCAACATATTTTCTCCATATATGAATTATGAGCACTAGGACATAATATACCTGGCATCCATAACCAATTAACAAATATTACCCATGTCCATTTGGGTTCATTATAGAGGCCTGACCCGATAGTCACTCTAGTGCGTTCAATGACGGTATGGTCGTTCAATTCAAGAATCATTGCTGTTAAATTTCTGGAAATTACACAAACCAAAAACATACCAACAAAGCATTATTTCAGTTGCAATAAGCATGTGTAATATCACCCACACATACACACATATGAGACAACAAGTAATTTCTCCTCATTGTCGTTGTAACCAGTATTCCAGTGTTTGAGAAAACTTGTAATCTATTTTAATTTGACTGAAAGGATAAAGTATTAAATAGCACTCATTGTTAATCATGAAAGCATAATACCAACATACATATAGTATCAATCAAGGCTAAGTTTACATTACCAAACTTGTTTTGTATGCTTTTTACTTGAATGTAAATTTCACCACGACACAAACTTTAGAAAATGATCATAGCATTTTGTTAATATGTCATGTAGACATACTTAATCACATTATGTTATGTATCTGAAAGCACATAGATTACAAAAATAACACAACATATAAGTGAGGCAGTGAATATTTACCACTATGGCCCCGGAGCACTGTTAGGTGTTGGATCGACAGACTTCTTACCTGAGTTAACTTTTACCTGAGTTACTCTATAATCCCAAGGATTTATTTCATTCATACCAATATCAAAATTCAATTGTACCTAATGGTATCTGTCAGCTGCTTATGTCTTGTGATCTTCTGCTGTGAATATTGTAATACATACATGCCAGCAGCTTTATTACACTGTCAATATGTTTTATTTTTGACAGTCATGATCATTGATGTACATAAACTGAAATAGGTATCTGAAATCAAACACAAAACACACAAAACACACGGCAAAGGTACGATACGCCAGCCAATAGCCGGCACAGGTTAGTTTTGTAGGCTATTCTTGTAGGTATGATTTTGACACCAATCTTGGACTTTGTATATTTAAGTCCCTAACTGATGAGTGGTGTTGGTGCATTTACTCATTACAATCAGATTAACGATCAGAACAATGAAACAAGGAAGGACTACGCGCGGTAAATTTCGTAATGTCAATTTCGACAAATTATATCGTAGTAGGCGGGAATCCACTATCGCACTTCTGAAGCTGTAAGGGTAAAAACACCAGAGCACCATTTTAAACAATATTTATTAGGGAATCACAATAATAATCAGAGTTTTGGACTTAGGTAATACGCGACGCCGATCACGCGCAAAAACCGATCTCTAGATGACAGACGTCAAAGTGTTGCTCTATTCCCGGTTGTCGTAGTGATGTCAAGACCGCTGTTTGACGATGCCGCCTTTTAGTTGATAAGTGGATAAGTTAAATGATATAAAAGACACTTGTCTAGATTTATACATTTTTATAACATTCATACCGTTTTGTCCACTTTGACAGCGATAGACGGTAAATGGCTACGTTTGTTGGATAATTAGACATATAGTCGATTTTTGACGGCTAGCCTTTGATTAATTTATCGTAGTGCTCACTGGGCACGACAAGGTGCTCTCATGGTATAGAAGTGGTGAAAAATACAATTTTTAGGGTTCACTCGTGCGTCTGCCTGTCCGTCTGTCACAGCCTATTTTCACGGAAACGACTAGACCAAAATTAAGTTGAAATTTAGTACACAATGTAAATTAGTGACCCATCACCCAAAGACGGACATGGCTTCCTCGCGTTGTCCCGGAATTTGCCACGGCTCATGGGAGCCTGGGGCAGCTTGGCAGCTAATCCCAGGAACTGGCGTGGGCACTAGTTTTTACGAAAGCGACTGTCATCTGACCTTCCAACCCAGAGGGTAAACTAGGCCAGTATTGGGATTAGTCCGGTTTCCTCACGATGTTTTCCTTCTCCGAAAAGGGACTGGTAAATATCAAATGATATTTCGTGCATAAGTTCTGAAAAACTTATTGGTACGAGCCGGGGTTTGAACCCGCGACCTCTGGATTGCAAGTTGCATGCTCTTACCGCTAGACCACCAGCGATTTTTTAAGTACAATAAATAGGTTAGAAGTTATTTAAGAAAATAGCCAAAAAATTACCCCCTCTCCCCACTTTTATCTCCGAAATTACTGGGTCTAAAATTTTGGACTCGCACTTGGCCGGTATAGTTTTTTTTTCCAAATATAATATATACTATTTGAACTCCATTTGTATTCATATAAGAATATCATTACATTATTTGTAGGGATGGCAAAGATATCATTTCTTCTTGGCAGCTGCTGCCATGGAAGAAAAGCATCAACAAAGAAAAATTCAACGACGTGCCATAAGGGATACATGGAACCCTTTGGATATGCCCAACGAGGAGTTTCGGCACATATATAGAGTGCTCAAAGACTTGGCACTCTATGTGTGTGCCCACAGATATAGGAAGGAAGGAGATCGGGCATGCCCGGCGATTTGTATTGAATACGCCTGTCGCAAGTTCTCGAACACACACAAAGCACCAGTGATTATAAAGACAACGCACGCACACACCTAAAGTACGCACACTTGTAGATGGACGCTCCTATTGCACAATACACGCGCATCATTTCAATGTCTGTGTACATGCGAACGACCAGCGAGTCGTGTCATCACGCACGCACACAACGATAATTACGGGAACTGAGCCGGGACACCGTGATATCGATATTTGATCGACTGTCGGAAAAGACTGTGTGTCGATAACTTCATGAACACTATTCAAATATAAATATTCGGAATCATTGTTCTTAATTGCCTATTTATGGAATAAATTAACTTGTTAAAACAAGACATTTGATTTAAGTAGATATTAGTAGTTTATCAAAAAATAAGGAATGTACAGTACATAAACTTTACGTAACTGTAAATTATTATGCTTAAATTGCTTAATAATGTACAGTTGCATATATTACTTTATCTACACACATATTAAAAAATGTCATATGATGTGTTCAGAAAAAAGGCATTCGAAATTTGATTGCAATAATAACATCGAATTTTTGATTATTAATTTATTATAGAGCAATAAAAAACAATAATTTTCTTATCTGTGCAAATGCACGCGGGTATATTACGTTTAATATTTATAGCCAATTACTGCCCAGTAAAATGAACCCGAGACCTCGTGCACAGTAGGCAGACACTGTAGCAATCTGTAGCATCACTCAAGGAGAGGCTTAAAAAATTGTGGCTTTCCGATACATAAGTAATTCGGTTTTCCTCGATTAGTACTTCTTTAGTTTCCTTTACTTTTCTGGTTCGAGCTCATATCTATTTATTTATGATATATATTGAGTATTTATTTATTTTATTTAGGTTATATTTATATATATACGCTTTATTTTATTTATTTAAGTATTTCTATTTATGTTTATATATATTATTTGTAGCAATGTGTATTCAAAACTTGCATTTCATTAATTTTAGTGATTGTACACTACTGTTTTTGTTTGTCATTCATCGTTACTTTTGTTTATTCGTTTCCTCAAAGGTTAACTGGAAGAGATCCCATACAGGGATAAGTTCGCCTTTGTTGTATTTAATTTACTCTGTAACTATGTTTCTCGTTTTTATTTCCATGTGCAATAAAGTATATTCATACATACATACCATTAGGTAACCAATTACACAAAATGTATACTAAATAATATTATAATAATATATTATATTAAAGACAGTAACCATCTTTAAATTTTTAAATTATTTTTAGCGTCAACTAACCCTGGGCTGGTTTTATCGATACGTGTTATAGGTGCCGCACAGCACTATCCAAGCGGAGCACATCGCTGCTGCACTATGAGAAAATTTCTCATTGAGTGAATCGTTTTGTACCCAGTTCATTGCGGCGTAAACACTGTACTTTGCAATCATGTTACTTGTACAGCAGCATTGTATAATGAAACATATTAAATGACAAGCAAGTGTATGCTTACATGGATACAAGTCGGAATATTACGTTGAATTCGTGGTTTTATTTGAAATAAGTAGTGAAACCTGTGAAAAGTGATCCCATTGGTCTGGAAATTAATCAAATCACTGCGATGTTTACAAGTAATTATTGCACAACTCGGCATTTTGGTAAAAAACAGAAGTTTTTCGGTGAACAGCGCGCGTGCATACTCGGTAACAACGGACGGCGAACTGGCGGCGTTGTATGCTCAATGAGCTAACAACTGCGACACGGCCGCCGGCGGCTTGTCCGCTCTCTAGTATTATATGCTCTGAGTGTGTGCCGAACTAGACGCCGACCTCAAACTCAACATGGCGACGGATTGCCGGCACATCTTAAAGTACTTAATTATGCCATTACTTACTTTCAAGAAACTGGTCAAAGCACACTTTCTCGAGTTGCAAAAGGGAAACCACCCCCTCACTTAAACTCCTAAGTAGCTCATAGGAAATCAAATAAAATCAATAAAATAAAATCAATAATCTAAATCAAAGTTTAATTAATTACATACACGTACACTCATACACAAACAATTTATATATATTGTATACAGTCGCACACATCTTGCAACCTATTCTTAGTTAGCCGTATAGTGAAACAGACCGACCGGAAAGAAAAATATATAAATAAATAAATAAATAAAAAAAAAATATATATATATTTATGTTATACGTATATCTATATATATATAGAAGGGACCAGGCTGAAAATCAGCGCTGGATATATGCATGCCACATATCTAGCACGAGCTGAGACTGGTACCCATTGCCTATAACAATATGAAATTTAAATTAATGTTAGTTCCTACCTACTATGTTTAAGGTGTTTATTCTAATTGTAAGATTTCTAGTTGTAAGAATGTAAGATTTCTAGTTGTGGCAATAAACTGTTTTTTATCTTTTATCTTTATCTTTAATTAAAGATATAATGTTGCACTGAGGACGTCACTTTCTGAGAACGCCACTTTCTGAGGACGTCACATTCGGAGTTCGTCACTTTTTTAGCATAGGTACGATTTAACAGTATAAAATACCAGCACGAAAGATGTATGTAATGCCAGCAACCAGATTATCTGTTCGACATACGGTCGCTTTTATATCCTACATACCAACACCAATCTCTGTTTGCCTTACGCCTGACTGGTAGAGAATTCCATTTGGCAAAACGTCCTATGTTTCGTGCAATAAAGTGAAAATAGAGAGATTAATAATAATAAAAAAACAATCTAATTATGTTTAAATCAGAGTATTTAATTCAGAATACTTAAAAACTACAAGCACCAAAACATTTAGCCACAGATTGGAGTTAGGCCGGAAACAGCTTCGATTCCATACACATAAGGGCGCGTGTACACGGTGCCGCCTCCGCGCCGCCGCCGCACTTTCGCGCTATGTACACGAGACGCGTAAAACCCGCGGCGGCGGACTATACTTGTCTCGTGTACATAGCGCGAAGGTGCAGCGGCGGCGCAGTGGCGGCGCGGCAGCGGGCTTTACGCGTCTCGTGTAAATAGCGCGAAGGTGCGGCGGCGGCGCGGCAGCAGCGCGGAGGCGGGACCGTGTACACGCGCCCTAAATGTTTCGCACAGTAGAAACTATGATTTTATCATACGCCGCTGTGATTAGCTCGTGAAGGTATCACGGCAAGCTCGCTGACACCAGTTGAAGGTCATTGCAACATATTTACATTTAAACGGACTGTCGCTCCTTTTGTGACAACATATTCTTCAGCATACCGCGTCTTCTGTCATGTCTCCATAAACTCTAACGTCTTTTTTATCTGCGTATAAAATCAGCTCTTGCAGTTTTTTTTTTCAGACAATATTTCCTCTCATGTCACCTGTGGAGAATAGGCGTCCAAGGATTTTTTCTTCATAGCGTTGCCGAATTTCAGAATATATGTTCAGCCATCAATCACTTCTGCGTATGGAGTGATCCATACTCTCATAGTTCTCATGTTCTGCATATATTTAATGCAATTTATTTGTTTGTTTTCTTCCTATAGGTATATGTTACGCAATGAATTTTTAAATTAATATTACATTGTACTTTTAGCCTGACTGACAATGAAAATCTATCATGTCGCCGATTTGACATCGCTGATTTTTTTTCTATAGATGGTCAACCAAACCTTGTCAGTAGAAAAAGGCGCGAAATTCAAATTTTCTATGGGACGATATCCCTTCGCGCCTACATTTTTCAAATTTGCCAACTTTTTCTACTGTCAAGATCTGGTTGACCAAGTATAACACTTGCACTGCGTGGGCTATCAATATCGCTGCAGACTTTACGAGTAGCAAGGACCTAGGACCGCCTTAGATTGCGATGGACAGTCTTTGCATCAGGAAAAATCCGGAGCGGGGGTCAAGGCTCCTTTCAAACAGGCGAGGTCCCAGCTCCCGGAGCATCCCGAAGTCTCGACACCGAGGGAGACGAATAAATACCCGCTCAGCGCCGAGTATTTATCTTTTTAGGGTTTCAGGAAAAACGGGACCCTATTACTAAGACTCCGCTGTCCGTCGGTCTGTCTGTCTATTTAGATGATATATTTCTGTTGCCAACAACAAATAATAAGTACTAACAACAAAATAAAATAAATATTTAAGTGGAGCTCCCATACAACAAACGTGATTTTGTTGCCGTTTTTTGCGTACCTAATGGTACGGAACCCTTCGTGCGCGAGTCCGACTCGCACTTGGCCGGTTTTTAAGAGACGCCGCATGCTCAGCAGCCGCTCCTGCCGACCGCATTGTACGACTAAGATGCGGGGCGGCAAAAGTACTGACGCACGTGGCGTCCCACAGTAAGCACTTACCTCTTTCCCACGGCACCAGGGTCTAGCCGTCAGGCCTTATGCCGTCCGATCGGCTAAAGCCTGGCGGCTCAAGCATACATGGGATATTAGGTAACTCTGACAATAAGGCTCTCCTAACGATGTCATTAAGAACATGGTGCCGTGGGAACCTCCCAGCGCAACGGCAGCAGCTCAAGACATGGTGGCCGTTGCTCCCCACAGTGGAACCGTAGATGCATTGGTGGGGTTGGCATACCCATGGCAACCTATTAGGCGGAGAGCAACGGCCACATGCATCGAGCAGTTGTCTTAGTAAGGTGGCTAAGTTTGGGGAGGGCCTACAATTTAGTTGATTTTGACAGATGGTTTGACGTATAAAATTCACCGTATTTGAGGTTAATAAGGTCTACTGTCCTTAAAATTTTGTATGAATTTACAAGCAAATATGAGCCTTCGTTAATTAAGTATTGCAGCCGGTTCTACCTTAATTCGATAATGTAGCTTATTTCAAAGACTATAAACTCTAAGTACTTAGAAATAAAGCTTCAAAAGCTTTAACCGTGGATAACTTTTAACTATCAACGTCACATGTGGATAAGTGGTGATAGGATGTCATTCGTTAAAATACGCTTTAAGTAAACTTGTTTAGAATTGATTTTTCAAAAGCTCAAACCACGGATGATTTTTATCAGTCAATGGCAAAAGTAGATAAGTGGTGGAATGTGATTAAGTAATCTATTCTTTAAAATAGGCCTTAAGTCATCGAGATTAAAATTGATTTTTCAAACGCTCAAATCATGTCACGCTATCGTTAGTCACTTGTACTTTATCCTCGCGTCTTTTTACCACATTTAATCACTTATCAGGTATTTCACATATCACGCAATAAATGATTAATGATTTGGTGACAAAGCATCATAGCCCTCCTGACCTTGTTTTTCAAAAATTGCATCTTTTGTGCGTTGGACATGGAGCGATTATGATGTATGGCTTCATTAAATAGATCCTTGAATGAAACCCACTGTTGGTAGTTCCCACTAAACGGCGGTATGTCCATGACGGGGGTTGATTTCTCACGGTGAGCCATGGACCATATTTTCGAATTGATAGATTTTTTGATGTCTTGGAATTTCTTCTCATATTTGTAGAACGTTTGATTATAGGTTTCGTCGTCTTCGAGAAGTTCACTGTCGATATCCCAGTGCAGAGTGTCAATGGTTGCCCAACGAGACTGGACTGATTTGAGTAAATCTTCCAATTCCCACTTTTCATTAATCGTGGAGAGGTCTATGTAATGTAAAGTATGCGCGAAGGCCTTGAAGTTGCTCTGTTGTTTTCTCATCTTCTCTGACAACTTGGCAGCATCGAGGCTTGGTTGTTCGGTGAAATTAAAAATAGGTGGAATTGCGAACCCTGGATTGACTGGAGCCCGGGTGGCTGTTTTTTCTTGATTCTCAGGTTGTTGATCTTGAGAGACGGCGCGGCTCTGGTGATTTGATGGCCCAGGGTGCACTTCTTCACTTTTTGTATTTTCTTCGGCCCAATTGGGCATTGCTGACGAAGGGTGTTCTGCCGGTTTCTGTGAGATTGGCCTAGGTCTCGTTGATAGAGGAGCGCTTTTAGCTGTTTCCAAATGATCTAACAATACAGACCTAGTTGATTCGTAGAAGGTTTTGGTTTTGTTATAAGTCTTTTCGGCATAATAAGTGCAATCCTCGTTCTGGAATGCTACCAGCCTTGCATGATTGCTTTGAAACTCTTGCCAGAATCCGTCGAGGCCGGTCAACTTGTTATTGATGTTAGACTCAGTTCGGCGACTTGGACCATCTTTTTTGTAGTTCTCAAATAGCCTGTTCATATTGGCCATGAGCTGATTTTGATCATTGCGAATCGCTTCCATTTCCTTTTCCGAACTCATCTTGATTTATTGATAGGTAGTTGAGTAGATATTGATAATAATAATAAGTATTAATCAACAAATAATTGACAATACTGTGGCCACTGATATTTGATGTTTGATAATGATATTGATTTCCTGATTTAAAATTGATGATAATTGCTGCAGCACTGATAATGATGATCTTTCAAGTTCGAGATTCCTCTTACTTGGCTTGATAGTAGACGTCTCTTGATAATCTTGATATCTTCGATGATGAACTGATGCTGTTCTCCGATGACAATGAATATAATCAGGCTCTGGATGACTCACAGCGCCTGTTCAATCCGCACGGTGAGACCCGCTTGTGGGAGGCCGTTTGGACGAAATCACTGTCACAGTCACTGATAACTTTGAAGGACCAAAAGATGTACGGGTCGTACATCTGAGTTGATATGATTCTTGATGGTTGATTGCAATCTTGATGGAAACACTGATTCCGGTATATGTATTTATTGATAACCAAGGTATATAAGTAAGTACTAGCTAGGAGCACGTATAAACGTAAACTAATTCATAAATCGATGTATGGCGTAATCGCAAATACAGCAATTATTATAAAGTCATTGTATTTAATGCTGACGCGAGAAATGTGCGATGCTTGCATTGTACAGGCTCTGTGATTAGAGATAGTTTTGTGCAAAAAAAACGGAGGAAACCCAATTCTTGGTATAGAAAAAATACTTAGGAGAAAAGGGTCCTTATACTACAAAATTAACGAGTGATGTTACTTATCTAACCTCTTGCCTGTGTATGATCCTGAAATAATTTTAGTCCTCATTTTAGATTTTTTTCGACCATGATGTTTTCTGCTTTTTAAAACACAGGCGTGGCCTGGATTGGACCCAAAATTTTACACCACCACCATGCGGTTATTTACCGGTATAAGTAACTCTAAAATTCATTAAGTGCTTATTTGGCCATTATTAAAATATTATTAGTTTTATTCATTAATGCATACTTTACTGGACCCAACCCACATGTGCAATTTTCTTATTTTTATTTTGTTTGCTGTTTTCGTATTGTTAATAAAATAAAATAAAAAAGCCTTTTATTTCAAGTCCAATTTGTTACACTCATTTCATTACAACAATATAAGTTAGCATTTATTTATAAGTATTTATTTTAGGTATAATGTCAATTAGAATTATTTATTGTTATTGTTAAGTCAATTTTCACATATTATAAATATACAAAGTATTAATTATTTGTGGTGGACAAGAACCCCTCATCGGGTGAAGGCCTTTCGTATTGTTATTGATATGTTATTCTTTTTTTCTTTCATCTTCTTTTTCCTGTAAGGTATGCTTTACGGAATAAACGTCTCTTCTTTCTTTTGAACGTTTAACGACAAAAGTAAATCACGTAATAAACTCAACACCATTTTAACCAATAGAATTTGTGCCTCTTTAGATAAATGTATCGCTAATAGATATTATTATTCAAGACCACGAGTATGTGAATACAATGCCGACTTAATATATTGTCTAGCTTGACATGCATAAGTAATTAATATTCCCATTGATTTCATGTGCAGGCTAAGGCCGCCCAAATTGAGATAATTATCAAAGGTTCATTGTTATTACTTAACAATGGAGATAATTTGCACAAGATGGAGAAAGTCCTGTATTGACTTCACTTTTGACTTTTCGGTATTTTTTGACACGACTGACCAAGAAAAGAATAACAAAATATCATTACAGTAAAACTAAAACTTTTCGTCGTTATGGAATGTCGGTTTAAAACCTCTATAAATTACTTTGCCACACACGTAAAGCTTCTTCATTTAACCCTTATTTAAAAGTAACCTACTTAATGACGTCACTCGTCACGTAGAGTGATGGCGCCATTTGGGACGAATAAAGCCGTCACTCGGGCGCCATTCGCAGTGCTAACGATGCGGACATTAATCATACACTGTGGCTGTCTGAGAATTGGCTTTAGTAACTAAATTGTTGTGACACATAGGATGACAATAAGGAAGTAGTAAAAAATAATTATCAAGAATAATTATCAGTTCGGTACCATCAGTTTGGCACTGACATAAACGCCGTCGAGAACGTAATTTACACTCTATACATCTCGTTTGCACTAATATGCGAGTACGAGCGAGATGTATAGAAAGTAAATTACTTTCTCGACGGCGTTTATGTCAGTGCCAAACCGATGGTAGCCGTACAGATCAGTTACAAGAGAAGAGCTAACGGATCGCTAACGTAACGTTACCGACTGGGTTCAATTAATTTCACAAACACATTATTTTGCTTCCATCTATTTGTTACGTTATTTTTACTTACCCGCCCTCTTTAAGCATACCAAATGTGTTAGATGCTATGCAACCAAAAAAATATATAGGCACATAACCAAGATGAAGCATTAGTGATGAAAATACAAAACCATGAGGTACAAAAACACTTGAAACAAAAATACTTCAAATGAAACTCAGCGTAATTGAATAAGGGTAAATTTGTCTGAAAAAATACTCCAAGTTTTTACCTAAAATGTAAAACCAGCCAAACCATTTTCCGTCCTTAAAGGACGTCTTTTAAAACCACAATTAGTTAGATTAATATTTACAAGAGCGAATTAACTGGAAACGATCCCGCATTTAAATAGGGTCTTACTTAACTTCAACAGAACTTGCTAAAGTTTCAGGAAAATCGCAAAAATCCTCACGAAATGCAGTTCAAAAGTAACTCTTCTAATTCCCTCGGATTCCAGTGCGCTTCGCCAAGAAACTTGTCTGACTTTTTATTTTCAATTAAGAAGCGTTAATGGAAAGAACTACAGAACCCCACAATGGAGATCGTTAGGGTCCCGCCGGAAGTTTTTGAAACGCGACCAAATTTCCATTTGATTTCATTAAATGTTAGGTTGGTAATAAATTACATTGTAACTTTTTGGCGGGAAAAGTTGAAAAAGGTCCGGTTTTTAGCGTGAAGTGAAGTCACTTCGTTACTTATTTAAATAGGCTGGTTACAAATTTTGCTCGAGTTTTTACGCGACTTGCGAAGGAGGTTTTCAAAATATTTTCGCGAACTCCGTTTATTATTATTCATAATTCACAATCATAATTTTATTTTACCTTTATTACGTTGCTGTAAAAGTTTGGCAAACATACATATAAAATATATAAATATGCCATTTTGAAAATGGCAGATATCCACTAAACTAGAAATACTTCATACTTTAGCAACACTTACCTACATGGCATCTTGCGTACTTGCTACAGTAGAAAGTGTTTCTAGTTTAGTAGATATTTGCCATTTTCAAAATAGCCCCGCTTGCGAATTTACCCCAGTGCACCGTAAGGTTTTTTATGTAATCCGTATCAAAAGAGCCGCCTGTCACGCGGCACAGTCACGATGGCACGCGGTCATCTTGACCCATAGACAAACAAACTCGCTTCTTGAAGACCCAAGGCATAACGCAGAAACATCTCAGGAGCTATGTTGGAGTTGGAACCATGTAAACTTTGACTCCTAACTCTAAACTAATCATTTGTGGCGTTTTCAACCAAACCAGTACTTATGGTCGGTTATCAATAAGACGCTATTTCCATAAAGCTTCGAAATTAAATCAACCTAATCGACAACCGACAATGTGGTACCTTCTAGTTGAAAACGTCACATTGAATGCTTATTTAAAATTGTATTCTCTTGTTCCCACAGCTGCAATTCAAAGGTATATCAGTTCGCAAAAGCAAACAATAACAGCGAATGAATAACTACTCTGTTTACTGCCTAAACATTAACTACTACGGGCATTATGGGCATTGAAATTTTGCATGGATATTTCCATAATATGAGACCAGGTTTGATTACCCTCGAGTGTAATTTAGTAACAGCAATTTTATTTTTGACTAAACTGATTAAATGGCCACTGAATATAGCGATGGGCGAGTCGAGTTATCTGATTCGAATAATTCGAATCAGCCTACAGATGAGTTAATTCGAATCAAGACTATGGGCAATTCGAATCAACTCGACCACTAGCTAACTCGGCGAACAACTCGCCGAGCCGAGTCAACGCTATCACACTGCTACTAAGGCCATTCAAAAATAAACCTTAATACTGTAGCCCGAAGGCTCTTTTTACAACAACTGCCGCTCGATTCGCCGTCTCAACTCGAGTTGGTACTATGACCATTCAAAAATAAACCTTAATTCCGTGACCCGAAGGTTCATTTTACAACAACTGCCGCTTGATTCGCCATTCCAAGTATCCCAACTCGAGTTCACTGCTAGTATGGCCATTCAAAAATAAACCTTAATTCCGTGCCCTGAAGGTTCTTTTTACAACAACTGCCGCGTAACTCGCCGTCTCAACTCGCTCCGCGCCTGTGCCTGTGACCTTGTCGCGAACCACGCGAATCGTCGAGTCGAGTCAACTCGATTTTGAATTCGAATCAGCGGCCGAATCAATTCGAATGATTCGAATTGAAAAAAAGTGGACTCGTCACATCGCTAACTGAATATGTAAAATTTTAAATAAGGTCTTTTGCCCCTTTAGCCCACAAATCAAAACCTGCTAAGACAAATGCGATTTTGAGTTGTCAAACTTATGATTCAAAATACGATGGAATTATGGAATGGATACCTTTTACAGGCCTGTGGGTGGCTAGAGGTTATCGAAATAAACATTATACCTATACGTCCTGGATCTGTTCGAGAGATCGGTTCCAACGACTTCGATACTTACGGTTTAGGACAGCTTTACGTGTTCCAAAAAAAAACACATTTTCGTAAGAGCAATTACGACGAAACTGACATTTAAAAGCAGATATTATGTTTAATCACCCAAAAGTGAAGAAAAAGGTGGATGGGACCATGATTTCAATGTTTATTCTGTTTAACCTCAATCTACCTTAATGACGCTCTTGTATAAAGTAAATCTAAAGAGACCTTTTTTGTCGTCTTCCTAATACAAAATTACCAACATACATTTTGCGTTTCCTTCCTACTTTCAAGAAAAGTTCATAGTCTCTAACATAAGGTGTTAGTGTTCAAAATCCTTTGCTAGGTAATTTTAATATGTACAACAAGGTTTTATGTTCATAATGAGTATAATGAAGGTTTTTCCAAAGGGTAAGGTTTACATTTTGCCGTTTAATTAAGATGGGCTCAGAAATTTTCGTTGGGAAATATAGAATGTCGACATCCGTGAGTGAACCGTGGATTGAGCGTATGGCATACTGTAATATAGTCTGTCAAGCCGGATATGTCAGTAGTAATGTAAAGCAAACTAAAGTATGGTATCCCAAGGAAACGAAGAAAAGGCAGCAATGTACATCGAACAACGATGAAATGTAAACAAAACAGTTCCACAGATAAGATATAAATGATACGATTTTCGAACAATTCAACGTTAGTGTTGCTAACCCGCGATTTTGATTTTTTTCCTATTAATTGTTATTATGTTAATATTTAAATCAAATCAGAGCATGTCAGATTAGTATGAGATTTTCAGTGTTCGAATTATGTGCCAATATATATCATTCGATTAAACGAATTGAGAAATATAATCGTGAGATAAGTTCCAAAAACTCATTAGTACGAATCAGGGTTTGAGTTTGAACCCGCGACTTGATTGAAGGTCGCACACTCATACACCAGCTAGGCTACCAACGTTTAGGGATAGAAAGAGTAACAATTGCATTTCCTTCTGAACAGAAGATAGTTATGAGGATCTCACAATCACCAAACCGATTCGTTCCCAGACCTTTAAATCAACAGACACAAAGATTTACTAAACAACCTTTTGTATTTTAGTATACAAACCACCAAACATTTCTCACTTTTCATTTCGAGCGCCTACTGGCTACACTTAATACAGTCTTGAAGCTATTTCTAGTGTCAAAAAAGTGTTGAAGCTATGTCAATGTTAAAAAAAGTGTTGAAGCTATTTCTAGTGTTAGTTTTAGCGTGGTTAGTGTCACTTGTCACAATTTGGAGGGAGTTTCGAAGTGGGAATTTGGTAGTTCTAGATGAAAGCAAGATAAGTGATCATGCTTTGTATAAATATAGGATTCGCTATGGATTTGGGAACGAGTCTCTGTCTAGATTCGAAAGTAGGTATAATTCAACAGAATAAGGTATTGGTACTAAGTATACAAGATTTTCTCGACTAAAATGTTTGATTCTATAAAGCTACAAAGTCAGTGTGGTAACATTGTACTTTTATTTGATTTGTGTTCAAATTGAATCCGTTAATAGTGCATTTCAATCGTGCATTACATTTTATTTAGATTATAGAGTTCTTTGCGTTGCAGCTTGGGACATGCTCAATGCCTATTCCCCAACGTTGTCATATGAAGATAAACTGGCAGAGCTAAATGGTTATGATTATCCACCAGGTAAGAACTTCACTTTGTATGACTTTGTCTATAATAAGGGTCATTGAACTATAAGTACTACGTATAGGACCGGCACAGAGAACCAGTATTTTGCGCCTTGGTTATTGACGGCCGCAACAAACTATGGAAGCAGAGCGTGAATCTCGCGACCTAAACGCGTAAGCGCCATGAATTTCACGGCGCTTACGACGTTCTGGTCGCGTGGTTCACGTTGCGATTGCGACAATATCATTGTTTGGTATGGCTTCTTTTTATGAAGTAATAATAACTCAATCCCTACCCTTACTATTGAGTTATTACTATCGGTAGGTACTCAGTATGCTCACAGTTTTGAATGATTCACGGTTAGTTTCACTAGACTTACATCGACTAGGATGTCACAAAAGGTAATCACGGTTCATAACCCGGTCGATATAAGTCTAGTGACTCAGTATGTTGTCTTAATTGCAGCATCTCAGTTTCTCTCTCAAATATATTGAGAAGTTAAATAAATAGCTATATTTAGACGTTTTACCCTCGTTTTTTTACGACGCTGGGTGCCTAAGGCATGTGAAACTATTAGTCAAAATGCAACTTATGCCTAATTCTAAGTTTTATTCAGGCAACAATGGAACGCCGGTTCGAATAAAGGACAAAATAAAGGGCAGTATTCGGGCCCTAGTAGCCAAGGGGTGGGAGGACTACGCCTTCAACGAATTTGTCAGTGAGGTCATTCCTGTGAACCGGTCGCTGCCTGACGTTAGAGATCACAGGTGACATTAAGTGGCACATCTAGCCGCCCAGACATCAAAACTTGCGAAGCCAAAAGCAATTTTGATTTGTCAAAATAAAGATTCAGATTAGAATGGAACGGGAGACCTTTTTATAGGCATCTGGGCGGCTAGAGGTTGTATCTAAATTAGCCATTAAAAATATTTACGACAACAACACTGGGCAAGTCTTATAAACATTAGTTTGAGAGCAGGTGAATATTTCTTATGTTGGGAAAAATACAGAAATTTATTGTAGGTAATCAAAAATCGTCAGGTAAGAAAATCTGTTACAACTGAAAATTTGCTATCGACAACTCCAAATACAAAACCCTCTCAACGAAACGTCTTTAGCAAAAAGAAAATACGCAAAGCAATTCAAATCTGAAAATTCTGAAAGCATCAGAATTTAACAAGAATTGAGCGTTTATTTTCCAAAAAAAATTACATTTCATTAATGTCTTCAAAATATTGACTTCTTGGGCTCATTTTACTCAGAGTCATTTGTACATTCACGCCTCATACTTGAAAAAATGTGTCCCAAATTTTTGTTATAAAAAAATATTTTTCCAGTGCGTCACGTTCATACAAATAAAAAAATGATTTATACAAAAATGTGACGATCTGGAAAGGAAATCTTGGGACACATTTCTTCATATATGAGGCGTGAATGTACAAATGATTCTGAGTAAAATGAGCCCAAGTGAATATTTTGAAGACATGAATGAAATGTATTTTTTTTTGGAAAACGCTCAATTAGGGACCGATTTGGTTTTCATGGAAGTCGGTGATCAGAAATACGTAAAATATGAGTGTTGTGTGAATCGGCAAGATAAGTCTCCTGCCGATTCTTTAAATGTCCAGCATTACATAATATTACAGGTGTAAAGAAATAAGCTATCCCAAAGATCTGCCTTCAGCCTCAGTGGTCATTTGTTTCCACAACGAAGCCTGGTCTACGCTCCTTAGGACCATACACTCGGTGCTCGACCGATCACCAGATGAACTACTCAATGAAATTATTTTGATTGACGACTTTTCTACCATGAGTAAGTATTTCTTTTATTTACATTAAGATCAATTTTGGGCAGTTAATTCCAGTCAGTTGCAAGTTGGGTTAGATTCCATATTTTGTCTTTAATGTGGTTTGAATTATCACTCGTGTCTTATGAACACTACTCTTTTAATATGGCTTGGCTTAAGACATTTTAAGTGTGAAACCAAAATTCTGCAACCCAGCATGCTTAAAAATATAGACTTTGGTGGAATTCTTCATTTGGCGTTTTATAGTTAATAAACAGCTATTGGTAGAACTCACAGCAGCGTACAGTTTCATGCGAGCAACGTGTCCCTTGTCCCTTTTGTGCAATTAGTACCTGCAGATATTTTTTTAGTCCGTACTGGTATGGATTTTGCCTCAGATCTCAGTTTGAAAGCTTTCTTCATTTTTTTATTTTACAGTTGCCGCGTATTCATCGCCTTTTGTAATCACAAATGTTTTTTTTTTTATGTTACGAGTACCCAATACTTAAATTTTCTTAACTTATGTTGAGATCAAATCTGCTTTAAGGTTCTTTATAATTGGCTTTCGTATGATTCACACTAAAAGCAACACAGTATAATAAAAACTTACTATTAAAATTAAAATTCCTAATATTATTTACGAAAATATTTTCTTTTCATAGGACTTCTAAAATTCATTAGACTGAATAAATTCGAATGTCCAATTAAAAATCAAGCCAGATGGTTGTAAATAACATTAGCATTGCAAATGGCCATCCTACAACAAAACAATTTCAAACTAGTAGAAATCATTTCACATATAAATAAATTTATGCACAAACTTCAGACTAACTTCAAAATGCCCGTAAAGAGCAAAATTTAAATTGGCTTGATCCCCAATTAGTATGACTATGACTTTGATTTCATTGAAATTATGAATTTCGGTGACTGTATATGGCAAGTATTCGTTAAGCAGCCAAAAGAGTATTATAAATAGGTACTCGCTTTTGCTTTGAAATAACAAATCTGCTTTCAAATAACTTGATACAGACCTAATTAGGTAGTACCTATTAGGTTTGTTTAATTTGCTATAAGTAAGTATTAATATTGTACTTCAATTTATCCTCTCAACTTACTTCTTTGCATATAATCTGAGCTCTCATTGTAAATGAAACCAAAATACGTTCAATATTATTGTATTGCATATTTTTTTAAGCAGATCTTTAATGTTAAAACTGTGGCTGTAGTGAAAATTCGTAAAGGTTTTATTCTGATTGTGACAGTTGCTCAGTGCTGATGCAGCGTTAAAAAAGTAGTAGCAAACAAGCGATATCTGTATTTTTTTTTTCGATAAAAGGATAGACACTCAGATCGCGTCAGCAATGCTTCAACACAGTTAATTTTAATAGCAAATTGACAATACACCACCCACTTTCCGCTGCTGGAGCAACGCTATTGCAGTCGAAAATCAGAATATTACCTTCAGACTCTATCTTTATCCTCTAGCCACCCAAAACTTTGACCTATCAAAGTTGAATTTCTTAGTTTTTAAGTCTAAATTTAAGGTTTATCTGTAAAATGTGTTAACTATCAGTTACCTCTGCCATTTCATGTGATGTTGAATAAAAATATTTTCTATGTCTATAAATGTCTTGGCGTATAAGCGTTGATGTGTGGGTGGCTAGAGGTTAAAGATACTGTCCGGGTAATTTCAGAGCATCTAAAAGCACGTCTGCAATTGTACGTGCAGAAGTTCCCTAAGGTGAAATTGATACGGACGGAGCGCCGCGAGGGATTGATCAGAGCTCGGGTGATAGGAGTGAAACATGCAGTCAGTGAGATTGTGGTGTTTTTGGATAGTCATTGTGAGTGTGCTGTGGGTAAGTTTCATTTATTTGGAATACCCAGTATTTGTAGGTTGTAGGTATGTGTCGAAGGTGTATTTTACCTAGTATACCGAGTATTTGGTAGTATAGAAACTCCAACAGGTATTTTTTGTTCTTGAACATCAAGTCCCTAAAAAATTTAAATTTTGGGGTAATAGAGGTAAGAGCACCTGACCAAGTGGTAAGGGAGAGAGTGAGACAAGATGGGGTACAGCTTAAATATTTATAATTTTTTTCTTATTTGAGTCTCAAGTACGGTAAAAAGTAAATTCCGCCTGTAAGACTGCACGGTAAAAATTTACGATGTCTATAGGAAAAATGCAAACGAGTTAGACATTTAATTAAATGAATGACACAACACCCAATATTGGCACGATGAAAATGATAACTTTGCTTAGTGACATTCATTTCCTTGATAGAGTTTAGAGGAGTTTCATCAGGAATGGCATGGTATTTATAGAAATTATGTTTCTTCAGGATGGCTCGAACCTTTGCTAGACCGCGTCCACGCGGACCCCGAAATCGTTGTCAGTCCCCTAGTCGATGTTATCCTCGACACCACCTTCGAGTACATAGCGCAAGACATTTTCGACCTCAGAGTCGGAGGCTTCACTTGGGACCTCAAATTTATCTGGATTGGAATACCAGACTCCGTCGAAGAAAAGAGAACAGGAATGGTGTCTGCTGTAAAGACGCCAATGATATCGGGGGGGCTGTTCGCGATAAATAAGAAGTATTTTGAGAAGATTGGGTATTATGATGAAGGTAGGGTTTTGTAGAAAATATATCTGTTTAGATCCTGATATTTACGTGACACTAAATCTGTTGCCCAAACTTAAAGGGATCGTTCGGATTCAGACTACATCATCATTACTGCTGCAATAATGTCACGCAGCAATACTGCTGAAGTGATGCTGCTGACTGTATTACTGCCGGAAACGTCCTTTCCCGGCCTGATGTTTCGAACATGACATAACGTCCTTGGTCGCCGACAGACTGTATTGACGAGAAATTGTAATAACAAAAGCATTTGGTCTCGATTGTTCACATATTTATCAGGAATGGAGATCTGGGGAGGAGACAATTTGGAACTGTCGTTCAAAGTGTGGATGTGCGGAGGGAGTCTGGAAATGGTGCCTTGCTCACACGTCGGACATGTTTTCAGAAAAAGGTTCCCTTACGAAGGGAGGACCAATATTAAAAGGAACTTAGTGAGAGTCGCAGAGGTTTGGAACATTTAAATCTTTAAAAATATTAGTTTGCTTATTTAGAGTCTCTGTGTTTTGCCTATCCGACTTAATGTTACTGCACCCTAGAGTTTAACTTTTTAAGATTGAAGAAAACCGTACAAGTTTTGGTTTCATGTTTTATGTTTATATATGATTTAATTAGGTATATGTGTATGAGATTGTGGAGAGATGGATGGACTTCCATCAATTAAAGTCTATTAAATATCAAAAGTGTCTTGAGTAAGTCTACTCTTATTCTTGCTTTACATTGAATAGGTGTGGATGGACGACTATGCCAAATATTACTACGAGAGAATCAACTTCAAGAAAGGAGATTTCGGTGACTTGACAGAAAGGAAGGAATTAAGAAAACGTCTGAACTGCAAGTCTTTTGATTGGTATTTGAAAAACGTATATCCTGACATTGAAGTTCCTGATGACTTAGCGGCTAGTGGGAAAGTAAGTTTGAAATAAAAATAAAGAAAGAAAATACAAGACACATTCTCACATGAATTATTCTCTACTTGGTGGAAGAAAGTTCACCATAGTATTTAGTTGCGTTATTTACCTTACTTATTCTTCTTTAGTAGGCGTACTTGACACTATAATCAACATATGTGTCTATACTATAGCTCCATACTTGCCATGGTTGATCTATTACACTTAATTTTTTCCTTGTGGTAGATCACTATATACTAAACAATCTAGGTATAGATATTTTTACATAAGTCCTGAAAAACTCATTGGTTTCGAAAGCGAACCTCCACTCTCGCTTAGATAACAGTAGACAGGTCTAACAACTCGCTGCTATAGTACTCATATTTTTTACTCGCTAGCCATTAATGACAAATGTATTACAACATACTTTTGTATCGTTATAGATACTTCATATCGGTAAATACGGACATTGCCTCGACGCGCCGAATCGCATTCGGAAACCGCAGCATGACGTACAGATTGCCAAATGTCACCATGAAGGTGGAAATCAGGTATTAAATGACAATTAACTGAGTTTCCATAGAGCTTAAAATTTGTCATACAGTATATTTTATATTGTCGAACTGATCTGAAGAGTCAGAAGTTGCATATTGGAAATCTGTGGTAGATATACGAGTAACTACCTACAGTCTGTTCGGAAAGAGAAGAGTCGTGGAATGTATTGGGTCCAGACAGCACAGACTCTACTAGTAAACTCCTGATAGTCAAAGCCAATCAAAATAGATTTTTTTTGGTTTAGACGAAATCATTTAAATGACTTTATGCCTTAATAAAAGCGATTATTTCTTTCAGTACTGGATTTATGAAAAGGAAGGGGAGCTGCGTCGAGATAACTACTGCTTAGATTACATGTTTGGTACCGTCATACTTTTCTACTGCAAGCGGTCGGCCTCACAAATCTGGCTCTACGATTCAACGGTAGGTGAAACGAAATACTGCCGCCCATATTGGGATACCCTCCTTCAATTGAGGAGGGATTTAAATCTTCTCGAGTCAGAGGTGTAGGGTTGGAGCCGGTGTAGCTTTATTTGATGTTCATAAGCGCATTGTAATATGCCTACTTGAATAAACTGTCTTTTATCTTTATCTTTTCTAATATCTTTAATAATATAATAATTATACGTATACAGATATGCAAGTAATTTTAAAGGGAAATTAGACCCACCTATGGAGCGTAAGGCGTCCGCTGAGTCGCCCTTAACTGCGTAGACATAAAGCCTTTTTCTATCGCCTTTTACCAATTCCGCGTTGATGAGGGTAGAGAGATCCTCATAAGACATTTAAACTTGCGATTGCGACCTTCTCCGATACCAGTCCATGCGATCTAACCAACTGTCTAACTAACCGTTAAAGAGTATAGCAATCTAACGACAGATGTTACTATGAGCTTCTCAAAAGCAGGCATGTCAACAAAGAAGGAGATGATGGCAAGAATTACCGATATCAAGCAAGTTTCGGTACCTCTTGGTTAAAGCGAATGAATTAGCCGGTGAAACAAAGTTGTTTGGATTAATCAACTTTTTCTTGTCACACGGTATCCTGAGTCACTCTTAAAACTCTATGTTTTTCGTATTTAAATGAACCAAACTTGCATTTTATGGTAGTTATAAGACCTTTCCATAATGGGACATCTACTGAGCATGTTAGTAGAACATGGTACAGCAGTTCTTCTAACAATTTGTGCTACTATTGTCTCCTCGCTGATAGGACAGAATAACAACAATAAATAGTTGATTGGCATGTGTGCGTGAGGCTGCGTCCTCACGCTGTTACTTGTTTAAATATATGTCAGTGCGCTAAAGGCCGTCTGTGGTTTTGCTCGCTCCTATCCCGTATTTAATTTACCAGTGGCGACGAGGGATGCGTCCAAGTCTCTCTCTCATCGTGTAGTTGTTCGAATGTCAACATTTTTTAAAAATCCTAAGTCGATCATTGTAAAACCTATACAATAATGTTCCTAATCTTTTTTAGACACAAAACATAAGGCACATGCAAACACAGAAATGTCTCGCAGTAAAGCAGTACGCCGATGGTCTGAAGATCCTGCTGCAGCCATGTTCCAGAGACTTGCATCAGAAATGGGTGCTGGATAACTTCCATGTGGACAGACTGACACCGGAACTGCAGAGTTATGCCAGGAAGAATATGCTGTTGTAGTAAATTTTGTTAAACATAAAGGATGACTCACGTTAGACCTGGCCGTGTCCGGGCCGGAGCTTCCGGCCCTTACTTTTCTATAACAGATGACGGTGATCACGTGATGCTTTCCATAGAAAACGAAGCTCCGGAAACTCCGGCCCGGACACGGCCCGGTCTAACGTGAGTCATCCTTAAGACAGAATGTGTGATGATAAACATTGTCTCTCGTTTTAATTTTTAACAAGCAGAAAAAAGAAGTAATTTTTTAACTTTTTTTATTGTCTCTCGTCTTAGGCGGTCTCCATATTGAATTTCAGTCTAATGGGTTGACTTTACGCTTTGAATCTATTGTAAAATAAAAAATACAAGTTGTATTACAAATCAGAAGTACCTTTCTAAAATATACATTATAGTGTATTAAATGGTTATGTATTTTTTTTTGTATTGTGTAAATGGAGAAATGGTCTCCTTCTCCTAAACCATCACCTATCCTATTTCAGGCCTTATCCTTTTTACTTAACCCCACAAAATTTCGTAATTCTAAACTTTAAAGGGAAACGGTAGACACAAAACACTTTTTACACTTCAAACATTCCATTAAGCAACCTTTTGCTGTGACCCTCAACCGCAGAAAGGGACGGAATGATCCCATGGACATTATTGCGGTTTTGAGTAAAAAGCGTACGTTCCGACCCTACAGTAAATAGGACCTTCTATGTCCCGAAAGTTTTACCTGGAAAACTGATCACATACTAGATGAAGCATTTAGGATGACTAGAAGTCACCACACAGCGCTTATACTTGGACTTCGAGATTGCCCCGTAGACAACATGCCAATCGCTAACGCTACGTAGCGAACGAAACGCAACTGTCACTGTCGCACGAATATGAAAGAGTGATAGAGAGACACAAAGAGATTCTATGGCGAAGCGCAAGCGATCGTTACCTTGGCAGGCGTGTCTCACTCCGCGATTTCGTCGCTTTGCTACAGGTAGCTAAAAGTACATCCGTTTGGCCCCACTTTTGGGGAAAGCCATAGCCGCACGTGGCGCTGTCGCCACCTAGCGGCCATATCTGTGCTGAACGTAACAGACGCGTTTTGTTAGAGAGTGAGTCTTCTGTACTTAGTACTATTATTTATTCTGTGACCTTGGCTAGGCCGCCACGTCAGTACGTCCACGACATTTATAAGTGGAAAAATTAATACTTTCTGCCAATATAAAAACAACAGTGAATGAAGAACATGGGTCTATTTAGATAGGTCCAGGAAACATCTCTGGGGTATAACAATTCCTTTAAAGATAACCGCAACTAAATCAGGCTCTCAATTCTAAAGAATACAGCGTGTATGCTATGTATACCTGTTATGTAGGTTGAATACGCATGTACTATATTGGATTAAGATTCCATGTTAACCGTATTATTAACAAATAAAATATTGATAACGATTATGATAAATGGTAGGTAAAATATTCATTCGTGGGTGCCAACAAACAAACAGCGTCACACTCTGAACGGATATAGCGTCTCCAAAACTAAAGCTATAGCAGGCGTGGTTAACTCCGCGATTTCGTCGCTTTGCTACAGGTAGCTAAAAGTACATTTGTTCCACCTCAATTTTGGGGAAAGCCATAAGCGGCCCGTGGCGCTGTCGCCACCTAGCGGCCATATCTGTGCTGATCGTAACAGACGCGTTTTGTTAGAGAGTGAGTCTTCTGTACCTAGTACTATTATTTATTCTGTGGCTATAGGGGTAAATATGCAGCAGATGTAGTAATAGATTCCGAAGGATTAAACTGTTGTGAAGGTTAAAACACCTTTTTGATATGTTTTATGTTGTCGCAGTATTTTCAAAATATTCACGATGCAGAATCTATTGTTTATGGTCAATGAGCAGGAGTCAAAATTCGAAATGTGAAACAATAAAAGTCAAATAGTGGTGAGGTGAGAGTTTTGTCATTAACTTGTGGTTGTGTTGGAGCGGAATAGTTTTTGAGCTCGGTCGTAATAGGTACGTACAGTACTAGTCTATAGTATTCTAGCGTATGAATCAACGCACCAATAGATTTTTTTACAACGGGCAAAGTTGTTGTTTAACCGCTCGTGGTGATATTGATACACAAGCAAGCGAAAGATTCCAAAATTGAACCACGAGAATAGCGAGAGAGAGCGAAAATGGAATCTTGAGCGCTGCGAGGGTCAAACAAAATTTGCCCCCGAGTAAAACACACAATTTTCACGACACCAACCTGAAGAAAATATTAACTGTAAGATAGGTATCAAAAAATCAAACCAAATCAAATCCAGATGAATGTTATTAAATATTTATCATTCAAAATCATCATTTAAAAGTCAATCCTACCAGCAAACATAAGAAAACAACATTTTCTATTCAGGTTAAGTATTTCAGTAGGCGATTAGAAAAAAATGTCGGCGGGAGACTTTAAAAACTTGTAGGATATTATTTGTTAACTTGAGATTGATATGATATAACAACGTGTTACTGTAAGAAATTGTAATACTACCTTGTAACAGTTTATAATTATAATAAAAGTGTTGAAGCTTTTAAACAGAGTTTGTATTTATCAAAACAATATTTCAGAGTCTTAATCTACGAAGATTCTTCTAATCCTAAAACAAGAACCTAATAACGGCACGATGATTAAAGCTAAATGGAATAGAAAGATAAACTATTAGAACAAAAGTATTTGTGTTTTGTGTTTATAGAAATTTGTTCTTAGGAGCTACGCCTAGTTTTAGTAGTTAATAACGTTTGTTTGGTAAACAAATAGAAAAGTCTAGCAAACTATAAACAGCCAATTTAGGCACTAACTTTACTAAATTGACTCAGCGAAATTTCATTGCTTTCAGAACTCGATCGTGTAAACACAGCATTTATTCATATTTAAAGAAAATAAAGCAAAATGGCACAAAAACGTTGTTTTTGCCCTTGTTAAATTTAAATTTAAAAGGCGTGCCTAACAACCCCCATTTGTTACGCCTTAAGCCGTAAGTCCGGCTGGAGATTTTACGTACCGTCATAATCGCTTCTTAAATGACAAATATGCTAATTAAGGGACACCTGAATTTAAAAGTTTGCAAAAAAATGAGTTTCCCGGGAAAGTATTATTATTATCTTTGCCATTAAGGATAAATGATGTTGTTCGTGTTATTTATGTTAATATTTTTTTTTAAATTGCGCGTGGCTAGGAATGATTTTAAATAGGTATTTGTAGTCAGGGTATCCTATGCGGCATTTAGATATCCTTAGCGAACAAGTGGTTTTATCTCTTGAAGGTGGTATTTATTTAGGAGAAATTCTAGAAGTTCTAGAATTCTAGAAGAATAGACACTAATGCCTTCATAATCATCTGACAATTAATTTAACAAACCGTTGATAATCAGTTGTTCCTATCCGTCATTTTGATATTTCTGTTTGTTGGAAAGACAAAAGTATGTGAATGTCACGCTCTCATTAGACAGAGAATGAAGAACTTTGCCGCTACCTTAAACCATATTTTAAAGAGCTGTCCTGTTGAATAAGCTCTAGAGTAGTTGCATATATTTAAAATGCAACTACAGAAAATACATTGGCTACAAATATAATGACCACCAAAAAATACTTTTGTACCCTAAATAAAAAAATCATGCTTACCAAAAAAATTTACTGAACACCAAAAAAATAAGGCCTAAAATTACAAAAGTACCACCGTTTTAATTACGACTGCACTTCAAATTGTATTCAAATACCAAATATATTGAATGATTACCAAAAATCATTAATGATCACCAAATCTTGAAGACCAAATTAATTCAATATTTTCACCTAAATAAACCACTGTGATTACTAAAAAATGTTTACATATTACCAAATAAAGTAAAATGATGCCAAAATTACTAGATTCGAACTGCGACCCCTACAGAAAAGAAATGGTACTAGAAAAGTGGGTTAGGTTAGGTTTGAACTGCGACCCTTGCGGAAACGAAATGCTACTAGAAAACTGGGTTAGGTTAGGTTTGAACTGTGACCCTTACAGAAAAGAAATGCTCTAAAAAGTGGGTTAGGCTAGGTTTGAACTGCGAACTTTACGGAAACGAAATGTTACTAGAAAAGTGGGTTAGGTTAGGTTTGAACTGCGACCCTTACAGAAAAGAAATGGTACTAGAAAAGTGGGTTAGGTTAGGTTTGAACTGCGACCCTTACAGAAAAGAAATGCTACTAGAAAAGTGGGTTAGGTTAGGTTTGAACTGCGACCCTTACAGAAAAGATATGGTACTAGAAAAGTGGGTTAGGTTAGGTTTGAACTGCGACCCTTACAGAAAAGAAATGGTACTAGAAAAGTGGGTTAGGTTAGGTTTGAACTGCGACCCATACAGAAAAGACATGCTACTAGAAAAGTGGGTTAGGTTCGGTTAGAACTGCGATTGTTATAGAAATAAAATGCTACTAGAAAAAGGTGACGAATTGGATTAATTAGTTTAATAGGATAACGATATATTAAATATTTGCCTCTTTTTAATTAAAATGTGGTTACAATTTTGGTGGTCATTTATTATTTTTGGGTTTACAATGATTATTTTGGAGTCATTTGCTTTAATAGGATAGCAAGATTTAAAAATTTGGTTATAATTTTACATTAAAATGGAGTTCTAATTTTGGTGGTCATTTACTATTTTTGGGTTTACAGTTATTATTTTGGTGTCATTTTCTTTAATAGGATAGCAAGATTTAAAAATTTGGTTATCATTTCACATTAAAATGGGGTTTGAAATTTGGTAATCATTTACTATTTTTGGGTTAATAATGATTAGTTTGGTGTCATTTCCTTTAAAAGGATAGTAAAATGTAATAAAATTAGTAATCATTTCACATTAAAATGGAGTTACAATTTTGGTGATCATTTATTATTTTAGGGTGGTAAGATATATATTTTTGGTATTAAATTTTACTAAATCTGGTGATCACTTAAATAGCAGCCAAATACATTTATATGTCGAAGAGTACCTATCCATAAAAACCTCTAACCTATAAAAGGTAAGATAAGATACCGACATTGACGGTATGTACCTGCATTTATTTATAGCCAGGGGCCATCCACTGCAGTGGATTAAAAAAGTCATATAAACTGCTTGTGGTTGAATAATTCTTAAGAAGTTTACTACACAAGTAATAAATTGCGGTTGACTTACAAGCTGAGTGCTATTTTAGTAACTTGCCAAGTGAACTGTGATATTGGGATGACAGTCTCATGTCGTATTTGAGACTGTATGGCCCTCTGGGAGGCCGGCTGGCGCCGGGCTACCCGAGCTTCCGGCAATGCGCCCGCGCACCCTATATGGTACCGCGACGCACTGGCAGGGTCGCCATGTGATGTTTGATGCTCGATGATCGTTTGAATACAGTTAGACAAAACTAAGTTAGCAGCGATTTCGATAGCCCAGACAGTGCATGCAAGTGTTATCATCACATCATAATTTTATAGAAGTTTGGCGCTCAGATACAGATACAGATACAGATACAGGCAGCTCACTCGTAAAATAACACTAGCGCTCTCTGTGATAAAGCATCTTTGACTATAGGTGGATCAAAGATCAAATACATATTTGAAAAAGGTAACTTCTTTAACATATTAAGCGCTGGTGACCTAGCGGTAAGAGAGTGCGACTTGCAATCAGGAGGTCGCGGCGTGGGTTCAAACCAATGAGTTTTTCGGAACTTATGTACCTACGGAATATCATTTGATATTTACCTACCAGTCGCTTTTCGGTGAAGGAAAACATCGTGAGGAAACCGGACTAATCCTAATAAGGCCTAGTTTACCCTCTGGGTTGGAGTTGTAAGGTCAGATGGCACTCGCTTTCGTAACAACTAGTGCCTGCGCCAATTCTTGGGATTAGTTGCCAAGCGGGCCCCAGGCCGTGAGCCGTGGCAAAATGTCGGGACTCGGGACAACGCGAGGAAGATGTTTCCCTACTTAAAAGGTTATTCCGGTTGTAAAAGTATTGCTGCACGTTAGGTAATGCTATACAGCAAAAACGGGCGATGTCACCGATAATGTTGTTCCGATCGCTACAACAATCCGACAACTACAGAGACTGCATTTATAACGACAGTAGTATTGCATGATTGCCGCTGCTGCAACGCTGCCGAATGTTACATTAATAATGATTGATTTTGAATCAAGATATACTGGTTCACTCGAGAATTCAACTCGCAAATACGCATGTTTATTCAGATACATAAATTCGAATAAAACCCACGCTAAGTTAACTTTAAAACACCACATTACGGATCCCGTTTAATGTTGCCATTTATTTGGTAACATCCTTGACTTTACTGGAACCCTTACTTAATCACATAAGGATTATGTACGATTCTGAATCGGCCTTACTGGGTGAAGAAGCCGTAGCTTTATTGCCAAAGGAATTTAAAACTTGTCTACAGTAGTTACAAATTATATTTGAATGTGATTAGGTACACAGCTTTGTCATCACAGCATTCACAACACTGACTCGATTTTGGCAATGAAATATACTTATTTAAGAGTACCTAAATTACTAATCACCCATGACTGATTACAAGCTCTTATTTAACTTGCAATGTACCTATGTAAATATGTATGTAGTTAACTATGTTAGTACGGGTCAAATAACAGAACAAGTTAGAATGGCGATGCGAGCAGGATACGTGTCGCCGCCGGTTATGAGCAAACGCTCGCATGCTAGTACTCGCCCGCGCTAATCGAAAAACGTAAACATGCCTTTTGCGCCACAATAACGTTCAGATTAAGAAGCCAGACATCAAATCTGTCTAAAGGAGGCGTATCCATTCACCAGGCACACAAGTTTTTACTACCGTTGCGCGAGAAATGTGGAAATGTGGAGAGGAACGAGCGGCGACACCGGTTCCGATACTAACTGCGCGCGATAACCGTTCTAACCTCTTTAATATGTTCTGTGGGTCAAATCTTGCTATCTAAATTTGACCAACTTTCCGACTTCCAATCAAGCTAAAATTTTGCATCAATATGTAAGTCGGACGACAATGCAATATTATGGTACCATGGAGCTGATCTGATGATGTAGACAGGAGGTGGCCGTAGGAACTCTGCGATAAAACATGGCAACCTAATTGTGTTTGGGGTATTTAGAATTGTGTCGATGAGTATTAGTTGTTTGTGGAGAGAAAAGTACAGTCGACGATAAAACCTTGTACCAAAAATTAAATTATTGCCAAAAACTTGTTTCACATTTTAGCTCATAAGGTGACGGCAGCCATTAAGGTGCAGCAACTGCAGCTGCATTACTGTTGCGAAGTCGTTGTTACCGACGCTGATTCCGCAAATATGAGGTTCATTCCTTCACTCATTTTATTAAGGAAATGAACCGGCACAACGGCGTCAACATCGACGCCGGCGCCGCAACAGTAATGCAGTTGACATTCTGACGTCACCTTTACAATACGCCGCGGTAGCAGCTTATCTGATAAATAAATGACTAAAATAAATACAATAAAACAATAAACGTATGTGACATTAGAGTTTCCCTGATTTTACAGCTATCATTATCAAAATGAACGCCAAAATGATAACGGTAATTTGTTGCGAATGAATATTTGTTGAAAAACCAATTCGTTTTATACATTATCAGTTCACACCCGCATCTGCTTTGTTAAATTCATTTTGACATTTGGTCAAGCGAAATAATACCAATATTCGATAGGTAATAAATTAATTTGGTACTTTAATACCTATTGTTGAACAGCTTAAATAAATTCGATATTAAAATCACAGTAAGTTATCATAAATGCGTTGTCCAATCTACATTTCAGTATTATGAAGAGGCTAACGCAAATTGTAGATTTCATATTGCATTTTTAAACGTTTTAATCAAGCGCAAATGCCATGAAACACGCGAAAACTAGACTGTATTTGCAAGGGCAAAATGAGACTCATAACCACTTGAATCGACACTTTAATTAATCACTAGCACTGGAACGTTTATGTTCCCGAAAACCCGGGCTATGTAATATGTTTATAAATGTCTAACGGAAGTTTAATAAACTCAAAACAAAAACGGCCGTTTTAACTTTGGACGCATAGGTTGACGAATCCAGCAACATAAAAACCAGTTTGATGTATTCAAAAGCTACTTTAATACAAGATACAGTACGTAGTGGCCCCCTTTTTTTAAATATATTTCGTTAAATTTAAATAATCACGATTATTTAGCAGTGGCTCTAATGTGCACGTTGATGGGCTCTTAAACCCTTATAGAAGTGGGTGTAACATCTAAAACGGTTACACGCAAATCTATTCATAGTACCTATCCTCATCTAAGGTTCCCTACTGGACGCTCAGCTGTTTAGCATAATGGCCGAAGGAAGATAAATGGCGAATTTAACATTCCCGCAACATATTGAAAGGGTGGATGGAGAAAAATGGCTCTGGGATCGTGGACTGAAAACTGACGCATATAGGGTAGCTGTGTAAGTACCATGCCTGGGTTTGACGTAAAAAAAGCGGCCAAGTGCGAATCGGACTCGCGCACGAAGGGTTCCGTACCATTACGAAAACCAACGGCAAAAAAAAACACGTTTGCTGTATGGGAGCCCCACTTAAATATTTATGTTATTTTGTTTTTAGTATTTGTTGTTATAGCGGCAACAGAAACATAATTATCATCTGTGAAAATTTCACCTGTCTAGCTATCACGCTTCATGAGTTACAGCCTGGTGACGGACAGACGGACGGACAGCGAAGTCTTAGTAATAGGGTCCCGTTTATATACCCTTTGGGTACGGAACCCTAAAAAGTGCGAGGGTAAGTGAAACTTACTATAAGTAGATGTGAATAAAAGTATGTCCTACTAAAGGGGCCCACTGATTAACAGTCCGCCGGACGGTATCGGCCTGTGAGTTGTTCGGAACTGTCAACTTTTTGTTCTAACTGACAGGCCGATACCGTCCGGCGGACTGTTAATCAGTTGGGCCCATAGACAGGCCAATCAAATTAGATTTTTACGAGTTAATTCCCAGCAAGCTGGAAATCTTATCTCTACTTAATGCGTGTAATCCGAGTTTGCGCAATCCCTGGAGGTGTGCACAAAGGATGACTCACGTTAGACCGGGCCGTGTCCGGGCCGGAGCTTCCGGCGCTTACTTTTCTATGACAGATGACCGGTGATCACATGATGCTTTCCATAGAAAACGAACTCCGGAAGCTCCGGCCCGGACACGGCCCGGTCTAACGTGAGTCATCCTTCTATTAAAAAAAAAAAATTCTTAAATACTTTTGAAAAATGCGTAGATTTGTTAGACTTCGTAAAGTTATTGTCCCAATTCACAATTTTACATTGACACGTGACACCAACTTCTAACTTTGTCAGGTTTCCCTGCCGTGTGCAAACTTCCTTTTCCTTCTTAGAAGATTTGCTCGAGTTTTCTGAAATAAGTTTCTCTAGACGTCGTGAGAATTCAAATTTCTGCGGTATACCGCAGTTCCTATACCAGGGTGTGGCCTGTAATACGAGCAAAAAATTACACTGTAGACTGTACTCTTCATACTGACCAACATTTGTTCAGCGACTTAATAAAAAGCTTTTGCTTTGTTTTTTAATACACTTTAAAGTTTCTTCTAAGACGCAATGTCTTGCGAATTTTGTTATGTTTAATTTAAGGCGTGACAAGCAACGTCAATCATAATTATAATGGCGTACATTGAAGATAATATTTATTTTGTATGAAAAATACGAAGTCTTAAGTCTTCATTATTTTTAAAAGTCACTGAACAAATGTTGGTCAGTTTAAGAGGAGTATAGCCTACAGTTTAATTTTTATTACAGTCCACACCCGGTATATAGGAACTCTCTCCTTCTCTTTTCGAAGTGGAACCTCGATAGCACGAATCTGAAGGAGAACGCCAAAAAGTTCGTGTTAACGAGTTTTCGTCTTAAGGGGCCCGCACTGATATTAACAGTCCGCCGGACGCTATCGGCCTGTCAGTTGTTCGGAACTGTCAACTTTTTGTTCTAACTGACAGGCCGATACCGTCCGGCGGACTGTTAATCAGTGGTCCCCTTTACAGAGGGTATGGACTTAGAGAGGTTCTTATAGGTATTTATTCTTAAAGAGGTTTCGAGTTTCAGAGGTAAAATGAATGAAAATTCGTATCAGGGAGGTAATTATACAAACGTATAAAGTACGGTATTATTATTTTCTTCGTTTTACAGAGGGTTGTTGATAAATAATTTCGAGATATATAGTAGTTTGTGTTACAAGGGATCAAAATGATATATTTCCGTCAAGGGCGTACATTGAATGATGCGATGGATTCTACAATGTAGAATCCTGAGCGTAATGAGGGATTCAAATATTAATGCCCAAGACGAAATAATTTTGATACCGTGTGAAACATACTGCTTTTCACATCAACTATGAGGAAAATAAAAAAATCTTAATGTTGACACAATCTCATGTTTAAACAGATTATTTAAGCTAAAAAAATAATGTACCTACAAATAAATGTAAAAATAGTGTGCTAGAACAGAAAAGTGTTAATTTGATCTCTCCTAGCAGGGAGGAAAAGTGCCACTTTGATCCCTCCTAGCAGGGAGGAAAAGTGCCACTTTGATCCCTCCTAGCAGCGAAGAAAAAGCTCTTTTCCGAATAGGTGGTGTGAAAAGTCAATTGTGTTGCGATTGCATTTTCAAAGTTCTGACTTTACATTTCTCGCGGAATTGCAACCAACAGCAATGCAGCTGCGATTACAACTTACTGGACCTCTAAGGTACTTACCGTTCGGATTCAAACTACACCAGCATTACTACCGACTGCATTGCTGCCGCAAATGTCAAAATTTTAGGCAACTATGCTTAAAAGCGTTCCGAGAACATTATAATGTGAATGAAATAGGTAGGTACGCAGAATAAAACCGTCATCAAACGTCCAAAAAATACAAAACACGTTATAAGCCCAAACAATTACATTTGTGAAAATATGTTTGATACAATATGCCAATCATACGACTTGACATGAATGAAAACCGGGTATTACCATAAATTTCCGTATCTCGTAGGTCAATTCGAGTTTTTGTTATTCGACCTGACCTGCCCTGGCTTCGCACGGGTTAACAAATTATACATAAACCTTCCTCTTGAATCACTCTATCTATTAAAAAACCGTATCAAAATCGTTGCGTAGTTTTAAAGATCTAAGCATACATAGGGACAGACAGCCGGAAGCGACTTTGTTTTATACTATGTAGTGATCTAGTGATGTTTCCGATATGATCCTGATCTGTCCGTGTCTAAAGTGACGTTTTTGGTTGAAGAAATGTCACTTGACACTGACAGATCAGAAAATTCAGTACCTATCATATCGGAAACAGATTGAATAAATAAAACTTGAATTGGCCCGTTGAAACGTTTTGTGGCCCTCTTCAATTCACGGTTGCCATTACGTCCAATTCATTGTGACGTGGGCTACATGCGATTATCACCCTTGGGACTATGGAAAAAAGATGATTTATGACGTGAAGACGTTGAATGACTGAACGTGAATTTGTTCTTGTGTCTACGATCCGTTTGGTCGGTTGTGTTAAATTAAAAATATTACCAATAATAACATAATAAGTGGTGTTAAATTAAAAATATTACCAAAAATTAACTTGAGTGATGTGCCTGAACTATAGGGTATTTGACTACTTATTCAAATCAGTTTCTTTTTTCGAACTGTCAAAATGATTTTGCTACTATGGAATTTATATGAAACGCTAGCATGTTACGTCACGATCAAATTACCTACTCCTTATAGTTTCATACGGGTTTTAAAATATAAATTGTGTCTAAAAATAACTGCTGTCTATGGTTCTCTATTAATCTTCTGGTGCTTTATTTCATACATGGTGTAAAATAATTTATTTTAAACACAGTTAGTTAAATACCCTATTAAGTATTATGTTGCAATTCAATTGTACCTACTGTTCAAATTCTACAAGAAAACTGCGCCTGCGTGTGGTGACCTCGTGTTCTTTGTAAACGCTTCATTATGCGGTGTCTGTGTAAGTAGTCTGTGGTTTAGACTTATTAAAAGTTTCATTTTCGCGTTCTTTTTTTTTCTTTATTAAGGGGCTTTTTCGAGTCAACGAATATGTCGCCCCATTCATGTTCATCTGTTTTTGAGACATGTATTTACTTACCGCTTTTTAGCTTAGGATTAAATACCAAAATCAATAGGTACACAAGCAATTTTTTTAACGTCGCTGAAGAAATATTGGTCAGTTTGTCAATAGTCAAAGTGTTTATTTGTTATACATAGGTAAAACTATTACAGTGGTGTCAAAAATATATAAAATTGGTATCACTGTGTTTTACCTTTTGGCGTACAAAAACAAAAACAGAGAAGAACACAGTTTAATTTATTGCTCCTGTTACAGGGCTCACCTGGTATATTTAATCTCGTCCCGTAATTTTAAGTCGAGCTTTATAAGCTTGTCCCCAAATATTTATTTCTATTTCATTAATCAACTCAAATAACAGCTTCAGTATTAAACAGCTTAAGTCATTAAATATGTAAATTCCAAATAGAAGCCGCAGCGCTCAGGCATGAGTTCATCACTCGGGAAGTAATTAATTTCGAGTCAATGTTTGCGAAATCCTTTCGGAAGCTTAAGCAAAGATTAATTGCTGATGAGCCAACTTAGATCGTAACTCACACCGACATTTCTATTGATAAAACGACGTATTTCAGAAAATATATAAATCGTGTTTTAGGAAATATGCTAGCGACCCGCCCCGGCTTCGCACGGGTTTACAAATTATACATAAACCTTCCTCTTGAATCACTCTAAGTATCTATTAAAAAACCGCATCAAAATCTGTTGCGTAGTTTTAAAGATATAAGTATACATAGGGAGAGACAGACAGCGGGAAGCGACTTTGTTTTATACTATGTAGTGATTATCGTCAATATAGGTATATACAAATACAAAAATATAATAGTTATTTACGATACAAGTGCGAATAATTGGAAATTAGCAACCATCTCGGGAGTGTTTTAAATCGACACGAATTACCTATCCGCACGTGTATTGTACAACGTTTTACAGTACACATGGCCCTTTAAATTTTCGACGTAGTTACGTAATGTGCTTATTACAGCACAGGTTGTTGTATTAGAGCACCAGATGTACTGTAAATACAAATTTTATTTATTTATTTATTTAATTAATCCAAAACAAACAACAAAGTGTAAGTAGATAAGTAAAACAACATAAATAATGTATAACCCCACGAAATCGGGTAATTTAATCAAATCCATTGCAATCGAGATACCTACGGACCGAAAGCGAAAAAGTTTGTTAGCTGTCAAAATATTCAATCAAAGTTTCTCTTACCTGAATAAAAGTTGGAACGTAGGGGTCGAATGGATGGCAGAAAATTCGGATACGGTACAAATACAATAGTTATTTGTTTTACAAGGGGGCAAAGTTGTTAGTAAAAAAAAGAAAATATTAACTGTAAGATATCAAACAAAATCAAACTAAATCAAATACAAATGTATTTTTTTTTTTTAATATTTATCATTCAACATCATCATTTAAAAGTCAATTTTACCAGTAAACTTAAGAAAACAACACAAAATTTGCATTTGATTACTTTGCCACACATGTTAATAAAAATGCGACTTTGCTGTCAGTTTTTGAACAATCAAGAGAGCCTATACCAGTTGGTGTTGTCAAAATATAATTGTATGTTAATAATAAGGAAACAAAAAGAAAAAGGATAAAGAAGTGGAGTTTGTTTAAAACAACAGAAAGAAGAAACAAAGACATGGGTAGGTACTTAAAGGAAGCCATGGGATAAAATGCGAAAAAACGAGGTGAGGACAAATAGCGGCAGACGAAAAATGATTATTTAACGTTGCAAATTAAATTTCCGTGGGCTTAAATCTAGATAAAATTATACGCCAATCAACTGTCAAATAAAAAAGGAGTATTTATCTGACATGTGGGCGCCATCGCCATATCACGCAAAGAACAAATACAATTGTCTAGACAAAAAAAAATATTTTTTTGTGTTTTTGACATATGTCAAAAAGTTGCGATGATGATGAAAAATAAAGACCCCGACGAATTCAGAGCCCCTTTATTTTTGAAGTCTGATAATAGTTATTAACAATACAAGTGCGGAAAAGAGGAAATTCGAAACGAGTATGCCCGCCAGTTCATATGCCCCTTTAAATATTTGACATAGAACGAAAAGTGCTTATTTACGCACTAGTGCGGGAAAGTAGCACCATATGTACTGTAAAAACTGTTTTCACGTTAGTACAGTCGCCATAAGATATATCGGAGCGGCTAAGGCGCTCACAAATATCTAAACACGCCTGTATTGTCAGGGCATTAGAGTGCGTGTTCAGATATTGTGAACACCTTTGCCACTCCGATATATCTGATGGTGACTGTACAACAATACTCGACACTTGTATAACAATTTGCATGTTCATTCCAAATCGGAACCCACTGCCACAGAAATCGGTTTTGTCGTAAATAATGGTCTTACGCCCCGGCCGCCTATTCCCGTGGATTGTGCGAGCCCGCGCGGGACTAGGGTTTGCACGACGGATCCGAAATGTGTGGGAAAATCCGCGGATCTGGATCCAGATCCGGATAATTTCATACATTCCGGAATCGGATTGCAAACCCTAGGCGGGACAGTCAAACTGGTGAACCAGATTAAAATTACCTACAGATCCACTGTAAAATTCGTCATTGGAGCCCGCATTACAATGGTCTATAAGTAAATATCTATACATTGTTATATCTTGCTGCTATTGGATTACTAAACTACCGACCAACCAATACCAAATAATTTAACCAAATAATGTTTTTTGACCTACGTAGATAACTTTTTCACATGATCCTTCTATTACCATGTTCGGTAAGCTGTTGCAATGGCGTCCTGTCGCCGGTCATACGTCAGCCGTAACGCGTCGTTTTTCACCGTCGGTGATACGTCTATCCACGGTTCATTTATCATGTAACAACTGCTGCTACGAGTTCTATCGCCATTTTTAATATTTTGTAGTACAGTCGGGATTTATTGTCATGACAGTTGTTGAGGTGTTAATTAATTTACAATTTTATGGTTTTTAATCATCATTACGTCATAAAATGTCCTGTCAAAAGCGATTTCACACAGTATACATCATTTACAATTTACATCAACCGCGGTATAACATAGGTAAAGAATCGCGTAATGCTGACATTCGGATAACAACTGCAGCGGCATTACTGTTACGACATTACTGCTATGGGCTTGTTAATGGTGCTATGTCTGTCAATTTTCTTGATAAAATGATAATCATAATCATAATAATCATAATCTTAATCTTTATTGTATCATGATTGACAAAATGAACGTCATAATCATTTTATCAATGAAATTGACAAATACAACAACAACGAGGCTGCAACAGAAATGAAGCTGCAGTTCACATCTGAACGTCACCTTAAGTATGAGCAGGATGTGTTTGGAACACTTCGAAAACATAATTACAAAGTGAATTTTAAAAAGCATCAATAATAAACTGCAAGTTAACATTTTCACTCTAAAATCAACGAGCTCTGCTAGCGAAAACACCCCCAAGTTAAAAATAAAAATGTGTTTAAGAAGTTCATGTTCGTTCCAACTTTAGAATTTTAAGATATATTTGAAGTAGCTTCAGAATTATGACATTTTAGGCGTTAATGGTGTAGAAATAAGGTGCTTAAGAGCTCCTAAAACTGAGGCCATTGCTTTTAAGTGAGCGCAAACTTGGCTTATTGAGACAAATATTACCGTATCTCATCTCTAATGTTGGTGAAATCGCCTAAATATCTCTGTCTTTAGGTAATGTAGTAGGTGAGAGTAGGACAGCTGCGGATACTCTAAATTCTGGATTTTTAACGATTTCTCTAAAACGTTGTTACATTTACCCCCATCCTAGTTTGAATCCACAAGTTTTGGTCGTCACAGACATACGAAACGTTAATGTGACCCAACAAACTGGATCGGTCTCAATTTAGACTCTAAATCAAATAAAAATTGTCCAATAGATATCTCATATTGATTCTGTCTGCTGCCGTTAACTTACTCGTAGTTCTGGGAGAACAACAAAAGTTTTCGTTGAACTTTCCAAGGAAATATTATTCTTTGGACGATGGAAGCGTTTTTAGAATCGAATGTTGATTTTGTAGAAATTGCGAACCTGAATTATAGTTGGGTCTATTGACTTCCGATTTTTTCGTATAACTGGTTTTTTAGACGACTGTAAGATTAAAGGCACTGGTTTTTGGAGAAACAAAATGTAAGCTGTCAAAATAGTATAAAATAGACAAAACAGTATCAAAACCATAAACAAAAATACGTAAAAAAGGTAAATTTTACAAAAAGGTTGTGCGTCTTGTACTTTTTAGTTCAATGTACCTACAGAATGCTTAAAAATCGCACCGCTTATTATGTAATTTAATTAGCAATATTGGAGATTTTTTCTAGTGACTCCGTCGATTCGAATCCTGGTTTATTGACATTCTTTCGATAGAAAAAAATTGGAATATACCTAGGTCTAAACCGTACTTTAAAAATTTGTAACAATTTATGTACAAAATCTAATTAAATGAAGTGCTCTTAAAAATGCGCAATTTTATTTGGTGGGAACTCCTCCTATCCTCCTTACTCCTTATCATTACATCCATCTCTATCACGCTTACGGCCAGTGAAAGTGAGAGAAGAACACGATCCTTCGGGGCCTTAAGGGCTTACGGTGCTTTCTAGCCAACTCTAAGGTACCTAGTATCACCTATCCGAATTAACTCAGGTGAATCCGGGATCACCAGGCGAGTGCCAGAAGGGCTAAGGTGGCCGACTCTTTATCATTTTTCAACATGCCTGTCACGTTCTAACGAGTATGTAAGTGCGAAAGTGACGCATGACCCCATGACAGGTGATAAAAATGCGACCATGATACTACATTCGGACAATTCGGAACACTTTGCCATTTCGCAATGAAGCAATAATGTAAATATAGATATAATAAGTTCTGTAAATATAGTTGTAAGGTTATTTAATTTGTATGTCTGTAATAGGCTGAAAATGGAGACACTAACTATAGAATAAGATCATTTATGTATACCCATTTCTTTACAAATAAATATATTTCATTTCATTTCATTACATGATTTTTCTCATAATGGCAAGGAACTTTGATTAACTAGGTGGCAGCCTAGTTAATCAAAGTTCCTTGCCTTAAACATAAGTAAAGATAAGTAATCAGGATGTCACGGCGCAAGTTAAATGGAAAAGTTTCGAGCCCAGCTTTATGCATGCCCTTTGGGCCAAAATCCTGGGCTCTTGTTGCTATGGTTACGCGAGGAATCCAGTTTAAGGGCGCACCAGTAGAAAGACCTCATGATAAAAGAAAAGTCATTTATAGTCGAAAAAAACGTACACCAACAGAACAGAACAAAAAAATAATGCACAATAGGATTGTTGACCATAAATAATAATAGTTAGGTATTTACGATACAAGTGCGGAAAAGAGGAAATTCGAAACGAGTGGCGATAAATTAAAACACGACCAAAGGGAGTTACCTATTCACACGTGTATCGTACAACGTTTTACAGTACATATGGCACTTTAAACTTTTGACATACGCACGGAAAGTGCTATTTCCCGCACTAGTTTGTTACATATACTTGGTCAACCAGATCTTGACAGTAGAAAAAGGCGGCAAATTTGAAAAATGTAGGCGCGAAGGGATATCGTCCCATAGAAAATTTGAATTTCGCGCCTTTTTTTACTGACAAGATTTGGTTGACCAGCTATATATACTGTAAAAAATATTTTGCATCATTTACGAAATAGCACTTACAATTATTAATAAAAAACCTAAACTGAAAGGTGGAATTATTTTGAGTTTGACTCGCTCGCACAGTGGCATCGACCGCCAGCATCACGGGTGAGACAACAATATAATTAAGTGCGTGTGATAGAGATAGGAAATGGCGTGTCAATGTACGATATTCTTCGTGCTTATCGTCCTAACTTTACCAGCGTGTGGAATATTAACCTGACCTTAGTAAATGTCACCTTTTAGAAGTTTGGGCCTCGTAAAAAGTTTTCTGAACTTTCTAATTTGGTCCATGAAATTGTTATGAGGTCCCGTTAGTGTCGTCGTGGGGTGAGATTAGGTATGATATTACCTTAAAATAAGGGCTTGTATCCATCACGTTTCTAAATTGTATGACTGTGATTAAATTAAGCGACAAACACGGTAATGCTATGCGATTACTGGCAATACGAAGCTCAGCGTTGGCATGAACTTGAGATTTTTGAGACTTTTGAAAAACTCGACTGGTTTTACGAACCTCTACGTTAATAAACTTCCGAGTATTTTAAGTCCCGGTTGTTTCCCATAATTTTTTAAGTCATAATGTATTGTTTGTCATATTATCATTAGTCATAATCATAAAACTGAAACCGTTAACATATCCTAGAGTCTGAAAAACACAGTCAAATCCGAAAAGCAGGGGACGGAAAAGGAGTCGAGTTTTAACCAACACTCACCAGCGGCTATCGCGTCACTTAAATATACTCAAAGATTAGCGCAGCAAAAAACAACTACCTATTATAGATAAGTAATTAAAACCGTAAACAGACCGGCCACGGGGCGTGTCTCTAAACTAAATCATTTGCATCTTCCGCCGCGCCCCGATTCGAATTTACGAGGCAATAAATACCGACGGCGGTGCAATTTGCATCTACAGTTTCTTAGGTCACGTGCAAATGGCACGTTTTAAGGCTAAATTCAGACAGCGACTTAAAGCTGGCCATACTAGGGTAAGCCTACGCACTTTTACCAACTGCACAGGTAAAACGGAGCGTGTGTGGCATTTGACTGTGAAGTTTCCTATACAGCTTTACCTGTGCAGTTGAACTGTAAAGGCAAAACTACCCTAAAACCCTAGTGTGTATGGCCAGCTTCGGATTCACATTTGTCTGACGTGTCGTATTGTGACGCGTCAGAACGATAATCGGTTTCATACTTTTGATATGGCTGCGTTCACACTTGTTTGACGCAGCGTACATCACAGAAATGTGACACGACACGACACGTCAGACAAACGTGAATCCGGATTTATGTAAACGTGTCATTCAGATTGATACAGATTCGTTACTACAACGGCGTTGACACGGGCGATGTAGTTGTCAATTTTTTTGAATCTTTGCGTCACAGTCATTGCCGTATTCCTGTCGCTATTAGAAAGTTCACTCGATCGATTATTTTATCAAAGAAATTTGCAGTGACAATACATTGCGGGCGTCAGTGCTGCAGCATACCGTTCGGATTACGACTACACCAGCTTTACTGCAGCAGTAATGTTGCGCTGCAATACGCAGTTATGTTGGCAGTAATGCTGCAGTTTGAATTGGAATGGTAAGTTAACAGTATTACCTACTCCTGCGGTCGCAATCCGAACGTCATCTTTATACATGTCACTGAAGGTTCCGTCACACAGGCGCGTTTTCTGGGCGGGGCGTGTGCGAGGCGTGAGCGTTTCATATGTAAAAGCGGCGCGCCCCGCTCACGCCCCACCCGGAAAACGCGCCTGTGTGACGAAGCCTTAACTCTACTTCACTTGCGTATACGCGTTTACAAGCGCCGTAAAACGCTAGTATGAAAACGCGAAAGCGTCTGAAGTCACGGTTTGCGTCGGTCCTTACATTTATTTCCTTACTTTTACAAGCATGTCAATGTTGCCAAGAAGTAAAGAATGAAATAAATTGAAAATTGCGGAAATTTTCCCGAGAGCGTTTCGAACGTTCTGTATTTGGTCGTAATCTGATTATGGCGGAAAACATTTTACGATTAAATAGGTACAAGCTTGTTTCAGAGTTTATTTCGTGTAATATTGTAAAGTTTCTCTGATATTAAACGTTTAGTAGTGTTATAAATGTTTTTACCGAAATTAAGTTCAGTAGTTAAGCTTTAGCACACTACCTAAAGCAGAGACACATTTCATATATAGTTGGTCAAACCGAATAGTCAGTAAATAAGAACAAAAAAAAACTATATTCATCCTTTTCTTTTGGGTGCTAGTACTAGAGTAAGACAAAGATAGTATGATTCTCTCTGTATATGTTTGAAATGAGACAGTCCTTTGACAAACTATAGATTTCCTATCGACCCGCCTGTTGCTATCTCTATTGCACACGCATAATTATGCAATAGAAAATGCAGAGCTATGCTACATCTCGATGCAGCGCCAAAGAGTCAAAGCCGTTCTGCGGAGGTAGCAAGGTAGCATTTTTATCGCTTGTCACCATGCCTGTCACATTCTAACAAGTATGTAAGTGCGAAAGTAATGGGCATAGTGACAGGCGATAAAAATGGAACCATACAGCGCCCGCTGAAATATACTGGCAGCAGACAATTCGAGTCACTGCTGGGAATTTGAGTGTGCCATTTTGCCGAAATATCGGAACATCATAAAAACAAATGGTAAAATACCTCGTGTTGTTAGCAGTTAATAATGTAAATGATCACATCTGAAATCCTATATCACGTTTTGTGAAAATTCAGAATGAATATTAACAAGATACGCGTTCATGAAAAAAATGGTAATGAGATACGTGTTTTGTTTTAACAGACTATACATAATATTTTTTTCCTTTTTTTTAGGTCGTTATTATGTGTAATCAAATAAAGAGGAAGGACTGTCCAATTATGAGTTTCGTTTGTGTTTATCTACATACTTTGTACAAATATAGAGCGGGTGAGTGTATTGGCTAGACCGGATATAAATTTTGCACGATTTAAGGATGACTCACGTTCGAACGGGCCGTGTCCGGGCCAGAGCTTCCGGACTCCCGAGCTTCGTTTTCTATGGAAAGCATCACGTGATCAACGGTCATCTGTCACAGAAAAGTAAGCGCCGGAAGCTCCAACTCCGGACGTCATCCTTTATTCGAAAATTACTTAAATAACATAGGTAACTTGAAACTGTCATGTTTTCACTAGGGTCGCACTGATGGTGGACTGATGAAACAGTCGTCAACAGTTAAGAACATTGAGTAATCCCTAATCTAAACGGGAACTTTCCAACTGGAAATTTTCTAATCAAATTTTCCAAAAATGTTTAGAAATTTTGAGAATGTCCTACAACTTGCACATTGCTTCAGGAATAGTGTCGCGGGTAGGGTTTGCAATCTGGATCCGAAATGTATGAAATTATCCGGATCTGGATCCGGATCCGCGGATATTCCCATACATTTTGGATCCGTCGTGCAAACCCTAGTCGCGGGCAAATTAAAAGCTAGAGTCTGTACGGAAACACTCGGACTCTTCGTCTTGGAATGTATTGGGCCCCATTCCACGACTCTTCTCTTTCCGCACAGACTGTAGTGAGTGTATTAATGCCCTGAGCCAACAAATGAAGTAAAGGCCTCCACACTGCTCTCTTATCGCTATGAAATAATAGATGGAGTCCGACCTTAAGCCGATTAATCTCTACGCGTCGAACGTGCGATAATGCCCTATTTCCGCATTAGGGAGAAATAGTTTCCGCACGTAATGCTGCGTGGTGGTATAATGTTGTGATTGTTTCATTTGATATCCTTCTGTACACTAATGTATTCTGTATGATTGTCAATTAAGAGATAACTATATACATAATAAGATTCGGGTGAAACTTAGCCTTAAATTATTGAATTGCCTGGAATATGTTCCTTTTAAATCAAAAAAATTAACTCGTGGATTATGATGGGGATAACATTTAAATTATTACCTATATTTATTTATGCTAAAATAGGGTGCGCTTGAATAACACCTAATTATCGGTACCTATGAGATGGTTATTTTGCGTGAATAGAAAGGCTTTACTACTGTCTCGTCTTTTGACTACTAGGAAACTCGTACTTTACTTCGTGGAAAATGAACTTCAATATTATAGCAGAGCTGTCTCAATTCATCTAAACCATTGTTGAGGAAAAAGTTTAAGTATTAAATGTAGCCAACAAAACCTCATTAGCTTGAATTTTGTTGTACAGTAAATTGTTAAGTAATTTTAAATTGAACGATGACGCAGCGTCACCCCGGGGACGCATCGTTTTTGCGTAACTTTTGTTTTGTGCCACTTTTTAATGGTTTGTGCAAAATGTATAAGCGGCTTAACTTTTTAACGACAATATTGCAAATGATAAGTAGGTACTATTTATATTGAAAACGGGATATTTACTATATACATTTGTTTCAATATAATAATACCTAGCTTTAAATGCCTGTGATAATTTGAAATCGTACTTTTCGTTTTCTCTTAATATGTACTTTTATTCGAAATAACACATCCATAGTTTTCATTAGAAACGTGACTGCTTTATACTAAAGTTCTATTTTAACCTAAATACAAATTCTAATAATGGTCTGAAAGCCTGAAATCGCTAGTGTAGTTAAAATGGGATAGAACTCATTTCGTGAGACCCCGCTGCGAGCACAATAAACAACTTTCAGTAACACTACGTGAACTAGTGACTTCAGAAAATAAGTTTCCTGAATTACCTATCCTTTTTTAGCTCAAATAAAAAAGCCGTTGTCATGGTTACAATTGCCTGGGTTACTCTTAAACCAAACATACGTTTTACGGCTGTTATAAAGCCCTAGTTATAAAGTACTGGTGAAGCCCTGTTATAAAGTACTAGTGAATAAAAAAATCTTGGATCTATTGGTTGAATCGATAGAGAAATAAGTTTAAGTACATTTTTCTATTCTAGCACACTGCTATTTTTGTCGCCTGACTGACGGGACAAAATAACTAGAAGAACTAGTTGATCCATACGTCTATTTAGATAAGTAATAGGTAGTAGTAAACTCTTTATTGTACATAAACACATATTAAAAATAACATAAAATCACAGTAAGTACAGTCTATTTTTGGACGCCGACTCAAAGAAATGTTACTCAAAAAATCGCTGTATTCCGTTAAAGAATACACTGACATGAAACGCGATTAAAATGTAAATATTTTTCTATTATAATTTAATCTGACATTGTTATTTTTTATGTTTTATTGTTTTTTATCTCTTATTGTTTTTAGCTGTTAATTGGGAATTTTAATTTGACTTTGCAATATTATTATTTATTCTGACATTATATTAACTAGGGTGCCAAATATACATTTTGACCGCTTTATACTCTGCAAGAAATAGTTTTTTGACATAGTTTATATTTTGACATACATAGGTGATTTTTTGACATTATATTTAGTATGTTTATTATGCTCTGACATTCTCTGACATTTCATTTTACTGTATTTAACTTTTACTTTTAATTTTTATTATGATTATTTGATTGGTTTATATTTTTTACTTAATTCTTAATTATTTTAATGTATTATTGTTTACAATCTGACGATCTTTTTGTGAATTCATGTTGTTTGGAAACATTGTGACATTGTTAAATACCATGTAATTTCCAATAAGAAATAAATAAATCTATCTATCTATCTATCAGTCACACCTGCAATAATATGTTACTATTCGAAGGCCGCAAAATTATGTGACACGTTCTTATGGCTCTACAAATAAGATCGTGTCAGATATTTTTGTAACATATTATTGCAGGTGATTGTACAAGGGCGAACTTGTCCCTTTGGATGATTTCTTCCAGTCCACCAGTTCCAGTGACCTTTGAATTGACGAGAGAAGACGGGAAAAGGGTGTCAAATGCATCAAAAATACCTATAAAAATACGGCTACAAAAGCTTAGTTGAAAGTGTCATTGGTCGCCGCTCGCTCAGAAAGTAATCTCGTAGAGGATATATAATTTCACTCACGTACCTTTGCCGGATTGACCAAAATAGTTCTGCGACAGTGATGTATACTACGGCTTAACTTTCGGCGCGTTTGCAAATTATTTCCAACTACCCTATTATTTATTTTAACATAACCTATTCGCGATTAGAATGGGAATGAAGTGACCGGCTAGTATAAGTTGCGTTTTGAAGTCGCGCTAGATGTATCGAGTCGCGCGCGAGAACGTATAATCATGCTAGCAGACCATGAACAGTCTGGTCACGTCTGGTCGTCTGTCGGTCGAGAACTGATAGTATTTTGTCGTGTCGTTGTCATGTCTAATTTTGAATAGTTCCAAATATGTATGTCAATCAGCCAGTCAGTCAGTTGGTCTACGTCAGGTCGCCACGGAGGTTGGAAGCCACGACATCGTCAGCAAAGATATTAGAAAGTTTATTTGTATAAAGTTACCTAATAAATACCATGAAGGATCCAAACATGTTTGCGATTTAACAAACTGGAGTATTTAACTCGCTGCAGCTAAACACAGTCAGCTAAACTAGAAATTAGAGCACTAATGAAAATTCCGGTAGTAAGATTAAATTTCAGCCGGCCAAATTAAGGCCAACGCATAACGATAATTATTATAATTCGGCCAAAACCGCTGCGTACCAAAAATGCATACCTATTTGTGGCGAGTGAATGAGGCTCATAAAATGCCGGGTTGGCAATTTGTGCAGAAAATTGGCTTCGATCGGAGTTTTTGGCAATCCAACTTAATTTTAATAACGTGAAGCATGATTTGATGCGTTCGGTTAGTTCGCAAATTGGTTGAATGTGGTGGAGCGCTTGAATCAAGGGTGGTTAGGGTTACATGGACGATATTTGCGATATTTGTTTTTGATTTTGTTTGAAAGGTTTAGGATACACCGATACATTCGATGATAAGATGAAATAGGTATTATGGTGTAATCAGAATCCCATCAGAAACATAAATGGCAGAATTGTTTACCCAAGTTCAACACCGACAAACAATTGATATCTAAATTTATGGGTGCCAAGTTTGATAAAGAAATAAGAAGAAAAAGTAGTAGAAATATAAGCTTAAAACTAATTTGGGCAAGTTTTAGTATTATGAAGGAGTCCAGCGCGTAAACAATAGTGAACAAGATGCCTTGGTAATCGTTGCAGTAGTGTAAGTATTGCCAAAATATCAAGTGTTTCTGAATTGAACATGACCGACAGACCGATATTCAAAATTACTCCTTTTATAAATTACCTTACAAAAACCGGCCAAGTGCGAGTTGGACAGTTACATTAAGTCCGACTCACGCTTGATGGCACATTTCCAATAGGTTTTCCTGTCTATAGGTAAAGAGCTAGTTTGTGTATTTTTTTGAAAGTTTTAGACCTAGTATTTTCGGAGATAGAGATAGGGGGGTGGGGGAATGGTCGGACACACAGATAGACAGCCGTGCGGCTGTCTATCTGTGTGTACGAGTGATCCTATAAGGGTTCCGCTTTTTCCTTTTGAGGTACGGACAATTACCTATATAATTATTAAGTGTGAAAAAATGCGTAAAGACGCAACAGGTCTACTACAATGACTACAATCGCACTCCTCTCATGTCAACGCAATGTCATATAAAATTACGACATTGCGGGCACGTAAACATATGCCGTCGAGATGTACTGCCAAGGACACAAGTGATCGCGATTCGCGTCACGATCCGCCCGAATGAGGGTAAACAATTTTGTACGCGTCAGTACTGACAGGGTAGTTCGTCTTGTGAGATTTGAATGTAGTGTACTTAATAGAAGCAACATACTTTTTAATAGAAAAAAAAGACCCAAAACAGTTGGAAATGCCATTAAAATTCCTATGTAGGTACGACCATAGGAAAATATTTGTTGAGTGTTGCCTTAGAATAACAATAGAAAGTGGACCCGATTTTAGCAAGTTATAGGTAAGTTCCAAGTTTCATGGTGTAAAACTGCGTTTGAAACTATGCTGCTATTAAATCTAACACCTAAATAGATAGGTGTGTTAAAATGGGATTTGCGTAGTGATATAATGTTGCAGCTGTTTGTAGGTAAGTACAAGACTTTTTATCACACCCAGGCGAACAATAAAACCTAAAAACACCGAAGAACTTTTACGAAACTTTCTTTCCATTTAATATTGTTGCCCTTATTCGCAAATAGTATGCAGGGAGGCGTAGCATTCTCACTGACTACAAAACATTTGCCTCGAGTGAATCAAAATTAACTTTGAATTTAAAATCTGAGCTCATTAAAATAGGTTACATTTTATTCAATTTTTTAACAAGCAGATACGTCTGCGAGCGATATTCCAAATTTTATAATAAGAAAAAATGGAAAAAGTTACGCTTCCGGCAGGACTTGAACCAGCAACTTCCGCAATTCGTGCGTTGCTCTTAACCAATTGAGCTACGAAAGTCTACCAGGACATCGCAAATCTTTCCATCCCTTCCTTTATTATTGTTGCGAACTTCCGCCTAACTAGAATTAAATTATGGGTTTTGATTCCGTTAAAAAGTTGCTCGGGATGTATTACACTCATTTTAACTGCAGAACTATAAATTCACATATACAGTCAGCAGCAATAGTTGCTAAGCGGACGACATTCAAAATGTTCTTGACGCGACTTTATTGTTAAGAGAATAAGAGCGCGTCAAGGTAATTTTGATCACCTCGCCCGCTTAGCAACTTCTGCTGCCGACTGTACAAACTAAGAAGTAGGTAATACAAAATTTGAGCAATTGAATACTAGTTCGCTAAGGAAAACGTCTAGGCTATGGGAATGACAGCCAGTTTGCGACGCGAAGGGCACAATCGAATAGATAAGGCGGTAAAATGTTCTGCAAACTTGGCTTAAACTCGTCGGGAACTTCCAGGACAAATTCGAGCGCTGCCGATTCGGTTTGGTCAGGCGTTCCCAAACTTTACGACGGTTTCATTCCTATGGGTGCTTTGAGTTTATAAATTTAGTTTCTGGAGAAAAATGTGGTACAACCAACTTGGCGATTTGTTTTATATCACTTAAAGGATGACTAAAGCTAGACCGGGCCGTGCCCGGGCCGAGCCGTCCAGCGTGTCATTGTCTATGACGGTTGATCGGTGATCAGTGATCACGTGGTGCTTTCCATAATTCCATAATCTAACTCTAACCAAATATAACTCTTACAGAATGTCGAATTTTAAGAACAGGCAAGCAGAATAGATAGGTATATGAATAATAAATGAAGTCATAAATTCAGGTAAAACGAAAATGGAATATTCACAGTACATGTTTAATTTATACACAACGTAATGTGCGTCCATAATCCTTATAGTGCAATATTTATTTTATAGGCATTATATTTTTGTTTTATAAATACCGTAAAATGTTTCTACTTTGCTCAAACATTTGGTCCAAATGAAGAAAATTATGAATAATATTTAATTAGCTTAAACCTATAATAGTTTACATAGGGCCGTAAAGTTATATAAATATGTTTACCTGAGTACAATGATATTATATAACCATAGATAGGTTATACTCATACTTGAGGAGCACAAAAAATACTTCCATATTTATTTCTGTGCCTACGAAGAAATCTTTTATTTTTGATTCATTTTCTCATTCCATCCATCTTTGTCATACTCGTTGTTATACATAAGGTCGTCTCTTTCTCTTTCGGTGTGCGGGAGCTCGTTAGCACGTGCACATTTCTCGCTTGTCCAGCCGCGACTAAAGGCAACTTGTCCAATTTGTCACAAGGTAAGCGCTTCAATTTTGGAACGCCTATAACCTATCTTGAGTTATAAATCATTGCCTGAGTATAATAAACGTACATATATGAGTATAATAGAAATATAATATTTTAACATACCTATTTAACGTTTCGTCATCATTTTACAGAATTGGAGCATAATTACCAACGGGGGAGCAAAATAAGTCCGTTTTACGGTAGTCATTGTTTTACGCACAGTAACACCTGACCGCTAAACCCGGGCTAAACCCTACAACAACAAAGTTTGAGCAACAGTTAGAGGGACTGTTGGGAGTCTAAGGTGCCACCCATTCTATTTTTCAGATGTCGTTGATGAAATTTGCACGGAGTAATCATATTTGGCGCGGACAAAAAAACACGTTGTTTTTTCTCTTTTTTTAATATATAAGGATTGCTGTGCTGCTTTTAGTCAGTCGCTTGTTTTTGTTTTCAAATTTAACCGATTTTTGAAGTGAAAATTTCTTTAGCGGCGCTGGGCACTTTTTGAGGTGGGGAAAAAAATGATAAACTCGTGACAGCGTAGGCGATCACGTGACCGTACGCCACGTAAGGTGGCCACTCATAATTTAGATGGCATTTAAATCAATAAAGAAAAACTCAATGTTATTTGACATTTATGTTGCGGACTCATTTTCAAAACCTATAACCTTTTTACACACTCTTTACCTATTGTTCAAATAATTTGACGTTGTCATGGCAGTATGTAAATAAACATGTCAATGAAAAAGTGTGATCTTATTTGAGAATGATAATAATATATAATAAATAAATAGAATACCTGAATGAATAGGTTGTCTGGAAGAGATCGCTTACAGCGATAAGACCGTCTGTTGCTACCTTTATTTACACTGTAAATCTGTTATTGTATTTTTCTTTGTGGTGCAATAAAGTGTATTTACTTACTTAATTACTTACTTACCTCCGCTAAACATATGTATCGTGTTACCGGGCGTCGGTAACATAATGAGGTGAGTTTTCACTTCTATCGGCACTCCCGGAGTGCAACCCGTTGTTTTTTTTTGTTGGTAAGTGCCCTGATAGCTATAGCAATTATTACGAAATAAAAACCACTCTACCTTATAGGTTCTACTAACTTACAGTTGAAATACCAAATATTCATCAGCAAATATTGAAATATAGCCCACATTTCATAGCTCAATAAACATTTACGATCATCCCGAAAACATTTTATTTTATATGATTTCCGTGGTCTTATTTAATTTACCAATTGCCTGAAGAGTACACGACACGAATATTGGTTCAATTTGAAACTTATTTTGTGGGTAATAAAGGTTAAAATTGAGTGATTGACGTTATTGAAGGTTTTCGTTACATGAGTAACGCATTGCCTTCATTTGGGACGTACGTTTGTGGAATAAAACATTACAGTTTCGTATTGATAGCTAGTGAAAATATTGACGAACTACATAAATTGTGTAATGTTTCATCCCTGACCGCTTTATTCTTATATATTTTTATAGTTGCTCCTGTGTTTGAGTTATGTTACAAATGGATGAATTTGAGTGATTAAGAATATAGGAGCGATGCATAACCTATCCTTTGACTTTCATAAATGATACCTATGTTAAGTTAGGTTAAACGCATTTCTTGGCAGTGTATCTTATATTATAAGAGAAGAGAAGAAGCCATATTTGACAAAACTTAGTTTCAATATTGTGTCTTGTTTAAGCCTTAGTTTATAGTTTAAGATGTGATAGGCAGATGCGCGTATCTACACATAGGTCACGTAGTATACGTATGTACACGTAAACCACGTAGTGGATGCTAAGCGAATTAATAAACAGATAAAACACCTCTCCATCCGATAAGGGTTTTCCTCTTCAAGACACGTAGGTTAACGATATATATAGTTGATCATTAGAATTACTAAGGAGGTTGGTGGTGACTTGTATAGTGACAGGATATAAACTATAACACAGTACCTGAGTTTGGTGTCTACTCCCCTCCCGGCATTCTGCCTATTTCAAAGATAGTACTAGCCGTAAATAGTTTCTTACTAAATGTTTAGGCTTTGGAATTGTATCTTACAGATCTGATAGTTAAATTGTAATCGGTTCCCCGCGACACATGCATTGCCTAGTGCGGAGACCCCTCTGGAATGTATGTAACCATAATCCGAAAATAAATGTTCTTTATTCTTTATTCGTTTATTCTTAAATAAGATACATAATTTTATACCCTGTTTTTGTTGTTTTTACTAAAAGCATTTGATTTTGTTTTTTCAGGCACCAACGAGGCTTGTACTCGCGATTTTTTTTATTAAGGAAAAGGGTTAACCCGCTTTATGCGCACTCATCATAAAACACAAAATGTCTAACTGAAAATACAACCCGCTTCCGTAAAATCTCACTAATGCATATGTATTTGAAACACGTCGGATGCTAAACAGTATACCTAGTTTAAGCGTAGAACACAATTTACATACATTGGACAGAGAGTGAAGTACATTTATCACTTCTCCGTTATCTCGTATATTTGTGCGCGACCGATTGAAGTGGCGTATATGGATGCAACAGAGCCCGTACCATGAGTCACTGACAGTGTCAAAACTGACATCTACGCTATCGATAACGTACTTAATTTACTTTCCATACATCTCGTTCGCACTAATATGCGAGTACGAGCGAGATGTATACAAAGTAAATTACGTTCTCGATGGTGTTTATGTCAGTGCCAAACTGATGGTAGACGTAATGGATGCAACTGACCTATCTTTAGAAACGAGTAGGTAAGTTCAGTCAGTACCAATAGTTGCTAAGCGGGCGAGGTGTCCACAATGATCTTGACGCGACTTTATTGTTGAGAGAATAAGAGCGCGTCAAGGTAATTTTGAACACCTCGCCCGCTTACCAACTTCTGCTGCTGACTGTATATGTCGTATACTGAAGAGGCAAGTCACTTACATCTACATTTTGCCTAAATTATAATGTCATATTTGATTCGAAGGAGATGTGTAAAAACAAATTTGAATTACATTCCTTTGATAAATCTATACTGTGAAATTCGTATTTCGCACTTGCCTCGGCATAAATAGACATATATACTCTGTCAAGCCATTTTCTTCAGTAGAAAAGAGCGGCAAATTTAAAAAATGTAGGCGGAAACGGTAAGTTCCCATAGAAAATTTGAATTTCGCGCCTTTCTCTACTGACAAACTTGTTTGACCGGCTATAATCATCTTTATTTTATATCTAGGCACGCCTCAGTAAAAAAATACAATAAAAAAAACTATTGATACAAATAGAGGCAGAGGCTGTCTTATTGCTAAAGAGCAGTCTGATAAGAAAATACATAATCATACTATTTTATTACGTAGATAAACAACACCTGTCATACGCCTGCAGTTGAGGCTAAGATGGCCGGCTCTTTATCATTTGTCACCATGGCTGTCACGTTCTAACAAATATGTAAGTGCGAAAGTGACACATGGCATGACAAGTGATAAAAATGCGACCATGATAGCTGGTATGATCTAGCCACGGTGCCCAACCTAGCAAATATATGCGACATGTCGTATGGTGTCACAGAGTAAGTAAATTTGTCACACCCCCGTTATCTCGTGTCGCGAGACCGATAGGGTAATAGTAAGCGCGCACCAGAATATTAAGCGATACGTGACATAACATACAAGGAAAATGAAAACGGGAAGGCATGTTTCAATTTTTTCATATAATTTACATTATGTACACAACCTTTGAACGTTTTGAATGGCAACAACGGTTGAGTAAAAGTAAAGGGCGTTTTTGAGTGTGTGATTTTCCTTCACCGAAAATAAACTTAAAATATATAAAAAATTAAAGTATTTATAGTCAATCTTAAACAGATCGACCTAGTTCCAAAATAACCATAACTTACGTATCTACTTTAGGCATTTTATAGGAAAATAAAACATCCCTAACCTCTGAAAGCACGTCACTGACCCAGTAGCTATACTTCAAGTCAAATAATTTAATTTCCTACCCATTTTGGACTTTGTCACAGCGACAAAAGTATAAGGGATTTAGCGACTTTCATATTGATTATAACTGTGACAAGGTACGAAATGGGTCGGAAATTAAATCATTTCTGTACTTACATTGTTCATTGTCAATAGAAATGACAGCAGGGTGTCATGTCATCTATTGAGTATTAGCATGTCGAACACTACAACGTTTACCTTAACTTATAAGTAGGTCCTTATTTTTTAACCGACTTCCAAATGTAAAAGGAGGAGGTTATCAATTCGGTTGTATGTTTTTTTTTATTTTTTATTTTTTTATTTTTTTTATGTTTGTTACTCCATATCTCCGTCATTACTGGACCGATTTTGAAATTTTTTTTTTATTGTATGTATATGCATACAGATTGGTCCCGTTTTTGTCAAAACCCAGTTCTGATGATGGGATCCATGAGTAATCGAGGGAACTCCTCAAATCTTAAAGGCATACATATAGTGATTTTTGTGTTTTTATCAACAAATCAAGCATATACATTTAAAAAAGTGACATTTGATGAAATGGAACTGCTGATGATGATCAGAACGGAACTCTTCAACGACGCATAGTACACGTTTGACGATTTGTCCTCTTCGTTATGTTTGTTAAGCAAGTTAAGTTTTTAAGCCACATTTTTGTCAAGCTCGAGTTCTGATGATGGGATCCATGAGGAATCGAGGGAACTCCTCAAATCTTAAAGGCATGCATATAGAGATTTTTGTATTTTCATCAAAAAATTAAGCATTTTCATTAAAAACTGTCGCATTTGATGCAGTGGAACTGCTGATGATGATCATAACGGAACTCTTCAACGACGCATAGCTCGCATTTGGCGATTCCTTTTCGTTATGTTTGTTAAGCAAGTTAGGTTTTTAGGCACATTTATGTCAATCTCAAGTCCTGAACATGGGATCCATGAGGAATCGAGGGAACTCCTCAAATCTTAAAGGCATACGTATAGAATTTTATATATTTTCATCAGAAAATCAAGCATTTACATTACAAACTGTGGCATTTGATGAAGCGGAACTGCTGATGATGATCAGAACAGAACTCTTCAACGACGCATAGTACACGTTTTGTGATTCTGAATTTCGATTTTGACTTGGACTGGGCCCCGGACTCCGGACTCGGACCCGTACTCGGACTCGGACCCGTACTCGGACTCGGACCCGGATCCGGACACGGACCCGGACCTTGATCCGGAAAACCACTATGATACCTAAACTAAACAAACCACTATGATTACTATAAAATGTATACATATTACCAAATAAAGTATAAGCGCCGTTAAGTGGGTCCAGGCTAGTAGTTAGAGAAGTCGGTTTTTTTCTATTAAAGATTATTTATAATATTTTGATAAACTTCCCTATCGGGTGTTTTTAGGGTTCCGTACCCAAAGGGTAAAAACGGGACCCTATTACTAAGACTCCGCTGTCCGTCCGTCCGTCCGTCCGTCCGTCCGTCTGTCACCAGGCTGTATCTCACGAACCGTGATAGCTAGACAGTTGAAATTTTCACAAATGATGTAATAATCATAATCATAATCATAATCATCATTTATTAATAATATAAAATTACATGTCAAATAGGTACTACAATATGTAGGAAGGTATTACATAATCTTATTCTTATTCTATGACATAGGTTTACTTATAAATAACTCTTTGTGGTCATAGAACGTCTGCTCGAGGAGCCAGTATTTAAGTTTGGTTTTGAACATTGACGCACTTTTTGCGGTAACAATTTCACGCGGAAGGCAATTGTACACTTTTCGACCCATTATATGAGTTAGCTTTTTGGTTTTCGCGAGTCTGTGCGATTCGAGTGGCAGCATTCCAGCGCGCGCGCTGCGCGTTGCGTACCTTCGCGGGGCTTCGATGATTGGATTGGAGTCTATTTCATCACGTGTATTTATTGCCATCTGCATTATTAGAAGCGAGGGAAGCGTGAGTATTCCCAACGACTTGAACAGTGGCCTCGCGGAGTGACATTGGGGGACGCGAACTATCGCGCGAACGGCGCGCTTTTGGAGCCGGAAGACTCTCTCCCAATCGGCGGCACCGGCCCACAGTTCGACTCCGTACTGCAGGAGAGCGTGGACTGACGCGAAATAGCACGATCGGACCATTTCAAATGGAAGAACTCGAGCCAGCCGCTTTAACGCAAAGCATGCCGTCGCGAGTTTCTTGCACATTTGATCTATATGGCCACTCCAGGTGAGGCAGCTGTCTAGCTCAAAGCCAAGAAATTTGGAGTTCATGACTTGGCTGATAACAGTGCCATTCGCTATTACTGACAGCTGCCTAACCTGCCGCCCAGACAGATCAAAGCCGATGTAATGCGTTTTGCTCGTGTTTAGGATAAGTCCATTAATGCCAAACCAATTAGAGAGTGATGCGGCGATCAAGTTAAGTTTGAGTTCGAGCTCGTCGTATGTAGGGGCGGACACAACAACAGCCACGTCGTCGGCATACATGAAGGTCTCTCCGCCGGTGACAGCCTCAGGCAGGTCGTTCAGAAGTATAGAGAAAAGAATATTTGATACCGACGAGCCCTGTTGTGTATTTCTGTTGCCGCTATAACAACAAATACTAAAAACAGAATAAAATAAAGACTTAAGCGGGGCTCCCATACAACAAACGTGATTTTTGACCGAAGTTAAGCAACGTCGGGCGGGGTCAGTACTTGGATGGGTGACCGTTTTTTTGCTTGTTTTGCTGTATTTTTTGTTGAATGTGCGGAACCCTCCGGGCGCGAGTCCGACTCGCACTTGGCCGGTTTTTTTATAATATTTTGATAAACTTCCCTATCGGGTGTTTTTTCGACGTAACATGACTAACATGCAAAGTATGCAAGTGAAGGACCAAATTAAACCGGGATTTCTACACTGCCCAGTAATTAAAAAGGCACATTTAAAAGTTCCAGTTTTTGCTAAAGAAGGTGCCATTTCAAATGCTTGCCAAGCATAGGCGAGTTACGCTGGCAGCGGATTCATCCTAGGGAGCCCTAGCCAAGATGCCAATCGTTTGCGCCGTAGCGAACGAAACGGTATTCTCTCTCTATCACTCTTCCATATAAATGCGACAGAGAGATTATTAGCGTTTCGTTCGCTACAGCGCAAATGATTGGCATCTTGGCTAGGCCCCAGGCATACAATACTAGCTACAACACTCTTTGGACTACAACGAATAAATAAAAAATCATTTTTATATTTATCCATTCCCTTAATAATAGTTTATTGCTCAAAAGAAAACTTTAATGCAAAATTGACGTCATTGGCATGTTGATGACTTGTGTTAATTAAGCCCTCGCTGTCGGCTTCGGGCTTCAATTCACACTCGTTCGTGAGTTCCTGTTATGTACTAAACGATGGTATAGTGGTTCTCCTAGTACTTTTTGCTCAAGCCAATCAGAATACAGAGTTGGTAATGCATCTCAAGCGGACCGCTAGTTAGGCTTAAATGGATACTCCCAAACATTCATTACCCGTCGAGGGGGAATTATTTTAAATTAAACTTTAATAACTGCTTAAGGATGGTTTGGCAGCCATTTTGTTGGCCGTTTATTATGTAACTTTAGTATATTAATAGATAAATGGAATGGAACGGAATGGAGATAAAGTTCTGGAATGGAATGAGATGGCAAGAAAGATAGTAAGTACATAAAATATAATAGGCACCTTAAGTTTCACCAGATGAAACACTTCACACGTAGGTATTTTGTTATTGGTTTAATTTATGACCCATTTTCGTACCTTGTCACAGTAATAATCAATATGAAAGTCGCTAGAGACCTCATGCATTGTTACTGTGACAAGGTACAAAAATGAGTCATCAATTAAAACATGTGACTGTACATTAGTTGAGTAGGTACCAGTTAATTTAATTATCTGAAGTGTCTAGTTACTTAATACTAGAACTGTTGCGATAAATATTAAAAATATTAAAGTAAATTTAATCAGGAGGACTATTTCTTGTTTATTTATTTAAACTTTATTGCACCAAGACCAAAATATATAATTATGTACAAATGGCGGACTTAATGCTTTCTCTACCAGTCAACCATAGTCTCGTTATCCAACAGTTTTAGATTATGATCTATCAGTTGTCAACAGTGACAAATTGTCAGTTGACGTATCATATTATCTTTAACCGTTTGATTATAAGAAATTACTATCTGAGTAAACCTCCAGGTTGAACAATTTATATATAATTGTTTTCCGGTATAATGGTCACTATTTGACAATCGTTCCGGTAAAGTGACCATTTTCCACGAACCATTGTTCATATAGAGTGTGCGGAAAGAGAAGTCGTGGAATGTATTGGGCCCCATACACGACTCTTTCCTTTCCGCACAGACTTTACTATGCAAATTACAATCTTTATATCAATAATAAACTAGACTAACAAAATAATATGACCGCCATCTTGAATCTAACGCAATCCGGACATGCCACGAATTAAAATGGAATTCCCCAGTGCCTGTATCTCAGCGTAGATGTTTACATACATTTTCACTGTGTCGCTGGGGAATACTGAAATTCGCGAGTTACTTTAAATACTAATGATAATGGAAATTTTGAAGATGTGTGAAAGAAACATTTTCTCGTAAAGATGAAGATAACAATCATGTTTGCGGAAATTTAACTTACAAGTACTTGAACTAAAATTATACTCATATACCCATCCATACTCTGTATAGTTACGTAACTAACTATACCATTTCAATGCTTCGATACTACAGTTCGCATTTGAGCTCCGTGTATTTTCGAGATGAGGAAATGGGATAGTGTCCGTCGCACCTAGGTTTTGCAATCCGGATCCGAAATGTATGAGATTATCCGGATCTGGATCCGGATCCGCGGATCTTCCCATTCATTTCGGATCGGTCGTGCAAACCCTAGTCGCACCATGCACCTAGTGCCGAAATATGGGTAAACGGGGCTTCTCGATAATCGTTTCGTGCCTGCAATACCACTTGGGCACCAACTTTTTACAGGAAATTTAACTTTATTATTTTTAAATAAGATTGAATCTCCAATAATCATAGATTTTGAGATTTGGCCGTATAGCAGGCAGGAGACGATTTATTGGAGCTCGTGCGTAGACTGTAGTGGTCTTTTTTTAATTTCATTTGATGATTTTTTCTATTAAGCATTAAGTAACTACTTTTTACCATAACAACTAGGTCTTTATTTAGATACATATTTTTAACACTAAAGAAACCTAGAACCTATGAAAGTGCATGGAATATGAGGAGCAAAATGCAATATAGCGGAGGACACAATAAAAACATGCTAAAGATATAATAGTTGCATAAAAATATACGGAGAATCTATCCGCTCAGTGGTTTTTCGATAGCTTAGCGAATGAAGGACAAGTCTCAGCATTGGGTAAAACATTCTTCGGTTTAATGCTGCAATAATTTAAATATTATAAGTCAGTCGGAGTTCTATATAGGTAAGTAATGTGCAAGAAATAGCTCTGTCTATAATACAACAATTACAAAATAATGGTTTAAAACCAAACTTTTTCCTAAAATGATCTTTACAGTACGTATGTATGTACAGTGCTACTTTCCCGAACTAGTGCGGGAATGAGCACTTTCCGTGCGTATGTGGAAAATTTAAAGGGCCATATGTACTGTAAAACATTGTACAATACACGTGCGAAAAGGTAATTCGCAGCTCGGGTCGATTTAAAACTCTCCCTTCGGTCGTGTTTTAATTTATCACCACTCGTTGCGAATTTCCTACTTTTGGCACTTGTATCGTAATGTACTATTCCACAATTGAGTGGGAAAATTTAGTCAAAAGGAGACGCCGAGAAGAAATTCAGTTTTTTTGTATCCCGTATCAAACTTGGTTCACGGAACTCTGGGATTAACTTCGGTGTTTCAGTCAGACATTTGATTGTGAAAATTCTTCGGGGGACAATTTCTTCTGTCTCGTCTCAAACATCGTGAAATCTACATGCTGGTTTTTCTAAAACTTTCTACGCGGTAAGAAATAAGAACACGGCGGGTAGCTCACTTGGCATTCAGGTGACCTACTTGTGAAATACAGCTATACTAACAAGGTTTTAGCCCGGTAATCCAGACGGATTATACAAGACATTGAGTAAAGGAACGTCGGCGTAGTGAATCAGGTATAATTAAGGGGTCCCGTTGTTTCTCATAAAGTTTTAAGTCATAATGTATTGGTTGTCATATTATCATTAGTCATAAAACTGAAACCGTTAACATTTCAGGATTTTCGTTAGGTTATCCTATAGATAGGTCAGGTTAGGTTAGATTTGTTTTATGGCAATCCTGAAAAGTGACGCGTTTCTGAACCAAATGAATTATGATTAACGAAAATTCGGGCAAACAATACATTATGGCTTAAAACTATTTGGGAAACAATAGAGACCCATAATTAAATATAAATATGGTTTATGTGACCTGTAGAATCATCGCTAATTTATAATTATGTTTATCTGGATGACCTACAAATTCTGCCAATTTCGTCAAAATTGTTATAAGTAGGTAATAGGTTTACAACAACGACTTTTGATGGTATCTTAAAGTGGGTGAAAAGATAAGATGATTTTTTCTGGGAATTGAATCCAGTTCAACCAATGTATCGTTTTGATCACAACAATAAACATAAAGTCGTATATACGAATGTATTTTACCAATGGGGTACGTATAATGTCGTGTATTCTAAGTTCTAACGTAGCATAAAAACGAATAAACCGATTTTACAGAATGTAGTTTTACTTATCTGCTGGAGTTGAAGGCATTCATAGGCGACGGTGATTGCTTACCATCAGGGCCATATACTTGTTTGCCGCGGATGTGGTATTAAAAAATGCGAAGTCCAGGTTAAAAATGAACTTTCTTCGAAACGCCTATTTACTATTTCACCAGCAACATGCATGCATGATATCGCGTACTGCAGAACAATGGTGTAGGTGTAAATGCAGGCATTATCTTCAAGAACATATATTTCAGAGCTGTAATTACAATCACTTACATAGAATGTGGGAGTTGAAGGCTCAGAAACCAGTAAATGATAATTATACTCTCCTAGCCTAGTCGGTAGTCGTTTCCGGGTTTAGGTTTTTTGTGTCATCACAGATATTTGTTCGTGGTATGATAAAGTTGGTCAAGCAAATCTTGTCAGTAGGAAAAACGGCAAATTAAAAAAATCGCGGGTTAGCAACACTACGTTGGAATTGTTCGAAAATCGCGTGTCATTTATATCTTATCTGTGGAACTGTTTTGTTTACATTTCATCGTTGTTCGATGTACATTGCTGCTTTTTGTTCGTTTCCTAGGGATACCATACTTTAGTTTGCTTTACATTGCTACTGACATATCCAACTTGACAGACTATACTAATGAAAATAATGAGATTAATATTAAACTTTAAATAAATGTCATATACTAAGAAAAAGTGACCAAGGCCTCCAGATTAATATTAAATAATCATGTTTTGTTTAACTGTGGCAACATTCTTTCAAATTGTCACCCTAAAGAAATAAAGAGATCGAGGTCTTCCTCGAGATATCCACTTTGATATGCGTTGGTAATAACACTGCTCTGTGGACATAATTGTGAGAACTAATTGAACTTCGGTGTGGAGTTAGCATTATAATAGGGCAAGACGAGCTTTGGAGCAATTAAGGTGCAGGCTTAGATGGTTTAGTTTGACAGAATTAGGTAGCTTCGGCATTATTAATAATCAGCGTTAGAGAATATTTAACAGTCGTGCTATTACTAATAAAATTGTGTATATTATTAAATTGTACAACGGGACTTAATCGCGTATCTAAGTTTTTAAGATTTACCTCCGACGTTTCGAGGACAGCGTTGTCCCCGTGGTCTCGGAGAAGACTGGCTTAAGTTGACATCAGCATCTTCTAGCCGTGCGAGTTTTTCGAACTACCCGCACTTGGTCTTGTTTATCCGCTTCAACGTTTTGCGCACTAAACAAGACCAAGTGCGGGTAGTTCGAAAAACTCGCGCGGTTAGAAGATGCTGATGTCAAGCCAGTCTTCTCCGAGACCACGGTGACAACGCCGTCCTCGAAACGTCGGAGGTAAATCTTAAAAACTTAGATCGCGATTAAGTCCCGTTGTGCAATTTAATAATGTGTAAAAATCGTGAAAGTTTAAATCAATATTGTCAATAATCTATGTACTCATTGCTGTAAATTAAATCATCAATATCAATCAAAAATCCTTGCTGAAAAATAACGCTCGTGCGCGCACAGCCAAAATCGTTAACTTTTGAAACATAATAATATAGATAACCTCGTAAGACCCACCATTATAAAGTTTTCAAAATTTGAATTTGAACTTATTTCTATAAGTACCTAATTAGAACGAATTTACTTTTTTTTTTAAAGCAATTAAACTAAGGAAATGTTACTTTATTTGGTTCATGAAAGGTTCAAATTAGATTGCACGAATATGATAATTACAATGTACCTACATTTAGTCTAGTTTAGGCCAGGCGCACGCACGTCGGTCATCGCATCCCGGACAGTTATGCATAAAGTGGTTAAAAGGGCGATGTGTAATGAACCCTTGTGAACGTCAGCTGCCGCTCCGTCGATGGATGGCAGACAGTCACCGAAAAATGTCATCACATACCGATTGAAATAGTTTAGATGCTATTCTGAATAAAAAAAAACATCAGCCGGTTGTATCGCTCCCGACCTAGGCTCTCCGAAACATGTCACGCGAGTGACTAAAACAAGTTGTGAGTCCAAACCGTAAAATTATTCAATGGTTGTATCGCTGTAAAAAATCAGTCAACTGGTCACATGAACACGTAAAAAAGTGTTTTGTCATCGTGGCCGCCATAAAGGACGTGTAAATCATAACTTTAGTTCAGGATTTATCTAAAAGTTTACTAAAATGAATGTTACAGAATTTTAGTCACAACATACTCCGTTTAAACTAGCGCCAGCTCAACTTTGATATCTTAACGTATTTTTCCTCCTGTTCCTCATAAATAAAATGGAACCTTGTTTAATGCCCTCTCAAGTGTCTTGGTAAAGAACGAAACAATAAAACAAGAGATGGTACTAACGTTTTATGTTTTCCTTAGATGGGAATTGTTAACAGTAGGCCATAGAAACTTTTAATGTCTTATTCAGTATGTTTAACATAAAATTTTAACGGTTTTAAGGATTAAATACATATTTTATACCTTAGGAACCTGGGGTCCGCTTGGCAAGTTCCGATTAATATCGTACACAAAAGGGACTGCTATCTAACCTTCAAGCTCAGAGGGCAAACTAGGTCTCGTTGGAATTAGTATGATTTCCTCACAGTACTATCTTTCACCAAAATGCGCTATCTTAAAATTATATATCGTACATTTAAGTTCCTAAAAACTAATTTGTACGATCCGAGTAGGGTTTGCAATCCGGATCTGAAATGTATGAAATTACCCGGATCTGGCTGGATCCGGATCCACGGATCTTCCCATACATTTCGTATCCGTCGTGCAAAGCCTAGATCCGAGGTTCGAACAACTTCTGGATTGAAGGTCGCACGTTATTACCACTCGGCTACCAGCGCTTAATAGGCAACAAGCGATATTTTAAGATACATTTTAAGGTAATACAAGTTCAAATTGTTCTGGAGTGGAGTGGAGTAAAGGCTTCGTCACACAGGCGCGTTTTCCGGGTGGCACGTGAGCGGGGGGCGCCGCTTTTACATAAATGTTTTCGCCCCGCTCTCGCACTGCCCGGAAAACGAGCCTCTGTGACGAAGCCTTAATGTTTGCAATAAAAATTTTTAAACGCGAATACAACACCCACCTGATCTCTAAGTGCTTTCGGAAATCATACTAGAAAATTTATAATTATTGCAATTATTTGTATGAGCAGCGGCCTTAGCAGTGTCCCTACATTCTGACTAGTTCCTCGGAGTAATCTCTCAACGAAATCTACTTACAACTACTAGAGACTTTAGACTTCTTTCTTTACTGGAACGTTTCACTAAGTCTCTTAGTTCCTTCGTTTTCTTTGTGCTCCGTACCAAAATTGGAGAAATTACGGAACGTTTACGGAATCTCAGTATCTACTCCATTTTTTAATGATCCCATTTAAAACAAAAATATTTAGATCTTACAGCAATATGTTGGAAAAAAAAACAACGGGTTGCATTCCGGGAGTGCCGGCAGAAGTGAAAACTACAAATATTACATCTACACCCTTTTTAGGGTTCCGTAGCCAAATGGCAAAAAACGGAACCCTTATAGATTCGTCATGTCTGTCTGTCTGTCCGTCTGTACGTCTGTCCGTCTGTCCGTCTGTCCGTCCGTATGTCACAGCCACTTTTCTCCGAAACTATAAGAACCATACTGTTGAAACTTGGTAAGTAGATGTATTCTGTGAACCGCATTAAGATTTTCACACAAAAATAGAAAAAAAACAATAAATTTTTGGGGTTCCCCATACTTCGAACTGAAACTCAAAATTTTATTTTTCATCAAACCCGTACGTGTGGGGTATCTATGGATAGGTCTTCAAAAATGATATTGAGGTTCCTAATTTCATTTTTTTCTAAACTGAATAGTTTGCGCGAGAGACACTTCCAAAGTGGTAAAATGTGTGTCCCCCCCCCCCCCTAACTTCTAAAATAAGAGAATGATAAAACTAAAAAAAATATATGATGTACATTACCATGTAAACTTCCACCGAAAATTGGTTTGAACGAAATCTAGCAAGTAGTTTTTTTTTAATACGTCATAAATCGCCTAAATACGGAACCCTTCATGGGCGAGTCCGACTCGCACTTGGCCGATTTTTTTCTATGCTGACACCGGATGTCATCTTGACTTTTGCAGTTTAAATTTAGTTAGTATTTATTAAACACAATGAACGATGCTATACAAATCTATGCCTTGCTTTGCCTTTAATATTCCTTGAGAACCGATAACTACAGAAATATCTACCTACATTTTCTACCTACATGTGTATTATGAGTCACATTTCACCCGAGCGAAGCCGGGTTTTCATCTAGTATATTTATAAAGTACGCACTCATTTTTTTTCGCTATTTCTTCGTCACTTTTTTCATTAATAGATGCACTTTGTTCAATTTCCATATTCTAAACACTTTATATACACGAATTTTACGAGTACACAGACGGACGAGCCATCAGCAGTCACCATCCATGGATGTGCGTAGCACGCTGTAACACAAACACACACGCACATTCGCGCAAGCGCCCTGCGCCGCCTAAACGAAACAGCACAGGCTCAGGCATACATTTTTGCCGCGCGGTAGAAAGAGAGGGTTACGTCTTACGTCTTACGCTCTCGCGAGTTTAACATTTTTCCCCATCACAAAAAGTGCACAGCGCCGCTAAAGAAGTTTTCACTTCAAAAATAAACAAAAAAACATACAACCGAATTGAGAACCTCCTCCTTTTGAAATCTTGTAAGTCGGTTAAAAATTAGGTTTCGGGAGACGACTCAGAAATGCGCTATCACATCATATATACCCCGTAGAAATGAGGTGGTATAAATTTATTTTTCCGTTTTAACTAGAATAAATCTCTATATTCCCCTATCACGTTACATTGGTCAACAATCAGGAAGTTCCCCCGATATGTCTGAAAGAACGCTGCGGGCTCGTTGGCGGAGCAAACAACTCATCAGCCTAGCAAACAGCGCTTCAGATACACACACTGTTACTTTACACACGTATAATTTACCGTTCCTGGATTATTCATAATTTTTACACATTTTTATGAGGCTACCCTGTTTGTAGATTTTTATTTATAGTTTGTCAAAGGACTGTCTCATTTCAAACATAGACAGAGATATAAAGAAAAAAATACATAGATTGCTCACTCCATACATCAGTTTTAGTACCAAAAAGACTATTAGCATCTAGCATCGAGTAGCAGAACTATCAGTACTGCTACTTGACAATAGATTTGGCACCCACCGGAAAGTCTTATCTCAACAGCATAAGACTTTCCGGTCGGTGCTACATCTATTGTCAAGTAGCAGTACTGATAGTTCCGCTACTTGATGCTAGATGCTAATAGTCTTTTTGGTACTAAAACTGATGTATGGAGTGATAGTGTCTAGAAACTGCTACGTTTGTCTATTAATCGTATGGTGCTTTATATTTTCATGTAAGGAGTAGAAGAAATTATTTTAAATACAGTCAAATACCGCCATAATGTAAGCTGCTTGTAGCGACACTATCTCAAGGCCAAATTGAATTTTTCAGGTGTCAATACTGATAAGTTTTACAACATTCTCAAACCTCTAACAATATATGCTTACAATAATAGGACGAAAATCCCTTTCTCAATCCGGTTAAAAATCATGAAATCCCGCGCAATTGAGCGTGAAATAGGGCACGGATGGGTCAAATCATTCGGCGAGACGTTGACGTATACCCGGTCTTAGCCCCGGCTTATCTCTGCGATTAATACCAATGACACAATGACGGATGTCCAATCATTATTTGAACACATTAACAGCGTAAGAAGTTTAATTTTGGTGATTTGAATGTCAAAAGTATATAATCGAAAATTATCAAAGGGATGTTAACTGACAATTTGGTTTGTGCATAGTCATATTTCCTATAAAAAAACCGGCCAAGTGCGAGTCGGACTCGCGTTCCAAGGGTTCCGTACATTAAGTCCGACTCACGCTTGACTGCACATTTCTAATAGGTTTTCCTGTCATCTTTAGGTAAGGAACTATTGTGATATTTTTTCAAAATTTTAGACCCAGTCGTTTCGGAGATAAAGGGGTCGGACAGACAGACAGACGCACGAGTGATCCTTTAAGGGTTCCGTTTTTTCCTTTTGAGGTACGGAACCCTAAAAAAGCGATCAAGTATTCAATATAAATATATAGGTACCCGATCAACAATTAGATTGGTTCAGCTATCAAAGTTATAAAAATAATTAAGATCCTTTGAAATTGAAAAGAAATATTGCTTATAAAGCTTTAGTAAAAATGCAGCTGGAAAAGAACAGAATTTTGGCCCAAAAGATAAAAACCTACGTAATAGCCACGTCTTCCGTCGCAGGTTTCGTGCGACGCGCCCTATATTTTGTCCTCCTCTAATATCTTGGTTTTATGCCCCGTCTTAAGACGTGTGGACCCTATTTTTGCTCCATTACACCACTAATCGTATGGGATTCCGCCCCGATGCCTGTCATTAATAGCGTCTAACCCTCGGCGACAATCAAATAAAGGATACGTCGGGTAAACGTAGGCTTATTAGTTATATCATCAGTAAGATGGCCTTCTAATATCGTTCAACCAGCTTTTAAGCCGGTACCTACAGTTTGTTATAAATAAATATTTCAGTTTGTTATAAATATACATTCTTATTCTTACACAGATTGACTAAGTCCCACAGTAAGCTCAAGAAATCTTGTGTTGTGTAAAGCTTTGGAAATATGATTATGCACAAATTTAATATTTGTGCTCATCACACATATAAATGCCCTTACCGGGATTCCAACCCAGGACTGCGGCTTCACAGGCAGGGTCACTACACACTAGGCCAGACCAGTCGTCAAAACAGTCATGTTTTGTTGCTTAATAAACTATATATAGCAAAAAAATGTGTATAAAATGAGCGATCAAGATATTTCGGACACGCCACCTCATACTTATATCCGCGAGAGAGCAAAAATTTGTGTGTTAGATAAAGCAGTGTATGTGACTATACATAATTAGGATTAATCACTCGTATGATCCTTCTATGCTCGTATTTTAATCTATTTCATTATGCAGCAGTCACATAAACTACTAGATAACATTTTCGAGTGCCTTACGCACAGATGTCCAAAACAATTAATATCATAATGATAAAACCTGCTACATTTAGAAGACTCATAAATGTTGAGAACAGCGCCATCTGCCGAATTTTCCTCAAAGTTTTCATATACAGCTCTGCAACATTGAAGCTTTGTTCACAACAAAGCTTAGTTGTTGAAAAGCTGATGTAGGTGGTACCAATTCTGATAATGCAGATGTCTCTGACATCAATTGTGATGTTTTAGGAATACGTCGTCAAATTGTAAGATCTACAATTCATATTCATTATTATGAATTTTATGAAATTACCACTATTTTTATTCCACAGTGGTTGAACATGAAAGCAGAAATAACAAACAAAACAAATTTCAAGTTAACTTATAAAACTTACATAAATAGTAGTATTACAAATAAAATATAAGTTTAAATTACTTATCGCGTATTCAGGTATAAATAATTTATTTGTTTTGCGAATTAAAGTCACGCCTTCAATCCAAACAATTATTCTATTATGCGACTAACTTTCAGTCAAATATAAAGAAAAACCTTGAAAATGTAATCAATATCAGACTCTCCAGTACAACTAGGTCAATTACTGTTTCTTGAGTACATAGGTAAATGTAATTATATGATGTACATAAGGTCACTGCGGGCAAGACCGTCTACAAGGCAAGTCCGTCTACACGTTATAACTTTTGAATCTGAAGGCGTATGCCGCTTTGGAGTCCAGTCAATTAATCAGTTTTGCGCGTTAGTTCCCTCACTCTAAAACAGATGGCGCTGTGACAACCAATTTCAGAGCAATCCGCCTAAATAAGTCATTTCATGTTTTGAACTCGAAGTCATAGTTCGACAGCCGTTCGAAAAAAATTTGTTAAAAATAGTTTTTGAAAAGATTGTGCATCAGAAAGTACCTACGTAAGTAGCATAAGAACCAGTTATCTTTATTCTGTGTTTAAAATATCAGAAATTGGCTTAGTTTTGTAATTATACGTCCCTCCATTTATCACATTAAAATTTGACTAAGTTCCAAAGTCCGTCTATTATGTACAAGGCAAGTCCGTCATATCGACTTTCGTTAAATCAGAGATTACCAACTGTTTTTGCAACTTTAATATTATAACGATTTGATAAGGTATCGACAAATCCTCCTGACATTGCGCATGATGTTAGTTTCCTAAATTTTCATCTCAGTAAATTAAAAGAAACGAATAAAGTACATTTTAAAATTTCTATTGGTCTTTTATTTCGGAAATCCAAAAAATAATTACGTGTAATTATTAGCCAAAAAAGGTTTGCCACCCCATTTTCGTAGTATATGCCGGACTTACCTTTATATTAGAAAAATGGCGTTTATTTCTAATCTGGACCCTATATTGACAAGTTGAAAGTACACTTTTCATTGTCTTGATTCATTCTTTTTAGGAATTAGACTACGAACATATACGCACCCATAGATTGGATGATATCATTACTAGACGGACTTCCCTTAAACTACAAGGGAAGTCCGTCTACTCGCCGATTTTTTAAAAATACAATTGTTTTTGCTTAATTTGTGATTAAAATGATCTGTGACTATGGCTAAACTATTAATTATTAAATTCTTCATCGTATGCGATTACAAACGGTAACGTAGGTGAATAATTGACGCAACGAGATCACTCCAAAAGAAAAAAAAAAATAAAGTATGCCGGTCTTGCCCACATAGACAGGTGGAAATCGGCCTGTTTCGAGAAAAGTCGTCGACATCTCTTCTAAATACCTAAAACTGGTATGGATGTGTTCCTCGTGATCTCTAGAATACGAAATGACCGGTTTTAGTTTATGGAGTGGGGGACGGGTCGAAAAAAAGGGGGGCAAAGATGGCGGCCGACCATTATTGATATTTGTTCACATCTTGGGACCGATCGGTTCGTGTGAGGTGTCGTTTGAAAGAGTATTAAACGTGCTATTATTGTTTCATAATAACCGTAGTCATAACTGTAGTCGTTTACAAAATATTTTAAAATATTTGATTTTATACCGTGCATGGATGGCATAAGTACTGATTAAATATGCGCCTAACTCAATAAATTACAACAATACCGCAATTATTTTATTATAAAATATACGAGACATTTCATTAGCTTACCAAAAACATAAGTTTTATTGGCGTATGATATTATATAACCAATTAATAACGAATTTTGTTCAGCATGGGTCACTACGCACCGTCACGTAAATGGCGGGCGACCGACGTAAACTTTTCATTATTTCTAGGGTTCTATTTTATTGATCAATTGCTGATAGGTACCATTTGAAAGGTTATTAAACGTACAATAAGTGGTTTCTAATAGCCGTAGTCATAACTTTAGTAATTTACAAAATATTTTAAAATATTTGATTTTTTTACCGTGCATGGATGGCATAAGTACTGATAAAATATGCGTCTAACTCAATAAATTATAACTTTACTCCAATAATATTCTTACAAAATGTACGTGAAATTTCATTAGCTTTCCAAAAATATAAGTTTTATTGGTGTATGATATTATATAACCAAGTAATTACGAATTTTGTTCAGCATGGGTCACTAAGCGCCGTCACGTAAATGGCAGGCGATCGGCGTCAACTTTTCATTATTTCTCGGGTTTTATTTTATTGATCAGTTCGTGATAGATACCATTTGAAAGAATATTAAACGTACTATAATTGGTTTTCAATAACTGTAGTCATAACTTTAGTCATTTTCAAAATAATTGAAAACATGATTTTTTACCGTGCATGCACATAAGTACTGCTAAAACATGGTTCTAACTTAATAAATTATAACTTTATCGCAATTAATGTATTTACAAAATATACGAGACATTTCATTAGCTTTCCAAAAACATAAGATTTATTGGTGTAAGATATTATATAACCAAGTAATAATGAATTTTGTTCAGCATGGGTCACTGCGCACCGTCATATAAATCCCAACAAACAATTAGGCGACACTTAGCACCTATTTTCTTACCTAAAGACAGCCTGGCTCTAGAATAGCTACATCTATAGTCTTAGTTTACAGTTTACAGGCTCTGGTGAGATAAAAGTGTTTAAAAGGTTCATCTAAAGATTTAAGATCTACAGTAGCTGTTTTGGGCGCTATATTGCATGTTAAGCTGCTAGTATTATAGCTTATAGCTCAAAGTGAATTGAACAACCTTAACATCTATATGAGTAATAATCTGCAATTTGCACTTAAGGTTCTAAACGTGTGATAAAGCCTTCTACTTATAGCTTTTTATATCGCAATCGCTACTTAACTCTCTTGTATGACTTACAGTCGAACAGAGAAGTTATGAGTCGCTATTATAGATCTAAGATCATGTAGTTACAGACGAGCGTTATTTAAATACCGTAGTACATCTTATAACTGTCAATAGAGTCATACTTACAAGCTAAACTACAATGCCAAACGCCAATGAATCAATAGGTAAGCAAAAACTATAAATTAGACCGTAAAATAAAATAGTAAATAAATATAATATAGATAGTTTACTCAATATTGACCTTATCTTACTATTACTATACTTAAAACCGGACTTCACGGATAGTTATTATGTGGACATACGCTGCTACTCAAATAGTAGTCACTTATTTTGCATCCTGGAGCGTGCGGCGACAAATATCTCTTTAACGCCACAAGCCTCAGATCTCACTAAAAAGGTGATTTTAAATTATTAACTACGGAGTGGGTTTGAAAACGTTTTACGTGTAGACGCGTGAGTCAAATAACAACACAGATATTAAGTACTTCATATGCAGTGGTTTTGCAATCATGAAAGCTACGAACTTAACGATGTTATGAACCTAGAACTGGGCTTTTGTCAAAAGAGTCAAAATATACTTAAGTTTCCTGTGATAAAAAAACAAAACAAACAAACCATCATTTATATCGATATTTTATTATTTTGGATACCTACATTATAAAATGTACTGTCAAACAATAACAGAATGCTGCTGGTCTACCAGGCGCTCGCCGCGCCGTGTGTTTGCTTGCTTGGCGAAATTGGTCCTGGCATACCTATATAGTTGTACGGTAACTAAACAATATGTTTGGAAAGTTAATAAATAGTTTGCTGATTTTACTCTAAAAATTTCACGCTATATTTACTACATTATCTCTTTCTCAAATTATTTCAGTCACTAAGCAAACCTCTAAGGTAAAAATTAAACATTTTCTTTAATATTTTTAAAATGGTTATTTTGGGCCTCAGATTTCAAACAATCGAGTATTCACAGAAAATTTAATATGCTTGCAAATGGTATCCACCATGTATCAGAAAAATAGAACCTGAAATATAATGAAAACTCAACGATGGCCGGGCTCCATTTACGTGACGGTGCACAGTACCCATGCTGAACAAAATTCATGATTACTTAGTTATACAACATTATAAAGCAATAAAACTTATATTTTTGGATAGCTCATAAAATTTCCCGTATATTTTGAAAATATTTATTGCGGTAATGTTATAATCTATTGAGTTAGAAGCATGTTTTACCAGTACTTATGTCCATGCACGGTAAAAATCATATATTTTCAATTATTTTGTAAATGACTACAGTTATGACTACGGTTATTAGAAACCAATTATTGTACATTTAACATTCTTTCTAATGGTATCCATCACCAATTGATCAGTAAAATAGAACCCGAGAAACAATGAACAGTTGAGGTCGGTCGCCCGCCATTTACGTGACGGTGCGTAGTGACCCATGCTGAACAAAATTCATCATTACATGGTTATATAATACCATACACCAATAAACCTTATGTTTTTAGAAAGCTAATGAAATTTCTCGTATATTTTGTAATAACATTAATTGCGGTAAAGTTATAATTTATTGAGTTAGACGCATGTTTTGTCAGTACTTATGCCATCCATGCACGGTAAAAAATCATATATTTTAAAATATTTTCTAAACGACTACAGTTATGACTACAGTTATTATGAAGCAATAATAGCACGTTTAATACTCTTTCAAACGACACCTGAAACGAACCGATCGGTCCCATAGGACTCAAGATGTGAACAAATATCAATGCTGGTCGGCCGCCCACATTCCCCCCCTTTTTATCGACACGTCCCCCTCTCTATAAACTAAAACCGGTCAATTCGTATTCTAGAGACCACGAGGAACACATCCATACCAGTTTTAGGTATTTAGAAGAGATGTCTACGAAAATCGTGAAGGAGACGACTTGTGTTTAATTTAACTCCAGACTAACAGTGACCTTAAATTAAATGTATGAACAACTGAACATCAACAAAGATGATTTTGTTTACATCAATGGATGACTTAATCGTGCTAATTCATGCTTTCACATTAATAGAACTCACAGATATGCAAAACTCACTTTTACTACCATTTCCATTCATTCACCTTCATCCATTGAAAACGGCTATCCATCGCTGGCTAGCAATTCCCATGTTTCAATAACAACGCCAAACTAACTCTGACCTCCTAGTCCATAACAACCATGAGCATTAAAAGATCTCACGTATAATGGTTCTTTATTAAGTAATAGTAGCCCTGGACGGTGTCATATTGATGTCAAAATGAGACTTGCGCAGTACAAAGCTACAACTAAAGGACTTATCTTATTAGAATTATTAAAGAACATACGCTGTTTTGCTTTTAAGGCATATAGAAACGCATGCGCTTTCAGCGCCTACTGTGTATCTGTTATGTAGTTTCATGTACCAAATATCTTTCTAGATTTTTTAATAACCTGTTACTAATATACTAGTTAGCCATATCAATTTAGATATCGCGTAGCGTAAAACAAATTACAAGACATTTAAATATATAAAAAAATAAACGCAAATAACATATCAGTGTTTTTAAGTGTGTTTTTCTATCTTCAAGTTTTCTATGAGGGTTTAAGAGTTAAAGTGATAGTGCAAGGATCTGCATCAACAGGTTGGTGTCATTTTATGTTTAAGTAAATGTCAAATGTAGATGTATTATACTAGGTTCGGGTTGGTGTTACTCCAGACTTTGTGCGTGGGCGTAACATCTGGTAGGCTTGGCGTGGGTGGAATCGAAATCATTTGCTTGGGAATAAATAAGGGCCTAGGAGGGGAAAATTACCTTGGGTGATCCGATAACATTGGTGAGGTTTGATTAGAGTATGATTTGCTCGTAAATGTCAAGTAAGATTAATATATGATGCAAAATATCCTGAAATATCTTATAATTTTATGAAGCATTTAGTACACTAGCCAAGGCAAATTGTCAATCTCAGGAAATTTTGTTTTCGAGTTTTATCATAAAAAGCCCGAATCATCTGTGAGCTGGCAGCTTGGTAGTAGTTATAGTAGGTATTAGTAAATATCGATCCGAATAGAGTGACGACACAGGTAAAAACGAGCTTTATTTTCAAGTGCGTAAAGACGCGTATATAATTTGGTCCCTGTAGAAAAAGACCTTCAGAGTACAGTTGGTTCACAAATATTGAGGAGGCGTAATAAGTCCTCGATTTTCCTAAACGACCTCGTCATCAAGAATGTCAAAGTCCTATGAAAATATTACATTTATAATATGACACCTCCTCACTAATTAGTTCTGTTCAATTAGGTGCAAAGTTAGCTAACGGACAGAAAAGGGTTTGTTCCTGGTTCGTCGTATTCCTGTTTCGTCGGATTCCTGATTCGTCGTATTCTTGTTTGTGTATATAAGTTTGCTGTTAAGTTTTGTTTGTAAATATGTTTTCAATTGATATTAAAAGCAAAGGTGAAGTGAAGAAGACGAATCAGGAATCCGACGAAACAGGAATACGACGAAACAGGAATACGACGAACCAGGAACAGACCCAGAAAAGCCCGGTGGTATATTGTTTTTGTCTAAGGTATGACGTGCGTCAATCAAGTCGATGTGTGACATAAGTTTTTAGTAAAATCCTGTAACAAGTATACTTTCAACATGGTTAAATATATTAATATCACAATCGAAATAGGACAAAGCTCGAATTCTGGACATGAAAACAGAACCTCTTATTGACATACAAATTTCAGGACTCTTTATGAGATTTATGACTTTGTCGTAGTTCGATTGAGCTTTTGTAGAAATTGCCTTATAATTACCACAAAATTACAAAAATAACCACTGTGTCGAAGTGTAACCCAGGTGACGACTAAAAGATAGATAAATCGTTTATGAGATTGCTGCAAATCGGTGTAGGTACTAATATCACAAATAAAAAAAATGAACGAGCAGAAAAACAACTACACACAATAAAATTATTGTAAAATAAATAAAAAATACTTAACAAAACAAGTAGAAATTTAGTTCCTGCTCGTTGGATAAACTGCTGTATATGAATTGTCACTTAACAGCCTGTGATGTGACGATGGAACCTGTAGCCGCGTTCTCGTAAATAAATAAAAATGTTTTGTTTTTTTTTTCATTCATAAAAAAAGTACCATTCAAGTAGGAGCTTTGCCTCTTTCGTTCATGTTCGCATCCTCCATTTTGAAACACGCAAAGTGCATTCAAAGTACACAGGAATTTCATTAGCGCTCAGAAATCAATATTGGATAGGTTTCCTGTCTATTCCACTAAACGTCCTAACTATTTTTCATTTCCCTGGAGCTTACTACATTGTTCTACTGAAGCGCAGTTTTTGGGTCGGCGCCCCGTGTCCTATATCCATGTGCGTCATAACAAGCTCCCATTACGTCATTAGCGTTGTTGCAAATTGCACTTTCCGGTGTGCATGTAAAGTTTAAGTTGCAAGCACGTGTTGGATGTTGATACGAGGTTGTGATAGTTGAGCGTCATCCGTTGAGTTAAATGCAAGGGTGGGGCATGAATGGAAAAGGATTAATTGCATGTGGAAACGGCTATGAGATAACGTAACGCATACATACCTAATCCTTTGGGCTTGATAGCTGAAATGACTAATAAAGTATGATGAGATTATCATTTAAGCACTCTAAAAGACCTGTCCAGCCTCGGAATACCCAACTGGCGTGAAGTGGCGCAGAATAGGGCAGAGTGGCGCTCTCTTGGTGTCGGAGGCCAAGATCCTTTTTGGGTCACTGAGCCAGTGAAGTAGTAAGTAGTATCATTTAACCAACTAGTGATCCTAGATGATTGTATATACCTATCTAATAAATTAATCATCACACAAATAAATGCCCTGATTGGGATTCGAATCCAGGACCTTCATCTTAATAGGCAGGGTCACTACTCACTAGGCCAGGCCGGTCGTCTTAAAATACATGTACAATTGAACAAGTACGAGCAAAATTCGCAATAACTGTCATGTCAGTGTTCGTTCGAATTGGCATAATATTCAATGCCAGCGCGAGCTACGCGCAACGAGCGTAGCCGATAACACGAGAGGGTCGCTGGATGTGTTAATGTCACGCATAGCACGCTTTTGCGTTCTTTTTCAGCTCTCTAGGGTTATTTTAGGGGTGTAAGGTAGTTTCGTAAGGTAATTTTTTATTAAAAAGTATGGAAAAACTGAAAATTTAATTCCTCGTCCTTACTGGGTAAAATTTAGTCTACCTTAATTGTAAAGAAGGATTATTAGAAACGTTTAAGCATGAAATAATGGCGTAGGGCGTTCAATTATATACATAACCAAATGGTTCCTTGTCTATTTTTTTTTAAATCACAACAAATCTGGCAAATTGTTTCCTTATTCCTTATCTCTAATACGCAGCGGCAACGTAATTGCTACAGAAACATTCGGGATAGTCTCTTAGGGTGGTATTATTCCAGCACCTGTCCAATTTCTTTGTCCAATGTGTATTTGCATCTCACAGGCTGGCTCAGTGAGAGAGTGAGACGCAATGCACATTGGACCACGAAATTAGACAGCTGGAGGAATACCAATCTTAGTTCAAACACTCGGTGAAATGAAAGTCGTTCTGTACCGGCCTGGTCATAAAGAAAAGGCGACCGGGGTTTTATTAAAATCTCTTACTGACGCAGCTCTAGCGGATCATTAAGGTACCGTTCGGATTAGGGATGCTCCCGGTACTGAGTTTGTATGGCGAGAACCGGGAATTCCCGGTTCCGGTACTGTATAGAAAACCAGTACCGGGAGCACTCCCTAGTTCGGATGCTGCAATACTGCTGCAGTAATACTGCCACCTGCATTTTAAACATCACCAGCAGTGATTTCTGACATTAGGTCAGTAATCATTAACACACTCACTCAGTCCCAGCGTTATTACGCGCTACGAACGTAGCGTGTTAACAAGGGAAAACGGTATGTAGCAAAAATCGCTTACGAATAGAGAACCCGCCTAGTGGGTCGCTGACAGTGTATGTGTTAAGCATACCTCGCAACCGAGCTAGCAAATCTGTAGCAGTTGTACGTCAGGGTAATCACTACTACGCATAAACTAAAGTACGAAAAATATTTTACAGTACATATGGGGCAACTTTTTCGCACTAGTGCGTAAAATAGCACTTTTCGTGCGGATGTCGAAACTTGTGCCATATGTACTGTAAAACGTTGTTCGATACATGTGCGAATAGGTAATTCGCAGCTTGTGTCGATTTAAAACACTCCCTTCGGTCGTGTTTTAATTTATCGCCACTCGTTTCGAATTTCCTCTTTTTCGCACTTGTATCGAAAATAACTATTCTTTGTTTTCAAACACACCAATATTTTCAAGCAATGAAAATTCCATGTTAATATTTGAAAGAAATGCGAAAAAAACGTGATTTTATAAACAAAATAACAGATACATTGAAGCGCATCTAATATTCATTGACCTGTTGATTTATATTATTTGACAGTAAATTAAACCGGGTTATATCGGAAGAGGGTCAACCAGGTTCTCGATTAATTTTATTAATCTTCCATACAATAAAGTTAAAGCAAAATGGTTCATCATAATCGCCAACCCTGACACAAAACTGTCATATGCTACGATTTTGCTAGCTCCGTTGCGGGGTATGGTGTTAAGGTAGCGTTCAGATAAAGACTACACCAGAATTACTGCTGTAGTAATGCATTGCACCATTGCTGGCGACTGCTGATACAAATGTTGAAAATCCAGGTATCGACATTGATTTTGACATTTGCGGCAGCAAAGCAGTAGGCAGTAATGTCTCGCTGCAATACTGCAGCAGTAACACTGGTGCAGTCTGAATCCGAACAGTCCCTTTAACGCTTTGCCAATAACGTCAAGAAAGTCACGTAAAGCCTTGAGAAAAGTTTATCAACGCGTACCTTTTATGTCTTATTCCGACGTTTGCTTTGTCGAAGTTTCATTAAAACTGTTCGCTTTGACCCCAATCTAGAAACATTCTTCTACTATTCCAAATACTTAAGTTTATTTATTTATTTTATCTCAACAGGCTGAAACTAACTTACAAATTAGGTTATGTCAATTCGATCTCATTTTGACCTCAAAATGAAAGTAGTGAGATATAAAAAATAGCAAATATTTGAGGTACGAATGCGCTCCAGATTTTGGAAAAAGACAAGTAGAATCTGTTTATTACGATCACCTTTATAACGAATTCCCATTTATATTAGATCCAACAATTAGTATTAATACTTGTCGGGAATCGTGGGCGTATCATGTTAGGGAGAAAACAATATAACTTTAATCGTGGATGATGAGGTAATTTACTGACTGTGACTGATTACAAATTAATAGCACTCGTTACAAAGAAGTGGAGAAGGTTAAGCAGGAAAACTGGCCCCACCACCGTTTGGGATAGATAGCTAGGGAGAGAGAGAGAGAGAAAGAGAGCACTCGTTACTGTCCTTAAGCTGAGCAAACCAGTAGGTTAGATCCAAGCACCGCCACTTGACTGACGTCACCTTCTACCATTCCTTCTCGTCTGGAGATTGTTTGACAGCATAGCTTTAATTGTTCTCGATGTCATCTTTCTTCTGTCTTGACAGCGCACTCTATGACGGCTAGGCGGCACTGCTTACGAACGATACTTAGGTGTTACTAATAACTAGAAAATTAGGCACAGATGTGCCTGCCAGAGATCTGTTCACTATTGCATTAAAAGATTGCCTGTCAAATATCAAAAATGATGACTTCCTTTTTGGACACTTCAATAATATTTAAGCGCAAGTGTCGTTGTCAGATCTGAGGTTTACAGACACATCCGTGGTCAACTCTCGTCACACATTGACAGATTTCTGCCAGACATAACCGAAAGATGTAATCTCCAGGTATATTCCAAGCTTACTTAACTACGTTTTCCCCTCGTAACTTGGGCAGCAACCGGAAATTTCATCCGAAGTTACCGTTTCCATTTCCTGCTGCCGGTTGGCGGCGCCAGTCGAAACCCGAGCGCCGCGGCGAGCGGCCGTTTCCGATAAAACCGGGCAGTGGAAACGCGCGCAAAATGGACTTGACTATTACCAGGCACTTCAGTTTGGACGATGTTAGTACCAATTGCTAAAAGGCTAGATTTCAATTTTTGTTGCTTTTAGTTTTATATTACTTTATTTTGTTTATACAAAGTTAATTGTATTGTTTGTTAGTTTATTTATTTGTAAGTATGACGTTTTTATAAAATAAACGTCATAATATTTTGTTGGTTCAGTACCTAGTTGTAACTGCAGTAGTCTGCATCTATATTATTTTTATTTAATTAATATCCTAATATAAAGAGTACAAAAATAAGTAGAAAATATACAAAAATCTGAATTTCTGAATGGCGCTTTTATTGATTAATGTAATAATATTTATTCTAAGAACGATTCAACTCCTAATTGATCATTTTTCATTCGTTAGTTTAATGTAATTTTTTTTTATTAAACTGTCAGTGACTGAAACTGAAAGAAACTGTACTATGCGGATTTGTACTTGTTCAGCTAATAAATAATGAATTATTTTACTATACATTTTTTTTCTTTTGTCTTAAATACTTTCATTAAGAAGATATTGTCTATCAACATAAAATATATTATAATCTCTACAATTCTGACTGGGGCCAGTCAACTCCTCCAATATAACATGGTCAAAGGTGCCTTTGCCCGAACAATTGAGATAATAATACAGTCTCAATTGGTCTGGCGTTCTCTGATCACGACTGTTCCGAGTAGTTTTTAAGACACAGTCTAGTGGATGAGAATGTCTTCTGATAGGAGATCATCACATTATGTGGCCTTCTTTTTTTGTCAATCACGATATCTTTAAGACTTTTCTTTATATCTTGTGACTGACAAAAATTGGTTTTGCCATGAAATGAGAATTCTGTGATAGCACGACGGTTCTTTCAAGGAATGGAAGGCAACTCCACTTCTTTTCTTCTTCATTTGGTCACTTCATTGTCTTAATGATCACTAATTATAATTTTGTTCCAGTCGTCAATGCGAAGCGGAGCGTTAGCAGCGATGGAGGCCGAGCCAGACCTCAGCACCTTCGAGAACAAGTCAGGGCTGGCCGAGGATATGAAGTTCCTCGCGTCCATGCCCGAGCTCTGTGACGTCACGTTCCTCGTAGGAGACACCAGGGAGCCGGTGTGTGCTGTGAAGGCTGTGCTGGCTGCAAGGAGCAGGTATTTCATCTCCTTCTTAATCTAGCGGTCATCCTACTCGTCTCTCTGCTTGCTCGTCTACTGCTTTGAATCCCAGGATTATATTTACTTTACCTTCAAGAACAAGTCAGGGCTGAGCGAGAACATAAAGTTCCTCGCGTCCATGCCCGAGCTCTGTGACGTCATGCTCGTCGTAGGAGACACCAGGGAGCCCGTGTGCTGTGAAGGCTGTGCTGGCTGCGAGGAGCAGGTATTGTTCTTCCTCTCTTACTCTAGCTTTTACTCTAATCGCATCATCGTCTACTACTTCGAAGCCCAGGATCTGCAATGTCTCATACTTCAGTTGAGAATTAGTAAGGGCCCACCGAGGATATGAAGTTCCTCGCGTCCATGCCCGAGCTCTGTGACGTCACGTTTTCTGTTGGAGACACCAGAGACTCGGCGTGTGCTGTAAATGATGTGCTGGCTACGAGGAGCAGGTTTTTCCTGTCTTCGTTTTCCTAGCGTATATTATTGAACCCTGTGCTGCTATGGGCTATGTAGCATAGTTCGCTTTCCGATTTTTGTCCCAAACCTCTCCGACTAATACAAGCGATTATATCTTATGATAACCATTTTTGACCCAAGTTGCTGAGCGGGTGAGGGGTTCCGAATGCGAACACAATTTATTCAAGATACTAAAAGCTTGCGTACTTACATTATTTTGAACACCTCATCCGCTTAACTTCTTCTCCTGACTGTATTAGTATATCCTATTTGAAGTTTCGTAAAGCCTAATTACGAGTACATTAAATATTTATGACTCTCTCTCTCTCTACATCTTTAAACATTAATTGAGTGTTACTATTATCTACTTATGTGTATGTATGGTAGTAGTATAGCGTAGGTGGAAGGGTGGAACGTGTCTAGGTACGATAATATAATCTAAATTATCTGATGACTTTTTTACCGCCTCAGTACATTGTTCTATTTTCGTCTGTGGACTCTGTTTCAGAAAGATTGCTATGGGAAAAACGTGAAAAAATACAGATTATGTATCGCCAGTCACAATCAGATATATCGGAACGACCAGGGTGCTTAAAATTACCTGAACATGCACACTAACGCCTTGAAAATAGAGGCGTGTTCAGATGTTTGTGAGCACCTTGGCCAGTCCGATATATCCGATGGCGACTGTACTTACTGATTTATAGACCGAAGATCTAAGTAAGAATATGGAATTCCTTTGCTAAATATGGTTTTATCTATATCTTATTAATTAGTAGGCAAGGTACCTACCCAATTAAATTACCTAAATTCACTAATTATATTCAGATAGTAAGAAGAGTTTTTCGTTATTTGTGCCAAGTAAAAATGACTGTTTCCAAATATAGTGGCCGCTGTATTATTAAATATCAAAACTACATCCAAAGCTTTTCGCGAAACAATGTTTAATTCCAAACAAATGCGCCGTAAAAGCTTGTTATCTATTTTTATGCGGAAAATTCCAAAGAAGATTTTGCCTCTAGCCGGTAATCGGAGCAGTATATCGGTATTCTGATTTTACAATTTCTTACGAGTAAAAAAAAGTCTTTGACCAGAAAGATGTCATATTTTTATGATACAACCTTAACATATTGAGTGCCGGGAAACCGCTCGGCGGGTTCTCTGTTTGTAGTCGCTTTCCTATACCAAGCAGGAAAACGGTGGAATCGGCTACGAGCGTAGCGCTGCGAAAACTTTGGCAGTGAATGCGTTAAACTTTAATCTGTTCAACGCAGAGTCGTGGAATGTATTGGGCCCCATACATTCCACGACTCTTCTCTTTCCGCACAGACTTTACCTACCGTTTGGATTCAGACTACACCAGTCATAATGCCTTAACTTTTATTATGGCAACACTATCTTTGACATGGTTCTTCCGATTCTTTTGTATGCTTCGGAAACATGGTGTTTGTACAAAGGCGACATTCGCTTGCTAGACACGTTCCACTTACGCTGTCTACGTTCCATTCTACGTATAAAATGGCAAGATCGCGTTCCCAACACTGAAGTACTTCGTCGCTGCAAGATGCCTGGCATGGAGGCTCTCTTGATGAAGGGACAGCTAAGATGGTGTGGGCATGTTTGGCGTATGAGTGATTGCAGACTACCGAAAGCCGTTTTCTACTCCCAGCTATCAGCTGGTAAACGGAAGCAAGGTGGGCAGCACCTACGTTACAAGGATGTGCTTAAGCGCCACCTAACTGCCTGCGGTATACCACCTGACAAATGGGAGGAGCTTGCTTCTCAGCGGCCAGAATGGCGTTCTCGCGTTAAGTTGAGCGTAAAGAACTTTGAAGACGCGCGTCTCACTGATCTTGATGCGAAACGTCAGATACGTAAATCCCGGCCGAAACCCTCCTACAATTATACTTACAATAGTTCTGGTCAACTTTACTGCCCCACCTGCGATAGAGTTTTTAAAAGTAAGTTCGGCTTTGCCAGCCATATCAGAGCTCACGCTCGTAATTAGCTAGGGTCGCCGTTGCCGATTACGGCATGGATATAAGAGAGAGAAGAGAGAGAGACACAGAGACATTCCGTGACGTGGTGTATGTTTAGTCTGTATCAAAACCATAACAGATTCTAAAATCAGAATACTGCTCTCCTATACTTATTCTATAGTTGTTGTAGGCAGTTGTAGGCGTAACAAGATTCTACCGGATGACCTAATTAGGCTCTGGGAACTCGGAAAATACAAATAATTTCCAAGATTACCGAGTTTTCTTAATTAAGGCACGAAACAAGTAACTAATTAAAGTTTGCTATGAATAAAAATGATGATCAATTTATTTCATACATTAAGGGGACGGTATATGACGTTTTCGATTTAGAGCTCACTTTGTGCAATCAATTTGTTCAAGAAATGTTTAATAACTGCATTAAATTATACGTAAATTTGTTCACGAAGAAGCCGTGTACCGGCTCTTCACGGCATAATATTTTTTATTTGCTGTAATTCTCTACAAATCGACACTAAAAGTATCCAAAAATCAAAATATGGAGTTCCGTTTGAGCAACACGCATTACAGTTTTGCCTTTAACAGTAATTGAGTTGTTGTGTGATTTTGAAAGCTAGATAACTAAACTAGCAAATTATTATCTACTTATATTTTTACTCACAAATACAACACAGAAATTCAATCCCAAATGTAAACTTTCGTACAATTTCCATACATTGACGACATCACTCAAAATTCTTCTTCGAGTCAGATGGCCGCTGGCCTTGGATCGAAGCAGACGTGTACATCGTCGTAGCTCGTTTTTGACATTATTTAGACATTTCATCATATACGCATACGAAAATGTATACCAGTAGATAAATTGTATTTCAAAAAATAGGGTAAATAAATTTATTTAAAATTTGATTTGTTGTTATTTACAGGTCGTAACGATCGAAAACAGCAGTAAACTATCCTAAAACAATACGATTACAATTGAATTTAAGTAACTTGTTCCTTCAAAACCCGCTTAAAATGAAAAAAGTTTAAAGACTCGTTTTACTGATTGGGATTGATTTTCATTATGCTGGTATCAATTTTGCGTCATTAAAAAAAAGTATATGACTTCTGTACGTCAATGACATTTGATGTCAATTGTAATCTTGTATTTACGTTAGAGAATATTATATATTCATTTAAATATTACTTACCTATTAATACGAAGCGTAATTCGTTTAATACCTGAAAGTCTTAGTGTCTACACCTACTTTGTTGCCGTTCGTTCCGTCTATATGTGTGCGATTACGTGCTGTTCTCAATAATCAAGAAACAAGCCATAATCTTCAAGAATAAAATAACAGCAAGACCAGCATTTAGTACTAACTAGTTTTTGCGGATTTGGAGACAAGAGATGAAGCTTACAGGCTAATACCGCTGCGGTCTGGTTATTGTTATGTGTATATATCGAGTATTATATAAATTTACTATAAAATAACAATGTTTTATTTCAATGACATTATGTGCGTAGGTATGTATGTTTCGGTGATTATAAGAATTTTGTCCACACAATAATTGTGCAAAGCAGAGACTGCATCATGCTTTCTTTACGGTATAAGCGGTATGGTACCGTTATTATTTATCAATACCGGTTCGTTTTGAAGGTAAAACTATACCGGTTGAAATACAAAGTACGGTACCGGTATAAAATTACAGCAGGGACAACCATTTTTATAGGTGTACAGTCAGCTGCAGAGAAAAGGTACGACCAGATAGATAATTGTATGCAGGGGTGGTACCTTTTCTCTGCAGCTAGCTGTACCTAAACCATCATTGACCGAGCGTTGGCGAAGGTCTCCGTTTCAACTTGGGCAAAAATGCTTTCGTATGTACGAATTCTTCTCCTTTGCATATCACATTTCTCAACTGATTCTCGTGAAAATTCGGTAGTCCGATATAATTATTCGGTTTCTTTTTTTTTTGAAGAATTTAAAATAGGCAGAAATTGTCATAAAGGACTTACGCGCCAGTAGGGTCTGTGACACTTAAGACCACTGCGATTATTAGGTACTTACTGGCCCCTATTTCACCACGACCACGGTGACAGGTGCGACAGTTGTCGACATCACTGTTGCTGACGTCACAGGCCTCCATAGGCTACGGTAACCGCTTACCATCGGACGGGCGATGTGCTTGTTTGCCACCAACATTTTAATAAATAAATAAACTCCATTATATTGCCACTAAAAAATTCTTATTTTGCGAAGCTAATGACAATTGTCACAAGAAACACGGCAACTGTATCGAAATTGCGACACAGAACTCATTTCCTGTCAAGACTTACCGAAAATTCTTTGAAAAATCTTGTGACAATTGTCACAAGATTTTTTCGCGAGAGAAATGTCTGTTTTATCCGATATAATAAAGTTTTTTTTTTTAATAATAGGTACAATGACGGTGGCAAACACGAATACGGCCCGCCCGATGGTAAGCGGTAACTGTATTATTAAATTGTACAACGGGACTTAATCGCGTATCTAAGTTTTAAGATTTACCTCCGACGTTTCGAGGACGGCGTTGTCCCCGTGGTCTCGGAGAAGACTGGCTTAAGTTGACATCAGCATCTTCTAACCGCGCGAGTTTTTCGAACTACCCGCACTTGGTCTTGTTTATCCGCTTGAACGTTTTGCGGTTCCGTTGTACAATTTAATAATGTGTAAAAATCGTGAAAGTTTAAATCAGTGTTAGCGGTAACTGTAGTCCATGGATGCCTATGGCGTCAATAACAGTGATGTTTTTGTCGTACCTGTCACCGTGGTGAAATAGGGGCCAGATTACGCCGCGCCGCGTGGAACGTGAGGTGCATTGGGGTAAATGCATACCATTCACTCAAGGAAAATAATCTCCCTTATAAGATCACTCGTGTGTCTGCCATTTTGTTAAAGCCAATTTTCACCGTAACTACTGGACTAGTTCAATTGAAATTTAGTACACATATGTCAAGTAAGGAAGTAGTAAGTCGGTGATCCGAAGATGAGTAACGTAAATAAATGAACTTTTAACTTTGCGGCGATTTTTGGTATCATGTGACATATCAGATATAATACATAATTATAAGTAGGTGAGCAAAAATGTACCATAACCTAACTCAGAATTGTATCACATAAATACATATACAATAATCTTTAATAGAAAAAAACCGACTTCTCTAACTACTAGCCTAACCCACTTAACGGCGCTTATACTTTATTTGGTAATATGTACCTATACATTTTATGGTAATCATAGTGTTTTTTTAGTTTAAGTATCATAGTGGTTCTCCGGATCAAGATCCGGGTCCGGGTCCGGATCCGAGTCCGGCTCCGAGTCCGAGTACGGGTCCGAGTCCGAAGTCCGGGGCCCAGTCCAAGTCAAAATCGAAATTCAAAATCACTAAACGTGTAGGTACTATGCGTCGTTGAAGAGTTCTGTTCTGATCATCATCAGCAGTTCCACTTCATCAAATCCCACAGTTTTTAATGTAAATGCTTGATTTTCTGATGAAAATATATAAAATTCTATACATATGCCTTTAAAATTTGAGGAGTTCCCTCGATTCCTCATGGATCCCATCATCAGAACCGGGTTTTGACAAAAACGGGACCAATCTGTATGCATATACATACAATCAAAAAAAAATTTTCAAAATCGGTCCAGTAATGACGGAGATATGGAGTAACAAACATAAAAAAAAATAAAAAAAAAAAAAAAAAAAAAAAAACATACAACCGAATTGATAACCTCCTCCTTTTAGATTTGGAAGTCGGTTAAAAAATAGTTCAACGCCAAAAGATTAATGGAAGACCTATGTCCTATAATAGGTGAGTTGGTCTTAAACAAAAAATATGCAATAAAAATGTGTAACTGTGGAACCCATAGTGAATCCTACTCGTACATGATCGGTTTTTATATTATGTACCTATAAGATATTTTCTACTTTATACTTTATAAGTGTACCTACATAATATTTACTTATAAGCAGTTGTCACGTAAAATATTTGTAGATTTTTTTGGAAGTATGTGTCACATCATCATCATCTTCCTCGCGTTGTCCCGGCATTTTGACACGGCTCATGGGAGCCTGGGGTCCGCTTGGTAATTAATCCCATAAATTGGCGTGGGCACTAATTTTTATGAAAGCGACTGCCATCTGACCTTCCAACCCATAGGGGGTAAACTAGGCTCTTATTGGGATTAGTCCGGTTTTCTCACGATGTTTTCCTTCACCGAAAAGCGACTGGTAAATATCAAATGATATTTCGTACATAAGTTCCGAAAAACTCATTGGTACGAGCCGGAATTGCAATTCGCACGCTCTTACCGCTAGGCCTCCAGCGATTTTTTTGAAGTATGTATAGCACAAAAAAAAAGACATTTAAGGTAGGTAATTAAAATACGGTATAAACATTATTGGAGAAGACTTGGAGGAAGTGTCATAGGGATCTACATTCGATGCGTGGAAAACAAGTTCTTTTGTCTAATTATAATCCATCGGCAATCACGCGAGCGCATAAAACGAAAATCATTTTTTTTTCACTCCCTAAAACTCCCTTAACCTAATAACAGTAAAACAAAAAATAAAATATAGAGGGTTACCAACCAGCCAAAGAATTATAAGTAGATATATGCACTTATCCCAACGCACCTCACGTTCTACTCTGCACGGGGTTCATTGCCGCTCCTACCGCCGTAAGTAACTATCAACACCTACATTATCAAGGCTACGATCGAAGATAATCGCTTCAGCACTGAAATAATACCGGTGGAATACCGGTATAATATTTTTTATTTTAATTGTATTAATTTAATAGTGAAACAAAAGGCGAATATACCACATAAAAGTAAATCGGTAAAGATATTAGGGGTACATTAGCCAACACTGTTTCCATATATTTTCAAATTTTATTTTGTCCGCCTTAATTAAATTTTGCACCCTGCCGGAACTTTATTTATTTAAATTCTCATTTAATTGATTTTGAGCCTTATGAAAAGTCGTATAGAGTAGTAAATAAAATTTTACATCTGACTTAATGACATCTGGTTTTATTCGGTTTAACTTTAGAAAACGCGTATCTCGACAAAGCCATAATGTAGAAAATTGTCAACAACCAAATGAATTATTAGAATTTAAATACGTCACGTGTGACATGAACAGACAAGGAAAGCAAGATTAAATGTATTGTTTCTCTTTCTTCTTTCAATGGAACGCTTTTCCTAAAAGGAGGCCACTAAACTCAAAACGCTATCTTAAAAAAAAACTTGATGGGTCAGTGACCTGTCCCAGTAAAGTGAGGTAGTGTGCGTGAAGTGCGCTTGTGTGTGAAATGGGGTAAATTGACAGAATCTGAAAATTTACCCACCTCTACCGTCACCTTGATGTCTTTATGCAAAAATATTCAAAGTGACTTTCAATGAACAATGATTCTGCTTAATTAGTAAGTGTAAATTTATGCAATCACTCAAATAGACAAAATTTACGATAGGTAATACCTATTTAATTTATATATATTTGATTTTTTATTCTTTTAGAATACCGTAATACCACCCAACTAAGTATAGTACTAGGTACGTATATAACATGAAAAAAGCAACATATAAGAATAATTACATTATAACATTTACGTGGGGTACGGGGGCTTCACAAGGCGCTCAGCAAACGCCTGAGGTGACATCAATACTTGTAATTAATATCTTTTCAAAGATTTAAAGATTCAAAGATTCAAAGATTTTATTTGTTCAACATAGGTAAGTTACAAGATGTCTTTTACTTCCAATGTTTACGGAAAATAGATTTAAGAGCCAACAGGAGCTAAGATTTAAATATTTTAGGTAAATATACCCGTCTCGCTAACGGAAGCGGCTCCTAAAACTAGTGCGATAAAGACAAGGCGAAAAATCCTGCGTAAAAATATCAAAAATCGAGGTTTCGTACTCGACTGTTTCCTCCTCCAAAACTTAACCAATCGTAACCAAATTTGGAAATCTAAATGATTATGACATTATCTGTGTCGGACCGTTTTGCTTTTTTGACTAATTGATGTCAGTTTTGAATAGCACGCTTCTCATTGCGGCATAGTCAATTAGGCCATTTTGGCCATTTTTGAAGGGCTCTAGCGCCTTAAAAAACAAAAATATCAAAAAAAGCAAAACGGTCCGACACAGATATTGACAATATTAATCTGTGTTGAAAAAATCATTGCTCTAGCTTCAAAACCCACGGAGGAAACAGTCGAGTACGTTTGTATGGAGTAATGACCACTCCTGTTGGCTCTTAATAGTATTATATGTTCCGTCTCCTACGGCCCGATTCGAACAATGCTTATAAGAAGTCACAGCGGTACGATACCGATCTGTCAGTGTCAACTTCAACCAAAAAACGTCACTTTTAGAATAGAATAGAATACATTTATTCGTAAGCACACAAACGAGACAATACATAATATAAAAGAAACATAAAATAAGATTGAAGTGCCACGAAATGGCCTCATCTCAGCATGTTGCTGGTGGCTTCCAGCGCTGATCTTCCGATGAGACCATCAAGTGAGAAGAATCACACTGACACTGATAGATCGGTATCGTACCGCTGTGACTGCTTCTAGGTAAGTATTGTTCGAATCGGGCCGCTAGTTTCAGTTTACGATATTTACAAATCCTTCAAAATCCTTTCGCGGCGCGTCGTCGACTTGAGGACTCTTATCCCTTCTGCGTTTGACGGATTTCCATAAAATCTTGGATTTTCTTTGAAAATTGGGTCTTTCTTTCCACGTCGTCGAACAAAACGCTTTGACGTTGCGATATTAAAAACTCCAATTTTTTCTTTTGAAAAAGACGGACAATAATCTCAGACTGAGTATAAAGTAGACGTGACGTAGTAATAATACCAGGATCGAACGGAATGGTATGCAACTTTGACAGACTGACTGACAGAGACAGTAAAATAATTGCTTTTATCTTTGTAAGAGTCGAAAATTTTATTGTTACGTCACACTAAAAAATAATTATAACTAACTCGGGTAGGATTGAGCGGGACACGTCTGTCGAATTCACCCAAATCGGTGGTCCACATTTGTCATGAATGATGACATGGCCACACTTTTACATTGCAAATGCAATGCAGAGTTAGATTGGTCCGACTACATGAATGCAGCCCCTTGTTAATATTTGTTAGCATTTGAGTCCTTTGAGTTCTATGCTTTGCTATTAGACTGCGACTAGAGCAGCGCTTATTAGCGAGGATAGGTAAACGAAGTGATTCCATTGGTCCTAAACATACCTATCTCGCCACGCAGGAACGGTTCTGAAGTTTTTAAGAGCAGAACCTCCTCAAAGCGAGTCGAGATTTTCAAATATAGACTCAAAAGAGTTGAGTTCCTACCAACACTACCCCTTGTCCAAAATTACTAAACGAGCCAAAGCAACGTCAAGTATTCAGTCATAAAAGCGAGGGACAGCATTCTTGACGTGACTCGACCGTACTAAATGCGGCTACCCGTCCCACGCCCTTTCAGCGGTCCACAAAAGCCGAGACATAAAAGATATGTTAATTTACGGCGTCCTAATCCAAAACAAAGAGTAATACGGCTCTTGTGAGGGTCTTTATTACATTTTTATGCTAAGTTTCTTAACAAAGATGAGAGTGTTAAGTTACTTTAGGACGGCAAAGTATTATGGTATGTCCTCAGTGGAATTTATTGCCTGAAACACTGAGACGTTTTAGCTTTGTAGTATGTGAATATTGCTAGTGTGGAATTTATCGAAGTAAGGGCTCTTTTCCACGGAAACAACCCGTTTTTTGCAGGTACGGTTTTCTGCAAGATCCCGTTTAGTAGGCAATTGTTACTCTAGCACGTCCACTTTGTCAGTAGCAAAAGGCGGAAAATTAAAAAATAAATATAGGCGCTAAGGGTCGACCTCCCGTAGAAAATTAGATTTTCGCGCCTTTATTTACTGATAAAATGGGTGTGTTTTAGTACAGTTTACGTGTTTATATACTTACGTTCACACAGGCATCTTGATTACAGTATCAAGCAGAAACCGATCCGTTCGAATTTAGCTATTCGGCTTTGCCACTACAAATTGTTTGACATTGTCCAGTAAAAAATACTATCCATTTTAGTTATAAAAATAGTTTAAAGGGTGTTCCCATTAGCTCCCTGCATACCATATTTTGCTGGATGTGTCCTGTATGCTCATTCTTATTTCTTTACCGCAAAAAACAGAATGCAAACTATGTGTATTACCTATGATTGCTGATTGATTGCGAGATTCAGTAAAAAATCGTTCCCGCTGAACTGAACCTCATCAGTTAAGGATTTCGTTGCGTGTTCCATTTCCGAAAACTTTTGGCTGTGGCGGCGATTCCAGTATTCGTTGCGGATGGCACGCCTATCGTGTCATACGCCATGCGTTAAAAACATTGGTGACACGCCTGTCGTGCCATCCGCATCGAAACGGTTAATAGGCTTTAACCATAATTCTTTGTTCCAGAGTATTCCAAAAAATGCTATACCAAGCGCCGAGTCCTCAAAGGAAGAAAGAGCCTGCCCCTCGGGAGAATAAGCTGCGGTTGTTCCTGAAGCGATCCTCAGAACCGCTTCTGAACCTTCAAAATGCAGCACAACAGGTATCATGACAGTTTCTTTGCATGCAAGTGTGTGAATGTTTCATGTGACGACCCTTGCGACAAAGTATATAACACAGAGTGATTTTGTTATGTTTGGCCATATTCTAAGGAGTGAATATAAAATACTGAACAACTTTTACTATGTAGCCAACACCGAAAACGCAAAAATAAATCTGCTGTCTCAAACATTTCGGCGTACCTATCATATGCCAATGTTTCATATGAAATAAAACTATTAAAACGGATTGTATCGCGAATATTGAATTTATTCTACATCCCGACGTTTCAAGTTTCAAATATACGCGATAAATTCAATATTACGCGATATAATCCGTTTTAATAGTTTTATTTTATGAGTAACTATCGCGGTAACCGAAGATAATATAATGTTTCATATGGAACAGCAGATATTTTTTTCGCGATTTCGGAGTTAGCTCCATAGTAAAATTTATTCAGCAGGTACTACATATTCGCTCCTCAGAGCTACCTATGGTCAGACATAACAAAATCAATCAGCTGTTTTTTTAACCCTTAGCCATATTTTGCGAATTAATAATACCCTTTCGTTATGAGCGAGTTTACTTTGGGACCAACCTTGAATACGAAAAAAAATTGCTGTTTTATACATTTTGGCTTATCAAATGTTGATGTTTTCTATGGAAAGCTCAATTTTTTTCTTGATTTCAGGATTGTGCCATTAGTAAATATTGCGCTCAGTATAATAACTGTATATTTATCTCACAGAATTTGGCTAAGAGTCGAAAACACACGCCGTATACGGACATAGTTACTTAAAGATATCCCTATAGTAATAAATCCCTTATTGGCTTTGCTTGAACATTATGAGGTATATAAGTAGAATCAATATCCTCGAGCTAACCAATTTTCCTCATTTCCCTCAAGGAATATCTTTCCATAAAGCGTCATTATTGAGCGAGGAAGACTCCCATATCCTTCAGGCCTTTTTTGCTAAAGTTTTATAGGATTCACTTGGTAGCGTTTCATCAAAATTGGATTTTAATGATGTTATCAACCGTGCGACATTGATTGAGAAGGTTGGTTGTTTTTAGGAAAATTCACAAGGATAAACGCTTTTATTATTTTTACAACAGAGATCCGCTTTCGCGCAGCAATTGGCTCCAATTCAAGAGGTAAAAACTAAATTAAACGGTGTTGTAGGGATACTTCATCAGTTCGAAGTTTTCAATGTTCTTGTAGGTACACATTTTTCAATTTAATTGCGTTTTTGTGTAGTTAGGATTGGTTCGTCTCTGCAAAATGGATCTTTTCCAACGTGGCAATTTATTTGATAATTAGGGTTTAATCGGTGTTGCATGCTTCATTTTGTCTGTTTATAATAAGTTTGTGAAGGTAAGGTTTAAATGTCGTGATTTTTGTAAGACACTTAATTTTTTCCTACTTTCACAGGTCATAATTGAAACACTACCTAGTGTTCAAAGAATAAACATGGTTTATAATTTTATTAGCTCAAATCAGACTCAAATTCATTTATTATTCATGTACTTATTGAAATGTTTTACTTTTTCTTGTTTATTCTCTGAAGAGCTTTCATTATGTTCTAAATGCAAATTTAAGCATGTGATTCAATCAATATTGTACTTATTTGAAAGTATTTTCATATCACAATCGCGCACAGTATTGTTTCTCAGCAAAATCTACATTTCGCTTAAATGATTACTCCACCTTGTATTTAAATATTGTGTTTTTAAGATTTTTATTCATACGTTCATTTACTCCGAATCCATTTATTGTATTTTCACAGTTTTAACATTGATATGTTACAATCGCTCACGTTGATTGGTGTGTACGAATCGCACTGCATATAGTGTCAAGATGGTAACATAAAGGCAGGTTTCCACCAGTGTGCAGCAGTGGGGCACAGGCATTTTTTTTTCTGAATATGCTTGTGCCCCACACTGGTGGAATCCCTTCTTAATAAGATCGAAACTTTATCAATTTGCAAAATCTGATTACGTTGGTCTGATTGTATTTCTTTATGTCCATCTAGCCGTCATCGCAGCAGCATCAGACGCTGATCATCGAGGAGTTTGAACCTGATGTGTTCCGTCAGCTCATTGAATACATTCACACTGGGTGTGTTACTCTGCAGCCCAGGACCTTGCTTGGTAAGTTTATAATTACTATAAATCTATCCAACTAAATAAGCCCCCAACCATGGTACATAGTATCTTCAATATCTTATATATCTTCGTATAGGTGTGACTGTTATTTCAATGTCGTAATTCTATGGTAATTAAAAGATGTTTACCGCCGCAAATGTGTAATTTTGCTCTCTCGCCGTGATATTTTTACTTACATTTTACTTACATATATCGGAATCTGGCGGTATAAATTGAATACAAACCTGTTGTTTTCTCGTACTTCGGCTTGTGTTTCTGTTTTCTTTTGTATTGTTTTCTTTTATTGAGGTGTGAAATCAAGAGTATTTGTATTGTACACATACATAAACATACATTTAATCACGCCTATTTCCCGGAGGGGTAGGCAGAGACCAAGGATTTCCACTTGCTACGATCCTGACATACCTCTTTCGCTTCCGTTACTTTCATAACATTCCTCATACACGCTCGCCGGTTTAGGGTGCTCTTGACCTGGCCTTTCTTCAGGATTTCCCCGATCTGATCGGAGAAAGTCCGCCGAGGTATGCCCCTTCCAACTCCCTCTTCTACTTCTCCCTTACACTCTCTTTGTCAGCCTTCTTTCACCCATTCTTTCCACATGTCCAAACTATCTCAAAATACCTTTCTCAATTTTTGTCACTACATCTTCGTTCAGTCCACACTTTTCCCTTATCACACTGTTCCTAATTCTATCTTGTAATCTCACACCACACACACTTCTCAACGCTCTCATTACCATTTGTATTGTATTATACAATAACATTACAGACTGTAATGTAATTTACAGTAGTCTTATTATTTAGACTTAGTGAACTGAGTCACTGAAAAATAGCACTTTTAGAGATTTCCGTTTTCAAAATCGAAAACTGTGATGAACATGCACAGATTGATTTCTAAAAAGGGAACAGCAAAATCCACAGGGGATGGGTGTTTGCATAGGACGAGCATTGAAAATAGACGTTTGTGTATTGAACGGAATAGTTTCAAATAAAAAAACGAATACATGCCAGAAGCGAATATAAAGGATGTAGCGTTTAGTACGGATCAGAGGAAGGACTGATATTTTCCAAGATCATTAATGAATAATTAAATAATGAAGATTTAATGAACATACCAAATAAAGAAAACAGCGGCTATTTTAATTTATTTGACATTGGTGATTGTTTTTTGCAAGACAGAACTAAACATATTATTTCTAATTCTACTTTTGACAATAAAATTATCTTTGCGTCAAAAGTGGTTTTAGTCTGGATAAAATTAAATTCCCTTCGTTTGACTTGACTTTGAAAAAAAAAACTCCTATCTTGTTCTGTCATTCAAAAGAAAAATATACTATGTATGACTACAGAGTTATTGCGTTTCAACTTTGAGTAACAACTGTAAGATACGAGATTTTTTCAAAGTACCTATACTGACGATGTACTAATTTTATACGACAGCGTCTATGACTGAATACATCAGAAACATTTTAAGCGCCGTTTTAACTTTCTAAAAGTACTAATGTTGATTTTAAATACAATTCTACAAAAAGAAGATGACTGTGTGAGGTAACTCGCCAAAATCAAAAGGAAATGTTGATACTGTTAAATTAAATTACGGCTATACCAGCAATCAAATTCATAATATTTGCACAGCGTCCCTTGGATAAATAATTTCTGTTATACAAATATTTTATGTATATCCCTTTTTACTCAATTGCTCTTGAAACGAATTCATTTGTTAACAGAATCGCGTTTAATCAGTGTTTCTTTGTGAATTTGTTTATCTGCTCCCTTTATGGAAATCGTTTTGATACTTTGATTTATATTGCTTTTGTTTACTATACGTGTAGGTATTGATGCTTCCAATATTGGCACATTGTTTTTTAAAAGAATGTGCCCATATTGAAAAGTTTTTAAGTTTAGATTGAAAAATGTGTATCCGGAACCTTTTTCAGAAACTGTTTTGATAAAGTCAAGTGAAATAGAACAAAGAAATCATGAATGGTGTGATACAAACGACGTAGTATGATGTGAAGATAAAACAACGCTATTGGTTGTGTAGATGGAAGCAATTTTCTGATTATTATGGACTTTGTATTTATCAATAAGAAACAGATAGGTTCTATTAACAGGTGTTTTGTTGAAGTCGAAACTCTATTAGATAAAAATATAATTTGCCGAGCGCGAGCAAAGGTCTACGTTCCAGCTTAGACAAAAAATCGGAAGTTTAGATGTTTTCCTCTACGCCTTACCATGATGTCTTATTGCGGTTCTGTTTAGGACCTAAACTGAATTGCTAAAGGACGGAGCTACATAAGTCGCATAACTCCGTCCCTTAGCAATTTAGTTTAGGTCCTTAAGAGAATCGCAATAAGGCATCATGGTAAGGCCCCGGGTCGCAATTTTCAACCAATTCTGGTGAAAATTTGTGAGCAGGTTCAATGATTATTTATATACGCTCTCTACATTTATAAAAGAAAATGCTTCCCTACGTATTATTATATAATATTGAAACTTCAGATGAAAAAAGAATAAGGCTTGGAGCTTGAGTAGGTACCTAATCACTAAAAATTTCAATAAAGCCATTGGCAATCCGAAATGATTTGTTCGGTGGCGCGGAAAGAAATAAAATGGGACCAAAGATTCAATTTACGATCTAACAGAAAGTCCTTTTTAATCCGAGAGATTTATTTGTGAATACATTTAAATGATGGCTGGTTGTTCAGTATTTGGGATTCAGTAAACTTTAATTTTTGTTTCATTGCTAAAAGTTATAATTATGAACATGTATTAAGTAGATAAATAAGGAGAAAGTTTAATTTGCATTCCGTTTGTATTAGCGTTCCAATAAAATAGTCATAATATATCGGCTCCTTTATATGAAACGTCAAACCAAATTATTAGGTACCTTGAAGTACGTACTGTGTACTGTGCCCTCATTTAAGTTCTTTAAATCTTCTTTTTTTGTTGATTTTAAATTAATTGAATCCGCAAAAATAATATTTTTTGTTCACAGCATTCCTGTAACTAAATTCACAGTCCGCTGTGGTACAGATTTTTAATAGGACTTATTTATTTTATTATAAGAGGTAAATCATAACTTTCATAGTCTAAGATACGCTAATAAGGCCGACCTTCACCGACCTGCCTACCGGCGCGTAATAAGCATTTAGTACTACCGTACAGAAAGGACACTTCCTACAAAACCGAACTTTAACAGTGATTCAGGGTTGGATCATGATATCCCTTTCTAACTTATGGCACTATCCCTTTCGGCTATTTAGGGTTGTCAAAATTCAAGTCAATACCTATCTTATCTGTGGTCGTGCACGCAAAGGGACGTCAAGTTGTGTCAACCCTAATAATTGCTCGGAGCAATGCTGAGCTGAACGGAGTCGAGTTTGCCCGAAGTCAGGAGTGTCTCCCCACACTGCTACCGGATAAAATCTGGGGGCACGGCAGTGCCCCCGCCAAGTCGAGCGCGAAGCAAACACTGCCGTACCATCCTTTACTGGAACCATTTCGCCGCATTTTCAGGCCCCTATTTGAGAACCTCTGGATAAGACCAGAACGCAGAAATTTTCGTCATCCAGTAAGCTATAATCACATACTTAAAATCCAAAATTTCAAGTATGTAGGTCATTTAGTTCCGCAGTTAAGCGAAAGCAAAGTTTAGCATTTATGACACTCATTCATTCACTCACTCATGATCATCAGAATAGAATTAGTACTTCCCATAAACTCAGAGAGCTGAAATTTGGTACAGAGTTAGGGTTTAATGGCCACATAAAGGGTAAACCTAAAAATATTGCAATATCAGTCACGTTTTAAAGATCTAAGAACCGCATAAGTAAGTTTGTAATCCGATATAAAAATATATGATATTACAAAGTTACTGTTGCAGTTCCTACAAATAGTAGGTAAAGTAAAGGTACATTACGATGTACGATGTGAGTATGAATGAAGATATGTTTAGTTATGATATGTGTATACATAGTATGAGTACCCGAAAAGAAGGACTGCCTACAAAAAGAGATGAGATCCCATCAAAAACATTACATGTAAAAAGGTGCAAGTCTCGCAACGCTTTTACTACAAAAAAGTTTTGAGATGTAATGTGAAACTAAGTCGGTTATTTTAATCAGTGCCAGGGGATGTTAAAACCGTATCAATAAGATATCTTTAATTTGTAATACATATAATGACTTGGCAATCGCACATAATGCTTTACTAGTACCGTACTCGTAAATATGTGTAATGCTCAAACTGCAATTAGCGCTAGCGTTATGTTCAATTAGAATTATTTTTAATAGATGATGATGATCCTTTTGTAATTATGCAGCCGTGCGATGGCCAAGTCATTATACGTATTACAAATTAAAGATATCTTATTGATACGGTTTTAACATCCCCTGGCACTGATTAAAATAACCGACTTGGTTTCACATTACATCTCAAAACTTTTTTGTAGTAAAAGCGTTGCGAGACTTGCACCTTTTTACATGTAATGTTTTTGATAGGATTTATATTTTATAAAATATGAGTGAATTCATACATAACTTCGACTGTAAGTCTATTTACACCACCCCACCCGGGAAATATATAATATAGACCTTAGAAATAGTGTAGTCTAAACCGCATTAAAGCGACATCACGTCTCATGGCGTATACCATCCGATCCTGGCATCACACGAAAGCGTAATTACCTCTCCTTAATTAAAGCCTGAACTTCATTAAAGTTTACGGCGGCGTGCCCGAACAAGCTACGGAGGCCGATTCTGTTATGATAATTTAATTTAAATATAAATAAATAAATAGTCGGTTATAGAATGCCATGGTGTTGTTTCATTAGGCATCTCGCTCCCACTTATTGGTGCGCGTGTGTTGGTACAACTCAAGATCATATTAAACTAAGATCAAAACCGTATCGAATTGTTAAAACAAAATCGGCCACACGAAACGCCACTACTTGGCTTGTAGCCAAATTAATGATGGATTATTATTATTGCTTTAATTATTAGTAAGTTCAAGTATTAGGAAGTTAAGTAGTATTATTAAGCTCTAAAACTAACTGTAGGTATTTTGATAGTAGATTCTCGTTCGATAGGCGAATATTAATTGAACAACGAACACTGTAATGATTTAGATGCCCAATTTCACGACTCACGTTTCGCCGCTCTTGACGGAAGCCAATTATATCATGAAAACTAGTTCATTGTAAGTATACATGCTAGAGCTTTGTATGTATGTTGTTAACTAAGTAATATAATAGGTATTTAATGATCGTGACTATCGTGAGCGTTATTTAGAAGATTGAGAAGATATTTAAAAGAGCGGCGACGGACGGACGAACAGACTAAGATGATGAAGTAAGATTCCGTTTTTGCCATTTTCGCTACGGGACCTTAAAAAGTAGTTTATACGAAAACGCAAAAACGAATTTAATGATTAATTGATTATATTTGATGTATGTAATAAAAGAACCCTAAAAATACTACAATTAAATAGGGTCCATTTTGAAAAGTGGACCGTTGATAACAACCGATTACAAGGTTTGACGAAATATAAAGTGAGCCGATCTTGTTCAAACTTGTTCGAGAGATCGGCTCGCTTTATATTTCGTCAACCTTACCTACAGATCGATAAACTGTTTCATTATGCATTGAACGTGAAATCACCAAAGTCACTTAAAGTTGATGAGGGTATGTGTGAGACCCGCGTACTGAATTACCTGAGTCCTGAGATCTGAGTTATTTTAACATCACACAGGTTGAAAAGAGTTTGCACCGTCTGGCGGTGACAATAATAGATAACAACAGAGGCCTTACCATGATGTCCTTATTACGATTCTGTTTAGGATATACAGCCATATTCGAACTTTAAGATACGTCAAATATTAGATATCGAAACGATATGGATTGGATATGTCAGTGTCAAACGAGTGGTAAAAGTGACGTTTCTTCAAACAAAAACTTCATTTTTGACACTGACATATCTTGGTGATGTCTAATAGATATCTAGTTCAAAATCCGAATCGGGCCTCTAAACTGAATCGCTAAAGGACGGAGCTATATAAGTCGCATAGCTCCGTCCTTTAGCGATTGAGTTTAGTTCCTGAACAGAATCGCAATAAGGACATCATGGTAAGGCCCCAGGTAATTTGGAACACAAAGACGTGGAGTGGCATGAAAAGATAATGGGATTAAGAGGTAAAGGGACGGCCGTTTCTCCATACAAACATAGTCCTCATTTCCCTCTCTGGATATTTAACATTATTGAAAATATTTACACATAATTTGTTGTATATCAACCATAGACTATTATCATTCTAACCTTCAAGAAAAGAGCGTACTCCCATCTTAAAGGCCGGCAACGCGCTTGCAACCCTTCTGGTGTTGCGATCGTCCATGGGCGGCGGTAATCGCTTACCATCAGGTGATCCGTCTGCTCGTTTGCCTCCTATATCATAAAAAAAATTTAGATCCAACGTTAGACTTTATTAGATTTTTTGATTAAAATAATAATTTGGAGCGAAAAACAGATTTCATACAAACTTCTATAATAATTAAAAGATCGGAAACTTCAAACGCAAGGGCATAAGCTCTGTGGTTGATTGTGTCAAAATATTTTAAGTCATGTTAATAGAGTCTGTGCAAAAAAAGAAGAGTCGTGGAATGTATGGGGCCCAATACATTCCACGACTCTTCTCTTTCCGCACAGACTCTATCCAAAAAAAAGGCGATTTCGCGCGAGTCATCCACTTTCGTCTGTCAATGGCTTACCTTACTTAGACAACGCCGTTGGAGGGTACTGTAAACATCAAAATTAGATTTCAATTCAATTCCATTCTCGTAATCTCTCTAAATAAGATAATAAGTTTTTGACAAAAATTGAATTTTTGGTACAAGCTTTTATCGCTGACTGTACTTTTCTTACGACAGACAACTAATCCTCATCGAGACAATTCTAAAAACCCCTAACACAATTAGGTTGCGTTGTTTCATCACGGAGTTCCAATGGCCACCTCCTGTCTCCATCATCAGATCAGTTCGACAGTACCATATTATTGTATTGTCATCAAAACTACATACAGCTGCCAATTTTCATGACGCTACGATCCTTGGAAGATGGTTAAATTAGTTACCATAGACTCCATTACATGTTAGTTACATACAGGTCGAGAGTTCCTATGGCCACCTCCTGTCTCCATCATCAGATCAGTTCGACAGTACCATATTATTGTATTGTCATGAGAACTACATACAGCTGCCAATTTTCATGAAGCTACGATCCTTGGAAGATGGTTAAATTAGTTACCTTAGATTCCATTACATAGTTACATACAGGTCGACCTAATAAAAGCTTGTTAAAAATATTTACAAGTGTCTTTTAACAGAATCTCTGCCTTCTCTGCTTATATTTTATACAACTCTCACAAAAATAAGGTCGAGTCTGTAAGCGCTCTTTACGCTTCTTGCTACGCAGGGCAATCAATAGTTGAAGTGTAAGTTGAGTAGGTTTGAGCACCACTCGCCTCTGCTTCAATAAAGTTGTCTAGGTAATGGCTTTATTTACGACATCGCAGCCCTCATATATCACGTGTGGTACGAGGAAGAATGTGTTTTACGTTGGTATTTCATTATGTTGCCCGCGGTATTTCCGGACCGATACGACCTTTACTTTCAAGAAACGAGCGTACTAAGGCCGGCAACGCACTTACAACCCCTCTGGTGTTATTAGTATCCAAGCACCAGATTGGCGAAACTGGGTCTGAAGGGATTGTGAATTATAGTAGTTTATATGATTGCTACATAATGGAAAGCATTTAAATACGAGTGTGCGTTTATAAAACGAGCTGAAGGCGAGATAAAGGTTAAATATAGAGAAAGAGCGAGAGGTTTTCACAGATAAGAAATTTGTTCTACGTAATAAAATAGTTTATCTTAAAGTTGACTGAAATTCGGGTTTTTTGAACGCATAATAGATGGTTTATATATGATCTGTGTAGATCAGGGGTTCCCAAAGTTGATTGGGCTCCGACCCACCTAACAAAAACTGCCAATTATGAGGCCCAACTCCTAGCCGCCTTAAAAAGGGGGTATAAAAAAGTATTGGTGACAATCATATTTCCTAGTAGTTTCAGGGCCCACTCAATATTCGCTCGCGATCCACCAGGTCACGACTAGGGTTTTCAATCCGGATCCGGAATGTATGAAATTATCCGGATCTGGATCCGGATCCGCGGATCTTCCCATACATTTCAGATCCGTCGTGCAAACCCGTCATGACCAATAGTTTAGGAAATGCTGGTGTAGATAAATGTATTAACTTAAGTTTTTCGATTATTCCAGGTGTGATGAATGCAGCAGACTACTACGGCTTGGACGAGCTCCGCCGCGCGTGCGCTGGTTTTGTCCAGTGCTGCATCACCGTGGACACGGTGTGCGCTTTGCTGGCATCTGCTGAGCGTTATATCCAGTATAAGTGCACCAAGTCTTTGGTGCAGAAGGTAAGTTTGTTAGTTAAAGAATTTTGTCGGACACCTGCAACACCTAGCACATGATTGGCGCGACAGTATCTCGCGGCGAGATAGACTTCCTGTCTTTTTCTGTGTTAATAAAAGAGGGACGGGCGGACGGGTAGTCCATCTCGCCGCGAGATACTGTCGCGCTAATCATGTGCTAGCCCGGCAGTGGGGTTGGTAGTCCGAAGATGAGAGTACAACGCTATTTTCTTGAAAGCTTGAAGGTCGTATCGGTTCGGAAATATCACAGGCGACAGTTCATACCACAGTTTAGCTGTGCGAAACAAGGTTCTGGAGATACGCTCTTAAAGACTGCCAACCATCTAAATGGTGAAGGTGAATTTTATTTCGCGTAGAACCATTGACCACTGACAATGTATGATTAATACAAATAAAATGAATATGAATATGAATATGAACTTCGGCGGCTAAGATCCTTCAGAAGAGGTAGCGAGGAGGTTCAGAGGAGGTTTCAGAAGAGGGAAGGGAGGTAGGGGAGGTTGGAATACCTGCATGAGCAGTAACGCCTAGCTAAAATACTGTAGCAGTAATGCTGGCGTAGCCTGAATCCAAACATTACCTTTAAAATATTAACCCCCTAACAAACTACCAGTGAAACGGTCCTCACATCTCTAAACGCTGGAAACCTCACATAGTTATCTGAACTTTATGTTAACAGTCATTAGTATTCATAGCCTCGAAGCTCATGAATAAATGTATGGCAAGTCGGGGCACTATAAACGCTCTATGAAAGTAAATGGCGCTAACTCATGAACGGTGTGCTTAGCTTAATTGAATTGGGGGTATGTACTCGTAGATATTGCACTAGTGCGGATACTAATAAAGTTATAGTACATTACGATACAAATGCGAAAAGTAGGGAATTCCTAACGAGTGGCGATTTACCTTTTCGCACGTGTATTGTACAACGTTTTACAGAATTTGTGCTAATTGCACTAGGGCGGTAAAGTAGCACCATATGTACTGTAGTCTGTAAAAGTAATTTGATTTCTATTTATTGTTATTAGGAAGTTAATTTGTATTGGAATAACTGTAACAATTAAGAACGGTAAATGTTATAAAGGTAATACTCAGCCAGTTATAACAAATCTCGTTATCGTCCATTTTTACATTAACACAGATTTTTTTTTAAATACAACTAGATTATCTTTTCCACAGCTCTTGGAGCCTGAGATCCGCTTAGTAACTAATTCTTTAACGAATTAACAGGAGTAAGTATGTTAATTCGTTGAAGAATTATTTACTAGTTACTATAGGAGGCAAACGCTTTTATTATTGTTTGCCAGAACTCGTGAGTGGCTTGGTATGTTATGATAACACATTATATTTCTATCGTTCCAGGTTCTGGAGTTCGTGGACGAGCATGGAAACGAGGTTCTCAACTTGGGCTCCTTCACCCTCCTGCCCCAACATGTCGTCAGGCTTATCCTCGCCAGGGACGAGCTTAGAGCAGACGAGTTTACTAAGTTTCAGGTAAACCTTCTTGTATAAACTAAATAGCTGATACTAAAGAAAAAGTCACCAAACCCTTCAGTGATGAAGGCTGGTTTCGAACCAGCCTAGCCAAGGTGACAATCGCTATCGCGTCATTTTGTATGGGATTTTGAGTTTCCAAAACGTCCCGCCTGGCGCGCTGTTCAAAATCCCATACAAAAATAGACATAAAAATAATGTAAACGCGAACGCTCGTCATGCTATTGAATGAAATGAACACTAAGCGTTGAGATGTATTGTATGCACTGTGCAGGCTTTCTGACGCTTCACGGTCTTCTGCTACCCACCTATACAAAGTTGGTGGCCGATTTGAGTACCTTATTGTTGTTATTTATATAAATTACCATAAATTCCAGGCGGCCCTCATGTGGAGCAAGAAGTACTGCGACACGAACCCCAACATCAACCTGAAGGAAGTAATCGGGAACTTCCTCGAATACATACAGTTCCATAAGATCCCGGCCAACGTGCTGATGCGTGAGGTGCACCCGCTGGGACTGGTGCCCTACTCCATCATCATGAACGCGCTCGCTTATCAGGTGCGGTATTGTGCCTTGGTTTCTTCATCTTGCCCTATATCTTATCTCTGGTCGAGGATTTTTCAAGTGAATAACGGTAAGAGTTCTTATGAAAAGGAGTAAGGCCAATGTGGGTAACATCGGCATATAAAATTTATTGGAAATACCGTCATTAAGGATGACTCACGCGTCATTAGGCGAGCCGCATGCTTTTGTTACCCACCTTGGAGTCTCTTGATAAAATAATATCAGGCAACGACAGTCTTAAATAATATAAGACTCTTGTCGTTAATACCAGCAGTATCAAAATAGTGACTTATTTATATTTATAAATAATTTAGCTTACTTGTAAGTGACGTTTAATTCCATCCGCTTTGTTGAACTGTCTGATGCATGCCGCCGTATGCTTATTTTTTATATCGCTTTTAGAAAATGCATAATAGTCTTAATTAGAAGTAGGACGTTTATTAGAGTGCTGAAAACGCTCTTGTTGCAGGCAGACCCGGCCAGCATAGATCCAGGCAAGCTGTCCCCGGCGCGGGTCCGGCGCGCGGGACGCTCCATGTCCGTGCAGTCCTCGCTCGACCCCTACGGGTCCAACACCACCATCTCCTCCACCGGCTCGAGCGACGTCCCGTCGTCCGACTCTCGGCACAACTAACGCGAGGGGAACCTCCCCCGTCCCGCGCCTGAACCCATCCCTGGCCCTTCCAACGCCCCCACTGCTCCACTCTCTGACAAACCTCCAGACAAGCCCCCCGAAAAGCTCGGACTCTTCTCTTCTATCAAAAGAGCTGCGAGCAAGAAGTTCGGGGACCGCCGCTCTCCTACCCCCAAAACCAGAGAACCGCGATCTAAATCGGACTCTATAAAGCATGCAGCGCTCACGCGACAAGTTTCGGAAGCCGCTGCCTCAGGTGATCCGACTTTTGAACGATGCAGACCTAAGAAGAGAGATAGCGAAACTGAATTCCCTGTACGCAAGTCGACTTCTGAGATTTCCGAAAGCTTCCCGTTCGTGAGGCGTGCGTTAGCTGAGATAGAAAACGGCTTGAATTACTTCAGAAAATCGGTTGCTGAGTCTGGAGAATCTAAGCCGTTGTCGCTTCGTACAGAGCCGCTTGTGGTGGTGGCGGCTGCTGAGGATGAGACCCCTGCGTCGCCACCGCCACCGATGGGTTTGAAAGAGCGTCGGGGCTCCCGAGGTTCCCCTTGTGCTAATCTTCCACCGCTCATGCTGCCTCCGAGTACTCCAGATCCGTCGCCGGGTCGTCTGTCGCCGAACCGCTTATCTCCGCAGCGAAGTTTGTCTCCGAAAGAGCCGCAACGAACGCAAGAGCCATCTTCAGCGAGCGCAATACCTTCTACCAGTCAACAATCTTCAATGAGTCAGCTAACTTCATCTAGCCAGCCGTCGTCAGCGCCACCCCGCGATCCTCCGCGGCGAACTCGTACTCGTTCTGAAATGCCTCCCGATCCGCCTCCCAGGTCACCTCAAACTCCCCGTCCAGCCTCTGTTTCTCCTAAACACACGTTCGCTTTCAGGATAGTGATGAAGAAAGTGGAAAGTACACCAAACACCTCATTTGACAGACCCGACCAATGAGAGTACCTCCTTTAAGCGCGGCCGCTGTTATGCGGTAGGAGTACTCGAGGTTAAACGCGCTTTTCTCCACAATAAAAAGGACAGAAAGAAAGAAAGAAAGAAAGAAAATATTTCTTTCTTCTTTCTTTCTTTCAATAGAAAGGCTAGCATAGATTAGTTAGCGGCGTTTCTACATTACAGTTCGCCAAAATTACTTCAATGAATACGCTTTTCAATGAATAATCTTCATCTTATGAAACCAGGGGCTGGTCCTCCTCAAGAATGTGTGTCAAGATTGTGTGGTATTGAATAAGAATTAAATATGATCTAAGGAAACCAAACAAAACACCTTGTGTAAAACTTGTTAATGATAATGTTAGTTAAACAAAATGACATGAATGTATGTACTGTAAAACTTTTAAAACATATATACCTATATGTATATTATAGAACAACTCTCAATATAATATGTTTCTATTTGTTGTGAACTTAAATCCGTCAGTGTTAATTATTTGCGAATGACATATCAGTGTAAGTAAATTTTACAATAAAAATACATCTCAGCCTTTGTAATTTTGTGATGTTTATAGTTAACCCTTTCAATGCCACGCCTATCGTGTGCGGTGTGCCATCGTGAACATAGTCGGAATGTATGAAGGTTATTTTCTTTGTTGTTGTCTTCGGCGGTCAAAGGGTTAAACGGGAATAATTATGATATTTATAAACTTTGTAATACCTGGTTTAAAGCATTTTGTTGGTAATTCATTATTTTAAAATTATCAAATTAAGTAAAATTCCATCAGCTGCTTATAATAATATGTCCCTTACGCAAAACCTGAGTCAAACAAATAATTTTTTATCATATTAGAAATCAATAAAAATTAATACGTATTATTTTTACCACTACCTCACTTATTAAATAAGGTGTACTTTTTTAAAGACTTCTGTTACATAAGTTATAGTTTTTTTAAAGAGTTGTATAGGTACCTTTACTTTTGCAAGCTCAATATTCTCTAATATTTACCAATTAAAATTTGAAGCCTGCATGGAAAGAGAATAAACAGTTAAATACCTATATACATTTATTTCGGTAGTTATTCCATGTGGCTTTCAAATCTGATTTTTACAAATTTCAACATAATTTGAAGAACACATTGTCCGTGTAAATTTGTAAAATAGTCAGTGGTGACTTTTGAATAAGTAATTTACATATATTTGTCTCATATTATATTCACAAAGTTTTGAATTTCATCAAGAAATAAGGAGTAAGGTCAGTATGGGGCAAGACAAACACTGCATGGGAACACTTGTAGGGAATCCTCATAGTGTTACTCTTGCCCCGAGAAAAATAAACTATGTTTAACTTACCCCATCTGACGTTAACTTAATGATCTATGTTGAAATAGAATAATGTTTTTCATTAAAAAGGGGTCATTATGTTTTTGATCGACTGTTTATATTTAAATGGCTGGCTAAAACGAAATCTGACATTTATTTTTCTTTTATAATTTTAGTTTCACAGGTTTGTTTAGTAAATTAAAAAAATCAGTATCTAGTCTTAAATATATCGGTCCATCGCAGACCACATCTCGGTCGGAAGGCACCATTTTGAAAATAAAAACCGGATAAGCCGGGAATCCTACCGTTAATTACTAACCCTTTGAACGCCACGCCGTGTGCGGCGCGTCATCGTGAACCTTGTCGAAATATGACCTCGGTCTCTTTAAAGCAAGAGTGAATAGGCTATTACTGAACCGGTGAGCTCCATCTTAGGGCCCGATTCGGATTTTGAAATAGACATCTATTAGATATCACCAAGATACGATAACGATATGTTTAAGATCTAACCTGTCAAATTTGACATTTGCGCGATTCTGGAGATACTCTTGAACGATTTCCACAAGATATGACTTGGAGATCCAATTCACATCTAATAGATATCTAACTCTATCTAACGTAAAAGTGACATTGGCTGGCCGAATTGCGCTGCAAAAAAGAACTAGTTGAAATCTAAACTATAACGTACCTAGAATGGATCTAGTACGTGTCGTCTCTTGTGAATATCTTGAAGTTCGAATACGGCAGTTAGGCTCTGTCTTCACTTTCCATCAGGTGTGACTAGAGCCAATCGCCGATCAGTTTAATATAAAAAAAATCCCGGAGATTGATATTGGGCTGTGGCCGCGCACGTCTTTTGCGGTCAAAGGGTTAAGAACAATGGAAATCGGTCACTTGGTATGAAAGTGACTATTAATTCCTCTTGAGTGTAATTAAAATTGAACTGAAATTAACTCCCAAATTCACTTGCACATTTTTTACACAACTAAATTTTGACGCTTGCCGACCGAGGTGTTAAATTAAAATATATCTGTTGTTATTTATACATTGTATTGATATAAATCCAAACTATATTATGGATTGAATGTGCCTGTTGTCTCGTTTCTCCACATTTGATGTCGTTTTGGATATAAGGGCCATTATATTTAAAGTTGTACACTGAACTTTTTTTCAAGATTGGGTACTTTTATGTTATTCCTGCTCAGAATCACAAACTCTTTCGATTATATTAGGAGAAAAAAGTGTCTTAAGACTTTTATTTCCATTCCGTTACCATTTGTCGTAGACTTTGTGTGACGGTAACGGAATGGAAGGAACGAAATATGTATGGAATATTGGGAACACTTTTTTCATCTATTAAGACTAAGAAAGAGCTAATGATTCTGAGCAGCACCTATAATATGTACGTATAAAATCCAAATTTGAAAAAAAAAAGTGTACCTAGTGTAGGTGCAACTTTCAATAAATTGACTCATAAACATAATCTCGAGTGTTAGGAACACTCATTGTACTTTTATACGGTTAATGAACGGGTTACCATGTATTTTCGATGTTATACAAAAATTGTCTGACCTGAAAGTATTTTTGTAATGTTGTATATAAATATATAAAGCGTGTGATGATACTCCGATAACATGTGAACTACTGATTTCTTTTTCTGATGGGCTACCGTGAAAACCGAAATTCGCAAATTGCGGGGATCTTTCTCTTATACTCCAATGAAGGCGTAATTAGAGTGACAGAGAAAAATGCCCGCAATTTGCGAACTTCGATTTTCGCGGTTATATCCCTATAAATAGAATAAAAGTATTATTGTTCAATTATTTTTGCACTTTTAACGATATTAAATCTTTAGATGATTTTAAATCTTTTGACGTCTTATATAGTAAATAATAAAACAGCTGAAGTATTTCGACTAACTGCACATTTAACTTGAACGTAAAAGTTATGAAATTAAATTCGGCGTGTTATGAAATCACACTTTTGTCTTAGCGACCTTTCCTCTGCCTATACATATATCTTTCAATATATACTTAATGAAATAATTCAAAGGGTTTTATTTCTCCGTCAATGTTATCGGAGTATATTTATATTGATCCCAAACCACAATCGCTGTTGTAATTTGTGGAGTGATAAAATAAATATGTCATCAATGTATTATAAATACCAGCAATTTCTTCCACTTCTTCTTTACGCTTAATTTTCGGTATAATGACTACCGTTGTTGTAATTTTAAAATATTACCTATTTTGATCAAGTTTACTAATTTACAAAACTATTTTGTTCAGAATCATTTAAAAAGGTCAAGTTAAAGTTATTTCTGATTTATGACCAGAAACCATCTTAATTTACTTTATTATATAGATTTTCTTAAGCAACTGTTTTCAGTAATTTGGGCAACCTAACTTGAAGCGAAGATATTTGGTATGACTGTTAATTATCTCTGTTGTTTATTTAGGATGGTTAAATGAACCTAGAAGGCAAATTAAAAGCCAAAAGGTTATATCAATACAAATTAATTTATTTCATTACTTTTTACAGCTTTACTGGCAGCTTTTTATAATATTTGCAGTATTTTATCCTCGACCTATATTGGCCCTCGCTTACGCTCGGACCGGTAAATTGCCGCGGATAAATTTGGTTACTTTATGCCCTTGCCGTACTACCTTTTATTTTTGAATCACATTTCAATAGAAAAAAGTAATATAACCTCTAGCCGCCCAGAGACCTATAAAAAGGTCTCCTGTTCCATTCTAATTTGAACTTTGTGTTGACAAAATAAAATTTTATTTTGTGTGGCAAGGTTTGACGTATGGGCGGTTAGAGGATAAGACAATGAGTGGGTTGCCGGAATTACTGATTTCCCTTGAACCAGTAAATAATAATACTTACAAAACGTGTTTATATACAGTAACATTGGTGTTTGATTGGCTGTTGCATGACATTGTTTGATATCTATATAAATAAAGATAAGTGGCAATGAAAACCATGATTTGAAAAACTTGTAAGTATTTCATTTCCCACTTTTCCCAACCTTGTGTGGCGGCTGTCGCGGAACAAACTAAGGTCATTATGGTGAAGACCGTTTATGAGGAAAGGCCGTCTACATGATCTTTCGTAGCCTCTAACAGCTAACTCTTGCATTTGTATACATACTCCACTTAAGGTGGATTTAGACCAAACAAAGACCAGAGCTAGAACCAAACTAGGACATTAATTCTCAATTTTAGACTCTTCGCGAGAAAAGGAAGAACAATGCCCTGTCACTGCTTACATAAAACAAATTTAGTGGAGCAAGGGTAGAATGATCAATATGAGTATTCGCTCGTTCTAATCGAACTATACAAAAGACCGATAGAGCAGAAGGAGCTCGTACTCGAATACGAGTGTTCCTTCCTTATGAAGGTCTTCCTAACCAACAATTTAATGTGCTACAGATGTGTTTCAAGTCGAATGCAAGAAGAGTGTACTTTAAGTTCATTTGCTCAGTTTATTAATACATGCTTATTTTAATATTCTTTATAATAATTTGTTCAAAGCACTTATGGGATTACTTCGGAATTGTAAATCGTTTAAATGCGTTTTTCTCACAGACCGTTTGTTTAGAGATAAATAAAATTAGAAACAGTTATAGCAACTACCATCACTAATACTTACTGTGAATAAGTCAAACGTGCTTAGTCAACTTCGCTACTATACTAAATATACTTTGTAAATATTTTACTACTATCTTATTTTTAAAACACAGTCATTAATATGCGCCGTAAATTACCAATAACTGCCAATAAGTCAACGTATTGATTTATTTTACACGAGTAAAGGTCGTCCCTACAATTATCTGCCCACTAACCAACGACATTTTATGAAGTTCATGGTCAGAGTACTAACTCAAGTAATTAATCATCAATGGAACTTATGTCCTTGCAATAAGGTTGACGAATTATCAATTTATCAGTACACTGTTGACTGTATGGTACTCATTCTGACAAACTTGATGACGATTCTGCTATAAGAGCCATAACGCAGTAGGAACCATTCCTTTTCTTCAAAAAGGAGAAAAGATAGACCCAATAAAGGATGATTCACGTTAGACCAGGCCGTGTCCGGGGCGAAACTACCGGCGCTTCCTTTTCTATGGAAAGCATCACGTGATCACTGGTCACCTGTCATAGAAGTAAACACCGAAAGCTCCGGCCTGGACCCGGCCCGGTCTAACGTGAGTCATCCTTAAAGCGTGGGGTCCATGACGCAGTTTTCTGAAAAATGGGAAATCTAAAGACTTCAAAAGTGTCACCGTTTGAGGAGTACAACCTATGTTTTAATTATTTGCTCGTGTTACAGCTAGGTCACACCCGGTATTGTAGGATTCGTTAAATTATTCTTAAATACTTTCTGTTCCAAATGCGAGCCAAGCCGGCCAAGTGCGAGTCGGACTCGCGCACGGAGGGTTCCGCACCATCAACAAAAAATAGAGCAAAACAAGCAAAAAACAACAAGCAAAAAAACGGTCACCCATCCAAGTACTGACCCCGCCCGACGTTGCTTAACTTCGATCAAAAATCACGTTTGTTGTATGGGAGCCCCACTTAAATCTTTATTTTATTCTGTTTTTAGTATTTGTTGTTATAGCGGCAACAGAAATACATCATCTGTGAAATTTTCAACTGTCTAGCTATCACGGTTCGTGAGATACAGCCTGGTGACAGACGGACGGACGGACGGACAGCGGAGTCTTAGTAATAGGGTCCCGTTTTTACCCTTTGGATACGGAACCCTAAAAATTAGCTCAAGAATTTAATTTCTTTTTAAAAATAAATTCCATTATCAACAGTTAACAAACAATTACTGCTTTGTAAAAAAGCCTTTGACATTTCGTAATTATACACTTTCTACAACCGTCTCGACTCGGGAAAAAAGTGCTGTACAAAATTTTGAGGGGCCTGCTTAATTAATGGACTGGCCTCTATACACACAGGCGGTATACAGATGCCTGTGTGTATTGTGAGCCGTTGATAACTTCATACCTAATTGTAGCAAAGAGTATGATAAATGTATACAATTACCATTTACATGTATACGTATGTACGTATATGTATATATAGTTAGTAGGTTTTAGCTGGAATTGGAGTCCTGGACTCCAATTCCGGAATGGGTATTTAACTATTTGTCTATTTATTTATCGCGAACATTGCACGCATTGGTGGAGTGTGTGTTTTGTTGTCCCGACCTAAAGGCCGAGCCACACCGGCTGCGTGTGCAGCACACTGCGTGGCGTGCGCTGTGTGACGTGCGCAGCACCCCTGTCACACCGGGTGACGCGCACGTCACGCAGCGCACGCCACGCAGGTGCACGCTGCAGCTCAGTCATGCGTGCAGTAAAATAAAATACTCCTGCGACAGTACCTACATCATGTTATTATAACTCCCGTTGCAAATGGAAGCAGCTCACCTAATGCCGCCATTGCAATTATTACACATATAACATATATGCCTGGTTAATACCTAACATCGATTTGTTCCCACAGGCCAAATTAAATTTATATAAGATGTATTTTTTTTGTAATCTTTGTGCTATGTTGTAAATATACATTCGTATTGGCGAACGATTTTAATTAGTTTTTCTTTTATCACTGAATCCATATTAAAAACCAGCACGTGCACCGACCGAGTTGTAAATAAATACAAGCGAGCTGCGCGTGTACACGCACAGCACCTATGCAGCACCGAGCTGTATGTGTCCGAACCTGCTCGGTTCGCCCTCTCATAGGGAACGCAGTTAAACACAACGTCATCACTGCACGCAACGAAGCGACGTTGCCGCTCCGCTGCGTGGACGCGTGCACGCAGTACGCAGCCGGTTTGTCTCGTCGGAGCTGCGTTGCGTGCAAGTCACGCGTACGCGCACGTCACGCACACGTCACGCAAGCGGTGTGTCCTCTCTTATGAGTTTTCGTATTCTACAACGCAGCGGGACGCGTACGTGCACGTGCACGTCTACGCACACGCATCCGGTGTGGCTTGGCCTTAAATCTAAGCAGGCTATTTCTACTAATAAATTTTATTCCATTATATAGGTAATTGTACATAAAAAAACTAAGTTATCTATAAAATTAAACTAATACTAAATAAAATTAAAATAAATCTAACAAATTGGGCCCCTTTGGCATGGTGCCGAGAACGCTGGCAGCATTTCCCCGCTGTATTGCGACGCTAATACGCTGCGCGAGAAAGCTGCCAGCTCTTCGGTCACCAGGGAGGTCGATCAGTCTTTTCGACAGGTCTTTAAAAAGTTGTAGGGCATTAGGATGCCACGGGCCAAGGGTCTCAATCCCAAATGGCATAAAAATATACTCGGGGCCGAGACCCCTGTAAGGTACTTATGGATTTTAAGCTTTTCGGCCGCTTTAGGCTATTAAACTGTAGGTACCTACTACGTTAAGCTTACAAACTTTTAATGATAAATAATTTAGTACCTACAGTGAACATCCTGCATTTATTATAATAAATTTTATAGTATTCAGGATATAACGTAAGCTGTAAAAGCTCAGCGCGCAAATGAAATATAATTTATGCAAACAACACAACAAGACTTTAATAATATGCATCGTCGAGGAAAATTAAATCTGTGCGTGATTTCTTTGCTGGCAGTTCAAAAAAGAATTAAGTATCTGTCTGACGAGTCGTATAATATCTGTATATTTTATATGTATGTATGAGTAGGTATACATATATATGTATTATTAATCTATATTTTTGTATTAATGCCATATTTATTAAAGAATTATGTGATATATGTAAGTATGTATGTACATTGTATATATTTTGTAGCTAGATAATATACATTTTTATTAAATAAATAAATTAACAGGTAATTGTACATTAAAAAAGAAATAAACTAACTTAACTAAATAAAACTAAATTATAACTAAAAACTAATACAAAATAAAATTAAAATAAATCTAAAAAAATTAACCCCTTTGGCATGATGCCGAGGACGCTGGCAGCATTTCCCCGCTGTATAGCGAGGCTAATACGCTGCGCGAGAGGCCTGCCAGCTCTTCGGTCACCAGTGAGGTCGATCAGTCTTTTCGCCAGGTCCTAAAAAAGTTGTAGGGCACTATTAGGACCCCAAGGGTCTCAACCCCAAATGGCATAAAAATATACTCGGGGCCGAGACCCCTGTACTTATGCATTTTAAGCTTTTCGGCCGCTTTAGCCACCGCACCTGCTTTGTTACTGGTTCCGGTGAGGTGGGAAGGGGCCAGTGTGTCTACACAGGTAGCGTCCCACACTAGCACCCTTCCCAAACCCCAAGGAACCAGCGACATACCGTCCGGTCTCTTGCCGTCGTCTCTGGCTATGGCAGTTGGTTCCAGTAGAGCTGGCACGTTGACGGATGCAAGAGACCGACCGGATTATGTCATTCAGAGCAGCGTGTCTTGAAAAGTGGCCAGCACTTTTTTGGCAGGATAACCCGTGGTGTCCTAATTCGCCGACAAGGGCTTTAGCCCACCACCGACCACCTTTAGGTCGACTGGTAGAGAATGCCTCATGGCATTAAGTTCGCCTTTTGTACATTAAGTTATTCCTTTGTGCAATAAAGTTTATATAAATAAATAAATAAAAAAGCGCCCTAATGTCACGCGTGTGATGCTAACTCAATTTGGGTCGTAGCGACTCAGTATCAGACATGTGTTACTACGGATCAATATGGGTCAAATTGCTTTGCATACATTTATTGTATGGTGGGCGTTCGACGGGTTATATTTAAACATCAAAACGGAAGCCACAACCTATAATTTTAAACTAAAATTGTGTTCTGGCATACTTATTTATATTAATTTTAAGGTCAGAGTCATTTTTATATGTATTAGTTTTGAATATTGAACTTCCTCTAGTTCTATGGGATTTGAATTAGTACTTTTAAAAGGACATCGGGTTTTACGAGGATAGTAAAAGCAACTTAAGTTTAGCCCTTCATGCATATGTAACGCATTTCTGACACGGTTATGGTTTTCATTCCGTCACTCATTTTATCAAGAAAACTGACAGATAAGTACAGTGACGGTAACAATGACGCTACTGCAACAGAAATGCAGGTGTAGTTGAAATCTGAACGTCACCTTTACATCACTCCCGTCAACTCTGCAGCATTCAGCAGTACCGCAGCAAAAGCAGTGGTCATTCGAATATAACCTTAATAATGCAAGCTCTGTTGCACGCTATTAAACTTAATTATGAATTAAACATGGCCGTAATTGTGTTATCGATACGATGATTAGCTCTCCCTACGGAGCGGAGATAAATGTATTTTCATTTAATTAACTTTGTACACAGAGTTAATTATTCAGCTACATTTCAAAGTGAATTTAGTTATATTTGCTTTGACTTTCGTTAGTTTTAGCAAGTATTTTAGACATGCCGCGGTATTCTGAAAACAAGATCCGTTCTAGACTAGAGAACGATACGATATGTACTAGATACCTGGTAGTTTAGATTTCAACTAGATATCTTTTGCAGCTCAATTCGGGCAACTGATGTCACTTTTACGTTAAATTATCGTAGTAAGATCGTTTCAAAATCGTTTTGAGACCTAAATATATACAGGGTGTCCCAAGAAGTAGTGATATACTGAAGCTGGGAGGTAGAGGACCTAGAGGGCTATCTGAATCACCCCCATGTATGTTCCGCGATTTTTCGTATTTTCGGATTTATGTTTTTTTTTAAATTTTTCACCTATCGCCGAGTACGATGAGATTTTTATTTATGGTGACGTGAATTATTGCGGTAGATGCTTGATTTTTTTTGTGTGCTAAGCTGATAGATAGGCCAATTCAGTATGGTAACATTTACTATCGTTAGATCTCTGAATGGAATTTAAAAAAAAATAATGCCAAGGTAGATAAAATTACCCAGTATGTTTTAGTTTTCTAAGCGCCCTTGAAGTTGTGAACATACTGGGTAATTTTATCTTTCTTGGCATTAATTTTTTTTTAATTCCATTCAAAGATCTAACGATAGTAAATGTTACCATACTGAATTGGCCTATCTATCAGCTTAGCACACAAAAAAAATCAAGCATCTACCGCAATAATTCACGTCACCATAAATAAAAATCTCATCGTACTCGGCGATAGGTGAAAAATTAAAAAAAAATCATAACTCCGAAAATACGAAAAATCGCGGAACATACATGGGGGTGATTCAGATAGCCCTCTAGGTCCTCTACCTCCCAGCTTCAGTATATCACTACTTCTTGGGACACCCTGTATAATGAGACGTTTTAGACATTGTGGAAATCGTTCAAGAGTATCTCCAGAATCACGGAAATGTCAAATTTGACAGGCTAGATCTTAAAAATATCGTTGTCGTATCTTGGTGATTTCCAATAGATACATCTAATAGATATATAGTTTAAAGTCCGAATTAGGCCCCACGTATGTAAGTACGAAAGTGACGCATGAGATTAAGTCAGTTCCTTATAATCCCACTTAATTTGTATTATTTGATATCCTAATTATGTATAAAATAAAAATCAAATAAAGACGTCCATAAACGCCAATATCCTCTCACTATTTCCCTTTTATTATTTCTTTATGGCTAAATCCTGGAGCTATTTCGATACGGTTCAAAGTCAAAACAACTTATACTTATTTGAGTTCCTAATACCTTAGGCCTTTGTCGCTTATAAAATAGGCTAATAAAATCTCTCTGGGAATATTCAGGCACTGGTTATGTGAGCCTTAACGTTTTGGCCTCATGGTCCAGTGTAAAAAAAGCTATATGTGTAGTCAGAGGCGTATTTACAAATTTGGCGCCCCGGGCCATTTTGATTTGCCGCCCCCCTTCATCAGTGACGATAAAGTATTTTATTTAGGATAAAACCTGCAACAAGTACCTTTGGGATGTGAAATAAAAAAAACGAAACATTTACCATTTACTCACATAGACATTTATATTGTTTTCCTATGTACAAATTGGTTGACAAAATCATCAATGACGCTGTCGTAATTTAAAACGTTCGTCAGCTCAGCTTCTATATTAAGAAGAGCTAAGCTATTCAGGCGCTCTTCGCTGATGGGCCCGGCCACATGTCAGCGGTGCGACGCCGCCGCCGCCGCGCGGCGCCGCAAACCGCTCTGCGGCGTCGCCCGCCGCACCGCAAAATTTAGCGGTGCCGCCCAGCGGCGTGCGTCGCCGCGTGCGATGCCGCGCTGCATAGTAAAGAATAAAAATTCGACTACCAGTTGTATGATCAGACATGAATCCCTTCATACGTGTTCTGCTCTTGCTGTTGTCGAGGTGATATTTTGCTTAAAAGTTCTTCAAAACACGGCACAGACATTCGAAAATAGTTATAAAATTTATTTTCAGTCATCTTCAACGCCTCGTATTTTCTTTTGAAATGATTTCCATCTTCATTCATTATACGAAGATATGAGTTCACCCAATTTTTTCTTTTTAATTGTTTTTTATTTCTGCGTCTTCTTAACAACAGCAAGAGCAGAACACGTGTGATAGCGCTGGCGGTACACCGAGAAATTCAGTAAAGAGCGTACTCCCATCTTAAAGGCCGGCAACGCGCTTGCAACCCTTCTGGTGTTGCGAGTGTCCATGGGCGGCGGTAATCGCTTACCATCAGGTGATCCGTCTGCTCGTTTGCCTCCTATATCATAAAAAAAAATGCTGCAAATGATGTTAAAGGTATGAAAATCGGTACGATTGATCTTTAGGACATTTGAAACAATTTGACCGGAAGCACCAACAAATAAAAAAAAGAGATGAGGACTTCATCTTTTTTTGTATGGAATTAAAAAAAAAATTGTTTAGAAACATATCGTGTGTGCTATTAATCGAAAGGGCTTTCTGAGCCGATTCTAAAAATATATCATATCATTATATTTCAGTCATTTTTTTTAATTATAATAAAAATAGTTTTCAAAACATACCAATAAGTTTGGGCTTCTCCAGATACAATACCGTTCAATTTTTTTTGTAAAATATACCTCAAATTATACCTAATATGAGTATATTAAAAAAAAAATACTAATTGTAAATATTTTCAAAATTGCTTTATTAGGATTAGATATGAGGATATTAGGTATAATTTGAGGTATATTTTACAAAAAAAAAAATAACGGTATTGTATCTGGAGAAGCTCAAACTTGGTATGTCTTGAAAATTAGTTTTATTATAATAAAAAAAAATTACTCAAATGTAATGTGATATATTTTTGGAATCGGCTCAGAAATACCTTTCGTGTAATACCACACACGATAGGTTTCTAAACAATTTTTTTTATTCTATACAAAAAAAGATGACGTTATAACTCCCCTCCTATTTTTTTTTTATTCTTGCACTTGTCCGGTTTTTTTTAGTGGGATACTTCAACTAAGATAACGCCTGAACCAAATAGCTCGTTCAGTTTAAAAATTTGGAACACCTTTCGTACTGTTTTTCAGTACCAAGTGTAGACGGCAACTTAATTTTGCTGAACAAAAACCTCATTTTGTTCGTGTGATGCTTCTCCCGTTTGAGATGAGACTCTGCGTTTTTGTACAGAAAAAAAAAACAGAATGAGTTTGATAAGTCCTTTGAAGGCTTTAGTTTTATTCGAGGCTGCCTCTCTATTTCTTATTCATCCAATGTAAAATTTGTTACATTTTTGCAAATAGATTCTTTATAAATCGAGTCTTTCGAAAAAATTTAATCGACTATTTACTAATATTTCTATATACATCGATTTTTCATAAATATATATTATGTATTTTATTTAGAATTCTTTGATTTGAATCAATGTCAGATATTTCTAAATTATTGGAAGATAATATATGTAACCATAATATATACATAACATGGGCCGTATTTGGAATCGTAAAATATAGGTTGGTATTATTATGTGGCAAACTACTACAACTGTTCCCTAATAATAAGCCATAAGTATAATATAATTGTCAAACGTATACCTAGGTAAAATCTTGAAATTTTCCCCTCTTACACTGACTATCACCATAAAACAAGATTATAAACTCTACAATGTACTTAATAATTTTAAAGTTCCCTCCTCGGCCTTGTTGGAACCCTGCCAAATAGAATCTGAGGGCTACACTTAAGGGTGTAAAGGCTATATGGAAGGTCGTTTTATACAATGTCAATTTCAACATCATGAAACAAAAAAAATCAGATTAGCTCTCTTAAGAGGCGCGTTAAACGCAAAAGGTGACAGTTCCGAACAACTGACAGGCCGATATCGTGCGGCGGACTGATCGTCAGTGGGCCCCTTTAAGGCCTTTTATTTTTTATGTCAACTCCCGGATTTCTCTAAAGGGGCCCACTGATTAACAGTCCGCCGGACGATATCGGCCTGTAAGTTGTTCGGAACTGTCAACTTTTTGTTCTACCTGACAGGCGGATATCGTCCGGCGGACTGTAAATCAGTGGGGTACTTTAGAGAAATCCGGGAGTTGACATAAAACATATTTCACTTATAACATTACACATTAGACTTATCATTAAAAGTCTAGCAGAGCTATACCAGTCGGATTGTAGAGTACTCTAGAACTAGAAAGTGGATTCGTCTGCATTTGTTTCTGTGTCAAGTGGCAATGAAAGAGGCATGTCCAGCTGAAGTTGAATAGTCGAATGCGAAACCAGTAGGGCTAATATGGTCAGTTATTTTATAATCTGTCATCAGGCCAGATAACGTAAGTGCGAAAGTAACGCATGACATGACAAGTGATAAAAATGCGAACATGGTACCGCGGTACCGCCGCTGAAGGATTGTCCAGACCAGCTATCAGGGTCTTATTTTTATCACTTGTCATGCTATGCGTCAGTTTTGCACTTACATTTTGTTAGAACATGACAGCCATGGTGACAAATGATAAAGAGCCGGCCATCTTAGCCCTACTGGCAAATTTATATCCATTCCAGTTTACTAAGTGTAGTGAGTGTATTCACTTGGATATTTCGTAGCCTTAGTCTGACGTTTGCGGCAGCGATCATTGTTTGTACGTTTCATATGCACAATGGACGTAGTGACGGCCACACTCGCCCTCACCTTTTACGGCGAAATTATTACAGTTGGCAGGCATCTGAGTCTACTTAAAACGAATTGACTGTCGGATCTTAATTTGGAGGCCAATTTAAACTTACACTAGCGACCCGCCCCGGCTTCGCACGGGTTAACAAATCATCATCCGAAGAATTTCAAAGGTATGTGTAGTCCCCAACTCGCATTGGGAGAGCTTGGGAACTGCCCAAGCCCTCTCACGCACGAAAGCAGGCCTGTGCCCAGCAGTGGGACGGATTATAGGCTGAATTATACATTTAAAATATCTGAAATAATTAAGGTAAACGTCCGAATGGATGACACTGGCCCAATGTATGACTTTTTCGCAGTTTATTTAAAAAAATAAGGAAACGATTTTTAATATAACCAAAAAACAGGACTTGATCGATTGTAAGGGTTGTCTATAAAATATTGTTCCGAAGCTGTCATTGATACGTTAAATATTTTTCACTTTGTGAGCTAGTTTTTGCTAGGAGGTGCATCGAGTTGTTTGTGCGTCGGGTTTCTTAGCAAATTTGTTAAGACTTTGCATCTTAAAAGTGGAAATAAAAACCAGGATTTTACGAGTAATTGCCAAGTGCTCATTAAAACTGTTATATTATAATAAAACAAACGATTCATATTGTATTTTGAAGGCATGTCATACACTGGAATAAAATTTTTGCGTTTATTCACTAATAAACACCCACCCACCCATGACACCCATGTCATTCACTCGCACAAATTATTATTTTAAGACTTTTAGTTTGACCATATTGTAAAGAGCATATTGTAAAGAAGTAAGACATACATTTAATTTACTCTGTTAAATCAATTTTCTATCGATCCTGTGAGTAGTGTCTGACATGAGTGTCATACACTGTTTTACTATGGAGGTTGAGCGAATGACAGTTGCGTATTGGTGTGTCATTCATTGGGTCATAAAGTGTCATACATTGGTTCTAAACGGTCATGTAAACTTGATGCAACTCCATGTCAAACACTGGGACATCGACATTTTTTTTTCATAGTCATACAATGGGACATTCGAAATTTCGCCAGTTATCCACTGGTACAATTTCAGATGTCGAGGAAAACTGAAATAATTAATAAATGTTATTACTATTATACAATCCATTGATCCGTTGATATCAAAGAAGGACTGGTTAATAAATCTGCATACATCAGTAGTCTGTATGTTTGATAGTTTAGTCATAATTTGAGTAAATGTCTTAATTTATTCCTTATAGTGTCATTCACAGGGACATTTACCTTAATGATGAAGTATTTGAGCCTATTCTTTAGTTTATTATAAGGTTCACCCTTACAATACAAATCTAATTTCAATAATTTCACGCGAGCAAACCCACAGGTACAGAATATCCTTCCATATACAGGCACTTATAGCATTTTATTTGGTGTATTGATCCTATCTTTATTCCAAACAACCTTTCACCGTGTGATATATTGAATTTGATGAACTTATGAAAACCATCGAGTGCCGCCTCCCTAATGTAAATTGATTTCAATCCATGTGACTATGGAATTCCCTCCGTGATTCAATTTGTCAGATATATATGGAAGCCACATTCAGTGTTAAAGAATATAATACCAATCTATTTCTAATATCACTACCGTGGCAAACTCACGGTTCATATTTATTATGGGCAGCTTACAATTAATTATAATATTGCCGACGTATAAGAGAAGAATACACGATATTGCTTTACATTTAAATATTCTTATAGATTGCCAATTTTATATATTTTGTAAGCTGGAAGAGGCCCTAAGTCTAAGCCAAACACATTAGAAGTTCTCGCTGTAGGTACCTTAATATCAATACTTAGGTATACGAGTATATCAAGTTTTTCTTGGTAGAGTCTCAAGTACTGTAAACATATACCCCGCCTGTTAGGGTGCAGTTAAAATGAGCTGTTGATTCTCTAAACTTTGCGATGTCTATAGGAAAGGTACATTAGTTAAACACGCAATAAAATGTATATGACCCACACCCAGTTTGCTCGCGGGACACAAACTATGTAGACTGATCAACTTACTTGAATTTAAATCTAATATCAATGCGTAAGTTATGTATTCGAGAATAAAGTGAAGGAAAGGTCGGAAAGGATTGTTTAACGAATCGGATAAGGGTCGGTATCAATGACGTTATTCAGGTGACGAAATTCGTTCCTTTTCAGGGTTTTTATGTATTGCCATAACGGAGAAAACTGGGCTATTCTTGGCAAGGTGTTATTTTATTGGGTGGAAGTAAAGAAAGAGGAAAAAAATAATATCATCGGTATGTTTTCACGAGTATGACTCTATTTTTATATTGCAAGTTTTTAGAGGGGTCGAGCGGAAGGATTTATGTATTGATGGCGCAGTTCGGACGCTTATAAAAGGGACATTTATCAGGAAGAATATATATAATAATTTTTAAAATATAATTTAAACTACCTGTAGTTATTTATGTATTTGTCGCAAAAACGATTTTCTACAAGTTTTCGTTTTTTAATCTGTTTTAATTTATCTCACTACTCAGTGCAGTTTACCTATTGTCATATTGTTGCTAGATGAAAATAAGTAGAAGCGTTTAAATATTACGCTGGTAAGATTTTTTGGCGAATTAATTTTCTTAATTAAAAAAAGAAAAAAGCAGAGACCCCACACTGTGATTAACATATTAAATGCTATAACAGTTTACGTTTTAAAATTGTAAATTTAACATTATGTCCGTCCACATTTTCAATTATAAATGAAGGGTACACGGAAAGAACATGTCTATATAGTGACATGTTAGTTGCAGTAGTGTTTATTCTAAGCTTATCGATCATTGATCGCAGACGTTTCTGCTTGTTGAAAATGAAAATTTTTAAAATTTGTAACAATGTCAAAATGTATGTTAATTTCGTGAACAGGGGCCCGTTTCTCAAAATCTTGTAACTTGTAATACAAGCGGATGTCACTTTTTGACAGCTTTTGTTAGAAAGGGACTTCCACTTGTATTACAAGTTACAAGCTTTTGAGAAACGGGCCCCAGGTATTTTTAACACGTTCACTGTCCCGTGCCCCACATATGGGTCACGGCAAGCCTCTATTCATCATCATCATATCAGCCCTTTATCGCCCACTGCTGAGCATAGGCCTCTCTTCTAGTACGCCACTTGTCCCGGTCCTGAGCTAATCTCATCCAGAAGTAACCCGCAATCTTCCGGATGTCGTCCACCCAACGAGCCAACGGACGCCAGACGCTTCTGTCATCCGAAAACGGCCACCATTCTGTTAACATTTTAGTCCACCGGCCATCACTCTGCCTAGCAACATGTCCTGTCCAACTCCATTTTAGTTTGGTAATGACGCAACCCACGTCTTGCACCTTGGTGCGGCGACGGATCTCGACATTCCTTACTCGATCTTGAAGCTTGATACCGAGCATTGCCTCTATTAAAAGGCCGTAAGGTTGACAGTTAACAATTGGGACAGTGAACGTGTTAACTAAAACAAAGTTATGTTACATATCGTCGGGTCACAAGCTAAAGTCACTAAGTACTATCAAAAAATTAAAGTAACAATGCACTTTATTACACTTGTAACACGGTTTATTGTCCAATAATTTCAATGGAGTAACTTTTACTTTGTCACCCGACGATATATTATAAAGTGGCAGCAAAAAATATAATTAATAGTTCATTAAGAGCCTACATTTTGAGATAAAAATCTCATTTTCCGAAAAAGTGACTAGACAACATGTTCTTTCCGTGTATCCTTCAAATAAAATAAGCGGATGTCTTTATCTAGGCAGCTAGAAAGTACAGTCAGCAGCAATCGTTGCTAAGCAGGCGAGGTGTTAAAAATTACCTTGACGCGCTCTTATTCTCTTAATTCTCTTAAATCTTATTATTATGTATCTTAAAAATAGCAACTATTGCTGCTGACTGCACGCTGACTGTACTACGTGAGACCGCATTTGTGAGACCTTGACTAGGGGAGTCAAGAGCGCATGAAGTACCTAACGACCTCTCGACTGACACTCACGGGGTTGTGCTGAGCTTGGGAAATTCATGATACAAGAATAAGGATTTGTAGAAATATTTCTCTTATTCACATCATTTACAAAATGTAACTTTCGTTTACAAGCCAGTGATTTTCTTACTGCAATATTAAATACCTAAAAACCTTTATTTTACAACTATTAAATATTGGCCTACCCACAACAATTCTAAATTCCACAAAATGTATTTGGTGTAAATGTATTAAGTCTTAACATTTAGAAACGCTCATCCTTAGTAATCTTTTATAAGAAGGTTCTTACGGAATAAAAAACTAGGTTACCGATTGTAATTCTAACTGTACCAAGGTCCATGTTTTCACTTTTTACATTGGAAGAGTGATATCACCATTTAATATTCCCACAAGTCGAAAATAGCCGGAGAAAATAACACGTGTCCACAATAAATAATTAAAACCCAAACGATAACATGCAACGTATCGCTTCGACTGGGGGTTTTCGGATTTTAATAAACCGATATTTATTTGATTTTGATATGATATCTGGAGTACCAAGTGGCGGAAGACCGTCTGGACGCCCTAAGTACCGCTGGAGAGACGAAGTGCAGAAAGATCTTAGCAAACTCGGCGCCGTCGACTGGACAGAAACGGCTTTGAACAGAGTAGCATGGCGGGCTTTGGTGTCGGAGGCCAAGATCCACTTTGGGTCGTTGCGCCACAGTAATAATAATATTATATCAATCTCAATGCTTCCCGCTAGCAATTCTACAGATACGAGCGCTATTATCTTCTCATTGATCTAGCTTTTTTCATTATACTACAGTTCATTTGAGGAGCCTTGGGTCTGCTCGGCGACCTAATCCCGATAATTGATACAGTTTTTCCGAAAGTGCATTACCTCCAACTGAACTTTCAACCGAGCCGGAGTTCGAACCAGGACGGTTTGAAACTCAAATGCCTTACCACTAAATCAAAACAGATTTTTGAAAGCCGAATGCTCCATTAGGGCTTCATCAAGTATGGATCGAAACCTTGATTTAAAGCGTTTAGAAGTTTGTGTTTGTTTTTCTGGTGTACAATCGATAATATTAGGTTTTTGACCTAAATACAAAGGTTTGTAGATATTAAACTAGAAGAAGCATAACTTTTATAGCATGTAACTATCTATGTATAAGCCCAGGAATACTTAGACGCGCAAAGGATGACTCACGTTAGACCGGGCCGTGTCCGGGCCGGATCATCCGGAGCTTCGTTTTCTATGGAAAACATCACGTGATCTGTCATAGAAAAGTAAGCGCCGGAAGCTCCGGTCCAGACACGTCCCGGTCTAACGTGAGTCTTCGTTAAATGTACCGTGGGTTCAGACTTCAGACTATATTACTTAAGGGGCCCACTGATTAACAGTCCGCCGGACGATATCGGCCTGTCAGTTAGAACAAAAAGTTGACAGTTCCAAACATCTGACAGGCCGATATCCCCCGGCAGTGGGCCCCTTTACCATTTGGTGCAAATCGAGAAAAAAAAATTACACTCCCATGATATAAAATCAACATCAGCCAGCCAAAATGTATGGGACAGTCAATTTTTTTTTTTCGCGATAACGGGGTATAGTAAAAGTTGCTAAGTATAACCTGCACAACGTGTACCCTACCCACTTTCAGTGGCTGGTGTAACACCTTGTATGACATAACTAAAACGTATATAAGTACAAAGGTCAAAGACATTAATATAAAAGCCCAACCCTGTAACCGACAATTATAAAATCAATAGTTCGTGTTTAACGTAAAATAAACGCATTAACGGTTTGTTCGTTGGTATAATAGATAAAACTTTGTTTTTCGGAAATAAACTTAATAAGCCATTCGGTATTCGTGACATTAGTGAGTATTGGAATGTAAATACAATAAAAATGAATATAAGCACCTATTAATTTTACTTAAAGAAAGCGTATCTTAGGGCCAGTTGCACCAACCACATTTGACAGACTGATCAACGTCAGCCGGCCCCGGCGCTTTACTATGAAACTTTCCATACATAAAGATTTAGCGAACTCTTTAACGATACGAACAGTTTGGTGAAACCGACCCTTATTATACTTTAAGTAGCTTTTTTTTCATTAGCAGAGCAGAAAGAAGGTTTCTTTGAAAGCATTCGCTATAAAGGAGCCGTTCGGATTAAAACTACACCAGCATTACTGAAGCAGTAATGCAGCAAGACATTACTCCCGATCGTATTTCTGTCGTAATTGTTAAATCCGATGCTGTTTGGAAACGTCAAATTTAATTTTATTTCCATAAAATGATGTTTTGACGTTTTCTGAGGCAATGCCGACTAAACCAATCCCAAAGCTGTTTCGTCACGGAGGAGATGGACCTCTTAAATACGAGTAGCATTAGTTCGCAATCCATCTAGGAGAAGAATACTCCAAAATTAAATCAGCCGACCTGCCTCCACACGCATTGGCTCGCCTTTCCTGGGTTAAAGCAGTGAAGCCAGGACGGTAATGCAGGTGCTGGGCATCCCTGCGTTTCCTTCCATCCCAGGCGGTGTAAAGTCAATAGAGAGATCATTGTCTCTCCGGTGTTACACCCAAATAGTCTACAATAGACGAAAAGGCCAATTATATAAAATTACTGTGTGTTGTTGTTGTAGCGTAAATGCAGTCGGCAGCAAGATCGCGTCGCTTTACTGCAACAATAATTCTGGTACAGTCAAAATCCGAGAGATACCTTAATACTCTCCCAGAATCGACTATAAGCGTTTCTATCGTTTAACCCTATAGCTAAATAAGCACACGACAACTCACAACAGCAACAACGCCTTCACAGGTCGCCGACGTTCAATGGGTTAAAGCGATGCCGAATAATATAGTCTGTAGCTGAATGTGTAATAAACGGGAACCAACGGTGCCTGAATAGCGGAGCTAGACGTGATCTGTGACCACAGATTAATGGTACAAGAAGGAGCATATTAAATATATATTTATTTGTTTATCGCTTTATTACATGTCACTAAATAAAAAAAGTATTGAAGATTTTGCCCTTCTTAGGTAAGCAGCCATCATATATTAAAATATGTTACTCACGTATTTTAAGTCGAAGATTGCTGGACATGTTTCGCTCCATAGAGAGGAGCTGAAAGGGAGAGGTGTGTCCTCACACGTTGGTAGACCGAAGCAGACACCTATACATCTTACGTATATCTAAGGACAGAACTTTCGACTTGAAATACGAGAGTGACGAGAGAGTATGCCTGTAGAATACACAAAAAAATCATTACTTATTTTGGAGTTCGGGAAATTATTTTTTTCAATGTAGCTTCGCCTTGCTAAGCATCTGAGAAGTTGCCTTTTGCTTGACCAATGCGGAATCTAGTATGAGATAATCCGTGGTGATTAGCTGCGCTTGATTAATACATGCCATTCAGAACGGCGTCTCGGCTATGCTATAGCCTATTAACACTAATGTAAGGTTGTGAACTAGCTAGACAACGTGTATACCAACATATTGTAAACCTTCCTCATTTACCCTCTGACTGTGATGGAATACCTACACAATAAGTTTTTTGTAAAAATTTCATTTTTGGTACAAGCTTTTATCGCTGACTGTACTTTTCTTACGACAGACAACTAATACTCATCGAGACAATTCTAAAAACCCCTAACACAATTAGGTTTCGTTGTGTCATCACAGAGTTCCTATGGCCACCTCCTGTCTCCATCATCACATCAGCTCGATGGTACCATAATATTTCATTGTCACCCGATTTACATGTGTATGCAAAATTTCAGCTCAATTGGAAACCGGGTAGTGGATCAAATTTAACTTGCAAGATTTGATTACAGACAGACAACGGTCAGTATTCAACGGTAAATAAAAGCTTGTAAAAAGGTACCCTTTTTGCTGAATTTAGAAAGTTTATATTTACATTTTAATTCTTTTGAATAGAACTGCCAAAAATTTTATGAGTTATGACCCGATGGGCTTTCTAGGTCTAAATCTTAAACAGCCTTTTGTCGCTATTATTAGCAGTGCAGTGCTGTGTAGGTATATCACCTATAGTACGAGTATTATGCTCTCAAAAACGAAAAGACTTTGTGAAGATTTTCCTTGTAATAATAAAATAACCCATTTCATTGCTCTTGAGTGTGATTATGAAAAATCTTTGTAGTACGGTTTCCAAGCACCGGAGAAAATAGTTTGCGATTATGAAGACCTTTATGAAGATGCTTTTGTTCACTTCTTTTATTATAAGATACAAAGGAAGGCTTTAAAGGTAAATACCTAAGGAAAAGGCTACGGAATAAGCTCCTTATTCGTGATGAACATGGAAATATATTCACAGTGGGATTTATTTAGATAAAAGGGATACCAAACAACTTTTCATAGGTAACGATATATTATTTCTATCATTCTCAAAATATATTTTTTATATGACATAAGGTGTCGTTAGATATGCTGCAGGCAAATTGTAAGAATCCGCCGTTTACAAACGGCATCGTCGATTTGCAAACGGTTTCACGTTTGTAAATTGCCGAAGGAAAATTGCAAATTGCCGATGGCAAAAATTGTTAGTGCGCCCAATAGTGGCAAAACATAAACGTGATGGTTATCTGAGGGTGACCAAGGTTTGCTGTTTTATTATAAATTTATATTAATTTTTATACCACACCACAATCCTCACGCGCCAGCGTCTAGCTCGCTGGACATGCCATTTTGAAATTTAAAATATTGTCAATAGAGTCAAAAGTAGTGGTACCATCTAACTCATCATTTATGCATTAGCATATTAGCATATCGAGGACTTCTTAGTCTTTCTAGTAGTAGTAGTTTCTGTAGTATTTTCAATAAATCTGTAGAATTCATCTTGAGATAAAATAAGTAACCGTCAATAATATTTTTTGATACACACTATTATTGCTGACTGTACTTTCTCAACTTGAACTCAAATGAGCCTCAATATGAGTGTTTTTCCATCGAAGAGTTCCCATGGTTACCTTCCGACTGCATCATCAGATCAGCTCCATGTTAGCATATTATTGCATTGTCATCGGAAATATGGAAGTATGCAAAATTTCAGCTCAATCAAACACCGGGAAGTGGTTCAAATTTAAGTTACAAGATTTGAAGCATCATAGATAGGTACAAAGAGATATAGGTATAAGTATACGCAGTGAAGCTAAATAAAAGTGTGCAATAATAATAAAAGTGTGTAATAATGGCCACCTCCTGTCTCCATCATCAGATCAGCTCGATCGTACCATAATATTGCATTGTCACCCGACTTACAGGTGTATACAAAATTTCAGCTCAATCGGAAACCGGGAAGTGGATCAAATTTAACTTGCAATATTCCATTACAAGTTAGTTACATACAGGTCGACCTAATAAAAGCGTGTTAAAAAATAGTAATCTTGCTTTGAGCCGTGTTAGAGTAAATCACCATGGTGTGTAATAACCTAAGCTACACCGCCTCATTCAGGCTACACCGCCGACCTGATTTAATTTCCCTGGAATCGACAAATCTATTACAACGGAGAGTGGTCTATAACAACGTTAACTGCGTTCAGAGAAATATTGATTTTTAATTTGCTTGAGTTTACCGCTTATTTACAGCTCCCGCTAGGATATATCAATTGGGTGACCTTAACTCTAGAACCTGGGGACTAACTGCCGTATTTCGAACTTCAAGATATTCACAAGAGACGACACGTACTAGATCCATTCTAGATACTTTACAGTTTAGATTTCAACTAGTTCTCTTTTGCAGCGCAGTTCCGGCAACCAATGTCACTTTTACGATAGATCGTGTTAGATATCTATTAGATGTGAATTAGATCTCTAAGTAATATCTTGTGGAAATCGTTCAAGAGTATCTCCAGAATCGCGGAAATGTCAAATTTGACAGGTTAGATTTTAAACATATCGTTATCGTATCTTGGTGATGTCTAAAAGATATCTAATAGATGTCTATTACAAAATCCGAATCGGTCCCTTAGTTTCCAATTGGTTGGTGGCAGAACGAACATTTGATTACATATTTTACTTATTATTTTATTGAAATAAATGCTATATATATATATATATATATATATATATATATGTCACCGTAAAATTGTAAATACTCGTCAGTTTATAATCTCGCTAGTTAAATTTGTAAACAGAACTGACGGTGGGTAGATTATAAACTAACCTAACCTAGTATAGTTAGGTTGGATTGTAAACTAACGGGTTCACAATAATCACAATCTTACGGTGTCTGTTATATGTATTATATGTACGTATCCATCGAAAATATAAAATAGGAATAAATATAATTTTTAAAACAGCCTTGGCTTTATTTTTTTATATCTAAGAAAATTATAATAATATGGAATTATGATTTAAAGCTAGTTAGGCGAAGTTTATCCTCAAGGCGATTTTGGGGTAGGTATGTAGTTTTGCAAACTCTTATTTTCAATGAACTACAACATTGATAATGGGGTTTCTGGATTATCAGTAAAAAAATGATGACTTGTATAATTGTATATCCACCGATCTGCCTTTAAAATTTAGTTCACAATGTTTTTTCACGAGTATGATACGCTGTTTGAATATCAAACCGACGGGCCTTATACAAACATTGTTCAGTTTTTCTATTACATCTTTTTTGCGTTTTCGTGTCGTAAGGGTCTTTTTTAGTGATGTTACCCTAGCGTTCTCTGTCCCGGGAATATTAAAAAATATGAATAAGTACTGAAAATCCTCGCAACAAGCTCTTACATTTGATGTTTGCAAAAGGTTTTTTTTATTTGCCCTCACAAAAATAGCCGCCAAGTTTAAAGTTAATTTATATATTATTATGTACCTGACTCGTTTGTATTTGGGTCGTTTGGGTTTGGGGTTTTTGGTTTGGGTTTTTGATCACGTTCAACCCTTAAACAGGTAGTGTATCTATAAGTACCATATAGCAAATGATTTTTTTTGACGAGCTGAGTAAATACAATGACCGTAAAATGTCATTGCCGTAAAGTCTATTAAGTGGGTGATATCGGAACGTAAAAAAATGACAGGTGTCAAAACAAATTTCTTTGACAATTTAGTTGTCAAGTTCAAATCGACAACAAATGGCAGTTTTTGTACGTTTCTCCCGCTGTATAAGTTCGCCACGCTGAAAAAAGGTACTGTAAGTATTTTGATTTGTATTTTTATGGTAGATTATTAGATAATGTATGTGTTATAAGTCATAACTTACCTTAGTTATTGTTTTCTGATAAAATATTCGATCTAAAAGTTTATGGTTCGTATGAACCCTCTGCCCGTCTGGGGCATGTTCGAGTGGTTTATAAGTGGCCTCTGCCCTGCAGGGAGTTTACATGATATTTAAGGGTAAGATTCATTACTATGAATGAACCCTCATAATACAAAAGTCATTCAAACTAAGAAGTTTTCCTTTGGTTTTTAAATTAAATATTTATTCAACGTTTAATCTTACGAGCCACGATATCCGTGCGAACTCTATTTTCTTAATTAAATCGTGGTTTTATTATTTTATCGATTACATGTGAAGACGTACTGTCTTACCCTTAAAACTACTCTGTATGGCTAACAAGGCAGTGGCCATATATGTGCCACGCAGCACCATTTTTAACGGGCAGAGGGCATATAAACACCACCGGGTTTTGTTTATTGAATTAATGATAATAAAAAAAAACAAGAAATTACTTGTCTTTTAACGCTATTATCTACCCGAATTAGTAATGAAAAGTAAAAAATTCGTCAGGCCTGTTTAAGGGTTAAAATGTTTATTTACCAATCATATTTAGATATTCGTCCAAATAAATGTTAAGTACCTACCTATAGTTGCTGTTATATTAAAACATATTTATTATTCTTGTAGTTTTATTCAGAATGTTCAGATGACATTGACAGTTGACATCATAGAGTAAAGTAAGTAAGTATATAGGTTGAGGTTGACAGTAAGATATATAGGTTGAGGTTGACATGATACTACATTACTCCTCCTCTCACAAAAAAGGCTTGTTTGTCTATAATCCGAAAAAGCCAAAACGTGACGGTGGTTTCGTCTTCCGTCCCGACCGGCGCGGTGAGGGTGGATCTGGCTGAGCAGATGATGGGGGTGGCGCAGGCGGCTCGGCCGCTCCTCCGCCTGTATCCCTGCTGGTGGAGGCCACAGGTGCCGGTGGGGGCATGGGACCGTCTGGGTGATCCCGGTTGGGCGCTACTGGGGCCGGTTGTTCGCCATGGTCGCCACTCTGTTCTCGAGTGTTAACGTTACGTCTGTAGTATGTAAAGTTTTTGATCTTGATCGTTCTCCTTGGGACTTGTTCAGATTCAGGTTGTCTAGTTTCGGGCACATGTCGAGATGTTTGTTGGTTTATGTCGATGGCTGTCTTTGGTACTTGTTCATATCTTAGGCGAAGCTGATCTGCATGTTTGCGTTTATGTACTCCGTTCGTGAGTTCTACTTCGTAAGAATAAGGTCCGTTGCATTTAATGATTGTTCCAGGGTCAGACCCCTTACCGATAGGTTTGTTTATCCAAACCTTATCGCCACGTTTATATACCGGAGGCACAACTACTTTGTTGGTAGGTCTCAGTATCTGTTTGAGGCGTGCCTTTTCCATGTTCTCTCTTACGTCAGGCTTCCACAGGTCGAAAGTAGTGCGTATTGGCCTTCCGAACATCATTTCGTAGGGCGATCGATCTGTTGAGCGCCGTGGGGTATTGCGGTATCCTCGAAGGAAGCTGTTAAGGCGTTCATGGAGGTCAAGGTTCCTGTCACTGGCTAGCATTCGCTCCTTAAACGTGCGCACTGCGCGCTCCGCCAATCCGTTCGTTTTTGGGTGATAGGGTGTTGTTTTAATGTGCGTAATGCCTGAAACTTGGCAAAAATGGTTAAAATCTTCTGAAGTGAATTGCGGCCCGTTATCACTTACGATTTAGCCACTCACATGATTCCAGCAACTAGAGTTTCAAGATTGCGCACCTCTAAAATGATCGTCGCAACTCGAGTTGCAAAAGGAGTGTATGCGGTTTTTTATTTATTATCTGTGAAGGGCTGCACAGATACGGTATAAACAATTTTTAAAACACAGACTACCAACGTGACAATATTTAAAAAATGTTTCAACCATATAGACACAACCACAGTATTTCTTATCTATTTTACTTTGCAAGTTGTTCAGGAAGTGCGATGTGTAAAAAGTTGCTGCGTGTTTTAAAATGCCTCAAGTATACAAATTTAGATATTTCTATTAGTAATGTATATTAAACTACTCCGCGTTTATTGGTCTATTAGTTTAAAACTATATTTTAGACCTACTTAATATTGATGACCAAATAATATCACTTCAAAACAATAGTTCTGTAGATTATTGACGTGTTTCTTATTTGAATGCCCTACATTTCTAAGATTACTAAATATATCTTGAGCAACCAATAGACATTAAATAGTTCGATTATTAAGTTACATTAATAAACCATAGAATGTATTAAATCACTGTGTATTACACAGGATTAGCGATCAAAACATGTGACGGTAAATTGTAAGTACAAACCCGGCAACTGTGGTTGCTTAAAGCATTTCTGCATATCGTAAGGCATGTGGTGTACTAGACGCGTTGCATACGCGTTTTGGGATTTTTTTTACTACTTACTTATAATTTGTATTTACTAATATTTCTTTGCTATTTACATTGAATAAACTAAATAATTATACGATTAAATAAATAATTAATTAGGTATTACAATTTTAAAGTTCCTATTTCTGTTGAACATCTGCACCGCGCGCTGTTGTGTCTCCACCCTAAATGGGTAGCCATCTTTATTTTTGAGATGGAAGAAGTCAGTTTACCGGCTTATTTACGTTTGTAATCAGTATAATTTTATGTGTTAATAGTTATTATTGGTTTATTGTGCTTAATATGTTGTGAAGTGTGTGTTATGGTGGATGTATTAAACGTATTAGTGTAGTTATAAGTTAGTTCGGTTGTTGGTGATCGGCAATTATAAAAACACCAAAATTTAGTAGGTACGTAGATACTCTTTTGTTATTTTAAGTTATATAGCTACTATCATCGTTATAATTGCATAAGTTATGCATTTTATTTCAAGATTATTAGTGTCTTAAACTGTTTTTTACTATATTTTAGTACTTCAGTGTCTAAATTAGCCACAAAAAAATCATGAACATAATATATAGTTTCACAGCAGATTGAGCAATTCGAAAGTTTCTTATCGGAATTTGAATTAGTTTTACTCGGCAATTTCATAGGTGAGCTATCAAGATGTTTAGTACCAATTAAAAGCTTATTAAGTCTTCTTTAAATTGAATACAAAAAAAAGATACGTTATCGATTTAGATTTTTAATTAAAAATAGTTTTCTACTATAACGCGGACATTATTTCATTGGGTCAACTTTGTGAATTTTTAATAATTATTTTTATTATAACAGCACAATGCTATAGTAGTAAAATAAATTCTTTGTTTCTTTATCATTAAAAAACCAAAATAATCGTTGCAAATGCTTTAGCAGAAGTAAAGTTATCGATTTTTGAAAATATCATGACACTGTGCCGTCGTATCTGCGAAATGGCAGAGCAGTTCAGGGCACCTTTTGTTAAAATCGGAATCATGTGAGTGGATATCTTGGTGTTCCAAATGTAGCAAATATGTTCTTTAATCTCTGCACTGTTGCCCTCGTCGTTGTAACGTTCATCGGCACAACCTCTAGCCACTTCGTATAGGCGTCTATAACTATTAACCACATGTGACCTAAGAATGGCCCCGCGTAGTCTACATGTAACCTGTGCCAAGGCTCGACTGGTATTCCCCACGGAAACACCGGAGCTTCATTCGTGTTGCTTCTGGACTGCTGACATAGACTGCACCTTTTTGAGAAAGTTAATATGTCTTTGTCAATGTTTGGCCAATATACGTGAAGACGTGCCAGTGACTGCATAGCTGTGATGCCGTTATGGCCGTCGTGTAGCATTTCCAGGATCTGTGGTCGGAGTGTTTCTGGTATGACGAGTCTTCCGTTCCAAAGTAAGATTCCGTCTTCGTATGATATCTGGTCCCTTTTTTCATAAAACGTGTGCAGCCCGTTGGAAAGGTCTTTCTTATCTGGCCAATGCGTTATGATATAATTTTTGATAATGTTGAGCGTCTTGTCTTTGAGTGTTTGTTTTTGTAGCTCGTGTTTTGTTAAAGGAATGTTCTCGAGTCTCAGATGTAGTAAGTGGGCGAATTGCGGTAGCCCGGTTCTTTCTTCTAGTGTTGTGTCGTTGCATGCGATCGGTAGTCTTGATAGTGCGTCGGCGGGGGTGTTTTCTCGTGCTGCCTGGTAATGGATAGAATATTCATAGCTGTTTAAGATCATGGCCCATCTAAGGAGCCGGTTGCTAGCGATTTTGGGTGTTTCTCGATCTTGACTGAAAATCCTTTCCAGGGGTTTATGGTCTGTTAACAGGATGAACTTTCTACCATAAAGATATTGGTGGAATTTCGTGACAGCATACACGATCCCTAATGCTTCTCTGTCGATAGTCGAGTATCGTTGTTCGACGTCGGAGAGTGTTCGCGAAGCATACGCCACGGGTCTCATCGTCTCGTTGATTTTATGAAATAGAACAGCACCAAGTCCCTTCTCTGATGCGTCACTGCTGAGATATATCGGTTTGTTTTCGTCGTAGTGTACGAGCGTGTCCGATGACGTCAGGATGTTTTTGAGTTCGTTCGTTATTCTTGTGTCTTCTTCGGTCCAGTTCCACCTTTGGTTCTTTTTTAGATGTCTGTACAATGGGGCGCATCTCATGTGAAGGCTGTCTATGAAACGGCCATAATATGTTAACGAGCCTAGTAGTGCTCGGAGTTCCGTTGTGTTGGCCGGAATAGGCATGTTCTTAATTGCATTGATTCTTTCTTCCGTCGGGTGTAGACCGCTGGCGTCTATTTTATGTCCTAGAAAGGTGACACTTTCCTGTAACCAAGCGCACTTATTTACTTGGCTTTTCACTCCGGCGTCTTGTAGCCTTTTTAGTACCGTTTTTACGCGTGTTAGATGTTCTTCTAAGTTATGGGCTGTTATAAGAATGTCGTCAAGATAACAAACAACACCATCAATGCCACTGAGGATCTGGTGCATTGTCCTTTGAAAAACGGCCGGCGCAAAAGAAATTCCAAATGGTAAGCGTTTGTAGCGAAAATAGCCCTTATGTGTTGAAATCGTTAAGTATTTCCGCGATTCTGGATGGATCATCAGTTGTAGGTATGCATCTTTCAGGTCGATCTTTGTAAACAGTTGTCCTCCAGACAATTTTGATGTAATCTCTTCAAATCTGGGAAGTGGATAATCATCGGTTTGGACATGTTGGTTTATAGTAACTTTGAAGTCGGCGCAAATGCGGATGCTTCCGTTAGCCTTAATTGCAATGACAATTGGGGAGGCCCATTCAATTGGAGTCGACATAGTGTCAACTGGTTCTATAACTTCTTCTTGGACTAGTCGTTGTAGTTCGCTGTTCACTTGTTCACGTAAGGCGAGTGGTACCGGGCGAGGTCGAAATGTTTTGGGCGTCACGTCGTTAGGTATGTGAATCTTAGCACTATGCCCTTTTATAGTTCCAAGTTTACCGTCAAAGAGTGACTTGAAATCTTGAAGGATGTTCTGTACTGCGTTGTTATGTTTTGTGTCGTGCTGGGTTGAGGTTATTGCTGCAGGTGTTTTTATATTGCACAGCCTGGCTCCAGGGGGCAAAGGTAGTTTGAAACTTAAGCACCAATCCAGCCCAAAAAGTGGAATATCGTTTCGTAGCGTAACGTAAACGGTCAATACCTTCTGAATGTTAAAAGCATTAACTGTTATCTCGCATGTTCCTAATGTTTCGATTTCTACTTCCGTGTAAGCCATAAGGTTCTTGCATTTCTTTAGTGGTGGACGTCCAATAGAATTCCATAGGTTTTTTCCAATTACGGAATGCACTGCTCCTGGATCATATAGCATTTCGACCCTTTTTGCGTTGAGTTGAGTTGGTATCATAATTTTTGTAGTTGGGTTGTTGTGTCTCTTCACAGCAAATGTGTGTATGCTCTGTTCATCAAAATTGTCATCGTCGCTGTCTGTTTGCCTTGTTATTTGTCTAGTGGTATTGTTCTGTTTTAACTTGAGCCTACCGCTGGTTATGCAGACGCTTGAAAAGTGGTTTTCTTTGCCGCAGGCATTACATCGTTTTCCTTTTGCCGGGCAGTCATTCATGTTCGTGTGAAAATCACGTCCGCAAAACATACATGTTTTTACTTTAGGAGTTTGTTGTTGAGTAGGCCGATGAGTTTTGGGCCTTATTTTGTTAACGGTTTGTTGTTCAGTACCCATCTGGGGGTTGTTCGTTAAACGTTGGCTCTGTACTTCTGCTTGTTCTAGCTTGTTTGCTGTGGCTATAACATCGGAGAGTTTAGCACTGTTTGTTGGGTGTTCTTTAATAAGTTCTTGCTGCCATGTGCTGTTATTGATGCCGATTACCAGTTGGTCTCTTATACGTTCGTCTAGGGTGGTTCCGAATTCGCAGTATCCCGCTAATGATCTTAGCTCGAGGATGAATTGTGTGATTGTTTCTTCTGCTTTTAGTAGTAGTAGTAGTAGTAGTAAACACTTTATTGCACAAAACAAGTACATAACACAGAGATAATCCAGTAAATGTGTACAAAGGCGAACTTATCCCGTTAAGGGATCTCTTCCAGCTAACCTTTAAGTAAGTGTGTCTAGTCGCAAAAGTAACTCTTTCTGAGAGAACGTACGTTTTTTTCCCATAATATTCGTTAAGCACCTTCTTTAAGTCATCGTACGACTTCGTAGTAACGACAACTGGTCGATAGTAATCTACGAGTACCTTGAAGGCTGTAGGTCCAATCCGAGAAAGAAGAAGTTGTTTTCGTTTATCCTCAGAAGTTTCTTTGTCGAGGCCGTGAATTTGTAGTTCAATTTCGAAGCGCTGGATATAATAATCCCAGTCTTCTGTTTTGTTATCGAACGAATCGAATTGGAAACGATCAACGCGTGCGGTCATAGCTCCGTCGTCGTCGCCAGAATGTTATATTAAAACATATTTATTATTCTTGTAGTTTTATTCAGAATGTTCAGATGACATTGACAGTTGACATCATAGAGTAAAGTAAGTAAGTATATAGGTTGAGGTTGACAGTAAGATATATAGGTTGAGGTTGACATGATACTACAGTTGCCAATTAAGTATAATCAAATCACTACATAGTATAAAACAAAGTCGCATCCCGCTGTGTGTCTGTCCCTAATATGTATGCTTAGATCTTTAAAACTACGCAACGGATTTTGATGCAGTTTTTTTAATAGATAGAGTGATTCAAGAGGAAGGTTTATGTATAATTTGTTAACCCGTGCAAAGCCGGGGCGGGTCGCTAATGTATAATATAACTGGGAACACCACATCACCATTCGTCAAAAAGGTCACGACCCGCAAACAAGAGTTTGGGCTTAAGAGCATCTTGTTCCCACAACGGACTTTATTGTGATCGTCCAAGTCGAGTTCAAGCACTTATTCAGCAGTCATCATTAAAATATGTCGGTCCATAATAATTTGTTGATGCCGAAAAATGCTACCTCAAAAAACGCTCATGTTAATCTATGATAGACATTATTAAGATAATTTTAACAAGCATATCAAAATGACAAAATTAGGGTATTTTAGTTTCAGGATTGAATCCAGTCTTCAAAAAAAGAGTATTTTTAAATTATTGTTTTATAGCCCCATATTATAGAATCGACGGCAGACGGCACCTTTCAAAGTCAACATACAACTCAATTTACAGATACAATTTAGAACCTTATTCTTACTGTCAAATCCTAAATGTAGGTACACTCAGCAAAACTATTACACACAAATACAAACGTCCATATCCATGGATGCCAAGCCAATAGATTTGCTGCCTGTACGTACATATTTGTGTTGCTTAAATGAAAGTCCTTTGGCAACACACTGGGCAAAATCAAACATCGAGCATTTCGTACAACGAAAGCTCGTAGAAAAAGCTCAACATAAGCTGTATATCACAGAGCTCGTTTTGTTTACAGCTGCCTCGTAAACTGGAGTGCTGTAAAACCAGTTTTATGAACTGGCCGTGTTATTCCCGTCGGGGTAACATGGGCGAGGCGGATTTTCCGCTAACCTAGAGTAATTACATCTGTCCATTGGCTACCCAACTATCGCTTCGGCGCCACACTCCATTGCCAACGGATTCAAGAACCTGCTGGCTATTGCTGCTGTCACTGCTGGCTATATCACAGAAACTTACCTTGGCTTTTTTATTTAAACTTGTACTTGTAAGTACCTAAGTACACCTTTTTTTTAATACCAATGTTGTTTCTTCTCAGAATTTCAAGCTCTTTCGGTCCTAATAAGAAAATGTCGCAAAATTTCATTTTTCATTCATTACACTCCTTCCGCTACCTCCATACCTACAAAGTCTATGAAAACTGGTAATAGAAAAAATAATATACAAAGAAGATCCTCTTCCTATTAGGATCAAAAGAGCTCGGGATTCTGAGTAGAAATAATGGTGGTCGCATGGTCGTAGCGAGCGATAATTTCTGTTGTTACTGCACATTACAAGCGGCCCCACGTTGGGCGCCACTATAACGCTGTAATCCCGATATCCCAAATAACATCCCAAAAGCGACGAGCGGCGAGTTACGTTTTTTAATAAAATATAATAATATCACAAAATCACTGCCCAAAGTGCCATGTCAAATATAGCATAGACAGACCAGAAGTCCGATTCAGATATTATAACAATTTGTTTTGATACAACATTAACGATCGTCTTGGTGATTGGCACCCATCCTTTGCACGACTTTAATATAATTTTGGATGCACCAATCAACGTGTGCAATCTTCAAGGTCGTACCAAAACCATAAAAAAATTACAAATCTGAATTGCCTGAGCCATCGACTCGCCCGTGCAATCGGAAACTCAATGGCTGGCCCAGCAATTATACAGCTTCTTGGACTTTCAGAGCTTTTCTCGCGTTTATGATGTCCGTTTATAGTTAGGAAGACGTTCATTGCTTGAAAATTTATGAAGATAGAATATTTTTAATGAGGCGTTGGCGATAAATTAAAACATAAAAAGGCTAAGGAGGTGGCTAAGTAAAATTGGTTTTATGAGTTAAGTATCAAGTGTTGCTTGTTTGTCTTATTTCATTTTATTTTTGGCGTTTACAGTTTAGAATATAAGGAAGTGATGCTTGATAATAATTAATTTCACTACCAGTTTATAATTATGAAGCTTAAAATAAATAAAACTCTATTGACATAATTATTTCCTTGGGTGCTACAATATTTTGATGTGATTATTTTTAGGGTTCCGTAGCCAAATGGCAAAAAACGGAACCCTTATAGATTCGTCATGTCTGTCTGTCTGTCCGTCTGTCTGTCCGTCCGTATGTCACAGCCACTTTTCTCCGAAACTATAAGAATTATACTGTTGAAACTTGGTAAGTAGATGTATTCTGTGAACCGCATTAAGATTTTCACACAAAAATAGAAAAAAAAACAATAAATGTTTGGGGTTCCCCATACTTCGAACTGAAACTCAAAACTTTTTTTTTCATCAAACCCATACATGGATAGGTCTTCAAAAATGATATTGAGGTTTCTAATATCATTTTTTTCTAAACTGAATAGTTTGCGCGAGAGACACTTCCAAAGTGGTAAAATGTGTGTCCCCCCCCCTGTAACTTCTAAAAAAAATATATGATGTAGATTACCATGTAAACTTCCACCGAAAATTGGTTTGAGCGAGATCTAGTAAGTAGTTTTTTTTTATACGTCATAAATCGCCTAAATACGGAACCCTTCATGGGCGAGTCCGACTCGCACTTGGCCGCTTTTTTTAATTTTGTTTTATTCTTTAAGAAAACTCTTCAGAATACTCTTGATTGTAAACTAGGTGGTTACTCTGTCAGTTTAAATAAATATTTATTTTTAAATAAAGTCCTTCTCATTATCTTAATTAGCAAGTACGACGTGTGACGACTGAAAACTTTCTAATGGGGGTGTTTACTATTTAAACACGCCCATTATGTAAAACGATAGATACGAGTTTGAGATATGCACAATGTGTAAAAATATGGGTGCATAATAACTTACTCAAAAATATGTCCCATAGAGCGCTAACATAAGAGCTATGGGACATATTTTTGAGTATGATGAGTGCACACATATTTTTACACTTGACATCACTGTACATGACGCACGCTTGCTTTACAAGGCGTGTTCTGAGATGGGTTTCACAACTGTGGACATTTCATTTCCATTTATTTCCGGATCCTTTGTAATTTTCTTTTATAAAATGGCGCTGTTTAACTTCGGTCATTAAAATGAACAATTTACTTAGAGATTACGACTTAAACCATCGTTTTTTTTATTATTTTACTCAATAATTTGCTTATAGAATGAGTTTGATATATATTATTTGATATTTAAAGGAATAAGAATTACTTACCTACTACAATCATAGCCAGTTAATTTAAACTAAAACGTCAGTATTCAAAATCACATACATTACCTGGTGATGACGATGATGATACGTAGGTTACTGACAACTGCTTTTAAATATAAAAATAAATAAATAAAAACTTAAAAAAAAACTTCTGCATGTTTTTTGACCAAATTAAATCGAAATCTCCTAATATTTTGCACACAATATACCCGACATAATTCTTCTCCCCTCCGACAAAGATAACAATTAGATAGTATATAGAGCGTTGGCGTAACCAATTCTTGGGATTAGATTGCCAAAAGTACCCCAGGCTCCCATGAGCCGTGGCAAAAAGCCGGAACATCGCTAGAAAAATGATAATGATGACTTACCTGCATTCTAGACTTATATCGACCGGGATAATATGAACCGTGATTACCTTTTGTATTGTTTTCGAGCTCCCGATATTTCGACACAGTTACATGCATCTTGTTCACGGGTAACTGAAGATAGCGGGTGGGTATCAAACGGCCCAATTCGAACTTTAAGATACGTCAGTTAATAGATCTAGAAAATATATGGATTAGATATGTCAGTGTCAAATGTGACATTTCTTCAAACAAAAACGTCACTTTTGACACTGACATATATCTAGTCCATATCTTTTCTAGATCTATTAACTGACGTAGCTTAAAGTTCGAATTTGGCCGAAAGTTGTGTAGACCGCGCTCGGTCTACCCTTATTCGTGCGCGTCGGTTGCGTTCGCTTTCAACGTTACCACCGGACGCGTTCACACTCGTTTTGGTCCGGTCGCGTTCACACTAGTTTACAAGCACACTACACTCACAGTGTAACTACGCGAGTTTGATTCCGATGTCACTGATTGTTTTTTAGACAAACAAACCACAGGATTCCACACATTTGACAGTTTAAACCCATCTTCACGATTGAAATACTCTACTGAAAACCTACATTCTAATGAAAACCTCGTTTTATTTAACAAATCAATTCCGTTCTCAGATTTGACTCTCAGATGTTACAGACAGCTCCCACTCTTTGTGCAGTTAAACATTATTCACAAATCATTCTATACCCGCCTGTAACCTCGTCTTTATTCTACCTTGTTCCTGAGGTTCTTACCAACTATATCTTATCGTAGGTCAACGTATACTGGTCTAGTTGAAGTAAAGTGGTTAGTTTTCTTTTTCAGAGCTGACAGAGCAGACCGCTAATCGAATTGCTAATTATAAGCTCCAGTGAGGCAACTGGAGGCTTTGAGTTCGAGGTCAATGGGTCAGAGCGAAGCTATACATATTAATACTTGTCCAAAACAGCTGCGCTGTTGGTAAGTTAAACTAGATTATAGTATTTTAATAAACCAGACCAGACTTGAAATCAAATAGATCGATCTCGCTACTCGGATTTTTGACATTTGCGACGGGAATGTCTGAATAAAAAGCGGCCAAGTGCGAGTCGGACTCGCCCATGAAGGGTTCCGTATTTAGGCGATTTATGACGTATTAAAAAAAACTACTTACTAGATCTCGTTCAAACCAATTTTCGGTGGAAGTTTACATGGTAATGTACATCATATATTTTTTTTAGTTTTATCATTCTCTTATTTTAGAAGTCACAGTCCCCCCCGACACACATTTTACCACTTTGGAAGTGTCTCTCGCGCAAACTATTCAGTTTAGAAAAAAATGATATTAGAAACCTCAATATCATTTTTGAAGACCTATCCATAGATACCCCACACGTATGGGTTTGATGAAAAAAAAAATTTTGAGTTTCAGTTCGAAGTATGGGGAACCCCAAAAATTTATTGTTTTTTTTCTATTTTTGTGTGAAAATCTTAATGCGGTTCACAGAATACATCTACTTACCAAGTTTCAACAGTATAGTTCTTATAGTTTCGGAGAAAAGTGGCTGTGACATACGGACGGACAGACAGACGGACAGACAGACGGACAGACAGACGGACATGACGAATCTATAAGGGTTCCGTTTTTTTCCATTTGGCTACGGAACCCTAAAAAACGGTACCTTTAGAATTGAAAAGTTTCAAAATTACTCGGCTTTTATGTGTCAACGTATAAATTCAATCCAAGTATATCATAAATTCTTGTGCTGTCTCCAGAAACTCTTACCTACTGACTCTGTATATTGATACAACTATTTGACCCAGATACCGGAATATGATACTACAGAGAATGAACCCTGTCTAGGGATAATAATAACGAGATTTTGTTATTATCTACATAATATTGTAATCACTAGCTTCACGGCGACTTCGTCGGCGTGGAATGATGATAAGGTAAGATAATGATAAGATGTCCTTTGTCCTTCCCCTGGCCTTAAACTTTCTCCATACCGTAAAATTCATCTAAGTTGGACTAGTGATTTAGGTTTTAAGACGTAATAGATGGATTAAGGATGACTCACGTTAGACCGGGCCGACCGGGCCGTGTCCGGGCCGGAGCTTCCGGCGCTTACTTTTCTATGACATATGACAGGTGATCACGTCATGGTTTCCATAGAAAATGATGCCCGGAAGCTCCGGCCCGGACACGGCCCGGTCTAACGTGAATCATCCTTAAATTTATAACATTTGTAGGGAAGCATCGATATTAAACTTTCGTGAGACATATTTTAAACATGTCGCCAATAGCGACTAAAAATTCAAGTGAGTGAAACCGTTGTCGTATAAACATTTGTAGGGAAGGATAAAATATCAGAACTGCTAAAGAATTTGGTCACCACTAGCGGAATATTAGTACCTACACCACGCTACGTTCCGAACATAAATTCTGTTAAGCATATTGTGTACGCTCCGTTGAACAAACAAATTGAAAACCTGTTGCACCCAACTAATAGAGTTGCAATACACGTTGTCGACTTGTCGCTTACAGTACATTTCGCTCCGTCGCACTGGACATCGCGAAATTGCATTTCAGATCGCGGCAATTCTCATTGGTTGCGAGGCTGCTTCAATGATTTATAGCTCAAGATAGGTTATGGGTGTTCCAAAATTGAAGCGCTTACCTTGTGACAAATTGTGCAAGTTGCCTTTAATCGCAGCTGGGCAAGCGGGAAATGTGCACGTGCTAACGAGTTCCACCGAAAGAGAAAGAGACAAGCTTATGTTTAACAACGAGTATGACAACAATGGATGGAATGCAAAAAATAATCAACAATAACAGATTTATTTCTATACAAATAAATATGGATGTATTTTTTGTGCTCCTCAAGTATGATTATAACCTACTCGTATCTATTGGGCTGCTTGAGTCATTTTCTTGGGAGAACCAGTGAAAGGTGAGCTTGGGATCCGCTACAGACATGTGTGGTCAGAAAGTGATTATGCTGGTAGGTGTGGGCGATTATTTTGTCTGGTTTTTGGCAATCAATGGGAATGGCATTATGATGCTTTTCTAATCAAATGCAAAGTGCGGGTGATTGTTTTTCAACTACAATCAGATTCTATTTATGATATGTACTTAGTCTGTGACTTAATATGTTATTGTAATACTGATATAATAATATTTATTTATTCATTTGGTTACTCATAGTTGTTACAGATGTTGTGTTTATAGTAACACCAATTCCTCACGCATGACTCGGCAAGCAATGGTTATTACACAGCATGTCCAGTCACACGGATATCTGAGAGGATTTCCTGTTATGTTGGTGGATCTCGATTGCTATATCCGGAATATCCGGTTTTCTGTTGAACGAATTTGTCACGTCAGTTAAAATTATCTTATAGTTTATGAGTCGTTTATGAGCAGACTTTTCAGATATATTACGTAGGTACAAAAATAACCTTAACGTTTAAGGGCTACACCAAGCGTCTTTTGAGCGTCGTCGTCTAGTCAGCGCTATGAAAAATGACGTCGCTGCGCAGTTGCGCCAACGTTGCGTCGAGCAGCAGTCATAGTTGAGTTAGACGCCGACGCTCGGGAGACGCTAGTGTGGGGTGGCTTTAAAAGCGCAGAAAAATTGCAGAGGTAGGTATTGCAAAGAAAAAAAGATAAATTGTTTATCAAACGGCACACTAGAAATATAAGATAAACGTCCTAGTATTTGACAGCCGTCAGCCTGATTCCATTAGTTTACAACCCGTTTGTAACCTCTATTCGTTGAATTGAGATTGAAGGTGGCAACTATTGGGACTTTCAAGTCTCAGAAAACTAAGTACAGTATAACTAAAATTTTGAGGCGCAAGGCTCTTGACTAATAGAAATTACGCAATAGATTATGACATAAAATGGGCAATAGATCGATCGATGCTTGAATCACATAATATAGGTATAGGTAAGTAATTATTTTCAAAAATAAGTTTTTGGCAAAAATTGAATTTTTGGTACACGCTTTTATCGCTGACTGTACTTTTCTTACGACAGACAACTAATACTCATCGAGACAATTCTAAAAACCCCTAACACAATTAGGTTGCGTTGTTTCATCACAGAGTTCCTATGGCCACCTCCTGTCTCCATCATCAGATCAGCTCTATGGTACCATAATATTGCATTGTCACCCGACTTACATGTGTATGCAAAATTTCAGCTCAATCGGAAACCGGGAAGTGGATCAAATTTAACTTGCAAGATACAGGTCGACCTAATAAAAGCGTGGTAATAAGCAACATTTTCATGAAATATATAATATTAATAAGACTATCGGTACAGGTTAACGAACCTCTTTCCTTTGTTTTCTCTTATAATAAGGAACAAGGAATATATTTCGTTAAACTTACGCGTGCTCGGATATTAACGATGCAAACTATCTGTAACTGCGTTATATTTTTGTTAGGGTTGTCTTCTTCTTCTTCTTCTTGTTAGGGGCTATAATTTATATAAGGCTCCAAAGCCTATGTATCACTGCGACCATCGCTGATCTATTGTGATCGCCACCTACTACAACTCTCGATCCAAACCTGCAACTTCAAACAGCTGCAGGATCTTTTTGAACTCGAGAGACTTTACCTCCTAGGGTTGTCACTACTAAGGATTTAATAAATTAGGTACTTTTGTTTTGGGTACTTTTCGATAATAAGCAACTATTGATTATTTGTCTAGCTAGTACATGTATAACGAGCATCTATGTTCACATACTTTGTGTTTTGTGTAGTCATATTCTATATTTAAATACGGATTTCTATGTAACAATGCTCATCGTGGCAATGACACGCCTATTTGTCAATATAAGAATAATGTCGCCTGTCAGATAAATCGCATGTTTATCAGCCGAGTGACGAATCGAGTGAATGTAGTTTAAAACCCTGAAAAACGTTAACATGCAATTTTGTCTGTTGTTTGTTGTTTTGTTTATTGTTGTTGTTGTTTTGTATGTTGTTACCTCTGTATTTATGTATTATGCGTAAATAAATGCTCTGTAAATGTTTTATTGAGGTTGTGCAATAAAGAGGATTTGAGAGGATACAAACAAGGGCGTAAACATTAGAATCATTGGGACTTTTACTTTAAATAATGGTAAGTAACATCTGCAATACAACACAAAAACAAAAGCAGTCCATCTACTATCAAAGTCAGTTTTTGCATACATGTAGCGAAGTTTAGAAACAACAACACCACGAAGCAGTCGAAAAATCAAAATAGAATATTTCGTCTTTGTAACGTTTAATAGAGACTAACAGATGTGAGAACTCTCAGACAAGCAATTGAGATAGCATTAACTAGTATTTGCGGGAGTTGAAACGTTCTGTAGCTTAATTGTGAAACAGTACCTATCGCTATAAGTTCCCTTTGAAAGACTGATTATACACGTATTACAAAGTAAGTAGTATGCTAACATTGAACAAGATACCTACCTACAGAAATAGTGAATGTTTTGAATAGATCACTTCTATGAAGGAGGCGGTGCCAGATTCGAATCCTGGTACGGGCATATCTTTGTGTATTTATCACAGATATGTCCCTGAGTAATGAATGTTTACTATGTATTTAAGTATCTATATATATCTATTAGCCTTCTTGGCACCCTGCCACAAGGCACGGAGCTGGAGCCAGTTTTTTTTTGGAATTTTAGTTATTGTAGTTAGTTGTAGTTTTTTATTTTAGTTTATAATTTTTTGCTTATATTACTTACTTGTTTACTTATTTAATAAATTTTATATTATTTTTAAATCATCGTAAAACTAGACGTCCATTCACAACACAAGCACGTTTGAGTTTACTGTGGGACTAGTTCGATCTGTGTAATATTATTGGATAATATTTATTAATTATTTATTTATAACCAATATGAAACGGTCACAATCTGATTAGTTGCTCGGAGATATTCACGGGCAAACTTAAATACATGCACATATAACATTTTGTATATTTCTTTGGAAGTATGTATTTATTAACTAATTTATTTGGCATGCGATACAGCCCTACCCGCTTACCATGCGCTCATTAAAAAGCCATGAATATTGTTTTACGGGTAATAGCTGGAAAATACGCCGGAAATATGCAACAAGCCAAATCCGACTACTTACAACGATTTTCTTGGCATTTCTTGTTGAAATTAATACTAACTATGTCCTTTAAATCTGATAGAATTAAATTTAGGAAGGATTTTATTGTATTTGATTGTATTGATTTTTGCTACAACTTTGACGTCCAAATTAGAATTGAGCTCTAGGTTCTTGTAGCCAATATTTGCACTGCAAGATTTGCAAGTAACTTTATTCATACTCTTACGCAAACGATTACAGTATCATTCATTACCCATTCATATGTATCGTATCATACATAATAGATTTCCACAAGTACTTCCAAAGCAATTTCAGTTTTACCTTTGTACGGACTGTTTTATTAGTCGTTCCATATTTTATCGGTATTGATTATTTTGGATACGATGGAAGGATTGCTGTTGTCAGTAAGATTAACGACCTGTATGTTTTTTGTTACGATTAAAAATGGTTTTTACGATTATTATATAAATATGTTTTGATTAGTAAAAGCAAAAGTCATTTGTTTTACAATAGGGGAAAGCTGTTGCCAGCGAATTTATGACATTCAATTAAATTTATGTCAATTGCAAGCAATTTTATGTTCGTTGGTATCGAACGATATATTATGGCAACGATATAATATGGCTACATTGTCTCTAAATTAAAAAAAAAACTATGGATGCGTGACATGCCTTGTTGTTTTGTAAGTGTACATAATTAGGCATTAACACACTCGTACGGTGCTTTTAAGAAACTCGATCACTACGTTCGTTTCTTAAACTCACACTAGTATTTTAATTCCTTTCAAATTAATCATTGCTAAAATTATGTAGCAATCACATAAACTACTATTACCTACCGCAAATAAAGTATTATTTTTACAGACCCCTTTTCTAAACATCTAACAGTAAAATTCTGAACGTGCTATAAAAAGAACAGAGATAATTTGTGGAGCATAATTCTTCGTTAACTTTAAACCGCCACTTTTAACTAAGTAATTACGAATTATGGCGGGCGTTTGCTCATTTATTTTTATTTTATCTTAACCCGTTTCATGCTGTCTAGTTCCCGCTTGGACCAATTGTTTCTAAATAAATAGTAAATAGTTTTTGCTGAGGAGTATATCAATATTCGTACCAAAAAAACCGGCCAAGTGCTAGTCAGACTCGCGCACGCAGGGTTCCGTACCATTACGCAAAAAAACGCTTAAAAAAATCACGTTTGTTTTATGGAAGCCCCACTTATATAATTATTTTATTTTGTTTATAGTATTTGTTGTTATAGCGGCAATAGAACTACATCATCTGTAAAAATTTCAACTGTCTACGTCAACGTGTGTCACTATGCCCGTCACTTTCGCACTTACATACTTGTAAGAACGTGACAGGCATGGTGACAAGCGATAAAAATGGAGTAAATGAAGATGGATTTTGCCATAAGAGAAAGATAGATTTTCAATAAAACACGCCAAAAGAATTTCATACTTTATTGGATCGTGATAGTAAATAGACGTAAGGATGTAAATAATATTTTTACAGTATATTTAATAAATTTACATTACAATTATGAGCATTAATATAATTTATAGTGTTCTTTATAGATATGTACAACTTCATTAATAAATCTATTTTAGCGACAGGTATAATCCTTGTAAAAGCTACACTAAAAAAAACAACGTGAAAATGGTGACTGATACTCATAAGTCATTACTTACTAAAATATTCTTCTCTCTTTCATCCCAAGTTTATCCATTAAAGAATAAGCAATCTACAAATTATTTTATAATTAAGTCTAAGTATAAAGTTCATACCTAATATTCGAATATAAGTATTTATTACAAATGACATGTCCACACCGGCGTACAGTCAGCTGCAGAGAAAAGGTACCAACCCTGCATACAAACTTCTATGCAGGGGTGGTACCTTTTCTCTGCAGCTGACTGTACTATCATGTTCAAATTTACAGATAATGAAATTTAACCCTTTGACCGCCAAAGACGTCAACTGACAAAAGTATGTTTCTCTCAGATGCACTCTTCAAAGGCAGAGGGTACGTATTACGTAACCCTTTACAAATCTATCTGTCATACAAATCTAATGCTTAAAGATACAAAATTAACATGAGAGAACACTTCGGTGTGGACGTACCTAACAGTTTTTTTTTTAATAAACGAAGATAGAATAAAATAAAATTGGCACAAGACAATTCGAACCTACCTAGATGCCAACTGATTTATTTAGTGATTATAAAACTACTGAAGTCATTTTGACAGTTGGTGACATCGCTGAAGTCGTGATACGACTAAAATTGTCATATGTCCAATTTATAATTTTTATTTTCTATAATGTACAGTCACCAGCAATAATATGTTACACAACGAAGGCCGCAAAAATATCTGACACGATCTTATTTGTAGAGCCATAAGAGCGTGTCACATATTTTTGCGGCCTTCGAAGAGTAACATATTATTGCAGGTGACTGTACATAAAGCTAGAGTCCGCTTCAACTAACTTTGCACAGGATTGGACAAGGTCAGTCATTAAAAATGACATATTTTTATAGAAATGTGACATTGTTAATGACATTGCCATTCTGTCATTGCAAATGTCATGCAGATAACTTGGTCCGACTCTATAGTTCGTTTTTTTTTTAGCATTAGAAATAAGGTAAACAATCTTGACGTGTCTTTTTATTGAAAAACACGTTTTAAAAATGTAACTATGTAACAATTATCAATCTAATACGATCATTTATATTCTTCTGCTTTCATAAGTAATAGTTACTGATTTTTAAAAAGCGTTTTTCATTTAAAAGACATGTCAAGATCGCTTACCTTCTTTCTAAAAAAAAAACTTTGAAAAAAAAACGAACTATAGACTCGAATGAAAATTGTGCGGTTTGCTGGTGTTGTCGCTCACACGGTCGCCATGTCACAAGCTGCCATTTAAACAAGACAAATTGAGCAAACAATAGTAGTTTGTGTTACAAGGGATCAAAATGATATATTTCCGTCAAGGGCGTACATTGTATCCTGAATGAAGCGATGGATTCTACAAAAGAATCTCGGACGTAGTGAGGGATTCTAAACTAGAATCCTGAGCGTAATGAGGGATTCAAGTGTTAACGCCAGAGACAAAATAATTATGATACCGTGTGACACATACTGCTTTTCACATCAACTATGAGGAAAATAAGAAAATCTTAGTGTTGACACAATCTGATGCAAACAGATTATTTAAGCTAAAAAAATATTGTGCAAAAAATGTAAAAATAGTGTGCTAGAACAGAAAAGTGTTACTTTGCTCCCTCCTAGCAGGGAGGAAAAGTGCCACTTTGATCCCTCCTAGCAGGGAAGAAAAAGCTTTTTTTTTAATAGGAGGTGTGAAAAATGTTTTACTTCATGTAAATGTTCTTAATGAGTTTTATTAAAATACAAGGTCTACGAGTCTTTGCAGTCGTAGGAATTTCCCTTTTTAAACAAGTTATGTGATTTCTCTATTTCTAACGACACCAATGTAAATGACAGGTATTTTAAAAATGTTCATTTTTCAAACGAAAACGAAACGAAAGAAAAACTTTACTATGCTTAGAACGCCGTTTTATGTAACAGCAACTCTTAAGTGACCAGCGGTAGATCTTGCAGTTTGTCAGATAACACTTTATAAGGCATAAGGTTGTCAGAAATTATGCAAAACTGAACCCTATCACTTTGAAACAAACTTCAAAATAATGTGGGAAATATATTTTCTCTTAGGCTTAACAGTGTGGACGAATGTACCGATACTCGTATTCAGAAATGCACAAAAATTTAGAGGAATACTCAATATTTTTGCCATTTTACTAGACCAACTGATTCTCGCTATTTTAGTTTGAAGTAAATTCCTGTCTTTATTCTTCTTCTTTCTTCTGGAAGGAAAGAAAATTATAAACGTTTATAAATATTAGTAATCTTTTTTTTCTTAGAATGGATTTTAAGTTTTCATTAAGCGTCAGATCATTTTTAAAGCAAATTTAAATAAAGATATTTTGGAACTGCATTTTCATTATGACCTGATTTATTTAATAGGTCAAATCAGAGAACTGAATTATTCACCTACGTCTGTGACACACAATTTATCTAAAATTGAGGGTAAATTCTATAATAGTCAAGTGGAGGGAATATTATAGTCTTAGCTTAAAATTATGTTCGTGGGGAATGTAGAAAAAAGTGAACCTTGTTTTCATTTATAGTTTGAAATCTTTAGTTTATTAGAATTAGAATTAGGAGAAGGTTAAGTAACTACCGTCATTCTTTGACTTTCACAAGTGTATGTAGTTATAGGTATGTAAAAAAAACATTTTATGGAGGTCATTTCAGGAACACTCCAAATCACATCTATACTTACAAGTAGAAATATTTAGTAAAAATAATCGTCATATTTAAGAACAAAACGGGCAACTTTAAGCTTAAAACTAGAACTCATATTATTTTCCCACTCTAAACTGTTTTTTTTTGTTCTGCAATAAAAAGGGATCACTTTTTTCAAATTTCCCTGGTATAGGTAAAACGTACATTGAATGAAAAATGGCTTATTTGTATGGCTTATTGACATGTCTCATCCTCTGGTCCCCTAACACCAGTATTTCGTTCATATATCTTCAAGATACTTATTTAATTCTAATTAAGTTTTTTACGCTCCCGCGCCAGAAAGGTACAGATCCGCGTCCAGTATAAACACCGCCTTACAATATACTCCGCTGTGATAAATTTCATTAATTGTTAAATTCACTACTAGGCAATGTTAAAAGAATATTTAATTGACATGGCGAATTCTTTTGAAAAATGTATAATTTATATTCTTTTAATCGTATAAAAATAATTATGTAGACTGTCTACTACTAGGAGTAAATCGAAAATTGTAAATGTAATGTTAAATTTTTAAAATACATCTGCTATACCATTTTTCAACTTTCCTAATTTCCGTCGTTTCCCATATATTTAGGCTGAATACCTTATCAAATGACATATGTGACGTCCCACAGATAAAGGTACCTTATGGCCGTTGGCGCTTACGCTATTATTAACGTCCGCCGCCGCGCGCTATTATTATTGTGGCGCTATGCGACGTAAGCGCCAAGTGCCATAAGGTACCTTTTGCCGTGGAACGTCACATATTTAAAAATTATTCAATAAAATAAATTAAAGTAATTTAACTCCTTTTTTCTTCAATGTTAAGTATTGAAATAAATAACTTATTCTATAGGGTACCTATATAATTTTCAGCATGGAAAAGCCATATAGTCATTTGATAAAATATTTTGATGTTAAAATATACTTATTGAAATTTGACCTTACAGGTTCAAACCAGAGGCCAGATCCGTTCATATCCCAGTCTTTCTAGGGTAAAACCACCTCGTTCTCCTTACAGTCAAAAAGTATTTCTTACTTTCTAAAACACAATCATGTGCAGATAATACATTTCTTTGGACCAAAGTTCAACCTTCATATCATCTATATCCCTAATTTTCTAATAAGACGTAATTTATTCTCATATACCGTAAATACGATGTAAGCCAGATTTTAGTACAGTGATTTACTACATTTTTTACAGTGTTCTAAAAAATAAGGGCAATTTTTTTACTTGTTGCTAATTTTTTTCGCCAGAAATTAAAAATTAGTGAACAGATAGAGTTCCCTATTCTGTACAATAAACGCGCTATCTCAACGTAGGTATGTCTTGTATGAGTTAGACCTTCATCTGAGTTATAATAATATAAATATCTATTGGGCATTAGCATGTCGAGCACTAGTACGTTTACCTCTGTACATTTTTTTGTTGCAAATTGTGATTTCGTATTTATTCCGCTCAGAATGAGGATCTATTCTAATTTACCAAATTTTATCAAAATCTGACCAAAAAAATCAACAATAAATAAAAGAACAACCCATAAAATAAAATAAGACCTAAAGCTATTTACAAAGCGTAAAGTACAAACATCTTACACCAAAATTGCTTATAAATCGTTATACTTACACGTTTTCACATGCAATTAAATTTAGAGTGGCACTGTTAGTTAATAGTAATAATATTTAATAGTAATTATTGTGCATTCCTTATCTGAAATAGGGTATTTGACATATTTTACAAACAGGTCACAGAGAGACTTGAATTTTTACGAGAACCACAAAGAGAGGGTAGTTGCGAAATTTTATATGCCGCACCCGAGGCGCAACATTGCACATTGCACCGCTCTTAAACATTCATTCATTCTTTAAAATTAAATGGCTTCAGTCCATTGGGACTATTTCGCCAGTGTCAAGGTATTAGGAGCTTTAAATACGACTAAAATTGTACGGTTAGTCAAGACAGTGTACTGTGATTTTATTAGCTCTTGTAAAGCGATATCTGGACTTTACAAGTAGCACGTGGACTACCGGCCGTTGACTCCAAAATGGTGGTTAAACGCGTTTCAAGATTAATTCTCTATTCACGGCATACTACCACATTAGTTTAGATATTACATTTTAAACAATATTAATGAGAATATGAGAAAGAATTAATCACGAGGCGTGACTATCAAGATGGCGTTCGAACACTTCGAACCGGACGTCCTTAAACTATAAACCTCGTTACAGTATCACTACACTGACATTATTACAATTATTTTAAAATTCGAATTATTCATCTACCCTATAATATTTAAAGTGAACATTAAAATTGTCGTTTTACTTATGATAAACACACATTGGATAGTTACAATAAATACAATGTAAAGGAGAGGAATACCACAGGGTTTAAACTGGAAACACCCGCCATACTAAAGACTATGGTCCCACTAGACAATCCGTCCGTCTAAAGGCAGCTATCACAAAACGAAACACAAGAAGTCCAGTGCAGAAGTCTCAAGGGCTTTGTGCGGGGCTGGGCCAGGGTGGCCTCAGCTTTTCCAGCACGTATTTGAGCTGGAAACTGGTGTGGAAATGCTACAGGTACTCGTCTATTTGGTCGTAGTCTTCGTCAGGGGGTGAGGGTCCGGAGACGGAGAGGATGGGCAAGCCGAAGTGTTTGACTGTTTCGACGCTGCCCGTGTCATCTGATTTGGCTTCTTCGCTGATCGTTTCTTCGCGAGGCGCCTTGGCTTTGCAAAGCCGTTCTGATGAGTCGCTCATTGACGTTAGAGGAATGTTGTCGGCGGATCTGCAAATACAAAATTGAATAGAGATGGTGTACCTACCTATTTTTTACTCTCTAGTCTTTTCAACCTTTTTATAAAAGTTAATTTTATGTTGGAAACCGAGTGTAAAATTTCAAGAATGAAGGTCATAAACAGCTCAGAAGCTGGTGGACTTATAAATTGGTAAACTAATGACCTGATCAAAGTTAGCCGTTATAATATAATAAAGGCAGCTTTAACTATATTATATATGACATCAGGGGGCCTAGCCAAATTGACAATCGTTGATGGAAAACGCCAATCAAAACTTAAATGATGTATGGAAATAGTCACGTGTCTTCTCGTAGCTTCGGCCATCCCGATAGGTACCTAAATTTTTTCTTTTCGTTTTGCATTTATCGAGGACGATTGTCAATATTGTCATCCAATGGACCTAGCCCAGGTTTCTAATGATCCTCGAGCGGAACATCCATAACGATCAAGGGGCCGTCGCCAAGTTGCCAATCGTACATCGACAAACGCCAATAAAATTGAGAAGTAACCATGTGCTGGGATAACGGTGCAACGAAAAGTGACATGATTTTGTTCATACCTGCTTTATTTAACTTTCGTTTGTCGTTTTCTTTAGGTTGTCACTAGTAGTGCTGCGATTTTGGCCAAACCGCCGGTTGTCCTCGCTAATAACTTATTTTTGCTCACCCATATATACTACTCACCTAGCCTTCCGACACAATTTGGACTGCGAGCCGTGTCTTCTCAAGAACTCGCTCGCGTCGAAGCCAGCAAAGCCCGCAGGCTCGGCCGACACGAAGATAGCCGAGTTGACCCGAGGCCGACTGCAGCGCGCCAGCAGACGCTCCTCACACTCCAAGCTCTGCGTGTGAGTGTGCGACCAACGCATGTGCTGGAAAGAGAAAGACATTGAGTCCTTGGAATTGGAATTGGCTTTCTGGAATTGTGTCAAGGGTTAAATTCGCTCGTCAAATGTTTCTTTACGGAATGAGAGCTCCTTGGAGGCAGTAGGTGTGGCCAATACCAACCGACCTTTTCACTTTTCCCAGTAAGGAAAGGAAAAGAAAAGATGGTCCGAGTGGAAGGATCACTAGACTAGCCCTTTATTTGCAGTTGTATTTAGGGTAAGTCCGTAAGCATACTATTAAAACGACATATTTATTTGCTCCGACTGATTTGAGATGTGAGATTACAAGTTTCAGTTAGTTGCTGGAATTTGGATGGTCTCTTAACTTTAATGATGAACCATTATTTCTTTTTAAATCACTAGACATTTAAAATCCTATGAAAATTTTGCAGTGCAACAAATATTGCATTGTGGACAAAGTGACATAAAGCTTGCATTATGAAAATCGTGTTGAAGTGCACTGAAATACTAATGGCGTTATTCATAAACGTCTGCTAAGTTCAGCCCAGTATCCCTCTCTATGGCATAACGACAGATAGGGACAAGCGACGATCATCAACTGATTTAAGTTAGCAGCCGTTTATGAATACCGCCATAAATATTTTAGAAGAACCGTCGGTAAATAGATTGAAATTTTATTGCAAAGATAAATTTATTCAGTTTGGTTAAAGAGCACTGAACTGTTCAGCTAGCGTGTTACTATAAAGTTATTTCGTCTGAGTGTTTTGTGTCATTATTCATTAATATTGAAAGTACATATATATTTTACGCGGACGTCTCGGACAGGACCTGCACCGTTATAGGGTTAGTCATCCTTCAAACAAGATTAATTAAATAGATAATAGACCCCAAATAATCTGTGGTAATCAAATAGTAAAGCAGGTACCCTATCTGTGTCTTAATAGTGTATCCTTGATATTTTTTTCCTGCAATAGGCTAAATTTTTGAAGCGAAAACTTCTTTAGCGGCGCTGGGCACTTTTTGAGGTGGGGAAAAAATAATAAACCCGAGACAGCGTAAGGCAATCACGTGACCGTAAGGGGCGTAAGGCGATCACGTGACCCTAAGCCCCGTATGGTGGCCACTCATAATTTAAATGGCATTTAAATCAATAAAGAAAAACTCAATGTTATTTGACATTTATGTTGCGGACTCCTTTTCAAGACTCTTTACCTATGTTCAAATAATTTGACGTTGTCATGGCAGTATGTAAATAAACATGTCAATGAAAAAGTGTGATCTTATTTGAGAATGATAATAATATATAATAAATAAATAGAATACCTCCGCTAAACGTATGTATCGTGTTACCGGGCGTCGGTAACATAGTGAGGTGAGTTTTCACTTCTATCGGCACTCCCGGAGTGCAACCGTTGTTGCTTGTTTTTTATTAATGGTATCAATCGATCAGGTTTGTTTTTGGCATCTAATGTCTATATGGGACCCATTGCATTAAAAGCAATACAAACGTCAGAAATGATAGTCAAAGTCCGACAGTAGTAGGTACTTCACTCGCGAAACGTTCCTAACAAATTGATATGTGAACGTGACGTCACTGTCACATAGAGCCCATCTTGAAGTATGGACAAAACAAGAAATTTGCATTTTTGTCGGTGAAATATTGCGTTTATGTATATCGTAGCTGTACAATTTCTTTTTGGATAAAATGTAAGGAATCGAATGGTATCCTTACTTATTTACTTTTTGGAAGTTAAAAAAAACTAAAATTTTGAAACTTTCAGGTCCTGTATTTTTGTATAATTTCCATATTATTATATTATTTTAATATCCACATTATTGTGATAAATTGCTCATTTGCTATCTATTTTACTTGATTTTGTTATAAAATTCAACATGTGTCAACATCCCTATTATATTATGCTATATAAAAACAATTAATTGGTAACTCAAACGACATAACTACAAGTAAAAAGTTTCAAACTACCCGCGTACGCGCTGTAAAACTGAGTTCTAAACTTGTTACTGTTTCGTTGCACAGACAGATGGCTCTACAACAAGAATAAAACGTAGTTTCAACGGTCGAACTGAAACTATTCCTGAAAATTACTGGCAAATAACTGGACGGTACGATTTGGAACCAGTTTTGGAATTCGACAAATCCCCCAAGGAACTGTTGAAGTTTGTTTATCAAATATCAAGGAATTTATACTGTAGTCTGTACCATTATAATATAGTATTTTATACAATCGTGATATAATGGAGAGCTTTTCAGTCGAGCACCGTGTTTAGGCAACGAAGCTTGCTGAGTTGCCTAAGTAAGGTACGAGATTGAAAAGCTTGATTATATCACTATTGTATACAATACTTTTTCTACGAGTCAACAAAAAAAATACTTAAAACTAGTAGAAGAATCATATATGTAGGTAAAAAAACCAAAAGTATACAGCTAAGAAGCGCGAGCAGCCGCGATACCTTCATACTCGTACGCGACCCGGCCCCCGCGCCCCGCGCCCCCGGCCGGTTGGTCAACGACACCTTCTCGTAACTCATGAGGCACTGGTACTTGCTCCGCGCTTTCGATTGGTCAATTTCATTATAGTTGACTAAACTGTATCGAACTGAATATTATAGTTGACTAAACTGTATCGGAATGAATATTATAGTTGAGTTGGGGTCCTATAGTGAAAAAAGTATGCGATTTCACTTTGGTATACGAAGTCTTAATTCAAGCATGGCAGTCGACGAGTAGAAAAATTAGTATTAGTTGATTCTTCTTCTTTCTAGTGTTTGTACCGGCTTATTACCATGGCTTTTGGGAGCCTGGGGTCCCTTAGGCAATTAATCCCAAGAATTGGCGTAGGCATTTTTTTTACAAAAGTGACTTCCATCTCTCCTTCCAATCCAGAGGGGAAACTAGGCCTAACTGGGACTAGTCCCCATTTTATGATGATTAGTTGATTATGATAACTACATATTTAAATCTTTATTAGGGCATGAAAAAAAAAGTGAAATTCCATTAAGTATGTACTGTACAGTGACATCCAGAAATAGAGAGTATATTTCGACAGCAGTGTAAGAAAACTTCGGGATTGAGACTTATTTTCGTAATAACTATTTAAATCAAAATAATATATAATAATATAAATTACTGGATCCTAAATCCTATCCTATTCATAAAAACTGGATTTTTACAATGACAGGGTAAACACAATAAATTTAAAAACACATCCGCAAACACCATAATTACTCTTTCCAATTATGGATATTACTGAAAAAAATACTACTTTCTGTGCAGTGTTTAATAATTTTACGTTTCTTGTAGATTTATTAAATAAGTAAACAAGTAAGTAATATATCCAAAAAAATATAAACTAAAATCAAAAACTACAACTAACTACAAGAACAATAACTAAAATTATAAATAAAAAAAGCGGCCAAGTGCGAGTCGGACTCGCCCATGAAGGGTTCCGTATTTAGGCGATTTATGACGTATAAAAAAAACTACTTACTAGATCTCGTTAAAACCAATTTTCGGTGGAAGTTTACATGGTAATGTACATCATATATTTTTTTTAGTTTTATCATTCTCTTATTTTAGAAGTTACAGGGGGGGGGGGGGGCACACATTTTACCACTTTGGAAGTGTCTCTCGCGCAAACTATTCAGTTTAGAAAAAAATGATATTAGAAACCTCAATATCATTTTTGAAGACCTATCCATAGATACCCCACACGTATGGGTTTGATGAAAAAAAAAATTTTGAGTTTCAGTTCGAAGTATGGGGAACCCCAAAAATTTATTGTTTTTTTTCTATTTTTGTGTGAAAATCTTAATGCGGTTCACAGAATACATCTACTTACCAAGTTTCAACAGTATAGTTCTTATAGTTTCGGAGAAAAGTGGCTGTGACATACGGACGGACAGACAGACGGACAGACAGACAGACAGATAGACAGACAGACAGACAGACAGACAGACAGACATGACGAATCTATAAGGGTTCCGTTTTTTGCCATTTGGCTACGGAACCCTAAAAACTGGGTCCAGCTCCGTGCCTTGTGGCAGGGTGCCAAGAAGGCTGGCGGCATTGCCGCACTGGACTGCAATGCCGCCATGCGTTTCTTATTAATTTATGCCTCCGATAATTCGCTAAAGATGTAACAGAGCTGCAACGCTTTTTTTATATTCCAAAAATACCTCATCAAATAGAACCCATAGAAAGAAGAAAATCCGTCACAATATTTTTGACGACGGAAACCATTTTGAGGCCTTTGTTAATTCGCGTGTCGCACAAGTGTCATACTCATGTCACGCGCACAATACGAGTATTTCTGACAACGACATATTGGAGCCACTCCAACCGCAAACACGAAAACATCCAAAAAACCCTTATTTTAAAGAAACTAGAGTTTATTTTTGTGTAACACGTGTCTACGTTCTCAATATTTGATAGAACTGTCATTGACAAGCACGCGATTCGCGAGTTTAGTTTATAAGGAAATAAAACTGAGCCATTTTGGTTTTTGCTTGTAAATGAACCTATTCTGAGTTAACAATTTGTTACGGTTTAGATCTGGTTTTGATACGCTTAAAAATCGCTTTGGCTGATTGGTCGCCACGCACACGTTTTAGAGTCGTGTAATTAGAAATTTCGCTTGTATTAAGGGCTTCTACAGAGCTTGCAACAAATGGCATGCAATTTTAGATAATTAGAAAAGCAACGAATTCAATGGATCAGTCGAATGCCGCAATGTATTGCAAATTGCGTGACGATGACGTTTGTAAAGGCCAATATGTATCAAGGTCATATCATATTATAACAAAATCAAACCTATCACAAGTTTTCGAATTACAATCGGCCTCCCCTAGATTTGCATATGCCACGGGAAGGAAGATTTAGAGAGAGGTTTTGCGGTTAGGAATGTTTTGGAAACAAACAATAAAGATTAACTGTGACGTATAAACTTTCTACTAACCTCAAAAAGCTGTAACTTGTATATATACCTATCCTTATCTGTCATAAATATTGTGTATTTTAGGCGACCGACATGAAATTTTTTAGTGATAAAAGAAAAAGTTAAGATATATGAACAAGGGAATGCATTTTGTGAACCATAAACAATGTATGATTATTTTTCTTGGTGATAGAACTGACGAGTATATTATAACTAGAAATGTATGTAGTGTAATATTTAAGTGAAATATAGAACGATCATGTATAACTAGGTAAACTTTACATTTAAAAAGAAATAATGTACTTTTAACCTACTGCAACGCTCAAATCATATTCTGAAAATTTTAAACGACAATAAAAAAAAATCCGAAACTATCATGCTTCGCTTTTGTAAACAAAGCCCGTCATAAGTATTAAAGCTAAGATCATAAAACTATGTTACATATCAGTCTTTTGGCTGTGCCTTAAATAGGTACCTAATTAGTTTAATGATTGTGTAATTACATTACAATGAAAAAAAAACAAGAAATCGATAACATAAATCAGTATTTTTTACAAATAAGTTGAGAAACCATAACTTGACCATGCATTGTGTCATCTTGATTTTCAACCCATTTCCTTTTTCATGGAACAGTGCTTTTAATGTACCTACGCCACATGCGGTTAGGTTCTTTATCTCACTATCCAGAAGCGTTGTGAAGGTTAACGTTAATAGGGACCATTGTATGGTTAATAACCCGTGGCGGGACTTTGTAGAGATTGTTAGGGTTGACTCGACGGAAGTTATTCGTTTTAAAGGGCTTTTGAAGCACCATGGTAATATGAACTTGAATAAATAGTATGGGTTTTGTAAATAAAATTTATACAAATAAATAACCCACGGTATTTATATAAATCACAAATAAAGCATTCTAATTCTGATTCTGATTCTATTTACCTACATCTCTTATGGATTTTGTACGCACGTAATAGAACAAAAATCTATCTATACCCAATTAAACCTTCAATACTAGACGTACTCTCATCTTAAAGGCCTGCAACGCTATTGCAACCCGCCAAGAATTTTTTATGGGAATAAAAGTGCAAAAATAGTTGACTGAAAATTCGGTCAGGAACCGCTTTTAACTAAAATTACTTCAAAATATACGATTTAAAAAAGAAGGTAGTATAAAACAAGAGCTTCAATATTCTATTCCACGGCATGCGTGCTCAAATAGTAAATACGTGACTCGAATGAGTAATTCAGTAGTCGGGCAACGTTCTTATTTGTTACCGCGAGCATTTAGGGGTAGAAGTTTTATGGGAACCAGCATAATGGATAAAGGATAATCATTTTTATGGATAGTTCAGCTGTAAGAATAAAAAGGGTTCGTGAAAGTGTGATCGGGGGGATTTCCGACTTTAAAATGACACAGACATCTCTGAATGGTTTCTGAGAATATTTTTTTCTCTTTGCTCATTAATGTAATTTAAAATAGGATTTTGGGAGCTTATTATGCAGTGAATTAAATCCCTAATTTGGACTGTAAGTACAGTTAATGAAGTAGTCTTTCGTCAGTGTCGGCATTATTGTCTTATGATGGTTTGCACATTTATAACCTATGGAGTTGCTTACCATCGACGTGGTATTAAAAAACTATGCTTCATTCGCCAAAAGTTCGTTCACACTGCCCCCCGATGTACCCAAAACAGTTTTCCATCTAGGAGACACTAACCATTGATCAACCACAACTCGCTCACAGAGAGTTGCAGCGCGCAGCCTACTCCAACGCGTGCTTCCACAGGAGCTACTCGTTATGGAGCGAATCATGTCGAGGCATCTTCGATTTAAAAATAGGTGACCCGTTATTTAAAAGTATCATTATTGAATTTTGGCTGTGCCTTGGACTAGCTAAATATCAGGAGGCAACTGGAATAATTTCCAGTTTTAAGGGCACAAACGTCGCCAGCTAGTTTACTTAGTTCTCAAGTACGATATTATGCCACTGGGAGTTGGTATCAACGTTCTAGCTACATGTTTAGTCCCATGTCATCATATATTTAACAGCTTGGCTTGTCGGTGGTTTCAAGCTATTCTTTATTCTGCTAGGTTCATTATGACGCGCCATTTTTTCTTTAGTTTACTACGTGTATTTACTTATAATATAACTCGAGTACTAACAGTATGTGCTTAGGGGTTCCAAGTAATGTGACGAAATAACGCTAGATGGCGTTAACCTCAATTATACATAGTGCTGCAGACATTTTGCACTAGACATTGAGTTTTCACTTCTGCCAGCACTCCCTGAGTGCAACCCGTTGTTTTTTTTATCTTTTAAGAGGCCCCAGCAAGCTCAGTTCTACATACAAACTTAGTTACGCTCTCATTTTAAAACTACTTAGCTAGATTGCTCTGTAACTTTGTACTTGCAATAGGATAAAGTATATCTAGTCCTGTAATTAGTTTAGGTAGCAATATGCGAGTAGGAGCGAGATGCATAGAAATTAGAAAGTAAGTTAAGTTCTCGATAGAGTTTATGTCAGTGCCTACCTGGCGGTAGCCACAATAATTATTAATAACATGTACAAATATAAAACGTGTGAGTTGAGCCTTTTTCATCAACAGCAAATTCAATTTGATACAGCATTTTCCGCCTTTATCGAATTACTGCACATAATTTCGTATGAATATTTCATACAGGACTCACTGAAATGTTAAGCTACGTTTGAGCCGACATGCCTCGTAATTTTATTGAAATCAACCCACATTGATCCTCGTACGCAAGGAGCATATCGTGACACAATAATATAGTGATACGAATGTGTTATTCAGGGATCGGATACCGGTATTTTTTGTATGGGAACGGAAACGGTATTTTTTCGTTCTTTGCTAATTACTATATTTCTAATTGAGCAATCTAATAATACGAAGTCGTAACCTAAAAACACAACTGAGTCCTACATTTCGAGTATAAAATAATTCGAAAAATATGGTTATTTCTAAGTTTTTGCAAAAAACCGGTTCCGATCCCTGGTGTTATTTCTTGTGTAAGGTCTATTTGTAACTTTAGGCACGCTCGCAGACGTACGAGTATATTCTTAATAAATACTTAATAGTTTAGTAAGGATTATCACATTGTTACTGGTGAATAAAACAAACCTTACAAAACAAAGTCCGCCGCCGCGTCTGTCTGTTTGTGTGTTTGTATGTTCGCGATAAACTCAAAAACTACTGAACGGATTTTCATGCAGTTTTCACCTATTGATAGAGTGATTCTTGAGGAAGGTTTGTGTATAATTTGTTAACCCGTGCAAAGCCGGGGCATGTCGCTAGTTTTTTTATATAACTTAGGACGACGGTGCCGTTACATTTATTATGGTAGATGTATGCGCGCTATGCGCCTCCCTAAAACGTGTACCTAAATAAAAAGGAAGGAATGGAAAAATCTGCTCGCTTCTGGTAAGCTTCGGTAGCTCAGTTGGTTAACTAGTGCGGTGTTCCAACCATCAAGTCTTGTCCGAAGCGTTAAATTTTTCCATGTTTCCTTTAACATAGAAACTTATTTAGATGTCGAGATTGTTGAGTCAATAAAACTCCACAAAAAATGTACGTAGATTTCAATCAATTTGAACTATCTTGAAAATCGTACAGATTTAGGTTATATCGTTTATCCCTAGCAAATTTCACATTGTTTATCACTGTGAAAAGGTCCGTAGCGGCACATAAATATCAAATATATATAACTTGACTATACCTATAGTAAACATAGAAAGGTTATTATTACTAGACTAATGATACCTACTCGTACTAATCTAAGCTTCCGCCTTATTCGTGGAACTTTAATGCCTCGAACCACACCTGCAGTGATTGAGCTAACGCCGTATAATATAATATATATCACGCTCACGTTATATCACGTTACCCGTCGATTAACGTAGTTATTTAACATTAGACAGCGCTTCTTGCGATAATAGAACTAATATGATTTATCAAAAGCTTGATAATTATTGAATATCTTAGAACTGTATTTGAAATTTAGGAATCTGTTTCACATTTCGCATCTTGCTTGTGTTTAAGAACGGAATAAGTAATACCTAGAAAATAAACTTCCTACAAAACCGAAGTTTGACAGCGGTTCAGGGACGAATCATGCTGTCTCTTTCCAATGTATGGCACTATGCCTTTCGGCTAATTAGGGTAATTGTCGTAAATATGGCACTATGCCTTTCGGCTAATTAGGGTAATGGTCGTAAGGTTGTAAATGTTGTCAAAATTCAAGTAATTAAGTATCTTATTTGTGGTTGTGCACGCAAAGGTACGTCGTCAAGTTATGCCAACCCTAATAATTGCTCGGAGCAATGCTAAGCCGAACGGACCCGAGAATGCCCGAATACCCTAGTTTCCTACCTCTGGTTTAAGTGCGAGGTAAAGTTGCCATACGTCAGGATTTCCCCTGATATATCAGGATGGTTGGTCATCAGGATTGTGAATGTTGCACGTGTCGCATATTGTATATTTCTTTTTGATTTGCTGTATTCATTGTCATATTTTGTGTATTTAGGGGTCCAATAAAGAGTATTTGTATTGTATTGTTTACACAAAATTCCTCTTCGTCACTTATAATATGACATTGCAGAGCGCAAGTGCCTGCGATGTCAATAAAATAGTCTGACCTAGTGTTTCATGTTTGCGCCATATTAACTTTATCAAACATGAGAATTAACATTAGTAAGTAGGTAAATGTCCATTTTAAAATAGTTTTTACGTAACATTCTATTCATTGCATAACAAATGCATTTGTGTAACATGCAACCATTACAATGAACTTAGATTAAATGTTTTCTTTGAATTAATTCAATATTTTATTTATTAACGTCTTTCGACTTTGATTTCAATTAACCTGCATACTATAAATAATATTAACCTTTTAACCGCCATAGAATACGTCATCGAGCGTGCTCGTGTCGCCGGGGGGTACGAAGTTACACGAAGGTTTGTCTTATTTATCAGACAGCGGCGAAATGAGCTCGATTTTGTATGTCTTATATATCAGTCTACGGCGGTTAAAAGGTTAATAAGTGCCAATTTCTTTTTCGTCATATTTGGTTTGGTCTTATAATAAAAGTTGCTCAATTTAACCTTTATAATATTCACCCTGAAATAACAGCCTGTATACATTTTTATTGCGTCGCCATGTGTTCAAAGAAGTGCGTGTGTAACGGCCATAAACAGCCACCCAAGTCTGGCAAAAACCTATATCTCAGACAGTTCAACGTACTAAATTCTTTCTTGTCGGCCCCATTTTAATTTATCGACATTCATAGACAAATGAAAAATAATAGACACATCTTGATAAACATTGTTGAGTAGTTGATTTTAAGGTTACAATCAGATTACGACTGTAGCGTAGCATTCATCAACAAATTGACAACATCAGAATGAGATTGTCATTTAAATGACGACCTTCGAAATTCGAATGCCAGATGATTAAAGGTGCCCACTGATTAACAGTCCGCCGGACGGTATCGGCCTGTCAGTTGTTCGGAACTGTCAACTTTTTGTTCTAACTGACAGGCCGATACCGTCCGGCGGACTATTAATCAGTGGGCCCCTTAAAACAGAAAATCTTAGCGCTTGACAATCTAGGAACTGTAAAACCAAGACAAGGAAATATACTACGATGCGTAAACTGCGAACTGTTATGACAGAAAATTTGACAGCTAAAGAAATATAGTGATGTACGGCTTTGTACTTTACGCAGTAGCTAGGTTGTCTTCGTTTGGCAACCTTGCCACCACATTTTTATTAGGAGAAATATTAGGAGAAAAGTGTCCCAAAATTTCCATACATTCGGTCTTTCCATTCCGCGACCGCCATACAAAGTCTATGAAAAACGGTGACGGAATGGAAATAAAAACCTTAGGACACTTTTTTTCTCCTATTAGGATAGAAAGAGCTCGTGATTCTGAGTAGAAATAACATAAAAAATCCCAAATTGAAAAAAAGTGTAGGGGACAACTTAAAAAAAAACGGCCTATTACCTACCGTACAACGCTATCTAATTCAGTAGCCAAGTTTTCAGCCAATTTTGCACTATGATATGCATCTTAGTATATTGCTTGAAAATACCTACCTTGTAGCGCCATTAAATTCAGCTCACAACACCCAACGAAACATTTCTCAAGTGCGTCTGGTTAACATTTGTCTATGCAAAATTGCAGCGGTCGAGCTCCGGCTTACCTAAATCTCCTCAAGTGCAAATTGTGAAAGTGCCGGGATGTGAAACACGCTCAATCGTGATTGGATCCAGATCCGTGAAACCAGGACTCCTTCAAATGACAGTGCGCAAACATGTAGCAAATACGTGACACACGAGTGCTTGATGGAAGACGGATACGCGCAATCAGTTTCCAAAAATCCAACAAAATAGCGCTTGGAGATGCTTGTGTTAATAAGTATTATGAAAAAAAAAGTTGTAGCCTCTAGCCGCCCATATATCAAAACTTGCCAAGACAAATGCAACTTTGATATGTCAAAATAAAGATTCAAATTAGAATGTAACGGGAAATTTTTATAGGCCTCTGGGCAGTCAGAGGGTAAAGATACGTCCACACTGGTGTACTTCGATTCGTTATGCATCAAACGCATAGTAGATAAGTTTAATATCATCGCAGTCCATGCCTTAAACGTAAACGCATTGCGAAGCTTTATGCGTTTTGACGATTAAGATATGGGTTTATAAGAGTACGCACTTACATGGACAATATGAACATAAGCTAAATGCATTATGTAATTAAATTAGATAATATTTCTCTTATTAACACAAGCTTTTTGACATTTAGATCACACGCCACGAACCACAGCAACATAAATGATCATTAATAAACCCTACTTCCATTGAAATAGGGTGCATATTTGACCAGTTATATTTCTATTAGTATACAGACGAGACGTGCACTGTTCCATACGTGTATTAAATAAATGTGTGAAACACTACACTCCTCCGCCTGGGTGTGACAAAAGGTCAAAGGTTATTTCGTGGCGCACTACACTTATCAGGTTTATAACCAACGGAAGTGTACCTAAGGGTTTCCTCTGAGGCGAAAGAGTAGATTGGTGAAAGGACATACAGGGTTTGACTTTACCAAGAAACGCGCAGTATTGTGTTTAGTCAAATTCTGCGTGTTCTTATGCTCCGCTTACATCATGAGAAATGATGGCTATTAATCACGTGGTTAATGACAAAAATGCATCCGTGTCTTAATGTTAAGGAAGAAATAGACGGTTGATTTATTTTGTCATTATCAAGCAATTAACGTAGACATCATGGCCCATAATCAAGCGAGAACGCAGGAGAATTTAGTTGGTACCTGATCATTTTCGTGGACAAACTTTTGTAGAAATGGCAACAGATTTTGATATGTGCCCCTGTTATCTGACAGAAGTACTGATCTTCTAACAAATAACCCAAAATGAAATAAAATCTGCAGTCAATTCCCCAATGTGTCCACAAAATTAATACGGTTGAAACCTTCAAATCCCCTTAACCCTTCCTCCGCCTCAGTGGAAATTTAAGCAGTTGGAATTTAAGCAGTTGGAATTTTAGAAAATGATCGCTCCTGATCGCTGTGCGTGAACCAGCTTGCGCGTTGTAAGCGTGTGGCTTACTTGGTGGTCACAACCGGAGCACTGGCATTCGCAGTGAGAGCAAGCCCGCGAAACCTCGCGGGCGGGGTTCCGCTAGCTACCCTGCGGAGCTTGGTCCTCAGGCGCTGCATGAAGCAATGCAAATTGACAGCCGCAGTCCCGGGCACTCCGCCGTGGGTATTGGAAGCATCGATCCAGGAGGCAGCATACATCCTGCGCACCACACCATTTAAGCAACATGGACAGCCACGGCCGAGGTCTGTTACCCTACAGAACATTCCAATTTGAGATCTTTTTTTTAAATCTACGAGTAGCTACTTTTGGTCTAGTACGAGCAAGCTTGGACGCATTTCATGGATCAAATTGCACAATAGGCACTGGGTTTATAATGTACTACGAGGTCTCAAGCGGTCTACTAAGGATTATAAGTATTGTATTCTATTTATTATAACTTTTAGCAGACGTTTCAAAATCAAATTTAGTTTATGTGATACTGAGAAAGCTCTAGCATGAATACATTTATTAATTACTATGGCTTTACTTCGATAAAGGTAGCACCAGCATTCAAGCAAACGATTTCTACTTATAATTTAATTGTCTGGGCACATTAGCTAACATCGATTAGAGTCTGTGCGGAAAGAGAAGAGTCGTGGAATGTATTGGGCCCCGTACATTCCACGACTCTTCTCTTTCCGCACAGACTCTAGTCGGGGACTGAAATATTCATTAAAACCAATTACGTTGATTACGTAATTCTGATTATGCTTGTAAATTACACGCCACACCTATCGTGTTCATAATTTAAAGTTTAAATAAACGTAGACATACAGTAAAGGTAAATACAGTGTATAAATAGCGTGGCATTGCATGTGGTACAATGTTTTTAGGTATGTAACAGAAGGGCAACAAAACGATTTTTCAAGTAGCAATGCATCCAATTGCTACTAAAACCATAAAGGTAGGTCAAAGTAATTATAGAATTATTATGCCTATGTTAGAGTGTAAAGGCAATTTTATGTCACGCGAGCAATTATTCAAACACGAAGTAATAACTAAATGTAATTGTCAAAATAGGTATAATTAAAAAACTGTTGGGTATGGTATAAAGCTTTTATATTTTGCGGTTTACAACTCATAATTGTATCTCGTTGGTTTATGCAGCTTAAAGTGAATTTAAAGTTTATATAGAATTGAAAATTAAGAAGTAAAGGAACTATTTGTAATAATGTTGATAGTTTTCTTAGTAGAAGTTTATAAAAGAAGTCTGATATAGAACATCCGGCACCTACAATAAGCATAGTTTTTTTTGTAAATGTTTATAACCGTTAGAAACAAAAACAAATTCAGAACAGTAGGTAAATTTGTAAAATAAAACGGAAAATAACTTAGTTAACAGACGGACGATAGGTTTTTAACAAATTATGGATATAATTAAGGGAAAAGGATCCAACCTGCAAAAATCTGCCAGTTAAATTTGAACTACATAATAATATAATTGTGTCAAAAAGTAATTGATTGATAAATTATTGAGCATAACATTTCGCTAAATTCAAGTAATCCAACAACAAAAGAACACAAATATAATGTTATCCCTGATATCCGTATAAAATCGGTACCTAGCAAACACGTTGCTCGTAACGATGTAATGTACTTTTATCAATCACACATTAGGATTACTTTAGTTTTATTAGAAAGCTTTGATAGCTTATATTCAGAGAGAGTGGTTCAATCTACGCGACCTAGACAGATATTCAAAATGAGAACTAGTCATTTTATGTCTGCGGGCGTGTAGGTTCCTATTTAATGAACTGCATTACAATTTTAATATTATTTCTTCATCATAATGCGGTAGTATCTTACTTTAGGTGCATCCACATTGCAGTTAACTTTTGTGGAGCAACTCTGTATTACGGTTTGTGTTTAATGTAGCAACACTTTAAATAGCTGTCGTCAATATTTATTATGTGGAAAAAGTTTAGATTTTTATAAAATAATTATTTGTATCATACTTGTTTTTTTTTAATGTAAGGCTGTGGACTCAGACAGAAGTGGGACGATCGCTCCGAGACGTTCTTAGTGCAAAGGCTGTCCAGTTATCCAGTGCTAGCATCATGGGCACCTTCGCACCGGGAACGGCAGGTAGCAGTTTGTTTGTATAATTTTATTGTTGTAATTTTGTCATTTGTATCCATCATTTTTTCTATGCATTTATTTATTAGGTACATTATTTTTTTTTCTTAATACCTAAGTCAATAACTTCAAGACCAAAGCCTTTTGTATTTTTTTTAAATAACTACAAGCCATATTCGAACTTTAGGACACGTCAAATATTAGATATCTCAACGATATGGATCGGATATGTCAGTGTCACACAAGTGTCAAAAGTGAAGTTTTTGTTTGAAGAAACGTCACTTTTGACACTTGTTTGACACTGACATATCAGATCCATATCGTTTCTATATCTAATAGTTGACGTATCTTAAAGTTCGAATACTACTGATAAAACACATACATTATTTTCAGTATAAAGCGTGTCTGTCTAGAGATACAAGTGTATTCACTGGACCGAAGAGTATAATGTTTTCCCAGTCAAGCGTGATAGATATATACCTACTAATCCTTTAGCATTACAAGTGCTTACACGATAATATACTTATGACGATGGCGGCTTCACAGCTAAAACGCACTAAGACAGTGCTGCTATTGCAAACTATATGACTTATAAACAAATATAAATGGTTTCGAAATATTTCGTTTATTGTACAATAATCAGAACAAAGCAGGAAAAATAACATCCTGTGTGTAGGTTTAACACATCGGATAATTTATACCCCGAAAATTAGTTCTGTGGCCCTAGTATAGTGAAAAAGGGTAGGTACTCGTACAAGTCTCGCGCAGCTTAGGAGTAAAGGTGTTAAGTATGTGGAACTTACGCCCTTTTACAACGACGCTGCCCGAGACTTGTACCTTGTACCCATATTCACTAGGGCCACAGAGTTATACCCTTAGGAATTAATTACAAAGGGAGTGCGAACAACGAGTTCAATGCGGGCGAAGTCGCAGGGCAATACTAGTAAACATAATAATGACACATAGCATAGGTATATAATAATTTTTCAAAATAAAAATATAACTTGCAGAACCAAACAACGACACGTTTCTAATTAACCAAGAAACAAAAGACAGTAGTTGCGTAATTAACACATAAAAAGTAAATATAGCAGTGTGCGTTGAAAAAGAAATTGCTTTTCCGGAAAGATTACTAAATTAGGTACTTGCAGTTATTATAAGTAATACAATATACATACATACTATATGCCTTACTATTATACGAATGTACCTACCTAACAATATATATGATATAACGTAATGGTCTTGGACAATAAATATAACCTTACTAGCTGTTGCCCGCGACTTCGTACGCGTGGATTTATATATTGGTGGTTATTACATATTCTACATTAGCTTAGAACATTATGCAGCAAAAGATAGCAGTAGGGACTGTTAATCATTTGTTAATTATTATACACAACCTGGCTACGAAGTTTCAAGCCCCTAACTGAATAAAATTGTTCTCGATATAATCCCTCTCAACCTCCAGCATATTTTCAAGTCCACTATTTAGTAAAACCTACTAACTACCTATTTACGAAGTTTGAAGTTCCTAGCTTTAAATAAAATTTGATCTCTCTACCAACTTTCAACCCCTTCTTAAACCTTTTTAGGGGATGAATTTTTAAAAAAGCTGAAATTACTTTTCATGTATTCTAATAATATGCCTTTATACAACGATTTGAATCGTGCCGCACTCAAATAAATGTTTGACCTCCATACAAATTTTCAACCCCTTTTTTACCAGCTTGAGGGATGAATTTTCAAAAACGCTGAAATTAGTTTTCTTGTATTTTAATAATATATCTTTTATAATTTCCTAGCTCAAAATAAAACTTGAACCCCATACAAATTTTGGACCCCCATTTCACCCCTTTAGGGGATGAATTTTGAAAAATCCTTTCTTAGTGGACCCCTAGACCTACCTATAAGGAACCTACTTGCCAAATTTGGACTTTCTAGTCCCAGCGGTTTGGGCTGTGCGTTGATTTAAGTCAGTCAGTCGACTGACTGACTAGTCAGTCAGTTAGTCAGTCAGGTCTTTCACGTTTATATATATATAGATAATTAATTTAGCTTTACTATTTTAATCCGTTCTGTTATTTTTATCGTTCGACACTCCTAAATAAATAAAGACTGATAAATTCAAATAATATCTATTAATAATGTATTTACCTTGTATCTATATTCGATTGTGTTCTATTAATAGATTGCATAAATAATGTAGATTAATTATCGATTTTCCGTAACTAACCGGACGTGTGCTGAGTCACGTAGGTAGCCAGTGTTCAACGTGGCTCTTGCTTCGAGTAAATTATATCCTTACTAGCGACCCGCCCCGGCTTCGCACGGGTTAACAAATTATACATGAACCTTCCTCTTGAATTACTATATCTATTAAAAAAACGCATCAAAATCCGTTGCGTAGTTTTAAAGATAAGACATAGTTTTAAGCATACATACAGACAGCGGGAAGCGACTTTATTTTATACTATGTAGTGGTTTAGTGACCGTCTTACGGTCACGTGATCTGTCGCGAGTTTAACATTTTTTTCCCCACCTCAAAAAGTACACAGCGCCGCTAAAAAAGTTTTCACTTCAAAAATTAAATGCTCCTAATTCTTATAATAATTAAAAATTCGAAAAAAGTAGGGCCATAACTGTGATATATTATCATTTATTAATAACAAACAGAATGGAGAACAAAAAGAAACTAAACGTTAAAATTAAAACTAAAATAAAACAAATCTTAAACGAAACTTATAAGTAAAAAATGCTCCCCAGGTCACCTTCATGCGATATGGTGCCCAGAAGGCTGGCAGCGTTACCTTGTTGGAAGGCCAGGCATATCCTCTGTCCTAGGTAGCTGCCAGGGGTCTCTATTGTTTCCCAAATAGTTTTAAGCCATAATTTATTGTTTGCCCGAATTTTCGTTAGTCATAATTCATTTGGTTCAGAAACGCGTCACTTTTCAGGATTGCCATAAAACAAACCTAACCTAACCTATCTATAGGATAACCTAACGAAAATCCTGAAATGTTAACAGTTTCAGTTTTATGACTAATGATAATATGACAAACAATGCATTATGATTTAAAACTTTATGGGAAACAACGGGACCCCAGCTGCCAGCCCTCCGGTCACTTGAGGTGTCAATGAGGCGCTGGGACATTTCCTTAAAGAAGCTTTTTGCGCTAGGCTGTGATTGATATACAACAAATTGTGTCAAAATGTTTTCAATAATATTAATATCCAGGGAGGGAAATGAGGACTACTTTTGTATGAAAAGGCGATTTCGCGCGGGTCCTTCACTTTCGTCTTGAACTCACTACTTAGCTCTTACATAATAATAAAATCCAAGATCGTGGAAGATTGCTTGTAAGATTAAGCAAAAGTTTTCAAGTATACTTTTTGCGGCTTGCTCTCACATATTAAGAACTTTTTATTCCAATATTGCGCCTAAAAACTCTGCTTTCAGTATACATGAGAAAACTTTTTCATTGTTGAGGTATTATGTCGGCAAAATATCCGTTCGACAAAGCTTTTGTTTGTTTTGGTTTTGAAGGCATCGACTATGACAACTTGCATAAAAACCGCCTGTGTATTAAACCGCTGTTTGAATGGAAAAAATCATGAAGCAGGACAGGAGATCCCGGATTCGTATCTCGGTAAGGGCATTTATCTATTTGCGTGTTTCTCACAAATATTTGTTCCTGAGTTATGGTTGGGATCTAAGTATGTACGAGTTAATAACAGTCATGATAGTATGATGATTTATTTAAAATAGGCGTATATATAAATATATCTATCAAAAATAAATTAAAGTACCACCAAGAACACAAGATAGTAATATTTCCACTTTTAAATTAATAAAAAAAAGTTTGTATTAAATCTAAAATTTTGAAGCATATTTTGGAGCAAAGTCTACGGTATACAAATTTAAGTAACCCTTTTAACGTCGCTTACGCAAATATTGTAATACTACAACATTCTGGAGCTCATTCACTGATTACAAGGCCATCGGACGATATCGGAACTGTCACTTTTTGCGTTTTACCGACACAGGCTGATATCGTCCGGCGGACTGGTAATCAGTGGGCCCCGTTAATTCAAACAAATTAAAACTTAGCCAATACTAATACAGGACTGCAATTATTGGACTTTAGTTTAGCCGAAAATTAAATAAGTTTTGCTTAAATCGTCCGTCCTTCAGTTCTATTTAATTTGGGTTTAAGTCATTAAAACTATTAATTTGGGGACTAATGAAATATTTCACTCAAAATAGTTGTGTATATTTTTATTTAAATGTCAAAACAGATGGTAAGTATGGACTTTTAAACTCCCTGTTTACAGGTTTTTTCATTGATATAGATTATTAGGGTGTAGGGTGCAATATTATACCTACACTTGTTATAATTAATTACTTTTCATATAGGTACATATTTTACTTACTCTTTTGTAAGCCCCAAGATACAGGCTCAGCCTAGTTTGGGGCTTACCGGACACCTTTGTGCATGCGTATTTCTTAGTTATTATAAATAAAATATATTATTTTTCTTATTCTTCTTATTCCTAATTATATTTTAATATCTATTCTCTGGCATTACAATGCATTCACGGTCAATTTTACGTCGATCGTTAGTGGAAATAATGTTTTTGTGTGTTTACAATGTGGTAAGTATTAGTATTGATTTAAATTTCGTATACATTTCTCGATCTTAAATATTTCTGTTGTTAGTACCTAGGCTAATGATTTTTTGTAACAGTCATTACCACTTTAGCCACGCTTAAAAAGAAAATTTATTTTCACATCGTGCTAAGGCATTAAAGCTCGCTAACCATTGAATTACGACCATGTTTAATATCAAAACTTGATTAATGTCTAACATTAAACGGAGAATTAACCATTCGCAAAGCTACCAACAAGCGCTACGTCATTCGCTTTTCATTACAAGTCTCAATAGGTTTCCTTCTCTGTTAACGTGAATATTACGAGAATTTAATTCCACAAACTCGTATAAACTCACCCAGTTAAAAAGCAATCGTGCCGTGTACAGGATAAGGTTCAAAATTGAAAACGATAAAAAGGAGGATATGAGGTTGTAAAGGTCTGACAGGAAACCGCTTTGTAAATAGTATTCTATTGTTATTGCCTCGTAAACATAACGTTTAAGCGTTTAAATACGCAGAAGGGATCGTTCGCATTGAAATAGAGCTGAAGCCATTAAATGCATGTGAATAAGATAAAACAGTAGACAAAGGGAAAAGACTAAGTGCCAGTTGCACCATCCGCACTTGACAGACTGATCAACTTCAGCCGGCGCGCCGCGGCGGTTTACTATGAAACTTTCCATACAATAAAATTTAACGATGACAAATACCGACCCTAAAGATACTATAGAGTTGTAGCTAAAATAAAGCCTGACATCTTTCCATTAGCCCTGAGATAGTGTCAAGCAGCTTAAATCTTATACCTTTAAACGCGCAATTCGCGTATATTTATATTTCGGGGATCTCGGAAACGGTTCCAACGATTTCGATGAAATTTGCTATATGGGTGTCTTCGGGGGTGAAAAATCGATCTAGCTAGGTCTTATCTCTAGGAAAACGCGCATTTTTGAGTATTTAGGTATATTTCCGAGCAAAGCTCTGTCTCTCCGATACTCGTATTATATATAAAAAAATAGCAATATTATGCGTACTGCGTATAGTCAAATAATATCATTGTACTTACCGGTTTTATCAACGATTAATATAAAAATATGGTTTATTGGAATGCTACGCAATCCTTCGTCTTTTTACAGATGTAAATGGTTTATTGTAGATATTCGAAATATTTTTGTTTTGCATCTCTGAAAATCTTTTTTGGCATTTTTGTGGTGAAATTTCTTCTAGCTTACAACGTCTCTGTTGTCAAAGAGTCTCCTTGCCAGTAAAAAATAGTAGTAGGTATTACCACCGAAAATCCGCAACATGGTTAAATATTATCCGTGCATACCTTCCTGCCATAATAAACTGAACCACGTTCCAGTTTGCCAAAATGTAAAATTTTCGAGTTTCACTGAAACGTAAATCCGGTTCTGCCCACAAACCGCCACGTTTGGTGTGACGAGAATTTCCAACGAGTACTCGTGTGTAAAAATTGTTTAAAAATTCACTAAACCTCTTATCGTATTTGAAGTAAATAATAACAAATCTTTTTACACTGACCCCGATAGCGATTGAATACGACAACAAAAATGTTTGATCGGAATATCATTAACTTTAGGTACAATTATATTATCTAAATAATAATGCACACATGCTTTTTTGAAGTGAAAACTTCTTTAGCGGCGCTGTGCACTTTCTGAGGTGGGGAAAAAAATGTTAAACTCGAGACAGCGTAAGACGATCACGTGACCGTAATATTTAGATGGCCACTAATTTAGATGGCATTTAAATCAATAAAGAAAAACTCGAATGATATTACATGAAAAACTGTTACATGTAATGTCATTGAGTGTTTTCTTTATTGATTTAAATGCCATCTAGTGTATAGTATCGCTCTAACTGGTATTAATATAACTCGAGTACTAACAGTGATGTGAACGCTAGATGGCGTTAACCTCAATTATACATAGTGCATTTTGTACTAGTCATTGAGTTTTCACTTCTGCCGGCACTCCCTGAGTGCAACCCGTTGTTTTTTTAAACTCTTATACAAGCTGTTTCAACGTCTTTTCTATGTACCTATTATAAAAATCCTGACCGAATATTTAGTCATATTTTTGAATATTTTTGACATTTGGCACTTTACTTATTTTATATCTTATAGTTTAAGTTTATTGTGATAAGTTTCAAATTTCGCAAAGGCAACTTACTGTCTGTTCAACAATTACAATTTATTTATTTAAGTTTTATAATGCATGTAGTTTAGTTTTATTGTTTAGTTTGTCTTTTTATGTCCAAATACTAAAGTATTATTAAAGTTTATACATATAATTAACAATTTTAAGAGTGTGTTAATTTCGTCTTAATTATTATACCTACAAAAGACATAAGGTCACCCGGGGCGAAAGCAACTAAAAAAATAGTATAATATTTTTGCCGCCCTCTACCATGAGCTATATAATTAGAAGGGTTATTCAAATAAATGTACTTAATTGCTCACATTTCAATGAACGTTTTCAACTTTAATTACACTACAAACAAGCTTAGGTTTTTCAATAATTTATTTTATTGTGCCACGAGAGCAGTAATAGTTACATTGACCCCACCTTGAGGTTAATGTGACTATTACTTATAACATTATTGTAATCAGTAACTAAACGTTGAGGGTAAGAGTACACGTTTATTCACGCAACACCTATCCGAAAATGGTATCTAGTCGCAGAGAATAGGGCTCAGTCTCCAGCAAATTCATTTTTTCATTTTAATGGGGTAAATGCAACTATCTTCCATAGTGGCTAGTGTTGGTATACTACTTATCGATAAATCTTCATATGACTTCAGTATTCGTTGAAATCATTAAGCTATGCAGCTTGAGTTTTTATTGTAATTTGAATTGTTTACTGTTAATAGCTCAAAGATGACAAGAAAACAGTGTTTTAAGTACGAGCTCTTTTATAAAGCCTTGTGTGAAATGCTAAGAAACATACGCATTCGTCAATCTGATACCTAAGGTAAAGAAGAAAAAACAGACTTATTTCTTAAATTGGACATTTAAATAATCAACATAATAAAAACAGTTTCTATTTTTTTCTTACAAACTAAAGGAAACATCTGTATTCAACAGTAAAATAACAAGTACTTACTTACGAAAACAATCCAAATAAAACTTTGCATCTTTGCGAAAGATGGTCCCATATAAATTTGGAAAAAAAAAATCCAATTCTTATTTAAGCTACTCATTTGTCATTTGTTATAAAAGTCTTACATGCTTCGCACCAATGGGGACTATCGTTTCTTTGCTCACATGTTGGCGCCACTGTTGACTAAGGTCCAGAGGTATAGCTGTCAAAGGCGACTTTATAAGATCGGCGCCAAAACAAAATTTTAAATCTTGAATCTCACTAAGTTTATTAACTATCATCATATCGAGTAGCTATGCCGCAATGTTGTGCAGTTCCGTTTCGTACGCAAAAATAATTAAAAATATTTTTTGTAAAAAAAATTGTTAGTCCAAATAATCCATATTTGCGATAATTTCACGAAGGAGATCACTTTTCAACAGATATATTAAAGAAATTATAATTTATGTCACGAAACCCGCCACAACCAGCTAAAAGTGAATGTTATTGGACCTCACCCGACACTAGCGCCTCTAGTGGCAAATTCACACGCGATAGCCCCCATTGCAGATCTTATAGGTGAACCAGGATCTATTGAGGGTGCGCCATGTTGCGGAACTAATTTTTTCATACTACACTGAATTGTCACCCTATACATGAGAATAACAGCGCCCTCTTGACAATTATCATATATTACTGGTCAGGCTATAAATAGTCACAAAAATATGCGAAATTCCTTTATCGAAATATCGACACGGAACATCACTAGCAAATGGCACTTTTCATACAAAAACTATGGGGCTATTGCAACTGTCAAAATAGTTGCAATAACCCATGTGCACGAAAAGTTGAGGTTAATGTAACTATATCAATAAAATATTAATTGCAAGACCTACAGTTCAAATAAATATACCAAATGCACTTAAGTTTTATCTTTTCTTTAGGATGAACGTTACGTTTTGCAGAAAACGGTTTGAAATATTTTTTTTGGCACAAAACGTAACACACCACAATGCAAAGCGTTGCTTCAAAATGGCGGTTGATAAAATTTGCTCTGTCGGTACAACAGTGAGCGATTTAGGAGCGTCATTTGTGTTTTATTTTATAGAGCAATTATTTTTCTACCCTCCAACACATGGCGCTTTTTATAAAAACCATTACATTGAGAGAAACTTCAATTAGTTACCTTAGCCTCATGGTTGCTTTCGCCCCGGGTGACCTTACTGCCGTATTCGAACTTCAAGATATTCACAAGAGACGACACGTACTAGATCCATTCTAGATACGTTTTATTAGATTTCAACTAGTTCTCTTTTGCAGCGCAATTCGGGCAACCAATGTCACTTTTACGATAGATCGTGTTAGATATCTATTAGATGTGAATTAGATCTCTAAGTAATATCTTGTGGAAATCGTTCAAAAGTATCTCCAGAATCGCGGAAATGTCAAATTTGACAGGTTAGATCTTAAACATATCGTTATCGTATCTTGGCGATGTCTAATAGATATCTATTACAAAATCCGAATCGGGCCCATAGTGTCAATCATTTACACACCACTATGTCCTTTTCGTTGCTTAAACATTTATTAAATTAGCGATAAGACCGCCTGTTGTCTACCATAGTTTAAGTTATGCTTAGTTTTTATATCATGTTCTTTGTCATATCGGTGAGCAATAAACTATATTTGTATTGTATTGTAAATTAAATTAAATATTTTTTTTATTAAAGTTTATTTTAATTTAATTTGTGAATGTTTATGTAAAGCACTGGTTTTTAAGATAATGTTTTCTTTTAAACAATTTTTTTCTAAGAAAACACATAAATCTATAGCAAAAATTCAAATTAACTCCAACAAATACGTAAACAATTTATACGATAACATTAATTCACCCTAACAACATAATTTGACTCAACCAGAAACCGAATTTCAATTAATCAAAAAATTAAAGTCTAGCAAATTACTAAGAAAGCCGCGACCTGTCGTAAGGCAACGATTCAATTAGCCAGTCATGCAGTCTACGCACATTGAACTATGGATCTTATTACTATGGTATAGAGTAGATTATTCGATGCAATTGCGTGGAAGATTAATGGTATAGTCGTTACTGCCGATAAATCACTGCAAGACGATAGAAACAGGGAAATAGACTTAAATTAATTTCTTTGCAAATTGCTTGTGTGAATTGTAGTTGAATATATTTCATGGTTATCTGGGGACACGGCAGTGCCCCCGCCAAGTCGAGCAAAATTACTATTATACTGTCTCTATTTTGTATCATTTTTGTAAGCATTTATTATTTTTTCAAGAAACTTAAATCACATTGCATTTAAAATATTTATTAAGTCTCATTCAAAATCCCATACATAACGAGACATATACTTGGTCAACCAAATCTTGTCAGTAAAAAAAGGCGCGAAATTCAAGTTTTCTATGGGACGATATCCCTTCGCGCCTACATTTTTCAAATTTGCCGCCTTTTTCTACTGACAAGATCTGGTTGACCAAGTATAACGCAAACGCGTACGTCCGTCACGCTATCGAATGAAATTTACACTAGGAGTTCTGAATGCTACAAGTACTTACATAATTATAACGTATCCACGATAGCTAAAAAAACCGGCCAAGTGCGAGTCGGACTCGCATTCCAAGGGTTCCGTACATTAAGTCCGACTCACGCTTGACTGCACATTTCTAATAGGTTTTCCTGTCATCTATAAAGATAAGTATCTCGGTGAGAACTGCTGAGGAGGAAAATGCATGTTTTAGTATGTAAGTTAGTTCTTAATCGAATTTATGTACATTTTACTCTGTTGTTCTCCTAATAAATAAAATAAAATAAAATAAATAACTATTTTGAGTATTTTTTTTTCAAAATTTTAGACCCAGTTGTTTTGGGGATAAAGGGGGGGGGGGACACAGACGCACGAGTGATCCTATAAGGGTTCCGTTTTTTCCTTTTGAGGTAGGTACGGGACCCTAAAATCAGATCATTTGCAAAGTCAGTACTCTAAATTCAAACGGATTTCTCAGATTAAATTAAACCGTGTTTGAAATTAAATTACTCCCTAAATCACCCTCTAACACGCTCGCTGTAAGAAAAGTCGAATGAAACGACCCGTGATTTACATAAAATGGGAAAGAAAAGCATTATTGGATTCTTTATGAATACTAAAAGGAACTACACGTTACCTTGTCAAGCATGTCATGCAAAATGGCACAAGGCAAGAGAAATTGAGATGTCAAATTAGTATTCATACCCAAACCAGACAGACAACAGTCTCCTAAGATTCAGTGATTAATCAGCTTTTCTCGTCATACACAATCACAAGACAAAAAATATATTCATTTTCAATAATAATGATGAATCATATAAATAAGTATTTCAAAATACACCTAAAAACTAGGATTTGGTCTATAATAAGTTTTTGGCAAAAATTTAATTTTTGGTACAAGCTTTTATCGCTGACTGTACTTTTCTTACGACAGACAACTAATAACACTGATTTAAACTTTCACGATTTTTACACATTATTAAATTATACAACGGGACTTAATCGCGTATCTAAGTTTTAAGATTTACCTCCGACGTTTCGAGGACGGCGTTGTCCCCGTGGTCTCGGAGAAGACTGGCTTAAGTTGACATCAGCATCGTCTAACCGCGCGAGTTTTTCGAACTACCCGCACTTGGTCTTGTTTATCCGCTTGAACGTTTTGCGCACTAAGGATGTCACTCTGTCGACACACAACACTAACAGAGTGACATCCTTAGTGCGCAAAACGTTCAAGCGGATAAACAAGACCAAGTGCGGGTAGTTCGAAAAACTCGCGCGGTTAGACGATGCTGATGTCAACTTAAGCCAGTCTTCTCCGAGACCACGGGGACAACGCCGTCCTCGAAACGTCGGAGGTAAATCTTAAAACTTAGATACGCGATTAAGTCCCGTTGTATAATTTAATAGACAACTAATACTTATCGAGACAATTCTAAAAACCCCTAACACAATTAGATTGCGTTGTTTCATCACAGAGTTTCTATGGCCACCTGTCTCCATCATCAGATCAGTTCGATAGTACCATATTATTGTATTGTCATCAGAAGTACATACAGCTGCCAATTTTCATGACGCTACGATCCTTGGAAGATGGTTAAATTAGTTACCTTAGATTCCATTACATGTTAGTTACATACAGGTCGAGAGTTCCTATGGCCACCTCCTGTCTCCATCATCAGATCAGGTCGACAGTACCATATTATTGTATTGTCATCAGAACTACATACAGCTGCCAATTTTCATGACGCTACGGTCCTTGGAAGATGGTTAAATTAGTTACCTTAGATTCCATTACATAGTTAGTTACATACAGGTCGACCTAATAAAAGCTTGTTAAAAATGAAATTCATGCTTATATATGTTATGGACCAAGTGTTAAATCGGGCATTTTTCATAGTGCCCGGGCATTATGAAAAATGACCAATATGAGATGGCAATTTACATAATGTCTATCACCTATTGGTTATATATACTTATACGTATTGATAATAGTTGTCCAGATTATCTTACTCTGTATCGAGCATTATACAAAATGTGTACATATAGTTTACAATAGGTAAACTACGTAATTATATATTTCGTAAACATCCATTTGCAACGAATCATAATCAATCATAACATTATCAGATAAAAACAAAAGAACGTCATAAAAAAAATTGATTGACACGAACTTGTTGCACACAACTTTTCCATTATCTATCTTACTTTTAGCAGAGTTTCTTAGCTTCTGTCATAGAGAAAAAAATACATAGATTGCTCACTCCATACATCAGTTCGGTACCAAAAAGACTATTCATTTCAGTGTCTACATCTAGCATCGAGTAGCGGAACTATCAGTAAGTACAGCTACTTGACAATAGATGTAGCACCGACCGGAAAGTCTTATGCTCAACATCATAAGACTTTCCGGTCTGATGTATGGAGTGAGCGCTCTAGTCTTACTATATTTCTCTATGCTTCTGTTTGCTTGTTAAGCTACTTACTTTCATTGGGAGTTCCACATTAGTCTATAGCAGTTATCTGTGTGTTCGTATGTAACAGTTTGGAATCGAGTTTCTTATTTCGCGTATTTTATAGGGACCGTGCGCATTGGATTTGCCATTCTGTGGCCTAGATTATAAACTTAAACTAGACATTGATACTTTACGTTAGAGCAGGTGCTGAAGGCTGCTTCTTAACTCAAGCTTGACATTTACATTCCGCGCCAATAAACAGGGGGTTTCTGTGCTGCCCCCTACTACAGTTCATGCACGCTCCCTGTAGTACAAAAATTACATGTTTTGAGTATCACTACATAGTATAAAACAAAGTCGCTTCCCGCTGTCTGTCTAACCCTATGTATGCTTAGATGTTTAAAACTACGCAACGGATATTGATGCGGTTTTTTTAATAGACAAAGTGATTCAAGAGGAAGGTTTATGTATAATTTGTTAACCCGTGCGAAGCCGAAGCGGGTCGCTCGTAGCTAGTCGCTTGCTTCGTGGACCGACACACAGAAATGACTCGTAGACCCCGGATTCTTGTCGCGATCACGTGACAAAAGGGTGATTTGGGGAGTAAATGGAATGGTAGAACAAGATAATACTTAAATTATAAGATAACTATTATCATTGATAATAGTTAATTCTAATATATACACATATTATATATACCATTTCCTGAATGGAACAGTGGGACGAAATAATTGTATACCAAAAAAATATGACGTACTTTTTTATGTTATCTTATAATTTAAGTATTATCTTGTTCTACCATTCCATTTACTCCCCAAATCACCCTTTTGTCACGTGATCGCGACAAGAATCCGGGGTCTAGAAATGACGAACGCTTATCGATAGTCATCTCGCTTACCGTCAAATCTGAGCGCCTACCGCGAACCACGTTCGACGTGTTGCCTCTCTGTCGCACTTGTAAATTCGTACGTGTGACAGGGAGGTAACACGTCGAACGTGGTTCGCGGTAGGCCCTCAGGTAAGGAGAAATTGGCGTTTCCACGAAATTGCAAATTGCGTACTTGGTGAGTTCTACAAAGTAGGGATTAAGGTACTTGTTTTCCAGGGAGGTAAATATCGCGTCTTGTAAGATAGGTACCTACCAACAAGAGTTCTTTTTGAGAAGTTTTAGGGATGATCAGATCACACGGGTTTTGTAGTTTAGTTGTTATGAAAACGAATAAAGGAAATAATGTCTTGATCAAAGAAAATGGGAGCCTATATGAAGTCGTATACCTATTTCCTAGTTGTAAATATTTACCTGACTTCCCTAGACGGGTCATATTTTAGCATATATGTATGTTATGTATTTCTAACGTATTGGCACGACCCGACGGATTTCGTTGTATTATAGTATCTTTACTGCTTGTGAAAGTGTAAATAAAATACCTCGTAAAGACCCGCCGTACCAAATATTTTTATTTATAATTTGAACATTGTTGTATAATCAATTTAAATGAATTTCGTTTGTTTGAGGAAGCAATGAAAGTAAATAAATAAATACTTTATTCCGTTTGTGAAAGGTTCTAATTAGATTGAAACGGAGTGTAGGTACATTGTAATGCATATTGGGCCTTACGAGATTAAATAAAGTTAACGCTCTCCTATTTATTTCACTCGTACACATGAAATATACAACATGTCTATATTATAGACTGAATTAACATAACATAATCAATTGAAAGCGAATATCGAAATAACACAGATTGGCACAGTGATTCACAAGCCAATTCGAACGTGTAACTGACATCAAACCGATATTTGAATCATGTTGGAATCATATCAGTTAGCTGCATAGACGTATATCTCAGGATCTTATACGGCCACTAAAAATGGTACCTACTAGTTCAGCGGTGTCACTCACGAATTCTAGCCAATCGTGCAGTCTAACGCAACTAGTTGCGACCAATCGCGCGCGTGACCGGAACTCCTCAACCAATGGCGTTGTAGCTGTGTCAGTCACACCGCTGTACTGGCCCCATTCATGACCCATTCTTATTGCCCGTAATGGATCCTCTACAAGATGGGCCAGCGCCAGCCACTCCAAAGGACGCAGCCATGCGGTAGAATGAGATAGCAATATCACTTGCTTCCTCTAACGCATAAATGCGTCCCTTGGAGTGGCCGGCGCTGGCCCATCGTGAAGAGGAGCCATTAGGCCAATCCTGAGATATATGCCAATGGTTAGCTGTCATTCGCGCGTTCATTTCACTCTGACTTGTCCGTACATGCATTAGTGCAAGCGAGACGCCCACGCGAATGACAGCTAACTGATATGATGTCAATATTATTTTAATATTGGTTTGATATCAGTGCACATTCGAATTGGCCTGTCCGTTGAGTGATGTTCCGGCATAATTGATTGAGAATTGAGATCTCTATGACAGACGTTTGAAACAGACTGAAGTGCTGATTGCTTGAATTTGGCAAGTTGATAAGTGAATTAGTAGTTTAATGCTAAAGCCGTGTCGTTGGGATGGGATATTAGATTAAGTAGTTTATCTTATGATAGAAATAGCTAATTAAAATATATTTTTTTATTCGGTAGACTGAAATGACAGTTCATAGTATGAACATAAAATGTCATTTCATACTAAGAAATGTCATTTTAGTCTACCGAATTAAAAAAAAGACTTTAGGTTATTTGTTTTTAACGAAAATTATTCAAAAATTTATATTATTAAAAAAGCCGGTAAGGGAAAAATCACCTTATACAAAAATACAAATAATGTGAAAAAAAAACTGGAAGGACACTTTACTAGCCTGTTATTAAGAAGTCAAAATAACATGCAACAGGAGTGAAGGTATTTATGTTTAAGATTAAACTTATTATAAATAATTAAGGCTAGAAATATATATCATTGTGGTCAAATTACTATCGACCTGATTCTAACTTTAAGATACGTCAAAAAATTGCTAAAGATACGACATGGATCGGATATGTCAGTGTCAAAAGTGAAATTCTTCAAACAAAAACGTCATTTTGACACTGACATATTCGATCTATATCGTATATTTAGCAATTTTTGGCGTATCTCCAAGTTCGAATCAGGCCGTATGTCAGTCTAATGTCCACTGAACAAACAAGTATTTTTGTAATCCTTGAAATTAGTTTTACTTGACTCAATTACCTATTTTCTAAAAGGCCTTTCTGTTTTGTAAAAGTAATACCCAAAGTGACATTTGGAATGGAATTGAAATAAAATTTAAATAAGTAAAAAGAGTTAGTAAGAATTTTTATGAAACTTTATTTAATTAAACGAGCTAAACAAGTTATCCCGAGTACAAAGCACGACACCGTTTGAATACATCAGGCGTTTTATTATCCCTTTCGTAAAGACTTGGCGTTTAACAGCCGTCAGCCATTTTTAGAAACCTTTCAGTCGCATTTACGAGCTTGGAAGTGCAGATTTACGATGCTCCAAGTCAAATAATATGATAGGTGTTGCAACAGCCTTTTTGGGTCAGGCGGAAAACAGTTTCAGTAACAAGTCGTCATAAAACAATACTTCCTACGTTATTTATTTACAGTATAAATGTTAATATATATTGCTTTTTTATATAAAAAAGCGGCCAAGTGCGAGTCGGACTCGCCCATGAAGGGTTCCGTATTTAGGGGATTTATGACGTATAAAAAAAAACTACTTACTAGATCTCATTCAAACCGATTTTAGGTGGAAGTTTGCATGGTACGTGTACATCATATATTTTTTTTAGTTTTATCATTCTCTTATTTTAGAAGTTACAGTGGGGGGGGGGGACACATTTTACCACTTTGGAAGTGTCTCTCGCGCAAATTATTCAGTTTAGAAAAAATGATATTAAAAACCTCAATATCATTTTTGAAGACCTATCCACAGATACCACACACGTATGGGTTTGATGAAAAAATTTTTTTTGAGTTGCAGTTCTAAATATGGGGAACCCCCAAAATTTATTGTTTTTTTTTTTATATTTTTGTGTGCAAATCTTAATGCGGTTCACAGAATACATCTACTTACCAAGTTTCAACAGTATAGTTCTTATAGTTTCGGAGAAAAGTGGCTGTGACATACGGACGGACAGACGGACAGACAGACAGACAGACATGACGAATCCATAAGGGTTTCGTTTTTTGCCATTTGGCTACGGAACCCTAAAAACGGATGAGGCACTATGTAGGGAGTCGTGGAAGAGAGGAGAAGCCCTTTGCCCAGTAGTGGG